>NC_080105.1:2662023-4044023 GCF_950005125.1 Chionomys nivalis | reverse complement strand
TGAGACCGAGTTGCTCCCTGAACCACGAGCTAGGCTAATAGTCTGGTTCTGTTTCTCTAGAGAACCCTGGCTAACGCACTAAGAGAGCAGTATGTTAGGTAAATTGCCGGAGTAGAAACCTAGGAAGGGGCATGAACAATTCAGTATTGTGGTAAAGCTCTCACTGCACACAAGTTATGCCTTTCACAGTAATTTTCAGACATCTCTGACAACTTTCTAAAGTAAGAACATAGAAATGAGCACAGGTCATGTAGATGGATGTAATAACATACTATTTGCCAATGGAAGTGAGACATTTTTGTGAGACAAGGGAATTGGTGAACCAGGGTTGAAACTGACTCAGCTATAAAGAAAGGTAGGTATTAGCAGGTGACATCATACTAAAATACATGTCAGTCTCCATGGAAACTTGCTGTGTAAAGAAGCTCTCACTGTTGGCCTAATGTGTCAGCTTGTGTCCTTGGTCCTGCACACAGAAACACAGGAGCTGGTGTTAATCTTGTTACGTGTTTCAGCAAGTATGATAGCAGCTAGTCAGCCTCTAATACTGCAGTCGTTCACACTGGTCCTGAGTGTGAACACGGTACTGTTTATGTATGGAAATCATCTTGTGCTCTCTGTACATATGTGAGGACCTGAGTTCGGGTCCCAACCCCCATAAAATGCTGAGCTTAGGAGGCTGGAGAGATGGCTCAGGGGTTCTATTCCCAGCAACCACATGGTGGCTCACAACCATCTGTAATGAGATCTGGTGCCCTCTTCTGGCCTGTAGACACACAGAACACTATACATAAGAAATAAATAAATCTTTTAAAAAGCTGAGCTTAACCACAAAATGCTGGTGATTTCAACAGAGAGAGACAGGCACAGAGAATGGCTGTGACTTCTGTCTGCCAGCCTAACTCTGGGCTCAGTGAGATCCTGTCTCAAGGTGGAGAATGACAGAAAATGTTCTCTGGCCTCTGTGCATCCACAAGTGTGCAGGCATGTATGCACATATCACACACACAAATATTTTTTTTTGATTCTCTGGATTTTTAATGGCAGGTAATCTGCCTAGAGATAATACTACCCAGAGTGGGCTGGACCCTCCTACATCATTTAACAAGAAAATGCTGCACAGACATGTCCACTGTATGATGGCAGCAATTCTTCAATTGAGGTTTCCTCTTCTCTGGTGTCACCTAGGTAGCCTCTGTCTAGGTTGGTCCTACCCACCATTGACCCATCATTGTGTGGACTTCAGCCTAGTCCTGAAAGGTATCTTGACAAGGCATATCCCCCTCAGACTGGCACATTTTCATTCTCCAAACCTAAGATTCTTGGAGAAATTCCCTTTTCTTGGGTTCCATCATTTCATTAGTCTGATAGATTGACAGATGTGTCTCTTTGGAATATCTTCAAGTCTGTGAGGCCGGTTACAGAAGCTGAAACTGTTCATTAGTACAGGAACAAGTAAAGTCAAGAGGTCTGCTTAACTTAAATACAGTTGCTCCCTGAGTGAAAACTGAGGACATGACAGCTTCTGTCTGCGGTGGAGGAGGTTTGTTGTAGATGCGTGGAAGAGTACAGCCAGAGGCATCTGAAACGTTCCAGACTGAACATGGCCAGCAGGATGATCCGGACCATGAGAGGAGAGAAGCGGGGGTGGGGTGGGGAGAAACAGTGAAGTGGACCAAGAGAGATTCACAAGTGGAACCAGCCAGGAGCCAAGAGACTGAGTAACGAGTGAGCAAAGTGGCTGAGGTTATATAGGGATCAGAGGCTGGGGAAAGGAAGCCCAGGCCCTAGCCTGCAGAGGTTTAGGGTAGGGAGTGAGTGAAAAGTACTGAGAGGAGACAGGTACCGGGCAACACCGGAGAGCTCCAGCGTCTGCTTTGATATGTTACAGGCACTTCAGTTAGCCTGTATTTCTTTGAGACCGAACATCCCGCCCCTGGATGGGCCAGTTTTAGACGAGAGAGAAGAACCGGTACTGTGGCTGGTTTTCACTTGCCTGCATCTTTAGGCCTGATCCCACAGCCTCTGCAGCTCTGTCTTGGCCAGATAGAAGTGTGCTGTGACTGGACCGTTCTCTATGGCATTTGGCTCTTCCATGCTCCTGCCACGGGCACTATGCTGAACCTAATCACATGACAGGAAGGATCCTGCCCCTTAAAAGGTTATTTTTAAAAATCAGACCTCGCCGGGTGGTGGTGGCGCACGCCTTTAATCCCAGCGCTCGGGAGGCAAAGGCAGGTGGATCTCTGTGAGTTTGAGGCCAGCCTGGTCTACAAGAGCTAGTTCCAGGACAGGCTCCAGAGCTACAGAGAAACCCTGTCTTAAAAAAACAAAACAACAACAACAACAAAAATCAGACCTCTTCATTTGTTCCGGAGAGTAGTCTGAGACAACTCAGGGGGATTGCTCAGGGATTTGCTCTAGGGATGAAAGCTGCTCTCTGAAGCTCTTCTGCCCTCACCTCCCCTTCTCAGGGTCAATCTGTCTGCCTCTCCCTGCCCCTCATCCTCTCCTTCCCTCCCTCCCTCCACTCTCCCCCTCTTCTCACTCCTCTTAAAGCCACACGTTTAGATCTGCATAAACTGTATTTTGTCTAGTGTCCTTCCTTCATCTCCAGCACTGATCATGGCTGATAAACCTGAAAAGAATTCGTATCAGCTTTCTTTGTGGAGGACTGCTGCAGCTTTCACTTTCTCACTGCTGGAGTGTATGGTTTATAGGGTTTCCATTAGCACACATTAACTGTATGTAATGTTTCACAGTAACGTTCTCATTCGTGTACATAATGTATCTTGTTCATACTTCCGTACACAGACCTTTGCCCGCTCCTGTCCCTCTCCCTCCCTCCTTGACTCCTTTCATCCATCATGTCTGTGTGACTCAATGAGCTTCATTAGAGTTGTTGAGGGGGGAAGGAGGGCTGGTGTCAGTAAGGGGCGGGAGAACAAATACTGTCACTGTGGACATCAGCAGTGACCGCAGAAGGAGCGGCAGGTACGAACTGTCCAATCAGGAGCGCTAAGAGGCAGGTCCTTGTCTGCCAGCCATCTTTCTTCCTGGAGCTACCAACTGAGAGAGTCTGAGACGGTTTAGCTTCTGTTTAGGGTCCGAGAGAAGCCCCCCAGGAAAGATCAACAGCCACATATGCAATAGCAAGAGTGCTTTCTTAATTCCAACACTGGGGTGGCACATGGCGACCTCCTAAGAAGGTTGCAAGCTCCTTTTAAGTGGAGTTAGGGGAATTCCAGGGAGGATGGATTAACCTGGGGCTGATTGGTGGAGGAAAGGCTGTCTGGCGGCTGATTGGTGGAGGAAAGGTTGTCTGGCGGCTGATTGGTGGAGGAAAGGTTGTCTGGCGGCTGATTGGTGGGAGGTGCTAGTGGTTAGGGACCTTCCAGCAGCAGGGTAGAGAAAGCTACCTTTAGTTATGGGGGGAGGGGGGAGAGCGATGCCTGCTGAGCCAACAGAGGGGCTCTGGGAACCTGAGCCGGCAGAAGAGGCCTTGGGGTACCTGCTGACCTAGCAGGAGGTAGTTCTTGTGGTTTTCCTGAGGACTGTTTATCTCTGTCCCATTTTAGTGAACCTAAGGCCTGGTCTCAGTCAGGAGAACCTGTCTTGGCTTTGGTCTTCCCCGACCCTCTCAGCCTTTCTAGGCTGTGTGGCATCTATCCCTTGAGATCCTTAGGACAGGAGACCCCCAGTGCAGAAAAAGTATCGGGTTGTATGAGTTGCCCAATCAGGAGTCTCAGCTGGCTGAGCGGAAGCTGCTCACCTGGCAACCTTTTTCCTGGCGCCTTCATCCTCGCAGCTGTGGGCTGTGGGAGACCCAAGTGGCTGAGCCTCCGAGGTCCTGTGAGCGCCAGCACAGGAGCCTCCGTGGGGCCGCGGTAGCCCCGGGCGCAGACGTGGTGAGCGTCGGGTGAGCGAGGCGGCAGGCAGGGCTGTGCCAGCACCTTTGGTCCCTGGCGGCAGCATCACGGCTTGCTCCCTGCAGGAGCCTCTGCGCAGCCGTGCCCGGGACTCCCACGGCGCTGCGGAGGGGCTGAGACACGGCTTCGCTCTGTCGTCTCCCAGTTCTGAAGAGTGGCCTTTCCGCTTGCGGACCTCCAGTGGGACAAAAGCGGGATTCAGTGCTTCACCACAGAACAATATTTCGAGGCTGGATGATGTGAAGCGGAGTTGAGGTTTAGGGGTTTGAGAGGCAGTGCTTGTGTGAGAGACTTCACGTCCCGGCTGCACGGAGGCCAGAGCAGGACATCTGGTGGCTTGTTTTGTCTAGTTCCACCCTATTCCTGTGAGAGAGACCGGGTCTCCCACCGAACCCATGGCTAGGCTGGCAACTAGCAAGCTCCGGCGATCCTCCAGTCACCGTCCCCACAGCGCTGGATTTACAGTCGTCTATGACTACGCCTAACTCGGGTGCTTTTGAGAACTCAGGCCCTCACCCTTACTCAGCGAGCACTCCTAACTACTGGGTCATCTCTCCAGCCCCAAAAGGCACGTTTAATATAGCTCTTAAGACAGAACTATAGGGAAGACTGAGACTTACCCAGGTTTGAGTGTGGGCTTCTCAAGAGGCAGTCACAGCTGTTTTCACAGCGGGTACATATAGGTCTTTGGTGGCGCTCATGTTTAGAACTGTAATATCCACTTGGTAGATTATTCCTTTATAGAGTGTGCTGTGACTAACTTTATCCCTTCATACTGAGCTCTGAGGCAAGACCCTTTCCGTTTTTCTCATCGCTGTGCTTCTGGTACTAGAGGGCTTATCTTTCACTCTTGGGTTAAGTACTTTGTGCCCTTTTCCAGTAGCGAATAGTCTTTTGGAAGTAACTGAACTGTAACTTGTGAACAGGTTCAAATTACAGTAAATTGCAAGTGTATCGATTTGTTTTGAGACTGGATCTTACATATCCTAGGCTGTCCATAAACTCACTTTATAACCAAACTTTACTTTGAATTTCTGATCCACTTGTGTCCACCTTCCAAGTGCAGGGATTAAATGAGCACATGACCGCTACCACCTGCCACACTGGGAATCAAATCCAAGGCTCATGCTTACTAGGCAAACATCCTACCATCTGAGCTACAAACACAGCCCCATATCAAGTTTTTTAATTTTTATTATTATTAATTATTATTCTATGGTTTTTCAAGACAGGGTTTCTCTGTGTAACAGCTCTGGCTGTCGTGGAACTCAGTCTGTAGATGAGGCTGGCCTTGAACTCACAGAGATCCACCTGCATGTGACTCCCAAATGCTGGGATTAAAGACATGCGCCACCACTGTTTGGCCAAGTTTTATTATTGAGTAGCCTTTCTGTGATCATAACTTGGAATTATTTAGTTCACCGAACTTTGTCCTCATTGGTATAAAATGGGACCCACTTAGTATTTATTTGACTGCTATTTAGCACGTGACTCTGTCTCCCTTTACATATGGTTTAAATGTTTAGTAATTGTCTCAGCATTGATGATATGATTCAGTTTACACACAGCCCCCGCCTTCTCTATTGCTTGTATCACCTCCATTAATTTTGATGACATTGAATTTGTCAGGGCATTTAACTCCTGTTTTCCTCCTTTCAAATTCACAATTTTACACTAAAATATTTATAATTTGTAGGGTTTCCCACTCCCTTTGATTCAGCCTTTCTACCTCCTGGAATAGGTATCCCAGGAACCTAAACCAATATGCCTTACTAGTCAGATAGACAACCGAGCTTGCCCTTCTAAACAGACTATATCTGATTACAAATAGACCAGACTCAGAGCTTCCCCCAAGGGACAGGAAGCAGTAGCTTGTTCTCAGGGATACTGGAAATCCCGGATGCTCCTGTCAAAGAGCTGAGTGGTCCTCACTTGTGGTGGCACATGTTTGTTTAATCTCAGCTCTGGAGGCAGAAGCAGGCAGATCTCTGTTACTTCCAGACCTGATCTGCGTAGGGAGTTGCATACCAGCCAGGACTACATAGTAAGATTCTCTTTCAAAAGCGAGAATGGCAGTTGAACCCTAGGCGCTGGGTGCAGGATGACTCACACACCTGTTCATTGTGTGCACTTTGACTGCCCAGGATAGGGGAATGTTGAAACACTGATTTGCCCTGATGATGATGCAGGTCCTTATCTCAGTAGTAAGCAGACTAAATAGCATTCCCATGACAACTTGGAAGATGAATTCAGTGTAGGAATCTGCAGAAGGCAGGAACCCTGCTCTGGGTTGCTGTTTTTGTCCATTCACTTGCTCTTTAAATTTAGCTTAAACCCCCACATTGGTCTCTGTTTCTTCCTAATAATTTTTCTGTGCCAGAAAAGTAAACATTGGAACAGGACTCACTTTTTCTTTTCTTTTCTAGGTGAATATACCCAAGTTGGTATCAGGAATCATCCTCAGTCACTCTTGCACGCTATTCATTGAAGCAGGGCCTTAAACCCGGGGCTCATGTCTAGTGGTGCAAGCCAGCTTGCTCTAGCGACCTCACGTCTCCAGCTTCCACAGCTATGATTACAACCAGGCCACAGAGGTCTCCATAAATTATAAACTGATTGGCCCATTAGCTCAGGATTCGTATTAGCTCTTATAACTTATATTAGCCACATGGCTTGGTACCTTTTTCAGCAGGGCATGTCACATCTTGCTTCTGTGGTCTGGGCAGGACTGGGAGGAATGGGCTTCCTTCTTCCCAGAATTCTCCTGTTCTCATTGTGCCACCTCTACTTCCTGTCTGGTTGTCCAGCCTATACTTCCTGCCTGGCTACCGACCAATCCGCATTTATTTAAAACATAATTGACAGATATAGAATTGTTCCACCGCACCACCTGTCCAGCATTTCCTGGGTCTCAGGGGACCTAAACCGGCAAGCACTTAACTGCTGAGCCATCTGCCCAGACAAACATTTCGATTCTTTAGTATGCTATGGGTGCTTTCTGGAATGACTGGATTCTTGGAGATTCCAACAGAAAAATGTCCATCCATATGGTCCAGACATCAGATCCCACACACCTGGAAACAGTGATAGCCTTGCATTTGCTCTGGTCACAAGTGCTAAAGCAGAGACACATCTCACATGTGGTGCCTTTGATACACCTGGTCCAAAAGGCAGCACAGCAAATGACAGCCCAAGCATGCCTACAAGTCAAGGAAGAGTCCAGTGTCCTCGGTGTTAGATACAGAGGGGAGCAGCAGACACAGAGGGGTCATCACAGATTTACCTCCAGGAATGGGTTCTGTCAGGGTAAAGGGCCTCAGGCAAGGTTTGGGCCTTGATTGGAGAGAGCATTAGAAAGGAATAGTATATCATGTTCGGGGTGGGAGGAGTCTTCAGGAAAAAACCCTGAATAAAGGAAACTGTGGCTTCTCTATCCTGTTGGGGTAGCAGTAAACCCTACACCATGTGATTCCATTTGAGATAGCCTACTGGCAAGGAATATGGAAGGGCCAGCAATGGGTAGGGCCATAAACTAAAGGCTGTGAAAACCACAGCATAGAGCAGCTTCCTAACACTGTCACAGAGGGAGCGCTGCTCCAGTGTCGTCTGTGACACGACGTATGTCAGTAGGCCGGATGGGAGCCACATGTCCCTCGGGGCTGGGCTTCCTGGCAGTGTTCAACCCCTGGCCTCATATCAGGCTATGGGTCTGTGTAGTCTCTTTTATGACTATGCTTTTTCTTTTATGTATTAATCGAGCAATATCTCTTGGAAGATGGCTGATAGACGGGAAGGGACTTGATGTCCCAGAGGGACATGACGACAACAGAAAGATAGAAATGGAGCCAACAGTATCGAGTCAGGAAATTAATGACCTACTTACAAATTTAAGTAATAGGCAATCATGGAACATTTCCACAAAAGATCCACCCATAATTCAGGCCCTTGTGAAGGTGGTCTGGAGGCAAAATGAAACTTTTGGGGACATTCTCAATGGATTGCAACAGGAGGAACTGTTTGTGGAAAACCTAGATATACTTGATTGAAGTAGGAGAAGCGGGCGGCATCCCACCACCTGGCTAACTTATTCCCCAAAATAAACACACAGAAATTGTATTAATTAAATTGCCACTTGGCCCATATGTTCTAGACTTTTATTGGCTAACTTTCACATCTTGATTTGAGCCATTTCTAATAATCTGTGTAACACCACAAGGTCGTGGCTTACCGGGAAAGATTCAGCATGTCTGACCAGGCAGCTCCATGGTGGCTCTCTCTGCCTGTCTTCTTTTTACCAGAATTCAGTTCTGTTTCCCCGCCTACATAAGTTCTGCCCTATCAAAAGGCCAAGGCAGTCTCTTTATTCAACCAATGAAATCAACACACATACAAAAGAACCTCCTACACAATTTCCCCTTTTTCTCTTTAAACAAAAAGGAAGGCTTTAACTTTAACATAATAAAATTACATATAACAAAACAGTTATCAAGCAAAAATTACAGTTACAATATTTATATCTATTTTATCTTTTATCATAACAAAGAAAAACTATAACTATAACTAACCATTCTTCAACTTCATCAAAGACTCCAGAAGGATAAAATATCACCTAAGTAAACAAGAAGTAAGCAACTTCCAAAACTCTAGAAATGACAGAGACATCTTGCTTCCTGGACAGTCAACCCAAAGTTTTTCTGTACTGTTGGGACATCCATCTTCAGCTTACAGGCCCATAGTATCCAGCAGATATTTCCATGAAGCAGGAAATTTTAAAGACAATTCAGTCACTTTTTTATGTGTCCTGCAGAATGTCTCACAGGCTCTTGTATGAATCAGGAACCCCAAAGGATCATCTCACCTTTTGGCAAGTTTAGCAGTCATCTCTCTGTGGTTACTGCATGTCCAGTTCATGCCACAGTCCAGGCAAGAGCAGTTTCTTGCCCAAATGGCTTTCGTGCCCATCTTCCTCTTGAAGAAGATTGGTGCTGCCAGGAGCAGATGTGTCTCATTATCATGAAAAGCCCTAAATTATTAAAACATTTTATTTTTTTTGTTTTATTTATTTTTTTTTTTGTTTTTCGAGACAGGGTTTCTCTGTGGTTTTGGAGCCTGTCCTGGAACTAGCTCTTGTAGACCAGGCTGGTCTCGAACTCACAGAGATCCACCTGCCTCTGCCTCCCAAGTGCTGGGATTAAAGGCGTGCGCCACCACCGCCCGGCTTATTAAAACATTTTAAATGCCATATTCTGTAGTCTTTGAAAGATATGAAGAATGCCTATCTAACTGAAATATATCTATGCACATCTAGAAAATCTAACATGACAACAAACTTGACTGTTATAGATTATCCATTAACAACCTATATTTCCTAATTATACATTACATTTTTTAAATGAACTACACAATCACAATACCTTAATAAAGATCAGAAATACATATACATATAACAAAATTGACCTTAAACTTATATCAACAAAGCAAAATCCATACCAATGCAAAATATTCATATCTATAGCATATCGCCCTTTAAATGTAAAAGAACATTTATAAACAATATTTGGGAATATGGGTGCAGTTTTTTCTCTCCAAACTGCTTCATGCTGCATGGGGGTGCTGTTATTCTGGTCTTTTATGGTATAACCTGTGTGCTAAGTTCATCTCAGTCGGAAGCTGAGTGAATAAATTTTCTGAAGGTGTTCACAGTGACCTTTCAGAAGAGTGTGGTCTATCATACCATATTGGTCTAGAAGCAATCCACAGGGTCTCATCTTCTATGAAAACAAAAGAAGGATCTCTTTTCCAAAGCACCATATCCTTAGACCCAAATTTGGAAGTCATGATACCTTTAAAAGATACATGCTGGTTTAGCATAGCAGACCACACAATGAAATGTCTCTCTGTATTTAGCTCCTTCATGGCCAAAAAATTCAAAGAAAACACAATAATACACATAATCCAGACTCTCTGTGAACTTTCCATTTTTACGTGGCTTATTTTTCTTTATGACTTTACTTTGTCTCTTTAAAGACTTTACCTTTTTTTAAAAGCATTAATTTTATTTTATGACTATATACTCTTTTTATTTTCTCTCCCAAGTCTACGTACATTTATCTAACACTATGACCCATTTAGAGGTCTTGTATGTCTGAATCTGTCCTTATTGCACTGTCTGTAATTCTTTACTATACAGGAGCACTTCTTAAAATGCTAAGCACTTCTTAAAAACTTAAGTTGTATCATGTAGGGGTAATACGGTACCGCCTGTTTCCTGTCCAGTCTCAACCTTAACTGCACTGTTATTATGATAATTACAATAGTTCCTGCCTGAGATTAGCACAGTTCAGCATGGCGGAGCCACTCCTGCTTCAGAGCCATTGGGTGCCCCTGAGCCGTGCACAGTTCCAGACACACAGCAGTCCCCATTGCCATCAAGCAAGCCATAGCAATTAATAAACAAAACCCCATCCAAATTCTCTGTCTCCCACAAGGAGCATAGCCCAGAAAGTCAGCGTTTTAAATGTGTGTGGTTTTTTTTTTCCACCACAGCTGAATCAGGAAAATCTCTCCTCATCACACCACCAGCAAACAGCAAAAAGCTATGTTAAACTTTGTTTTGTTTTTTCTGTGTGTCTAGAATTCCTTTTCAAGCCCTCTCAGGTTTTACGTAGAGTTAGTCGACCATGTTGAGGTGCCAATCTGCCTGGCTAGCTTAACCTCTGAAATAACCACACAGACATTGTATTAATTAAATTACTGCTTGGCCCATAAGCTCTAGCCTGTTATTGGCTAACTCTCACATCTTGATTCAACCCATTTCTAATAATCTGTATATCACCACGAGGTCATGGTTTACCAGGAAAGATTCAGCATGTCTAACCTGGTAGCTTCATGGTGGCTTGCTCTGCCTGCCTTCTTCCTCCCAGAATTCAGTTCTGTCTCCCTGCCTACATAAGTTCTGCCCTATCAAAAGGCCAAGGCAATTTCTTTATTTAACCAATGAAAGCAACACAAATACAGAAGAACCTCCTACACCACTTGATAGTGAAACCATAAAAGTCCAGACACTTATTGGGAATGAACACTCAGCTAGAAAGAGTCCATTGGGAACTCCCACTACTATGATGTATGGTAGAAAGCATTATTTAATTCAAGGAAGGTGGTGGGCTCCTCAGTTAGGAAAGAACAGTATGGGAATGTATAAAACTACACCTGAGCCATTGCCACATACAGGAGTATATGATGAACAAGCAAACAGATGGGTTAATGTACAAGGGCAAAGAACATTATATTGGTCATTAAATTTCATGGAAAGATTGGCCCTAGCCAGACCTCCCTGGTGTCTGATATCTAAGGCCAGTCAATAAGCAGCTATGCAACAAGTGTTAAAATAGTATTTACTTCATTGACCACGAGACAGAGTTAGGCAAAGGTTAGAAGGAGGCATGAAGGTTAATCCAGTATGGTTCAGTGGTCCTTGACATAATCAAAATGAAACTATTACAGCACAAATATTGGCTCGAGTTGAAACCACTAGTCTGAGGTTTTGATTTCGTCTGGGCTTTGAGCATGTTCTCAGGGGCAAAAGGTTCCTGGGGTAGAGGATGTATCATGTCTAGCACTAGTTCCTGATAATGTATCTTTTCTTAGAAAATGCTGATGTTGCTTTGTTCCCCCATGATCTGTTTCATGTTTGTATACTAACTGCAGAAGTAAAATCTCAGCAGTTTCAAACCACTCTCTTGTGTGTTGTGTCTGTTTGTCATTTGTTGAACTCATGCCTTCCTGAGTACCAAAGCCTTGGTTCTCCTACGGTCATGGTATCCCGAGTAATCTGGTCCGTGGCAGAGGGTGTGACCTGATTTCTTTAGGCCATGGGATCTGGCCCCTTTAGAATAACCAGTGTCTCGATGGGACAAGATGAGTATCAGAGTTGAGGAATAGCCATATATCCATGAGATACTCTTTCCTAGGACTATCCAAGTTCTCTTTGTGAGATGGCCCTCTTCCCCTCTCATCAATGATGTCACAGGGCTCATTACCACTAGAAGAACTTCCTCTGCAGGAAGCTGAGAGGCTTCCAAGTCACAGATTTTACTTCCTGATGAACAGCATTGACCACAGATTCCTTGACCCATAGAGACCTCATGACTGCCAAATCTGAGCATAATCTGCCATGGTCATTCTAGCCAAGAATGCATCATGGCCTAGGACCTGGGTCTCTTTTCTCTCTTCATCATGGAAACCATGTCTGGAAGAGATCCCACTAGCTAATCAGAACTAGTCAGTCCATATTGCTAGTTCCCGAAGCCATAGGCCAGCTCCATCCAGCTCTGTGAGCATCCTGCATCCAGTGCTACTGCGCTCCTTGATTCACTCATCTCCATCTTTCCTTTCTCACTGCTTTGCTCTTTCCAAGGTATCACTGTACATCCCTGACTAGCTTGAAATTCCTATGTAGACCAGGCTGTGATCTTGAACTCATAGAGTCTTCCTACCTCTGCCTCCCAAGTTCTGGGATTAAAGATATACAACACAATTTTTTTTATGATAAGAAATTCTCTTTTGCATCCTAAAGCATTAAAGTTTTATTGTTTTCATTTAATTATATAGTGAGTCGATTCCTGGACATGAAATACAGAACATAACACAGTATCCAATTAGATAACAGTTTGTCCTTGCCTCACACAGGTGTTCTTCAGTTCTGCTACCATTCCACAGTTCCTGTTCTATCATTAGTCTACCCTCTGCATATGTACTACATAACACAGCATTCCATTGTATTAGAAAGTGAAATTATGTACTGCATTTTGAAATATGCAATAAATTATTGTCAATGATACACTATTGTGCTATAGAACACTTAATCTTTCTTTAATCTTATGTATCATTTAATTCATGTGAACTATTGTAAGATATGTTCATGCTTCCAAATGTAGTTACTTAGTATAATCACAGAAAAATGTAGATTTCTCAAGTGACAAGTTGTGACAATAGGTGTGAAAATATGTCTGTAGAAGAAGCTCATTAAGCGTGTTACCCAGGAAGAGTAGGGGGCTGATCAAGGAGGCTTTCTCTACTGAACGTCTAAAAAGGTCCCAACTTTCAGAGTAGAAGCTGGTAAACAAGTACAAGAAGTGTTTTGACAACTCAGGCTCCTTTGGCAGCTATATTGATGAAGTCTGTCATCTAAACACAAGTAAAGGAGATGGAACTGTGTAAACACATACATTTAAGGAATATGGATCCTTTGAACTGCTCTCAGTAACTGCTGTGTACACTGAGTAGTGCATGCTGTAGACCTGCTATGCAATGAAACCTCAGGGATGACCCAACAACATATAATGACTAACCAGATGTCACTGTTTTATTATTTCTTCAAAGGAGTGTTCAAATGAAGCACTAGAAAAGCTGTGTG
Source organism: Chionomys nivalis (assembly GCF_950005125.1). Classification (NCBI taxonomy): domain Eukaryota; kingdom Metazoa; phylum Chordata; class Mammalia; order Rodentia; family Cricetidae; genus Chionomys; species Chionomys nivalis. Next base: position 4,030,679 of record NC_080105.1, on the reverse strand, counting down.
AAAGTGGCCAGGAGTCCCCAGTATCATGAGAATTTCCGTGGACTGAGTGTAGGTCCCCAATGCTGTCAGTCTCCCCCTTTCTCCTGAAACCACATGCAGGCTGTTTTAGGAGTCAGTGACCTTTGAGGATGTGGCTGTGACCTTCACCCTGGAGGAGTGGGCTTTGCTGAGTCCTTCACAGAAAAACCTCCACAGAGCTGTGATGGGAGAAACCATCCAGAACCTGCATGCTGTAGTTAAGAGGGGTATAATTTCTTCCACACAGTATCTACTGCCCACCAATGCTGTTCTTTGCCTTGGAATATGAAAATGGAACACTCAGATGAATCAACTTGGTATGGCCACAGAACCTGAATCATAATTTTCCATAATAACTCATAACAGGTTTTCTGAGTCTACTTTTAGGACAGATATTGGGAGAACAGAACATTGAAAATGAGTACAAGAATCCTGGGGGAAATCTAAGGTAATTTGCATTCACAAGAAAAACTAGTGCTTCTCAGAAAACCTGAAACTGTAGAAAAAATTAAAACAAACACGACAAAGTAAGCCCAGTATCAAACTGATTTATTTTCAAAACATCTTTGAATATACCTATAGACTGAGTGTTTATAATTCAAAAATTTAAATGTGAATTTGTTGTGTATAAACATGATACCACAAATGACACTTTCTGATGTTTTAATGTATATAAACTTTGTTTCACAAAGTTATTAAAGAAATCATGTGACATTATCTTCAGGTTTTGGATGCAAGGTGTATTTGAAACTTAATAAATGTTTGCATTTAGGGCTAATCTCATATGTGGTTCTAATATTTTAGAATCTAACACATTTGTCCTTTCTGTTTTAGATGAAGCATGATTAAGCTATGTTGGAGTGTAACACAGATCTTCAAAATAGTTAACTTTGGGAAAATCACAGAGAAATTCCACATGATTATTACTGCTTTGACTATTGGCAATTAAGCCATCTTGCTGAGCTTTTAATGCATTATTTTACACAGTTTATACAGGATACACAGCTTACAATTTCCTGATAATGTAAAAGAATAAGTCTTCTACTTTAAATAGATGTAAAATTATCTTGTACTATGCCACATTTTTGTTGCAGATGTCATGTGGTAGAGAGGCTCTGTGAATGTGAAGAAGATAGTCAATGGGAAGAAATCTCCAATGAGATTCCAGAACCTACGCTGAGCCAGAAAACTGGAGTAGTGTCATGTGAACGTCATGGGTCTGAAGACTGTTGGTCATTCATCCCTAAATGTGTCCCTCAAAGATCAGACTAGATGCATAACTCATGACTGTAAGGAGCATGGAAAGAAGTCATATAAATGTAAGGAATGTGGGGAGGCTTTCTGTTCTCCCCAAAACTTTCAAAAGCATGAACAAACTTATATGGGAGAGAAATCCTATGTCTGTAAACAGTGTGATAAAGCCTTAAGCTATCTCAGTTCTCTTCAAAATCATAAAAGGACTCACACTAGAGAGAGAAACCATGAATGTAACCAGTGTGGGAAATCTTTTAAGAGACACAGTGATGTTAAAGTGCATGAGAGAAGTCACACTGGAGAGAAACCCTACATATGTAAGCAATGTGGGAAGGCCTTCACTCAATCCAGATACCTTCAAATACATAAGAGAAGTCACACTGGAGAGAAACCCTACATATGTAAACAATGTGGGAAGGCCTTTTCTGAGTCCATTCACCTTCAAATGCATAAAAGAAGTCACACTGGAGAGAAACCTTACTCATGTAAGCAGTGTGGGAAAGCCTTCACTTCTTCCAGTTCCCTTCGAAGGCATGATGTAGTTCACACAGGAGAAAAACCCTATGTTTGTAAGCATTGTGGGAAAACCTTTGGTCATCACAGTAGCATTCACAAACGTGAAAAGACACATGGTGAAAATAGACTCTATTAGTATAGTAAATGCGGGGAGACATTAGCTGTTCTGTGTTGCAAGGAGGGGCTGCTTGTTCGTCCCAGCTGCCCAGCTAGCTTAGCCCCAAAATAACTATACAGAACTGTATTAATTAAATCACTGTTTGGCCCATTAGCTCAAGTTTCTTATTGGCTAATTCTTACATCTTAATTTAACCCATTTCTATTAATCTGTGTATCGCCACATGGCAGTGGCTTACCAGGTAAAATTCTAAGCATCTGTCTCTGGCAGATACATGGTGTATCTCTAACTCTGCTTTCTCTCTCCCAGAATTCAGTTTCATCTTTCCTGCCTACCTAAGTTCTGCCCTATTAACAGGCCCAAAGCAGTTTCTTTATTAACCAATGAAAGCAACACAAAGACAGAAGGACTTCCTACACCAGTTCTGATTCCTTTCAAAAAAAAAAAAAAACCAAAGCTTGTATGCAATATAGGATGATGCCTTCATTTTTCCAGTTCCCATTGATACAACGAAAGGATTCATACTGTGAAAAACATGTGGATGTAATACAGGAAAATGTTCACTCATCCTGGATCCTTTAACAAACTTGGGAAAACTCAAAACTGAGGAGATATTCTAAATATAAAATGTAGAAATACTCCATTACCACTTGACTTTCTAGTATTCATGAAAATGCACAATCTATAGTATAAGGGCTTACAAATGCAAAATAGCAGTATGGAGAGGAACCCCTTGAATAAAAAGACACACCAAAAATAAAAGCTTCAGATGACCCACATCTAACAATTACACAGAATCAAAGGATTGAATATGAAAAACATGTAGCAATTTTCTTTTTTCCTGGTTTAGATAGCACATACCTGTAACAGGAGGAGTGGGCTGTATCCTGCCACCCGGCTAGCTTACACCCAAAATAATCACACAAAAATTGTATTAATTAAATTACTGCCTGGCCCATTATATCTAGCCTTTTCTTGGCCAACTCTCACATCCTGATCTAACCCATTTCTATCAATATGTGTTCACCACGAGGTCGTGGCTTACAGGGAAACATCCTAACCAGTGTCAGTCTCAGGCAGGAGCTTCCTGGCGTCTGCCACACTGCCTTCTTCCCAGCATCCTGTTATGTCTACTCTACCTACCTAATTTTCTGCCCTATCAAAAGGCCAAGGAAGTTCCTTTATTCAACCAATGAAAGCAACACAAATACAGAAGGACCTCCTAGACCACATACCTATAATTTCAGGACAAGGGAAACTTAAAACTAAAGATTAAGAGTTTTGAATTCTGGGCTGTATTGCTTACCTGGATTAAAGAAAAATTTTTCTTTATTCTCGATAATCTCATTCATTCATATGGTGAATTATGATCTTATTACCCTCCCCTTTCTCTCTCCAACCCACTAAGTGTAATTAACACTGCCCATTAGTGCATGGGTATAGCTACTTTTTCAAAAAAGAATAATTCTGCCTTCTCCAGAAGTTGTCAATTGCCAATAGCTCCTCAGTAAGGGGTAAAGGTTGGAGATCATCTACTCCATCAGTGCTAGAATTTTGACTGGTTTGACCCTTGCAGACAACCACAAATGCAGCGAGTTCATGAGCAGAATGACAGTGTAATGAACAGAAGACATCTCGCACTACTCTGATCTTCTGACGTGCTTTCTTTCTACTTCCTAGAAAAATGTTTTAAATAAAGTTTTACTGTTATCATAGTGTTCTATTGCTATGAAGAGACAACATGACCAAGGTAACTCATAAAAGAAAATGTTTAATTGAAGACTGATATAGAAATTATAAGAAAAAAAGATAGACCATTGAATCTACTTCAATCCAAAAAACAACTATTAATCTCAAAATATTTTACATTGATATGGCTTTTGGTTTATTCATACAAATTTAAAATTAATTTTGTTATACTGTATGTATATTTCTGCTCTTGTTTAGGGTATTAGGTTTATGCAGCTCATTTAAAAGAGTAATATATAATTAAGAAACACAACATAGATTAATAGTCATCTATAATAGCCAAACTTATAGTCATATTAGGTATGTTTTCAGGTCATAAAAAGATATATTTACATAAATAGATGGTCTTTAAATGCTTCAAAGACCTACAGAATATGGCATTAATATGTTTATTTATTTATTTATTTTGAATTTTTTTATTTATTATGTGTACAGTATTCTAAGTATTCTATCTGCATGTATGCCTGCAGGCCAGAAGAGGGCACCAGATCTCATTACAGGTGGTTGTGAGCCACCATGTGGTTGCCGGGAATTGAACTCAGGACCTTTGGAAGAGCAGGCAATGCTCTTAACCTCTGAGCCATCTCTCCAGCCCCATTTAATATCTTTAATAACCTAAGGTTTTTCATGATAGTGAAACATTGCTGCTCCTGACAACACCAGTTTACTTCAAAGGAAGATGATGGGCATTGAGAAACCTCTGTATGGAGCTTGTTTTCACTGTGGTAAAAGCTAGCTAGCTACTGGGCAAAGAACTGCCCTTCCCTCAATTGCTGACAATAAACCATCCAAACTGTACCAGCAGGACATAAGAAAGGTGACTGTCAAACTTTGCCAAGACAAGGTAGGACAGTCCTTCAAAAATTCCCTGCTTTACAAGAAAATCTACCAGGTATGTTAGGGCTGCAGGACAGAGTTGGATGCCCCAACATTGCAGAGGAACTTTGGGTGACTGTCAAGGCACCCTGATGTCCCAGTCATTAGGTAATATTTCATCCTTCTGGGATCTTTGATGGAGTTAAAGACTAAATAGTTAAACTTATAGTTTTCCTTAGTTATAAAAGAAAGCAAACTAGGTATAAAACTTTAGACTTACAAAGATAGGATAGATAATGAAATATTTTCTCAGATTTTGCCAAGTGCAAATGAACTGAATTTCATAACTAATTTTTACTTAATAACTGGTTTTGTTGTATATAATTTTACTATGTTAAAGTTAAATCTTCCTTTTTAATTAAACAAAAGGGGGAAATGCTGTGGAACAATCTTTGTACACTCTAAATATGTTTTGCTCTCATTGTTAATAAAAAGCTGATTGGGGGCTAGAGAGATGGCTCAGCAGTTAAGAGCACTGGGTGTTCTTCCAGAGGACCTGGGTTCAATTTCCAGCATCCACATGACACCTCACAACTGTCTGTAACTCCAGTGCTAGGGGATCTGATACCCTCACACCAATACACATAAAAAAAAATTTGAAGAACTGGGCGGTGGTGGCACACGCCTTTAATCCCAGCACTTGGGAGGCAGAGGCAGAGGCAGAGGCAGGCGGATATCTGTGAGTTCAAGACCAGCCTGGTCTACAAGAGCTAGTTCCAGGACAGGCTCCAAAACCACAGAGAAACCCTGTCTCGAAAAACCAAAAAAAAAAAAAAAAAAAAAAAAAAAAAAAATTAAAGAAAAGCTGATTTGGCCAATGCAGGAAGAGGATTGATGGTATAGCCTGAGACAGAATGCTGCAGATAGGAAGGGTGGAGTCTGAGGAATCTTGAGCAGATGCAGAGGGAACGGGAAATAAATGTGCCATGATAATAAAGGTACCGCCATGTGGCAGAACATAAATAAGGGGTATGGGTTAATTTAAAATGTAAGAGTTAGCTAGTAACAAGTCTGAGCTGTCCACTGAACATTTACAATTAATTATGGACTTCATTGTGTTTATTTGAGAACTGCTGGCAGGACAGAAACTTCTGCCTACAGATAGTTACAGTTTTAGGGGTTTAGTTTATTATCATCAAGGTGAGGAGTGTGGTGGGGAACATGGTAACATGGAAGCAGATATGGTCCTGGAGAAGTAGCTTCTATATCATGTCCAGATCCAGCCCCAACATATATTATTTCTTGGACCAGTGTAGAGGCGTGGGAATAATTGAGGCACAGTTCACACAGCAATATCAGGAGAGAGTCTCAGGGTTCATTCACATCCTGAAGATCACACACGTTTATTATCCAAATAGGTTTTATATCAAGAGGTAAACTGAGGGGGAAGTTCATTAGCATTCTGTTTCTGGGGTAGCAGGACTAAGATCAAGTCTGCAGCTATGGCTGCTCTGTCATATAGCCTGAATCAACACCTCTTCCCAGGTGATCCCCATAGTTATAAAGAAGGAGCAAACCAACATTAGCATATTCTGACCATTTGTTAGGGATGGTGACAGTTTGTCTCGAAAGGTGAGGTGACCACCTTCTGTGAGGCCAGGTGCAAACTATGGCCTGAGAGTCTGACCACCGTACAATGTAGACATATGGGTCTGTAATATGGCCCTACAATATCAGGATCCATAGGCAGCAGGAAGAGAGAGACACTGAGCCTGGCTTCGACCTTTGAAACCTCAAAGTCCAAGAAGGCCACACCTCCTAATCTTTCCACTCCCTGATGACTAAGCACTCAAATGTATGGGGGTTCCTCTAAACCACCATAAATGTCCCATGAAATTTCCTCTAGAAACCTACAAATGAAACTAATATAAAGCTCTGAAGCAGGGGCTGGAGAGGTGGCTCAGAGGTTAAGAGCATTGCCTGCTCTTCCAAAGGTCCTGAGTTCAATTCCCGGCAACCACATGGTGGCTCACAACCATCTGTAATGAGGTCTGGTGTCCTCTTCTGGCCTGCAGGCACACACACAGACAGAATACTGTATACATAATAAATAAATAAACATTAAAAAAGTAAAGCTCTGAAGCAATACTTTGTATAATCTTTATGCAGTGCTTTATAAAATAACCTAACATGAAGAAAATATCCTAAAAGTTACAGATAGATTGTTTGTATCAGTGTCTCATTCTTAAATAGACTTCTGATCTGTGTCTCATTCTGACTCTAAACATTTGATGACAGAATTCAGTAAGTAGTGTTTATGCAAGATCGTCATAGGTAAATCAGGATTCCCTTTTATGGGTGTTTAGTCTTATTGATAAACAAATTTTAAGATAAACTCAGAAGAAATCTCAAGAACCATCTCCTTAGTGTCTGAGAGAAAAGCAGTGGGGCAGGCACACTGAAACCCCAGCAGTTGCTGTTGGGCATAAAGGTGAGCAAGGAGCTAGAGAAAGGTGGTATAGTGGTATATTATTTGTGTTTTAATAAATAAAGGTTGCCTGAAGATCAGAGTGCAAAGCAGCCACACTAGTCAGGCCATACAGGCCAAGGAGTGGTGGCACACACCTTTAATCCCAGGATTTGGGAGACATAGGCAGACAGATCTCCATGAGTTCAAGGCTAACCTGGGCTACACAAGGTCAATCCAGAAACAGATTGAGGTAGTGGTAATTCACATCTTTAATCCCAGTGTTTGAGAGTCACACACTTTTAATCCCCACAATGGGGAGGTAGAGACAGGAAAGATATGGCTGGGCAGAGAGAGGACTATAAAGGGAAGAGACAGGAACTCACTGGAGTGTGGAGTATGAGGATTTGTGGAGACAGGATTTCACCCATTTGGTCTAAAGATTGGGTAGAGGTAAAAGGTCTTTCTAGTGGCTGACTGCTTTAACCTTTCTGATCTTGAACACCAATATATGTCTCTGGGATTTTATTATTTGTGTATCAGGGTAGAGTCTTTTGTTTTGTTTTTTGTTTGTTTGTTGATGGAGGAGGGTCATCTGTCTATGTGTTACTTTCATTGGTTAGTAAAGAAACTGCCTTGGCCCTTTGATAGGACAGAAAATTAGGTAGGCGGAGTAGACAGAACAGTATGCTGGGAAGAAGGGAAGTGAGGTAGATGCCATGGAGCCAGCTGCCAGGTCAGACATGCAGAATCTTTCCCGGTAAGCCACCACCTTGTGGTGCTAAACACATTAATAGAAATGGGTTAATTAAGATGTGAGAGTTAGCCAGTAAGAGAATAGAGCTAACGGGCCAGGCAGTGTTTAAAAGAATACAGTTTGTGTGTTGTTATTTCGGGTGTAAAGCTAGCCAGAAGCTGGGCGGTGGGAAGCGGTCTGCAGCTCCTTCTACAAATGGCGCCCAACGTGGGGAAGCTACTCATGAATGGTGCCCAGATGTGAATCCACAGAAAGCAGTTCCTTCTACAGTTTGTTTTTTGGAGATAAGGTTTCTTTGTGTAACAGTTTTTAGACCAGGGTGAAAGTCACAGAGATCTGCCTGCCTCTCTGCCTCCTGAGTGCTGGGATTAGAGAATTACCACTTGTTGTAGGATTTCCTGGAGTAAGCACTCTGATTCCAATGAGAGTGGAAGGTTTTGATCCTGGTTCTAGTTGGTACTCTCATTTTATACTATAAAGAGCAAGACGGGGGATGGGGAGCACAAGTAGGATCTTACAAAAGTGTACACAGCAGTCAGCAGGTTGTCAAGAGTTCTATTCCAGGCAGCAAGTAAAGTCATGCTTGGCAAATGGGCGGTGCAAGCGATGTTTTAAGTAAATCACTAAATGAATCAATAAATAGTATCTAATAATTAAGTCTTTCTACCTTAGCCACCATGTGGGTGCTGGAAACCGAACCACATCCTCTAGAAGAGTCGCTGGTGCTCTTGGCCACTGAGCCATCTCTCCAGCCTCCCTGAGACATTCTTATAAGAACTATTTATCTTTTTTTTTTTTTTTTTTTTTTTTTCGAGACAGGGTTTCTCGTAGCTTTGGAGCCTGTCCTGGAACTAGCTCTTGTAGACCAGGCTGGCCTCGAACTCACAGAGATCCTCCTGCCTCTGCCTCCCGAGTGCTGGGATTAAAGGCGTGCGCCACCACCGCCCGGCGAACTATTTATCTTTAACTGCAGATCCTGGCTTGCTCTAGTGTGGCAGCTCTTCGGATTTCTCCAGACTACATTTTGCCAGCAGTGCAATGATGTCACTCACGTGGCTTTGTTCCACCACCTGCAGTGCTGGTAGACCATTCGTGTGGTATTCAGGGCATCCTCTCCAGCACAGGCTTTCATAACCTCACGAAAGTGTTCAATGAAGTTGTGGGTCAGTTGTCCACGCAGTGCCCTGACCTCCAGGCCAGGCTGCCCTGCTCATTAATGCTGCAGAGCCTATCCCATGGATGGCTGAGGAGATGCCCTGACTGGTGAGCTCTGCTCTAGGGCTGAGAGGAAGAGGCTCTCAGCCTTCTGCTTGCCGGTCACCACGGAAGTACCAGAGTGCCCCTTTATCTTTGCTTCATTTTTTCTTCTTCTTGCCATTCCCTTTCACCCTCATTTACTTCATTCATTTTTCTGCCTTTATTAATTTTTTTTGATTTTTTGAGACAGGGTTTCTCTGTGGCTTTGGAGCCTGTCCTGGAACTAGCTCTTGTAGACCAGGCTGGTCTCGAACTCACAGAGATCCGCCTGCCTCTGCCTCCCGAGTGCTGGGATTAAAGGCGTGCGCCACCACCGCCCGGCTGCCTTTATTAATTTTTAACTTTATGTCTTAAGTAAGTCCTTCGTGCTTATTCTTTTCTATAAATAATAAGGGGGAGGTTGTTGTGGTTAGCTTTAACTGGTTTGGAGCATTCCTGTTCATGATTTTCTTTCTGGGCTAGACAGCTACCAGGTTCTCTGCCACTCCAGGTGGATCTCTGTGAGTTTGAGACCAGCCTGGTCTCCAAGAGCTAGTTCCAGGACAGGCTCCAAAGCTACAGAGAAACCCTGTCTCGAAAAAACAAATATATATATACATATATATTTATCTAAACTATGAGTTAATGGCATTTTGAGCTAAGGGCAAGTGGTTATGGTTAACAGTTTAATGCCTCACACAGTCTCCAGTCTTTTTATATTTCTGCAATATATGCAGAGGAACTTCTTTCCTTCTCCTTCTCCACATTTAACTCCTTTTCAAATCTTCCCCAAACCAATCTCAAGACATTACATGCATTTATCTCTCTCTTCTATCCTTATCCCATTTCTGCTAAATCTGTTTTAATTGCTTAATTGACTTCGCCTTTGGTTCTTTAATAAGCACCAGATTGGCCTAGATCTCTCAAGTCTTTGCATAAATTTTAATGAAAACCAGGAAACCTTTTTGCCTTGAATGTTAGCGCATCTTCCCCCATTAGCATTATATCCTCCTGTGTATGGCAATGTCTCATCAGTAGACTCTGGAAACTTAAACATACTATCTTCCCAGACTGTATTCCTAGAACATGAGCAGGGAATGCCAAAAGTGCATGGACTCAGATGCAGGCAGCACAGCACATACACCTTCTCCGCAGGCACTCTTCCTTGAAGTCTGTGCCACAGTCTACATGAGAGGCTAAGCAGACTCAGCAGGAGGTGGCATGACAGGGTTTCTCTGTAGCCTTGGCTGTCCTGGAACTCACTCTGTAGTCTAGGCTGGACTTGAACTCACAGAGATCTGCCTATCTCTGATTCCTGAGTGCTAGGATTATGGGTGTGCACCACCATTGCCTGGCTTTTATTATGATTATTAATAACACGGAAACAAATTAATGCTGACCATGTGCACATGGGTATGGGGACAGTCATGGCAGCGGGGCTTAAGGCAACCAATCAGCAGGCACATCGCCAAAGAAAAGTGTCCCTCCCTCAGCAGTTACCAACATTCTAGGGTGGGGCCTTAGAATCCACTTCCCCATCCATGCTGTAATTTTGACTGACTTGATCTTGCCTAGGTAACCACAGCCGATATGAGTTGATGTGCGCAGCAGCCATGTCATGTTCAAAGACAAAACTTCACACTCTCCTCTGAAAGATTGAGGTCAAAGAGACCATCGCCACCAAAACGAGGGACGGAATAGGACTAGGCTTCTTTGGGAAGCAGAGTGCAGAGCTGTTATTCTTAGCCCTATTGTACTGTCACGGGTGAAGAGAAATGCACACGGTGCATACCGATCTGTCATGACTGCTTCTTTCTTACTGGACAAAGAACAGCTTTTTATATGTTACTGATTGAGCCTTTTCCCAAAAGAAATCCAAAGAACATGACAGCTGGTCAATCAATATTTGTTGGAGTGTGAAGACAGCATTCTGCCAAAATCCTGCAAACATCCTCCGGTTCTCAAGGGACGTCTGGCAAGTGCATTGTCCTGGTCTGGCATCAGTTCAAGAAATCTTCATTTCCCCTTTTTATTTAACTATATATTGTAGCACAATATTGAATACAGCTTCTCAATGTCGAATCATTTCTTGATTGTCAGATCTTTCCCCCAGAGTATCAAACATAACAAAATCAAACAATCAATATAAACATTACAGCATGGAGGAGCTTGCATTCTTAAGTTGATTAAATGAATTTAACTTCCCAATCCATCAGCAATACACACCAATAATTTATTTCTAGTCAGCCCATGCATTTGTATTGCAATGTAATATCCCAGACTGTAATTTCAATATTGCCTGAGCCATATACTAATATACATAACAAATATGCATATACGCCAGGCAGTGGTGGCACTTGCCTTTAATTCCAGCACTCGGGAGGCAGAGGCAGGTGGATCTCTGTGAGTTCGAGGCCAGCCTGGTCTACAGAGCTAGTTCCGGGACAGTTAGGGCTACACAGTGAGACCCTGTCCAAAAGAGAAAAAAAAAAAAAGAAAAGAAATATACATGTACTATATTAGCACATTAATTATATACTAATACACATAATGTTTTCTAGCCTCATCCCAAGGGAACAAAGTCTTTTTATGCCCAGATCATAGAGTCCCCCAAAAGCAACTAGGAGACAGAGTCCTGTATGTAAAAACAAAGAGCCTTTATTCTTCTTTTTATTAATTTATTTAATTATTAAAGATTTCTGCCTCTTCCCCGCCACCACCTCCCATTTCCGCCCCCCTCCCCCAATCAAGTCTTCCTCCCTCCTCAGCCCAAAGAGCAATCATTCAATGCAATCCCCATCAAAATCCCATCAAAATTCTTCACAGATCTGGAGAAGACAATAATCAACTTTATATGGAAAAACAAAAACCCCAGGATAGCCAAAACAATCTTATACATTAAAGGATCGTCTGGAGGCATTACCATCCCTGACTTCAAACTCTATTACAGAGCTACAGTATTGAAAACAGCTTGGTACTGGCATAAAAACAGAGAAGTCGACCAATGGAATCGAATAGAAGACCCTGACTTTAGCCCACAAACCTATGAACACCTGATTTTCGATAAAGGAGCTAAAAGTATACAATGGAAAAAAGAGAGCATCTTCAACAAATTGTGCTGGCAAAACTGGATGTCAGTCTGTAGAAGAATGAAAATAGATCCATATCTATCACCATGCACAAAACTCAAGTCCAAATGGATTAAAGACCTCAATATCAGTCCAAACACACTGAACCTGATAGAAGAGAAAGTGGGAAGTACTCTACAACACATGGGCACAGGAGAACACTTTCTACGTATAACCCCAGCAGCACAAACACTAAGGACATCATTGAATAAATGGGACCTCCTGAGACTGAGAAGCTTCTGTAAAGCAAAGGACACTGTCACTAAGACAGAAAGGCAACCCACTGACTGGGAGAAGATCTTCACCAACCCCGCAACTGACAAAGGTCTGATCTCCAAAATATATAAAGAACTCAAGAAATTAGACCGTAAAAGGTTAATCAATCCAATTATAAAATGGGGCACTGAGCTGAACAGAGACTTTTCAACAGAAGAAGTTTGAATGGCCAAAAGACACTTAAGATCGTGCTCAACTTCCTTAGCAATCAGGGAAATGCAAATCAAGACAACATTAAGATACCATCTTACACCTATCAGAATGGCTAAAATCAAAAACACCAACGATAGCCTCTGCTGGAGAGGTTGTGGAGAAAGGGGCACACTCATCCATTGCTGGTGGGAATGCAAACTTGTGCAACCACTTTGGAAAGCAGTGTGGCGGTTTCTCAGGAAAGTCTGGTTCAACCTACCTCTCGACCCAGCAATACCACTATTGGGAATATACCCAAGAGATGCCCTAACATACTACAAAAGTATATGCTCAACTATGTTCATAGCAGCATTGTTTGTAATAGCCAGAACCTGGAAACAACCTAGATGTCCTTCAATGGAAGAATGGATGAAGAAAGTATGGAATATATACATATTAGAGTACTACTCAGCAGTAAAAAACAATGATTTCTTGAATTTTGCATGCAAATGGACGGAAACTGAAAACACTATCCTGAGTGAGTTGAGCCTTTATTCTTACACAAGTTCGCAAACTCAAACTTTCCATGTGTACAACGTATTGGAGTGATAGGGTAGCCCCGAAGCTCAGCTGGGGTGGTGTAATGGTTTAGATAATGTCGTGCAGTTAGCAGTTACCTGAGGGGCAGCAGCGGGCCACGAAGGGCAGCCAGGTCCCACCAACCGAGTCCTCTGTTGGCCCCAGGCAAGTGGGAGGCAGCAGGTGAGAGACCTTGGTGGGTCAGCAGCAGGACAGCCAGTCCCACCAGGAGCAGTGCCGGGTGAGAGACAGATACATCGTGCAGAGAGGCAAGTTTAGTTAGTGGGTTATGGAGGGGAAAGGAAAGGGGGGAGGGGAGAAGGGAAAGAAGAGAGAAAGGCACAGAGAGAGAGGAAAGAAAAGAGAGGGGGGAAAGAGAGAGAACATAGTTATCAGAAAGAAAAGAGAGAGAAAGAGAAGGAGAAAGAGAAAGAGAAAAAGAGCACAGGCTGGAGGAGGTGGGATATCCACTTCCCTCAGCAGAAGGGGAGGGGTTGGGAGAAGGCAGGGCTTCTCTCTCTCTCTCTCTCTCTCTCTCTCTCTCTCTCTCTCTCTCTCTCTCTCTCTTCTCTCTCTTTCTCTGTAGCTTTGGAGCCTGTCCTGGAACTAGCTCTTGTAGACCAGGTTGGCCTTGAACTCAGAGAGATCCACCTGCCTCTGCCTCCCAAGTGCTGGGATTAAAGGCAGGCGCCCCCACACGTGGCCAAATGTGTAGCCCAGGCTGGCCTTGAACTCCCTGATCCCCCTGTCTCCACCTCCTTCAGCAAATCCGACTGGCATGTGCCACCATAATTGTCTTTCTTTCACTCTGAATGATTCTCACTATGTGTTCATGGGAGTTTCCTTTTACTTTAATAAAGGATGAAAGTTGTTGAAATAGGAGCGGCGGGGCTGCATCCCCGGCACCCGGCCGCCTGCATGGCTAGCTTATGCCCCGAAATAATTACACGGAAACTGTATTCTTTTAAACACTGCCTGGCCCATTAGTTCCAGCCTCTTATTGGCTAGCTCTTACATATTGATCTAACCCATTTCTAATATTCTGTGTAGTACCACGAGCCGGCTTACCAGGAAAGATCTTAACCTGCGTCTGTCTGGAGTGGGAGAATCATGGCGACTCCTGACTCGGCTTCTTTCTCCCAGCATTCTCTTCTGTTTACTCCACCCACCTAAGGTTTGGCCTATCAAATGGGCTAAGGCAGTTTTCTTTATTAGTTAACCAATGAAAGCAACAGATAAAATACAAGAACCACCTCCATCAGAAAGTGTATACAATGGCTGTCTCTTGAAACAAAGTAATTCTTTGTAAAAAATTCCCACCACCATAGAACCATGAACTGTGGTAACTTTGCCTATTACCACACAAGTTAACACCAAGCAGCTATAAAATCTAGATGAGTAACTTACATTTGGTAAATAAGGTATATTTAACAATCAAGATTTTTAAATTTCCTTTTTTGAGGTAGATGTACCTTTTTCTTCTTACATAAAGAATTAAATCATCAGCCAGGTGGTGGTGGCGCACGTCTTTAATCCCAGCACTCGGGAGGCAGAGGCAGGCGAATCTCTGTGAGTTAGAGACCAGCCTGGTCTACAAGAGCTAGTTCCAGGACAGGCTCCAAAAACCACAGAGAAACCCTGCCTCGAAAAACCAAAAAAAAAAGCCTTTCACTGAGGCTACCAACCCAGAGTAGTGAGGGCCTGACTAGAGGGCAGGCCTCAAGGTCCCCGCCAGGGAAAGCGGGCCCCCGCTGCTGGGGCTGCAGTCTCTGCTGTGATCTCCTGGACCTGCTCTGCCTGCGCCCTACTTCCCTTTGTCCCTGGCTCATTGGGGCATCCAGGAGTTCCTGTGTAGGTGCCGAGAAGTTTCATCGGGCGGGTGAGTGTGTGCTATCCTGGGGCAGACGGTCCCGGTAGAGAGCACAAACGCCCCTCCCCCAGCTCCTGCTGCAAAGCTTTCTCTCCTACACACCCGCCCCCACCCCCACCCCCAAGCCTGCCTTGTCTGCAAGGTCCTTTACTGTGGAACAGTTTCCTGCCCTTTCACTGAGGCTACCAACCCAGAGTAGTGAGGGCCTGACTAGAGGGCAGGCCTCAAGGTCCCCGCCAGGGAAAGCGGGCCCCCGCTGCTGGGGCTGCAGTCTCTGCTGTGATCTCCTGGACCTGCTCTGCCTGCGCCCTACTTCCCTTTGTCCCTGGCTCATTGGGGCATCCAGGAGTTCCTGTGTAGGTGCCGAGAAGTTTCATCGGGCGGGTGAGTGTGTGCTATCCTGGGGCAGACGGTCCCGGTAGAGAGCACAAACGCCCCTCCCCCAGCTCCTGCTGCAAAGCTTTCTCTCCTACACACCCGCCCCCACCCCCACCCCCAAGCCTGCCTTGTCTGCAAGGTCCTTTACTGTGGAACAGTTTCCTGCCCTTTCACTGAGGCTACCAACCCAGAGTAGTGAGGGCCTGACTAGAGGGCAGGCCTCAAGGTCCCCGCCAGGGAAAGCGGCCCCCGCTGCTGGGGTTGCAGTCTCTGCTTGTGATCTCCTGGACCTGCTCTCCCTGCCCCCTATTTCCCTTGGTCCCTGGCTCATTGGGGCCACCAGGAATCCCTGCATAGGTGCTGAGAAGTCCCATCTGGATGGGTGAGTGTGTGCTATCCTGGGGCGCACTGTCCCGGTAGAGAGCACAAACGCCCCCCCCCCCAGCTCCTGCTGCAAGGCTTTCTTTCCTACACACCCGCCCCCCACCCCCACCCCCAAGCCTGCCTTGTCTGCAAGGTCCTTTACTGTGGAACAGTTTCCTGCCCTTTCACTGAGGCTACCAACCCAGAGTAGTGAGGGCCTGACTAGAGGGCAGGCCTCAAGGTCCCCGCCAGGGAAAGCGGGCCCCCGCTGCTGGGGCTGCAGTCTCTGCTGTGATCTCCTGGACCTGCTCTGCCTGCGCCCTACTTCCCTTTGTCCCTGGCTCATTGGGGCATCCAGGAGTTCCTGTGTAGGTGCCGAGAAGTTTCATCGGGACGGGTGAGTGTGTGCTATCCTGTGGCAGACGGTCCCGGTAGAGAGCACAAACACCCCTCCCCCAGCTCCTGCTGCAAAGCTTTCTCTCCTACACACCCGCCCCCACCCCCACCCCCAAGCCTGCCTTGTCTGCAAGGTCCTTAGCTGTGGAACAGTTTCCTGCCCTTTCACTAAGGCTACCAGCCCAGACCAGTGAGTGCCTGACTAGAGGGCAGGCCTCAAGGTCCCCGCCAGGGAAAGCGGGCCCCTGCTGCTGGGGCTGCAGTCTCTGCTGTGATCTCCTGGACCTGCTCTGCCTGCGCCCTACTTCCCTTAGTCCCTGGCTCATTGGGGCATCCAGGAGTTCCTGTGTAGGTGCCAGAAGTTTCATCGGGACGGGTGAGTGTGTACTATCCTGGGGCGGACGGTCCCGGTAGAGAGCACAAACGCCCCTACACTAAGGATACCCAACCAGAGCAGTGAGTGCCTGCCTAGCGGGCAGGCCTCAGCAACCCCCGAAAGGGAGCGCAGGCACCTCCAGCTTGTACTGCAGTGTCGCCTGTGTTCTACTTGACCCCGCCCGACCCCTTGCATTCGGCCTTCTTTACGCGGGTCATTGGAATACCACGCATCCATGTTTTGGTGTTGAGGAGTTCACCTGGAAGGGAACGGTTCCTGCCCCTACACTGAGGAGATACACCTAGAGAGTTAGTCACAGCAAAGACTGGTCCAAGACATCAGGCCTCTCCTGGCTCCATTTGAAGGAAAAGATGGGCAGGCGCCAATGCAAGAATTCCCCCAACAACTTGAAAGGCAACGTGACATCACCAGGATCCAGGAATCCCGAAATGAGAAGTGTACACCCTAATCCAGAAGAATTAGAAGAATTCGACTCAAAAGTGAATTTTATGAAAATAATAGAGGACCTTAAACAGGAGGTGAAAAACTGCCACAACCAATTAGAGATTACAAACAAAAAGGTAGAGGAAATGAATAAATCTCTCAAAGATACCCAAGAAAACCAAGAGAAACAAGAAAAAGTAATCAAACAGGTAAGGGAAACGGTTCAAGACTTGAAGAATGAAGTGGAAGTAATAAAGAAAACACAAACCGAGGGAAGGATGGAGATGGAAAATTTGAATAAACGAACAGGAACTACAGAGACAAGTACCACCAACAGATTACAAGAGATAGAAGAAAGAATCTCAGACACTGAAGATACCATAGAGAAAATAAACACTCTCATCAAAGAAAACAGCATAACCAACAAATTCTCATCACAAAACATTCAGGAAATCTGGGACACAATAAAAAGACCAAACCTAAGAATAATAGGGATAGAAGAAGGAGAAGATCTACAGCTCAATGGTCCAGAAAATATATTTAATAAAATTATAGAAGAAAACTTTCCCAACCTTAAGAAAGATATTCCTTTGAAGGTCCAAGAAGCATACAGAACACCAAATCGACTGGATCAAAAAAAAACATCTCCTCGTCATATAATAATCAAAACACAAAACATACAGAATAAAGAAAGAATATTAAGAGCTGCAAAGGAAAAAGGTCAAGTTACCTATAAAGGTAAACCTATCAGACTTACACCTGATTTCTCTATGGAAACCATGAAAGCCAGAAGGTCCTGGATAGATATACTGCAGAAACTACGAGACCATGGATGCAAGCCCAGACTTCTATACCCAGCCAAGCTTTCGTTCACTATAAATGGAGAAAACAAAATTTTCCAGGATAAAAACAAATTTAAACAATACGTAGCCACAAATCCAGCCCTTCAGAAAGTAATTGAAGGAAAATCACAAACCAAGGAGTCCAACAATGCCCACAATAACTCAGACATCTAATGACCCTTCACCAGCACAACTTGAAGAAGGGAAACACACAAACTCTACTACCAAAGGAAAGAAGGAAAGAAAGGAAAAATGACTGGAGTTAACAACCACTGGTCATTAATATCACTTAATATCAATGGACTCAACTCACCTATAAAGAGGCACAGGCTAAGAGATTGGATACGAAAACAGGATCCAACATTCTGCTGCTTACAAGAAACACACCTCAACCACAAAGACAGACATCTACTCAGAGTAAAGGGCTGGGAAAAGGTTTATCAAGCAAACGGACCTAAGAAACAAGCAGGTGTGGCCATACTAATTTCTAAGAAAGTTGACTTCAAACTAAAATCAATCAAAAGAGATGGAGATGGACATTTTTTACTCATAACAGGAACAATTCACCAGGATGAAGTCTCAATCCTGAATATCTATGCCCCTAATATAAAAGCACCCACTTATGTAAAAGAAACGTTACTAAAACTCAAGGCAGTCATCAAACCACACACACTAATAGTAGGAGATTTCAACACTCCTCTCTCACCAATGGACAGGTCAATCAGACAGAAACCTAACAGAGAAATAAGAGGATTAAGGGAGGTAATGAATCAAATGGACTTAACAGACATCTATAGAACATTCCACTCAAATAAGAAAGAATATACCTTCTTCTCTGCAGCTCATGGAACCTTCTCGAAAATAGACCACATACTCGGTAACAAAGCAAACTTACACAGTTACAAAAAAATATCGGTAACCACCTGTGTCTTATCAGATCACCATGGATTAAAGTTAGAATTCAACAACAATGCTATCCCCAGAAAGCCTATGAACTCATGGAAATTGGACAGTCAACTACTGAACCACACCTGGATCAAGGAAGAAATAAAGAAAGAAATTAAAGTCTTTCTTGAATTCAATGAAAACGAAGACTCATCATACTCAAACCTATGGGACACTATGAAAGCAGTGCTAAGAGGAAAGTTCATAGCATTAAGTGCCCACATAAAGAAAACGGAGAAAGCACACATTGGAGACCTAATAGCCCACCTTAAAGCTTTAGAAAGAAAAGAAGCAGACTCACCTAGGAGAAGTAGAAGACTGGAAATAATCAAATTGAGGGCTGAAATCAACAAAATAGAAACACAGAAAACAATCCAAAGAATCAATGAAACAAAAAGCTGGTTCTTGGAGAAAATCAATAAGATTGATAAACCCCTATCCAAACTAATCAAACGGCGGAGAGAGAATACGCAAATTAACAAAATCAGAAACGAAAAGGGAGACATAACCACAGACACAGACGAAATTCAGAGAATCATTAGATCTTACTACAAAAACCTGTATGCCACAAAATTGGAAAATGTAAAAGAAATGGACACTTTTTTAGATAAGTACCATATACCAAAGTTAAACCAGGACCAGGTGAACAATCTAAATAGACCCGTTAGTCGCGAAGAATTAGAAGTTGTTATAAAAAACCTTCCCACCAAAAAAAGCCCAGGTCCAGACGGCTTTAATGCAGAATTCTACCAGAACTTCCAAGAAGACCTAATACCTATACTCCTTAATGTATTTCACAATATTGAAACAGAGAAGTCATTGCCAAATTCCTTTTATGAAGCTGAAGTTACTCTGATACCAAAACCACACAAAGACACAACCAAGAAAGAGAACTACAGGCCAATCTCACTCATGAACATCGACGCAAAAATACTCAATAAAATACTGGCAAACCGAATCCAAGAACACATTAGAAAAATTATCCATTATGATCAAGTAGGCTTCATCCCAGAGATGCAGGGCTGGTTCAACATACGAAAATCTATCAATGTAATCCATCATATAAATAATCTGAAAGAAAAAAACCATATGATCATTTCATTAGATGCGGAAAAAGCATTTGACAAAATTCAACATCCCTTTATGATAAAGGTCTTAGAGAGATTAGGAATACAAGGGTCGTTCCTAAATATAATAAAAGCTATTTATAGCAAGCCGTCAGCTAACATCAAATTAAATGGAGAGAAACTCAAAGCTATTCCACTAAAATCAGGAACACGACAAGGTTGTCCACTCTCTCCATACCTCTTTAATATAGTGCTTGAAATTCTAGCAATAGCAATAAGACAACATAAGGGGATCAAAGGGATTCAAATCGGAAAGGAAGAAGTTAAACTTTCATTATTTGCAGACGATATGATAGTGTACATAAGCGACCCCAAAAACTCCAGCAAAGAACTCCTTCAGCTGATAAACACCTTTAGTAGCGTTGCAGGATACAAGATCAATTCCAAAAAATCAGTTGCCCTCCTATACACAAAGGATAAGGAAGCAGAGATGGAAATCAGAGAAGCATCACCCTTCACGATAGCCACAAATAGCATAAAATATCTTGGGGTAACCCTAACCAAGGAAGTAAAGGATCTATTTGACAAGAACTTTAAGTCAATGAAGAAAGAAATTGAGGAGGATACCAGAAAATGGAAGGATCTCCCTTGCTCTTGGATAGGGAGGATCAACATAGTAAAAATGGCAATTCTACCAAGGGCAATTTATAGATTCAATGCAATCCCCATTAAAATCCCATCAAAATTCTTCACAGATCTTGAGAGGACAATAATCAACTTTATATGGAGAAACAAAAAACCCAGGATAGCCAAAACAATCTTATATAATAAAGGATCGTCTGGAGGCATTACCATCCCTGACCTCAAACTCTATTACAGAGCCTCAGTATTGAAAACAGCTTGGTATTGGCATAAAAACAGAGAAGTCGATCAATGGAACCGAGTAGAAGACCCTGATTTTAACCCACAAACTTATGAACACCTAATTTTTGATAAAGGAGCTAAAAGTATTCAATGGAAAAAAGAGAGCATCTTCAACAAATGGTGCTGGCAGAACTGGTTGTCAACGTGTAGAAGAATGAAAATAGATCCATATCTATCACCATGCACAAAACTCAAGTCCAAATGGATTAAAGACCTCAATATTAGTCTGAACACACTGAACCTGATAGAAGAAAAAGTTGGAAGTACTCTACAACATATGGGTACAGGAGATCACTTCCTACGTTTATCCCCAGCAGCACAGACATTAAGGGCAACATTGAATAAATGGGACCTCCTGAAACTGAGTAGCTTCTGTAAAGCAAAGGACACTGTCACTAAGACAAAAAGGCAACCCACTGACTGGGAGAAGATCTTCACCAACCCTGCAACAGACAAAGGTCTGATCACCAAAATATATAAAGAACTCAAGAAACTAAACTTTAAAATGCTAATGAACCCAATAAAAAAATGGGGCACTGATCTGAACAGAGAATTCTCAACAGAAGAAATTCAAATGGCCAAAAGACACCTAAGGTCATGCTCAACCTCCTTAGCGATAAGGGAAATGCAAATTAAAACAACTTTGAGATACCATCTTACACCTGTCAGAATGGCTAAAATCAAAAACACCAATGATAGCCTTTGCTGGAGAGGTTGTGGAGAAAGAGGCACACTCATTCATTGCTGGTGGGAATGCAAACTTGTGCAACCACTTTGGAAATCAGTGTGGCGATTTCTCAGGAAATTAGGGATCAACCTACCCCAAGATCCAGTAATACCACTATTGGGAATATACCCAAGAGATGCCACATCAAATGACAAAAGTATCTGTTCAACTATGTTCATAGCAGCATTGTTTGTAATAGCCAAAACCTGGAAACAACCTAGATGCCCTTCAATGGAGGAATGGATGAAGAAAGTGTGGAATATATACATATTAGAGTACTACTCAGCAGTAAAAAACAATGACTTCTCGAATTTTGCGTGCAAATGGATGGAAATAGAAAACACTATCCTGAGTGAGGTATCCCAGACCCAAAAAGAGGAACATGGGATGTACTCACTCATAATCGGTTTCTAGCCATAAGTAAAAGACATTAAGCATATAATGTGCGATCCTATAGAAGTTAAATAAGAAAGTGAACCCAAAGAAAATCATATAGTCATCCGCATGGAGAGGGGGAAGTAGACAAGATTGCAGGGCAAAAAATGGGAACTTGCGGGTGAGGTGGCATGGGGCAAAGGGGAAATGGGATGAGAAATATGAGAAGGGGAGGATGGGAGGAGCTCGGGGGATTGGGATGGTTGGGATATAGGAAGGATGGATACGGGAGCAGCGAAGTATATATCCTATCTAAGGGAGCCATCTTAGGGTTGGCAAGAGACTTGACTCTAGAGGGGTTCGCAGGTGTCCAGGAATATGTCCCCAGCTGGTACCTTGGGCAACTAAGGAGAGGGAACCTGAAATGACCCTATCCTATACTGATGAATATCTTGCATATCACCTTAGAACCTTCATCTGGCGATGGATCAAGGTAGAGACAGAGTCTCAATTTGGAGCAACGGTCTGAGCTCTTAAGGTCCAAATGAGGAGCAGAAGGAGGGAGAACAAGAGCAAAAAATCAGGACCACGAGGGATGCACCCACCCACTGTGACAGTGGAACTGATTTATTAGGAGCCCACCAAGGCCAGCTGGTCTGGGACTGAATAAGCATGGGTTGATTCCGGACTCTCTGAGCATGGCGGTCAACGAAGACTGATGAGAAGCCAAGGACAATGGCACTAGGTTTCAATCCTAATACATGAACTGGCTTTGTGGGAGCTTAGCCTGTTTAGAAGCTCACCTTCCTGGACGTAGATAGAAGACCTTCGTCTTCCCGCAGGGCAGAGAATTTGGACTGCTCTTCAGTATCGAGAGGGAGGGGGAATGGTGTGGGGGGAGGAGAAGAGGAGTGGGGATAGGGGGAGGGGAGTGGGGGGAGGGGGCAATATTTGGGAGGAGGGGAGGGAAATGGGAAACGGGGAGCAGGTGGAAATTTTAATTAAAAAAGAATAAAAAATAAAAAAAAAAAAAAAAAAAAAAAAACCAGCCCTGCAAAAAAAAAAAAAAAAAAAAAAAAAAAAAAAAAAAAAAAAAAAATGTTATTAAAATATATATATGCTTCCCTAAAAAAAAAAAAAAAAAAAAAAAAAGAATTAAATCATCGCTGAGTATTTGGTACTGCAGGACATAGAACACTGTCCATTTATTGGAGCTGATAGCTATTTTGATTTGATTTTATAATTTTTTGTTTTTGTTTTTGTTTATTGAGACAGGGTTTCTCTGTGGAGCCTTGGCTGTCCTGGCACTGTCTCTGCAGACCAGGCTAACCTCGAACTCACAGAGATCCACCTGCCTCTGCCTTCTGAGTGCTGGAATTAAAGGTGTGAGCTACCATTGCCCAGTTTACAAGCAGCAGTTTTTATTTTTTATTTATTTATTTATTTATTTATTTATTTATTTATTTATTTATTTTGGTTTTTCGAGACAGGGTTTCTCTGTGGTTTTGGAGCCTGTCCTGGAACTAGCTCTTGTAGACCAGGCTGGTCTCGAACTCACAGAGATCCACCTGCCTCTGCCTCCAAGCAGCAGTTTTTAAAACCAAACATTCTGACACAATACAATACAAAGATGTTCTAATTTGATCCTACATGCTGAGGAATGGCATTTAAAAAATTTACGTTAATTACACTGTTTTTATTACTTTATAAATAATACCAATCAAATTTTCCACTTCCTCCCCTCCTCCCACTTCCCTCCTGCTCCCCCACACACCCTTCCCTTGACCCCCTCCATTCCAAAGAGAGGGCAAGGTACCCTGCCCTGTGGGAAGCCCAAGGCCCTCCCCCCTACATCCAGACTTAGGAAGGTATGCATCCAAATGGAATAGGATCCCAAAAAGCCAGTACATGCAGTAGAGACAAATCCCAGTGCCATTATCATTGGCCCCTCAGTCTGCCCCAATTATCAGCCACATTCAGAGGGTCCAGTTTGATCCCATGCTCATCCAGTTCCAGTCCATCTGGAGTTGTTGAGCTCCCATTAGCTCAGGCACATTGTCTCAGTGGGTGGACCAACCCCTTGTGGCCCTGACTTCCTTGCTCATCTTCTCCCTCCTTCCGCTTTCAACCTGCATTTTCTGCAGAGCTCAACAGCAGTCAGGAAAACAAAAGTCAACAAAAAGCTTTCGTCTAATTTAGTCAACAAAAGGCTTTCATCTCCACTGGCCCGATTCTGGGCCTTTAACTTTGTTAACAAGTCTCTGTCTAATAAAAGCGTGGGACACTCAGGAATAATCAGGAAGAAGTGAGTCATTTGACCTTGCAGACAAAAAGGTGGGCTTGGAGGCTGGGTGGGATGGTAGAAAGAAGGCCCAGGGGCAGGAACACTCCCCGCTGGCTCTCCGGTCTCCTCAGCCGTGAAGGAGGCTGTGTTGGGGGTTCTAAGGATCTCACAGATGAAAAGGAGTGCTTGGGGGCAGGGTGGAATGGGGTAAAGAAAGTCAGCAGCAGGAACACAACCGGCTGGATGGCCAGAAAAGCTTAGGGAATTAAAGAGGGCCTGGATTCAGTCCCCACCCCCAGGACTGTTCCAGAGAGTGGCACTCAAGATTTTTAAATTCTTAAGGTCTACTCAGGTTCTCAGTAATATTTGCCTAGCCCCGTATTTGCTCACTTTTAAACTTGAGGAAAGTTCCTGCTTGCTAAAAAAGGAGACCTGTTTATCTCTGGAAGAGGAACTTGTGACTGTCGCCTATTGTCAAGGTCAACGCTAGCTTCCTCAAGCCCTGAGGACAAGCCACACCTCAGCTAATTTACCTCCTTACCTCCGTTTCCCACTGAATCTTGTGTGCCGCCACAGAGTATAAAAGGTGTAATCTTTTTTCAATAAGCTACGCGGGAAGCCATATTTATTTACCCTCAGATCCTGTCAGTTGTTGGTTGCCCACACACCACACATCTTTGGGACCTGAACCCCACAGAGCTGGTCTCTAGCACAGAGCCCTAAAGATGATTTTTCAGAAGTTCCTCTAAGCTAGCACCATGGCAATGCAGCCCAGCCAATCAAGTTAAAGCTTTCCTCCTGCTAAGAGAAGTCAGCCGGACCTATGCCCCCTTAGCTTCTGGAAACCACCGTTCGCAGTCCTTCACAGGAAGTAGCTAAGTGGGGAATGCATCGTACCATCTTCTGATCTGTCGTCAGGTTCTGGAATGAAAGCTTAATGACCTAAAAAGACTCAGGTGGACTGTGAGGCTCTGGACAGAAAAACTGACCTGGCTGATGTCACCTGGGTATAAGGGTCTGTGCTGTCCCTTTAAGAGACAAGCCACGCCCACTCCCTCCTCCCCTCCACTGCAAGCTATCTTCAGTTTCCAGCCTGAGTCCTTCCCTTCTCCCTTCTCTTCCCTCCCTCCCTCCCTCCCTCCCTCCCTCCCTCCCTCCCTCCCTCCCTCCCTCCCTCTCTCTCTCTCTCTCTCTCTCTGAGGCAGCTTTTGTCTCTCCCTTCTTCCCTTCCTCCCTGTTTCTCTCTCTCTCTTTCTCTCTGCCTCTCTCTGCTCTTTCCCTTTCTCTTCCATAACCCACTAAATAAATATCCAACTTCACTCTGCATGACATGCCTATCCATGTCTCTGTCTCTCACCACCATGTGGCTCCCTGCTTCGGAGACCTGTGGCATGGTCTCGTTGAAATGGATTAATAAAAATGCTGCAGCTCCCCAAGTGGCTGAGGCAGCAGCAGGCCATGGGACCACACCACAGGTCCCCTGAGGTGGCAGCGGGCCATGAGACTAAGCTGCAGGTTCCCGGAGCAGGGCCGGCAGCTGACCCCAGAGCAGCCAGTCCCAGGTAGGGATGGCGCACGATACAGGTCTCCGAAGGCAGCTGGTCCTGGGCAGGGAGACATGTGGCTGTGGGCAAGAGACAGAGACATGGATAGGCATACCATGCAGAGTGAGGTTGGGTGGGTTATGCAAGGGAAGGGGGAGAAGGAGAGAGAGAACAGAAGGGTGAAGGGGAGAATGGAGGGAGGCATTAGTTGCCTCTTTGGGGGAGAGATGGAAAAAAGGAAGAGACTCAGGCTGCAAGCAAGAAGGAAGATCTGCCTGTCTCAACAGAGGGGGGGGAGTGGGCAGGGCTTATCTCTTAAAGAGACAGGACAGACCTTGTCAACTGAAGCATGCCAACCCAGGGCATGACTTTGTGCTTCAAAGCTCACCCTGCAAAGGACTGGGGTGATGGAGGAGTTAATTTCATTGGTTAAATAAAGAAACTGCCTTAGCCCTTTAATAGGACAGAAAATTAGGTAGGCGGAGTAGACAGAACAGAATGCTGGGAGAAAGAAGCCGAGTCAGGAGTCGCCATGATTCTCCCACTCCAGACAGACGCAGGTTAAGATCTTTCCTGGTAAGCCAGCTCGTGGTACTACGCAGAATATTAGAAATGGGTTAGATCAATATGTAAGAGCTAGCCAATAAGAGGCTGGAACTAATGGGCCAGGCAGTGATCAAAAGAATACAGTTTCCGTGTAATTATTTCGGGGCATAAGCTAGCCATGCAGGCGGCTGGGTGCCGGGGACGCAGCCCTGCCGCTCTTATTTCAACAGAGTGGCTCCCAACGTGCTAATGAACTCCACGTAAAACCTGAGAGGGCTTAAAAAGGACACAGAGACAATTTAAGACAGCTTTTTGCTGTTTGTGGATTGCGTGCAGCAAAGAAATTGTCCTGACTCAGCAACAGGAAAAAACTGGCTGTTTTAAAATGCCAGCTTTCTGGGCTGTGCCGCCATCACGATCTCTGTCTGGCTCCTGCAGGAGACAGAGTCTTTGAATGGAGCATTTGGAGTAAAGTGCTACGTAGGGTATGATAGACCACGCCCTCCTGAAAGGTTGCTGTGAACACCTTCAGAAAATTACTTCACTCAACTGCCGACTGAGATGACCCTGACACACAGGTTACACCATGAAAGATCTGAATACAGTGTCCCCATTCAGCAGGAAGCAGTTTGGAGAAAAAAACTGCGCCCATGTTCCCAAATATTGTTTATAAATGTTCTTTTACATTTAAGGGGGATATTGGCGCCCAGACATGGGGCACTGAATCTACTGAAAGCCTGAGAAAGCTTGGGAAAGAATAGAGTAAAGCATGTTTTCTTGGTAGCAATTTCTTGGGTCTGCTCTGCTTGCTAGAGGCAAGCAAGCTCTCATCTAAGAGAGGCTTCCTGACTCAGCTTTAGCTGCAAAAACTTGCAGCTCTCTTAAGAGGTTCTGCCACAAAATACTTAAATGGTATTGATAAAAGCTGACTGAATGCTTGTTTGTTTTTGGCCGTAGCAGGAAAAAAGTTGTGCTGTTTTAAAATGCTGTTTTAAAATGGTCTGTCCTGCCATGTCAAACTCTGACTCTTTGAGGCAGGAGGTCAGCTACAGAGAGAGCATTTGAGTGTTGTAGCTTGTTTGCTGGCAAGGACCTTGAAACGCCACAGAGTTGTGGTGATAAACATGGCTACAGCCGGTACCTCTGCCATGAGGCTGGAAAGCTAATGAATGGGCTGGATTTAGTTGGCAAAGCCACGGCTTTAATCCTACCCATATTGCTCAGTAATTTCAAGGCTCGCATGGTCAGAAAAAGAGAGATATACAGTAAAAGAAAGATTCAAAGTCAAAGAAAATGTTTAAATGATTTATAGTGTGTTAAAAATATATGCAGGCTAAAAATTTAGTTCTTAAAAGTAAAAAAGGAAGAAAGAAAGTAGTTGGGTGTGGTATTACACACCTTTAATCCCAACACTTGGGAGACAGAGGGAGATTTACCTCTGTGACTTCAAGGTGTGGTAGCACACGCCTTTAATCCCAATGCCTGGAAGGCAGAGACAGAAGGATCTCTGAGAGTTCAAGGACAGTCTGGTCTACAGAGTTATTCCAGGACAAATATATACAGAGGATATAAAACAAAAGTAAAAATAAACAAAATAGAGTTAAAATAAAGCTGCACAAAGATGGAAAATACACAGAGAATCTTGATACTGTATGCTATTACGCTCTCTTTGAATTTTTTGAATGCTGAGGAAGAAGCAACAGATGCTAAAAGATATTTGTTTATAAATGTTGCTGAACTAATCCAAGATAGATATTTTCAAAATACCTTGACTTCAGAATTTGGATCTAAGGATATGATACTTTGGAAAAGAGTTTCTTCATTTGTTTTCACAGAGGATGAGACTCTTTGGATTGCGTCTATAACAATATGGTATGATAGACCACGCCCTCCTGAAAGGTTGCTGTGAACACCTTCAGAAAATTACTTCATTCAACTGCCAACTGAGATGACCCTGGCACACAGGTTATACCATGAAAGACCTAATTAACGACGCCCCCATTCAGCAGGAAGCAGTTTGGAGAGAAAAACTGCGCCCATGTTCCCAAATATGGTTTATAAATGTTCTTTTACATTTAAAGGGGGATATGATATAGATATGAATAATTTGCATTGGTATGGATTTTAAGTTCAATTTTAGTATATGTATATGTATTTCTGATCTCGATTACTGTATTGTGATTGTCTAGTTCATTTAAAATGTAATGTATAATTAGGAAATATAAGTTGTTAATGGATAATTATCAATAATAGTCAAGCTTGTAGTCATATTAGTTAGATTTTCTAGTTATATAGAGATATATTTCAGTTAGATAGGCATTCTTCATATCTTTCAAAGGCTACAGAATATGGCATTTAACTGTTTTAATAACTTAGGGCTTTTCATGATAATGAGACACGTCTGCTCCTGGCAGCACCAATCTACTTCAAGAGGAAGATGGGCACCGAAGAGGCTCCTTAAGGAGTTTGATAGCCATTTGGGCAAGAAACTGCTCTTGCCTGGACTGTTGCATAAACTGGACACAGAGAACCCGCAGAAAGAGGACTGCTAAACTTGCCTAAAGGTGAGATGGTTTTTCGGGGTTCCTGACTCATAAAAGAGTCTGCGAGACATTCTGCAGGACACAGCAAAAAGTGACTGAACTGTCTTTGGAATTTTCTGCTTGATGAAAATGTCTGCTGGATACTATGGGCCTAAAGGCTGAAGATGGATGCCCCAACAGTACAAAAGAACTTTGGGTGACTGTCCAGGCAATGAGATGTCTCTGTCATTTCTAGAGTTTTGGATTTCTTGTTTACTTAGGTAATATTATATCCTCCTGGAGTCTTTGATGGAGTTGAAGAATGGATAGATAGTTATTGTTTTCCTTAGTTATGATAAGAGATAAAATAGATATAAATATTGTAACTGTAATTCTTGCTCTACAACTGTTTTGCTATATGTAATTGTACTATGTTAAAATGAAAGCCTTCTTTTTTGTTTAAACAGAAAAACGGGAAATGATGGAGGTGGGTCTTGTATTTATCTGTTGCTTTCATTGGTTAACTAATAAAGAAACTGCTTAGGCCCATTTGATAGGCCAACCCTCAGGTGGGTGGAGTAGACAGAACAGAATGCTGGGAGAAAGAAGCAGATTCAGTGAGTCGCCATGATTCTCCCACTCCCGACAGACGCAGGTTAAGATCTTTCCTGGTAAGCCAGCTCGTGGTACTACACAGAATATTAGAAATGGGTTAGATCAATATGTAAGAGCTAGCCAATAAGAGGCTGGAACTAATGGGCCAGGCAGTGTTTAAAAGAATACGGTTTCCGTGTAATTATTTCGGGTCATAAGCTAGCCTTGCAGGCGGCTGGGTGCCAGGGACGCAGCCCCGCCACTCTTATTTCAACAGGATATGATATAGATATAAATAATTTGCATTGATGTGGATTTGAAGGTCAATTTTGTTATATGTATATGCATATTTCTAATCTTGATTAAGGTATTGTGACTGTATAGTTCATTTAAAAATGTAATGTATATAGGTTGTTAATGGATAATCATTGATAATTGTCAAGCTTTTAGTCATGTTAGTTAGATTTTCTAGATGTGCATAGATATATTTCAGCTAGATAGGCATTCTTCATATCTTTCAAAGACTGCAGAATATGGCATTTAATGTTTTAATAACTTAGGGCTTTTCATGATAATGAGACACGTCTGCTCCTGGCAGCACCAATCTACTTCAAGAGGAAGATGGGCACTAAAGAGGCTCCTTAAGGAGTTTGATAGCCATTTGGGCAAGAAACTTCTCTTGCCTGGACTGTTGCATAAACTGGACACAGAGAACCCGCAGAAAGAGGACTGCTAAACTTGCCTAAAGGTGAGATGGTTTTTCAGGGTTCCTGACTCATAAAAGAGTCTGCGAGACATTCTGCAGGACACAGCAAAAAGTGACTGAACTGTCTTTGGAATTTCCTGCTTGATAAAAATGTCTGTTGGATACTATGGGCCTAAAGGCTGAAGATGGATGCCCCAACGGTACAAAAGAACTTTGGGTGACTGTCCAGGCAGCGAGATGTCTCTTTCATTTCTAGAGTTTTGTATTTCTTGTTTACTTAGGTAATATTATATCCTCTGTAGTCTTTGATGGAGTTAAAGAATGGATAGATAGTTATAGTTTTCCTTAGTTATGATAAAAGATAGATATAAATATTGTAACTGTAATTCTTGCTTGACAACTGTTTTGTTATATGTAATCTTACTATGTTAAAGTGAAAGCCTTTCTTTTTTGTTTAAACAGAAAAAGGGGAAATGATGGAAGAGTTAATTTCATTGGTTAAATAAAGAAACTGCCTTAGCCCTTTAAGAGGACAGAAAATTAGGTAGGCGGAGTAGACAGAACAGAATGCTGGGAGAAAGAAGCCGAGTCAGGGAGTCGCCATGATTCTCCCACTCCAGACAGACGCAGGTTAAGATCTTTCCTGGTAAGCCAGCTCGTGGTACTACGCAGAATATTAGAAATGGGTTAGATCAATATGTAAGAGCTAGCCAATAAGAGGCTGGAACTAATGGGCCAGGCAGTGATCAAAAGAATACAGTTTCCGTGTAATTATTTTGGGACATAAGCTAGCCATGTGGGCGGCTGGGTGCCGGGGACGCAGCCCTGCCGCTCTTATTTCAACACTGGGGTTACAGTGGATCCCGAACACCCAGTAACTTGCTGGCTAATAAAGACTTTCTGTAAATCCCAACATCAAGAATAAGGCCACTACCACAATTTGAACCAAATTTAAAGCAAGCTTGATTTTTATTCGGGTGCACCCAAGAGCTGGCCAGCCTAAGTCAGGTTAAAGAGAGCAGACCCAAATCCATCTCTTGGGGCCCTTTTAAGGAGTGAAGTCACTAGTAGTTTTACAGAAGGGAGACAATGGGGCAATAAGGAAATACAAAAGTCAGGGCATTCTCAAAAATAAGCCAAGGGCAGGCAGTGGTGGCCTTTATAATCCAAGCACTTGGGAGGCACTGGTGGTGCACGCCTTTAATCCGGCATTTGGGAGGCAGACAGGCGGGTCTTCCTGAGTTCAAGGCCAGCCTAGTCTGGGACAGCTAAGGCTTTAACACAGGAAAACCTGTCTGGTGGGGGAGGGGAGAACAAAAGTCAAGGTCATGGGTTGGGGAAGGTCAGTTCCAGGAAACAGAGCAACTCAGCTCTCACGGTAAATAGAAACCTACTTTTAAAACACAGCATGATGGCTCCTGCCTTCAAAATGGAGTCAGGCAGGCTCCTCAATTCCATTGGCTTAAACCCATGTCTGAGGAGTCTTCTTTGGTGAAGACCCCCACAATATTTCTGATTAAAGAACACTTCAGCTTCTGGACCCGCCTGTCTGCTTTCAAATGTTTCCAAGTCTCCGCCATCAATCCCTAACAAGGAACTTTATCGATGCTGCACAAAGGGACCCAGCACACAGTGGTAACTATAGCTCTGGGAGGGAGGGCAGGACGGCTGAAACCTTGACTCCCTAGAGGCCCTGGCCAGGACACAAAAGTAGTGTTCCCTCTGCCTTTTAATCAGGGCCCCCGAGAAAGCCTCAGATTGGCCTGGCCCCCAACAGGCTTCTGTTTGGGTGGAAAGTTCCACAGCCTTAACCCAAATAGTTTCACTGTGGCCCTTGTTGGCCTTGAACTCCTAATCCTCCTGTCTCCTCAGTGCTGGGTCTAAAAGCAGGAAAAGACTCCATTTCTGTGTCGGGCCCTTTTGGGACCTTGAACTACACCCCAGCCCCCAGGAAAAGCTGAAGGCCGTGGGACCCTCTTTAGGGTAAGTATTAGCTAATGGAGAAACGTATACACAAAGTTGCTGACTGCAGCCCATTCCCCGACCCGTAGTCTTGCAGAGAATGTTGACCACCCAACTTCCTTATCAGCTGGGCAATATTTAAAGCAGCCCCTGCGGTTGCACAGGGTCAGCAGATGTCTGAAGGGACTTAACCAGGAGGACTGTTGCTATCCCCCTTCGATACTAATAGCCTATCAAGAACTCGCAGCTGAGCTTTACCTAATCTTTAACCAGTTATGATATAGGATACGTAATTTTGTATTTTGATACTGAAACTTGTGACTGTTTTATGGTTTTTGTCTTTATAAACCCTTTACAATAGCAAACGGGGTCCTTCTCCTTCCATCTGTTGTGTCTGACTGAGAGGCAGAGGACCCGTGCTAGCCCGTACTTAATAAACGAAACCTTGTTTTTGCATTTGGAAGTGTGGCTCCGTGGTAGTTTTCTTGAGGGGTCCTAGGATTCAGGCACAACAATGCCAAGTTGTGTGTGCCATCACACCCAATTTTCCGTGAATAAATCTGGCTTTTCTTGTGTCCTTTTTGGAGACAAGGTCTCCTGTGGCCCAGGATGACGTCCACTGTGAAACCAAGGATAGCCCGCAACTCCAGCTGCTCCAGCCTTTACCTTCTGTCGTGTGCACAGGCGCACCCAGATCCCAGTCAGCAGTGGGACGCCTCTGGACAGCAGCCAGGCCTGGGCAGGACTGCGCTGGATCGCACCGGTATCAGTGTCGTGCTGGTCCTGTCTATCAAGGAACAGGGACTCCCTGGAGCCAATCAGAATTGCGTATAAGCGGAGCCGTCCAATCGACAGCGGGCAGCCGCTCTTCCGGTTGCCGCCCTGTTCGGCTCGTGTCTGCCGGTGTCGGCTGCAGCGGGGCGCTTATGGTTGGTGGTTGCGCCCAGCGGAGCGCACGGAGATCGGAAACGCGTCTCGGCTGCAGCGCTACGCACACGGTCGGTGGAGACGCCCAGCAGAGCGCACGGAGATTGGAAACGCGCCATGGTGAGTGCGGCGTGGAGACGCCGGTGGGAGGCGGAGGGGCCGGGGACTCTGCAGTCGGCTACTCGGAAGTTCCCGGAACTGCGCGTTTGCAAACCGCTCTCCCGGAGTCCGCAGCCGAACCGCAGTGGAAAAAGGGACCGCCGTGTTTATATGTGTTCAAGTGTTCAAGTGGGAAGGGAGACATAGGGCCCTCTCTGGGTTAAAAACTCTTGGGGCTGTTTCTAGAAATGTTCTTTCGGTGTTTTAAATTACACTTATTTGTAGGGGTGGGCGGTAGGGAGGTCCGAGTCCGGTCCCGGCTTTGCACCGTGTGGATCCTGGGGATCGAACGCCAAGTCCTCAGACTTGGCAGCAAACACTTTTTCAGCTGAACCATTGCGCAGGTCCCTTCTTTTTCTTTTTCCCTTATTGTTTTTTTCTCTTATGTGCATATTCACAATCCAGGTGAGACTATGTGCCTAGGATGAGAGAAAGGGAACTCTCCCTGGGGTGGAGAGATGGCTCTGAGGTACTGAGTTCAATTTCCGCAGGCAGTCACGTGGTGACTCAGCCATCTGTAATGGGATCGGATGCCCTCTTCTGGCGTGCAGAGAGCACTCATACATTTTCCCCAACAGAAAAATTACAACTTCTTGGAAAATTTTCCCATCATCTGTTGTGTATTTTTCCCCCCATTATATCAAAAGGAGTGGAGGTTGAAGGTTACTGTAACCGCGCCTGGCCAGGACTATTTCCTACCTGTGTAAGGACCCAGTGCCAACAAGAGAAAGGAGAGCAATGAAATAATACAGGGCACGTTAGAGCTTCAGTGGGGCCGCAGAGGGACAAAAAGTCTCCATAATCGTGTGAATGGCCCAGTGTGGGTGCTGGGAACTGAACCCAGGTCCTCTGGAAAAGCAACAAGTGCTTATTACCACTGAACCATCTCTCCAGCCCCTTAAGATTGGCGGGAGGGGGCGGGGGGCTGGGATCCCCCCTCAAAGATCCTCCCTGGCTCCCAGGTGCCAGGGATTAAAGGTGTGACCACTACCATGATCTCAGAATCTGTGGTCATTTTAGCCTCAATGGTTTTTTTTTTTTTTTTTTTTTGAGACAAGGTTTCACTGTGTAGCTTTGGAGCCTGTCCTAACACTCGCTCTGTATACCAGGCTGGCCTCGGACTCACAGAGATCCACCTGCCTCTGTCTTCTTGAGTTCTGGGATTAAAGGTGTGCACCACCAACAACCAGTTTAGCCTCAGTCTTTAGCGTGGTCTCTGTCCCTCTCCCTGTCTCTCCTGCCTCCTTCCCTCCCTTTCTCTGTTCTTCTCTCCCTCTTGGGAACTTCAGTTCTCAGGGAATTACCAGGAAACTGATACCTGAAGCCTTAAATTCCAGGCCTGCTTAGAACCCCCGGCCCAGTGCTGAGCTTGTCAGCAGGCAGTGTCTGGGGCTCAGGCTCTCAGCTAGTCGGGAAGCTGGAAAGTCCCTTCTCTGTCCTTAGGTGACTGTAAAGGAGGGACCGTGTGGCCTCGGGCCAAGGTGGGTTAAAATTCTCTACCTGTTTGATTTTCGGGATCCAGCTTTTTGTTGGGTCTAAATGTCCCCATAATTGAGTAGCAAAAGTGCTGTTACCCTCTGAGGCATCTCTACCACCCCATAATAAGAGACCCATACACATCTCTTTCCCTTCCTCGTCTGCTGAGTCTCTGTCCTCTTTATTTTGTTGTGATTGTGTGTATGTGTATGAGTTTGTCTGTGTGTGTGCCAGAGTGCGGGTGCCTGTAGAGGACAGAGGTACCAGTCTCCTGGAGCTGGCATTAGAAACAATGTGAGCTACCCAACACGGGTACTCGGATCCAGCTCATCTCTACAGCCCCTTGTGTCTTCCTTGGTATGTGGGTACCAGGCATGGTGGCCCAAGTGTGCAGTCCCAACACTGAAGTAAAAGGAGGAAGGCCAGACTCAGCTGTTGGCTTCTAGGTCAGCCTTAGCTACGTGAGACCTCATCTTCAAATTACGCATTGACACATGGTGGCTCACAACTGTCAAAGTAAAAGGGGGAAAGCAGATTTATTCTGGTGGTGTGGGCCTGAATCCCCAGCATTTGGGAAACAGAAGCCAGAGAATTAAGTTCAGGGACAGCCTGGATTACAAAAGAATTTGGGCCCCCAAAACACAGGGAAAGGCAGTTATTCCTGGCCTGTGGTCTCACTGCTAAGAAAGTAGAAGGAGAGGAGTGGGAGGTCAAGGCCCCAGCCAGAGCTGCTGAGAAACTATTTGAACAAAAACAAATAAGGAGCCAGTTGGTGGTGGTGCATACCTTTAATTCCAGCCGGGGAGGCAGAGGCAGGTGGGTCTCTGTGAGTTTGAGGCTAGCCTGGTCTACAAGAGCTAGTTCCAAACAGGCTCCAAAGCTATAGAGAAACCCTGTGGGGGGGGGCAAACAAACAAATAAGGAGATAAAATGCTAAGTACAAGTAGGATGTGACCTTATTGGAAGGAGTCTAGGAATAGACGGGGAGAGCCCACACTGAGGTTAGACGGATGAGGGATGTGTGCATGGTGTATATTCCCTGTACTACAGAGGTCAAAAGAAGACATTGCACCCCTTGGAACTGGAGTAACAGATGGTTATGTAGGTGTAAGGAACCAAACTCTTGAGTTCTCTGCAGGAGCAGCAAGTGCTTCTAAGTACTGAACCATGCCTCCTTTTATGTATATGAATGTTTGCCTCTGTGTGTGTATGCACGTGTGGGTGCACACCATGTACATGCCTGGTGCCCCCCCAGACCAAAAGAGCATCAGATCCCCTGGAATTAGTTCTTTAGACGGTCGTGAGCTGCCATGTGGGTCCTGGGAACAAACCTGGATCCTGGAAGAGCAGTCTGCATTCTTAACTGTTGAGCTGACTCTTTCAGCCCTGCCCTTTCTTCTTTTCCTCTTCCTCTTTCTTCTCTCTTTAAGATTTTTGCTATGTGTGATTTGGCCTGTATTTATGCATGGACACCACATATATAC
The DNA here is from genome assembly GCF_950005125.1 of Chionomys nivalis. Classification (NCBI taxonomy): domain Eukaryota; kingdom Metazoa; phylum Chordata; class Mammalia; order Rodentia; family Cricetidae; genus Chionomys; species Chionomys nivalis. Next base: position 3,994,722 of record NC_080105.1, on the reverse strand, counting down.
CGGGTGCCCACAGAGGTCAGAAGAGGGCGCTGGGTCCCCTAAAGCTCTTAACGGCTGAACCATCCCCACCATCCCCATCTATACCCTTTTCACACTAATTTGTGCCTCTCCTTGTATCAGTTTTAATATATTGTTCCTTTCTTAGAATTGGTTAATTACAGTCAAGTTGTTAAATATGTGGAACTGGAATTGTTCATGATAGCCCTTTGTGGTTCCTCAGGTATTGGTGGTTTCTAGATTGTCTTCTTTTTGTACATTTTATTTGTGTGTGTGTGTGCACATGTGCCATAGAGTGCGTTGGAGGTCAGACATCAGAAATCAGTACTCCTTCCACCGTGCGTCTCCCGGATTGAACTCCGTCACCAGGCTTGGCTGCAAGCACTTCCTCTCGCCCACCTTCTCTTCTTCAGTTTGACAAGAATTTTATCAAATCTCATCCACCTTTTCAAAGAATGGGCTTTTCCTTTTGTTGTTTTCTTGAGTTTAATTTCTCGTTTGCTAGGCGTGGTGGCACACACTTTAATCTCAGCACTGGGGAGGCAGAGGCAGGCAGATCTCAGTGAGTTCAAGACCAGCTTGGTCTACAAAGGGAGTGCCAGGACAGCCAGAGTGAAACCCTGTCTTGAAAAACCAAACAACAACAAAAAGAACCGTAACTTCTCATGTTTTTGGGATTGTCATAGTTTCAAAGATGTGTGTGTGTGTGTGTGAGCCAGGTAGTGGTAGCGCACGCCTTTAATCCCAGAACTCAGGGAGGTATAGGCAGGCAGTTCTCTGAGTTTGAGGCCAGCCTGGTGTACAGAGTGAGTTCCGGGAAAGCCAGAGATACACAAAGAAACCCTGTCTGGAAAAAAGTGTTACATGAGTGCATTGCCTAGGAAGGCCAGAAGAGGGTGCTGGATCTCCAGGAGCTAGGATTACAGGTGACTGCTGGGCATCCCCTTGGGTAAGTGCCTCAGCAATACAGCCACTGCTACCCACTCCCACCCCCATGTAACCCCAACACTGCGTTAGAAACGTACCTGTAAAGGTTTGTGGTTTTTGTGAACAGCTGACCGCATTAGCGTTGTTTGATGCCAGTATTCCTTGTTTCTCTCAAGATTTTATATTCTACAGGTACTTTAGGTGTTCCGCCCTTTCAGTTAGTGCTAGAAGTACATGCATTTTATTTTTCTTATTTTTTTAAGGGAAAAGGTTTATTTCAGCTGAGTTCCTATTTGCAGTTGATCATGGAGGGGACGTCACAGCTACAGGAGCTGGAAGGAGCTGGCCATCTTTGAAATGATTGGCTTTTATTTGTGTGCCTCTGGATGCTATGGGACAACAGGCTATGCCACCAAAACCTGGCTTCTATTTCTTCACCATCTCTGTTGATTGTTTGAGTTTTTGTTTTAAAATTGCGTGTTGGGGGGGGTTGTTTGTGTCTGTGTACCACATGAATGTAGTGCACACAGATCAGAAGAGGGCGTCAGGTACCCTGGAACTGGACTTAGATTGATGTAGGCCACCATGTGCATCCTAGGGATTGGACAAAAAAAATGCTCCTGACCACCAAGCGCTTTCTCCGGAGCCATTATCAGTGATGATACTGATTGTTGGTGTGGGGTACACATGCCATCAGACATGTGTACATAAAAGAATAACTTAGAGGAGTCGGTTCTCTCCAGGGGTCAGGCTCAGGTCACAGATTTGCCCAGCAAGCACTTGGGCCCACTGAACAGTCCGGCCAGGCCCCTGGTGTGATTCTCTTGTTATTTAAGTTGGTGGGATCCTTTCCCAAATTCAGATCCTAGATACCAGGAGAGGTCGAACCGTGTGAACTGGCTGCTCACAGATCATCTTGGAATGCTTATTTGCTCCGCTCCTTCGGCAATGCAGATAGTAGCGCTGCATTCGGTCCAGTGCTGAGGAGATGGTAGCTCCTTCGGCACTGCAGACAGTAGCAGCTAGCGCTGCTGCGCTCGGCACAGTGCTGAGGAGATGGTAAGCTCCAGGTGGATGGCTCAGCAGGTGAAGGTTCTTGCTGCCAAGTCTTGTGACCTGATCCCTAAGACCCACATGGTAGAAGGGCAGAACTGCTCCCAGTGGGTTGTCCTCTTGTAAGCACCTACGCTTACTCACAGGCTACCTGATACAGCAGCCAGGAAGACTGGGGCTCTGACAGTTTTGCTGAGAGCAATCAGACTTTTTATACCTTTATCAGAAAGAGAATATAGTGGCATTGCCAGGATCAGTACAGTTGAGTTGCCAGGATACAGTGATGTTTGCAGAGTTTACAGACTACACAAGATGCATGTTAGACCAATTGTCCTGAAAGCTCCCGTGCTTCCGTGATTTCTAAGGGATCACACAGAGAAGCACAAGGCAGTCTGAGAGCTTCACTGCCCGAGGGAGGAACTGAGAGGCACAAGGTGCCCCAGGAGCCCTGGACTCTAACCTGGAAAACCTATGATGCATTTCTCTCAGGGCAGCTAGGACAGGCTACCTCCAGGGTTCCCTACAAGTCACCCTTTTTTATTTTTTAATTTTAGGGTAAGCAGACATAGAGTAGCAAATCAATCTCAAGGCTGTAATGCTTCCCAGATAAGCAACAACAAACCTCCCATAGACATTCCTTGAACTATAGTTTAGAAGTTTAATTAGACCAAAATAATAATAACAATAATAATAATAATGACCAAAATTCTTTGCTAGGTTTTGTGCAGCAAATTTGGGCAAGAATGGCCTCACTGCTGCAGAATGTTTTTGGGTCACGGCAAACAACTCAGGGTCTTGGTCCTTTGGCCTCAGGGGGGCACGAGGCATGCACATAGTGTGCACACACACATAGAGGCAAACATTCATATACATAAAAGGAGGCATGGTTCAGTACTTAGAAACACTTGCTGCTCCTGCAGAGAACTCAAGGTTGGTTCCTTGCACCTAACCTACATAACCATCTGTTACTCCAGTTCCAAGGGGTGCAATGTCTTCTTCTGGCCTCTGTAGTACAGGGAATATACACCATGCACACACACCCTCATCTGTCTAACCTCAGTGTGGGCTCTCCCCCAATTCCTACACACACAGAGTCTGTCTCGCTAGCCTCAGTGTAGGGTCTTCCCCAATTCCTAAACTCCTTCCAATAAGGAACTCAAGTTCCGGGGCTTCTGATACCCTCACACTGACTTACACGCAGGGAAATACCAATGAACATAAGATAAAAATAAACTATATTTTTTTAAAAAGAAAATAAAATATTATGAGGAGTAGCCATGATACCTTACTCCCCCTCTTTATTTTTTTTTTTTTTTTTTATCTTTTTTTTTATTCTTTTTTAATTAAAATTTCCAACTGCTCCCCGTTTCCCATTTCCCACCCCTCCTCCCACACATTGCCCCCTCCCCCAACTCCCCTCCCCCATCCCCACTCCTCTTCTCCTCCCCCCAGTCCATTCCCCCTCCATCTCGATACTGAAGAGCAGTCCAAATTCCCTGCCCTACAGGAAGACCAAGGTCCTCCCACTTCCATCCAGGCCCAGGAAGGTGAGCAACAAAACAGGCTAAGCTCCCACAAAGCCAGTTCATGTATTAGGATCGAAACCTAGTGCCATTGTCCTTGGCTTCTCATCAGCCTTCATTGTCCGCCATGTTCAGAGAGTCCAGTTTCAACCCATGCTTATTCAGTCCCAGTCCAGCTGGCCTTGAAGAGCTCCCAATAGATCAGTTCCACTGTCACAGTGGGTGGGTGCACGCCTCGTGGTCCTGATTTCCTTGGTCATGTTCTCCCTCCTTCTGCTCCTCATTTGGACCTTAAGAGCTCAGACCATTGCTCCAATTTGGGTCTCTGTCTCTCTCTTGATCTATCGCCAGTTGAAAGTTCCTGTGCCATTCTTCTTGGCCTCTCGTCAGCTCTCATTGTCCGCCACATTCCGAGAGTCCGGTTTTATCCCATGTTTTTTCAGTAGCAGTCCAGCTGACCTTGGTGAGCTCCCAATAGATCGGCCCCAATGTCCCAGTGGTTGGGTGCACCCCTCATGGTCCTGACTTCCTTGTTCATGTTCTCTCTCCTTCTGCTCCTCATTATAACCTTGGGAGCTCAGTCCGGTGCTCCAGTGTGGGTCTCTGGCTCTATCTCCATCCATCGCTAGATGAAGGTTCTATGGCGATATGCAAGATATTCATCAGTATGATTATAGGATAGGTTCATTTCGGGTTCCCTATCCTCAGGTGCCCCAGTGAACTGACTGGGGACATTGCCCTGGGCATCTGGTAGCCATTCCAAGTTCAAGTCTCTTGCCACCCCTTAGGTGGCTCCCTTACCTAAGGTATGAGTTTCCCTGCTCCCCTATCCAACCTTCCTTTATCCCCAATCACCCCGATTCCCCCATTTCCCCTCATCCTCTCCTTCACACTTTTCTCTCCCCATCACCCCTCATCCCCATCCCACCCCACCCCCAAGATTCCAATTTTTTGCCCATCAGTCATGTCTATTTCCCATAGCTGGGAGGATATCTATATGTTTTTCCTTGGGTTTACCCTCTTGTTTAACTTCTTTAGGATCACAAATTATAGACTCAGTGGCCCCTATCCATGGCTAGAAACCAATTATGAGTGAGTACATCCCATGTTCTTCTTTTTGGGTCTGGGTTACCTCACTAAGGATCGTATTTTCTATTTCCATCCATTTGCATGCAAAATTCGAGAAGTCATTGTTTTTTACCGCAGAGTAGTACTCTAATGTGTATATATTCCACAATTTCTTCATCCATTCTTCCATTGAAGGGCATCTAGGTTGCTTCCAGGTTCTGGCTATGACAAATAATGCTGCTATGAACATAGTTGGACAAATGCTTTTGTCATATGATAGGGCATCTCTTGGGTATATACCCAAGAGTGGTATTGCTGGGTCCAGGGGTAGGTTGATCCCAATTTTTCTGAGAAACCGCCACACTGATTTCCAAAGTGGTTGCACAAGTTTGCAGTCCCACCAGCAATGGATGAGGGTACCCCTTTCTCCACAACCTCTCCAGCAAAGGCTATCCTTGGTGTTTTTGATTTTAGCCATTCTGACAGGTGTAAGATGATATCTCAAAGTTGTTTTGATTTGCATTTCTCTGATCGCTAAGGAGGTTGAGCATGACCTTAAGTATCTTTTGGCCATTTTAACTTCTTCTGTTGAGAATTCTCTGTTCAGTTCAGTACCCCATTTTTTAATTGGGTTAATTATCCTTTTGAAGTCTAGTTTCTTGAGTTCTTTATATATTTTGGAGATCAGACCTTTGTCTGTTGCAGGGTTGGTGAAGATCTTCTCCCAGTCAGTAGGCTGCCTTTTTGTCTTAATGACAGTGTCCTTTGCTTCACAGAAGCTTCTCAGTTTCAGGAGGTCCCATTTATTCAATGTTGCCCTTAATGTCTGTGCTGCTGGGGTTATACATAGGAAGCGATCTCCAGTGCCCATATGTTGTAGGGTACTTCCCATTTTCTCTTCTATCAGGTTCAGTGTGTTCAGATTGATATTGAGGTCTTTGATCCATTTGGACTTGAGTTTTGTGCATGGTGATAGATATGGGTCTATTTTCATTCTTCTACAGACTGACATCCAATTGTGCCAGCACCATTTGTTGAAGATGCTTTCTTTCTTCCATTGTATACTTTTAGCTCCTTTATCAAAAATCAGTTGTTCATAGGTTTGTGGGTTAAAATCCGGGTCTTCTATACGATTCCATTGGTCGACTTCTCTGTTTTTATGCCAGTACCACGCTGTTTTCATTACTGTAGCTCTGTAATAGAGTTTGAAGTCAGGGATGGTAATGCCTCCAGAAGTTCCTTTATTGTATAAGATTGTTTTGGCTATCCTGGGTTTTTTGTTTCTCCATATAAAGTTGATTATTGTCCTTTCAAGATCTGTGAAGAATTTTGATGGGATTTTAATGGGGATTGCATTGAATCTATAAATTGCCCTTGGTAGAATTGCCATTTTTACTATGTTGATTCTCCCAATCCAAGAGCAAGGGAGATCCTTCCATTTTCTGGTATCCTCTTCAATTTCTTTCTTCAATGCTTTAAAGTTTTTGTCAAATAGATCTTTCACTTCCTTGGTTAGAGTTACCCCAAGATATTTTATGCTGTTTGTGGCTATCGTGAAAGGTGATGATTCTCTTATTTCTCTCTCTGCTTCCAGATCCTTTGTGTATAAGAGGGCGACTGATTTTTTGGAGTTGATCTTGTATCCTGCCACATTACTAAAGGCGTTTATCAGCTGTAGGAGTTCTTTGGTGGAGTTTTTGGGGTCGCTCATGTACACTATCATATCATCTGCAAATAATGCAAGTTTAACTTCTTCCTTTCCAATTTGAATCCCCTTTATCCCCTTATGTTGTCTTATTGCTATTGCTAAAACTTCGAGAACTATATTGAAGAGGTATGGAGAGAGTGGACAGCCTTGGCGTGTTCCTGATTTTAGTGGAATGGCTTTAAGTTTCTCTCCATTTAATTTGATATTAGCTGTCGGCTTGCTGTATATAGCTTTAATTATATTTAGGTATGACCCTTGTATCCCTAATCTCTCTAAGACTTTTATCATAAAGGGATGTTGAATTTTGTCAAATGCTTTTTCAGCATCTAATGAAACGATCATATGGTTTTTTTCTTTCAGTTTATTTATATGATGGATTACATTGATAGATTTGCGTATGTTAAACCAGCCCTGCATCTCTGGTATGAAGCCTACTTGATCATAATGGATAATTTTTCTAATGTGTTCTTGGATTCGGTTTGCCAGAATTTTGTTGAGGATTTTTGCGTCGATGTTCATGAGTGAGATTGGCCTGTAATTCTCTTTCTTGGTTGGGTCTTTGTGTGGTTTTGGTATCAGAGTTACTGTAGCTTCATAAAAGGAATTTGGCAATGACTCTTCTGTTTCTATATTGTGAAATACATTAAGGAGAATAGGTATTAGGTCTTCTTGGAAGTTCTGGTAGAATTCCGCATTGAAACCATCTGGTCCTGGACTTTTTTTGGAAGGGAGGTTTTTGATAACAGCTTCTAATTCTTCACGACTAACAGGTCTATTTAGGTTGTTCACCTGGTCCTGGTTTAACTTTGGTAAATGGTATTTATCTAAAAAAGCGTCCATTTCTTTTACATTTTCCAGTTTTGTGGCATACAGGCTTTTGTAGTAAGATCTAATGATTCTCTGAATTTCCTCTGTGTCTGTGGTTATGTCTCCCTTTTCATTTCTGATCTTATTAATTTGCAAATTCTCTCTCTGCCGTTTGATTAGTTTGGATAGGGGTTTATCAATCTTGTTGATTTTCTCCAGGAACCAGCTTTTTGATTCATTGATTCTTTCAATTGTTTTCTGTGTTTCTATTTTGTTGATTTCAGCCCTCAGTTTGATTATTTCCAGTCTTCTACCCCTTCTAGGTGAGTCTGCTTCTTTTTTTTCTAGAGCTTTCAGGTGGGCTGTTAAGTCTCCAATGTGTGCTTTCTCTGTTTTCTTTAAGTGGGCAGTTAGTGCTATGAACTTTCCTCTCAGAACTGCTTTCATAGTGTCCCATAGGTTTGAGTATGTTGTTTCTTTATTTTCATTGTCTTCAAGGAAGAGTTTAATTTCTTTCTTTATTTCTTCCTTAATCCAGGTATGGTTCAGTAGTTGACTATTCAGTTTCCATGAGTTTGTAGGCTTTCTGGGGGTAGCATTGTTGCTGAATTCTAGCTTTAATCCATGGTGATCTGATAAGATACAGGTGGTTATTAATATTTTTTTGTAACTGTGGATGTTTGCTTTGTTACCGAGTATGTGGTCGATTTTTGAGAAGGTTCCATGAGCTGCAGAGAAGAAGGTATATTCTTTCCTATTTGGGTGGAATATTCTATAGATGTCTGTTAAGTCCATTTGATTCATTACCTCCATTAATTCTCTTATTTCTCTGTTAGGTTTCTGTCTACTTGACCTGTCCATTGGTGAGAGAGGAGTATTAAAGTCTCCTACTATTAATGTGTGCGGTTTGATGGCTGCCTTGAGTTTTAACAATGTTTCTTTTACGTACGTGGGTGCTTTTATATTAGGGGCATAGATATTCAGGATTGAGACTTCATCCTGATGAATTGTTCCTGTTATGAGTAGAAAATGTCCCTCTCCATCTCTCCTGATTGATTTAAGTTTGAAGTCAACTTTGTTAGAAATTAGTATGGCCACCCCTGCTTGTTTCTTAGGTCCATTTACTTGATAAGCCTTATCCCAACCCTTTACTCTGAGTAAGTGCCTGTCTTTGTGGTTGAGGTGTGTTTCTTGTAAACAGCAGAATGTTGGATCCTGTTTTCGTATCCAATCTCTTAGTCTGTGCCTTTTTATAGGAGAGTTGAGTCCATTGACATTAAGTGATATTAATGACCAGTGGTTGTTAACTCCGGTCATTTTTTAAGTTGTAAATTTTGTGTGTTCCCCTTCTTTGTGTTGCACTGGTGAAGGGTCTCTAGTTGTCTGAGATATTGTGGTCATTGTTGGACTCCTTGGTTAGTGATTTTCCTTCTATTACTTTCTGTAAGGCTGGATTTGTGGCTACGTATTGTTTAAATTTGTTTTTATCCTGGAAAATTTTGTTTTCTCCATTTATAGTGAACGAAAGCTTGGCTGGGTATAGTAGTCTGGGCTTGCATCCATGGTCTCTTAGTTTCTGCAGTACATCTATCCAGGACCTTCTGGCTTTCATGGTTTCCATAGAGAAGTCAGGTGTAAGTCTGATAGGTTTACCTTTATAAGTAACTTGGCCTTTTTCCTTTGCTGCTCTTAGTATTCTTTCTTTATTCTGTATGCTTTGTGTTTTGATTATTATATGGCGAGAGGATGTTTTTTTTTGATCCAGCCTATTCGGTGTTCTGTATGCTTCTTGAACCTTCATAGGTATATCTTTCTTTAGGTTGGGAAAGTTTTCTTCTATAATTTTATTAAATATATTTTCTGGACCGTTGAGCTGCGCTTCTTCCCCTTCTTCTATTCCTATTATTCTTAGCTTTGGTCTTTTTATTGTGTCCCATATTTCCTGAATGTTTTGTGATGAGAATTTGTTGGCCTTGCTGTTTTCTTTGATCAGCGTGTTTATTTTCTCTATGGTATCTTCAGAATCTGAGATTCTTTCTTCTATCTCTTGTATTCTGTTGGTTATGCTTGCTTCTGTAGTCTCTATTCGTTTACCTAGATTTTCCCTGTCCAGCTGGCCTTCTGTTTGTGTTTTCTTCTTTGCCTCCATTTCAGTTTTTAAGTCTTGTACTGTTTCCATTATCTGTTTGATTGTTTTTCCTTGGTTTCCTAGGGTATCATTCACTGATTTACTCAATTCTTCAAACTTTCTGTTATACTTCTCATCCATTTCTATAAGGGCATTTTTTACATGTTGTTTAAGGGCGTCAATCACTTTCATAAAGTCAATTTTATCTACCTCTTCATGATTAAGGTGTTCATGTCCACCTGTTGGGAGGTCGCTGGGTTCTGGTGGTTTCATATAGTTTTTCAGATTGTTAGGTGAATTCTTGCATTGGCGCCTGCCCATCTCTTTCTCCGAATGCTCCCCTCTGGATGTTCTTTTACCGGATCAGGTCTCCTTGCCTACTGATGTACCTTCCCAGTGATGGCTCTCTGCAGTGCTAGCTCTCCTGGTGTTCTAGTGATGTCTCTCCTTGCTTGTTGCAGGCAGGCCAGTGAAACAAAGGAAGTCTCGCCTGCCTACTTGCCCTGAGGATTTGCCCACAGCGCCAGACAGACTGAGCTGGATGGTGTTATGTGCCCAAAGAGGAAAGGGGGCAGAAGGAAGAAGGGTTCTGGATGCAAGCTGGGTGGGACAAGAAGAGAGAGACGGTATGCGGGGTATAGAGCCCCTGCAGGGAGCCCAGGGAGTATAGGGAGGGGGATGAGGAACTTCAGAGTTCCCTTTCCAGGGCTGCTTCCGCTGCCGCTGGTCACAAACTCACCGCATTGCTGTCTCTCCCGGTGCCGAGATCAGATCTCCATGCAGGTTGGGTAGTTCGTAAACAAAGCGCCTACCTTGGTTGGTGCAGGCGGGCCAGTGAGACAAAGGAGGTCTCGCCTGCCTATTTGCCCTGAGGATTTGCCCCCAGCGCCAGACAGACTGAGCTGGATGGTGTTATGTGCCCAAAGAGGAAAGGGGACAGAAGGAAGAAGGGTTCTGGATGCAAGCTGGGTGGGACAAGAAGAGAGAGGCAGTATGGGGGGGTAGAGCCCCTGCAGGGAGCCCGGGGAGTATAGGGAGGGGGATGAGGAACTTCAGAGTTCCCTGTCCAGGGCTCCCCCCTCTTTATTTTTAAATAATGTTTAAGCTGTCTAGGGTTATGTGGAATGCCTATGATATGGGTTGTATCAAACGGTGGGCAAAATTCCTGAAAAGACTTGGCAGTGTGTACAGGAGAATTGTCAGTTATCAATATTTTATAGGGGCATAAATTTTTATTATTTTGGCAGAAAAGAAAATATCCATATAATAAAAGCAAGAATAAACAATTTTTTTTAAGCTCTTTTTAAAGCAGTAGCAGCAAGCCAGGTAGTGGTGGCGCACGCCTTTAATCCTGGACCTCTGAGTTCGAGGCCAGCCTGGTCTACAGAGAGAGTTCCAGGACAGACTCCAAAGCCACAGAGAAACCCTGAAAGAAAAGCAGTAAGCAACAAACTTCTGACATAAAGTCGGGCTGTTTGTTGTTTCTTTCTCTTTCTGTTGAATGACTGCCAGCAGTTGAGGATCCTCCAGCCCTTCAAGGCCACAGCCAGAGATGACCCTTAAGTGTGTGAAGGCCCAGTGTGAGGACAGATGGCGCTGTGGCACGCAGTGTCGGCATTCTCAGGCCAGCTGCTGGACAGTAACCATTCCTGTCTCCCCTGCAACCCCGAGAAAGGTGGGAAACGAAGCCTGACTCTTTCTCATCAGGGCCCTGGTCTGAGTTTAGAACGTTCCTCTGTCTTTCTTCCAGAATCTGGTAACTAACACCGTGCTCCGAGTACCATTTCTCCATAATCCTCAGGAAGATGTGTGAGCATCACAATATATGTCTTCTGTTAATATCTCAGAAGTTGCAGGCATGTTATTTGGTTGATTTCTAAATTCTAAGGTGTCAGTTTCTTTAACATCTCTCTGAATAAGTCAGTCCTCTACAATAAATATTTACCCCCAGTAAGACACACTTTAGCAGTTGGTTTTTGTTTGTTTTTCTTGCAACAAGGGATTGAATCTCACAGGCCCCATGGTATTAAAAATGTTAATAGGTTTTCTTTGAAATTAAATATCCTCAAAATCTAGTGTAAAATATAGCCAGACTAGAAACTAGGGTCGTATTAATTCCTGTTCCACTGAGAAAACAGAGGGTTGGATAAAGCTTTTCCTCATTGCTTCAGCCTTGAAACAGTCTTGAATAAGTAAGAAGCAGTTACAGTGTTTGCATGGCCATTTAAATCTTTAATTTTCTAAATTACATGTACCATGTGAATTTTCTTTTCATTCTTCATTTGTTTTACGTCCCAACCACAGTTTCCCTTTCCTCCTCTGCCTCTCCATTTCTGTTCGGAAAAGAGCAGGCCTTCTGTGGATTGTGAACAAGCATGGTATATCAGGCCTTCTGTGGATAGTGAACAAGCATGGTATATCAGGTCTTCTGTGGATAGTACAGTGAACAAGCATGGTATATCAGGCCTCCTGTGGATAGTACAGTGAACAAGCGTGGTATATCAGGCCTTCTGTGGATAGTACAGTGAACAAGCATGGTATAGCAGGCCTCCTGTGGATAGTACAGTGAACAAGCATGGTATAGCAGGCCTTCTGTGGATAGTACAGTGAACAAGCATGGTATATCAAGCTGTAGAAACACTAAGCACCTTGCCTTGTATTAAGGCTGGGCAAGGCAACCAGTATGAGGAACAAGTTTTATCCTGACCTCCATACATGTTCACAGTATGAGACCGACACAACCAAAAAAACCTACAATTTTAAAACTATAAATAAAGGCTGTTTTGTGTGTACCACACTAAAGGTATCATGCTTAATTTCTTTTTCATTTTGTCACATTAAAAGCACAGCATTTCACTGTCTTTGTTGTTATCGTTAGTGAGGCTACCACCTGGCTTTTATAAAATACATAAAAAAGAGCTGGGCGGTGGCACCTGCCTTTAATCCCAGCAGCTGGGAGGTAATATTCCTTCTTATCAAACATATTCTGTTGCAAATTGCTTAGATTCTGTGTAAAGCTTGAATAGCTATAAGAAAATAAAACATGTGGTTTTAATAATGTCTTAAAAAAAAAAAAAAGACAAGCTTTTGCTAAGATCCTCCAGTCAGAGGAAAGAAAAGTTTCCCCAGAAATAGAAACAGGAAGAGACAGGAAGAGACTGTGTAAAGGGAGCACCTGGTCCATTCTGAGTACACAGACATGCTAAAGACCCTTAACGCTTAAATAAAGCAGGTGTAAAATTCCTGAGTTATTGTCCTGCCTTGTTAGGATCAGGCATTTCCCTCAGCTGGGAAGAGAAAGTAACCTCATGTTGTCTCCTGTATGCATCAGAGATTTGTCCCCTGAGGTAGGAGTCTCATCCTCCTATGGAGGATGAGAACACACACACACCAACAACAACCTTAGTGAGAGATGAAGTGAAGCAGGGAAGTTTCCATTCTGAGGAACTGCACTTCATGGAGAGGGTTAAGAGCAGAGGAAATTGGAGCTGTAGGTACTGGAGCAAAGTACCACATGGAGGAGGAAAAAAATCTCAGCAAGAGAGACACTAAACACTCTGTGTATCTTCGGGTTTTAATTTTTCTTATTCCCGTGTTTTTTTTTCTAATCACTTTCATTTTTAATTTTAACTATCTTTTGTTTTGTTTTTTTTTGATATTTTTGAGGGTTTCTCTGTGGAGCTTTGGAGCCCGTCCTGGAACTCGCTCTGTAGACCAGGCTGGCCTTGAACTCACGAGATCCTGCCTGTCTCTGCCTCTGGAGTGCTGTGGCTGGATTTAAAGGTGTGCACCACCTTGCCCAGCTATAAATAATTTTTTTAATGTTTGGAGTTATATACACAGTTGTTTGTGCTTACAAATGAAAGGCTGCTCCTTCTGTTTATCTGTCCTAATCAGCTATGGTTGTCAACTTGACCAGCCTAGAGTCATCTGTTGAAGGATTGCCCGCACCAGACTGACGTCGTCTTCTCTGTGAAGAAAATTGTCTTGATTGTAGATTGATAGAGTACAATGCAGCTCACTGTCAGCAACAACATTGCCTGGACAGACGGTCCTGGGCTGTATATTTAAAAACAAACAAACAAACAAACAAAAAAAACAAAAAAAAAACCCCAGCTGATTAAGAAGGCGTCACGTGAGCTAGCAGTGTTTCCCCATAGTTTCTGTCCTCAATTCTCACTTGAACCTGTGCCCTTGTTACCCTTGATGATGGACTATAACCTGGAAGTATAAGCCAAGTAAACTCTTTTCCGAGACAGGGTTTCTCTGTAGCTTTGGTGCCCGTCCCGGAATTAGCTCTTGTAGACCAGGCTGGCCTCGAACTCCCAGAGATCCGCCTGCCTCTGCCTCCCAAGTGTTGGGATTAAGCCAAGTAAACTCTTATCTCAGTTAACTTTTCTGTTGCTGTGAAGGGACACTATGACCAAGGCAACTTAGAAAAGAAAACATTTAATTAAGAGCTTGCTTACAGTTTTGTAGGATGAGTCCATGACCATCATTGCAGGGAACATGGTGGCAGGCAGGCAGGTAAGCAGGCAGACATAGTACTGGAGTTGTAGCTAAGAGCTTATATCTGATCCACAAACAGGAAGCAGAGCACATTGGGAATGGCATGCATGGGCTTTAAAAGCCCACCCCCAGTGACACCTCCAAATCCTTCCTTAAAAAGTTCCACCGACTGGGAACCAAGCATTGAAATATGTGAACCAGTGGGGGCATTCTTATTCAAACCATCACACATTCTTTCTTCACCTAAGTTGCTTTTGGTCAGTATTTTATCACAGCAACAGAAATTACACTAGAACACTATTTGTTGCGTGAAATTACAGTTGCAGTGTAGGAAGAAGTGTAGAGGGTAGTTCTCATTACCAAGTCCTGGAACTGATTGAAACATTATCCTGTCAGCCTGGTATCAGTGAACAATAAATGCCAGCAGCTGCTGGTCTCATTTGTGGTAACATGTTCCCGTATGTTTCAGGATTCGATAACCTTTGAGGATGTGGCTGTGTACTTTACCCAGGAAGAGTGGGCCTTGCTGAACATTTTCCAGAAGAATCTCTACAGAGATGTAATGCAGGAAACCTACAGGAACCTGACTTCTCTAGGTGAGCGTGACATTGCTGCTTCATGCCCTGTCGCTTTGTTGAGTGCTGGGTGCACATGCTCAGTCAGGCTTGGGCTCATGCACTAAGCATCTAATAATCACTTTATACGTTTTTTAAATTATTCTGTGTCTGTATTTTAGGAAAAGGATGGGAACAGTGGGATTTGGACACTTACTACAGAAGTCTGAAGAGAAACCTGAGGTATTGGACACCCACCAATAGCTGTGGATCATTGGATATTGGGAAAATATTAGAAAGAGCACAAATTCAAACTATTTATTCTTCTAAAAGCAATCTTCGTACACTCTGAAAATAAATGCTTGTATGTGCTGTGGATATTTGAGGTTGGCAAAACAGTTTATGTAAAAGCAGTATTAAGACCTTCCAGCTGGGGCCAGAGCATTCAGATATGTGAGCCTGAGGAGGCCATTCTCATTCAAATTACCACATGCACATCATTTGACAAACAACCAAGGGGCTGGAGAGATAGCTTGGGTTAAGAGCACCAGCTATTTTTCTAGAGGACTCGGGTTCAATTCCCAGCACCCACATGACAGTTTAAAACTGTCTGTAACTCCAGTTCCAGGGGATCTGATACCTTCTGCAATGTACGTAAAGTTAAGTAAATTATTAAAATATATAAAACATAAAAGAATTTTTTAAAAGTAATAACAAAATCTTTAAAAATAATAAGGAGCTTTGGTCCAGCCAGCTTTCAGACCCTTGAATCCACTTACGTGGAAGCTGGGGTCAGGTGGGCAGTGGGCAGCACATGCTAGACTCTGCGGGAGGTGTCTGTAGGCAGCGGTCTCGGGGATGGGGAAGCTGTCGTCGCTAGTCTTTGCACACGCCGGTCAGGTGTCTGTAATGCTTGAACACACTGTCAGTGTCAGCACGCAGTCCTGGAGGAAGGCTTTACCATGGCTGTGCCCATGTCAGCAATGTGCATTCACTCGGGACTTTGTCTCCTCTTTATACATTTTTACTCCAGGACTTTCCTTGTCTGCCCACACTGTGGGGCATAAATGCCTAAAATACCTTGTGAATGTTCCCAGTATAAATCTAATATCTACTAATAAGTATAAAATTGTTAATAAGCAAACTCTTAAGATTATATTTCTTAATTCTTACAGAATCCAAATGGCAAAGAGAGACCGTGAACTTAGAGACAGTGACCAAGGTGGAGAAACCACAGCTGAAGATCCAGGCGGTGTCACGAGCAAGAAAATGCCCGAGCCAAAGCTTCCTGAATGTCATATCAGTCAGTCATCCCTAAAGAGGCATGCTACATTCAACCCTCAAAGCAGACCATGTGACTATCAGAAATATGTAAAGAAATACTGTGAATGTAGGGCATGCGGTAAAGTCTTTACGTGTTCCAGCTCCCTTAAAAATCATAAAAAGGTCCACAGTAGAGAGAAACCTTACAGATGTCTGCATTGTGAGAGAACCTTTAGTTACCACTTCTGGGCTGAAAGGCATATGCTGACTCATAGTGCAGACAGGCATAAATGCAAGCTGTGCGGGGAAATATTTCCTAATGCTGATACCCTTCGGAGTCATAGAAAAATTCACTCCGGAGAGATGCCTGAATGTAAGGATTGTGGGAGAATGTTCTGGACTTCCAGTTCCCTCGAGATGCATAAAAGGCTTCATACAACAGAAAAACTTTATGAATGTAAGCACTGCAGGAAAACCTTCAAGAATTATTGTTCCTTTAGACTACACGAAAGGATTCACACTGGGGAGAAACCTTATGAATGTAAGCAGTGTGGGAAAACCTTCAGACATTCCAGCCATGTTAAAGCACATAAGAGAACTCACACTGGAGAGAAGCCCTATGAATGTAAGCAGTGTGGGAAGACCTTCACTTCTGGGCATTGTGCAAGAAGACATTTAGGGACTCACAGTGGAGCCTGGCCTCACAAGTGTGAGGTGTGTGGGAAAGCTTATCCGTATGTCTATTCCCTTCGGAATCATGAAAAAAGCCATGCCAAAGAGAAACTTTATGAATGTGCGCAGTGTGGGAAGACCTTTAAATATCGTGCTTCCTTACGAAACCATTTGACCACTCACACGGGGGAGAAGCCGTATGAATGCAAGGAGTGTGGGAAAACCTTCAGTTGTGCCAGTTACCTTCAGAATCACATGAGAACGCATGGGCAGCCCTACAAATGTGAAGAGTGTGGTAAGGCGTTCTCATACTCCAAGAGTCTTCGAAGACACATGAATGTACACAGTCGATTGGTGGGAAGCTTTAGGTATGAGTTAGAGGTCGAGTGTAAGAAGACCTCCACACGTTCAAGCTCATGTTCAGAGTGAGCCTGTGAGCGCAGTGAGTCTGCATTGGTTTCTGTGAGATGGGCCACAGTTTGTGCCAAAGCCTATGAGTTGAAAGCGTGTTGGGAAGCTTTTGAGCACTGAGGACTTAACTGGAGATGGAATACTGACCTGGGAAAGCTTTTTGCTCATCCTTGATAGCATACATGGGATGGCAGTGGAGAGAAAGTCGATCACTGTCAGCAGTATGGGGAACATTTTACCTTGAATTTCAGTGTGGGGAAGTCTTCACTAGGCTCCGCCACAGACCCAGGCTCTGTAAATGGAGGAACTTGGACTCCTGCAATGTTAACATGTTCAAGTCCCCAAATCTCATAAACCTAAGAAGTGTAAAACCCGCTGGGGTCAGTATACTCTGGATTTCTGATTCTTAGTCATGATTCTGTTGCTACTTTTTGTTATATGTAATTTTTAAGTACTTTTGTAATTATTGGACCAGTAAAATCTGACTTTGTAAATGTCCAGATTTTTGCCATAGTCCTCGACTGTTCAGGTGTGGCTGTACTTTGTCATTTGTTTTCTAATAAAAATGTCTTTTTCCAGCACAAAATTTACTCGGTCCTTTGTACTAAAATAGTGCCGCTTTTTATGCTTGTTATGTCATGGGAGGGAGGTGTGTGCACATGTGTCAGCTGCCTGCAGAGCCCAGAAGAGAGCATTGGATTCCCTCGAGCTGATCTTAGGTGACAGAGAAGCTCTGAGTCCTCTCTCCAGCCCCGCATATTTCTGGGGAATGTTCTCATGGCGCTGTAATGGTGTCTCAGAGAAGCAGCCCCGGCTCCCACACTGCCACTGCGGATTTGTTTGTTCGTGGATGTTGCTTTGACAATTGGCTTTCCTTGGGGGAACCATTCAGCAGCTTAGTGTCCTGGACTCAGAACCCTAGCACTGAAAACGAGTTGGTGCTGTGTGAGTCAGATGGATTTTCTGAGTGGAATCACGTAGGGTAGGTATTCCTGAACTAGCCATTCTGAAATCCTTTGCTGCTTCCGTCATACTTTGCTGGCTGCTTAACTTGGCACGAGCTGTGTCGACAGTGTGAAGAAGGGGCTGTCAATCTGGGGTGTCAGAGTGCTGGTAAACAGGAGCATGCTGCCACTGCCAGCGCCGTCTTCCAGTGTGTGTCCAAGTTGCAGGGCCCCAGGAATCTGACTAGTCATCAGTGATATTACTGGCTGATCTCTCTCACCCTATTTTCTTAATGTAGGAAATTTTAGTTATCTTAAGAATTGCAATCTTACCACAGTGAGATCTTACTAAAAGTTAGACTTCTCCAGCTGTCCTCGCCCAGAGTACACCACCCCATGTGTTCTCAAAGAAGGTGTCAAAAGATGGAGGGAGCTGTAGAGATGGCATGGTGGCTTGTGTGCACGCTTGTGTGTGCCCAGGGTTTCCGAGAGTGGACGTCCAGTCTGCTGCAGCTGGAATTAAAGGCATTTTTTAGACATCCAGAATGGGTACAAGGAACTAAACTCGGATCTTATGCAAAGGTATGAAGCATTTTGTCTTGTTTTGAGATTTATTTTTTATTATATACTTAGTGTTCTGTCTGCATGTATGCCTGCAGGCCAGAAGAGGGCACCTAATCTCATCACAGATGGTTGTGAGCCACTGTGAGGTTGCTGGGAATTGAACTCTGAAAGAGCAGCCAGGGCTCTTCACCCCTGAGCCGTCTCTTCAGCCCCCATGAAGAGCTCTTGACTGCTGAGCTGTCTTTGTCTTCAGCCTCAGACAGTATTTCCAGTGTTAATCTCGTGACGTCCTTACATGCCACCGCAGTCAAGTCATCAAGCATGCACACAATGCAGGGACTTGGGGCTCGCAATATAGAGTCAGAAAACACTTTCTTAAAACCTAGTGCTAGTTTTTTTTTTTTTTTATTTATTTAAAAAAAGATGGATGTAGAAACAATACAACTTTAGTGGGCCAGAGAAAGCTCGGTAAGATACTTGCCATGCAAATGTAAGGACCTGAGTTCATTTTTAGAATTAACATAAAAAGCCAGGTGTGAGAGTTCACAGACATACATGCAAGTAAAACACCCACACACAGATTTTAAAAGCTGAGTATAGTGTTACACACTTTTGATCCCAGCACTGAGGAGGCAGGAACAGGTGGACTGGGCCTTGCTGACTCAGATTTACAGAATTTTCTATATATTACCAAAGGACTTTATATCCGTGTTCACTGCTGTTCTGTTCACGAAGGCTCAGAAATGGAACCAAAGGCCAGCAGCTGCAGATTGGAAGTGAGGACTATGTACACAGTGGGGCATTAATTGGTTGTAAAGAAAACTGAAATGTAGTCTGTGGGTGCTGAAGGAGGAAGGACCTCCTTCTGGTCCCAGTCGCCCTGTGACAGGAGAGGCGGGCTGCTTGTCCCAGACACCCAGCTAGCTTGCACCCAAAATAGTCACACGGAAACTGTATTCTTTTAAACACCGCCTGGCCCATTAGTTCTAGCCTCTTATTGGCTAACTCTCACATCTTGATTCAACCCATTTCTAATAATCTGTATGTCACCACGAGGTTATGGCTTACCGGGAAAGCATGTCTGACCTGGCAGCTCCATGGCAGCTCTCTCTCTGCTCTGCTTTCTTCCTCCCAAAATTCGTTCTGTCTACTCCGCCTACCTAAGTGCTGCCCTATCAAAAGGCCAAGGCGGTTTCTTTATTCAACCAATGAAAGCAACACATAGAAGAACCTACACCATGCGGGAGCATGGAGGCACCTGGAAGGTATTTGAAGCTCTTTAACTTGGGTTTAGAAATAAATACCACATATTCTGTCCTCTGTGGATTGTAGAGAGTTCTTTTAATGACTTGTTTTTCTGGGAGGTGGATGCGAGCTTTGCCTACAAGTGTGTACATTCACCATTGGTGTGCTTGCCACCTGTAGAGGTCAGACTTGCGCAATGAATGCCCTGGTCCTGGAGTTAGAGGTGTGGGGGCAGGGAGTGGAGCCCATGTCCTTAGCAGAAGCAGCAACTGCTCTTAACCACTGAACTTCCCACCCCTTCACATGCAGATTTTAGCTTGTGGTTTGTAATATATCCATTTTTTAGTCACAGTGGGGGAGAGTACAGGAAAAGGACCCATCAGAGGAGAGGAAACGCCTTTCAATAGAAAAGGACTCTCTAGCTAACTCAGTGAACATTAACTATGCTATAGTTGAACCTAAGAGGTCATGATTTCTGGACTAGTATCTGACCGCTTATGACAAGAGTCTAAATTAATGACTGGGTTTGGTGGATAAAGCTACTGGCTGCTGGGTCTGAGGACCCATTCCCCAGAGCCAGGTGGTGGAAGGAGAGAGCCAGTTCCTGCAAGTTGTCCTCTGTCCTCCACACACTTGGTGCTTATGCATGCAAGCATACAGTCAATAAAGCAAATGTAATTACATTCCCTGATTAGGGTCTATCAGGAGCTGCTGTTCAGATGAACTCTCAGACGTTTCTCCTGACCAGCACTGCTGGAAGTGTTGTGGTTTCCTTATTCATGTCCGCACATTTGGCCATTTCCATAGAGTTGCTTTTTAAAATTTGATTTGTCTTTCATTAGTTCTTCTTATGTAAATGTAAATATTTTAGTAAAAATGTAAGGGGATGGAGAGATGGCTCTGTGGGTGAAATGTGCTGTGCAAGCATGAGAACCTGAGTTCGGATTTCCAGCCCCCATTATCAGCAAGGGACAGAAATAGGGGATCCCTGGAACTCACTGGCTAGTCAGTCTAACTAATCAGGTGACCTCTGGGCTCAGTGAGAGAGACTGTCTCAAAAGGGGAACTGAAAAACAGGTGGTAGTAAGATAAAAACAATACAAATAAAACAAAAGTAAAATAAATACTAAAAGATAAAGAGCAACTGAAAAAGAGAAATTGAAATCGATCTCGACTCCACAAACACGCACACACATGCACAAGCACACACGTGCAAATACCTGCATGTGCATGTACACACAATATCCATACACATACACAAAAAATAAGACAAAAATCTGGGAGGGGCTTGGTAAAGGACATTCCCTTTTGAATGACTCTCATCAACATGTGGGATCCTAACTATGATGTACACACAGGACAGGTAGCTAGCTTCCTGAGTTGTCATTCATGCCTAAATATAGTGCGGAGTATGAGATCATGTTCTCTCTCTCTCTCTCTCTCTCTCTCTCTCTCTCTCTCTCTCTCTCTCTCTGTGTGTGTGTGTGTGTGTGTGTGTGTCTATGTCTTTATGTCTGTATCTCTGAGATGGGGTCTCCTGAAGCTTGCTGTGTAGACCAGGCTGGTCTCAAACTCACAGACATCCACCTGCCTCTCCCTCCCAGTGCTGGGACTAAAATCAAAGACTGGCCACACATGTCTCCCTTTAATTTGTTGATACAAGGTCTCTCAAGGAAAGCAGAGCTTACTGATTTGACTAAACAGTGGGTCCCTCTGGCACATCTCCAGTGCTGGTGTTACTGGCATGTGAGTGCAGGGGATTTACCGACCAAGTTGTCTCCCCTGCTGCCTGTGGGACTCTATTGGGGGAGTCATCAGCTAATGTTTAGTTAGTAAGCAGCACTAGATGCCAGGCAGAGGGAGAATATGACAAGTAAATTCAGGGTAGTCCTTGCTGTGTGTACGAGTACATGTGTGTGTGTGTGCGCGCGCACACCACAGTGTGTTGGTATACTGAGTTGCTCAGGACAACCAGAGAGACATTCGAGGATGTAAGGAAACTTTGCAGTGCCAGGGGAACAATCTGCAATGGTCTGCACCCCGAGCATCTCTGCAGAAGCATTGCTATTGATCGTTACACAAAAGTTATCTTTAAAGTAAGTCAAGTTTCTCATACCAGAGCCTCTGTTCTGATCTGTGTGTTGCATGACCCACGAACTTCTCAGTACTTATCGTACAAGAATTCCATGTTTGTGGAATGTCTTGTGATTAAAGTCAAGGCCATAAAGCTCCTTCAGATGAACCAGGGCTGGAGAGATGGCTCAGCAGTGAAGAGCACTGGCTGTTCTTTCAGAGGGCCCAGGCTTGATTTTCAGCACCCACATGGCAGCTCACAACTGTCTGTAACCCCTGTCCCAGGGGATCAGACTCCCTCACACAGACATCTATGCTGACAAAACAACAATGTACATTTAAAAAAAGAAAAGAAAAAAAAAAGAAAAGAAACAAGAAAAAATAGCTCCATAAATCTCAGAAAATAATCCTGATCAGATACAAAAGATTTCCTCAAGTCTTAGGCTTGTCTAAAACAATTCCAACATCCAGTGTTCATGTCAGATACAATGATTTCACTAATGTTCCCATGATGCCGTGGAAGCCAAAGGACAACTGGCTGGAGTCTGTGTGCTCCTTCCACTCTGGATCATCATGCTTGGCGGCCAGCGCCTTTACTTCTCAGTCTCTACACCCTGCTCACATCCCTTGATGCAAGTTGGAGTTTGTGCTTGAGGCTTGGGGGAGGAGGAGACACATTCTTCCAGAAGGATGTCCATCTGTGCCCTGTCTGGCAACCTAGCTCTGAGCTGTGCCTTCAAAGCTCACCTTCCAGAAGCTCACTGGACTTAGCTGTTCTCAAGAAGCCCTCAGTGTGGGGAACTCTTGCAGCCCCTTCTGCTGGGAGACCATGTGACCCCCTCCTAACCCTTCCTCTGCTCCCTACCCTTCACCATTCTTTTGCCTCCAAATTGTGGGAACATTTCTCCCCGAATGAAATCTGGGTCGTGTTGGGCATCTGCAAGTCCCTGCTTCACGGGAACACCTGAGAGAAAGAGGGATGGGCTGTAGAGAGGATGTGGTGGGAAGCATCCTCCCCACCACTTAGCCTTCTTTCTTCAGCTGAATGAAGTCCTCCTGCCCCTTCTCTGCCATCGTCAAGATGGGTCAGACACAAGCAGCAGGTTTTGAAGCTTCCAGAACAGCCTCAAGGTTCTGCTCTGTTCCCACTGCCTGACTGGCTAAGGCTGTATCCTGCACCAGTGGAAAGTGCCCTGGGGAGGCTCTAAGATGAGGAAAACTGAGTTCAAGAGAAGGGGAAGAAAGGGGAGGGGAGGGGGAGGAAAGGAGAGGAGAAGAAAGAGAAGAGAAGAAAGGTCCTGCCTCAGAGCAAGAGCTAAACCCTAAGACAGAGACAGCTTTATTCAAAAGCTTCCAGGAGTTGACAAGATGGTTCACAGGTAAAGACACTTACTGTTGAGTTCTATACCTAGAACCCACATGACAGAAGGCAAGAACTGGATACAGTGAGTTGTCCTCTAACCCCACACACGCACCATAACAGGTATGTGTGCACACACAATAATTGAGTGAGTCATTGTTTGTTTGGTTGGTTGTTTGAGTTTTAAAGCTGGAGAGATGGCTCAGCTTTAAAGGCTATGTACCGTTCTTGCAGAGGACCAGAATTCAGTTCCTAGCACCCATGTCTGACAGCTCACAGCACCTACAAATCCAGCTCCAGGAGGTCTGGTGCCCTCTTCTGACCCACATGGTCACTACACTCACATGCACAAACACACAGACATTTGTGTTTGCACATACACATAATGAAACAGTTTTGAAGCATCCACAGTTAACAGTCTCTAGTAAGATGTCCATGTTCTTTAAGTAACCCCTCACCCATGCTCCTGCAAGAGTGAAGTTCATTGCTTCACACACACAGAGGCAAGAGGAAGAACCAGCTTGGAAAGGAATGGGGATCAGTGGGAGGCAGAGGGGGAAAGTGGTACCGAGGTATGAATGTGATCATAACTTTATAAACATGCATGAAAATGTCAGAATGAAGCACACTATTATTTATCATTAATACACGCTGATAAAACATTTCTTTTTTTTTTTTTTTTTTGGTTTTTTCGAGACAAGGTTTCTCTGTGGTTTTGGAGCCTGTCCAGGAACTAGCTCTTGTAGACCAGGCTGGTCTCGAACTCACAGAGATTCGCCTGCCTCTGCCTCCCGAGTGCTGGGATTAAAGGCGTGCGCCACCACCGCTCGGCGATAAAACATTTCTTAAATATTTTAACATCTCTGTGTTGTGGGTGTGTAGACGGCAGTGTGTGAAGGTCAGAGGGTGTGATGGCTAAAGAAACTCCATTTTCTGTTGGGCATCTTGGTACCCCCAGCCATTTGTCTCTGACTCCAGTCCTTAGAAGATAAGTTTCCAGTAACCCCGACACAGTGACCCCCATATATATATATATATATATATATATATATATATATATATATATATATTAGTTATGATATGACTACTGCTCTTTTTTTGCTTCTGTAATTTGGTGTGCAGACACACAAAGGGTATGACCACATGATGACCATTGCTGCTGGACAAAGTTCCAGCATGTCGGCATTGCAGGCCACAATTCTCCAGCACCTTATTACTTTCACTTTTAATGATTCTCACTATGTGTTATGAGAGTTCCTTTATGCCTTTTCTTTTGGGAAATTTTATGGGCTTTGAAAGGTGAAAATGTATTAAACAGCAGCCTCTTTAAACAAAACAATTCTTTGGAAAAAAATCCCCACCACCGAGGAACCAGGAATCCCAATGTGCCCTCCTAATTACACCAAGAACGGGAAAGTTAGAGATTTACTAGATACACCAGATCCCAAGGGTGAAATTCAATCCAGATGCAGAGCCTGAGGCCATTAAGGGCAAGAGTTCAGTTAATAAGTAAGGAGAAGGGCTGGATAGATGGCTCAGAGGTTAAGAGCACTGACTGCTCTTCCAGAGGTCCTGAGTTCAATTCCCAGCAACCACATGGTGGCTCACAACCATCTGCAATGGGGTCTGGTGCCCTCTTCTGATCTGCAGGCATATGCACAGACAGAATATTGTATACATAATAAATAAATAAATATTAAAAAAAAAAGTAAGGAGAAATCAGAACGTACAGTGGGAAAAGAGTAAGGCCTTTCAGGACCTTCCCTTTCGGGAGCATCACTCAGTAAACCTTAGCCACAAGGGAACGCAACTAGGGACCAGCTCTGCACAATCAATGAATCATGCCCCTTGAGAAATGAAAACTGTTCTAAAATTGGAATGGAGTTTCTAGTCACCTAGGAAGTCCTTTTCCCAAGGTCATAGGAAGCAACATTTCAATCTTGAAAGGAGTCTACTTTCAATCTTGGCTGTGGCTATTCCCTTGTCAATAAATAAAAAGGAATTTCACCAATTCACCTCAGATCCAGTCTGTCTCTTTCCTTCTCTCCGCAGATTTCACACATTCTCTTTGGGGACCCAAACACGGCCCACTCCCCACCCACCGTGAAAGCAGGGCTTGGGCACCCAAAGATTGTTTTGAGTTGTCTTAACCACTTACCTTGGCAGAGAAGACCGGTTTTTGCTTGTTTGCATAGGTATTGAAGGATTTCTTGCTGTTTCCCCTACGCAAATCCTTCCCTCAGCCTTCTCCTCATGGCAGTCTCAAATCTGGTGCAAAGACTGTTTGTCCTGCTAGCAGCTAATCAATAAGCTTTCAGTGAAAATACTCTACAGACTTGCTTACAGCCCGATCTTTTTAAAAAATATTTTTAAAACTCATTTTACATTCCAACAAAGGTTCTCCCTCCCACTCCCTCTCCGCCCCCTCCTTGCCTCCCTCCCAGCCCACCCCCATCCACTCCTTCCAACAAGGTAAGGGATCCCATGGGGAGTCAACACAGTTTGACATTATTAATTTAGGGCAGGATCAAGCCTCTCTCTTCTGTATTAAGGCTGAGTGCGGCATCCCCTCAAAGGGAATAGGCTCTAACAAGGCAACTCCTGCCCCAGGGATAGATCCTGGTTCTACTGCCAGAGGCCCTCAGGTAGCCCAAGCCTCACAACTGACTCCTGCATACGGAGGGCCTGATTCAGACCCTTGAAGGCTCCACAGCTTGGTTCAGCTGTCTCTGTAGATTTCTCCATCATGGTCTTGATCTCCCTTGTTCATGTATTTCTTCCTTCCTCTCTTTGACTGGATTCCTGGAGTTCAGTGCAGTCTGATCTTATGGAGGCATTTTTCCCTCCTCTCAGGTGACTTTAGCGTGTATTGAGTTGATATAAAACTAGCCAGCACAGGTGGTTTGAATCAGAATGGTCCCATAGGCTCACATACTTGAATGCTTGGTCACGAGGGAGTAGAACTGGCTGAAAGCATTTAAAGATTAGGAGTTATGGCCTTGCTGGAGGAAGATGTGTGTCATTGGAGGTGGGTTTTGAGGTTTCAAAAAGCCAAGTCAGGCCCAGTCTCTCTCTCTCTCTCTCTCTCTCTCTCTCTCTCTCTCTCTGCCTGTGGTTCACCATGTAGCTCTCAACTGCTACTCCAATGCCGTGTTTGCCACAGTGCTCTGGACTAGGATGATAATGGACTAAACCTCTGAAACTGTAAGCAAGCCCCCAATTAATGCTTTCTTGTATAAGAGTTGTTTTTCCAAAGCAACATATCTTTAGACCCAAATTTTGAAGTCAAGAGACCTTTAATATATCTTGACTTCAATATATATATATATGTGTGTGTGTGTGTGTGTGTGTATGTGTGTGTGTGTGTTTAGCTTAGCAGCTCATACAATGAAATGTCTCTCTGTACTGTGCTCATTCACAGTCAAAAAATTCAAAGAAAAAATAGTATACATAATCCAGACTCTCTGTGTATTTTCTGTCTTTACGTGGCTTATTTTCTTTACTCCTTTAATTTATGACTCTCTGTACTCTGTCTCTTTAAAGACTTTGTTTTATTTTTTTTAAAACTATCTACTGTAGATATTATACAGGCCCAAATTTCTACATTGTCTGTGGCCAGAATTTCAGGCCACAGTTTGTCCCTGCCACACAGAAGGTGGTCATCAAGCCTTTCCAGACAAACTGATGCCAGCCTAAATAAAGGTCAGGATATGTTAATGTCGCTCGGCTCCTTCTTTGTAATTTTGGGAGGTCGCCTGGGAAAGAGGTGTTCTTCAGTCTACGTGACAGAGCAGGCATACAGAGCAGGAAGACAGATAGGAAGTCATGACAAAATGGGCATAGAAAGGTGTGGATATGACCAGTCATTCTCCCAGCTACCTTGGAAACAGAATGCTAATGAATTTCCCTCTCAGGTTACATTTTGTTATAAATGCTGTTTGGAAAATAAATGGGGGTAAATTTTCAGGATGTGAACCCAGGATTTCATGGGGGATCCCTGAAAAGTCCCTCCCGATAAAGTCATGTGAGTTATGTCTTTATTCCCATACCTCTCCTCTGGTCTGAGAAATAATTTATGGTCTGGGCTGGTCCCGGACCCTGACAATCTACTTCTTTTTATAATTCTCTTTACTCGTTTTCTTCTCTTTCCCAAGCCTATGTACATTTTTAAAACACACTGGGTCTCATTTAGAGGTCTTTTATGTTTGAATCTGTCCTATTGTGTATCTGAAATCTTTTTCTGACAAAGAGCATTTTAAAATCGTAAGCAATGTGGTCGCTACGGCCCTGGATACTGCCTCTGCCTCTCTTGGCCTTTTAATATGGTGGAGGTAATTCACTGCCAGCTCTGGGAATGGCAGGTGGGAGCCATCCTCACTACCTCAACTCTGGGTAGCACCGTGTAACATATAAACCCTTTTTATCTGAGTAAAATCTAAATCTGCCATGCAGAGAACTGTGCGGCCTGGAAATATCTCTGCGTAAGGTGGCAGGAATCCAACACTCTCCTGCCTGTGCATTCCTAGTAGACAGACTCCCAGCACCTGCCCAGGGGCGCTGAGCCGCACCATGGTCTCAGCTACTTTCCTCCTGACTCCAAGTGGGCACACAAGCATCTGGACCTGAAGTGAGTGGTGAACATCAGCCCCAAACATTTGTTGGGCACCGTTCTGTAGGCAGAGACTGCTCATTTGTTCCTGGCCTTCCAGACCCCAAATAATCACACAGAAACTGTATTATGTTGCTTTTATTGGTTAATGAATAAAGCTGCTTTGGGCCTATAGTAGGGCACAATATAGCCTGGTGGGAAATCTGATATATAGAGAAAGTAGGCAGAGCCAGAGAGACTACACTTAGCTGCTGAAGGAAGCAGGCACCCATCTGTTGACGGAGACTGCTCGTTCATTCCCAGCCACCAGACCTGAAATAATCACACAAAAACTGTATTAATTACAATACTGGTTGGCCAATAGCTTAAGTATATTTCTATCTAGCTCTTAGATCTTAAATTAACCCATTTCTATTTTTCTGTGTATTATCACAAGGCTTGTGGTTTACCAGTACCAGTGGGTGGGCGTCTTTCTCCTCCAGTGGCTACATGGCATCTCTCTGATTCTGCCTAATCTCTCTCCATATCAAACTTCCCACCTGGCTATATTGTACCCTGATATAGGCCCAAAGAAGCTTTATTCGTTAACCAATAAAAGCAACATATATATAGAAGGACTTCCCACAATCAGGGAAATGCAAATCAAAACATCTCTGAGATACCATCTTATACCTGTCAGAATGGCTAAGATCAAAAACACTAATGACAGCGTGTGTTGTAGAGGATGTGGAGTAAGGGGAACTCTCCTCCACTGCTGGTGGGAGTGCAAACTTGTACAGCCACTTTGGAAATCAGCATGGTGGTTTCTCAGAAAATTGGGAATCAATATACCTCAAGACCAGGCATATACCCAAAGGATGCTCAAACACACCACATGGACACTTGCTAAACTATGTTCTTAGCAGTGTTATTCGTAATAGCCAGAACCTGGAAACAACCTAGATGCTCCTCAACTGAACAATGGAAAAAGAAAATATGGTACATTTACACAATTGAGTATTACTCAGCTGTAAAAAACAGAGACACAATGAAACTTGCAGGCCAATGGATGGAACTAGAAAAAAAATCGTACCTGGTGAGGTAACCCAGATCCAGAAATATAAACATGGTAGGTATTTACTCATAAGAGGCTATTAACGACTCCTCGTTAGTATAGTGGTTAGTATCCCCACCTGTCATGCAGGAGACCGGTGTTCAATTCCCCGACAGGGAGATCAGCAAATTTTTCTGCTGGGTGGTGGTGGCGCACACCTTTAATCCCAGCACTTGGGAGGCAGAGGCAGGCGGATCTCTGTGAGTTCAAGACCAGCCTGGTCTACAAGAGCTAGTTCCAGGACAGGCTCCAAAACCACAGAGAAACCCTGTCTCGAAAAACCAAAAAAAAAAAAAAAAAGAGGACATTAGTTGTAAAGGAAAGGATACCCAGGCTACAATCCACAGACCCAGAGAAGCTAGGTAACAGGAGGACCCAAAGAGGAATGCATGGACTTCCCTGATGTGGGAAAATAGATGAGATCTCCAGGGTAAACTGGGGATACGGGGTGGGGATAGGAAAGGGATCGGGTTGGACAGTTAGGGTGACTGAGAGGAAGAATGATGAGGTAACTTCATGGGGGGTTGGTTTTGGGGTCAGGGAGAAACCTGGTGCCAGGGAAACTGGCCCCAGCTGAGACTCCTAACAACAGCAGACGGGGTGCCTGAGCTGGCATTCTGTAATCTGATTGGTGAATACCCTAATTGTCATTAGTGAGCCTTTATCCAGTAACTGATGGAACTAGATGCAGAGATCCACAGCCAAGCACTGAACTGAGCTCCAGGAGTCCAGTGGAAGAGAGGGAGGAGAGACTGTATGAGCGGGGGCGAAGGTGTCTTCACAGCAATAGAACACTAAGGCAGTGGGTAAAGGTGCTTGCCCACAAGTCTGATGGCCTAGATCCTGGGGACCCACATGGTGGAAGGAGAGAACCAGCTCCCACAAGCTGTTATCTGACCTCCGCATGGACAGAGAGAGAGAGAGAGAGAGAGAGAGAGAGAGAGAGAGAGAGAGAGAGAGAGAGAAAGAAAGAGAGAAAGAGAGAGAGCTTTCTCTACTGTGTAGACAGGGTTTCTCTGTGTAACAATCCTAGCTATTCCTGGAACTAGCTCTTGTAGACCAGATTGGCTTTGAACTCACAGAGATCCGCCTGCCTCTGCCTCCCAAATGCTGGGATTAAAGGTGTGTGTCATCACCGCCCGGCTGGGATGCATATTTATCACTGCATTCTGTGAGTCGTTCTTCCAAGGTATCAAAGACATACATGATATCATGCTTGTCTTTAGGGAGTAAAAAACAACAACAACCGTGTCTGAGATAGGAACTGTGTTATATATGGAAACTCATATAAGCCAAACAGAGGGCTGAAGGGCAGGCTGGTGCAACACAAGCCTCAGGACCTGTAACCAGCCAGCATGCCCCACTGGGCAGAGACAAGAGGATTTCTGCGACTTGCTGGCTCCCAATTTAGCCCGAAAAATATGAGGTCCAGATTCAATGAGAATAAATCAGAGAGTGATAAAGGGCATGAAGGCTCTTTTCTGTCCTCCGTGCACACACCAGGCAAGTGCATGTGCCACACAAACCTAACAATCCTATAGGGCTAGCATGGATCCTTTCTGACACCCCAACATTCCCCCACTATTCTCTGCTGTTTTCACTCCAATACCAAGAGATGGAAAGAAAAGAAAATTGGGACTGGGGAGGTGGCACTTCCTAAAGTGCTTGCCTACCAAACATGGGGACCTGACCTTGATCTTCAGAACCCGTATAAAAGCTGGCATGGTGGTGCGCACTTAGAATTCCACTGCTGGAAAGACAGGTACTGAATGAACCTGGAGGCTTGCCGTCAGTGAGTCCCAGGTCCTACGGACAAATCCAGGCTCAAAAAACAAGGTGGGGCCAAAAGATGGCTCAAGGGATTTTTTTTTTTTTTTTTTTGCTGCTAAGCCTGATGACCTAAGTTCTATCCCCAGGACCCACGTGCTGAAAGAAGAGAACCAACTCCCGCAAGTTGATCTCAAAACCCCAACTCCCGCAAGTTGATCTCAAAACCCCACGCACACACACACAGATAAATAAATTAAATGATTTATTCAAGGAAAATGATAAACAAAATGTGGTTATATACAATAGAGTACTGAAAATCCCGGGCTGGATTCCCTAGGAGGAACGGGACAGCACATTGGCCCTCTAATGGTCATTGCTGGAATCGCACGTTAGTGTGATTTTCCTGAAGCTGTGGAGATTGACACACCCTCAGTCCCTGGTGAGTGGTGAGCCCAACACGTCTCGGTTTCCCTAACAGCAGAGTTACAACACTTTTTAAATATTTCTTTTGTTTTTGAGAATTTCACACATGTACACAATGAAATGACGCATCTACTGCGCCTCTCACCCCCTCCATTCCGCCCCCCCCCCATTCCTGGAACACCTTCCTTCCCTACTTACCCAAGTACAGTTAGTGCTGCCCATACATGCATGGGTATGTGGATATCCACTAGATCATGGGAAATTTGCCAGTGACCACATCCTCACAAAAGAGCAATTGTCCCTCCCCAGTAACTATCCAGTGCCAGCAGCTCCTCAATAAGGGGTAGGGCCTGGAGACCATACCCCCCCCCCCATGTCTGCGGGGATTTTGACGGCTTGATCATGTACAGGCAACAACGTAAGCGTGACGGCCAAATCCTGTCCAGAAGCTGGCATCTCACAATTCTCCTGTCCACCCTCTGGTTCTTACCCCTTCTGAGATGTGTGGGCAAGGGGGAGGCTTAGTGCAGACATCCTCTCTAGGGGGAGCCCTCATTCTCAGCCTCACTTTGACAAGTTGTCCGTCTCTCCATTGACTGCTCACTGCAAAATGCAGGTTCTCTATCCAAGGCTGAGAACAGCCCAGTCAGTACCAGGGCCTGAGCAGACTGCCAATCAGCAATTCCTTGTGGGTAGAGGGCCCGGCTGCAGGACTGAGTACCAATGACCATAAGGCCTGAGCATTGCTGTAGATCTGGCCACAACTGGGAACAGAACAAGATGAAGGAGACAGGGAAGTTTCTCATGGAGCTTGCATCTTGATTAGAGGAGGTAAATCCGCTGAGCACCAAAATGCAACACCCAGAATGGATTTTAGTGACTGGGGCTGGGGCTCAGTTAATAGGGTGCTTGTAGCTTGGATGGTAGAGTGCTCACCTAGCATGCAGAAAGCTCTGGACTGAGTCAGGCGGTGGTGGTGCACGTCTTTAATCCAGAACTCGGGAGACAGAAGCAGATGGATCTTTGTGAGTGTCGGGCCAGTCTGGTCTAGCTCTGTTGAAGGAGAGAGCCTCTTGTTGGTTCCCGGCCACCCAGCTAGCTTAGATCCGAAATAACCACACAGAAACTGTGTTAATTAAATCACTGCTTGGCCCATTAGCTCTAGCTTCCTATTGGCTATAATTTAACCTATTTCTTTTCTTTTCTTTCTTTCTTTCTTTCTTTCTTTCTTTCTTTCTTTCTTTTTTTTTTTTTTGGTTTTTCGACACAGGGTTTCTCTGTGGTTTTGGAGCCTGTCCTGGAACTAGCTCTTGTAGACCAGGCTGGTCTCGAACTCACAGAGATCTGCCTGCCTCTGCCTCCTGAGTGCTGGGATTAAAGGCGTGTGCCACTACCGCCCGGCAATTTAACCTATTTCTATTAATCTGTATATCACCACGCAGTCGTGGCCTACCAACAGAGTTTCATCACATCTATCTCTTTCAGCAGCTCCATGGCATCTCTAACTCCGCCCTCCTCCTCCTATGCTATAGGCCAATCCAGTTCTTTATTCACTAATCAATAAAAGCAACACATAGACAGAAGGATCCCCCACACCATAGTTCCAGGACAGGCTCCAAAGCTACAGAGAAACCCAGTCTCAAAAAACAAAAACAAAAAAAAAAAAAAAAAGAAAAGAAAGCTCTAGGTTCAATCTCCAGCACTTCATAAATGGGGTTTGTGGGGAAGCTTACTTGTCTTCCCAGCCCTTGGAAAGTAGAGACAGAGGTCAGGGCATCAAGGTTATCCTAAGCTATAAAATAAGATTGTGCTAGCATGAGATATATGAGACCCTGTCTCAAAGAGCTACAAGCACAACATGCCTGGGGCGGGGCGGGGGGGGCATCAAATGCCAAGGCCCCGAGGCAAGACGACCATGAGGCTGTCAGGAAGGAAGCGGTCTGAGGAGAGAGTTCAGTCAGTGATGAGACTGTGAGATTCCCAGAACCCACAGGAAACAAGCCAGAGAGGTGGTTTGTCATCCCAGCTCTGGACAGGAGAAGGCAAACAGATCTCTGGGGCTCACTTAATGTAGAACTAGGGGCCACAGCTTTTGTCCCAAGAAGCCAGGCTCAGTCACCATTCTCTAAAAGCCAACTGGAAATGTCAAATTAACAATAAAAAGCAGAAAAAGGAGATTTGGTCAATGTGGTCACTTTGGGAAGAGGAGCAAAGAGACCCAGCAATTTTCCCAAATCCACCTTCAGGGTCCTGGAGTGAAGTTAAACTGTAGAGAGCGGGCGTTTCTGTGCACATCTGAGCCATCCTGGACAAGGTGAGGTTCCACCCACCACTGCCAACCTTTGGAAGGTTGGAAATTGCTCCAGGAGAGGACACCCCCTCTGGCTGCCCAGGCTGTCCTCATACCAGCATGAGGTCCTGGGAAATTACAGTTTCTTGGTAGCCATTTCTAACAGTCATAACCAAAGAGTCTCTTTAGAATATAGTCATTTCTGCCATGCTGATTACATGCTGGCCGGGAAACCTGCCATAACAGTAACGTCCAAGTTCAAGAAGAAATACATCTTATAAAACAAGGTTGGGTGGGGAGTGGTGGGCACACGCCTTTAATCCCAGCACTGGAGAGGCAGAGGCAGGTGGATCTCTGTGAGTTCGAGGCCAGCCTGGTCTACAGAGTGAGTTCCAGACAACCAAACATACACAGAGAAACCCTCTCTCTCTCAAAAAAAAAAAAAAAAAAAAAAAAGAAAAAAGAAAAAGAAAAAAAAAAAAAGAAAAAAAATAAAACCAAAACCAAAAACCAAAACCAAAACAAAAAAACAGAAACAAAAAAAGGTTGGCAGGGATCTGGAGAAGTGGCTCAGTGGTTAGGAGCATTTACTACTCTTCCAGAAGACCTAAGTTTGGCTCCCAACACCCACCACAGCTCACAACCAACTGTAACTCCAGCTCAAGGGAATCTGACACATTCTTCTGGCCTCTTTAGGCACTGCACATATGTGGGCGTACACACACTCACACACACACACACGCACACACATGCACACACACACAGAGAAAGAGTGCATACATTTACATATATACAAAATAATAATAACAACAATAATGATGATGATAGCAAATTGATGGCAAGGCCAAATTGGTGGCAAGGCCCTATTGCTGAAAATAATATCTACACAACTCATTGAATACGAAGTCAAACTGGTGCCTTCCCAGGGCCTTCATCCCTACTGTCTAGTGTTCTTGGTACTAGAAGGTACTCAGAAAGCGACCAAAGGAGAAATATAAACACTGACCCAGTCACCTACAATGGTGTCCTGCCTGCAAGATATGCTAGGACAATGGTGGCACAAAGCTTGAGGGAGTAACCATCTAACATTTGATTTGATGTGAGGCCCACACCACAAGATGTAACCCAAGTCCAACACTGCTTGAGTGAGCAAGGACCAGAGACTATATAACCCTTGGGAACCTTGGGTGAAACCAAATACTCCTTCTCTACAAAAGGAACATAGCAGTGAAGGGACTCTGCCGTTCTCATAGGCCAGTGCCTTCCTCAGCTGCCCTCAGAGAAGCTTTCTCCTGAGACAGATGGGAACAAATACAGAGATTCAGTGCCAGACGGTATGCAGAGAATCAGAGACCGTGGCACTCTCAGTCCTAAGTGGGATGTCTCCACCAAATCCCTCCCCTCAGAGCTCAGGGAACCCTGAAGAAGAGGAGGAGGGGAAGAGTGTAAGATCCAGAAGGGATGCCGGTGGTGGCACAGGCCTTTAATCCCAGCGTTGGAAGGCAGAGCCAGGCGGATCTCTGAGTTCAAGGCCAACCTGGTCTACAGAGTGAGTTCCAGCACAGGCTCCAAAGTTACACAGAGAAGCATAGTCTTGAAAAACCAAAAAAGAAAAGGATCCAGAAGGCATGGAGGACACCAAGGAAATAAGGCCCTGATGAAGGCGTAAATCACAAACAATCCCACACCAGTTTGGAATTATAATTAATAGGATGGTATTTATTTAAAGGGGAAAAAATTTATAGATCACCGTCCCAGACAACAACTCTCTGCGCAATCAGGAAGGAGTCTAGTCGCCAGAAGTGAGAGAGAGAGAGAGAGAGAGAGAGAGAGAGAGAGAGAGAGAGAGAGACCACACCCCAATGGGCGGGTATCCCAACGGCTATTGGCTGAAGGAGCAGAAGGAGCTCCCGCAACAAGGCCCATCACCTAGCACAGCAGCTGTCCATAGAAACTCACGGAGACGGAGGCAGCAGCACGGCCTGCTCGGGTCCGAGCCGGAAGGAGAAGCGGACTTGGCCCCCGACCTAACCCAGACGCTGACACTGGCAAATGAAGACTTTGTACTCTCCCAGGGCGTCTCACCAGAGAAACAAAATGCTGTAGAGAGCAGCTGCGTGACCAGCCGCCGGCGGCCAACAGAAGAGCTCGACACTTCTGCAGGAGTTCCGTGTCTCATAATGTCACGTCAGGGCTTTTTCCCCCTTTTTACTTGTATTTTATTGTGTTTGTATTTATTTGTCACCCTACAGGTTTTGCACAAGTGTTTGCTTCTGGTGTTGTTTTATGGGATTCCTGAGCGTGCAGACGAGCCAACACGAGCGGACTCTGGGCTTACACCTGCTCTGCTGCCCTCTCTCGGGCTCTTTCCCTGCCGCTTGTTTGCTTTGCCCTACTCTCATATTGCATTACATTTTATCTTATGTTGTCCCTTAGAAGTTGTTTTCTAGTGAGAGACAGAAAGAGAGTAGGTCCGGATGGAAGAGGAGGTGGGGAGGAACTGGGAGGAGTTGGGGGAGGAGAAACTGTAATCGGAACATATTGTATGAAAAGATCTATTTTATAAAATAAAATATCTATAATACATTGTTATGAGATATAAACAACCTATGATTTTAGGTGATGACTCTCATAAATATTATTACTATTTTAATATACTATCTTCTTATTTTTTTTTTTTTTTTGGTTTTTCAAGACAGGGTTTCTCTATCTTCTTATTTTTGTGAAATTTTAGTAACAGGCTTTTTGTTATTCTAATTCCTATATGACATATACTAAATTATAATGCCTTATGTATTTATGATGTATAAATATATGAGAATGAATGTACGGAATATTTTATATTACAAAACAATTGTATATACCAAACATTTGAATGGTCATTCCCAAAATGAATAATAAGCATATGAAAAATAATAATAGCAATAAATTGATTTTCAACCCATGTTGTAAATATATGCAGAGCCACCAAGATAGGCAGAGCTGCTGCAACAAGCACAAATACTAGATCACCTGCCTTTGAATTTTAAAAAAATGAACTAACGGTGCCCAGAGAAGCTTGTGATAGCCACCGAGGCTCCCAAGAGAGGCTTGAGATACCCACCGAGGCTCCCAAGAGAGGCTTGAGATACCCACCGAGGCTCCCAAGAGAGGCTTGAGATACCCACCGAGGCTCCCAAGAGAGGCTTGAGATACCCACCGAGGCTCCCAAGAGAGGCTTGAGATACCCACCGAGGTTCTTATTATGTACCAGGCACAACCCCAAATCCCTTATGCTCGCTCCTTACAGTTGTGTTGGATTGCTCCCTGTTGTATATGATGAGGAAGCTGGAGGACAGAGAGAGGGGCTGACCTGCCCCATCACACAGTGGAGCACTCAAGCGCTCTACGGGTCCCTGGCTCTTCGAAGGGGATTTTTTTTTCCCGGGGTTCAGCTTTAAATCTCAGGAGTCAAATGAAATATCCCTGACCTCCTCCATGCTACCCCCAAATGCTCCAGGTGTTCTGTAATAGACATGAAGCAAAGCTGGGGAGGAGAGGACGCACCTCCTGACGTCTGTGATAGCCCTGGGCTGACAGTGAGGGCTAAGCCTGTCTCTCTTGGCCAGCATGTAGCACCAGAGGGTCCACGGAGCAAACAGCAGTGCGGGGGGGGTCTCAGAAGGCAGAAGAAGTCACCAATGAAACCATGAGAGGCTGACATAGGGGGAAGGGAGTCAAGAATCCTGCGGGGCTGCCGGCACTCCTCTGCACTTTTGACCAGCCCTTTGGGAACTCTCCTCTCTAGCACAGAGTCTTGGGCATGCCCTTTCCTTGATTGTATGTCTGGATGCTGTAATGGAACACCCTCGGAAGATAAGGGAGCGGGGTGGTCTGGATGAGAATAGCCCCATAGGCTCATATGTTTGAGTGCTTGGTCCCTCCTTGGTGGAAATGTTTGGGAAGGATTAGTGTGGCTGTGATGGCTATTTCTGGCTTTTAACTTGTCTACGTCTGGAATTAATGAAAACCCAAGCTGCTTGGTACACCTCTGAGGGATTTTACTTGATCATGTGAGGTAGGAAGAGCCATCTTTAATGTGGATTACGTCTTCTGCTGGTAGCCTACAGAAAGAACATGGAGGAAGGAGCCTCGCTGTTTGCCTGCTTGCCCGTGGTCTTGCTGGTAAATTCATTCCTCACTGGCACTGGAACAGGCTCTCCACCTTCCCAGTGCTGTGCTGCCCCTTTAAAACAGTTCCTCATGTGGTGCTGACCACCAGCCATTAAAGTATTTTCACTGCAGCTTCATCACTGTAATTTTGCTACTGTTACGAGTCACAATGTAAATATCTGTGTTTTGTCACGGTCTTAGGTGATTCCTGGGAAAGGGTTGTTCAACCCCCAAAGGGGTCACGACCCACAAGTTGAGAATTCCTGCACTGCGGTTTGCTTCAGGATTCTGGCATATACTAAAAACCAGCCGAGACAATCCTACCTCATAAGCCAAACAACTATTGGATCCCGGGCCTTTCCTTTGTTAGACATTCCTTGTTAGAACACGCGGGCCACAGCCTGCGAGCCACTCCATTAAGTCTCATTTATATACATTCAGTCTATAAGCTGTGTTTCTCTGAAGAATCCTTACTAATACAGTGGCCTTGTGGGAAGAGGTGTGTCACTGAGTCAGGGGACTTTGAGGTTTCAAAAGCTCAGGCCATTCCCGGTTAGCTCTTTTTACCTCATGCTTGTGGATGAGATATAAGGTCTCAGCTACTGCTCCGGCACCATGCCTGCCTGCTGCCACTGTGCTCCCTGCCATGAGAGTCATGGGTTCACTCCCTGGAACTGTAGGCTCCCAGTAAACACTTTCTTCTACAGCACACTATAGTACAGTATAGAATTATAGAATCTGTACAGTTTCCTGTCACTGTGTCTCTTCACAGCGATAGAAAAGTAATGAAAACAGAGAAGGTTAATTCTGGTTCTCAGCTCAAGTCGCAGTCCAACACGGTGGGAATGGTTTGGTGGCAGGGGCATGAGGTAGCTGGCCACATGGTGCTTAACTCACTTGCTCCTTTTTTGTGTGTTTAAGATTTATTTTATTGGCTGGGCAGTGGTGCCACATGCCTTTAATCCCAGCACTCAGGAGGCAGGTCTCTGGGAGTTCAAGGACAGCCAGGGCTACAGAGAAAAACCCTGTCTCAAAAAATTGAAAAAAAAAAAAAAAACCAAAAACCATTATTTTATTTAAAGTATATGACTATTTTGCCTACCCTACATGCATGCCTGGCACCTGTGGAAGCCAGAAGACGTGGGATTCCCTGGAACTGGAGTTACAGATGGTTGTGAGCCGCCATGTGGATGCTGGCAGCTGAACCCCAGTCCTTTAAGCAGAGCCAGTGACCTTAACCTGTCAGCCCTCACCAAAGGTTTGCTTCTTTCTTTTTGTTCAACCCAGAACCCAAACTCGGTAATGGTGCCACCTACAGTTACCACGGAGGATCATTCCACCTCAGTTGGCTTAATACAGACAATCCTTCCACAGGTGTGCCCAGGGCTTTGCCTCCTTGGTCCTTGGCATCCATATATCCAAAGAGTCTGGAATGTTTGTGTGGAAGTTCTACCCCAAAACCCCTCCCCTGGAAATTGTCTCAGTCCATACTCCGCCCCCCTAGAAAGCCCACCAAATGGTGTTCCTTTTCCGGAGATGTTGAAGACGGCTACCACAGGGTATTTAAACTGTACCCTTCCCCGGGCCCAAACAGGAGGTTTTCTGGTCGTCTTCCTTTCCCGTCTGCTCTCTGGGAGGCTGGAAAGTCATCCGGGAGCCCTTATAGCCATTAAACCTGGACTTTTTCTAATTCGGTTTGATTTGGTCTGATTCTGATTATTGCGTCGACAGAGAGGCTTATTGGGGTGCAGAAAATTTTCAGTAACAATATTGGTCTTCCTGTCCCCTAAATCCGACCTCTACTGCTCAAACACTTTCCGTGGCTGCCTGTGGCTCATGGGAGCCTCCCTGTTGATGTTTGGCCAGGCTCAGACACCGGTGACAAAGATTTTTATTGCTGGAAATGCTCGCGGGATGGGGGTGGTCCGAGGCCAGGTGTGGGGTCACTACGTGCTCAGCGGCTCCACCCGGAGCCATAGCCCGCCCTCTGCACGCAGGATCAACTCTGGCTGCCTGCGTGGCTCCTTATCGTCCGGCAGGACGCGGAAGCGCAGCAGGGTCAGCGCCAGCGCCACCTTTATCTCGCTCAAGGCAAAAGTCTGACCGATGCAGTTCCTGTGGGAGGGCAGGGTGGGAACTCTGATTACGTTCTAGACCCCACCCCGAACCAACCCAGCACTAGAACTTGGCCCAGGATCAATGCATGGGCATCCGCATGTTCAGAGCCTGATCCAGACCAGTAACCAAATGGTCTAGGGAGAGACTCTGAGCACGGAGAGGGGCTCTTCACCTTCCCCTCCCTGGTTCCCCAAACATTTGCACAAGTGCAAAGGGGCAGGAGGGAGATGCTAACGGTCCCCCACCCCCCGGACCCCAACTCCTCCTGCTCATCAGCCCCAAACCCGGCCCCCTCACTCCTGGCCTCACCTGGGCCCTGCGGAGAAGGGAATAAAAGCCAGGGATGGCCTACCCTTGGAGCTGTCTGCATCAAATCGGAAGGGGTTATAGACCTGCAGGAGATACAAAGATCTGGTGGGTGAGTGCTTTCTGCCACCACAACCAGGAGCAGAGAGTCCTCCGCGGGGAAGGTAAGAACAGATGTCTCTGCCTCCGCGACTGGTAGAGTGCTCGTCTAGGCTAGGAGCAGCTGGAAGCCCTGGGTTCCATTTCCACACCAGCATAAAATCGAATGGGTGAAAACCTGTCATCTTGGCAGCCCAGAGGTGGAGGCAGGAGGATCAGTGGTTCAGGGCCAATCTTGGCTATATAGGCTTTCCAGGTTAGCCTGGGATCCCCAAGACCCTGCTTCCTAGGACCTAGGGTTAGGGTTGGGGAGGTAGCTGAGTACGTAGAGCACTTGCCTAGCGAGCAGAAAGCCCTGGATCCCATCCAGCACCATATAAACCAGGCACAGTGCTGGAAACCTGTCATCCCAACACTCAAGAGGTGGAAGCAGATGGATCAGAAGTTTTACATCATCCGTCATCCTAGGCTACAGCTTGAGGTCAAGGACAGCCTGCACCACACACACACACACACACACACACACACACACACACACACACCCCTTCTCCTCTAGAACCGCAGTCTACAACATAGGAGAATAAAGAGACAGAACCTCGGGGTCAGGCCACACAGCTGGATTGTGATGGGTCCCAAAAATACTTATTCTGCAGATGACACCTGCGGAGGAAGTGAGGCCGTCAAGACAAACTGAGCGCCCTGGACCCACTGTCTGCCCAGGACCCTCCCTCTCCTCCCCAATGCTATGGGCACCTTTGGGGATGACCCGACCATCTGGGAGCACAATGTCCTGAGTGCAGCAGCGGGAGATAGCAGTGACCGGGGGATGCGACCGCAGACTCTCCTTGATGCACATGGTGAGGAAGGGCAGCTGCGCCAGGTCGTCCCTGAAAGAAACCCCAGCCAGCTCCTCTGTGACCCAGTGAAAACTTTCTCCCTATAATAAAATAATCTTGAGATGAGGTACTTGAGCATTGTGAAAGCACAGGCCGTGTAGACAGCTCAGTGAGTAAAAGCACCTGCCAACAAGTCTGAAGACTTGAGTTCAATTCCCAACAGCGTAATTTTTAAAAATGAGAACAAAAACAAAATTCCAACAGTGGAAGGCTGAGACAGGAGGATTCTGAGCTTCAGACCAGCCTATGGTACTCAGTGACACTCCATCTCAAAATACATTGACTACTAATTAACAGTTGGTTAACTTACTGATTAGTTAGTTTAATTGTGTGTTTATTAGCAATTAACTTTTAATTAATCAAAAGGTTTTTAAATCAAAAATTAGGGAAGTACAAAGAAAGTTTAGTCAGGTAGCTTTAGAATCTTTTCCTGAGAGATCTCAACATCTAATGGCAACATTATAAAAAAATCAACAAATAGGCAGAGAGATGCTCAACAGTTAAGAGGACTGTACTGCAGTCCTCAGCACCTACATCAGACAGCTCTCGACTGCTGCGCAATTCCAGAGACTCTGACACACTCTTCTAGCTTCTGCAAGCACTGCCCTCACGTGCACACACACATGCACACACATGCACATATGCATGCACACACACACACACACACAGCTTTCTGTCTCCCACTCCTTCATTTCTTTTCCTCCCCCTTCACCTCCATCTTTCAAAGTCCCCCTCTCCTATGTAAAAGCCTCCTCTTTTCTCTTTTCCTCTCACTTCTTGTCTTTTCTCTAGAGAAAGGAGCTGAAGAGAGGGGCTCAGAGACACCCCAGGACCTGCACTTACCATTCAATCTCCTCAGGTTCACGGTCCCTCAGGAGCTCCCGCACCTCCTGCCGGCATCGCTCCTGGTATTCTGGGTGCCTTGCCAAGTTGTACAGGACCCAGGAGAGCCCACTAGCCGTGGTATCATGGCCTGAGGGGCAGACAGGCAGCCTGGGGTCTCTGGCTGCTTCAGTATTACCACATAGGTGGCTCAGTCCCCAGGAGGTGTAATTGCCAGGAAGGACAGGGAAGGGGAAGGAACAGAGGGATCCAGGGTCTGCCTGCCATGTCACCAGGATGCCCAGACAGACCCCTTCCCTCTCTGCAGCAGTTCACAGAAGGCTCACCTCCAAACATGAAGGTATCGGCCTCTGCTCGGATGTCCTCATCAGACAGTGCCTTTCCATGTTCATCCTGAAGACAAAGCAAGACACCAAATGGCACCAGTTTGGAGGACTCCTGTGTCTAACCTGGGACAGTCTCTGAAGACCCCTGGTCCATCTCGATACCCAACGAACCACAACTCTGTCCTTGTGTTAATCACCATCACCAGAGTCCCCACGCCAATGATGTCATCCCTGGCTGCTGGCCTCTGGAGGAACCAGCAACTCATCAATGTTCTTTATCCTGCACTACAAGTGTCTGGAGAAGGGAGTGGCACCCTGGGGTACAGGAGTTGAATGTGGATTGCCTTTGAAGACAGATGCAGGACAGCTGCCAAAGAGCATGCTCCCATGTGTGTCTAGGAAAAGGCCAGTGAGAGCGCTCCGCGGAGGAGGGCTCTTGTCACAAGCCTGATGAGTTGAGGTTAATCTGAGATCCACATGGAAGGAGAAAAATCTATTCCCTGAAGTTGTCCTTTGGCCCTTGTGTGTACCGAGGCATAGGCACCCACACACATAGACACACACAATAAACAAACAAACAAACAAATAATAAATGAACAAACAAACAGTGTTATTTTAAAATGCTATTAAAATAGAAACCCAAGTGTCTTATCTCCCGGGAGATAATATTTGGCATGCATGCCTGTAGATGTCCCTAAGTAAACCCAGTTCACCCTTCAGAGCACAGTTTGCTCTCTCCCTTCCTCCTTCCTCACTTCTGCCACCATTCCTCATCCTTCCTCTTCACAGGGAGCAGACACAGATGTGACAACTGTCCCGCAGAAGCCCCAACCCTTATAGCATTCAAGCCTTGCTGCTTGAAGATAATGGCTGTGACCGACCCGGGCTGGGAAGTGGCTCAGTTGGTAAAGCACTTGCAAGGACCCGAGTTCGGAGTCCCAGCACCCACATAAAAGCCAGGCATGGTGCACCTGGACAGGTGAGATAAGTGGGTTCCCGGAGCTCTTTAACTACCCAGTGCTGCTGATCTCTGAGCTCCAGGTTCAGTGACAGATCCTGTGTCAAAAACCTGATGAGATGGCTCAGCAGGTAAAGGCACTCACCTTCAAGTCTGAAGACATGAGTTTGACAGGAGTTTGAAGTCAAGGATGCTACTACATAGTGGAAGGAGATAACCAGCTCCCAAGTTGTTCTGTGACCTGGGAGCACACACATACCCCACACATATCAATCAATCAATCAATCAATCAATCAATCAATCAATCAATCAAATGTAATAAGTAAAACAAGGTGGAGGAGCTGGAGAGATGGCTCAGTGGTTAAGAGCACTGGCTGCTCTTA
Source organism: Chionomys nivalis (assembly GCF_950005125.1). Taxonomy (NCBI): domain Eukaryota; kingdom Metazoa; phylum Chordata; class Mammalia; order Rodentia; family Cricetidae; genus Chionomys; species Chionomys nivalis. The sequence continues at coordinate 3,951,650 of NC_080105.1, read as the reverse complement.
TAGAAGACCCTGGTTCAATTCCCACCCACACGGTGCCTCACAACTATAACTCCAGGTCCAGGAGATCTGAAGCCATCTTCTCACTCCCTTGGGCACCAGGCACATATAGAGTGCACATATATGTGGACAGGGCATTCATTCATACGTGTAAAATATAATTAATAAACCTAAAACCATTTTTAAAATACAGCAAGATGGAGAGCAATCTAGGAAGACACTCAGTGCTAACCTCTGTTCTCTGAAAAGCATGCACACATGAGCACAGACCTACACAACACGGGAACATATGCACAAAGTTTTCTTTCAATGCTACATATACAGGATTTCATTGCCCACTGAGGAGACCCTGGGAATGGGGAGCTTTGCTGTCCGTCATCCTAGCTGCTGCTATTGCAGAGTGGACTGTTCTGCTCCTGGGCACCAGGCTGCCGAACACAGCCATAGGAAGGTGTGCCTACTGCTCAATGACACTAACTTCTCCTCTAAAACTCAAAGGTCCCCAGAGCTTCAGCTATGGAAGTTCCTGTGTGGTCATCTCTAAAGACACTGATGTATGACGTGTTCCCCCTATCCTCAAACTGACCACTGCCCTCTATGTTAAGATCCATCTCTTTTCTCTCCCTCAATTCTTTGTAAGACCAGGTCTCATGTAACCCAGACTGACATTAGACTCACTCTGTAGCCAAGGATAGTCTTGAACCTCTGACCCGCTTGCCTCCAACACATGAATGCTGGGGTGACAGGGAGGGACCACCATGTTCTGTTTACAAAGTGCTGGGATGGAACCCAGGGCCTTGTACATGCTAGGCAAGCACTATATCAACTGAGCCCTGTCCCTAGCCCCAAAGGAGAGGAGAAATCAGCTCTCACTGTCCACTGGTCTGTGCAAGACTCTGCCCCTGGCTATGTTAGCAAATGCTACACACCCACTGTGGCTGGGTCTCTCCTGAAGGGTGATGGAGGAAGGTCATTGGCTAATAAAGAAACTGCTTTGGCCCATTTGATAGGCCAGCCTTTAGGTGGGTGGAGTAAACAGAACAGAATGCTGGGAGGAAGAGGAAGTGAGCTCAGACGCCATGCTCCCCTCTCCCAGGAAGATGCAGGGCAGCTCCTCTGAGAGACAGATGCCATGCAGCTGCTCCCCAGGGCAGGCGCGATGAAGCTCCGACCCAGGATGGACATAGGCTAGAATCTTCCCGGTAAGCGCATCTTGGGGTGCTACACACATGAATAGAAATGGGCCAAGCAGTCTTTGAAAGAATACAGTTTGTGTGTCGTTATTTCGGGTAAATCTAGCTGGGCGGCAGGGAGCCGGGCTGTGGGAACACAGCCCGCAGCCCCCACTACAGAAGGGTTATAACCCTTTCTACTTTGACATGACAATATCAACGGTATATTACCTTGGGTTTTATTCCTTTCTCACCCATACCCATGTGAGTCTAGGGGCCTGGGGTGTTGGGTCTGAGTGTGGCAAATGAGGATGAGGAGAGCTGGCATGGCTGGTATTCAGGGTCTCCTTCCCACCCTTTGTACATGTTATGTGCAACGACCCATAATTGGGAAGTCAAGAACAGTCTTCCTGTGCCCAGAGCCCCTCTCTAGTCTGAGGTGACTCAATGGATGTAGATACCCAAGCAGGGTTCCAGACACCTTAGTTCACTTGGTGGTGAAGGGCTCAGGGCCAGTGATGAGTGGAGGCTGCATAGGGTCCAGGACATAGTAAGGACAGAGCATGCTCAGCTTTGTTATCCCAGCCCCAGACATCTGCCTCCCTTAAGGAACCCACCTTACTTAACAACAGCACATCAATGAAGTCTAAAGTCTTGGCCTTGGCCTTGGCCTTGAGGACATCATCTTCACCCTGATCAGGAAGGGTGCGACGCCTCTCCTGGATGACAGCATTGGTGAAGTCATGCACCAGGCGGCAGGCCTTCCGGAAGCGCATCCCATCCCGGGTGAAGTAATAGAGCAGGTCCACATGCAGATGCAGCTTCTGGTGCCTTCTGGCCACTAAGGCACTAAGTTCCAAGATGGCAGCGATGTATTCACTAGGCTTCCTGGAGGGTGTCAGCATAGAGAAGGTGAAGCTTTAACATACATGAGCACTGAGAAACATGTCAGCAGCCAGGAGCTGCTGCCCATGGGGATGGAGAAGCTAGAAGCATGTGTTTACTGTTGATGCCACCTTGGACTTTACCCAGGAGCCATGGCAACTAGATCAGAACAATACAGTGGTACCCAGGTCTCTGGTGATAGTTTCAGACATATTAGTACCTCCTAGTAGGTGGAGGGTCAGGAGACCCTCACCTCCACTCCAACTATTTCTCTCTGCCCCTACCATCTGCCACAAGTTATCTAGAAAGTAGGACTCCATGTACATCCGTGAGGTCACCATCCATGATGAGGAAGGTCTCGGTGATGGTGAAGCTCCTAGAAGTAACCCTTCTACTGTGCATTGTAAGTCCAGCAAGCCCTGTGACGGGCATTCCTAGGAGGAACTGCACTTGATCTTGAGCCTCTGCAAGGCTACTTCGCTGATTAGAACTTCAGGAACTGTGGAGAGCTGGAATGCTTCAGGTGCAGAATCTAACTACAGCCTGGACTGTCTTTAGCCCCCGTAACAGTCACCATTCCTTGCCCATCTCTGTGACTTGTGACTAACAAGTGAAACCTTTTCAAATGCAGTAACTTAACAAAACCATAGTTCCCAGCAACCAACAAAGACTAAGTGTGTCGTCAGATGACTCCCGAGCCCACAGTGGACATCCCTAATCTGCATTAATCTACTGACCTGATGTTTCCTTCCATGAATTTTTAAAGTGCCTTGATTTATGACTTTTTAAAAATATCTTTAAATTTATTTATTTTATTTTATGTGTTAGTGCTTTGCCTGTGTGTATACATGTGCACCATGTGCATGCCTAGTGCCCACGGAGGTCAAAGCAGGATCCCCTAGAACTGGAGCTACAGATGGCTGTGAGCTACCCTGGTGGGGTTGGAACTGAACCTGGGCCCTGCACATGACCAACAAGTGCTCTTAACCCTGAACCAACTCTCCACACTCCCCCAATGTATGACTTCCTTCTGTTATCTTCTAACTCTGACCATGCTGAAACATAGAGTTTGGGGAAACCTGAGTCAACTTCAGGGCCACTGTCACTCATATTTGGCTCCAGAATAAGCAGTTTTTTCTCTCCTTTGGGTGAGAGCTGTGCCTTTGCCTTAATACTCATTGGTCTTATAGAGGTGGACTTTGGTCTATCCTGAGTGCCCACCTTAGGGGAAGAAGTGTTTGGTTGACTGTCCCAGGGGAAAAGTCAGTTAATCCACCACAAGAAAGAGCCTGAGACTCTTGATCATCTCTTGTCCTTTACTGCATCTGTGTGAGCTGCCTCTATGTCCCAGAGTACTGTGTGGACACTTGACTCCTTCCCTCCCTCCCAGGTCTGTAGGGATATAGCCTCGGGCTAATGTTTACGGATAAATCTGCCGGGTGTGATCCCAGCAGCCCTTTTCTCTGCTTTTCCTGTTCTCCGCAGGAACCTGTGGTCCTGTAAGTCTATTTCCTTATTAAGGCTGTATATATTTTTATAATCTGTCTGCATTCATTTACGCCGTCACACAGGTCCCTCTCCTTCCTCTTCCCTACTTGTCTTCTTTCCACTTCTGATGTAGGTGGGTCTTCTTTCTATGTGTTGCTTTCATTGGTTAATTAATAAAGAAACTGCTTGGCCTGATAGGTCAGAACATAGGTGGGTGGAGTAGACAGCACAGAATGCTGGGAAGAAGGTAATGAGGCAGACGCCATAGCTCTCCTCTCCGAGATGGATGCAGGTTAGAATCTTCCTAGTAAGCCACCACTTTGTGGTGCTACACACATTAATAGAAATGGGTTAATCAAGATGTGAGAGTTAGCCAGCGAGAGGCTAGAGCTAATGGGCCAATCAGTGTTTAAATGAATACGGTTTCCATGTAATTATTTTGGGTAAAGCTAACCGGTGGCCGGGAGCCAGGTGGCGGGAAGGCAGTCCCTCCTTCTACACACATCCATGTCTATAATTATTAATTGGTATCACTTGTGACTCAGTGAGTTTGATTAGGGTTATTTGCAGGAGTGTGCACCCCTACCAGCAGTTATACCACTGAAGAAAGCATCTCTCTGTTTCCATTAATCGCCTTATTGTACTATAGTTTCCTCTGAGTTGAAACATTCCCTGCTGGAGCAAGATTCTTTAAGACTCAGGAAGTAAACAGCTAGTCTCAGGTAATTCCTGAAACTCACCAGGTTCCCAGGGCCCATCCTTCTCCAACATTACATTAGTAAGGACTACTGGAGAGAGGAGACCCTCTGACCTGTAGGGCTGCAGAGAGCTCCGAGCTTCCAGCTTTGTGAGCTGTCAGCCCTGCTGGTGTGTGCTTTGGTGATTCAGCTGTCTGTGAGTCATTTCTGCTTCTGTAAGTGACCCCTATGGAACTCATTAGTTCACCAAGTTGGACTTTTGAGGTATCCTTTGATCTGTCATAGGTTCCCTACATGGGATGAGTAGATATTTGTTTACATCTCCTCAAGAATCATGTCACACAGCAAGCCTTCACTACCCCAGGAACTGTAACCCCAGGTGGGGACCGATGAACCCCTCCACCATCTCTCTCTTTACTTTGAAAAGCCTCCTCTTTCTTCTCCATGCTCTGACTTTGAGCTACTGCCTCATCACAGAAGCCAACTGACTGAAGCCTCTGAAACCCTGGCCGCAAACAATCCTTCTTCTCTTGATGGAAATTGTCCCAGATATTTTGTTACAGTGGGAGCAATCTGGCTACTGCAAACTTAAACACCCTCAGTTGTTTCCTTGAAATATCATAATGAAGTTCACATCACTTGGCCTAGTTTTTCCGGGTCCTTAGAACTGAGCCACCACCTCCCCATATACCCTCATCTCCAAGATGCGTCCTCACTGCTGGATGCAGGCCCTGCATCCCCATCCCATCACCTGAACAATTGCACTGCTCACTCTCTCCCTTCCAGCCCTCCCTCCCTTGTGTCTATGGGTCATGTGCCCAGGCCATGCCAGGGACTCACTCCTGGCAATTGCTGTTGAAGCTGAAGACACACTTCTGCAGACTGTCCAGGGTCATGAGGCTGATGTGTTCAAACATGTCCAGACGGGCACTTCCCTTGGAGGCTAGGCACTGCCACTTGGCCTGGTCAGAGAAGGCAACAGAAATGGGCTGGACCTTGGGACTTTGTACCTCTTCCCAACCCCAGCCACCAAAAAGAAACCTCCCAAAACAGCATCTGATTTAATCTGATTTGCTGTGTGCCAAAACAGGATGGAACTTATACTCCACCATGTCTAGCTCACTTCGTTGCCTGGGTGGACTTGAACAAGGTCCCGGATAGGTCAGACCTTCAGGGTCACCCTTATTGGGCAGCAGCACCATCTACTTCACAAGCTTGTGAAAGTATAAACAGATAGCGGCTGTTACAGAATTGGCATGTGTGACCATGCTTGGCACGCGAGGTGTTCAGCCAGTGCTAGCTTTCTGGATCCTCAGTGTTATAGATTTATTTTAAAAATATCTCTGGGTTCTGATGAGGTGGCTCAGTCAGAAAGGTGCTTGTCATCCTAGCATGAGGTTCTGAGTTCAATTCTCAGAACCCATGTGAAGAAAAAGTGGTCATGGTGGTATGTATCTGTAATCCTATCCCCAGAGAGGTGGACACTGGAGGGTCCCTAGGGCTCAATGGCTAGCCAGTTTAGCTTAATTGGTGAATTACAGGCAACAAGAGACCCTATGTCAAAAAAGCAAGATGGATGGCAACTAAGGAATGATACCCAAAGTTGCTCTCTGATCTCTACTGCATGCACGCACACAGGTATACATGTGCACACACACACAGGTGTACATGCACATACAGGTGTATACACACAGGTGTATGCTCACACAAACAGGTGTACATGCATACACACAGGTGTATGTGCATACACATAGTATACATGCACACACACAAGAGTACACGCACACACAGGTATACATGCACACACAGGTGTAGATGCACATGCACACAGGTGTACATGCATGTACACACAGGTATGCATGCAAATGCACACAGGTTTCCATGCACAATACACAGGTATGCATGCACACACAAGAGTACAGGTGTACATGCACACACACACACCTGTAATATATGAGAGATTGCTGCCCCTGATCATAAGAATCCTTTCTAGGAATACCAATAATTCGTGTCTATTAGTCCTCATCTGGGCTGTTTCTCAGATGTATTTGCAGAGGAAAGCTCAGAGAGCAGCAGCGAATCCCTCGGGAAAACCCCAGGCTTCCTGTTTCCTATCACAGAAGATCCCAGCCTGGTATGACCATCCTTGCCTGTAATCCCAGCATATAGGAGGAAGAGACAGACCCCCAGTACAGCTGGCTAAGGAGACTAACTGCATCTGTGAGCTCTGGGCTCTACTGAGAGACCATGCCGCAGTGAGATAGGCTGAGAAAGATGGATGAAGATTGTCAACCTCAAGTTTGGGCCTCCACGCACGCGTGCGCGCACACACACATACACACGCACACACACACGCACACACACATGTGAACATACACACCCTCTGTGATGATCAGTGTTGATTGCCAACCTCACAGGATCTAGAACTGCCTAGGAGACAAGCTTCCAGGCATGCTTTGAGGGCTTAGCTGCGTTAGGTTCCCCTCTGTGCACGACTGGAAGGAGTTATCTGAATGGGTTGACTAGTTCTGATTGTCAGCTAGACATTTAGAACCACCTGAGAAGAGTCACTCCATGAGTTTTCTAAATCAGCTTAGCCTGTGGGCGTGGGTATCTCAACTGTTAACTGACGTGGGAAAGCCCAGCCCACTGTGAGCAGCACCCTTCCCCAGACAGAGGTCCCTGGACTGTACACAGAGAAAACTAACCTGGGTGAGCAGCGAACCATGCGTTTATTCTCTCTGCTCTTGACATGACATTTTCAGTTCCTGCCTTCACTTCCCTGCAGCGACAGATTGAGCCAACCAAGCCCTTTTTCCCCTAAGTCACTTTTTGTCTGGGAGTTTTATCACGCAGCAAACATGAACTAGAAGGCTCAGTTAGGTCCATCCTAAACTGGATGGTCCATCCTAAAAGTGGGAGGCCCCAGCTGGGCTCCTTGGCTGTACAAAAGGAGAAAGTGAGCTGAGCACCTGCTTTCCTCCCTCTCTGCTTCCTGACTACGCAATGGGACCAGCTGCCTCATGCTTCCGCGGTGGGGTGTTAGGCAAAGAGACCTCCTCCCTTAAGTCGCTTCCATTAGGGTCTTTTATCACAGCCTCCATCTGAGGCAAGAACCGGAGGCCAGATCTGTCTATAGCTCTTCCTCCCTGGGGGTTCAGCTACGGGCCTGGGCTCCAGGGACTCACGTGCATGATGTTGGTGCTGTCCTTGAAAATCTTTACGTACGGCTTCAGGATGTTGAAATGGAAGGCGGGTGTCAGCACGCGACGGTGGCGGCTCCACTTGTCACCAGTGCTCATCAAGAGACCATCTCCTAGTGGAGCAGCGTGGCAGTGGGCAAGGACAGCACTTTCCCCCGGCCCCCGGGGGTGTTCCCCGCTCCTCATCTGTTGGTACTCACCCAGCCAGGGCTTCAGGAAGCTGTAGAAGACGGCGTCCTTGGGAGCAACTGAAGCTGATGTGAACAGGCACCATCAGGAGCCGTGGCAGCAGGCTCCCTTAGCCTGGGAGCCGCACCCTCCCCTCCAAGTGCACATGGTAGGACTGGGGCAGGGAGGGAGAGAAGAGAGGCCAGACGTGCAACCGCAATAGACAGAGGGGACTCAGCCTGCTGTGACACACAGACTGTAGCACGCCTTTACACGCTACTGCGTGGTTGAGCATGTTTGCCCTGCTAAGCACAGCATCCCATTCTGCAGACCTTTGCAGAGACCCAGTGCTCTGTCTGCTCCAGCACGTGCTGCTACTTACTGACACAGCCACGTGACAGAGACACACATGACCTGCCCTAACTGTGACAAGCACACCTCAGCACTCCCCATTGACAGGCTCCAGTTGTGATTTGAAAGTCCATTTCTGGGTCAGGCATGGGGGAGCATGCCTTTAATCCCAGGGTTATGAAGAGAAAAGCAGGTGGATCTCTGTGAGCTCCAGGCTAGCCTGGTCTGCATAAGTTCCAAGCTAGCCAGAGCTACATAATGAAAATAAAATAAAATATAGTGTTTAGGAAAATATGGTTCTGGAGGGTAAAAGTTCATTTTGGGAGCAGTGAGATGCTCAGTAAGTAAAGGTGCCTGCCACTAAGCCTGATGACTTGAGTTCAATTCCTGAGAGCCACATAGTGAAAGAAGAGAAACGACTCCCACAGGTGTTCCCTGACTGCCACACTCGCTCTGTGGTACACACACATCTGCACACACCTAATACAAGCAAAAATAATAAAACTAACCTCCCTGATGTGACCTAAACAGTCCTCAGCATTACTCAGATTTTTCTCAAGAGGTCTCAGTCATAGCCCCGAAAACTCCTGGCCCCAGACTTCAGACACTCCAGGAAAAAAAAAAAGACTGTTGCTACCAGCACCTTAGACAAGTGCCACTGAGAAGCCAACATGTCCCAATTGTCTGTGACCCCAGAGAAACTACTGTCATTTAAACCCAGGTGAGAACCAGGCACAGCCCGATAACAACACACACTAGAAAGATGAAGGCCACTGAAATACCACATGGAATGCCCACAGGTGAGTCGGGTGGGTTCGAAGGAAGTTGCAGCAGAGACATTCCTACCGCAGTCCTTCCTGGCTGCACTGAGGTCTCCTGAGACTCACGGTTGTGCATGCTGGGACCAGCATGGTATCTACCTGAAGCCAAGAGCACAGGCTTGATGAAGGCAGGGTGGAATATGCGGACGACAGGTTGCCACGGCCCCACCCACCAGCAGCATACATCCCTGAAGGTTCGCACCAGGCTCTGGATGTACAGGAGCCCTTCTTCCGAGGCCTGGATCTGTAGAAGAAGATGACTCGCCAGTGTTTGCTTCTCTGGGTTGCCAGAGAGAATACGTAGGGTGGGGAGGCACTGGGAGTCCCAGGGATTCCATCCAGGACTTTATTCATATGACTGAGCCCCGCCCGGGTGCCCCCAGCCCCATCCCCAGTCATGGGAGAGAAGACATATCCTCACTTCAAATTCTAAACACTGTATTTTATCTATGTGTGCATGCTTATGTGTGCACATGTGCACATGATCATGTGTGTGAGAGTATGGAGAACAGAGGTCAACCTCAGGTACCATACAATTTGTTTTTTTTTTTTTTACAAATTTTTTATTACATTTTATTTGTTGATGTAGGAGGGTCTTCTATCTATCTGTTGCTTTAATTGGTTAATTAATAAAGAAAACTGCTTGGCCTGATAGGTCAGACCATAGGTAGGTGGGGAAGACAGAACAGAATGCTGGGAGGAAGAAAGCAGAGTTGGGAAGATGCCATGAAGCTCCAGTCCGAGATGGACGTAGGTTAGAATCTCCACGGTAAACCACAACATCGTGGTAAACACAGATTATTAGAAATGGGTTAATCAAGATGTGAGAGTTAGCCAGTAAGAGGCTAGAGCTAATGGGCCAGACAGTGTTTAAATGAATACAGTTTCCATGTTATTATTTCCGAGGCTAAGCTAGCTGTGCTGGAGCCGGGTGGGATGAAAAGCAGGCCTGCTCGCCTCATCACTACAGGGTCATGTGCTATATAGTATATATTGTGGAGGTCAGAAGACAACTTGCAGAAGTTGGTTCTCTCCTTCCACCATGTGGGGTCCCAGGAATTGAACTCAAATCACCAGGCTTGGCAGTCAGCACCTTTACCTGATGAGTCATCTCACCAGCCCCAACTTTGTTTCCTTGAGACAGAATCTCTCACTGACCTGAGGCTCACTGATTAACTAGGTTGGTGAGACAAAGAGCTCTGGGGACCCAGCTGCTGCATTTCCCCAGTGCTGGGGTTGCTGGAGGCCATCAGAGTATACAGTAGGTGACAACTAGTGTTTAAGAGACTGACCTACCAGATAAGTGACTCTCTGATGGGGAGCCCCACTTGGAAAAGCCACAGGGTCGCTGGCTGTAGATCGCACCCCACCTGAGAAAGTTCCTGAAAAATAAAGCTCACTGGAGCTCTCTATGCAGCTCACAGGCAACTCCATAGTTGGAATATCTTTCTATGTGCAGTTTGTCTAGTCAGTCTCTGTCCAGCAAATGTTTACCCCTTTTTAAATTGTTGGGTTAAGATCCTCAAGTATCTCATATGCTATTCCTCCTGAGGTGCCTTTGCCCCCTTTCCTTTCTGGAGAAAATATTTCAGTTAGGAAGAAATGCTGCAATATGGAGGAAAATCCCATAGAACAGGTAGCCTCTACTCTAACTACAAACACAGTGGTTTTTCCCATTTAAAGACTCATGAGCAGGCTGGAGAGATGGCTCAGAGGTTAAGATCACTGACTGTTCTTCAAAAGGTCCTGAGTTCAATTCCCAGCAACCACATGGTGGCTCACAACCATCTGTAATGAGATCTTGATGTGGGAGTGATCTCTTTCTAATCTGTTGCTTTCATTGGTTAATTAATAAAGAAACTGCTTTGGCCTATTTGATAGGCCAACCCTTAGGTGGGTGGAGTAGACAGAACAGAATGTTGGGAGAAAGAAGCTGAGTCAGTGAGTCGCCATGATTCTCCCACTCCAGACAGATGCAGGTTAAGATCTTTCCTGGTAAGCCAGCTCGTGGTGCTACATAAAATATTAGAAATGGGTTAGTCAATATGTAAGAGCTAGCCAATAAGAGGCTGGAACTAATGGACCAGGCAATGATTAAAAGAATACAGTTTCCGTGTAATTATTTCGGGACATAAGCTAGCCATGTGGGCGGCTGGGTGCCGGGGACGCAGCCCTGCCGCTCATATTACAACAAGATCTGATGCCCTCTTCTGGTCTGCAGGTGTACATACAGGTAGAATACTGTATAGATAATAAATAATAAAGAAAACATTAAAAAAAAAAGACTCATGAGCACAGTCATTACCTCACGGGCACAGCCATTACCTCACGGGCACAGCCATTACCTCATGGGCACAGCCATACCTACCGGGCACAGTCATTACCTACCGGGCACAGTCATTACCTCACAGGCACAGCCATTACCACATAAGCACAGCCATTACCTCACAGGCACAGTCATTACCTCACAGGCACAGTCATTACCTCATGGGCACAGCCATTACCTCATGGGCACAGCCATTACCTCACAGGCACAGCCATTACCTCACAAGCACAGCCATTATTTCTAAGTGCAGCCATTGCTGTCTGAATTCTCATCAGGTTCCTCCAGAACCCCTATGACTCTGTGTTAGTTGTGTCTATGAACCTGTGAGCGAAAGGAGGAAGACTCGCTCTTCTCCAGGTTTCAGAGCATCTGGTCCATGACTGCTCGACCCGCCCACTCGGTGTTTCACATGGCGGCACAGCAGCTATGGTAGGGAACTTCTTTACCTCACATGGACAGGAATCAGAGAGAGATAAGAAAGGACAGAGGACAAGACACCCCAAGAGCCCATCCCTGGTGGTCTATGTCTTCCAACTCTACCCTGCCTCCTGAAGTTTCCAGAACCTTCAAACCGGTGTCACCAGATGGACACTGGGTGTTCAACATGGGCAGGGTTGGTATCTGTAGCATGACAGTTTCCTCTAAGTTGAAACACTTCCTCTGGGAAGCTGGGGAGGGGCTCATGAGACCCCAAGGTAGATGGGCATCAGGAGTCTGGAAGGTGGAAATTCACGAGCTGTCAAAGCTTGTCCTGGCTAAGCAGCAGTTAGTTCATGCTTCCTCCAGGTCTCTTGCCAGCACCATGTCCACCCTGGCTTTGGAAGGTGGATTTTCTCATCCCCTGCAGTCCCAGCATCGGAGGCAACCACAAGAGGGAACTCACATGGGGAGATAGTGTGGTCTCAGGACTTGTCCCCAAGGTATCACATATCCCTCCATAGTCTAGGGGGCCCATTTTTATATGGCACTTTTCCATCTAAGCCTAACAGGATGTCGTTTCCAATGTTTCCTGGTAGTCATGGCAACCTCAGCAGAACACTAGAGTAGTAGCCAGGCCAATGGTAATGGTGATAGAGATTTTAGAGTCCAGAGAGGGGGTCGGGAGACCCCCTTCCGGTACTGCAGCTAGGACTCTCCCCGCAGCAGTAGTGATATCTTGGGATACGCTAGAGTCTGGATAGACGGTATCTTCGGATATGCTAGAATATACAGGAAAAGGAGGATTTTGAAGTCAGGACTCTGTGGTCCAGCTTCCATGAAGCTGTCACTCAGGATGGGTGGGACCTTATAAGTTGTTTGGGGATCACCCATGATCCTATAAATAAGCCCTCTCCTCTTCTCTGTCAAAACACCTAACAAACCCATTGTTCTCACCCAGCTGGACACGAGTGGACTTGCCACTTGGGTGCCTCCTTGGGGTGAATACACACTTGTCCACATCCACCCAGGAAAAGCCAGTGTGGCACCCATGTAGCCTCTGGCTCCTCCACTAGGAAGGACTACATTGGGGAACTTGTAGCCTTGGCAGACCCCAAAAGAGTAGAGGTGACCCCTAGGTCTCCACCAGGGTGGTAGCTCTCACCCGGCATTTGCTGATACCCTGTTCTGGCAGAGCAGCCTGTGGTCTAGCTGAACCTCTGCACCCCTGGCACCATGCCATTTACAAGGAAAGCAAATGTCACCAAATCACACAGAGGGAAAAGCAGAAATAAGTCAACATTGAAGGTGTGGTGTGGAGGACGGGTTCTGGGAAGGAGTCTGAAAGGGGAAGCCAGTGACAAGCTCATATCTAGATTGAGCAACAGGGCTCATTGGTACATCTCAGTAGAGAAGCCAGACATAAGAGAAAGACACTGAAGGGGGCAGGAAATCAGACCTCAGAGCTCTCCCAGCCCACCCAAGTCCTGGGTGTGTCTGGGTGGGATTGCAGTTCATGTCTGTGACCAGTGGGAGGCCAGAGATGTGCTGAAAAGATATGACAGAGCCAGGGGGCTGGTCCTGATCTCCCCTAGGGAGGTTTTACGCCCAGCACAGAGAACCTGAGAACACCAGGGTCCTCAGTCTGTGGAGCCCATGCTGGGAGCCCTGCAGCGTGGACATCCGTGGGGAAGACAGCTAGAGATGGATGCAGAGAAGAGTCGGGATGGAAAAGGCTCAGAACCTTTTCCTTGGAATGATGCATTCTGCTGTCCTCGACCCCAACTCTCCCCTGCCCCAGCTCCCTGAGCCCATTCCAACCTCCTCACAATTCCTTCCCCCCTGAAAGCCAGGCCCGCCTCACTGCCGCACTCACCAGGCCCAGGTGACCCAAGAGCCAGTTTCGTTTGGGAGGCTGAGGGAAACAGCGAAGGCGTTGGGAGGTTTCATAGGCAGTGTAACCCTGGACCAGGATGTGAGCCAGGAGGCAAGAGGCCCCAGCCAGGGGTAGGAACAGCCACAGGGAGGCTACTGCCAGCCCCAGGCCCAGCCAGGACAGGCTCAGCTGTGGCATCCTGCAGGGCAAATGGACACAAGGTGAGATCCTGGGGCACAGGAAAGGGTTGGGGATAAGGCCTGGGGAGGTAGGGAGACCCAGGGCAGTGCAGGGGAAAGGCAAGGAGGAGAAGAGGAAGAAGAGAAGGAGAAAGAGATGGAGAAGGAAGAAATGAAGGAAGAGAAGAAGATGCAGGAGGAAGATACTGGTTTGAGTCCTAGTCATACCCCGGTGGCCAGAAATCAACAGCTGATGCTGACTTCCTGTGCCGCCCCGCCTAGGACAGCCAGCCCCTCCCACCCCAGGCCAGGGCCCCTCAGCCCACTCATCCTAGCCTGGTACCTTCTCTGCGGAGTACTGTGCTCCCCAGGTCCTTCTCTCACTGTCTCTGGCTCCTGACCAGGACTGGCTAGAGGAGTCTGGGCTGGGCCAGGTAGCCACCACATGGGGGTGGAGCCAGCCTGGAGCAGAGGGGGAACCAATCAGGACCCCACACTCAGGGTCACACAGATAAGTCCTGGGTCCCCAGGATTTCATACCTCTCACGTGGAGGCTTTAGAGGAAGCAGTGGGCAGATGGGTGGAGATGGAGCCCCAAGGAGAGGGTGAGGACACAGGCTGGCCAACACTATGGGACTCTGCTCCGTGTAAGAGTGTGAGGAAAGTCCTCCCACTGTGCTGTGGGCCTCATCTTGTCTCCTGTGCCCTGGCTAGTCTATACGAATTCTCTGCTTTCTTCAGGTGCCCAGCATCCTCACAAGGCCTCTTTCCCTCCACACTCTGAGCAGTCTGGACTAAGTCTTGAGAGTCAACAGAAAAGCAAGCTGAAGCTCAGAGAGGGCAAGAGTCTAACCCAAGTTGCACAGCTCAGAAAATGAAATCTCAGGCTTGTCAGAGCCTAAAGCTCATCACAGCTCCAGTGCTGTTCCACCCCACTGGGAACAGCATCCTCTCAACGGAGGGACATTTATAGTGCTGGGATCACATGGCCCCGTACCAGGAGCCACTTGGGGCTCCTTAATGGCCTCCTGCTTCTCTTCCCATACCCAGGATGCTCTTCCCAGAAGATTGCATCCTCCCCTCCTCCTGGCCCTGCTGAGGTAAGGGGAGATATCTCCGTCTACACCCCAGTGCCATCTCCAGCCTGGTCAGCCAGGTGGCGGGTGGCTGTTGCCTGCAACAGAGTCACAGTGCCATGTGCCTGTCATCCAAGCAGGTAGCTCAAGGCCAACGTGGACCACAGTGAGAACCTGTTCTGTAATCTCAGCTCCCATACAGCCTCCTTGGGCACCCACGCTCACAAGCTCACCTACACAGAGACGCAAACACACAGTTTAATATAAAGTCTTGCCTAGCATGGTGGTTCCATTGCTGTGAAGAAACACCACGACCAAGCGAGACAGCTTTTTAAAAAGAAAGCATTTTAACTGGGGCTTGCTGACAGCTTCAGAGGTTAGTCCATGATCATCACGGTGGAGAGCACGGCAGCAGACATGGCTCTGAGAGCTTCAAATCCTACAGGCAGCAGGGAGAGAAAGAGAGGGAGAGGGAGAGAGAGAGAGAGAGAGAGAGAGAGAGAGAGAGAGAGAGAGAGGGAGGGAGGGAGAAAGAGAGAGGGGGAGGAAGGGAGGGAAGGAGGAAGGGAGGGAGGAAGGGAGGGAAGAAGGGAGGGAGGGAGGGGAGAGGGAGGGAGAGAAATACTGGGTCTGGCTTTTGGAACCTCAAAGCAGTAACACACTTCCTCCAACACAGCCACACCTCCAAACCATTATAGTCCTTTTAAATAGTGACACTTTCTGGTGACTAAGCATTCAAATATATGCACTTACGCACTTATGGAGCCAATTCTTATTTAAACCACCACAGCCCATGAATTTAATCCCAACACTCTGCAGGCAGAGGCAGACAGATCTTATGAGTTCAATGCTAGACTGATTTACATAGTGAGCTACCTAGTGAGACTCTGTAACAAAAATAAATAAATAAAATATTTTAAAAGCAACAACAAGAAGAAATACAATCAAATAAATAAATAAATAAGTCTGCCTGGGGAGACAGATCAGTCAGGAATTTAGCTGCCTGGCGGCTGTAAGGAGTTTAGATTCCCAGAACCCACACAAAATGCCACAAGCACAGCGCACATCTGTGAGCCCAGCCACGGCTAGGTGGGGGATGAAGATGGACAGATGCTGAGGAGCTGACACTCACACATGGTGCTCCAGGGACTCTGTCCCAAACAGGAGGTGGAAGGCACGTGAGGGCGTGCCCTCTGACCCACGCGGGAGCAAGGCAAGTGCCTTCACCCACACACAGAGGTCGTGAGTGTACGTGTGCATACTCACAGACATACACACACACATGCACGAAGAGAACCTGGTCTGACTTAGGCCTACAGTCAAAGTGAGCTTCCTGGAGACAGTGAGTTTCCTTTTATAAGGTTTTGTTTGTAGTTACTGTGTCCGCGAATGTCTCTGATTGGGTTTGTATGTGAGTGCAGGAGTCCAGAGGTCAGAGCCCTGCAGCTGGAGTTGCAGGCATTTGTGAGCTGCCCAAGGTGGGTCCTCTGCAAAGGCTGTCAGCGCTCTTCACCTCTGAGCTGTCTCTACAGCCCAGGAGGCGACTTTTCAACAGAGACAAAGGAAGTCTCCGAGGACAGGTGTGAGGACAGGTGTGAGGACAGGTGTGAGGACAGGTGTGAGGTGGGGCAGCAGCACAAGTGGGTCCTTGTGTCTTTGACAGGTGCTGAGGTCACCAATGTGCAAGATCATGAAGGTTTCAGGAACCAGGGCTGGAAGCCAGGCCTGGCTCCACATGGAAGCCTTGAACTACTGTGACTCTGACTCGGGGGTCCCTTCACGCAGCCTCCATCAACCGCGGCTGCAGATTCCAGGGTCCGGTGGCCGAAGGGACCAGGAAGTCGGATATGGGGCCTGTCCTTATGATAAGCCCTCAGCTCAGGAGTTTTCTTTCAGGGAGACCCGTGGCAGAAGCCAGGCTTATGGGACAACCCCAGAGAGAGTCAGGGCAGTGGCAGTAGAGGGGGGCGCTTGTTCTGGAGCATCCTGGTCCCTCCTCTCCCTCCACACAGTGGACAATGGCTCCAGAAGTTTCAGTCAGTCCCAGGAGATCAGCCCTTCGGCTCTGAGCCTCAGTCTTCAGAGCTGAATTATGGGTCCCATAAAGCTTCCCAGAGCTTCTTGAGAATTCTATCAGACAAATCCAGGGACAGGACGGGGGCACAATTCTGTAGGTTACGCATTTGCCTTGCAAGTGTGAGGAGCCTAGTTCAATCGGTAGAGCCCACATTAAACAAAGGAGAACAGATGTGGAGGGAGAGATGGCTCGGTGGGTAAGAGTGCTTACTCAGCGAGCATGAGGCGCTACCTGAGTTTGAGTCCTCAGTACCTCCGGAAAAAGTTGGACATGGGCCAGGGAGATGGTTGAATACCATACTTACCCCCAGACCTGATGGCCTGCTACAAGCCTGTGACCTAGGAAGGTGAGAATCAACTCCTACAAGTTGTCTTCTGACCTCCACATGTCCACACCACAAATAAATGAGTAAATAGAATTTTAATTAAAAAACAAGTCCAGGCATGGCTGCATGTGCCTGTAACCCTAACACTGAGGCATAAAGGTAGATGAACCCTTGAGGCCAGCGTAGCCTGTCTGAAGAATTCCAGGCCAGTGAGAGATCCTGACAAGTGACGCCTGAGGTGTCCCCTAACTTCCAAACACAGGCAAGGACACATGCATATGCATCTATATACCCATACAAATACACACACATGTGCATGCACACACACAATCTTGCTACCTCAGACTCCTGAGTGCCTGGATTACAATCATGTATGTCACCATGCCTGGATCCTGGGGTCCCTTTAGACTCTCAAAGATGTTGCCTGCTACTAGAACCCCACCTCTCTTCCTTAGCCGTCAGAAGGAGACAACTTCCAAACTCACTGGAACTGAGTCCAAGCTGACTGTGCAAACTCAAACAAGTAGCTTGCCTCCCATGAGCCTCTGTCTTCCTTAAAACGGAGAGGTGATGTTACACCCTCTTTAGTGAGCCACTGAGCATCTACAGAATCCCTGGCCTGTGGCTTGGACTCAGGACACATAAGACATACAAGGTCCCCACCATCATGATGCGCATGTCTGATGAGGGATACCAACAGGAAAGAGGACCAAGTCAAATGGAGGCTTGGGAAGGATTTAGCATGGACCAGGAGAATGAAGAACTGTTCGGGATGCAATGACCAGAAGGACCTCCACAAGAGGTGACGCCAGAGCAGAGCCTGAGTCATATGGAGGAGTGCGGGGCAGCAGGTGGACCACCTGAAACACACCGACCCACCTTCTGCACACTTCCCCTCAGAGCGGAGATAAGCAGCAACTTCCCCTCCGGTGGTGGGGGAAGGGGAAGGAGTCATGCAGAAACCATGCTGCAGTGCTGCACGGCCCCAGGTTAAGGCCAGAAATGCTGCATTCCCACCCTGCAGTAAGGTCCGAGGCCCAGCAGCCCACAGGACATTTGCTGGCCAGACCCATACAGAAAGCCCCAGCTTCTTGGCAGAAATGCCAGGCGCTCAAAGGAGCCACCCCACTGGGCTCTTTGATCCTTTTTCCACAGAAATTATAAAGCCATTGTTTAGGGCTGACAGGATGGCCCAGTGGTAAAGGCACTTTGCCATCTAACCTGACAACCTGGGATCAACTGCCACAGTTGCCCTCTGACCTCCACATGTGCGGTACGGCATGTGTGCTCTCTCTCACACATATATGTATAATTATTTTTTTAAGTCGTCTTGTTTCTGCCAGCACTCTGTGGCTTCTCTGCATCCATACAGTATTGTGCCCTGATCCATAACCATGACCTAGGCCTCCATTTGTGTATGCTTCCATTCATTTCTCTCAAAAATCATGAGCTTTTACATTTTTGTTTTTTTTTAATATAAATGCCCCTTTCAGGTATTTTTTATTATTGTATTATTTATTTATTGTGCTTGTATGCTTGTGGGCATGGGTGTGGCATGCTGAAATGTTGGCTTACCTCATTGGCTTGACCCTCCCAGGTGACCACACTGGCTGTGAGAACGTGAGTACCACACCATGTCATGTTCAGAAGATAATTTCACAGGTCTCCTCCCCAGCCTCCGACTCTTACATCCTTTCTGTCCCTAAGATCCCTACGCCATGGTAGGGTGTAGAGATGTCTCACTTAGGACCCAACAGCCAGTTACTTCAGCATTTTAACCGGTTATGAATCTGCATGCTACCAGCTGACTGTGGGAAGAATAGACTTCCCTGTCCAAGGCTGAGATCAGCAATAATCTATGGGACTTTTTCTGTTTTTACTTGATGAGCTATATTTTTTTCTCCTTTTTACTGTTAATATCATAAGTCACATTGATTGGTTTCTTTTCAATCGTTTTATTGTGCTTATAATCTATCACGCAGGGCATGCACAAGAGAAGCCTGTTATCTCCTCACTGTGTGGGTCCCAGGGACAAACTCAGGTCATCTGTCTTGCTGGCAAGCGCCTTTAGTCATAGAGCCATCTCGTCAGTCCAGATCAGTTGGTTTCCGAATGATAAAAGATGTCTGGAATGAGCCATGATGTAGTTTATTGGGTTCCCTCTGCTAATGTTTTGTTTATAATTTTTGCATTTTTTTCTTTTTTATTTCTGCTGGGGTTACTATTTTTGAGACAGGGTCTTATAAAGTGCAGACACCCGTGAACTCTGAATCTCTTGTCTCAGCCTCCACATCACAGCATGGCCCCACCTGCCTGCATCTCTGTTTCTGACTGTAATAGGGATGGCCCTGCGGTTTCTCAGGATATTCATCTTGGCGCCAAAGTTGCTGCAGACCTACTGAGGTGAACGATGGAGGCTTCCATCTTTCCCTCCACTCTGAAGGTCTCATCCCCCACCAAAGGAACTCTTGGCAGTTAACAGCTTCAGTGTGGGGGACACACTTCCTGTAGAAGTGGGCTGCACGCCTGTGTTCCTGTAAGCAACTCTAGATGACTCACTGATTTTTCAAAAGTCAAAAAGGGATGTGACAGCAGAAAGTGGTGCTGGCTGAAAGAGGAAGGAAGGAGATCTTTGGAGATGGGGGGGAGTACAAGAGAGAGGAACAGGCCAGGGAGATTGCTCAGCTGATAAGGTTGCTTACCACAAAGCTTGACAACCTGAGTTTGATCCCTGAAACTCACTTGATGGAAGAGAAGATAAAGGATGTAAATATGATCAAACACATTACATATGTGTACAAGAGTGCTTTATTGAAACATGTTATTTTTTAAATTGTTTTTATTGAGCAATACATTTTTTCCACTCCCCTTCCTTTCCTCCCTTCTCCCTGTCAACCCTCCCTATTGCCCTCCATGCTCCCAATTTACTCAGATTTTGTCTTTTTCTGCTTTCTCGGCAGATCCATGTATGTCTTTCTTAGAGTCCTCTTTGTTGTCTAGGTTCTCAGGGGTTGTGGACTGTAGGCTGATTATTCTTTGCTTTATGTCTAAAATCCACTGATGAGTGAGTACATATTATATTTTTCTTTCTGAGACTGGGTTATCTCATTCAGTATGTTTTATTTTCTAGTTCCATCTGTTTGCCTGCAAATTTCAAGACATCATTATTTTTTACTGCTGAGTAGTACTCCATTGTGTGTGAACAACATTTTCCTTATCCATTCTTCAGTTGAGTTGCCACTAGGCTGTTTCAAGGTTCTGGCTATGACAAATAATTCAGCAAGTGTTCTTGTGGTATGATTGAGCATCCTTTGGTTATACATCCATTAGTGGTATTGCTGGATCTTTTTTTTTTTTTTTTTTTTTTTTTTGGCTTAAGTCGTCAGTTTATTCAAAAATTTTACCTCCCAGTTATTGCTTTTGTCATTTGTATTTCTCATCCTCATCCCTTGACACCTTGCCATTTTTGACCATTTTTTTTTTACTTATTTATTTATTTTTATTCTTTTTTAATTAAAATTTCCACCTGCTCCCCATTTCCCATTTCCCTCCCCTCCTCCCAAATATTGCCCTCCCCCCACTTCCCTCCCCCTATCCCCACTCCTCTTCTCCTCCCCCCACTCCATTCCCCCTCCCTCTCGATACTGAAGAGCAGTCCAAATTCCCTGCCCTGCGGGAAGACCAAGGTTCTTCTATCTACGTCCAGAAAGGTGAGCGTCCAAACAGGCTAAGCTCCCACAAAGCCAGTTCATGTATTAGGATCGAAACCTAGTGCCATTGTCCTTGGCTTCTCATCAGTCTTCATTGACCGCCATGCTCAGAGAGTCCGGAATCAACCCATGCTTATTCAGTCCCAGACCAGCTGGCCTTGGTGGGCTCCCAATAAATCAGTTCCACTGTCACAGTGGGTGGGTGCATCCCTCGTGGTCCTGATTTTTTGCTCATGTTCTCCCTCCTTCTGCTCCTCATTTGGACCTTAAGAGCTCAGACCGTTGCTCCAAATTGAGACTCTGTCTCTACCTCGATCCATCGCCAGATGAAGGTTCTAAGGTGATATGCAAGATATTCATCAGTATAGGATAGGGTCATTTCAGGTTCCCTCTCCTTAGTTGCCCAAGGTACCAGCTGGGGACATATTCCTGGACACCTGCGAACCCCTCAAGAGTCAAGTCTCTTGCCAACCCTAAGATGGCTCCCTTAGATAGGATATATACTTCGCTGCTCCCGTATCCATCCTTCCTATATCCCAACCATCCCAATCCTCCGAGCTCCTCCCATCCTCCCCTTCTCATGTTTCTCATCCCATTTCCCCTTTGCCCCATGCCACCTCACCCGCAAGTTCCCAGTTTTTGCCCTGGAATCTTGTCTACTTCCCCCTCTCCATGCGGATGACTATATGATTTTCTTTGGGTTCACTTTCTTATTTAGCTTCTATAGGATCACACATTATATGTTTAATGTCTTTTATTTTATGGCTAGAAACCGATTATGAGTGAGTACATCCCATGTTCCTCTTTTTGAGTCTGGGATACCTCACTCAGGATAGTGTTTTCTATTTCCATCCATTTGCACGCAAAATTCGAGAAGTCATTGTTTTTTACTGCTGAGTAGTACTCTAATATGTATATATTCCACACTTTCTTCATCCATTCCTCCATTGAAGGGCATCTAGGTTGTTTCCAGGTTTTGGCTATTACAAACAATGCTGCTATGAACATAGTTGAACAGATACTTTTGTCATTTGATGTGGCATCTCTTGGGTATATTCCCAATAGTGGTATTACTGGATCTTGGGGTAGGTTGATCCCAAATTTCCTGAGAAATCGCCACACTGATTTCCAAAGTGGTTGCACAAGTTTGCATTCCCACCAGCAATGAATGAGTGTGCCTCTTTCTCCACAACCTCTCCAGCAAAGGCTATCATTGGTGTTCTTGATTTTAGCCATTCTGACAGGTGTAAGATGGTATCTCAAAGTTGTTTTAATTTGCATTTCCCTTATCGCTAAGGAGGTTGAGCATGACCTTAGGTGTCTTTTGGCCATTTGAATTTCTTCTGTTGAGAATTCTCTGTTCAGATCAGTGCCCCATTTTTTTATTGGGTTCATTTGCATTTTAAAGTTTAGTTTCTTGAGTTCTTTATATATTTTGGTGATCAGACCTTTGTCTGTTGCAGGGTTGGTGAAGATCTTCTCCCAGTCAGTGGGTTGCCTTTTTGTCTTAGTGACAGTGTCCTTTGCTTTACAGAAGCTACTCAGTTTCAGGAGGTCCCATTTATTCAATGTTGCCCTTAATGTCTGTGCTGCTGGGGATAAACGTAGGAAGTGATCTCCTGTACCCATATGTTGTAGAGTACTTCCAACTTTTTCTTCTATCAGGTTCAGTGTGTTCAGACTAATATTGAGGTCTTTAATCCATTTGGACTTGAGTTTTGTGCATGGTGATAGATATGGATCTATTTTCATTCTTCTACACGTTGACAACCAGTTCTGCCAGCACCATTTGTTGAAGATGCTCTCTTTTTTCCATTGAATACTTTTAGCTCCTTTATCAAAAATTAGGTGTTCATAAGTTTGTGGGTTAAAATCAGGGTCTTCTACTCGGTTCCATTGGTCGACTTCTCTGTTTTTATGCCAATACCAAACTGTTTTCAATACTGAGGCTCTGTAATAGAGTTTGAGGTCAGGGATGGTAATGCCTCCAGACGATCCTTTATTATATAAGATTGTTTTGGCTATCCTGGGTTTTTTGTTTCTCCATATAAAGTTGATTATTGTCCTCTCAAGATCTGTGAAGAATTTTGATGGGATTTTGATGGGGATTGCATTGAATCTATAAATTGCCCTTGGTAGAATTGCCATTTTTACTATGTTGATCCTCCCTATCCAAGAGCAAGGGAGATCCTTCCATTTTCTGGTATCCTCCTCAATTTCTTTCTTCATTGACTTAAAGTTCTTGTCAAATAGATCCTTTACTTCCTTGGTTAGGGTTACCCCAAGATATTTTATGCTATTTGTGGCTATCGTGAAGGGTGATGCTTCTCTGATTTCCATCTCTGCTTCCTTATCCTTTGTGTATAGGAGGGCAACTGATTTTTTGGAATTGATCTTGTATCCTGCAACGCTACTAAAGGTGTTTATCAGCTGAATGAGTTCTTTGCTGGAGTTTTTGGGGTCGCTTATGTACACTATCATATCGTCTGCAAATAATGAAAGTTTAACTTCTTCCTTTCCGATTTGAATCCCTTTGATCCCCTTATGTTGTCTTATTGCTATTGCTAGAATTTCAAGCACTATATTAAAGAGGTATGGAGAGAGTGGACAACCTTGTCGTGTTCCTGATTTTAGTGGAATAGCTTTGAGTTTCTCTCCATTTAATTTGATGTTAGCTGACGGCTTGCTATAAATAGCTTTTATTATAGATAGGAACGACCCTTGTATTCCTAATCTCTCTAAGACCTTTATCATAAAGGGATGTTGAATTTTGTCAAATGCTTTTTCAGCATCTAATGAAATGATCATATGGTTTTTCTCTTTCAGTTTATTTATATGATGGATTACATTGATAGATTTTCGTATGTTGAACCAGCCCTGCATCTCTGGGATGAAGCCTACTTGATCATAATGGATAATTTTTCTGATGTGTTCTTGGATTCGGTTTGCCAGTATTTTATTGAGTATTTTTGCGTCGATGTTCATGAGTGAGATTGGCCTGTAGTTCTCTTTCTTGGTTGTGTCTTTGTGTGGTTTTGGTATCAGAGTAACTTCAGCTTCATAAAAGGAATTTGGCAATGACTTCTCTGTTTCAATATTGTGAAATACATTAAGGAGTATAGGTATTAGGTCTTCTTGGAAGTTCTGGTAGAATTCTGCATTGAAGCCATCTGGACCTGGGCTTTTTTTGGTGGGGAGGTTTTTTATAACAACTTCTAATTCTTCGCGACTAACAGGTCTATTTAGATTGTTCACCTGGTCCTGGTTTAACTTTGGTATATGGTACTTATCTAAAAAAGTGTCCATTTCTATAACATTTTCCAATTTTGTGGCATACAGATTTTTGTAGTAAGATCTAATGATTCTCTGAATTTCCTCTGAGTCTGTGGTTATGTCTCCCTTTTCGTTTCTGATTTTGTTAATTTGCGTATTCTCTCTCCGCCGTTTGATTAGTTTGGATAGGGGTTTATCAATCTTATTGATTTTCTCCATGAACCAGCTTTTTGTTTCATTGATTCTTTGGATTGTTTTCTGTGTTTCTATTTTGTTGATTTCAGCCCTCAATTTGATTATTTCCAGTCTTCTACTTCTCCTAGGTGAGTCTGCTTCTTTTTTTTCTAAAGCTTTCAGGTGGGCTATTAAGTCTCCAATGTGTGCTTTCTCCGTTTTCTTTAAGTGGGCACTTAATGCTATGAATTTTCCTCTTACCACTGCTTTCATAGTGTCCCATAGGTTTGAGTATGTTGAATCTTCGTTTTCATTGAATTCAAGAAAGACTTTAATTTCTTTCTTTATTTCTTCCTTGATCCAGGTGAGGTTCAGTAGTTGACTGTCCAGTTTCCATGAGTTCATAGGCTTTCTGGGGATAGCATTGTTGTTGAATTCTAACTTTAATCCATGGTGATCTGATAAGACACAGGTGGTTACTGATATTTTTTTGTAACTGTGTAAGTTTGCTTTGTTACCGAGTATGTGGTCTATTTTCGAGAAGGTTCCATGAGCTGCAGAGAAGAAGGTATATTCTTTCCTATTTGGGTGGAATGTTCTATAGATGTCTGTTAAGTCCATTTGATTCATTACCTCCCTTAATCCTCTTATTTCTCTGTTAGGTTTCTGTTTGATTGACCTGTCCATTGGTGAGAGAGGAGTGTTGAAATCTCCTACTATTAGTGTGTGTGGTTTGATGACTGCCTTGAGTTTTAGTAACGTTTCTTTTACATAAGTGGGTGCTTTTATATTAGGGGCATATATATTCAGGATTGAGATTTCATCCTGGTGAATTGTTCCTGTTATGAGTAAAAAATGTCCATCTCCATCTCTTTTGATTGATTTTAGTTTGAAGTCAACTTTCTTAGAAATTAGTATGGCCACACCTGCTTGTTTCTTAGGTCCGTTTGCTTGATAAACCTTTTCCCAGCCCTTTATTCTGAGTAGATGTCTGTCTTTGTGGTTGAGGTGTGTTTCTTGTAAGCAGCAGAATGTTGGATCCTGTTTTCGTATCCAATCTCTTAGCCTGTGCCTCTTTATAGGTGAGTTGAGTCCATTGATATTAAGTGATATTAATGACCAGTGGTTGTTAACTCCGGTCATTTTTCCTTTCTTTCTTTCTTTTCTTTGGTAGTAGAGTTTGTGTGTTTCCCTTCTTCAAGTTGTGCTGGTGAAGGGTCTTTAGATGTCTGAGTTATTGTGGGCATTGTTGGACTCCTTGGTTTGTGATTTTCCTTCAATTACTTTCTGAAGGGCTGGATTTGTGGCTACGTATTGTTTAAATTTGTTTTTATCCTGGAAAACTTTGTTTTCTCCATTTATAGTGAACGAAAGCTTGGCTGGGTATAGTAGTCTGGGCTTGCATCCATGGTCTCGTAGTTTCTGCAGTATATCTATCCAGGACCTTCTGGCTTTCATGGTTTCCATGGAGAAATCAGGTGTAAGTCTGATAGGTTTACCTTTATAGGTAACTTGACCTTTTTCCTTTGCAGCTCTTAATATTCTTTCTTTATTCTGTATGTTTTGTGTTTTGATTATTATATGACGAGGAGATGTTTTTTTTTGATCCAGTCGATTTGGTGTTCTGTATGCTTCTTGGACCTTCAAAGGAATATCTTTCTTAAGGTTGGGAAAGTTTTCTTCTATAATTTTATTAAATATATTTTCTGGACCATTGAGCTGTACTTCTTCTCCTTCTTCTATCCCTATTATTCTTAGGTTTGGTCTTTTTATTGTGTCCCAGATTTCCTGAATGTTTTGTGATGAGAATTTGTTGGTTATGCTGTTTTCTTTGATGAGAGTGTTTATTTTCTCTATGGTATCTTCAGTGTCTGAGATTCTTTCTTCTATCTCTTGTAATCTGTTGGTGGTACTTGTCTCTGTAGTTCCTGTTCGTTTATTCAAATTTTCCATCTCCATCCTTCCCTCGGTTTGTGTTTTCTTTATTACTTCCACTTCGTTCTTCAAGTCTTGAACCGTTTCCCTTACCTGTTTGATTACTTTTTCTTGTTTCTCTTGGTTTTCTTGGGTATCTTTGAGATATTTATTCATTTCCTCTACCTTTTTGTTTGTAATCTCTAATTGGTTGTGGCAGTTTTTCACCTCCTGTTTAAGGTCCTCTATTATTTTCATAAAATTCACTTTTGAGTCGAATTCTTCTAATTCTTCTGTATTAGGGTTTAGACTTCTCATTTCGGGATTCCTGGATCCTGGTGATGTCACGTTGCCTTTCAAGTTGTTGGGGGAATTCTTGCATTGGCGCCTGCCCATCTTTTCCTTCAAATGGAGCCAGGAGAGGCCCGATGTCTTGGACCAGTCTTTGCTGTGACTAACTCTCTAGGTGTATCTCCTCAGTGTAGGGGCAGGAACCGTTCCCTTCCAGGTGAACTCCTCAACACCAAAACATGGATGCGTGGTATTCCAATGACCCGCGAAAAGAAGGCCGAATGCAAGGGGTCGGGCGGGGTCCAGTAGAACACAGGCGACACTGCAGTACAAGCTGGAGGTGCCTGCGCTCCCTTTCGGGGGTTGCTGAGGCCTGCCCGCTGCTCTGGTTGGGTAGCCTTAGTGTAGGGGCGTTTGTGCTCTCTACTGGGACCGTCCGCCCCAGGATAGTACACACTCACCCGTCCCGATGAAACTTCTTGGCACCTACACAGGAACTCCTGGATGCCCCAATGAGCCAGGGACTAATGGAAGTAGGGCGCAGGCAGAGCAGGTCCAGCAGATCACAGCAGAGACTGCAGCCCCAGCAGCAGGGGCCCCCTTTCCCTGGCGGGGACCTTGAGGCCTGCCCTCTAGTCAGGGACTCACTGCTCTGGGTTGGTAGCCTTAGTGAAATGGCAGGAAACTGTTCCACAGCTAAGGACCTTGCAGACAAGGCAGGTTTGGGGGTGGGGGTGGGGGCGGGTGTGTAGGAGAGCAAGCCCTGCAGCAGGAGCTGGGGGAGGGGTGTTTGTGCTCTCTACCTGGACAGTCCGCCCCAGGATAGCACACACTCACCCGTCCCGATGAAACTTCTCGGCACCTACCCAGGAACTCCTGGATGCCCCAATGAGCCAGGGACTAAGGGAAGTAGGGCGCAGGCAGAGCAGGTCCAGCAGATCACAGCAGAGACTGCAGCCCCAGCAGCAAGGGCCCGCTTTCCCTGGCGGGGACCTTGAGGCCTGCCCTCTGGTCAGGGACTCACTGCTCTGGGTTGGTAGCCTTAGTGAAATGGCAGGAAACTGTTCCACAGCTAAGGACCTTGCAGACAAGGCAGGTTTGGGGGTGGGGGTGGGGGCGGGTGTGTAGGAGAGCAAGCCCTGCAGCAGGAGCTGGGTGAGGGGTGTTTGTGCTCTCTACCGGGGCAGTCCGCCCCAGGATAGCACACACTCACCCGTCCCGATGAAACTTCTCGGCACCTACACAGGAACTCCTCGGTATTGCTGGATCTTGAGGCAGATTGATTCCTAATTTTCTGAGAAATCACCATGCTGATTTCCAAAGCAACTGTGCAAGTTTGCTCTCCACCAGCAATGGATGAGTGTTCCCCTTACTCCACATCCTCTCCAGCATAAGCTGTCATCAGTGTTTTTGATCTTGGTCATTCTGACAGGTTAAGATTGTACCTCAGAGTTGATTTGATTTGCATTTCTCTGATGGCTAAGGATATTGAGCAATTCCTTAAGTGTCATTCGGCCATTTGGGTCCTCCGTTGAGAATTTTCTGTTTGTCTGTACCCCAGTTTTTAATTGGATTATTCGTTCTTTTGATGTCTAGGTTTTTGATTCTTCATTTTTTTGGAGATCAGCCTTCTGCTCAATGTGGGGTTGGTGAAGATCTTTTCCCATTCTGTAAGCTGCTGTTTTGTCTTGTTGACTGTGTCATTTGCTTTACAGAACCTTCTCAGTTTCAGGAGGTCCCATTTATTTATTATTACCCTTAGTGTCTGTGCTACTGGGTTAATATTCAGGAAGCTGTCTCCTGTGCCAGTGCTTTCAAGGCTACCTCCCACTTTCTCTTCTATGAGGTTCACTGTGGTTAGTTTAATATTGAGGTCTTAGATTCATTTGGACTTGAGTTTTATGCATGGGAATACGTATGGATCTATTTTTCTTCTTCTACATATTGACATTCAGTTATACCACCACCATTTGTTGAAGATGCTTCCTTTTTCCATTTTATAATTTTTGCTTCTTTGTCAAAACTCAGGTGTTCATAGGTATTTGGATTGATAAACAGGTCTTTGATTCAATTCTACTGGTCCTCCTGTCTGTTTTATGCCAATACCAAGCTGTTTTTACTACTGTAGCTCTGTAATAGAGTTTGAAGTCAGGGATTGTGATGCCTCTGGAAGTTTCTTTCTTGTACAGCATTGTTTTGGCTATACTGGTATTTTTGTTTTTCCATATGAAGTTGAGTATTGTTCTTTCAAGTTCTATGAAGAATTTTGCTGGGATTTTAATGGCTATTGCATTGACTGTGTAGATCGCTTTTGGTAAGATTGCTATTTTCATTATTTTGATCCTACCTATTCAAGAACGTGGAAGATCTTTCCTTTATCTGACATCTTCTTCCATTTCTTTCTTCAAAGATCTAAAGATTTCATCATATAGTCTTTCATTTGCATGGTTAGAGTTAGTCCAATGTATTTTATGTTATTTGTGGCTATTGTAAAAGGTAATGTTCCACTGATTTGTTCCTCAGCCCATTTATAATCTGTATATAGGAAGGCTACTGATAATTTTTAGTTAATCTTGTATCCTGCTACAATCCTGAAGGTGTTAATCAGTTTTAGGAGTTTTGTTGTAGAATTTTTGATGTCACTTATGTATACTATCATATGATCAACAAATAGTGGAAGTTTGACTTCTTTTCTAATTTGTATCCCCTTGATCTCCTTCAAGTACTATGCTGAATAGATATGGAAAGAGTGGACAGCCTTGTATTATTCCTGACTGCAGTGAGATCGCTTTGAGTTTCTCTCCATTTAGTTTGATGTTGGCTGTTGACTTCCTGTAAATTGCCTTTATTATGTTTAGGTATGTTCCTTGTATCTCTGATCTTTCCAAGACCTTTGCCATGAAGGGTTGTTGGATTTTGTCAAAAGTTTTTTCAGCATCTAATGAGTTGATTATATGGGGTCTTATTTTTTAGTTTGTTTATATGGTGGATTACACTGTCAAATTTTCCTATGCTGAACCGTTCCTGCATCTCTGGGATGGAGCCTATTTGGTCATGGTGGATGACTTTTCTGATGTATTCTTGGATTCGGTTTGCCAGTATTTTACTGCGTATTTTTGCATCAATGTTCATGAATAAGATTGATCTGTAATTCTCTTTATTAGTTGTGTCTTTGTGTGGTTTGAGTATCAGAGTAACTATAGCCTCATAAAAAGAGTTTGGCAAGCTGGGTGGTGGTGGCACACACCTTTAATCCCAGCACTCGGGAGGCAGAGGCAGGCGGATCTCTGTGAGTTCGAGGCCAGCCTGGTCACAAAGAGCTAGTTCCAGGGCAGGAACCAAAAGCTATGGAGAAACTGTGTCTTGAAAATGAAAAAAAAAAAAAAAAAAGAAAGAAAAAGAGTTTGGCAATGTTCCTTCTGTTTCTATTTTGTGGAATAACTTGAGGAGTATTGGTATTAGTTCTTCTTTGAAAATCTTGTACAATTCTGTGTTGAAACCATCCTGTCTTTTTTTTTTTTTTTTTTGGTTGGGAGGCTTTTGATGACTATTTCCTTAGTAGTTATAAGTCTATTTAATTTGCTTATCTGATCTTGATTTAATTTTGGTACACTGTACTTATTCAAAAAATTGTCGATTTCTTTAAGTTTACCAATGTTGTGGAATACAAATTTTTTAATATGACATGATGATTCTCTGGATTTCCTCCATGTCTCCATGTCTGTTGTTATGTCCCCCTTTTCATTTCTGATTTTGTTAATTTGGATATTCTTTCTTTGCCTTTGGTAAGTTTGGATAAAGGTTTGGCTATCTTGTTGAATTTCTCGAAGAATCAACTCTTCTGTCATTGATTTTTTGTATTGTTTGCTTTGTTTCTATTTTATTGATTTTAGCCCTCAATTTGATTATTTCCTGTCATCTAGTCCTCCTGAGTGAGTTTGTTTCTTTTTGTTCTAAAGCTTTCAGGTGTTTTGTTAATTTACTAGTGTGGGATTTTTCCAGCTTCTTTATGCAGGCACTCAGTGCTATGAACTTTCCTCTGAGCACTGCTCTCATTGTGCCCCATAAGTTTGGGTATGCTGTGCACTCATTTTCATTGAATTTTAGGAAGTCTTTAATTTTTTTCTTTATTTCCTCCTTGACTCAGTGGTGATTCCCTTGAGCATAGTTCAATTTCCACAAGGTTGTATGCTTTCTGCAATTAGTGTTGTTGTTGAATTCTAGCTTTAAGTCATGATGATCCAATAAGACACAGGGAGCCAATCCAAATTTTTTTGTATCTGTTAAGATTTGCTTTGTTACAGAGTAAGTGGTTGATTTTAGAGAAGGATCCATGAGGTGCTGAGAAAAAGGTATATTCTTTTGTGTTTGGGTGGAATATTCTATAGATGTCTGTCAATTTCATTTGAGTCATAACATCTGTTCTCTTATTTCTCTGTTAGGTTTCTGTCTGGCAGACCGGTCCATTGGTAAGAGTGGGGTTTCAAAGTCTCCCACTATTAGCGTGTGGGCCCTGATGTGAGATTTAAGCTTTAGTGATGCTTCTTTTACAAATGATGGTACCTGTGTATTTGGGGCATAGAAGATCATAATTAAGACTTCATCTTGACAAATTTTCCTGTTACTAATATGAAATATCCTTCTTCATCTCTCTTGATTGATTTTAGTTTGAAGTCTATTTTGTTAGATATTAGGATAGCTACACCTGCTTGTTTCTTAGATCCATCTGATCGGAAAATCTTTTCCCAACCCTTTACTCTGAGGTAATGTCTGTCTTTGAGGTTGAGGTATGTTTCTTTCTTTTTTTTTTTTGTGAACAACTTTATTATTATTATTTTTTATTTATTTGGGGTATTTTATTTACTTTTCTTTTTTATTTATTTATTTATTAAAGATTTCTGCCTCCTCTCCGCCACCGCCTCCCATTTCCCTCCCCCTCCCCCGATCAAGTTCCCCTCCCTCATCAGCCCAAAGATCAATCAGGGTTCCCTGCCCTGTGCGAAGACCAAGGACCACCCACCTCCATCCAGGTCTAGTAAGGTGAGCATCCAAACTGCCTAGGCTCCCACAAAGCCAGTACGTGCAGTAGGATCAAAAACCCATTGCCATTGTTCTTGAGTTCTCAGTAGTCCTCATTGTCCGCTATGTTCTGCGAGTCCGGATTTATCCTATGCTTTTTCAGACCCGGGCAGGCTGGCCTTGGTGAGTTCCCGATAGAACATCTCCATTGTATCAGTGTGTGGGTGCACCCCTTGCGGTCCTGAGTTCCTTGCTCATGCTCTCTCTCCTTCTGCTCCTGATTTGAACCTTGAGATTTCAGTCCGGTGCTCCAATGTGGGTCTCTGTCTCTGTCTCCTTTCATCGCCTGATGAAGGTTGATATTCAGGAGGATGCTTATATGTTTTTCTTGAAGCTTCTGTAAAGCAAAGTACACTGTCACCAAGACAAAAAGGCAACCCACTGACTGGGAGAAGATCTTCACCAACCCTGCAACTGACAAAGGTCTGATCTCCAAAATAGATAAAGAACTCAAGAAACTAGACCTTAAAAGGCTAATCAACCCAATTATAAAATGGGGCACTGAGCTGAACAGAAAATTCTCAAAAGAAGAAGTTCAAATGGCCAAAAGACACTTAAGATAGTGCTCAACTTCCTTAGCGATCAGGGAAATGCAAATCAAGACAACTTTAAGATACCATCTTACACCTGTCAGAATGGCTAAAATAAAAAACACCAATGATAGCCTTTTCTGGAGAGGTTGTGGAGAAAGGGGTACACTCATCCATTGCTGGTGGGAATGCAAACTTGTGCAACCACTTTGGAAAGCAATATGGCGATTTCTCAGGAAATTCGGGATCAACCTACCCCTGGACCCAGCAATACCACTCTTGGGAATATACCCAAGAGATGCCCTATCATACAACAAAAGTATGTGCTCAACTATGTTCATAGCAGCATTGTTTGTAATAGCCACAACCTGGAAACAACCTAGATGCCCTTCAATGGAAGAATGGATGAAGAAAGTATGGAGTATATACATATTAGAGTACTACTCAGCAGTAAAAAACAATGACTTCTTGAATTTTGCATACAAATGGACAGAAATAGAAAACACTATCCTGAGTGAGGTAAGCCAGACCCAAAAAGAGGAACATGGGATGTACTCACTCATATTTGGTTTCTAGCCATAAATAAACGACATTCAGCCTTTAATTCGTGATCCTAGAGAAGCTAAATAAGAAGGTGAGGTATGTTTCTTGTATGCAGCAGAAGGACGAATTCTGTTTTTGTATCAAATCTGTTAGCCTGTGTCTTTTTATAGACAAATTGAATCCATTGATGTTAAGATATGTTCATGAGCAGTGATTGCTAGTTCCGGTTACTTTTGTTTTTGTTGTTGGTGGTAGTATTTTTGTGTTTCCCTTCTTTGGGATTTGCTGGTGTGGAATTGTCTATTTCCTGTGCTTTCATGGGTACAGCTAACATCCTTGGGTTGGAGTTTTCCTTCTAGTACTTTCTGTAGGGTTGGATTTGTGGATAGGCATTGATTAAATCTGGTTTTCTCATGTAATATCTTGTTTTCTCCATTAATGTTGATTGAGAGTTTTTTTTAGACATAGCAGTCCAGACTGGATTCTGTGGTCTCTTAGTGTCTGCATAATGCCTCAGCAGGACTTTCTGGTTTTCATTGTTTTTATTGAGAAGTCAGGTGTAATTCTCATAGGTTTACCTTTATATGTAGCTTGGCCTTTTTCCTTTGCAGCTCTTAATATTCTTTCTTTATTCTGCATGTTTAGTGTTTTGATTATTATGTGGACTTTTTTTGATTCAGTCTATTTGGCGTTTTGTAAGCTTTTTGTATTTTTATAGGCATGTCCTTCCTTAGGTTGAGAAAATTTTCTTCTGTGATTGTGTTGCATATATTTTCTGTGCCTTTGAGCTGGAGTTCTTCTTCTTCTTCAATTTGCATCATTTTAAGGTTTGGTCTATTCATGGTGTCCCAGATTTCCTGGATATTTTGTGTTAAGAATTCATTGGATTTAACATTTTCTTTGACTGATGAATCTATTCCTTCTATCATATCATTAACTCCTGAGATTCTCTCAGTTGTCTCTTGCATTCTATTGTTTATGCTTGCATCTGTAGTTTCTGATTGTTTACCCAGATTTTTTCATTTCCAGGTTTCCCTTGGTTTGTGTTTTCTTTATTGCCTCTATTTCAGTTTTCAAGTCTTAAACCATTTTTTTTCACCTGTTTGATTGGCTTTTCTTGGTTTTCCTTAAGGGATTTGTTGATTTCTTCTAATTTTTTGTTTGTCTTTTTCTTCACTTCTTTTAGAGAATTGTTCATTTCCTCTTTAAGGGCCTCAATTGGTGCGGGAGAATTGTCTGTATTTTGTCAATCATGTATTTTAATAAAACTCTGATTGGCAAGGCAGGAAGTATAGGCGGGTCAACCAGGCAGGAAATAGAGGCAGGCCATGAGAATAGGAGAATGCTGGAAAGGATGAAGCCCATTACTCCCATTCCAGCCAATACCACCGAGAAGCAAGAGGTGAGCTGCTCTGATGAGAAAGGTACCAAACCATGTGGCTAGCATAAATAAGAACAACGGGTTAATATAAGCTACAAGAGCTAATATGTAGCTTGAGCTAATGGGCCAATCAGTTTTATAACTTATGGAGATCTCTGTGTGATTTTCTTTGGGACTTGCCGGCTGTGGAGTATTTGGCGGGACAGAAATCTCAACAAGCCGGCCCTCATGTTACACTCAATCATCTTCATAAAGTTATTTTTAAAGTCATTTTCTTCTGCTTCATGTGCATTGGGATGTTCAGGTCTTGCTGTTTTAGAACCACTAGTTTCTGGTGGTGCTGTATTGCTCTTTATATTGTTGGGTGTAGTCTTACCCTGTTGTCTATCCAGCTCTTCCTCCAATTGGAAGAGGTAGAGCCTGTGTGTCCGGGGAGCCCCTTTTTTTGCTAATTGGTGAAGTTGGCGACTGAGGCTGAATTGAGGGTTCCTTCATGTATAGGCATGGTAGAGCCTTTGGTGATCATTCCTCCAGGTACCTGCTGGCCCTAGGCTCAGATGCTCACTCCTCTAGATGCAGGCAGAGATGAGGTTGAGGCTCCAGTGGTCAGATAATTTCAGCCTGCTACACTCTTGATGCTGCTCCCAGCAGCCTGTTCCATCTACTACTGCACTCATAAAACACATTATTATATGTAATTAATATATAGTGATAACAATTTTATCGAAACTAAACCAAGGGGGCAGAGATATGGCTCAGTAGTTAAGAGCACTGGCTGCTATCGTAGACAACTCCAGTTTAGTCCCTAGCACTCACACAGCAGCTCACAATCACCTATAATGCCAGTTCCAAGGGATCCAGCACCCTCTTCTGGACTCCATGGGTACTGCGTGCGCGCGCGCGCGCACACACACACACACACACACACACACACTTACACACAGAGCACCATAGAAAACTAAGGATAATGTCTCACTTTTCTCACTTTTACCATAAATTAATTCAACAAGGAGCCCATATGATTGTGGGATTCTTATTTTGTAGGGATATTTTTAGTAGCAGGTTCAGAATAATTCATAGATCTGTAATCATTTTTCAGTTCCTGTTGTACAAGGTTTGGTATTATCTTATATTATTATGCCTTTAGTGTACATCTGTCTACAGGTCAACAGAATGGCTCCCAGTGTAAACATTCTTGCTGCCAAGCCAGCAACTCAAGCTCAATCCCTAAAACACGTGGTAGAAGAAAGGAATGCCTCCCAGAGGTGGTCCTCTGACTCCCACACACGATGTGATACACGCACACCCTCCCCTGCACACACAAATCAGTAAATGTCAACAGAATTTTTAAACTTTAAGCATGTGTGGCTCAGGAGTGCAGCACAGAGCATGGGACGCTTTAGACAAGTGTCCTACCACTGAGCATTAGCCCAGCCCCTAGGAGTTAGATGTGTGTGCATATGTCCATACTAAAATGAAGAAAAAGAGAAAAACCAGCTCTTCTAAGCCTTATTCTCACAAGAAAGTGCATAAAGAGTTTTAAGTTCTTGGCTACAATTGCCTTTGAGTCAATCATTGAACCGTTTCCCAGAGTTGAAAGTTGAAAATATTTTCCAAAATCTTCTGGGAGGAATTCCAGTCTCAAGGGCTACACCTCCCAGAGCTATTAATTTTCCATCTAAACAAAAAACCCAAGAGATAAAAAGCAGGGTCCTGATGCAATTGCATCCCCAGGGTCTCTATCTTCACAGAGCACTTTTAATGGCACCTCAGAGCAAAGCAAGTGATATCAGCAGAGGACTGTTCTCTGAAAAAGTTCTGTCAGGAAGACATTCTAGAAAAAGTGTGGGCAGGTGTACATGGACCTGGGCATTGAGGGAGCAGGACAGGGACTTTGGGACTCCTGGGTATCTCTGTGAGACTAGAAAGGACTTGTTGATGTCCATATTTCATTTCATGATTGGGCCAGGTTCGAGGGTATGCAGGCATTTGCGAGGGTAAGAAGATGCATTGGCTTCATCCCCAGCTCCCACCAGAGCATGCAAGCACTCAGTGAGTCTCATTTGATTTGTTTCTGCTTCAGACCTGTGTGTCTGCACGTATGTGCAAGCACATGCCACGGTGCCCACATGGAGGTCAAGGACAACTTGCAAGAGTCAGTTCTCTCCTTTGGGCCCCAGGGACTGAACTCAGGCCATCAGACTGAGCAGTAAGCCCCTTCCCCACAGAGCCATTGCTATGGCCCTTGTTCACTTTCTTTAATTGCACTCTATAAGTCCACGCCTGAGCTTCCACTGAAACCGAGTAAGTAGTTGGGAAGATGAACTCTGGACAGCTGCTGTGGAGTCAGACCCAAAGTACCCTGGGGCAAAGGCGAGGCAACCACTGCTGCCTCTGCAGACCACTTTGGCCTCCCAGTAATTTTTATTTTATTTTTCATGATGTGTGTGTGGTGGGAGGGTTGTGCATGCGAGCTCAGGTATCCTCAGAGGCCGGAGGCATGGGATCCTCTAGAGCTGTCTGTATGCTGCCCACTGCAGGTGCCGGGAACTAACCTAGGGTCCTCTGCAAGACTGACACAAGCTCTTAACTCCTCAGCCGTCTCTCCAGCCCCACCAGAATAACATTTTAAAACACATTTTATGGTTGGCTTTAATTTAAGGACACAGAATGGGTAGAACCTTCATTCTCCACCTGAATTTCAAAGAACTTAAAGCAATTTTGTAGAGCTAAAGCCGTAGTTTCAGAGAACTTTACTCGGACCTCAGTATCCAGAGCGCTGGTAGCTCAGTGGGCAGAGTGCTTGCCTAGCATGCACAAGCGCTGGGTTCATCCCCAGCACCATATAAATCAGACAGACAGATGCTTGTTCCAGCACTTGGGAGATGAAGGCAGGAAGACCAGGTCCAAAGTCAAGCTTAGCTACACAGTGGTTGTTCAGGGTCAGCCTGGATCACAGGAGAGTCTCAGAAAAGAGAAGTAGGCAAGGTTCCCATGAATGGTGCTGCCAGGGATGAAGATGTATGAAGGTTTTACTTGCACAGATCCAGCCAAGCCTGGCCTCTCTTCATCTCTCGTTCTCAGCATCAGAGCCAACCAAGCCTGGCCCCTCTTCATCTCTCGCTCTCAGCATCAGATCTTAAACACACAGCAGAGATGTGGAAGGAAAGATCTCTAAAGTCAGTCCACGAAACCTGTGACCGCCAGGCCTGGTGACGCAGCACTGCCATCCCAGCTGCTCAGGGACTGAGGCAGGAGGATTGCTAGTTTAAATAATGCCTGACGCACAGAAAGCCGTTCAACTAGCCTGGAAAAGTTTTGAGATCCTGTTTCAAATTGTAGGACAAAAAGGGAGGGGCCATCAAGAAGGCTCCAGGGTCACGGGGCTTGCTGTGCAGGCCTGTGGCTGTGTTTGGTCCCCAGGGCTCCTGTGTTGGAAGGAGAGAGCTGGTCCCAGCAAATCATAGTCTGACCCACACCTGTGGGCTTTGGCACACCTTCTCCCGCCGTCATTTATGTGAGAGAGAGAGGAAGGGGAGAAAGAGACAGAGACATGGGGGGAGTGGCGAAGAGTCCAAAGAGCATGAGTGTAGCTCACTGGCAGAGACCCTGGACCTGGGCCTGAGGCAGGGACTCTTCTGAGGAACCCAGGGATGTGGGGGAGGGGTGTTGAATGAGTAAAAGTGTTTACCCGACAAAACCAACTACCTGAGTTGGATCTCCAGAACCCATGTAAAGCTGGAAGGTGAGAACTAACCCCAGAAAGGTGTGTTCTGACCTACACACACGCTTCAAACAACAAGGAAGTTATAAAAGGAAAGCACCGTCCCAGGTCACGCCCACCATCCTATCATGGGGTGGGCTTGCTGGAGAGAAGCACTAATTTTCTAAGGCAACCTTTGACTCCACAAGGTCTGGAGAGATGGTTCAGAAGTTAAGAGCATTTACAGCTCTTTGCAGGGAACCTGAGTTCAAGTCCCAACACCCACATCAGGGCATCTCACAATTTCCTGTAGCTCCAGCTCCAGGGAATCGAACGCCCTTATCTGGCCTCCAAAGGTACTACACACACACATACACACACACACACATGCACGCACGCACGCACGCACACACACACACACACAATAAATAAATCCTATTAAAAAGCAACCTGCAAGAGATTCCAGACCCTTGTGGGGGTGCACTTTCATAGATTAGCAGTGGGGCTACCCAAACATTCCAGGAGATAACAGGAAGTCATTGAGACATCCCCAGCTGTTCTTCACAGGCAGGGATCCAACATCCAGAAGCCAGCAGTCCTGAATTCAACTTCTGTTCCTGAGTCTAAACTCTCAGAGGTAAACCAGAGCCCACCTGCACACTCCTTCCTCAAGACTGAGCCTGGACCACTGTCTGTGACCCTATATCCATCATCTGGGAGTGCCCAGGACAGATCCAGGTGAGTCTTCCAGGGTAGAGAGCTGGGATTGGGGACATGAATAGGGAGGCAGTGTCTGTCCTGCATCATGAAGGATTCTTATGTATCACGTCTTATTTAAAGTCACAGCCTACATGGAGGTCAGAGGACAATTTTTGGAGTCGGTTCTGAGGATCTAACTTAGACCCTCAGGCTTGGAGGTGAGGCCATTTACTTCATGAACAATCTCCCCACGGGAAGAAACATTAAACAGAGAGGCTAAAAGCGGTGTGATTGAGGCTGGAGAGCAAGGGCAGACCTGGGGAATTGGGCTCGACTTAGTTCTAAGGATCAAACTCAGGTCTTCAGACTTGGTGGCAAGCACCTTTACCCACTGAGCCATCTTGCCAGCCCGCATCCACCTTAAAATGTCAGTGGTGCCAGGTTCAGAAATGCCCGAACCCAAACCCACACATCCTTATTGTGGTTACTTGCTGTGGAGTAAGCCCTTGGTCTTTTTATGGTCTGGGGATGGGATCCCGGGCTTCCAGCATGGTAAGCAAGCCCTCATCTACTGAGCTGCATCCTACCAACTATTTGAATGTTTACATTTCTTTTACGATATAAACAATACTTCAGAACTTGATTGAAGAGTGCAAGCTCCTTCTCCAAGTATGGTGGGTCATACCTGTAACCCCTGAATCCTGGGAGACGGAGGAATGAGTCAAGGTTAACCTGGTCACGTGGTGAGACATAGGGAGGGCAGTTATTGGATCCTCAGTGTCGGTGAAGAGGGGACTTTTCATCGTCATCTAACTTGGGGTAAACTGAATCCTAGGGGGTACATAACCTGCTCAGATCCCAAGATATATGGGCTAGCACCAGCTAAGCCCAGGGGCCTTCTCTCAGCTAAGCTTATAGGGATAGGCAGAACCATCACTCACTGGCCTTCCAGCGTCTCCTGTGACACCATGTGTTGATTTATCCCAAGTCTCTGGTCCACAGTTTTCTCCAAGCATACACACTATGGAAAGTAGAACTTCTTTTCCCTTTGGGGCTTAGAAACCCTCACCTTCCTCCACCTTCCTGGCCCAGAACTGGCTGTGAGGACCCTTGACCCACTTTGTAAGTACCGTGTACAGTGAGACCAGGAGCTCTGCACCTCCCAGTGCAGACAGACAGAACCACGGGGTTGTGGGAACCGTGAAGCCTGGCCAGAGCATGGGGAAGACACTGGGTCTGGTGGCTGGCCGCGAAGTGGCAGTCTTGAGTACCGTGATTGACAGCTGAAGTGGGTGCTGTGGGCTCAGGGACTTGTGATTGACAGTTGAAGAGGATGGGTACACTTAGGTGCTTGTGATGGTCACTGGCAGTGCATGCAGGATGGACAGCGGAATTGACCATGTGGGAACTTGCAATTGGCTGCGGACTGGGACAAGAGAGGGCTCTGGGATGGAACTGCTGTCTCTGGGTCTCTGGCTGCTCTGCAGATTAGAACTTCCCAGGTACAGCGTCTTGTAGTGTGAGGACAGAGACTCACCCACCTGGTCCAAGGCAGCTGTCTCCTAGTATACACAAGAAGAACTGGTTCCCTCCACTCCGAAGTGTTTTGGAACCCACTTATCTGTCAGGCAAAGCCTGGTACGGGCCCTCCCCGGGGACTGAAGCACCAAGGCTCCCCCTACCATTGCAACATTTACTTACCACTGGAAAGTAATTTGCTTACCTACCTGCACCCATCAAACTTTAGGAGTCAACAAACCATGTTAAAGGGTCTTTCTGTCATCAGAAGGGAGGGGACAGAGCCACAAACCCAAGTCACTCACATTGGCCAGAAGTCCCCTTCATCTTTTCTGTAAAGATTTTTGATTAACTGTTTGTGAGGGAGGTGTGTGTGTGTGTGTGTGTGTGTGTGTGTGTGCAGTGCCTGCAGAGGCCGAAAGAGGGCATTGCTATGCCCAGATCACAGAATCCCCCCCAAACCAACTAGAAGACAGAGTCCTGTATGTAAAAGCAAAAACAAAGAGCCTTTATTCTTATTCAAGTTCAAACTCAGACTCTCCGTGTGTCCAAAGCATTGGCACGATTGGAGAATCTCGAGCTCAATTGGGGTGAGGTTCTTATACCAGAGGTTGGGATAAAGGATTTCTAAGGTTCAGGACCCCTGATTGGCTGACATTTGTCTAGGGGTGTCCTGGTGAAAAGCAATGGATGTGTGTTGGCAGGTGATCCTGTCTACAATGGTTGGATTATTAGGAATTTCCTTTGGATGGTCTGTTCCTAGGTGGTGCCTGGGTGATCTCAGTTTGTGGTCTTTCTGGGAACCAGGGTAAACTACTTAAGCTTTAGGGTAAACTACTGAGACTCGGGCCTCTATTGAGCTGTCATGGCTGGGCCCTATAGATCTACCTCTTCGGGTTCCCTGGAGCTGGAGTTACAGAAATTTGTGAGCCATCCAAGGAGTATATATACTCTTAATCAATGACCCACTCTCCAACCTACATTCTCTTCACCTTTTAGAGTCCTCTACTTAGGCAAACCCAGAACTTGGATTTGAGTTGGGGATCTTCTTAAAAACAGAAAAAGGCTTGGCAGTGGTGGTACATGCCTTTAATCACAGCACTTGGGAGGCGGATCTCTATGAGTTCAAGGCTAGCCTGGTCTACAAACAGTGTTCCAGGACAGCTAGGAATGTTACACAGAGAAACCCTGTGTCAAAAAAAAAAAAAAAAAAAAAAAAAAAGAAAGAAAGAAAGAAAGAGGGGACAAGCAGGTAAAGGCATCGTGACAAGCCTATGGCAATCTATGGAAGGAGAGAACGGACCGCTCGACATTGTGCTCAGACCTCCTCATCCACACAGGCAAGGATGCACATGGATACACAGCATGTACAACACCAATAATAATTATTTCTCTTTTTAAAAATAGAAAGCTCCTTAAGAGAAGAATTAATGCAGACAGGTTGGCATGGGTGTGGGCTTCTTTGCAAAAGCCACAATTGTAGCACAAATAATAAAAACCTAGAGGCAGATATCATGGTTCAACCCAAAAATCAGAAAAGCAAAGCAGCAAAGCCACTAGAGAAAGTCTTACCTCTACCAAGGCTGGGTGACCGCAGACTAAACAGACTAAGCAGACTAAACCTCTCCTCCCATTTTATATTCTCTCTAGTGCTGGGATTAAATGTGTGAGCCATCACTACCTGGATTTGTTTCTGCAGTGATCTTGTGTAGCCCAGGGTGGCCTTGAATATACTGAGATCCATCTGCCTCTCCCAAATCCTGGGATTAAAGGTGTGTGTCCCCACGGCCTGGTCTCTAGTCTTTGTTTTGTCATTCTGATCTTTAGGTAAGCTTTATTTATCAAAACATAAATAAAATATCACCAAACACAATTCACTAAGAGATATTTCTGCCATTATTCTTAAGCATGAAGATTAAGAAAAAAGGGGGAACCTCTCAGAACAGAAATGAGGTGTCACACCCGAGTGTGGGCAAGGACTCATAGGAATCTCAGTTAAGCTCCCAGCATTGGCTGTGTAAACCAGTTGGGCGGCTCTCAAACTACAACTCAGAGGGTTGCTAGGAAACTTCTCTCCCTCGCCCCCCCCCACCATCTAGATAAGGGAGATGGCTCCAGGCCACCTTGGAGGAAACTATAATCTGATAAAACCAGGGGCCACTGGGGTGCACAAGGAAGTGAGGATGTGTTTTAACTGTAGATGGAGTTCCTGGTGAGATTCCTGGAAAACTGCAAGTTTCCTGCAGGCAAAGAAGCAGCTGATAACTGTGTCAATGTTCTTGCTTCCAGCCAGACTTCTTAGCCAGACCCCCTCTGGCTTCTCACATCCCAGTAACTGCCCCTTCCTCTCCATCCTTCCTCAATATTGTACTTTGTCCAGGGATTGGATAAGACAGACACCACTGTGGAAGCTCAAGTTTTAATAATAATCCCAATGTTTAGCTTATTTGATCCTTTTAATAGTTAATTGACAGATAAGTTGTATATATTTAAGACATTCATCTTTCTGATTTACATA
This sequence comes from Chionomys nivalis, assembly GCF_950005125.1. Lineage (NCBI taxonomy): Eukaryota > Metazoa > Chordata > Mammalia > Rodentia > Cricetidae > Chionomys > Chionomys nivalis. The sequence continues at coordinate 3,909,258 of NC_080105.1, read as the reverse complement.
TAGTCATGGTCATTAAAGCAGTGTAATTAACATATTGATCTCCTTCTAGGCTGTGTACCAGAGCCCAGAGTGGCTGAGAGAGAATCAGCTAGCCAGCACCTGCCGACTCACACCCCTGGTGACCTCTGTTCCATTTACTGCTCTGTTCTCATGGTTGGTTACTTGGTTGGTTGGACAGTAGGAAGGTCAGCCAGTTGGTTAGATTGGGGATGTTTTGTGGGTTTAGTTTTTGTTTTTAGGATTTGTTGACTTTATTTCATTTCATCATTTCATGTGTACGAGTGTTTTGCCTGCATTTATATCTGTGTGCCATGGTTGTGCCTGGTGCCCTCAGAGGCCAGAAGAGAGCACTGGATCTCCTGGGACTGAGGTTACAGATGGTTGTGAGTGTCCCGTGGGTGCTGGGAATAAACCAGGTCCTCTGCAAGAGCAGCCAGCGCTCTAACCACTGTGCCACCTTTCCATGTCCATGGAGGCTTTAGTGTTGTGGTTGGCTGGTTGGTAGTTGACTGATTGGTTGGTTGGTTGGTCAGTAGGTTGGTTGATCAGTTGATTGGTTGGTAGGTTGAATTGAGGTTTGTTGTTCATATGACTGGTTGATTGATTGGTTTGGTTTGTCCTCCTGTTGTTAATGGTTGGTTGCTGTCAGCTGTTGTTCTCTGAGACACAGTCTCACACTGTAGTCCAGATGAGCCTCAAACTCATGACTCCTGCCTCAGTTTCCTGAGTACTGAGGTTATATGCATCATCTACTACATTCAACCCAATTTTCTGTTTATTCAGCTGCTCCAGATTCCACATATTAGTGATAGTGGCTTTAATGCTTTAAATAAAATCCCGCAGTGAGGGCTACGAGGGGCAGTGAATCTCAGGTGGGGAGCCACATGGTGGGTGAGAGATTGAGAGCAGCAAGTCCCAGGCAGGGAGACCTGTGGTGGGTGATAGACAGAGATGGATAAGCACACCATGCAGAGTGAGGCTGGATATTTATTTAGTGGATTATGGAAGGGAAAGGGGAGAACAGGATAATGGGAAAGAACAGAGAGAGGCAGAGAGAGAGAGACACAGAGAGACAGAGAGACAGAGACAGAGACACACAGAGAGAGACAGAGAGAGACACAGAGAGAAACAGAGAGACACACAGAGAGAGAGAGAAGCAGAGAGAGAGTGGGAGAGGACAGGAGCAACAGCAGCAGCTACATCTTTGGGAGAGAGATGGAAAGAAAGGGCTCAGCCTGGCTGCAGAAGGAAGATCTGCCTGCCTCAGCAGGTGGGGAGAGGGAACAGGCGTGACTCGTCTCTTAAAGGGACAGGACAGATCATTACATTTATATCTCTTTTTATAATAAAAAGGCAGGAAGTTAGGCACAGCAGGTTAAAGGAATTGGGGTGGTAGATTCCTAAGACTACTTCTTGCTTGTTTGTGGGCATTGTCTTGGGGGTGGGTAACATGAGAAAGCTGAGAGCTGGTCACATCCTGGCATAGCTGGTCTCTTTGCCCCTGTCTAGTGTTTGTAGTATGGAAATGCCTGGTGTCCCTTACATCTGTTTAAGGTATTGGCAGAAGAGAGGACAAAGTTAAATTTAGGGGGGAAAATTAGGAACAGGGAATTCAGAGGGGTATATCTGACCTGTTTAAGGTGGGATCCTTCAATTTGGCTCCCTGGAACTCACAAGAATTCTTTGGGTTTGTGAAAACAGACAGTAGCATATTTATATCGGAATGACTGTGACATATGTTTTTGCATAATGAAAAGTATCTTTAAAACTATGGAAGGCAATGTGAGAGAGATTTGAGAACTTGTACTTGAAATCTGTTTGGCGAGGCTGTCCTTTTAAACAACAAAACCTCTCAGCTTTCAAACTGCATCAGAGATCTTTGAGAAGGATAATTTTTTACTTGAGTTATTAATTTAAAACAACAGAGAACTTACTTGGTTGGCACCCAGAGCTACTCCTCGGGGTCCTCTATCGTGGCTGAGGGTCATATTTGCCTTTTACTGTTTAGCACATGGCCTGCCAGGCTCCAGAAATTCTGTGGACTAAGAAATCTATAGGAAAGAAAGTCTATCTTGACCTGAGCAGCTAGGCTGTCGATTCCAGCGATTCTTTCCACTGTCTGGAAATCTTCAGTTTAGATGAAAAACAGTTTATCCCAGTGGTCAGCACTTGGCAGTTGAAGCAAATTGTGGATGGACGTTGTTTTGTGCCCATCTGTCTTCTGTCTTCTTTGGAGGAAATAGAGTGCTGCTGCTAGGAGCCAACCTATCTCTTTTTGTTATGAAAAGTTTTTTAATATTTAAATATTTAAATGGCATATTCCCCAGATCACTGAGCAGTTAAGGACTGTTTACTGGGTATAGATAAGTTATAGAATCTGTCTGGAGAGCTGGGTCTGAGCTTGACTGTACTGGCTCTCAACTTAACAGGTGATATTTACACCTGTAAAAAGACAGAAGTAAAAACTGCTTGCCATAGAAGGTAAATGGCAGAACTGATAATAGTAGAGAACAGCTTAATATATTTTAAATCAGGGTTTAATTACATGTATAGTATTTTTTGTAAGAGACTTGAAAGTACATACCAATTTAAAACATGAGACTTACTGCTTTGTAGTCTGGAATGAGATACAATGACCAGACAATTATAACATTTAACAGAAAACATTGGTACATTTAAGTTACATGTGTGTACACGCATACAGAGCAACAGGAATTGCGTGAAGTGGATGCTCTTGGTGGGCCCTACCAAAGGCATGCGGCTGCACAAAACACACAGGTAACAGAGTCAACACCAGGGAACCAGACATGGAATACCTCAATAAAGATGGCAGAACTTGGTCACCTGATCAGGCTCTCAATTAAGATGGTGGTGAAGTGACCTGACCTCAGTTAAGATGGTGGTAAGGTCACCTGACTTCAGTCAAAGTGGCAGCGATCACATGTTGTATGGAAGAGAGACCTAGAGGTGTGATCCGCCCTGTTGCTGAGCCGCCATGCCACAAGTTGCCCGTAGGGAGCAAAGGCTGGAATTGAAACAGCTGCCTTGTGAATTCAACCAATCTTGTCAGTAGCAGTGGCAGGGACAGTTTGGGAAAAGTGGAGCTGCTGGGACACTGTTGGAGCACAGTTTGAGGGTTTATACCATAGTTGAAAATGTGAAAACTCATGAAAAATACCACAAGTCCCATAGAAGAGTATCCTCTCTCTATAGACAGGGTGTGAAATGGTGGTGGACACCACAGGGCCTATAGAAGAGTGTCTTTCTCTCTACAGGTGCAATGTTAAAGCCTGACTGGCTCTGGTCTGGGCAACTTGGAAGCCAAAGAAGCTAGGGGCTGCTCTGAGCAGTCTCTCACAGCGGGGATGACTTACAAGTGGTCAAAAAGAAAACAACAGAAAAGAAAGGAGACAAAAAAATCTGAAGGACCCTGGCTCCCCCAAATCAAATTCACTCTGTAGGCACGTCCTACAGAGTGAGGCTTAATATTTATTTAGTGTGCTATTGAAAGGAAAGGGGAGAAGAGGAGAAGGAGGAAGAGCAGAAAGTGGCTGAGAAAGAGAGACAAACAGACAGACAGAGAATCGGAGTGTTGCGGGGGGGGGGGGGGAGAGGAGCCACAGCAGCAGCTACCTCTTTGGGAGAGAGATGGAAAGGAAGAGCAGCAGGAAGATCCATCTGCCTCAGAGGAGGGAGTAGACAGTGTTTGTCTCTTAAAGGAACAGGACAGATCATTACAGTGGCATTAATTGCCTTTTTGTGCCTATGTTATAACATTTAACAACGCATTCTCAAGTTCCATCCACACCATTCCAAATGGCAGGGTGTCCTTTCTGTGACTGAATAATATTTCATTATAAATGTACATCCTACGCATGCAATTTCCTTTTGTTCCTCATGTGTCTGTGGACACTTAGTTCTTTCTGTCAGTTCCTTCGCCTGTGACACAGTGAGCTTGGGAGTTCAGATAGGTCATCCACACACTGACTTTGTTTTCTTTGAATATTCCAGCACTACTAGAGCTCCGAGATTCTCAGGTGACTCTACTAGTCATGTGAGGAAGTTCCAGAGATAGCTGCACACATGGCAGACAGGCCCTGCTGCCCTTGATTCCATTGGATAAATCCCGAGAGCACAGCTGGCTCACACAGGAGTTCTAGCTCTAGTTCAAGACCCCCAGACTGATTGCTATGGTGGCTGCGCTGGTTTGGACCCCAGAGTGGGTCTTCTCCTTGTCATCAGCATCTGTTGTTTCCTTGGTTAGAGCCACTCTCTCTAGGGTGAGTCTCCATGTTACTTTTTTGATTTCAGTTTGGAGTCAATGTATCACATGGCTAAGACTGGTTTTGAACTCTGGATCCTCCTGCCTCCATCTCCTGAGTGCTAGGATGACAAACATTGTGTGACATTATTACTGGGGACATGAACAAATAGTTTCCTGTCACTCCAGATAGGAAACTGACAACAGGCCAAATTGCAGATACCACCGAAGTCCAACTTGTTGGACCACGGGTTTTATTGAGGTTCCCTACAGAGCAGAAATGACTCACAGACGGCTGCATCATCAAGCCCACCCCAGCATGTGTGACAGCTCACAAAGCCAGGGGTCTGGAGTGCACTGCACAGCCTGCAGGCAGCCTGACAGGTTGGAGAGAGCCCTTCTAGGTGCCTCAGATGGGCTGAACCTCTTCCACGAGCTCAGCTGGTCTCTGTCTCTCAGCAGGTCTAATACCTTATGCCCACTTGAGGAAGGAGGGGTCTAGTCAACCTTGTTGCTTTGGAGGACTTCCTGAAGTCTTTGAGTTGTTTACTTCCTGTGCTTGACTAAGGGTTTCTCAGCCTTTGAGTTGTTTACTTCCTGTGCTTGACTAAGGGTTCCCCTACGGGCCAGGAAGTTCTCATCTCAGAGGAACCTTTCACAGGGCGCCCGTCTTGCTGTGCCTCCACACCCACTTCTCAATGGACTTTTCGATATGCGTTTTCCGAGAGGCTGAATACCCTTCTCACGAATGTACTGATCTCTTGTCTTCTGAGAACTAACTGTTCATCCCTCGCCCCTGTGTGCGCTGGCTGCTTTGTTTCCTTGTTTGATGGTTTGGAGTTCCTCATACATGTCAGGCAAATGCTGGCAAAGACTTCCCATGCCGTGGGCCACTTATTCCCACTGCAGGTCTGTTTCATTTCCTCCCCTGTAGTATGAGTACTGTCCAAACCGACGAAATCCTTTGTTGTGTTTATGGAAGAAGACAGTGGGTTTTGCTTTCTTTCTTTCTTTCTTTCTTTCTTGCTTTCTTGCTTTCTTGCTTTCTTGCTTTCTTGCTTTCTTGCTTTCTTGCTTTCTTGTTCTTATCTCCCCAAAGGGGCTCTGGGCCTTCCAGATCATCTCTGTCTTTTTCACCCTCCCCCCAGTTTTCTTTTATGTTTTAGATTTATTTTTCATGTGTATGTGGGTGTATCTGTATGTGGGTATGTGCACACGTGTGCAGTGCCCCAAGAGGCCAGACGAAGGCACTGGGTCCCCTGTAACTGGAGTTGCAGGCAGTTTGAGGCCACTATGGGGGTGCTGGGAACCTAACTCCAGTCTCTGACAAGAACAGCAAATACTCTTGACCAGAGAATTATCTCTCCTGCCCTGACCCCAGGTTTCCAGGCCTCCTTCAATGGCTAAGACCTTGTAAGAGTAATAACTGTTACCAAGAGAGTGAGTGATTTGAAGTCTTAGTATAACAATAGCATGCAGAGGGGAAGAAGTCTGAAACATTTCTAATTTTTTATATACCTTAAATCACTTTCTCATGCCTTTACACCATACATTTAGATACCTTACATTACTTTCTTTCTTTTTTAAAGATGTATTTATTTATTAGGTATAATGTTCTGCCTGCATGCATGCTTGCAGGCCAGAAGAGGGCACCAGGTCTGTGAGCTGGGATGTGTTTGCTGGGAATTGAACCCCGGATGTCTGGAAGAGCAGCCAGTGCTCTTAACATCTGAGCTACCTCTCCAGCCCTTAAATTACTTAGACCCTTACAATTTACATAAATTTTAAGTCTTTTCTTTCCATCCGGTCATTTACCATGAGAGACAAGTGGTTTATTGTTGACAGAGGTTTCTGTCCTACCCAGTCCTGCAGCCATTCGGTCCCAAAGAAACACACAGAGGCCTACATTAATATAAACTGATTGGCCTATTAGCTCAGGCTTTCTTATTAACTAACTCATATCTTACATTAACCCATAATTCTTGTCTGTGTTAGCCATGTGGCTTGGTACTTTTATCAGTGACACAGTGTCATCTTGCTTTCTCTGTGTTTGGGTGACAACTGCAGACTGAGCATTTCCTCTTCCCAGAATTCTCCTCTTCTGGTAGCCCCGCCTATACTTCCTGCATTGTTGCTGGCCAATCAGTATTTTATTAAACCAATACAAGTGACCAATCTTTACAGGGTACAAGACCATTGTCCCACAACAGTTGATTACTGAGAGTAATCACTTCAGAACAAATACTTTTAAAAAGAAAAGGAATAAGAAAAATCTATGTTGAGCCATGTTATGATGGCACACACCTTCAATCTTAGCACTTGGGAGGCAGAGGCAGGTGGATCTCTGTGTGTTCAAGGCCAGCCAAGTCCAGAGAGCAAGTTTCAGGAAAGACAGGGTCACACAGATTAACCCTGTCTCAAAAAATATGAAAAGAAAGAGAGGGGGAAAAGGGGGGAGAGAGGAAGAAAGGAAGAAAAGAAGGAAGGAAGGAAGGAAGGAAGGAAGGAAGGAAGGAAGGAAAGGAAAGGAAAAAAGAAAGAAACCAAAACACAGACCTAACATTTCTTGGGGGATCAAATCTAAGTATAGAGGACTCAGGCAGCAGCGTTTCCGGAAGCCTCACCCACAGTGGGTGGCACCTCTCTGGAGTTGTCATTGCTGTCGTGTCCTGTCACTGTCAGCGTCTGTCCTGCCCCATCATGGGTGTCATGCCTCCCCACCCAAAGCAAGGGCTAACATTTCATTGCTTCTATAAAACCTTGCAATGGGGCCTCGTCAATCTTGGCTGCACTTCTGGGCTTGCGAGTTCCCAGAGGGAATGTTTCATTGGGAGGATATAGCTGCATGGCAGAACGGCTTGGGAAAGGGTAATCAAAAGGCGATGGTAAGAAGCCAATGCATTCAATGATTTGAAGTTGAAAGTTCAAATAAAACAAGACAAAAGAGACAGGAGAGCGGACAGCAGTTAAGCAAAGGAAAATGCGAGCAGAGGCTGTGGTGGGGGACACCCACCTTGACAAGGGTGTGAAGTGTGAAGACAGCTGCAGGAGCTGGTTCTCTCCCGCCACCATGCTGTTTCTCAGGGCTTGAACTCAAACTTGTCACCAAGCATCTCCACCCCCTGACTCATCTCACTAGGCCTTTGCCAAAAGTTATTATTATTATAGTCAATTTATTCATTTTATATCATGTGCATGTGTGTGTGCTCTCAGAGACCAGAGGTGTCTGACTCCCTGGTGCTGGAGATAAGAGGGATTGGGAGACACCTGGTGTGGGTTCCAGGAACCAAACTCAGGTCCTCTGGAAGAGCAGCACATGCCCTCCACTGAGCCATCTCTCCAGCCCTAAGCCAGAGGTTTCCGATGAAGCTTAGCAGAGCTGTGTTAGAGGAAAACAAGACAGAGAGGCTGGAGGGATCCAGGGTAATGGCATGGTGACCTGGGTGTCACGTGGTCTGCATGAAGACCCTTATGTCCACGGGTCTCACCTCCTGTGGACACATGGCAAAGCAGGTGTCTGTTCTGTGCTCCAAAGGCCTGCATGCCTGTGTTTCTGGGTGTGTCCTCACCAACTGCAACAGGTGCATCTTCAACGCAGACGTGTTCAGTGCTGGAGGTGAGACGTATAAACACCACTGCCAGGTGCTCTGAGATCAAGGGGAAAGGAGGCTGGTGGATGTGTGACCATGCATTTATACACTAAACATAACGCATCTGCCCTGAACTAACTGTGGGCTAGGAGATGACTCTGTTCTAAAATGTTTGATATACAAACATGAGGACTGAATTCAGTCCCTGAGACATGCATCGTAAGAGAGAGAACTGACTCCTCCAAGTTGTTCTCTGGCTACCATGTGTGCATGTATACATAACCGGGGAGGAGGAGAGGGTGGGAGAGAGAGAAAGAAAACAGACATGGTGGCAGAAGTTTATAATCCCAGCTCTGGGGAGACAAAACCAGGCTGGTTCCCTCACTTGCTGACAAGCTAGCCTGCTTGGGGAGCTCCAAGTGGGGAAAGACCTCATACCAAAAACCAAAATGGACAATATAGCCCCTGAGAAACAACACCCCATATTGACATCTAGCCCCCCCCACGCACACACACACAATATACACACATATACATGCCCACGCATGCATACAAACACATACATGTATACACATACACACAACAGAAACTTAAAGCAGGCTGATATTGTTCAACCTGCAGGCTCTTCATCTCTCTAGAACCATCCCAAATATTCCATTTCTGGCTGTTATTGATTTTCAGATCTTCTCTCTGCCAATGGTATGGAAATGAGTCTTTCTTCACGGTTCCAGACATGTCTTGATCTACCTATGTCATCTTGGGCAAGGTCTCCCTACTTCGAATATGACCTCTTTAAAATTCCACACCTGATTCAGTCCCAGAGGTCTGGTGAGCTGTGTCCTCTGATCTCCCACTGTGGCTGTCTTGTGCACTTTAGCTTAGTGACAGACTTCAGTTGTAAATATTGTTAGATTGTGCTTGCTTGAGAGGTGCCATGGTGGTATACTCAGATACCAGGGTGGAATTCTCTGTGTTCTGATCACAGGTGGCTTCTAGACAAAGGCTCCACCCCTGAGCCACACTCCTAAGCCCCTCACTGGGGATCCTAGGCAGGGGCTCCACCCTGAGCCACGCCCCCACCCTCTCACTTGAGCTGAACCTGGATTTATTCATAAATTTTCATCCCCTTCCTAGGGTGACTCTGGTGGGGAGGGGGAGAGCCACCACCAACAGTTGCAGTATGATGTAAAATTATCCCACTGGGACATTTTACCAAATCACCTGCGCTTCACTCTTGGAGGATGGGGGCATCAAATGTGTCAACAACCTCAGATTTTACCCTCGTGGGGCTCTTCAGCCACACAGGACCTCATCTCATCCTCTTCTTCCTCATGGTCACCATGTTCACCACAGGACTGCTAGGCAACACCATACTGATTTTCCTGATGGCCACAGACTCCAGACTGCACACACCCATGTACTTCCTGCTCAGGCAGCTCTCACTTCTGGATATTGGCTTCCCACTGGTCACCATCCCCAAGATGGTGGCTGACTTCCTGCAGGAAAGAAACGTCATAACCTTTGGGGGATGCGCCACCCAGATGTTCTTCCTAATGCTCATGGGTGTCTCTGAGGGCGTCCTTCTTTCCTTCATGTCTTATGACCGCTACGTGGCTGTGTGCCACCCCCTGCATTACCAGGTGCTCATGCGAGGCCAGGTGTGTCTGGTGATGGTGGGCACATCCTGGTTCTCAGGTGCACTTGTGGCCTCCATCCAGACCTCCATCACCCTGAGGTTCCCCTACTGTGCCTCACACACCGTGGACCACTTCTTCTGTGAGCTTCCAGCTCTCCTCAAGCTGTCATGCGCAGACACATCCGCCTATGAGTTGGCACTATCTGTCTCTGGGGTGCTGATCTTACTGTTGCCCCTGTCTCTCGTCTTTACCTCCTACGGCCATGTTCTGGGGGCTGTGCTGCGCATGCGCTCAGCTGAAGCTAGACACAAGGCTTTCACCACATGCTCGTCACACATGGCTGTAGTGGGTCTCTTTTACGGGGCAGCCGTGTTCATGTACATGGTCCCGGGCAGCTACCACAGCCCACAACAGGACAACATGGTATCCCTCTTCTACAGCCTCATCACACCCACCCTCAACCCCCTCATCTACAGCCTGAGGAACAGAGAAGTCCGAATGGCCTTCGTCAAGGCCATGGGCAGGGCAAACTTCAGGGTGAAGCAGTGACGTTCTGGGGAGCTGGTTTTCCCAGGAGTCTTTCTGTAAGGCTGGATACACGCGTGGTTTATTGCACCTGGCCAGCTGCCTCCTCCAGGGTGCACTTCTTCCTTCTGTGTGAAAGCTAGAAGTTACACTCCTGCTCGGGGTGCATGCCTGTCACCCCTGCACTCCTACAGGGGCGCCACGGCAGTTGTACCCCAGCTCGGGGTGCATGCCTCTCATCCCTGCACTCGTACAGGGGCGCCAAGGCAGGAAGGGCACCTCAAGTTTCTGCCAGCATGGGACACATAGCAAGAAGCTGCCTCAAAAAAATACATTTAGCCAGGCAGTGGGGGCACATACCTTTAATCCCAGCACTCAGAAAACCAAGGCAGGTGGACCTCTGTGAGTTCAAGGCCAGACTGGTCTACAGAGTGAGTTCCAGGACAGCCAGGGCTACATTGAGAAATCCTGTCTCAAAAAAACAAAATAATAATAATAGTAATAATAATAATAATGATGCATTAAGGGGAAAGCAGGTGAGTTGGCCGTTTAGAGCAGCTGCTGATCCTGTAGACCTGTGTTGGGTTCCCAGCACCCATGTCACACAGCTCACAGCCGTCTGTAACTCCAGCTCCAGGAGATCCAGTTCTCCTCTGGCCTCCTTGGGCACCCACACACATATGGCACATAGACACATAATAAATGTTTTGTAAATTATTTAAGTAGGAGGGCAGGTGTATTAGGCTGTGCATGGTGAAACACTGTTGTGAGGAGTGGAGGGCTGCTCTGGATGTTGGCTCCACCTTTTCGCTAACTCTGGGGCTGCCAGGTAGGAGGCTCACTCAGCACTTTAACTCTGAGACTGAGTGTGCGGCACAGAAACTCTTCATCCAAGTTACAGCCGAATCTGACAGGCAGAGCACTGCGCAGCCTGGAAACATCTCTCTGTATGGCGGCAGAAATCCACCATGCTTTCCCACCTGCCTAAGCCTGATTCTGCCTTCTGCCCAGGTGCAGGTGGGGAGCGCTGAGCCATTGATATGGTCTCAGAGTTCTTTCTTCCCGATCCTGAGCGGGAACACAAACATCCAGTCCCATAAAAGCCATCGAAATGCTTTAAAGCCAGAGTCTGCGCTGGCAGCATAGCCCAGGAAACTGCGTTTTAAAACCGCAGCTGTTTTCCTGTTGCGGCTGCTGAGTCAGGGAAATTTCTCTACAGCACGCCCTAGCAAACAGCAAAAAGCTGTGTTAAACTCTTTTTTCTGTGTTTAAAATTAATCTCTCTCAGGTTTTACATGGAGTTTGTTACCATGTTGGGTGCCACTCTGTAGTGAAAGCCTGCTCCCACACAGCTAGCTTTACCCAAAATAATTACACGGAAACTGTATTCTTTTAAATACTGCATGGCCCGTTATCTGTAGCCTCTTATTGACTAATTCTCACATCTTGATTAACCCATTTCTATTAATCTGTGTAGCACCACGAGGTGGTGGCTTACCGGAAAGGATCTTAACCTGCGTCCATCTTGGAGAGGAGAGCTATAGCGTCTGCCTCACTTCCCTTCTTCCCAACATTCTGTTCTTTCTACTCCACCCACCTATGTTCTGACCTATCAGGTCAAGCAGTTTCTTTATTAATTAACCAATGAAAGCAACAGATAGACAGATGACCCTCCTCCATCAAAACACCTGTCACCCCAGCACTGGAGAGGTGAAGGCAGGAGGATTGAGATTTCACAGTCAGCCTGAAGAAATGGCTGCAGCCCTGAAGTACTTGCCACATAAGCAGAATGATGTGAGTTCAGATCTCCAGAGCCCACACAAATGCTGGGTGGTTGTGATAGCCCACCTCTAATCCAGCCTCCAAAGGCAGAGATGAGATTCCCCAGAGCAACCTGGCTAGACAGACTAGCCACATCAGTGATCTAGAATAAGGTACAGGAGTGGAAGAGGAATCCTAACATCAACCCCAGGCCTCCACATGTGTACACACACATACATATATGCAAAGATGCATACACACATACCATACAGGCCACACATGAAAAATAATGGTAAATACAAATTAAAAAGCCACTGGGCAGTGGTGGCACACACCTTTAATCCCAGCAGTCGGGAGGCAGAGGAAGGCGGATCTCTGTGAGTTTGAGGCCAGCCTGGTCTACAAGAGCTAGTTCCAGGACAGGCTCCAAAGTTACAGAGAAACCAGGTCTCAAAAAACCAAACAAACAAAAACAAACAAACAAAAAATAAATTAATTAAAAGGCCATCCAAGGTCATTCTCTGGTACATATTGAGTTTAAAGCAAACCTGGACTGTTCCAGAAAAGAACCAGTAACAGATGTGGCCCTTCAACCTTGTATTCACAGAACCACAGAGCAAAACAAGCCTCCTTTCCTTATAACTTATCAGTCTACAGCATTGTGTTACAGCCACAGAAAGAACAGCGGCAGCTCTAATAGTCAACCTGCCTCACCCACAACTGACATTTCTACAGTCGGGCAGGGGGTGTTGTCTGGTGATTTCCTCCAAACTCCCAGAGGAAGGACGAAGGTTCATATCATATATGAAGGAAATAAACAAAACTTACAAGTCTCAGGAAACTCCTCAGATTTACAGTATTTGCAAGGCCACTCCTCGAGGCTGTAAATCAGTAAGAACTTCTAGGGCGGGGACTATGAGATGGAGCTGTCTGCAAGTGGCCCAGCTTTTGTGAGTCGACCATCATCCTGGGGTGAACTTTGGGAGCTCCCTTGAGTCACCCATACTCTCTCTGTGACCCCAATAAATACATTGGTGTCCTAAACTAGATTGGGTAGAGTGATATCTTTGGTCTGTGATCAGTGTCTACCAAGAGGGAACAAACCTTTCTCTCTTCATTTCTCTCTAGGAAAGTCACAGGGTATGGTGCACATGCTTTGATCCAAGCACTCTAGAGACAGGCAGGTGTGTATCTGTAAGTTTGAGGCCAGCCTTATCTACTTACTAAGTTCCAGGCCAGCCAGGGTCACACAGTGAAATCCTGTCTCAAAGAAGGAGGATGAGAAGGAAAAAAGAAGGAGAAGGAGGAGGAGGAAGAGGAGGAGGAGGAGGAGGAGGAGGAGGAGGAGGAGGAGGAGGAGGAGGAGGAAGAGGAGGAAAAAAGTTATCACGGGCCAGGATTCTAGGGTCCAACTTCTAAACTTCACAAAGAACAGCCAACAAGACTCTGAAACTTCCAGCCTCTGCTGACCTTGGCAGTAATTTTGCTTAGGTAAGATTTTACCTAAGTAGAAGACATCACTCAGGATGACCCTTGCTAGCCAGGCCACATATAAATTATTCTGCTGTTTTGATAGTGATAGAGCTGATTGGAGGAACTCATCAAGAGCTAATTGATGCTGCCATTTGTTTCTTTGTTTTTTAAGTTGGATTTCTGTGTAGCCCTAGGTGTCCTGGAAATCACTCTGTAGACCAGGCTGGCCTCTCCATCCTGAGTGCTGGGATAAAGACATGTGCCACCACTACCCAATGATGCTGCCATTTTTAAGCTTCTGTTATCAGTGACAGGAGAACCAAGGCTTAAGTAAGATTGTGCAACTCAGGATTTAAGTGGAAAGTGTCTGTACTGCTATTAGTGGCTTAGACAGGGGCTTGATTTGTGAGCCACGGCCCAGTCACTCGCTGGGGGTTCTAGGCAGGAGCTCTCCCCCTGAGCATGTTACATCCCCAGTTCACCTTTTTCTTTTTCTTTTGGGACAAGGCCTATCCTTGAATTCACTCTGTTTTGTGATTCTTCTCCCTCAGCCTCCCAGAAAACTGTGATAACATGTCTGCATCACCATGCCTAGAAAAGGTCAGAGTGTCTTGATCTTTGGTGGTGGAGTGTTTGTACACATTAGCAAATCTTAACAGTCAGACTAAATAGGTTTGTGTTAAATTACTTATTTATTACCAGTAATGTATTTAGTTGGTGTATGTATGGTCAGAGAACAGCGTTTGGCAGTTAGGTGTTCTGCCATGTTGATCCCAGGGATCAAAATCAAGCCTCTGTCCAGCATGTCCCCTCACCAGCCCTAAATTTGTTCTTATGTCCTCAGTGTCCTCAAAGATGAGCATCCTCAAGACACACGGTGTCCTGGTCACTTTCCTCAGCTTGACCCCTAGCTAGAGTTATCCGAGAAGAGGGAACCACAGCTGAGAAAATGCCTCTGGATGAGCTTGTGGGCAAGCCTGAGGCACATTTTCTTGATTGATGTGTAGGGACATCAGTCCTGGGCTGGTGGTCCTGAGTTCTATAAGAAAGCAGACTGAGCAAGCCATGGGGAACAAAGCAGTAAGCAGTACCCTCCATGGTCTCTGCTTCAGCTCCTGCCTCCAGGTTCCTGCCCTGCTTGAGTGAGTTCCTGCCTTGGATTCCTTCAATGGTCTGTGATTCAGGATGTGTAACCAAAAAATCCTTTCCTCACCAAGATCCTTTTTGTCATGGTGGGTTTTTTTTTCCTTTGGGGAGGGGTGTTAAAGGCAGTGTTTCTCTGTGTAACAGCCCTAGCTGTTCTGGAACTAGCTCTGTAGACAAGGCTGGCCTCAAACTCACAGAGATCGACCTGCCTCTGCCTCCTGAGTGCTGGGATTAAAGGTGTGCACCACCACTGCCCAGCCTTGGTCATGGTGGAAAGCAAACTAAGTCCCAGCACCCTCATGGCAGCTCCCAGCTGCCTGTAACTCCACCTCTAGGAGATCTACACCCTCACACAGACAAAACATCAATGCTCATAAAAATAAATAAATCATTTTAAAAAGTGGGGGAGGAGGCTGGAGAGATGGCTCAGAGGTTAAGAGTACTGGCTATTCTTCCAAAAATCCTGAGTTCAATTTCCAGCAACTACATAGTGACTCACAACCATCTATAATGTGATCTGGTGCTCTCTTCTGACATGCAGGCAGAACACTATACACACTAAATAAATAAATAAATCGTTTTTAAAAGAAAGCAAACTAAGGCACATAGCAACTAGATGGACCCAACCAGACAGAAAAAGAAAACATTAACTCTGGACATTGAGACTGGAAGTGATGGTTCTCACCGTCTATCCAAGCCCTGAGGAGGCAGGAGGCAGGAGTACGGAGAGTCCTCAGCCATTCTGACCTGCATATCTTGACCCTTTCTACAACAGGATAAAACCCAAAAGTATAATCAAACAACCCTGTCACGGCGGCACAACTGTCATCCCCCGACCAAGGAGGCTAAGGCAGGAGAATAGTCCTGCCAAGCCAGCAGGGTTACATAGTGAGATGTACACACTGACATCTGCCTTGAGCCACGACTCCGCAAAATCTCAAGGAATACGGAAGGAGTTGTAGCTCTGTGTGTGGTTCAGGAGAAAAGTGCTTGCCTGGCTTGTGATGGGTCCTGGGTTCATCCTCTACTCATGAAAAGGGGAGAAGGACCTGGGAGAAGAGAGAGGAGAGAAGATGGAGGAAAGAGAGAGAACAGAAGAAGGAAAGAAGGTGGGAGGGACGGAGGGAAGCAAGGGAAGGGAGGGAAGAGGAAGCAGGAGTTGTTGAAGCATCTGTGCTCTGTTCCATGCTTCTCACTGTGGCCGCGAGGGGGCGCGGTGCCCCCTCCAATCAGCACAGCCTCCTTGTTGCTCAGATCCAGAGTTGGGTTGATGCCTTGAAGGACCTGCAGAGTCCCCCAAAACGCTGGAGACCCGGGGTAAAGGTTTAAAGCCACACAATTCAGTGTTTTACAACATCAAAGCATGCAGCAAAATAAAATTTATGAAGGTACTGGAAGGCCATGTGATGGGGGCAGGCCTGCAGGCCTCCAGATCCCCGTGCTGGTGGACCAATGTCCAAATGCCATGTCTGGGTGCTCAAATCCCTTTCTTTCTCTTTTCTTTTAAAAAGCGTAATTTGTTGGGCGGTGGTGGCTCATGCCTTTAATCTCAGTACTCAGGAGGCAAAGGCAAATGGATCTCTTGAGTTCGAGGTCAGCCTGGGCCAGGGCAACACAGAGAAATGTTGCTTCAAAAACAAACAAACAAACAAACAAACAAAAAAAAAACCCAAAAACCAGGGTTGTTTCATTTTTTTTTTGTTTTTTTTGGAGGAGCCCACTACCTTCCTTGAATTAAATAATACTTTCTACCATACATCATAGTAGCGGGAATTACCAATGGACTCTTTCTAGCTGAGTGTTCATTCCTAATAAGTGTCTGGACTTTTATGGTTCACTATCAAGTGGTGTAGAAGTTCTTCTGTATTTGTGTTGTTTTCATTGGTTAAATAAAGACACTGCCTTGGCCTTTTGATAGGGCAGAGCTTACGTAGGCAGGGAGACAGAACTGAATTCTGGGAGAAAGAAGGCAGGAAGAGAGAGCCACCATGGAGCTATCTGGTCAGACATGCTGAATCTTTCCCAGTAATCCATGACCTCATTGTGATATACAGATTATTAGAAATGGGTTGAACCAAGATGTGAGAGTTAGCCAATAAGAGGCTAGAACTAATGGGCTAGGCAGTAATCTAATTAATACAATTTCTCTGTAGTTATTTCGGGGGTTAAGCTAGCCAGCAGGCTCTCCTACTACAATCAAGTATATCTAGGTTTTCCACAAACAGTTCCTCTTGTTGCAATCCATTGAGAATGTCCCCAAAAGTTTCATTTTGCCTCCAGACCACCTTCACAAGGGCCTAAATTATGGGTGGATCTTTTGTGGAAATGTTCCATGATTGGCTATTACTTAAATTCGTAAGTAGGTCATTAATTTCCTGACTTGATACTGTTGGCTCCATTTCTATCTTTCTATTGTCATCATGTCCCTCTGGGACATCAAGTCCATGCCCATCTGTCAGCCATCTTCCAAGAGACATTACTCGATTAATACATAAAATAAAAAGCATAGTCATAAAAGAGACTACACAGACCCATAGCCTGATATGAGGCCAGGGGTTGAACACTGCCAGGAAGCCCAGCCCCGAGGGACATGTGGCTCCCATCCGGCCTACTGACATACGTCGTGTCTCAGACGACACTGGAGCAGCGCTCCCTCTGTGACAGTGTTAGGAAGCTGCTCTGTGCTGTGGTTTTCACAGCCTTTAGTTTATGGCCCTACCCATTGCTGGCCCTTCCATATTCCTTGCCAGTAGGCTATCTCAAATGGAATCACATGGTGTAGGGTTTACTGCTACCCCAACAGGATAGAGAAGCCACAGTTTCCTTTATTCAGGGTTTTTTCCTGAAGACTCCTCCCACCCCGAACATGATATACTATTCCTTTCTAATGCTCTCTCCAATCAAGGCCCAAACCTTGCCTGAGGCCCTTTACCCTGACAGAACCCATTCCTGGAGGTAAATCTGTGATGACCCCTCTGTGTCTGCTGCTCCCCTTCTGTATCTAACACCGAGGACACTGGACTCCTCCTTGACTTGTAGGCATGCTTGGGCTGTCATTTGCTGTGCTGCCTTTTGGACCAGGTGTATCAAAGGCACCACATGTGAGATGTGTCTCTGCTTTAGCACTTGTGACCAGAGCAAATGCAAGGCTATCACTGTTTCCAGGTGTGTGGGATCTGATGTCTGGACCATATGGATGGACATTTTTCTGTTGGAATCTCCAAGAATCCAGTCATTCCAGAAAGCACCCATAGCATACTAAAGAATCGAAATGTTTGTCTGGGCAGATGGCTCAGCAGTTAAGTGCTTGCCGGTTTAGGTCCCCTGAGACCCAGGAAATGCTGGACAGGTGGTGCGGTGGAACAATTCTATATCTGCCAATTATGTTTTAAATAAATGCGGATTGGTCGGTAGCCAGGCAGGAAGTATAGGCTGGACAACCAGACAGGAAGTAGAGGTGGCACAATGAGAACAGGAGAATTCTGGGAAGAAGGAAGCCCATTCCTCCCAGTCCTGCCCAGACCACAGAAGCAAGATGTGATCTACCCTGCTGAAAAAGGTACCGAGCCATGTGGCTAACATAGATAAGGATAATGGGTTAATATAAGTTATAAAAGGTAATACGAATCCTGAGCTAAGGGGCCAATCAGTTTATAATTTATGGAGACCTCTGTGGCCTGGTTGTAATCATAGCCTTGGAAGCTGGAGACGTGAGGTCTCTAGAGCAAGCTGGCTTGCACCACTAGACATATGTACAGAGAGCACTCCTTCTCACTGTGCCATCTCCTCAGGCAAGATGATTTCCATACATAAACAGTACCGTGTTCACACTCAGGACCAGTGTGAACGACTGCAGTATTAGAGGTTGACTAGCTGCTATCATACTTGCTGAAACACGTAACAAGATTAACACCAGCTCCTGTGTTTCTGTGTGCAGGACCAAGGACACAAGCTGACACATTAGGCCAACAGTGAGAGCTTCTTTACACAGCAAGTTTCCATGGAGACTGACATGTATTTTAGTATGATGTCACCTGCTAATACCTACCTTTCTTTATAGCTGAGTCAGTTTCAACCCTGGTTCACCAATTCCCTTGTCTCACAAAAATGTCTCACTTCCATTGGCAAATAGTATGTTATTACATCCATCTACATGACCTGTCCTCATTTCTATGTTCTTACTTTAGAAAGTTGTCAGAGATGTCTGAAAATTACTGTGAAAGCGTAACTTGTGTGCAGTGAGAGCTTTACCACAATACTGGACTGTTCATGCCCCTTCCTAGGTTTCTACTCCAGCAATTTACCTAACATACTGCTCTCTTAGTGCGTTAGCCAGGGTTCTCTAGAGAAACAGAACCAGACTATTAGCCTAGCTTGTGGTTCAGGGAGCAACTCGGTCTCAAGGGAGGAAGGCAAAGAGTAATACAGACGGACAATGTCCTCCTCTGGTCTCCAAAGGTGCACAGGCACAAACACCCGCATATACCTATGCTCCCAGCACACTCACAATTCTTACGTACACTGCACGTGCACAAAATACTAAACTTAAAAAAGAACATGACTTTCTGATGAACAAGTCAGGAATGGTATGTAGATAGACTTATTCCGGAATCCATTACACTCCACGTGACTAAAGCCGTGGTCCTGGTAATCTCTGGCCAGAGCACACTTCAGCCAGTGGGATGCATCTTCTGGCAAGAGAAGTGAGGGGAAAATTATGATAAAAAGCTATAAAATAAATATAAAATTTATGTAGGAAAAGAACATTAGTAGGATTTTACTATACAAGAAAATTTCACCAATATTTTGACAATAATGACTCTAACATGAAAGGAAAAAAATTGAAAAATTGTGAAATTGATCTCTTTTATGATTATTTTGCAGATATACTGTCCATATATGAAAAAGATAATACATATCAATGTATACACTGTTGAAAGCAGTCAAAATATAAAATATGTACAGAAATCTTATTTGGAGAAAATATTAAAAGTGAAAAATAGCTAAATCCACTTTAAAGTCATTTGTTCTGAATTTATGTACATGACCTATGACAAAAGCCTCGTAGGAAAATCCCAAGAATAACTTTCATATTTGTGAGCTCCAAACTAGTACGTATGGAAGCCAGAGGACACCAACGATTCTCTCCTACCATTCTCTGCCTATTGCTTGACACATGGTCTTGCACTAATCTTGGAGCCCGTTTCTCACCTAGACTGGTTGGTTAGCAAGTCCTTCCTGCATTACTCCCTACTTTCAGTGCTAGGGATACAGGTATGTTTGGCCATATCTGGCTTGTCTCATGAGTACCGGGGATCTGACCTAGGTCCTGATGCTCATCCACTGAGCCATTTTCCCAGCCTAAATTAAAATTTTTTTACATGTTCATTAGACAAAATTATTTTAAAACTACAAAAAATTAAAACTGCTCACATATTAAAAAGACATTTCAACATTTTAAATTAAAAGGAGAAAAAGTTATTAAGTGAATTACCAATACTGAAACTACAGATTAAGTACATGCAACTGAGTAAATCTTAGCAATAACTTCACTTAAACATTTACTTTCAATAAAATTAGAAGCACATAATTTAGATCTACCTAAGAATGTGCCATTGACAAACATTTATAAACATTAAAACATTTCCTTTGAAGTGTGCAGTTTCTAAAGCAGTCCATCCATTATTTTATGCTAGGCTCTTAACATTAGTTCTGTTAATAGAATCCTTCCACATCAGCCTTTGACACATGCTACAAATGACGATTCTACTTACAAGGTTTTGATTGTGTATGTGCTGGCCAAGTGAAGACTTACAGATTTCTTCGGATCAATGTGTTCTTTGTGTGTGTGGTGTGCACTCATGTGAGGATGAGTGTTCATGTGTGTGGCTCACATTATACTTGCAAGTAGAGAATAGAGGTTGATGTCAATGTTGGAAGTCTTCCTTAATCATTCTCCACTTTACTTTTTGAAAGAACTCTCACTGAAGCTGAACAGATTTGAGGCTAGCTAACCAGTAAGCTCAGGGATATTTTGTCTCTGCCTCCCTTGCACTGGGATTATAGGCATGTGCCACCTTGTCTGGCTTTTATATGGGTAGTGAGGATTTACACTCAGGACCCACACTTCTGTGGCTGGAACTATATAGACTGAGCCATCTCCCCATCCCCTTAGTGGTTTTTTTTTGAGAACTGAACAGAGGTAAGTGGAGATAATCCCACATGCTTTACATTAATACAGGTTAAATTCGTTAAGCCATCATGCTTGCTAGAAAAAGCTGGCAATAAAGGAGTTCCCCTTTATTCTATATTTAGAGAAACGCTCCAATGTGTCTCCACTCGTGTTTTTTGAAGGGAACCAGATATGTTAAGGCTTATTCACATTGCTTACAATCATATATTTTGTTTTTTAGTTAATGAGATTAAAACTTATTCAAAGAGGAGAACGTCTTCCAATGTGGTTTACACGCAGTGCATCCTTTCATGGTATCGAAGAGAACCATGAGTACTGTAGGACTTTCCACATTGTTTACATACATAGGGTTTCTCTCCAGTGTGAATTCTTTCATGGCATCGAAGGGAACTGTGATCAGTGAAGGCTTTCCCACAGAACTTACATACATATGGTTTCTCTCCCCTGTGGATTCTTTCATGGCGTTGAAGAGAACTGTGAAAAGTGAAGGCTGTCCCACACAGCTTACACACATAGGGTTTCTCTGCACTGTGAATATTTTCATGGCAGCGGAGAGAACTGTGATACATAAAGGCTTTCCCACACTGTTTACACACATAGGGTTTCTCTCCGGTGTGAGTCCTTTCATGGCAATGAAGGGAACTATGAAACGTGAAGGCTTTTCCACACACCCTGCACAAACAAGGTTTCAATCCGCTGTGAATTCGTTCATGTTTTTTCAATGCGCTGCTCAACACAAAGGCTTTCCCACATTGCTTGCACCCATAGGATTTCTCTCCACTGTGAATCTGTTCATGGTATCTAAGAGCATTGTGATGCATGAAGTTTTTCCCACATTGCTTGCATACATAGGGCTTCTCTCCACTATGAATCCTTTCATGGCATTTAAGAGAACCTTGGCGACTGAACGCTTTTCCACACAGCTTACACACATAAGGTTTCTCTCCACTATGAATCCTTTCATGGCACTGAAGAGAACTGCAATCAATGAAAGCTTTCCCACATACCTTACATTCATAGGGTTTCACTCCAGTGTGAATTCGTTCATGTCTTCGCAAGGCACTAGAACAAGTGAATGCCTTTCCACATTGCTTGTATACATAGGGTTTCTCCAAATTGTGAATCTTTTCATGGCATTGAAGGGAACTGTGATCACTGAAGGCTACCCCACATTGATTACATATGTATTCTACTCCATTATGAGTCTGTTCATGACTCTCAACCTTACTCAAAGAAGGAAAGACTTTCAGAAATTGCTTGCATTTATAGGGTTTCTCTCCACTATGGGTCCTTTCATGGCGGCGAAGGCCACTGGAATAAGTGAAGGTCTTACCACACTGCTTACATGTATAAAACTGGTCTCCAGTGTGTGTTCTTTCGTGTGTCAAGAAAGAACCAGAAGAGTGAAAGGCTTTACCACATACTTTACATATATATGGCCCGTGTCCATTATGTGTTACATGCTGTTGGATACCAGCAAGAGTCAAAACATCTTTCCCACTCTGCTTTAAAACACAGAATTTTTCTTTAGCATGCATTCCTTCAGGGCCATGAACATCACGGTGTTCACTAAAACCATCCTCAGTTTGCTTACATTCATAACTTTCCTCCTCTGTGTGAGTCTTCAGATGTTCCAGAAAGCACTGGGGAGAACTACAGACTTTCCCACAGTCCTTATAAGTGCCTGTTTTCTCGGCATATTCTTGATTCTCACATAGTTTGTATCCAGTCTGAACTTCAATGGGAAGAATTTTCCTTAAATTTTCATAATCGTCTTCAAGGGTCTGATCTTCCTGCTTTCTTGCTGGAATGGAGATCCAGAAAAATCACTCTGAGTTAATCCAACATATAGGAAAGTATTAGATTCTAAGTAGGCTCCCGCTACAACATGACCATGACTGGTTTATTCATCAAAATTTCTGTTTCTGTACGAATCATGGAGTTGCACTGATCAGCAAACACTGACCTGATTCTCGTGGACTAAAAAAGGCAATGATTTTCATCTTACCTATGGCAGCCAGGTTCCTGAAGGTTTCCTGCATCACATCTCTGTGCAGCTTCTTTTGGGAAGAATTCAGTAAAGCCCACTCCTCTGAGGTGAAGTTCACAGCCACATCCTCGAAGGATACAGACCCCTGAAAAATGAGGAGGGGTGAGACACACTGGAGCATCCTGCTCGTGCGCACAGTGTTTACAGAATGGTGTACTGTCTAACTGTTGTTTAACAGTTAGTTTAACAGTTAGTTTAACAGTTAGTTTAACAGGTAGTGCTCATCAGCGTTCTGGTCAATGCCCACACTCTAACAATATCATTCCAATGCTAGGCTGAAACTATATTATAAAGGAAAAGCAGATGCCTGGTATGCTGTTTGGTCATCCAGTAAAGTCTGTATAATGGTTCTTTACACCTCTCATAAAAATCCTACTAAGCCAGGCATAGCAGTACATGCCTTATTCCCAGCACTTGGGAGGCAAAGGCAGGGAGGTCTCCTTGAGGTCAGCCTTACATAGTGAGGCTCTGTCTTAAAAAAAAATATCCCACTAGTCAGTATCCATAATAGAGTTAACACCAGCTATATGGAGACTATTCTTAGAACAGGGCTTGGAACAGTGCTTGACTCTCAAGCATGAGGGCCTGAGTTTGAACCCCCACAAGTACACATAAAATTGCTGGACATGGTGGAACACAGCACTGGAGATTACAGGGGGAGACAGGTGGCTCCCTGGTGTACACTGGCCAGGCAGTCTAGTATACTTGGTAAGCTTCAGGCAAAAGAAGGTCCTTTCTCAAAAGGTCATTTCCAAGGAATGACCCAAGGCTGTTCTCTAACCTCCACATGCATAAGTATACACATGTGCATGTGTACTTGTGTAAACATCTGTAAGCATACATATAAAAAGATACATTTTCAACATTCCTTGGGGTCTGGGTACTGGCATTTTGGATGGACCTCACTAGCCTACCTGTGGAAAGGGGCTCACTGTTCTAGTTTAAGACAGCAATATGCTACTTGTTTAACTTCCATTGTCCCTCTAAATGTCTGCAAGCTTCTGACATGCTTATCAGAAGGATCCTACTTGATCAGAATGAAAATATGCTCTGGAGGATTAGTTCCCAAGGAGCTGGTCTGACGGATAATACAGAAGAAACACTTCATCTCTCAACTTCTTCCTTAAGAAGCTGCACATCTTTGTTTACACAAAGAAAATTTGAGAAGTCTTGTACTTGACATCTTATTGGCAATCAAATATTTTGAAAGCCCTATGAAGGATAATCTACTATGATAATGGGAAAAGACTTTAGTTTTTCCTCAAAAAGGCTAAGAGAAATAGAAACGAGGGGAATGGCATTGTTAGAAGAGGCTTACTGACAGATAAATTTAGAAAATTGATGGAGGTGGGTCTTGTATCTATCTGTTGCTTTCATTGGTTAACTAATAAAGAAACTGCCTAGGCCCATTTGATAGGCCAACCCTTAGGTGGGTGGAGTAAACAGAACAGAATGCTGGGAGGGAGAAGCCGAGTCAGTGAGTCGCCATGATTCTTTCACTCCAGACAGACGCAGGTTAAGATCTTTCTTGGTAAGCCAGCTCGTAGTGCTACACAGAATATTAGAAATGGGTTAGATCAATATGTAAGAGCTAGTCAATAAGAGGCTAGAGCTAAAGGGCCAAGCAGTGTTTAAAAGAATACAGTTTCCGTGTAATTATTTCTGGTAAAGCCATGCGGGCGGCCAGGTGCCGGGGACGCAGCCCTGCGGCTATTATTACAACAGAGTGGCACCCAACGTGCTAATGAACTCCACGTAAAACCTGAGAGGGCTTAAAAAGGACAGAGAGAGAATTTAAAACAGCTTTTTGCTATTTCTGGGTTGCGTACCGCAAAGAAATTTTCCTGAATCAGCAGCAGGAAAAAAACTGGCTGTTTTAAAATGCCGGCTTTCTCAGCTGTGCTGCCATTGCGATCTCTGTCTGGCTCCTGTGGGAGACAGAGCTTTTGAATGGAGCATTTGGAGTAAAGTGCTACGGCTTGCTTGATGGCAACGTGGACTGCTGTGTGCCTGGAACTGTGTGTGGCTCAGGGGCACCAAATGGCTCTGAGGCAGGAGCGGCTCAGCTCCGCCATGCTGAACTGTGCTGGTCTCAGACAGGGACTACCGTAATTACCATAATAACAGCGCAGTTAAGGTTTAGACTGAGCAGGACATAGGTGGTACCATATTACCTGTACATGGTGCAACTTAAGTTTTTAAGAA
Organism: Chionomys nivalis; assembly: GCF_950005125.1. Classification (NCBI taxonomy): domain Eukaryota; kingdom Metazoa; phylum Chordata; class Mammalia; order Rodentia; family Cricetidae; genus Chionomys; species Chionomys nivalis. Next base: position 3,884,417 of record NC_080105.1, on the reverse strand, counting down.
GTGCTTAACATTTTAAGAAATGCTCCTGGATAGTAAAAAAAATTACAGATTCACAATAGAACTGATTCAAATACTGTTGGCTTGAGAGAGAAAAAAATATATATATAAAGAATAAAGTTAATGTCTTAAAAAAGGGTAAAGTCTTTAAAGAGACAGAGTACAGATAGTTATAGATTAAAAGAAATAAAGAAAAATAAGCCACGTAAAAATGGAAAATTCACAGAGAGTCTGGATTATGTACATTGTGTTTTCTTTAAAATTTTTGACTGTGAAGGAGCTAAGTACAGAGAGACATTTCATTATATGGGCTGCCAAGCGGAACCAGGATGGATATCATAAGGGTATTATGATTTCAGAATTTGGGTCTAAGGATATGATGCTTTGGAGAGGGTTTTCTTTTGTTTACACAGAGGACGAGACCCTGTTGATTGTTTCTATCCCAATATAGTATGATAGACCACGCCCTCCTGAAAGGTTGCCATGAACACCTTCAGAAAATTATTTCACTCAACTGCCAACTGAGATGACCCTGACACACAGGTTACACCATGAAAGATCTGAATACAGCGCCCCCATCCAGCAGGAAGCAGTTTGGAGAGAAAAACTGCACCCATGTTCCCATATATTGTTTATAAATGTTCTTTTACATTTAAAGGGGGAAATGATATAGATGTGAATAATTTGCATTGGTATGGATTTTAAGGTCAATTTTGTTATATGTATATGTATTTCTGCTCTTCAGGTATTGTGATTATGTAGTTCATTTAAAAATGTAATGTAAATATAGGTTGTTAATGGATAATCATCGATAATAGTAAAACTTGTAGTCATGTTAGTTAGATTTTCTAGATATGCATAGATATATTTCAGATAGGCATTCTTCATATCTTTCAAAGGCTACAGAATATGGCATTTAAGTGTTTTAATAATTTAGGGCTTTCTATGACAATGAGACACATCTGCTCCTGACAGCACCAATCTACTTCAAGAGGACGATGGGCACTGAAGAGGATCCTTATGGAGTTTGATAGACATTTGGGCAAGAAACTGCTCTTGCCTGGACTGATGCATAAACAACACAGAGAACCCGCAGAGAGAGGATTGCTGAACTTGCCTAAAGGTGAGATGTTCTTTAGGGGTTCCTGATTCATGAAAGAGTCTGCGAGACATTCTGCAGGACACAACAGAAAGTGACTGAACTGTCTTTGAAATCTCCTGTTTCATGGAAAAGTCTGCTGGATACTATGGGCCTGAAGGCCGAAGATGGATGCCCCAACGGTACAGAGGAACTTTGCGTGGCTGTACAGGCAGCAAGATGTCTCTGTCATTTCTAGAATTTTAGAAGTTACTTACTTCTTGTTTACTTAGTTAGTATTATATCCTTCTGGAGTCTTTGATGGAGTTGAAGAATGGTTAGTTATAGTTATAGTTTTCCTTAGTTATGATAAAGGATAAAATAGATATAAATATTGTAACTGTAATTCTTGCTTGATAACTGTTTTGTTATATGTAATTTTACTATGTCAAAGTGAACGCCTTTCTTTTTTGTTTAAACAGAAAAAGGGGAAATGATGGAGGTGGGTCTTGTATCTATCTGTTGCTTTCATTGGTTAACTAATAAAGAAACTGCCTAGGCCCATTTGATAGGCCAACCCTTAGGTGGGTGGAGTAAACAGAACAGAATGCTGGGAGAAAGAAGCCGAGTCAGTGAGTCGCCATGATTCTCTCACTCCAGACAGATGCAGGTTAAGATCTTTCTTGGTAAGCCAGCTCGTGGTGCTACACAGAATATTAGAAATGGGTTAGATCAATATGTAAGACCTAGCCAATAAGAGGCTGGAACTAATGGGCAAGGCAGTGTTTAAAAGAATACAGTTTCCAGGTAAAGCTAACTGGGTGGCGGGATGCAGCCCCGCCACTCTTACTACAACAGAAAATACAATTATTTCTCAACACATCTTTATCCAGTTGACTACTAACCCAGAATTTCCTTTATCAGAAGATTCCTACATATAAGTAAAGAGCAAGTCCATAAAGAATGTCCCATGTAAATATATATGAACTGAGTATCTTACAGACAAACAGCACTGGGCAAAAGGGTTTAGACAAAATAACAGCTTGTGGTGTCAATACCCTGATATCACAAATAGGTCACCCAGAAGAAAAATCAACCAAGGAACTTCAGCGTTAAACTGCACCATAGATCAAATGCACTTAACAACATTTACAGAACAGTACATCAAACAACTGCAGAACACACATTCTTCTCAGCATCAGGTGGAATCTTTTCCAAAACACATCACATATTAGGTGATAAAGCATTAGCAAATCCAAACACACACACACACACACACACACACACACACACACACACACACTCAAAGCAACTAACCAAACTAACAAAAACAATTACCCCCCCCCCCAAACCCAAATATCCTTTGAAATGCTTTCTCACATTGTATCAGATGAGAACTGTCAACTTCAAAATGTTTAATCTGGAAAAAAATATTAAGAAACCCAGGGCCAAGAAGACAGATTAGCATAAAGATCTAATTTTAATCCTTAGTTCTCACATATAAAATTATGCATGATGTACACACCATGTGCTGGGGACTTGTAAGACCTGTAGTTGTGAAACTATTCTAGGAAATAAAGCGAATTTTTTTGTAGAATGAATATATGATAATACAAATAGATGAAAAGAAATCTTTACCAAATTTAGTGTAATGTTGAAAGAGAGACTAAGCAGGACAGGAAATTAGGAAGAGGTAGGGAATAGGGACGAATCTGGAGTTAGGAGAAGCAAAAGTAAATATGATAAAAATACATTGAATGCATATAAGAAATTCTCAAAAATTTCAGTAATATGGGTCCTCCTGTATCAATCAAGAAAATGTAGCCCAGGCTTGCCCACAGGCCAGTATGATGGAGGTATTTTCTCAGTTGAGGGTCCCACTTCCAAAATGACTGTAGCTGGTATTAAGCTGACATAAAATGAGCCAGTACAAACATTAATGGCAGAAATCAACTTGCTTAATACATTTGAGGACAAATTAATATTTACTTGGAAACATGCACACATTTCCCTTTCCCATGAAGAATCAAATTATACACTGAAATGGGAATGATGAAAGTCAAGTGTTTGACAAATCCTAATCAAGTATCTTTAGATGTGTAAAGTTTCCTTTGGATATGCAGAAGTAGATTGCCATACAAAATCAAGAATTAAAAATCTAGTAGACATTAGAAGCAAGAGAGCCTATTCCACATCATGCTCAGAGCTCAGAATCTAGTAGAAACGGGAAGCATACATTAAGATAATACATTAAGTCAAGTGTTTGACAAATCCTAGTCAAGTATCTTTTGATGTGTAAAGTTTCCTTTGGATATGCAGAAGTAGATTGCCATACAAAATCAAGAATTAAAAATCTAGTAGACATTAGAAGCAAGAGAGCCTATTCCACATCATGCTCAGAGCTCAGAATCTAGTAGAAACGGGAAGCATACATTAAGATAATACATTAAGTCAAGTGTTTGACAAATCCTAGTCAAGTATCTTTTGATGTGTAAAGTTTCCTTTGGATATGCAGAAGTAGATTGCCATGCAAAATCAAGAATTAAAAATCTAGTAGACATTAGAAGCAAGAGAGCCTATTCCACATCATGCTCATAGCTCAGAATCTAGTAGAAATGGGAAGCATACATTAAGATAATAAAGGTTTTCATGACAAACACATGACTAGTAACAACACGCTAACTAAGGGAGAAAACAGAAAGCATTTTCTCAATGATCAGAAAGAATTACTAGGTTACTACTCGTGACTCTTCTTGAATATAGTACTATTAGCCAGAGCAATTATGCAAATAAAAGCAATAACAGTATATGAATCAGAAAGGAAGTCAAACTATTCTTGTTTCAATACACTGAAAACCATAACCAGGTACTATAGTATACACCAGGAATCACAGTACATGGGAGGCTAAGACGGCAGGATTTAGAGCTCCAGGCCAGCTGGGGTACACAGTTATATTCTCTGTGTAAAAAGCAACATATCCAGCAAAACTATGAACAGATCAAAAGATTACACCAGGCCCTGGTTAAGATACTGGCTGCTCTTCCAGAGGTCCGGAGTTCAATTTCCAGCAACAACATGGTTGTTCACAACTATCTCTAGTGAGATCTGATGCCCTCTTCTGGCATAAAAGTCATACATGCAGATAGAGCACGCAAATAAATAAATGTCTTTAAAAAAAGCACTTGGGAGGCAGAGGCAGACAGATCTCTATGAGTTGGAGGCCAGTCTGGTGTAAAGCCTTGTATACAAGAGCTAGTTCCAGGACCAGAAAAACCCTGTCTCAAGAAACCAACCAACCAACCAACCAACCAACCACCACCACCACCACCACCACCACCAAAACACCAAAAAGGCTTTTAGAGATTATAAACTATTTAGGAAGGCAGGAAGGTATGAACTCTCCTAATGGATAATGAACTATCTCCCAGAGATACATTGTCAGGAAGTCATGAATAGACAAACTAAAATGTCCAAGACAAACCGCCCGCCTCTGCCTTCCGAGTGCTGGGATTAAAGGCATGCAACACCAAACCCGGGTTTAGAAACAATCCCCAGTGCTCCATGTTTCCTATTACCTGATCTCAAAACACACTGCAGGTGACAGAACAAACGGAAGAGAACAGAACAGAACCCTACAGAATACTGCATTAATACTCAAGGTCCAACGGAAGCTCAGAGAACACAGAAATAGTCCCAGTGCATCACAGACGGCCACGGGTCTCCAGTCCGTGTTTCTCAGAGGACACGGACGTCGCCCGGTCCGGTAAATTTGGCAGTGTGGGGAGGACCTGAGAACTGAAGGATCGCACTGTGAATCATCGGATGGGGACAAAATCGTGGATTTTAGAAACGGCTTCCCATGAACCGGAGGGGCAGGGAAACAAAGCGGGCGCGCGTCGCCCCGCCGCGGCCCGCACCCGGCCACCGCGTCCTCGGGGAGCCCGGGCGCAGCTGCAGAGGCTCCGCCGCGGTCCCCGCGACCTGAGCGGCCGCCCGCCCCGCACCCGGGCGCTCACCATGGCTGCGCTCCGGGCCTCCTGCGGCCTCACGCGGCTCCCGGCAGCAGCGCTCGTGGAGCCGCTGAGGTCCAGTAACTCGGGACGCCCTCAGCGGGACCGGACGGCGCAGCGAGGGCCGTGCCAGGAAAAAAGATGGCGGACGAGGAACTTCCGCTCCGTTCTCTGGCGCTCCTGATCAAGCAAGTTGCACAGGATCGCCACTTTTTACGTCCGAATCGCTGGACAACTACGACCTGACACTGTTATTTGGTTTGGAGATCATGAAAAAAAAAAAAAAGCTTAACAGCTTGAGACTCCATAAACTGACAGGACAGGGCCGCAACTACGGCGGCACCAGAAAGAAATATGGCGAGTGACGCTCTTCCGTTCCGCTCACGGGGATCCCGATGGGACAGCTCATACTGGCCGCTTCAGCTGCCCTCATGATTACTCCGGGGCCAGTGTCACACCGTGCGGTTGAACAGTCCGGGACTCCCTGAGCTACTAGCACAGTGCTGGAGCAGATGAGGAAAGTCCCACGGGTGCTCTTGATTCATACACTGAGCCTTTGTGACAGAATAAGGGATGCCTACCTGACAAGCTGGAACCAAATCCCGCGTTCCAGCCACAGCCGTTCTCGGCCCAGTCTTCTCTCGGTGGGAACCAGCTGACCTTGGATGTAACTGCATTTGTGCAGAATTTGCCTCTGACTTTGCCCAACGGCCACCTGCTGGTTTTCTACACTCTGCACCTCTCCCAGTTTGTTAAGTGAATTACAAGGTTAGTGTTCCGTGGACACAATCCACGTGTTCAGAGAAGAGGTTGGCTAGCTCAGAACACACTGAAACAGGGACAGCCTCATGCCAGCCATTCTTGAGCAATTTGGAATGAGGCAGTTTGTTTCAGAGCCAAGATGTTCTCAGAACTTTTCATTCTACCCATCTGCATTAAAAGATGAACATGCCAAGAAGAGAATTTAAGCATTCAGTGCATATGGAAACTAGAGTAATATGCTAGCAGTATTCCACAGAGGGAAGAAAAACATCTGAGTTCTTATACAACAGCCTGCTTCATTCACATTTGCAAGGATTGAGAAGGCAACAATATTTTAAGCCCGAGAGCTAACACCAATCCATAAGATGGCATCCTCTCTGAAAATGTTTCATTACAAAGATGATTGTTGATCATCGACGAATTTTTGTTTATGCTTCAAAGTGTCCCAAAGCACACCCCTCCCCCATTTCACTGGAGACTGGCTCCATACAAATCTTGCTACTTCAACGTTCAAGTGACTCAAATAGGCCCCATCTTCTGTTTTCCCCTCTCCATCTCCTGAGTGTTGTAGCATTTCATGTTCATGATTTACATGTTAATCTAAATTATTCATATTTCTCAGAACCTCAAAAGATCATGAACTCGGGGCTGGAGAGATGTCTCAGCAGTTAAGAGCACTGGCTGCTCTGCCAAAGGTCCTGAGTTCAATTCTCATCAGCCACATGGTGACTTGCAACTATCTGTAATGAAATATGATGCCATCTTCTGGCCTGCAGGTATTATGCTGGCAGAATATTGTATACATAAAAAAAGATCATGAACTCAGAACCTTGTAAACCTAAGAACCTAGTAGATCATGCTCCACTTCAGTGTTCAGCAAAGCTTCCTGTCTCAAAGTTCATGCTGAACTATGCTTTTTTTTTAAATTAACACTCTGGTGGGACCAGTGAACGCCAAACACTTCCTCTGGCATATCCAACTGCCTCAAAAATGCCCGTCTTCTTGATTGCCCTTAAATCCCTGATATTCGTTGGATTTAAGATTAGAGATAACCAAGTGTCTCTTATGACTCTGAGTCAGTTCATTAGGGACTGACTTTCTTCATATTGTCTTAGAATATGCAGCCTTTGTCTCAAGGAGGATCAATAGTTATATCATTCAATTTCTGTCCTTCCGTAGCACTTAGATTGAGAGGAACTGAGATGAGTGAAGAATTTTTCACATATCTTGCATTCATATTATGGTTTCTTTCTGTTGTGAATGTTTCTTTGGCATTGCAAGTAATTTATGAAGTCTTTCTTATATACCTTTCTTTGGTAAGTTTTCTCTCTACTGTGAGTATTTCATTGAAGAGAACTGTAACTAGTGAAGGCTTTCCCACACACCTTACACACACACAGTTTCTTCCCACTGTGAACCTTTCCATGATATTGAGGGCAAATGTTTTAAGTGAAGAATTTATCACACAGCTGACATACATAGGGTTTGTCTCCACTGTGAATTCTTTTGTGGCTTGAAGAGAACTATGAGTAACGAAGGCTTTCCTGCATAACTTACATACATAGGGGTTTTCTTTACTATGAACCTTCAAATGCTAATGAAGAGAACCATGATTAGTAAAGATTTGCTTACATAGCTTGCATTCACAGGCATTAATGTCAGTATGAATTTATTCATGTGTTTGTAAAGAACTTGATCACACAAAAGCTTTTCCACATAGTTTACAAATGAGGTTTCTCTCCACTGTGAAGTTTAGCATTATATTGAAGATAATTGTGATTCATGAAGGATTTCCCACACAACTTACAGATACAGGGTTTTTCTCCACTGGGAACCATGATTAGTGAATTTTTTTTTTTTTTTTTTTTTTTTTTAACAAAGCTTGTATTCATAGGACTTATCCCTGGTATGGATTTGTATGGATTCGTTCATGTGATTGTAAGGAACTTGATAATATGTAAGCTTTTTCACATACTTACTACATAGGGTTTCTCTCAGCTGTGAATCCTTTCATGGTATCTAAGGGAATCATTTCAACTGAAGGTTTTCCCACATAATTTACATATATGGGATTTCTCTCCACTGTGAACCTTTTCATGACAATGAAGAGGGCTTCAATCAGTGAAAGGTTTCCCATATGGTGTACATGCATCATTCTTTAATTCAATCCAGTGTGAATTTCTTTCTGACTTAAAACAATTTTGAAAAACACTTGTGTAACTTGTTTACATTCATATGGTTTCTCTCCACTGTCATCCTTTTTATGATGTTGAAGGATGCAGAACTAAGTGAAGGTTTTCCCACCTTGTCTACATTTTTAGGGATTCATTCCATTATGTATCTTTTCATGTTGGTAAAAGATACTAGGATAAGTAAAAGCTTTATCATATTGTTTACATGCATAAAACTTCCCCCTAGTGTGAATTCCTTCATGGATCACAAGTGAACTGAAACCTTTACCATGTATCTTACACGCAAACTGTTTATTTCCATGGCACATGATCATATGTCTCTGAATGTCTGCAAGAGTAAAAAAGCATTTCCCACACTGCTTGCATACATGTGATTTCTCTCCATTGTGAATTTTTGTATGACTTTGAACATAATTGTTGATATTCTCTACAAGTGAAAAGAAAACACAGAACACACAACAAACCTGCTTAGGGGTTTACTAGAAGGGGGACATGTACAGGCCTGGTAAGGTCGGTATGCAGAGAGAGAGGATCAAGATGATGCATCCAGCTTTTAAGGGCTGCCTAGCACACGCATACAGAGGGATGATGTGGTGACATCATATACAGATGACGGAGCTCATGCATGCGTGCAAGCGTTTATGCAGTTGTGTCAGATGTAGGTGGTGCAACCATGTTGCACGTGGGTCAGGCAGAGTCCTTTAAGTTTCCTGGGACCATTAGGCACTTCTGCCTGAGGGCTTTTCTGCAATGTATGGCCCTAGAACCCAGAAGTGTCAGCCATGTTGGTTTGGCTGAACTCATAACAACCGTATCTACTGAAGACTTCCCCACATTGCTGACATTCATACAGTTTCTCTCCACTGTGAGTTATTCACATGTTTCACAAAGCACTGGGGAGACATGAAGGATCTTTCACACTCCTTACATTTTTATAATTTCTCTGCACTTCCCTGATATTCACATTATTTGCTTGCAGTCTTAAATGTGACAGATTCCTCATTGAATTTCAATAATCATTTCTAAGATTTTTTTTGTCTTGCCTTTTTCCTAAAATGCAGACCAGGAAAATCTCTTTGAATAACTACAACATTAGAGGAATTGCATTTTAGTTTACAGGCAGCACAGGATAAAGCATGATGCATTTATAGCATTTTTCCTTTCCCATTTCAAATCATGGGCTTGCACTGTCCAGCTGAAATGCTTGTTCTCTCATTGATTAAACAAAGGAATTCCTCACTCTTCCCTATACCACTCAGGTTTCTGATGATTTCTTGCATCAGATATTTGTGGAGCTTCTTTTGGGAGGAATCCAGCAAAGCCCATTCACAGTTCACAGTTATAACCTCAAAGGTTACAGACTCCTAAAACACGCCACACATTTCCAGGAAGGATGGGTGAGATTCAAGCACTTGATATGTGCATTTGACCAGTAACACATTCATGCAATGCTGAAGTTTCCCGACATATATGTGGTGGTCATCACACTCTCACCCTTCGTTTATGCTTAGCTCTTCTCACAGTGCAATTCTGAAGCTAGACTGGAGCTGGGCAGTAAAGCAACCCCAGATGTATGAGATCAACAAATGTGTTGCTGGGTCACTTCAATTGATTTCTATATTAGGCCTGATGATACATCTTCTATTAGAAAGTCCCAAGACTTAGCATGTACAGGAGAGTTTACAGCAGGTGTCCTGAGACTTTGTTAGAAAAGCTTGAGAACAAAGACCCACAATTTCTATGGCCTACAGCCTGGTATGCCAATGGACCCCACCAACCTGTGAAGAGAGATGGTGTTCAAGTTTATGCTAATAATATGGTGTTCATTTCATTGCTGTTGATTTAATTGCATCTGAATGTTAGCAAGTTTCTGTACCACTAGAAGGGGCTGGCCATACCTGACCAGAATCAAAATACGCTATGGAGAATTAGTCTCTAATTATAAAGATAGATCAAAACTTCTTAATCCAGTACTCCAAATAGAGTTGCATAACTGAATGTGAGAGTAGGAAAAATTCAGAAAGAGTGAAATGTTTATGAACACACAATGATTAAAAATTAATGCAGCCAGGTGGGGGTGGCACATGCCTTTAATCCCAGCACTTGGGAGACAGAGGCAGGTGAATCCCTGTGAGTTCGAGACCAGCCTGGTCTATAAGAGCTAGTTCCAGGACAGGCTCCAAAGTTACAGAGAAACCCTGCCTTGATAAACAAAAAACAAAACAAAAAAATTATTACAACTGCCAACTGGAAAAGGGGGGGGGCATTTCGGGGTCACCAGAAACCTGGTACAAGGAAAACTCCAAGAAATCTTAAAGGTAGACTCTCGATAAGACTCCTAGTAATTTCAGATATGTAACCTGACACGGTCATCTGTGAACAGGCAAGACTTCCAGTGGAGGGACTGGGACACTAATCTAGCCACATCACCTTCAACCTACAGTTTATCCTGCCTATGAGATATGCTGAAGTAAGGGTGCTTCAGAGATCATGGGAGTGGCCAACCAGTGACTGGTCCAGCCTGAGACCCATGTCATGAGAGTGAGTTCACCCTGGTCTGAAAACTGCTGTGTAGGCTGACCTTAAACTCACAGAAATTTGTCTTCATCTGCCTTCTAAGTGCTGAGATTACAGCCATGTGCCACCACATCTAGTGAAAAGGTCCTATTATTGGGGAACATACTCTTCTGGAAGTCAGAAAACTTGTCATAATCATATCTCAGCATCCTCATGAACAAACTGCCACATTAGCTGGGTTGGTGGCAGACACATGAACTGAAGTATCTGTGACACAAATTTGCTAAGAAAAGACAAGAGTTGGAATCAGGAAGTGGTCTTCTGCTATGACAGTCGTGTTCCTGTTATCTTTTGGAGGACTATGGAAGACATTGAACTACAAAAGTGTTTGAATGCTGTAAGCAGAGTTAAATGGGCCATCCTAGTGGGAAATGGAAAGGCCACAGTGCTGCGAGCAATGTGGGTGATCAAGGCAGAGCTTAAGAGACGTCAAGAGGGAAATGGTTATCATTTCCATCACCCAGCACTTTTGCAAAATGTGTAGACATCCCAAGCACGGGCACTTCTGGATTCCAGACCCATGCATGGATCATCAAGCACTCAGGCAACTTCCATAGCCACTGAGACCCTCAAGCCCTACATGACCCATGTGCAGCGTGATCATGTGATCTATGCATGAAGCTGCTACATAAGCCCCTGTGCGCATGTGCTAGGCAGCCTTTAAAAGCTAGACATCCCCACTCCATGCTCTCTTCCTGCACCAACTTCCTCAGGCCTGTGCAAGCATCTTTCTCTCTCTCAACAAACTCTTGAAGTGGGTTTCGTGTGTGTCTCATAGTTCATTCTTGCTCGTGCTTTATAATTTCGGAAACAACTGGGCTATAGACATTTCTTGTGATGTTCTGTTCTTGTGTTTGCGAATGCGTTCAGGTGTCCACAGTGACCAGAAGAGGACCTATTTCACTTGGAGCTGGAGTTACTGACATTTGTGAGACACCTTAGTTTTTTTTCTATTGCCATGACAAAACATCATGACCAAGACAACTTATAAAAGAAAGCAATTAACTGGACTTGTGGTTCCAGAGGATGGTGAAGCAAAGGTAGGAACAGCGAGGGCTCACATCTTGGTCTGCAAGTAGGAGGTAGATCAAACCACACTTCCCACCTCCCAATCCTTTCCATAGTATTCCACAACTGGGGGCTAATTATTCAAAGATATGAACCTATGAGATTTTGCTGCCTGAAGGTTTTGGGGGAGCAGCCTCCAATAGTGTAGGGCTTGAAAGGAATCCATGGAGTTGGTGTACTAGATTTTTCTATCTGGAGGATTAAGGGAAAAAAGACTTTCACACACTTTCTAGAGGGTTTTCTTCTTTTATAAAAATTCTGTTTTAATTATATGTATATGTTGTGTGGTACCGTTGGGGCATCCATCTTCAGCCTACAGGCCCATAGTGTTCAGCAGACATTTCCATGAAGCAGGAAATTTTAAAGACAGTTTAGTCATTTTCTGCTGTGTCCTGCAGAATGTCTCGCAGACTCTTTTATGAGTCAGGAACCCCGAAAGACCATCTCACCTTTAGGCAAGTTCAGCAATCCTCTCTCTGCGGGTTCTCTGTGTCCAGTTTATGCAACAGTCCAGGCAAGAGCAGTTTCTTGCCCAAATGGCTATCAAACTCCATAAGGATCCTCTTCGATGCCCATCTTCCTCTTGAAGTAGCTGGTGCTGCCAGGAGCAGACATGTCCTATTGCCATGAAAAACCCTAAATTATTAAAACATTTAAAATGCCATATTTTGTAGTCTTTGAAAGATATGAATAATGCCTATCCAACTGAAATATATCTCTATATATCTAGAAAATCTAACTAACATGACTACAAGCTTGACTATTATTGATGATTATCCATTAACAACCTATATTTCCTAATTATACATTACATTTTAAAAATGAACTACACAATCATAATACCTTAATCTAGATTAAAAATATGTATATACATATAACAAAATTGACCTTAAAATCCATACCAATGCAAATTATTCATACCTATATCATAACAGACGCAGGTTAACATTTTCCCTGCTAAGCCAGCTCGTGGTGCTACACAAAATATTAAAAATGGGTTAGATCAATATGTAAGAGCTAGCCAATAAGAGGTTAAAACTAATGGGCCAAGCAGTGTTTGAAAGAATACAGTTTCCATGTAATTATTTCGGGTAAAGCCATGCGGCCAGCCGGGTGCCGGGGACGCAGCCCTGCCGCTCCTATTACAACACTATGGGCTTGTAGGCCAAAGATGGATGCTCCACTGGTACAGAAGAACTTTGGGTAACTGTCCAGTCAGTGAGATATCTCTGTCATTTCTAGAGTTTTGGAAGTTGCTTACAATGCACTTCCTATTTACTCAGGTAATATTATATCCTTTTGGAGTCTTTGATGGAGCTCAAGAATAATTATTATTATTATAGTTTTCCTTAGTTATGATAAAGATAATGTAGATATAAATATTGTAACTGTATCTTGCTTGGTAACTGTTTTGCTGTATGTAATTTTACTATGTTAAAGTTAAAACCTTCCTTTTTGTTTAAACAGAAAAGGGGAAATGGTGTGGAAGGTCCTTCTGTCTGTGTGTTGCTTTTTTTAGTTAATGGATAAAGAACTGACTTGGCCTATAGCATGGGAGGAGGAAGTCAGAGTTAGAGAGATGTCATGGAACCACTGCCAGAGTCAGACATAGCAAACTTTGCCAGTAAACCACTGCCATGTGGCAATATGCAGAATAATAGAGAAGGGTTAGTTTAGGATATAAGTTTAGCCAGAAATATGCTTAAGATATTGGCCAAACAGTATAGCAAATAATATGGTTTCCTGAGCAGTTATTTCATGGTTGGGTGGCTGGGAAATGAACAAGCAGCCTCCTGCAACACTTGGGAACTGCGCCATCCCTGCCTGGAATTGGCTGCTCTCCCGACCTGCTGCCTGACCACTGCTGCCACTTGGAGACTTGCGGCATTTCTGCCACTGAAGCCATTTGGGGAACTGCAGCATTTTACTTTTACCATTACATTGGTGCCATGAGACTTGGGAGGCTCTCCCGCCCCGAGCGCCTCTCCTGGGACTGGGATCTGGAACTGGGTATTTTTTCACAACAACCACGTGTTCCATATGCCTGAGTGTGATTTCTATGCACACCACCAGCTTCAGTTAGTGAAGTTCTCCCATTCTGGTCAGCTTAACCATTTCTCTGAACCCAAGGAATTTACTGTTGAGCTCCCAGAAATCTTCCAGTGTTTCTAGAAATGGGGGACAGCCCTCAACCATGGTCATTTTTTTTAACATTTTTTTATTGATATTTATTGAGCTCTACATTTTTCTCTGCTCCCCTCCCTGCCTCTCCCCTCCATCCTTCAGTCCTCCCCCAAGGCCCCCATGCTCCCAATTTACTCAGGAGATCTTGTCTTTTTATACTGTCTACTTCCCATGTAGATTAGATCTATGTAAGTCTCTCTTAGTGTCCTCATTGTTGTCTAAGTTCTCTGGGATTGTGATTTGTAGGCTGGCTTTCTTTGCTTTATGTTTAAAAACCACCTATGAGTGAGTACATGTGATAATTATCTTTCTATGTCTGGGTTACCTCACTTAAAATGATGTTTTCTAGCTCCATCCATTTTTCTAAAAATTCAAGATGCCATTATTTTTTTCTGCTGTGTAGTACTCCATTGTGTAAATGTACTACATTTTCCTTATCCATTCTTTGGTCAAGGGGCATTTAGGTTGTTTCCAGGTTCTGAGTATGACAAACAATGCTGCTATGAACATAGTTGAGCACCTGTCCTTGCGGCACAATTGAGCATCCTTTGGATATATACCCAGAAGTGGAAATACTGGGTCTTGAGAAAGGTCGTTTCCTAATTTTCTGAGAAATCACCACATTGACATCCAAACGGATTGTACCAGCTTGCATTCCCACCAGCAATGCAAGAATGTTCCCTTTTCCCCAGAACCTCTCCAGCATAAGTTGTCATCAGTGTTTTTGATCTTGGAAATTCTTACAAGTGTAAGATGGAATCTCAGAGTTGTTTTGATTTGCATTTCTTTTATGACTAAGGATGTTGAACATCGCCTTAAGTTTCTTTCAGCCATTTTAGATTCCTCTCTTGAGAGTTCTCTGTTTAGGTCTGTACTCAATTTTTTTTTATTGGATTATGTGTTCTTTTGGTGTCCAATTTCTTGAGTTTTTTGTATATTTTGGAGATCAGACCTCTGTCTGATGTGGGGTTAGTGAAGATCTTTCCCCATTCTGTAGGCTGTTGTTTTGTCTTGTTGATTGTGTCCTTTGCTTTACAGAAGCTTTTCAGTTTCAGGAGGTCCCATTTATTAATTGTTTCTCTCAGTGTCTGTGCTGCTGTGGTTCTATTTAGGAAGTGGTTTCCTGTGCCAGTGCATTCAAGTGTACTTCCCAGTTTTTCTTCTATAAGGTTCAGTGTGGCTGGATTTATGTTGAGGTCTTTGATTCATTTGGACTTGAGTTTTGTGCATGGTGATAGATATGGGTCTATTTTCATTCTTCTACATGTTGATATCCAGTTTTACCAGCACCATTTGTTATATATGCTTTCTTTTTTTCATTTGATATTTTTTGCTTCTTTATCAAAGATCAGGTGTTAGAACGTGTGTGGCTTGATATCCCAGTCTTCTATTCAATTCCCTTGGTCCTCCTCTCTGTTCTCATGCCAATACTAGGTTGTTTTCAGTACTGTAGTTCTGTAGTAGAGTTTGAAGTCAGGGATTGTGATGCCTCCAGAAATTCTTTTATTGTACAGGATTGTTTTGACTATCCTGGGTTTTTTGCTTTTCCATATTATGTTGAGTACTGTTCTTTTGAGGTCTGTAAAGAATTTTGCTGGGCATTGCATTGAATCTGTAGATTGCTTTTGGTAATATTGCCATTTTTACTATGTTAATTCTGCCTACCCTATAGCATGGGAGATTTTTCACTTTCTGGTGTCTTCTTCAATTGCTTTCTTTAAAGATTTAAAGTTCTTGTCATACAAGTCTTTCACTTGTTTGATTAGAGTTACTCTGAGATATTTTATGCAATTTGTGGCTATTGTGAAGGGTGTTGATTCTCTGATTTCTTCTCCAGTCTTTTTTATCATCTGTGTACAGGAGGGATACTGATTTTTTTTGAATTAGTCCTGTATCCTGCTACATTGCTGAAAGTGTTTATGAGTTGTAGAAGTTGCTTGGTAGAATTTTTGGGATCACTTATGTAAACTATCATATCATCAGCAAAGAGTGAGATTTTGACTTCTTTTCCAATTTGTATCCCCTTGATCTCCTTTTGGTGTCTTAATTGGTCTAGCTAGGACCTCAAGAACTATATTGACTAGATATGGAGAGAGTGGACAACCTTGTCTTGTTCCTGAATTCAGTGGGATCACTGGGAGTTTCTCTCCCTTTAGTTTGATGTTTGTTGTTGGCTTGCTGCATGTTGCCTAATTATGTTTAGGTATGTTCCTTGCATCCCTGCTCTCTCTAAGACTTTTATCATGAAGGGATGTAGTATTTGGTCAAATGCCTTTTTGGCATTTAATGAGATTATTATGTGGTTTTTATTTTTCAGCTTGTTTATATGGTGGATTATGGTGACAGATTTTTGTATGTGAGCCAATCCTGCATCTGTGGGATGAAGCCAACTTGGTCATGCTGGATGATGGTTCTGATGTGTTCTTGGATTCGATTTGCTAGTATTTTGTTGAGTATATTTGCATCAATGTTCCTGAGTGAGATTGGTCTGTAATTCTCTTTCTTAGTAATGTCTTTCTGTAGTTTGGAAGTCAGGGTAATTGTAGCCTCATAAAAAGAGTTTGGCAATGTTCCCTCTGTTTCTATTGTGTGGAATAATTTGAGGAGTATTGGTATTAGTTCTTCTTTGAAAGTCTTGTAGAATTCTAAGCTGAAACCTTTTGGTCCTGGGCTTTTTTTGGTTGGGAGACTTTTGATGTCTGTTTCTATATCTTCAGCAGTTATTGGTCTGTTTGTTTATCTGGTCTTGATTTAATTTTGGTAAGTGATATTTATCCAGAAAGTTGTTCATTTAAGTTTTCCAATTTTGTGAGTACAGGTTTTCAAAATATGACCTGATGATCCTCTGTATTTCCTCCATGTCTGTTGTTATGTCCCCCTTTACATTTCTGATTTTGTTAATTTGGATATTCTCTCTCTGCCTTTTGGTTAGTTTGGATAAAGGTTTGTCTATTTGTTGATTTTCTTGAAGAAACAACTCTTTGTCTCATTGATTCTTTGTATAGTTTTCTTTGTTTCTATTTTGTTGATTTCAGCTCTCAATTTGATTATTTCCTGTCCTCTAGTTCTCTTAGGTGAGTTTGCTTCTTTTTGTTCTAAAGTTTTCAAATATTCTGTTAATTCATGAGTTTGAGAATTTTCCAGCTTCAGTCCCTTCTTCTGTTCCTTTAGCTCCTACTGCTGTCCCTTCAACTTCTACCCCCATTCCTTCAGCTTTCACCCCTGTTCCTTTAGCTCCTACCACCATCCCTCCAGCCCCTACTCCCATTCCTCCAGCTACTGCTCTGGTCCCTGCTAAGGAAGCACACCTTCCCAACCTCAATAGACACATACTCTGCTTCTTTACTTCCTGCTGCCTTACCACCTCCCTCTGCTCACTCTTCTACTCCACCAGCCCTGCTGGATCACTCTTCTTCTCCAGTGCCTGGCTGCAGCAGTCACCCTGCTTTGGCACCCACCTTTACCCCTCCTCTCACACGTTCATGTGCTGCTATGGAATCCAACTGTGACCAAGCTAAGTCAGTTGCAGTTTTCCCATTGCAAGAGGTGTCTGACATAGATCGATTGATTATAGTACACATTCCTCTCTCCCTCTCAGAACTCTCCCATATAGAACAAAAACTGGGGTCCTATATGTCTAATTCTACCTCTTTCATAAAGCAATTCCAATATATTACCCGGTCTTATAATCTCACCTTTCATGATATCTATATGATCCTATCTAATAACCTACTTCCTGAACAGTGCAGGTGAGTTTGGGAGCAGACCAGACTACAAGTAGACTAGGTTCACCAAAGATGTGTAACACACCCCCGGGGACAGAGGCAGTCCCCAAACAGAAACCACACTGGGATTATAACACCCCAGGTAGAATTTTAATGAGGGACAGGTTTTGAACTTGGCTTCTGGCAAGTCTCTGTAAGGCTGCCCTCAAGCTAGTAAGCTATAATAAGCTCTCAGAGGTCATTTAAGATATGAAAGAAAATCCTGCATTTTTGGAATGCCTCACTAAAGCCCTGTTACAACATACTAACTTAGATCTAGAAACTATGGAAGGTAGACAGTTACTCATGATTCATTTTTTCCCTCAGTACTACCCTGACATTAAGGCTAAACTTAGATGTTTGGAGAAAGGCCTCTTGACCCCGCAGGCAGAAGTCTTAGACTTGGCTTTTAAGGTGTACCATGCGAGGAATGACAAAACCCACAATTATCACTGTTATGTGCTAGCTACAGCCCTCCCACCAACGAGGCAACAGACCAACTGATCCATGCAGTCAATGCTGCTCCTTTGCCCCCTGGGGCTTGAGAACCACAAGGCTCATGTTTCAAATGTGGTAGAACTGGTTACTGGGTCAGAGCATGCCCTAATCCTCATCTTGGTCCCATGAGACCTTGTCCAAGATGCCATAGGGAAGGACATTGGGTAGTCAATTGTCCTTGTGCTCATTGTGGTATGGAGACATCAAACCCAGAAAATTCCCAAGTTGACCTGTAGAACTTTAAGACAACTCCGAGGCCTCTCAGCCTTAGTGCTTTCCCCCCTTCCCTGGGAACCAGGAATCTAACATTTACCCACTCAAGTACTGAAATGTTGGGAACTTTCCATCTTCCTGAGTCCTTGTGAATGTTCTCCAAATAGAACTCAGTTATTAGAATAGGGGCAAGATAATCCTTAGGTGTTGACTCAGTTCCTGATGTTTTGACTCAGTCCCTGGGAAGGGGGCAAAGTGACCCTCAGATGTTTCCTCTTACCTCACCTGATCTTACCTCACCATTCTCCAGCCAATTACTGGTAATTGCCCTTTGAATAAGCCAATCATAATAGTTAAAGAACAACCCCCAAACCTCCCCCATTGTTTCTGTGGTTTTTTGCTTTAAAAGTAACCTGTACCAGCTATTTGGGGTCTTTCTGGCTTCTTGAATGCTGAAAGACCCTGTTGCAACAGAATTAATAAAATCCTCATGATTTTACATCAACTGTGGTATGAGAGATAGTCTCTTGGAGTGACTCCTCCTAGGTGACTGGACTCCAGGGTCCAACAGACCTTCTAGGTCTGGTCATGGATGAGTAAGGCTTCCCGGGCTCCTTTGACCTGACCACAACCATCATCTGTAACAGGGAGCCATGGGTAAACATCATGGTATCAGGATGGTCTATCTTCTTTTTCTTGGACACCAGAGCCACATACTTGGTACTGAGGGAATTTTGGGGGCACACCCCTCCTAGTTTCCCTATTGTCAGGGTAGGGGGACAGTTTTATCTACCTCAGCCGACCCTACCACTTAACTGTGTTTTTAAGGGTATTTATCTCACTCATTCATTTTTATTCATGCTGACACCTGCCCAGTACCTCTTATGGGAAGAGTTTTTTTTTTTTTTAACAAAAGTAGGAGCTTCCATTTTTTTGCTCCTTCCAATCACCTTACCTCAGACTTACCAACAGCTCCCCTTCTCCTCCTTCTAGCCTCCCAACCTCCCAGCCCCAATGTGTCTTTTCCTCTACCAACCTCTCAGGTGGACCCCCAATTTTGGGGCACCCCAAAACGTCTCTGTTAAGAGGGTCCAGACAGTTTCTGATGTTCTTCTCTGAGAAATTATCCCCTGGTTTGTAATCTCAACCTCTCTTCAGCTAGATAATAGCCTAGAGTTTACCTCCCAGATCTCTCAAACTTTATATAAGGCTCTTAACATTTCCTGGCATTTTCATATCCCATACCATCCTCAGTCTTAGGGAAGGTAGAACAAACTAACCACTCCTTTAAAAATGTTCTTGTTAAGATGTCATAGGAGTTTTACCTTGACTGGGTAAAACTTTTGCCTCTGACCCTTCTTAGGCTTAGGGCTCTTCCCAAAAGCCCCCTTTCCATCCCACCCTTTGAACTCTTATATAGGTGACCGGTTTTACCCCCTGGCTTCTCACTCCAAACCTCTTCCCCTTGCTGATCTCTTGCTTACTCTGCTGGTATTCCATGTTATCTCCCTATTATGGGATTTTACCGAGTACTTAACTACTCATTTCCCCAACTATGTGCCAATTCATGCCCATTGCTGATTAAAATAGGGTATCAGGTACTATTCTCTCCCCCAGACCAATGCCCCTCACTTCTTTCCCCTAAACGGCAGGGCCCCTTTATAGTAATTCTTGTAACTCCCACAACTGCCAAGCTCGAGGAACTCTCTCATTGGATTCACCTGTTCCACCTTAAACCTTTTACTCTTCCAACTCAAGATACTCCCTTACATACAGTAACTCAAGCAGGGCCCTGCTCCCTTAAGTTTCAGAGGACACCAAGATTAGCCACTCTTTTTACAGTTCCAGAAAAATAAAAGTTTCATCTTTTATTCATCATTGTACTCAACTCTCCTGTGCCAAAAATTTTATATACTATCCCTCTTTCTCCTATCCACTTAGCCAACTTCTCTTTATCTCCAATGTCATGCTTAAATTTCCAGTTAACCACTCAGCTTTTATTACAGGGACCACCATTAAACATAGAGCCAGAGGTACAAGGATTGCCAAAAGACCAGATGGTATGAAACAATAATGAGTGTGGGGACATTCACAGCCCCAAACTCCAAAAATTCACAAAACAGACTTTAACATGACAGGTTTATCACTGACTGTAGCAGTCTCCTGGATGTTAAGGTAACACCATGATGCTAAATAGAACAAGTGTCTTAAGATTTGCTTCAGGTAAAACATTGAAGGGTCTAATAATTCCCCTTTATAATAATTCCCCCTTCTTTTCCTCTCTTCTCACCACTGTCTTCTATTCCAACACTATACCATTGTAATCATAAGCTTTTAATATGTCTAAAACTTATTTCTTTTCAAACATTTTTTCATAATCTCCAGGGAGCCAACTGGACCTAACTAAATGGACCAGACTCACCCAGAATAAGTATCCTTCAATTCTTCCCTTATTATTCCTGGTCTTAAGAACCCCTGGGAAATTCTCTCCTCTACCTCTATCTTAAGTCTTGGGACTCTCCTTCCTCAATCACCAGGATCTAAATTTTTTTCCAGACATAATTTTCTACCTTTCCAGGATCTTGTAAGATCCAAGCTGCCAGCCAGCCAGTTCCACAGAACCCGGAAAAAACACAATAATCAGCCACTCCAGGACATGGTCAAGCATCTCAACTCTCTGACACCCACAAAATCAGCAGGAAGCAGTCACAAGAGACCTTATGATGCCCCATTGCCACCCATTAAAGACCCCAAACTTCCCAGATTTTTATAATAAACAACAGGGTGGAATGTCATGATTTCAGCCACAATAAGGCTGACAATTCCGGGTTCTTGGGCCATACACATGCCAACAAGCCTTCAGGCAGAAGTGCCTAATGGCCCTGGGGATGTTAAAGGGCCCTGCATGACCCACGTGCGGTTTGGTTGCCTCATCCACGTATGACTCAGCTAAGCCCTTGCACACATGTGTGAGCCCCGTCATCTGTGCATGTCGTAGCCACATCAAGCCCCTGTGAGCATGTGCTGGGCAGCTTTTAAAAGTTGGATGTGCCCCTCCCCACTCTGTGCACACTGACCTCCCCAGGCCTGTCATACCCCCTCTAATAAATTCCTAAGCTGTTTTGTTGTGTGTTTCGTGTTTCCTTCTCACTCTCACCAGGTAATTTCATTAATAGTTTTAGAAATGCCAGTGCCAGGTGTTAGTCACCAGAAGTACCAGCTACAGTTAAATGGAGCAGGCTGAGATCTAAAAGACAGCTTATGTATATGCTGTTGAATGTGGGACCAAAGAAATACTTTATTTTTGATATTCTTTTTTCGAATATTTACATTTTATTTTGTTTTTATGGGGGTGGGGCACACAGTACACATGTTGAGATCATAGGTCACTCATAGGAGTTGGTACCCTTCTTCCTCATGTGGGTCTCAGGGATTGAACTCAGGACATTGGGCTTGGCAGCAGGTGCCTTTACCAGCTAAGCTATCCTGACTACCCTATTTTTTGATATTCTTGATATAGCAGGAAGACATTTAAGAGATTTTAATTTTTTAGAAAAAAAATTTAAAATAAATTTATAAGGCGGTGAGACATCTGTGCTATAAAATGTTTTATATTGTTAATATTTAAACTTCAAATAAAAGGCTAAAAATTAGGGTCAGAGCCATAATCACCAAAAGCTAACCAGAAGCAGAAATGTTCATTTCTTGTGATGCAGAAGACAATGACCTAAGCAGTTTGATAGAGGGCTTGGAACAGCATCCAAGCCTATGAATCTCAACCTTCTAGAGGTTGTACAGGAGTAGTCTGGGACCCCCTGCATGTCAGATGTTTGAATTGAGACTCACAACATAGGCAAAACTGCAGTTGTAAAATAACAACAGGGAAAATTCTGTAGTGGGAGGATCACTATAACATGAAAAACTATATTAAAATGTAAAAACATTAAAATATTACCTAATGGTTTTAAAATATATTTCCTTGTTCAAGGTGTATTCAAACATACATTAAAAATGTATGTTTAGCCTCCTTATCTTTGCTAACTTTGTTGGGTTTAAGCTATTTGGATAAACTGAGTCATAAATTTTTATATTGATACTAAGAGGTTTGGACCTTTTCAACTGGGAAAAGAATGTTGTTTCTATGTCAAACACTCTGGAGTAATTAGATTCAATGGCCTTGATAATGATGGAGAATGGAACACTCACAAGGAAGCTGGATGAAAACTTGCTCAGCTGTCTCCTTGGTTAACAATCTTGCTTTCAGCTCTAATAATCTTGCTTTCCAAGCCCGAGAGGTAACACAACTAAAAGGAAGCCCTGGAGTCACTAGGAAGGCCATAACTTGGAGGCCATCACAGCTGTAAGCAAGGGCACTGATGTAGGTGGGTCTTCTTTCCATGTGTTGCTTTCATTGGTTAATTAATAAAGAAATTGCTTGCCCTGATAGGTCAGAACATAGGTGGGTGGAATAGGCAGAACAGAATGCTGGGAAGAAGGCAATGAGGCAGACGCCATAGCTCTCCTCTCCAAGATGGACACAGGTTAGAATCTTCCCGATAAGCCACCATCTCATGGTGCTACACACAGTAACAGAAATGGGTTAATCAAGATGTGAGAGTTAGCCAATAAGAGGCTGGAACTAATGGGCCAGGCAGTGTTTAAATGAATACAGTTTCCATGTAATTATTTTGAGTAAAGCTAGTCGGTGACTGGGGGCCAGGCAGCGGGAAGCAGCCCACAGCTCCTTCTACAAATGGTGCCCAGATGTGGAAACTGAATCCACAGAAAGCCTGAGAAATCTTGGGAAAGAATAGAGTAAAGCATGTTTTCTTGGTAGCAATTTCTCGGGTTTGCTCTGCTTGCTAGAGGCAAGCAAGCACTGTCATCTAAGAGAGGCTTCCTGACTCAGCTTTAGCTGCAAAACCCTGCAGCTCTTTTAAGAGGTCCTGCCACGAAACACTTAAATGGTGTTGATGAAAAGCTGAACACATGCTTTTCGGTTTTCAGCCATAGCAGGAAAAAAGCTGCACTGTTTTAAAATGCCAGCTTTCTGGGTTGTCCTGCCAGGGCAAACTCTGACTCTTTCAGGCAGGCAGTCCGACTGAGTGTGGTCTGTAAGCAGAATGCTACAGCTTGCTTGCTGGCAGGGACCTTGAAACGCCATAGAGTTGTGGCAATAAAAATGGCTACAGCTGGTACCTCTGCCATGAGGCTAGAAAGCCAAGGAATGGGCTGGATCCAGCCATCAAAGCCACGGCTTTAACCCTCTCCTTAAAGACTCATGTAGTCAGAAAAAGAGAGATATACAGTAAAGAGAGATTTAAAAAAAAAAAAAACCTCCAAATGGTTTACAGCGTGTTCAAAAATATATGCAGGCTTGAAAAAAAGCTTAAAGTTCTTAAAGTAAAGAAAAAGAGTAGTTGGATGTGGTGGTACACATCTTTAATCCCAATACTTGGGAGGCAGAGGTAAATTGACCTCTGAGGCTTCAAGGTGTGGTAGCATCTGCCTTTAATCCCAATGCCTGGGAGGTAGAGACAGACAGATCTCTGTGAGTTCAAGGTGTGATAGCATACACCTTTAATTCCAGCACTGAGGAAGCAGAGACAGAGGGACCTCTGTGAGTTCAAGGACAGTCTGGTCTACAGAGTTATTCCAGGACAAAGATATACAGAGAACCTGTCTCAAAAAATAAAAGTAAAAATAAACCAAATAGAAGTTAAAATAAAGCCACACAAAGATGGAAAATACACAGGGAATCTTGATACTGTATGCTATTATGCTCTCTTTGAATTGTTTGAATGCTGAGGAAGGAGCAATAGCTGCTAAAAGATATTTGTTTATAAATGCTGCTGAACTAATCCAAGATAGATATTTTGGAAATACCTTGACTTCAAAATTTGGATCTAAGGTTATGATGCTTTGAAAAAGTTCTTCTTTTGTTTTCACAGAGGATGAGACCCTGTGGATTGCTTCTATCCCAATATGGTATGATGGACCACGCCCTCCTGAAAGGTTGCTGTGAACACCTTCAAAAAAATTACTTCACTCAACTGCTGACTGAGATGAACCTGGCATACAGGTTACATCATGAAAGACCTGAATAACAGCGCCCCCATATAGCAGGAAGCAGTTTGGAGAGAAATAACTGTGCCCATATTCCCAAATATTGTTTATAAATGTTCTTTTACATTTAAAGGGGGATATGATATAGATATGAATAATTTGCATTGGTATAAATCTTGGTTTATTGATATAAATTTAAGGTCAATCTTGTTATATGTATATGTATTTCTGATATTGATTAAGGTATTGTGATTGTGTAGTTCATTAAAAATGTAATGTATAATTAGGAAATATAGGTTGCTAATGGATGATCATCGATAATAGTAAAGCTTGTAGTCATGTTAGTTAGATTTTCTGGATATATAGAGATATATTTCAGTTAGATAGACATTCTTCATATCTTTCAAAGACTACAGAATGTGGCATTTAATGTTTTAATAACTTAGGGCTTTTCATGACAATGAGACACATCTGCTCCTGGCAGCACCAATCTACTTCAAGAGGAAGATGGTCATCGAAGATGCTCCTTATGGAGTTGGTTAGCCATTTGGGCAAGAAATGCTCTTGCCTGGACTGTTGCATAAACTGGACACAAAGAACCCACAGGGAGAGGACTGCTGAACTTGCCTAAAGGTGAGATGATCCTTTGGGGTTCCTGACTCATAAAAGAGTCTGTGAGATATTCTGCAGGACACAGCAGATAGTGACTGAACTGTCTTTGAAATTTCCTGCTTCATGGAAATGTCTGCTGGAAACTATGGGCCTGTAGGCTGAAGATGAATGCCCCAATGGTACAAAAGAACTTTGTGTGACTGTCCAGATAGTGAGATGTCTCTGTCATTTCTAGAGTTTTGGAAGTTGCTTACCTCTTGTTTACTTAGGTAATATTATATCCTCCTGGAGTCTTTGATGGAGTTGTAGAATGGATAGATAGTTGTAGTTTTCCATTGTTATGATAAAAGATAAAATAGATATAAATAAATATTGTAACTATAATTCTTGCTTGATAACTGTTTTGTTACATGTAATTTTACTACGTTATAGTTAAATCCTTCCTTTTTGTTTAAACAGAAAAAGGGGAAATGATGTAGGTGGGTCTTCTTTCTATGTGTTGCTTTCATTGGTTAATTAATAAACTGCTTGGCCTGATAGGTCAGAACATAGGTGGGTGGAGTAGACAGAACAGAATGCTGGGAAGAAGGCAATGAGGCAGACGCCATAGCTCTCCTCTCCGAGATGGACACAGGTTAGAATCTTCCCAGTAAGCCACCACCTCGTGGTTCTACACACAGTAACAGAAATGGGTTAATCAAGATGTGAGAGTTAGCCAATAAGAGGCTGGAACTAATGGGCCAGGCAGTGGTTAAATGAATACAGATTCCATGTAATTATTTTGGGTAAAGCTAGCCAGTGGCTGGGAGCTGGGCAGTGGAAAGAGGCCCGCAGCTCCTTCTACAGGGCACAGTGAAACACTGAACCAGGCCGAGGTATTTGGGGGAGTCAAAAGCTGCCAGGCTACCTCTTGGGAACAGAGAGGCTAGCAAAAGAGCTGGGGAAAGTCTCTGCAAAGACTAGCAGTAGGCAGAGAGGTGTGCAAGCTAAATAGCCTGGAAATTTAGGGGCAAGAAGAGCTAGGAGAGTAGACTAGCTAAGGGGAACCAGTTTCTGAGAAGGTTGAGTGTAAGCTTGAGCTGAACCCAGACTGTCATTTAGGGCACTCTCAGTGGCACTGCCATTTTGGGGTGCTTGGGACCTTGCAATGGCACACCGTTCCTGCTTCCCAATGTGGAAATTTCTGTCCTTCCTGAGAGAAGCTTCACCTCACCACACTTCCTGGTTTTTCCCTAAGCAGGCTATCAAATTCATAAACTCCAAATGCCTAAGGACCTCTATAAACATCATTTCAGATTGTTTACCCTCATTTCCTAAAATTGAATGCAGGTTCCTGACCATGCTAATTAGGGACACTATTGTTGAGCTATACACCCAGCCCACAGACCCCACTAATCTACTGAAGGTAAAGCATGACTTCACCCATTGCACAACCTAAAGTTGCTTCAGAAAATAGTGGCCTGAAGCCAGGGTGACCACCTCAGAGAAGACATCAAACTCAAATGTGGATCTCCTGTTTTCTGGGGCTCTGTAGCATTTCTGACTGTTCCGAGCAGCTGGAGGCCATGTGCAGGGGAGGACAGCTGCCCAGAAACCTCTAAAAGGAATGCCATTGCTCTCCCTTTCACGCTTAGTGTGGACCCCCAACTTGGAGTCTCTGGATTCAGCTCTCTGCCCTCTATTCCAAGTTATTCTGCAAATAAGACAAGGCAATGAACACAATTCTAAATTTGAGACACGGATTTTCCTTATGAATTTGTGAATAAATTGAGGTTCTGAGAAATTGGGACTTCCAGATGGTCTAGTCACTTCTCTTTCATGTTGCTCTTTTCAGCTGTTTTTTTTTTTTAAATGATAATTGGGTACTAGTGAGAGGTAATGAGAAATTTTCTGAATCCTGCATGCTATTAAAATAAATCAGCACCAGTAATTGTATATTGTATACAGTAGCAGAATGACATACATTGTATGTTTCAAGTCCCCTAATCACAGGAAACATAAACCTGACAGTACTAAGAAATAATTAGAGACCTTAGGTTCCATAATCCCAAATGGAAACATAAACTTACATAGCATAGGAAATAAAACAATTAGCATGGCATAAATCCTACGCTATATACATAAAAACAATATGCATATACATATAAAACAATAGCAGTCACTCTCACAAGGCTGCACTGTGGGTGACCCAAGGCTGGGTGACCTGAGGCCATGGCAGGCGGGAGACAGACAGATATGCCATGTAGAGAGAGCTTGGGTATAGAGTTTATTTAGTGGGTATTGGGAACAGTATGAGTAAGTAGTTATGGAGGAAGGGGGAGAAGGGGACAGAAGAGAAGAAAGAGAAACAAAGGGAAGGGAGAGAGGCTGAAGCTGCCTCTCCAGAAGGGCGGACAGAGAGAGGAGAGCTGGAGAGGAGGGAGATTGGGAGTGGGCCAGGCTTGTCTCTTAAAGGGCCAGGGTACCCAGGTGACAGACCAGGACAGCAGGTTTACTTTTACAAGTGAGTAGTGTAGTAGCCTGTAATGAGTGCCTCAGTGTTCACATCCACGTTTCACCCCTTGACACAGGGCTGAGGAGCTACTGAGTAAGGAAATGTGATAATGAGGACACCTTTGTGACTTTATGACAATGACTTTCCAGATTCCCTGATACCTGTCATCATTCATGGTCCTTAACAGTTCTTCTTCCCATTGGAAAACATTCCAAGGTTCACAGCCCATTTTTCTCATAAACTATGACAGCATTTGTAGCAGTTTAATTTTTAATGTGAATATATACATAAATGATTAGATAAGATCAGCGTGGTTTTGTATATTTCTAGTTATGTGATGGTATATTAGAATACTTGAAAATGACAGGAAACGCATACTCAGCAACCAAATGAGGGTAAGACACTCGTCCCTGTCTTGTTCTTACAACTTTCATAAACATATTGCCCACCTGAGTCTGTGGCTTGAACCTGCACAGTCCCTTAGTCTGTTTTTCTTTCAGCACCTACTCTGTGATGCTCGTTTGAGGATGTAGAGCTTTCTGAAAGTAGGGATGGGTTGGAGGAAGCACATCACTAGGAACAGACCTGCATTTGAAGATTATATCCACTTATTTCCTGTCAGTAGCTTCTTGTCTGCCAGTTACTGTGTGGTCTGAATAAGAATGGCCCACATAGGCTCATATTTTTGAATGCTTAGTCACCAGGGAGTGGAACTGTGAAAGGATTAGGAGGTATGGCCTTGTTGGAGGTTCTGAATTCAATTCCCGGCAACCACATGGTGGCTCACAACCATCTGTAAAGAGGTCTGGTGCCCTCTTCTGGCCTGCAGACAAGCACACAGACAGAATATTGTATACATAATAAATAAATAAATAAATAAATAAATAAATAAATAAATAAATAATTTTTAAAAAAGAATAGTTTCTGATGATGCTAAGTGTGTAGTAGCAAGTAGCACAGTAAGTCAGCACCAGTTCAGAAGCACAGAAATGGATGTTGTTCCATACAGTCTACAGAATTTGGTGAACTATGATATATTCGATATATTATAAAACTATTGTTTTAGGTGATTTTGTTCAACTATAGACTAATAAAAATGTTCTGAACATACGGACGCTAGACTCAGCTTTGAAGTTTAGTAACATGTATCAAATGCATTTTCAACCTATAATACACTTATTTAAGCTTGGATTTTTGGAAACATACCACCAAAGTAGAACAATTGTATTTACTGAAGAACAATGTTTTCTACAAAATACTATGCCTAAACAATAAACAGTAAGTTAAAACAAAAGAAAACCCCACAAAGCAGGGGTCTAGGAGATTGAAGTTGGTTTCACACTCACAGCAAGGCCAAATCTTATAGATGTCACACAGATCCAGACGTAGATGTCCCTAAGTGATTCAAATGAACAAAACAACAAAAAATCCTGCACAAGTCTTTAAACTTGGAGAAACTGTATTTTTAAAACACATAAAGGAACCGCACCTACCCTTATTAACTGTACTGAGTCCTAATGGCTTAGGTTTCCTTTTATTCCATCACTGCCTCCTTCCTGGTAAGAAATACTAACTACCAAAGACATAACCGTATTCACACCTACAGTGCAGCCAGGCATGTGTATACATGTCTAGTAGAAATGCAGTATGGGGGGAAATTTTATGTTTAGTATCAAGAGAGTCCTCTAAAACAAACAAATCCTTCAGAAATTTAAGACTAACTTTTAAGCATTGCATGACTCAGGTGTATTATCCTTAAAATAGTGAATTACAGGTCAACCTGGGTTCAGAGTAAGGTACTGTCTCGAAAAACAAACAGTTAAAAAGAAAAGTGATTTTAATGAGAAAACACATGATCACTTATGGTTTATGGACAAATTACATATTAGTTCACAAAAGGTAAGGACCCTGTAGTCTCTGGTAAAAAGGCACTTAATCCAGCATGTGTCTTTTGGTATGAGTAAAGTACAAAAGACAAAGTAAAAGTTACAACACAAGTCTGAAATAAAATTAACATATGGATAAAGGTGCCATTACTTGTAAGCACAGGATAATAATTTGACAGTAAGGGAAAATACTGGCATATATCCTACCTAATATATGATTATGATAGGATATTTGCAGGTATCTTTTGATTTGATAATCTGTAAATTGACCAAAAAAATAGTTGAGAACTCTAATGTGCAAAGTTTTCAAGAAAACACATATGAAAATATAAAACACAAAATGTAAAATTACCTGAGAAGTAAACAACTGGACTGCATTGAGATGCTACAGTAAAATAGCGCAATTATGCTCTGTCATTTCCAGAAACGACTAGATTACCAGAGCAACTGGGAGTGGGGAAATGGAAGAGGTGTGGCATAACTGGCAGAAGCAGGTCACTGAGAATGTGTGTCCTTCTTATATCTTCAACTGATCCCTTATAATCCACACTATTTACTTCTGTATGCACAATGATAGACACTCTTCCACTTAATGACTTCTCTGCCATAATGGACTGTGAGCCAAAATAAGGAAAAGAATAGAAAAGATACAGTATAAATATCAAAGAGCCAGGCATGGTGGTGCATGCCTTTAATACCAGCATTGCGGAGGCAGAGGCAGGTAGATCTCTCTGAGTTAGATGTCAGCCTGGTCTAAAGGGTGAGTTCTAGGGCAGCTAGGGCTACACAGAGAAACCTTGTTCCAAAAAATAAAAACAAAAAATCCTAAAACCCCAACAAAATAAAACAAGACAAAAAACATCAAAGAACCTGCTACATGATCTCAATAGAGAAAGAAGTTCTACAAATAAACTTCAACAGTTCATTAATATTACTCTAAACAATATTAGAAACACATCGTGTTACATATGGATCCAATGTGAAAATTTCCATGACTTGGGTAAAAAGAGATCTACCTTTTAAATTCATGACTCACTGCTTAAAGAGACCTTAGAGATGAAGTCATCTGAAAAATTATTTACAGAGTAAGAAATAGAAGTAAACATTCCAGAGACTTATTTTCTCAATTATTAACCAATTAATGCAATATTCTTTCTCAAACTTATTCACAAGAATTTTTAAAAAATTATGAATTCTATTACATAAGGAATTTTCACAAAATCCTGAAAACTGTTTCATAGTTGATAACTTTGTTATACAAGTTTGGATACTGGGTAAATTTTCAGAGGTCCACCAACTGAAGACATCTGCACATCCATTTAAGATTTCTCACTATAGTATGTACTAGCATGTCTGTGAATACAGCCAACATGACTAAAGGCATTCCTTCTGACAACATGACACTTGTTCTCTGCTCTATGCATTGCCATGTTAAGAATAATTTCCCATGTTCTACACTTAGGAATTCCTTCTAGTGTGAGTCTTCTCGTGTATTTTAAGGGAGCTGGAACGAGTAAAGGCTTTCCCACATTGCTTGCAAATGTAAGGTTTCTTGCCAGTGTGAATTTGTTCATGTCTCTGACAATCACTTAAAGTATAAAAGGATTTCCCACACTGTTTACACACAAAAGGTTTCTCTCCACTATGAATCCTTTCATGACGTCGAAGGGAACTATGACCAGTAAAGGCTTTCACACATTGCTTACACTTATATGGTTTCTCTCCAGTATGAATTCGTTCATGTATTCTAAACTTACTAAAAGAAATAAAACCCTTCCCACACTGCTCACATACATAGGGCTTTTCACCACTGTGAATCCTTTCATGATTTCGAAGGGCACTGGGATTTGTGAAGGCTTTTCCACAATTCTTACAGACATAGGGTTTCTCACCAGTGTGAATTTGTTCATGTCTTTGACAACCACTCAAAGAAGAGAAACCTTTTCCACAATGCTTACATACATAGGGTTTTTCCCCACTGTGAATTCTTTCATGTCTTCGAAGTGAACTATGATCGGTAAAGGCTTTACCACATTGTTTACATACACAGAGTTTCTCCCCAGAATGAGTTGATTCATGTTTTCGGAAGTTACTGGAAGAAATAAAACCTTTCCCACACTGCTTACATACATAGGGTTTTTCCCCACAGTGAATCCTTTCATGGCATCGAAGGGAGGTGTGCCGAGTGAAGGCTTTTCCACACTGCTTACATACATAGGGTTTCTCCCCACTATGAATCCTTTCATGGTATCGAAGGGAACTGTCAACACTAAAGACTTTCCCACACTGCTTACATTTATAGGGTTTCTCTCCAGTGTGAGTCCTTTCATGTATTCGAAGGGTACTCGAAGAATTGAAACCTTTTCCACATTGCAAACATACATGGGGCTTCTCACCACTGTGAATCCTCTCGTGATATCGAAGGGAACTGAGAGTAGTGAAGGCTTTATCACACAGCTTGCATACATAGGGCTTTTCTCCAGTGTGACATCGTTTATGTGTCTGAATAGAATTGTAATAACTGAAGGCTTTCCCACACTGCTTACAGACATAGGGTTTCTCTCCAGTGTGACATCGTTTATGTGTCTGAAAAGAATAGTAGTAAGTGAAAGCCTTCCCACATTGTGTACACACATAAGGTTTTTCTCCAGTGTGAGTTCTTTCATGGTCTTGAAAGTTAGTCAAGTAACTGAAAGCCTTACCACATAGATTGCATCTGTATGGTTTCTCTCCAGTATGAGTACGTTCATGTCTTCGAATGTTACTCAGAAAAGAAAAGGATTTCCCACATTGTGTACATAAATAGGGTTTCTCTCCAGTGTGAGTTCTTTCATGTTCTTGAAAGTTAGTTAAACAAGTGAAGGTTTTATCACATATATTACATTTGTATGGCTTCTCTCCAGTGTGAGTTCGTTCATGTCTTCTAATGTTACTCAAAAAAGAAAAGGTTTTCCCACATTGTTTACATACATAGGGTTTCTTTCCAGTGTGGATCTTTTCAACATACTGAAGAAAATCAGAATAAGTAAAGGCATTATAATGCTGCTTATCCATACACATTTCTTCTCTATTTTCATTATTCACACGTATTTGAATGCAACCATTACTTTTGAAGATTTTCTCACACTGGTTAAATTCATAGGAGCTCTGTTCAGTGTCAGTGTCTTCACGCTTCAGAAAGCCTTCTGGATAAATGAAGGCTTTCTCACATTCCCCAATCTTAAAGAGTCTCTCTCCACATAGCTCATATTGATGAGGTTTGTGTGTAGTCTGAAGAGGCATAGACATATTAAGAGATGAATGACCAATGAGCATGTTGTCTTCATATACATGACTTTCACAAATCATTGTTCTATGAGAAAATTTCCTGTTCACAATGGTGTTGGGAATCTGTCTGAAGATTTCTTCACATTCACTATCTTTGTTATGTTCCAACAGTCTTTCTTCAACTTCATTTCTGTTTTTTAAAAAAAGGAAAGTATACCAATAAAGTTATAAATTCCCTATCAGCAGAATTCCTGAGAATTTCTGAATATGACTGAAGATTCTACAGAATGTAGAGACAGGTAATATCAAGACACTGTATTTATATAGGGTTTTTTTTTGTGTTAACATTTATTTACTATTTGTGTGTGCACATGCTATGGTGTGCATAAGAAAGTCAGAGGACAGCTTGTAAGAGTTGATTCTCTTCTTCTATTATATAGGTGTCAGAGATTAAACTTGGGTCATCAGGCTTGGTAGTGAATACCTTTACCTGATGAGTCATTTTCCTAGCCCAATCATATGGGGCTTCTTAATACCTCTCATAGGCTAATTATTTTGGAAACAATGAATGTCTAGGTCTTATTTAGTTTTAAGGTCAATTTCTTGCTATGATGCATGGGCTACCTTCAAATTCGGCACCCCTTCAGACTCCTAATAGCTGGGAATGAGGGCATGAATGATCATATTTGCTTCTATATCACAGGTAAATGTATTTGATTATTCTTTATGGAAAATGCTTAAGCAAAAACTATTCTTTATCTAATTTTTTTCATATATATCTTGAAGATTGTTCATTCTGAGAGTAAACATAAAATTTCTTTATATTTTATATATACTCCATATTCAAAGTTTCAAGGAAGGTACAAACACTATTTTTTATTAACTTTGTTGTTTGGACAAAAGTTTGTATGTACAAATCAATTAGAAAGTACCTCTTACTTGCATCATCACGGCAATACTGTAAATACTTCTAGTCCTATACATACTTTTGGAGATAAATGCTTTAGATTACATCACCTTGAAGCTATCAGGAGAACTAGCCAAAGAAGCTGACTTGATTTTAAAAACTACTGGCCATTTCCAGATTATGAGACATGTTATCATGAGCTGGCAGGGTTACCTTTGATTTCTTCTGGAATATCTGTGGTCATTGTCTATGTGCTGGTCTTCTTGTGTTTTTCCTAGAATACAGACCCAGGGAAATCTGATTTATTTACTTATAATGGAAAAAAAATACTAGATTCTACGTATAACATGACCATGACTGATATAGCCACCAGATTTGCCCTTTCCATATTTCAAATGATGGAGCAACATTTTTGAGCAAGACTTATAATCTGATTGGCTAAGTAAAAGAATGAGTATGACCTCATTCATACCTATGGCAGCCAGGTTCCTGAAGGTTTCCTCCATCACATCTCTGTGCAGCTTCTTTTGGGAAGGATCTAGTAAAGCCCACTCCTCCACAGTGAAGTTTACAGCCACATCTTCAAAGGTCACAGAGCCCTAAAGTAGCCAAGACATTTCCAGAAGAAAAGATGAGACACACAACATTGAAAATCTAAATGTTCAATACATATCCTGACCATCACATTCTTATTTTTACATTCATAACTGTACTCTCCGACACAAGAATTCTCACATCAGCTTTGAATTCTTGGTAAAGCACAACAATCACAAAATACCAAGTATGTTGCTGGAGATTACACTTTCTACTGGTGTACAAGCCTTTATCATTCCCCAATACTACTACTAGTGCAGACATGAGTTAACAAGCAGCTGCTTTAAAATCACATATTTTAAGAATAGATTATGAGGGTGAGTGGCCTCATCCAATACTAGTTGCCATAAATATTCTGCCTCATTATAGATCTAAAGCAATGCAGCTAAGTGACAAGAATGAATTATCTGAACCTTGTCATAAAATAAGCCTGTTAAAAAGTATAAGCTACTTTTCTCATCATGTGACTAAATAGTAATTCATGAAAGATTTATTTTGAATCATGTCTTGAGAGCATCTATCGTGGGGTTGGAGGCGGACACTGGGGACAGGATCATGCAGCATGGACTCCACATCAGGGAAGAACAGGAAACAGAGCAGGGAATGTTGGTTTACATTTTAATTATTCCTTTCCCCTCTTTTATTTGTCTGGCATCTCAGACCATGGTTATGTGTAATGGTTAGTGATGAATAACCAGGCAGATGGGCATCTGGGTACACCTGAAGAGATTTATCTTGATTATGCTTACCGATGTGAGATAATCCATTTTAATTGTGGGTGAGGCCAACCCCTGGCCATGGGAGTCTTGACTGTATAAAATGGGGAAGGTGAGCTGAATACTAGCATGCATTCATTACTTTCTTCTTCTGACTTCAATGTAATATGACCAGCTGCTTCAAGTTCCTGCTCCCTTGGCTTCCCTATCAGGATGAATTATGTTTTGAACTGTGAATTAAACCTTTCCTGTCTTAAATTGCATTTGTCACTTATCATAACAACACAAAAAGAAAGTAAGATAGGTACTACCTAGATTCAGAGTGCGTATTCCCTCCTCAGTTACCTTTCTGCAAACACTTTCATGGACGTACCCAGGGTGTGTTTCCTAGGTGATTCCAAATTATGTCAACAAGAAGACTAATCATTACAAAAACCTTCAATTGCTTTTCTTAGGTACATTGTATACTAATGCAAAGATAATTAACATATCCCATTATTCAAGATAACATTAACAAACTGGTTAAAAATAGATCATTGGCCTAGCCCAATTGTCATGAGGCTTTCTCTCCAGCTGATGGGAACAGATGCAGAGACCTACAGCCAAACATTAGGCGGAAATTGGGTGGGGAAGGAAAGACTTCAGGAGCCAGAGGGGTGAAGACACCAGGAGAACATGACCCACAGAATCAACTAAGCAGATCTCATAGGGCTCACAGTGGCAATCACATGAGCCTGCATGGGTCTGCGCTAGGTATTCTGCATAAATGTTATGGTTGTTAGCTTGGTGTTTTTGTGGGACTCATAACAGTGGGAGCTTATTTTGGGGACTCCTTTTCTCCTACTGGGTTGCCTCAAACAGCCTTGATATGAAAGTTTGTGCCTAGTTTTATTTCATCTTGCTATGTTGTGTTGGCTGATATCTCTGAAAGGCCTGCTCTTTCCTGAAGGGAGATGGAGGAGAAAATGGATCTGGGGGAGAGAAGACGTGGGGGGAGGCTAGAAGGAGTGGAGGGAAGGGAAACTGTTATATAAAATAACAACAATAAAAAGAATAGATAGTGGAAAGGTCTAGGCGATGGTTCAATATATAAAGCACCTGCTGTGTAAATAAGCCTGAGTTTGAACTCCCAGAACTCAAGTAAAGCCAGACATGGTAAGGCATATTTATAATTTCACCGTGGAATCCTGTGAAATCAAAACTAAGTTAAATTTATTTTCTTACTGGAAACAGGAAGAATCAAGGCATAGTTATAATAAAATCAAAGCAAAGAACCTAATAGTTCAGTGTCAAAGTTCTAAGAACTCCTATGGCAAGATGGTATGTAGAGACAGGAGAATCCCTGGAAGCTGGTGGGCCAGCTAACCTGGCCTATGCAGTAGTGAACAACAAAGACTGTCATCTGATTTCTAAACACAACTGTATGTGCGAGAGTGCACCTGCATGTACACATGTACACACACACAGACACAGACAGACAGACAGACAGACAGAAATGGATCATGGAAAAAGTAACAGTATTTAACTGGCTCAAATGAAAACAAAAAGTTGGTTTATCAAATAGCAGGCATTTAACAACAACGGTATTAACCACAATCTTTTTAACACAGAATAAAAGAAAAACTGACTTTTGGAAACATGCATTACATTTCCCCTCTTTATGAGCAGGAATCAAGCTATTCACTGAAATAGGAAAAAACAACTTCAATATTTTGAGATCACAGTCCAGTTTTGAGTTTTAGACTGTAATAAATGGATGGAGACATTTAAACCTATGGATATTGGGTTAGGCTTTAAGATAGGAGGGCAGGGATAGCTAGCCCCAGTTTGATTTTGTACAGGATGAAAACAAGGCAACAGATCAAAGTGAGTGGTTGTAGGTGATAGCCCAGAAAAAGCAAACTTGGTGGGCTTAAGGGAGTATGGAGAAAAACAAAGCAGGAGAAGCAGAATTCCCCAACCCAAAGCACTCTGACTTGTGGAGGGAGACGATCCTCTTTGTAGGAGTTAGGTAAGAGAAAACTACAGTCTGGTGAAGAAAGATGCAGGCTTCTAAAGAGCACACATAGCTGATTAACAAGGAACAATGAGTCAAAATGACATTACAATCCTAAGCATATGCAAAGGCTTTGATGCTCCTAATTGTATAAAAAGCATACCAGAGGCTGGTTTCAGAACCCACATGGTGGCTCACAGTCACCCATAACTCTAGTTGCAGGGGACCTACAGTTTCAAGGAATGCCCTCTTCTGACCTCCACAGGCATCAGACATGCATGTGGTGCATACACGTTGGCAAGATACTCATACATATATAGTAAATATATACAAAAAAGCATACTATTGGAATTAAAGATAGATTAACACTAATCCAATACTATTAGGTAGCTAATGTCCCACGGTCTCCAATAGACAGGTTATATGGACAAGAAATAGAAACATCAGAATCAGGAGTTAGAGTTATACATCGAATGAATGTAACAGATATCTATAGAATATTCTGCCCAACTATCAATGAATATATATTCTACTCAGCAGCCCATGGAAACTTCCCCAAAATAGACTATATCCTGGGGCACAAAACAAATCTCAACAAATTTTGAACGACTGAAATAACCTCATGTATCCTACCAGACCACGATGCAAAAAAACTTAAAATCAAGAGTAAGGAAATCTTTAGTGTGCACCCAAACTCAGAGACTAAATAGCTCATTATTGAAGGGTGAATAGGCTAAACAGGAAATCAAGAAAGAAGTCAAAATTCCTGGAACTAAACCAAAGTGAAAACACAAAACCTACGGGACACATTAAAAACAAAACAAAAAACAACAACAAAACAAAGCATATCACAACAGTCCCGCTAAGGGAGCTTACAGCTTCAAATGCTATAAACTTCGCCTGTTTCACTTACAGTTCACAGGGGAACCCAGACTCAGGTTAAGCCATCTCACCACACAGGCACAGCATGAGTGGTCCAAGTTTTACCCGCTGTACGCGTGTACCACAAAGATGTCTGTGCCCTACCTGCCCACAGGCATCGAACACGCAAGAGCTCAGGTCCTCTAGAGCTTTCGTTTTATGCTCGGGATCCCGTTGAGCTTCTGTGGTCTCCAGACACTGAGTAGAGAAACTCTGAGTGGCTAAGACATTTGGGGATCTCCACATACGTTATTTTCCTTCCTCCCATTCCTTTTCCGGGAAACAGCACCGACTACAGGCCGTTCATCTCACAGTGCTTTCTCCTTCTTGAGGACCATTTCTCCTGTTCTTAGATGATGACATTTAAAATATCTATCCATTTTTTAACCTATTACTCAGCAGGATACAAACTACCCAGAGACCCACTTTTGTTTCAAAACAACCTCATCAGTAATTACAAAATCCTTCTGTAATGTAATGTTTCCAAGTTTCTCTCGGTTTTCCCAATCTCGTCACTTTCTTATTCACCCTCATCGTGAGCTAGAACCGGGAGTCTGACCTCAGAGGAAACTCGATTTCAGAGCTGAAGTTGCTACAGTCCCGTCGTCTCAAAAATTGTCCGTCCCTAAAAACCAATACGCCTTTTATGATCACCCCCCCCCCCCGAGATGCTTGCACACATTATACCTGAGGCTTCCCCGCTATTGCCAATACTCGCTTGAAATAAAAGTCATGTCCCACCTCGCCTTCATCCTACTTTAAATCAATGCCCACAAGCAGTTCTAAGGCAAAAACGTTCACCGCGTCATGGAGGGCCTCGATTTCCCTCTTCCACTCCGGTCCCAGCTACGTGTATGAACGAGTCTGCCAAGCAGTAAATACCGAGACATTTAGGGACGTTGAGGCCCACTTGGATGGGGAGTGGGGTAGAGCAAACTCATGGATTTCAGACACTGCTTCTAGGACCCGCAGGGCTTCTCAGGACGCCGAGCACCCGCGGGCCCCCTCCCCGATAGCCGGGGGCCGTCACCCTGGGAGCGTCCGCAGTCCTGCCCGCCCGCTGCTCACCATGCCTGCGCCCTGGCCTCCAGCGGCCACACAGCGGCTCGCCCCGCACCGCCGCTGAGGCTCGGGCGCCCCGGCTCCCTCAGCTGACGGGAGGGCCCCGCGACGGCGGGAGAGGGACTTCCGCCCGGCTCGCCGGCACTCGGGACATCGGACACCAAGTCGGCACCCGCGCGTGCCTCGGCCTCAAAACCGTTCCTGCGGGGAGGTGTCACATGGCTACGGAGGTCGAGCCACCCTGACTCCCTCTGTGTCAGGGCAGATCCGCGCAGAGGGCGTCACCAGAAAGGAAGATGGCGGGTGAGGGACTTCCGCCCCGCCCGCCGCTGCGCCTGCTCCGACAGCTCGCGGGGCAGCCCCCGGCCGCCACCACCGCTGCCAAGGTTGGCCATCCCACAGCTCCGGAGGCAGAGCGGCTCCTGCTACCTCAGGGGAAGCAACCTGCAATCCTGCGGCTCTCATGACGCAAAGAAAAAGGAAGATCGGCGTCTGCTAGTACTCAGTGGACCGTCTTGCTTGTTGATTCCTGGAGATGAAGTCATGAATGGGCACAGGAAATCCCTGACTTAGTGTCCTACAGACAGCACCCTTTACTTCAATGAACCAATGGATTTTCGGGGGAAGCAAGAGCTGTTTACCACCTGCTCAAGGGGTCTTTTTAGAGATCTCCATTCAGGTGAAGCCAGAAACACACACACACACACACACACACACACACACACACACACACACACACACACTTTGCTGTAGAAAAGAATTTCAGGCTGAGTCAAAATGAAGCAAGACTGTGTGAGGTTTAATATAAACACCGGAGAGATGGCTTAAAGATTACAAAAACTGACCTGTCTTCCAGAGGACTCGGGCTCATTTCCTAGGACCCACAGAGTGTATAAACTTCAGTTCCAGGGGCTCTAACACCCTTTTCTGGCCTCTGTGACACCAGGCAGACATGTGGTGTACAGATGTACATGCAGATAAAACACCCGCAGGCATAAAATAAAAGATGTGGCCTTTTCATCCCTGGGTTCTCACTCAGTTTGTTTTCTACTTCCAATTATTTTACTGCAGATTTCACGATGTTGTTTTCTTTATGGCTGAGCAGAATTTCCGTTGTGCTTTTCATTATCTACTCAGCAATTGAAAGGCATTTGGTTGTTTCTGCTTCCTACCTATTATGAATAGGACAACAATGAACATGGTTGAGCAAGTGTCTGTAGGCCAGGATATAGAGCCCTTTTGGCATAAGCCAAGTAGTGGTAGAGCTGGGTTACTTGTCTTCACCAGGTTTTGGTCTCTAGTATACTAAAATGCAAATGTATTAACTGAGATTATTTTAACAATAATTTTCTCCCAGCTGTCAGTTTTCCAACCATGTCCCCATTTCGACACAAATTTCATAGCTGCTCCATGACCTGCACAATTTAACTGACATCATTTTTTCTTGTATTCTGTGCTCGTTCAGTAGGATTTATAGACTCTGGTAACCGGATGGTCGCTTCAAAAATGCTCCCAACTACTGTGAAATAGTTCCCGTCCTACCTGTTTATCAACCCCCTTTTTATTATCTAACTAGCCCATATTAATCCTTTATGAGTCTGACAGACAACAGAAGATAGGAGTGAACACAGACAATCAGATTAATAATAGCCTTTAGACAATCACACAAATACCATCAGAGAAGATCTGAGAGTGATCTCTCCATGGAAATGTGCCAGACCTCCTTAGCCTTGTTCCCCAGGGAAAGATGAATGTGCTATCTGCCTGTTCAGTAGCCCCACAACTCAGGACAATCAGATCTGCAGCCACAGGACATCGTGTGATGTGGGTACCTCCAGCCAATGAGAGACAGTCAAGCCCTCCCTCTGGCTGGAAGGGCATCTACCTAGATTTTGCTGCCTCATCTCCACTCAGTAGCTTTGAGACTATCCTTTAAACTCAAGCCAGGCTTTCCTCCATCCTATAGACCTAGAGGTACAGGCCCTGAGATATTTTTTTGCCCAACAGAAATGAATAGTAAATTATAACCTTTTTAAAAATAATAGTCCAGTGATGTTTTCAACTTCAGTAGCAAGGTCACATATGAATTAACTTTTAAAATAACCATTAGAATTCATGAATGTGTTTAAACTTTGAACTTTTGAAGAGAATTTTTACCTGATGTTAGCAAAAGGATGTGGCATTTGGGAAAGATATGCACACTAGCAGTCCTGAACTAGACAGCAGTATAGAGAACCCTCCACAGTCACTGCGACCTTCCCCTTGGTGATGTGGTAGACAGGGAGGAAGGTCGCCCAGACGCTGCAGAACACCAGCATGATGAAGGTCAGGAACTAGGTTTCACTGAAGGTGTCAGGCAGGTTTCTGGCAAAGAAAGCCACAGTGAAGAAACTT
The DNA here is from genome assembly GCF_950005125.1 of Chionomys nivalis. Lineage (NCBI taxonomy): Eukaryota > Metazoa > Chordata > Mammalia > Rodentia > Cricetidae > Chionomys > Chionomys nivalis. The sequence continues at coordinate 3,843,158 of NC_080105.1, read as the reverse complement.
CCTAGGGCCAGAGAGCCCAAGTATCTGAGAACTCTGTAGAAGGCAGTGACTAAGCCGTTGTTGCACAGAATAAAGATGTGGCCATGTTGAGAATGTACATTTGTGTCAGAAAAGGAGGAGCTGTTCCTAACCATAAGTACTAAGTTGGATCAGCACACAGAAGGAAACGATACATTTCAGAGCTCTTGACATAGCATGTCCCTCATCTTCTTTCCTGCGTGAGAGATGGGAAATCACACCTACAGTAATAGTTTTGGCCAACACAGTGAAAAGAATCACAGTAAACAGGACTTCAGAAACAGGACCCTAAGGATACAGGTGACCATGCTGGGATGTTCAGTGTAGATCAGGAAATAGAGAAAGTAAAACAATAGGGAGATGAACAGAACACAGCAGTGGTGTCTTAGTGCTCCTTAAACACCACAAGAACAGGGTCTTGCAAGTTAGAGCCATTCCCATAAGCCAGAAATGTCACTCTTTTATGGAGACAGTTCTTTTGCTCCTAGTTGGCATACTGATTATCTGGACACTGTGTACATTGATCCATATCTGATGCAGAGAGGAAAATGAGCACCAATACTGTTTTAGCATTTCTCTTACTCACAGTACATTTCAAATAAATATTTTGGAGAAAGTGAAAAAATATCTCACTTTGTTGTTATAGATCACTCTGTTTTGTTATAAATTGGGTTGGTTGACACAATTATTAACAATTTATAAAGCCAATCATCTTGTTGCGGAGGAAGCAATGCATTTACATATTGATGAACATTTTAGTATCTTGGAAGAAGGCAAACATATGTTGTCTCTTAGAATATAAAGGATGCTGTAATAAAGTAACAACAACTAAATAATAAAAGTAAAAAAAATACTATTCGCAGTTCTGTAAACTGTCCAGATGAACCACACAACTTTAGATGATTCTTAAGCTTCTGAATTCTGTCTGCTTATTTCATGGACAGTACATATGTCCTCACATGGTATAAAGTGACAAAAACGCCCTTCCTAAGAGACTGAAGGAATTATATAGGCAATAATTCTATTACTGAATTTGGAGATATCATCACACTGTCAGTACTAAAAAGCCCCTTATCTTAATAGTCTCACTTTGAGGTTTATGTTTTAACATGTTAATTTTTTTTCTTTTTGGGTATAGAGTTTATTTAGTGGGTTATGGAGGGGAAAGGGAAAGGGGAGAAGATGAAAGAGGGAAGAAGGTGGGAGAAGGGAGAGGGGCAGTAGGTACCTCTCAGAAGAGGGACGGGAAGAGAGACAGCAGTCTGGAAATGGGAGGGGGAGGGAGCATTCAGAGTTTCTGTTTCATGTCAGGGGCCATCTAGTATCAAACAGAAGGAAGATGTTAGGAAAAATTTTACTTTCTCCATGTCTATTTTGTCTATATTGTATTCTTCATTGAATGTATGTCTATATGAATAATGTTTAAGTTTTCCATAATGAACAATAGATTTCCTACAGATACTTTTCCTGAAGTAATCTTTGATGTTTCCAGGAGGAAAATGCGGCCCCACAGCAACAACTCCACCTGTTTGAGGTGACATCATGATGCTGATAACACTGTTATAAGACCAGTTTTTGGGTACCAGCTGCTGACATGGTACAACTACTCATGATGTTCTGGCCAGAACTCCAAATAAGAACTTTGGAAAAAAAAACCCTATTGACTATACTAGACATTGATTTTGAAAGTAGCCATTACTTTACTTTTGCAGGATCCCATAAAGAGAACATCACCCCATGGCAGTGGGAAGCAATTCCAGAGGACAACATCCCTTCTCCCAAAAAAGTTTGTACTCAGGGTTGGGAACACCACTTAGGGGTTGTTGATTATTACTTGTATCAGGTAGAGGGTTGGGTAGAAACTATGTATGTTCAGAGATATGAAAAAAGGGATAATAATAGTGGGTAATAGAGTGAATACTTTTGAGATATTATTTATGAATAACTTACATTGGTATAGTTTTTTGTATATTGATACTAGTTCAAATTATATTTGTTATTTCTGTTTACAATATTTGTACACCTATGCAAAGTTATTCTGTAAGGTTGTATACATGCATGTTTCTACCTCGTTTAGGACATTTTGTATATTGATACAACTTTCAGGATATATTTTATATTGTATTATATATTGTTCTTACCTTTGATCAAGAAACTACACATTGTTTACATCTTGAGGTCATTATCCTAATTTGTTGCACATTTGTTTACAGATTATTTAATATTCATACACAAAACTCTTAGTGTTTAATTTATACAGGTATTAAATATTATAGTTTAATAGTTGTTCATGTTTGTTATACATATAGTCAGATTAATTAGGTTCTCTAGATACATAGAGATTATATTCTGCCTAGTTAGGTAATCTTCAACCTAGAAGCTAAACTTCAAGGATCTGTAGAACATGGCATTTAATTAACTAAGGCTTCTGCTGACATGAGACATGATTGCTCCTGACAGCACCAATCTATTCCCAAGAGAATATTGAGCACCAAAGACACTCCACTCGGAGTTTTTTTTTAATTTTTTTTTCTTGGCACAATTGGTCGTTGGGCAAGGAACTGTCCATGCCTCAAACACTGACAAAGTTTATGCTATCCAGACTGAATAAGCAGGACTCAAGGAAAAGGACTGACAAACCTTGCCAAGACATGGTAAGACAATTCTGAAAAATTACCTGCCTCTGAAAATGGTCTGTCAGTTACACCAGGCCTTAGCCAAAAATGGTTGCTTCAACATTGCAAATGAGACTTTGGGTGATTGCTCAGGTAGCAAATTGTCTCCATCATATACTGCTTAACAAGTAATATTATCTCCCTTCTTAGGCCTTTGATGATGTTGAAGATTAGATAGTCGTAGTTACCTTCATCTTATGATTTAGCCAAGCTTATCAAGACTTAGATTTTTTTGGAATAGAATGTTTATCAAAACATTTGTGCTGTGTTCCTTGCTTAATATTGTTTATGTTGGTTCTAATTTTATACTTGATATCTGTTCCTATTGCATATAGTTTTGCTTTGGGTTTGGATCACTCTTGTTTAGACAAAAGTGGGTGGTAATGGGGAAGCTTTGTTAACCAATTATCTTCAAGAGGTGGGACCAAGTTAGGGTGTGGCTTATTGGGACCCGCAGAAAAATGGGCACATGGCCCAGGTGCTCTTTCTTTGTAGTTCCCTCACAGCTGAGCTTGGATATCTCATTCCTGTTTTGTGAGTTTTCTCCTTATAATAAATAAAAATATAATTGTTTTATCGTTTGGCCAGCCTGGTTATTTCCCAAATTGAGCGAAATTCTACTTGACACTACTGAAGACATGCTTTCAATTCTCCCATCCCATACAACTTCTCCTGTAGATATTAGAAGACCGGGAGGAGTGTCCCGAATCTGTCAGTTGTTGACTACATGGCACCAGTGAATGCTATTCCAAATCTTGTGTTTCCACATATGTAATTAGGAACAATTTTATTACATTTTGCACAAAAATTATTCCATAATAATTTAGCTATTTTCCTGAGTTAAGGATTGAACTCTGGGCCTTTTACCTGCTAGATAAGTGCTCATACAACCACATCACAGGAGTTTTTATCAAAGTCAATGTCCAGGGAAGCATTGGGCAAAAATGTGGGATTCCTACTCACTCTATGGCAAATGCTAATGACAGAACCAATTAGTATTTTTGGCTATGAGTCTAAAAGGAAGACAGAGGGGATAATTAAAGATATGCCTTTAGAGGCTGGAGAGAAGATTCAGTGGTCAAGAGCCCTTGCTTCTCTTGCAGACGTCCTGAATTTAGTTTCTAGCAGCTTAAGGATAATCTCGAGGAATCTGCCCTTTCTTCTGACCTCTGATACAGAGCACATGCAGGTAAAACACCATGTACACAAAACAAAAACAGTAAATCTTAAACAAAAAAATATAGATCCATGCCTGATAACTTTCAAACCAGATACACTGAATAATATATACTAAGTTATATTTCCTCAAAAGTACTGATGCTGAAGTAAAACCCCTAATTTGCTGACTAGAGAACATGAGATTTTTGGAACATTGTAGTAGTTTGCCAGCTAATGAATGGGGATCCCCTTATAAATGAGAGTTTTGACATTGTGAAAGCTCACAAGGATTCTCCTTAGTTTATGCCATATATGTAGTTAAAAGTTTGTATACTCTCCATGGACTATGAAGCAGACAGTTATCAGAAAATGAAATTGCTCATTCTTTATCTTGAAATTCTCATTCTCAAGAAATGAAAAAAAATGCTCAAGTCACTACATCATTTATGTTACTTTCTTGAATATTAGATCGCATTTGCTAAGGGCATGACCTAATTAATTCTGTTGACAAGTTGATTCTTGTGAGACCTTTTTAAGTTCACAGTTAAGTTTCATTCATAAATAACTTTATTGTTCCATGTCTTACCTTCCTTTCCATACTCATTTTCAGTCTTTAATATCTAGTTTTCAATTTGAGGCTACGTAATATTGAATGACATTAAGTTAATAATTATTCTTTATGTGTGATAAATTAGAAGACATGCCATGACAAATGTACCTTTGATGGTTACCATGCCATTAGATTTTGTGTAGATAACTTTTTCTCAGGACAAGGGTTTTTTTTTTTTTTGAGACAGGGTTTCTCCGTAGCTTTTTGGTTCCTGTCCTAGAACTAGCTCTTGTAGACCAGGCTGGCTCACAGAGATCCACCTGCCTCTGCCTCCCGAGTGTTGGGATTAAAGGTGTGCACCACCACCGCCCGGCTTCAGGACAAGGTTTTGCTGTGTAACCCTGGATGTCCTGTCACTAGCTCTGTAGACCCAGCTTGAACTCATAGAGATCCACCTGCCTCTGCCTACTGAGTCCTGGGATTAAAGACATGTGTCACCATCGCTCAGTTTCTGCAGATGATTTTATGTCATTTTTACAGCCCTGTATTTAAGTGGGTTGATTTATTGGTTTGTTATTCTGACTTTAAATTTCCCATACTTTCTTATACATTTCTCTCTCTCTCTCTCTCTCTCTCTCTCTCTCTCTCTCTCTCTCTCTCTCTCTCTCTCATTCTTTTTTTTTCTTTTTTGGTTTTTTGAGAGATGGTTTCACTGGTTAACAGTCCTGGCTATTCAGTAACTTGCTCTGTAGACCAGGTTAACTTTAAACTCCATGAGATCTGTCTGCTTCTGCTTGCCAAATGTTGGGATTAAAAGTGTGGGCCATCACCACCCAATTTATCCACATATTACTTTTAAGAGGTTATAACCTTGATGCTTTGCTATCAAATTTGACAATTTACAACTAAGAACAACATAATGTGTTCTATTATATTTTTGTGATTGTGAATATACTTTATTTTGCTGTGCATTTACCTCACATTTACAAAAGTATGTATTTATTCATTAGTTTGTAATTTATGTGTATGCTTGTTTCTGTATGCTTGTAATTCACCATATGCATGTGATGCCCTCAGATGCTAAAAGAGGGCACTGGATCATCTGGATCTGGAGCTGGGTGTAAGGAATAAACTAGAATTGTCTGCAAATATATATATATATATATTATGTGTACATATGCATATAGTGAAAAGATATTCACACGCATTTATGTTACTAATATACTTCCATTTTACCATGTACATAAAACTAAAAAGGAAATATTAATATGCATATATAAATGTAATTTAAATGCAGGTATCTTATAACAGGTTTCCAAGGTTTCTACCAGATGCCATAGGTTACCAAATAATAAGTCAAGTATGAGGTATATATTATATACTTTCAATCTGTTGGTCAGTAGGGTCCCTTAGAACCCCAAACATGACAAGATATCATCATTTCTATTAGTTAGCTTCCATAATTTGAATGTAAGACTCCATTGCTGAAGATATCACATACTTGAGTCATAGGACATGGAGAAATCATTTGTATTGACCTTAGAAGACTCATCCCTACTATATAGCTTTCAGAGGGCCAGAAGGTTCTATGCATGATACCAGGAGAGAAAAGTACTTAAAAATCTATCTTTTCTTACTGCCTTGACAAGCTACACTTACTGTGTCATAGTGGCATGAATGTTACAGGAGGAATTCACCATTTTCTGATTGGGTGTTAGATCTGCACTCCACATAGGACTTGTAGTTGACACCATTAACATAGCCAGAACTCTGTGGCTGGTGAGGTTGTAGACCCTAGGAGAGAGCTCATATCATTATTCTGCTAAATGAACATAGTATTATGCTCATATTTATTCTAATTGAATAGTGCATCTCTCAACCCTCATCAGAGATGTGTGGTAGATTTTTTCCCCCCTAGATATGATAGAGCCTGTCTTAATTTGGTTTCTGTTGTGATAAAAATCATGACTGAAAGCAACTTGGGAAAAAAAGGTTTATTTTAGTCTATAGTTTATAGTTCATCACTGAGGGAAACCAAGGTTGAAACTCATGTGGGAACCTGGAGCCAAGAACTGATGCAGAAAGACCATGAAGAATGTGATTTTCTGCTTGCTTCTCTCAGGTTGTGCTGTTAGCTACCTTTTTTTTTTTCACAGCCCAGGCCTTGGTATAGTTCCTCCAACATTAACTAGAAATCAAGAAAATTCTTAATAGACATGTCCAAAAGCCCATCATATAGATATAATTTCTTAATTGAGATCCTCTCTTCCAAGGTGTCTAGGTTTGTGTCAAGTTGACAGCTGAAGCTAGCTAGCTATAATAGGGATGTTGCACACATTAAGCCCATGGCAGCTGTGACTGCATGCACATGACCCTCAAGCAATGTAAATTCCCAGCCTTGATAGTGAAGGTATTCATAAAGGTGCTCCTTCCCCTAGCTGAGGATTTAGTCAGCCATTGAATCAAATCAACTGATAGCTATGGTAGAAAGGAGAGTTACTTTTCTATGGGAATGCAGGGCCTAAGAGGCGGTCTGAACACCAACAGATGGTTTCAAACTTATGCACACAATGGCATTGTTCAGTGGACTTAGTGGGTTTTTAAAAACAAGCATCTGAGTTGGGAGTAGTAGCATACACTTTTGATCCCAGCAGTTGAGACGCAGAGGCAGGTGGATCTCTGTCAGTGAGAGGCCAAGCTGATCTACACAGTGAGAGTTCCAGGACAGTCAGAGCTACACAGTGAGATTCTGTCTCGAAAAAAGCTCCAAACAACCACAGCAGCAGCAGCAACAACAACAACAAGAAGCATATGAAGTTATGGAGTTTTAGGCATTTAAATAATTTGTTCTCAATCGGTGGGACTGCTTGGGTAGATTTAGGCATGATTTTATTAGTGGAAGCATGTCACTGGTGGCAGGTTTTGAGAGTTCAAAAACCCACACTATTTTGAACTCAGTCTCTCTCTGCTTCATTATTACAATTCACGGTATGAGTCCCCAGCTTCTTGCCATCAGGTCTACCAAAGACCTACTGACATGTCTTTCTCCTATGACACACTTTTACCACTCTGGAGCCATAAGTCCAAAGAAACTATTTCTTTTATAAATTGTCTTTGTCAAGATGTTTTATCAGAGTGACATGGAAGTTAAATATTACAGAAGTTGGTAGCAGGGTATGGGCTGTGACAGACTTGACCATGCTAAATTTTTATTTTTGAGAATGAGGAAGGACTAAATATGGTTGAACACTATAAACCAGAGCTTAAGGGGTCTTCCTGGCAGGTGCTTAGAAGACAGTAGTGCTGAGAGCCATGCAGTTAGTGCAGGCCCAATAAAGAGGTTACAGAGGGGAACAATATTAGCAACTACTTTGTATTTTAACAAAAAATGTGGCTGCTTTGAATCCATGTTCTAAGAACTTGTCTAATTTAAAAGAAATGGTCTGAATTTGATGGAGGAGGTTTTAAAACAGTTCGAAGGACCCCGCAGACAAAAGAACAAACTTGGAGGGGGAGGGGAGGGTTGTGCGGAGTCAAGGAGCCCCTGCAGCAGGAGCTGGAGGTGTCGTGCACTCCCCTCCAGTTGGGCGGGTGCACTTTCACCCCTCTGGGTGGGTAGCCTTAGTGCAGGAACAGGAACTGTTCCTGGGCCAAGGACCTCGCAGACACTAGGGCAGGCTTGGGGGTGGGGGCCTGGATGTGTGGAACAAAGAGGACCCTGCAGCAGAAGCTGGAGGGGCCCAGTGCTCCTTCCCTGTTTGTTCCACCCTGCCCAGGATGGCACCCACTCACCGGTCTGAAAGGCTGTCCTCAGCACAGGGACAGGACTCTTGGAGTTCGAAGGACCCAGCAGGCAAAAGGGCGAACTTGAAGGGGAAGGGAAGGGTTGTCTGTTTTTTTTTAACTCTTTAACCTTTGCTCACTGGGAGCCCATAACTCAGCTCCCCAAAAAATACCTGGAGTCTTTTTCTTACTCATAAATGTCTTGTCTTAGCTTGGCATATTTCTAGTCAGATTTTTTAGAAAAATTACCAACGTACCCTTTGCCTCTGAGGTTTTATCTTTCTCTAATATACAGCTTAATACTGAATTTGTTATGTAGACATTAATAATCACCCTTATACAGGTCTACAATGAAAAAAAGCAAATGGGGCAGAAAGAAATACAAAATGCTGGAGAAACAGAGACACTGATGAACTTAATGTTACAGCCAAGGTTTGTGTTGGAAAAGAGATTGCAGTTGTGAAGGAGATTAGCACCATAAAGTGATGCCAAATGTGCACTGGAATAAGAGGGAGGATGCCCTCAGAGCACAATTCCACTCAGTTAAACTTTCAACTTGGGAAATCCTAAGGACTTTCCTGCCCCCCCCTCCAAAGCAGAGACCCACAAAAACCGCTGCACTGATCAAAGAAAACAGCAAATCCAACAAATTCTCATCACAAAACATCCAGGAAACCTGGGACACAATAAAAAGACCAAACTTAAGAATAATAGGGGTAGAAGAAGGAGAAGAATTACAGCTCAATGGCACAGAAAATATATTCAACAAAATTATAGAAGAAAACTTTCCCAACCTAAAGAAGGATATTCCTATGAAGGTTCAAGAAGCATACAGAACACCAAATAGACTGGATCAAAAAAAAATCCCCTTGCCATATAATAATCAAAATGCAAAACATACAGATTAAAGAAAGAATATTAAGAGCTGCAAAGGAAAAAGGTCAAGTAACTTATAAAGGTAAACCGATCAGACTTACACCTGACTTCTCTATAGAAAGCACAAAAGCCAGAAGGTCTTGGATAGATGTGCTGCAGAAACTAAGAGACCAGGGATGCAAACCCAGACTGCTTTACCCAGCCAAGCTTTCATTCACCATCAGTGGAGAAAACAAAATATTCCAGGATAAAAACAAATTTAAACAATACGTAGCTACAAATCCAGCCTTACAGAAAGTAATAGAAGGAAAAATAACAAAACAAGGAATCCAACAATGCCCACAATAACTCAGACATCTAGCAAACCTTCTCCAGCACAACTCAGAGAAGGGAAACACACAAACTCTACTACCAAAAAAAAAAAATAACTGGAACTAACAACCACTGGTCATTAATATCACTTAATATCAATGGACTCAATTCACCTATAAAAAGGTACAGGTTAAGAGATTGGATACGAAATCAAGATCCAACATTCTGCTGTTTATAAGAAACACACCTCAACCACAAAGACAGACATCTACTCAGAGTAAAGGGTTGGGAAAAGATTTTTCAATCAAACGGACCTAAGAAACAAGCAGGTGTGGCTATACTAATTTCTAACAAAATTGACTTCAAACTAAAATCAATCAGAAGGGATGGAGATGGACACTTTATACTTATAACAGGAACAATCCATCAGGATGAAGTCTCAATATCTATGACCCTAATATAAAAGCACCCCCATATGTAAAAGAAACATTACTAGAACTCAAGGCACACGTCAAACCCCACACACTAATAGTAGACTTCAACACTCCTCTCTCACCAATAGACAGGTCAATCAGACAGAAGCCTAACAGAGAAATAAGAGAATTAATAGAGGTAATGAATCAAATGGACTTAACAGACATCTACAGAAAATTCCACCCAAATAGGAAAGAATATACCTTCTTCTCAGCATCTCATGGAACCTTCTCAAAAATTGACCACATGCTCGGTAAGAAAGCAAACTTCTAAAGATACAAAAAAATATTAGTAACCACCTGTGTCTTATCAGATCACCATGGAATAAAGTTAGAATTTAACAATAGTTCTACCCCCAGAAAGCCTACAAATTCATGGAAGCTGAACAGTCAACTACTGAACCACCTCTGGGTCAGGGAAGAAATAAAGAAAGAAATTAAAGTCTTCCTTGAATTCAACAAAAATAAAGGCACAACATACCCAAACCTATGGGACACTATGAAAGTGGTGCTAAGAGAAAAGTTCATAGCTCTTAGTGCCCACATGAAAAAAACAGAGAAGGCTCACATTGGAGACTTAACAGCACAGCTGAAAGCTCTAGAAAAAAAGCAGACTCACCCAGGAGGAGTAGAAGACTGAAAATAATCAAACTGAGGGCTGAAATCAACAAAATAGAAACAGAGGAAACTATCCAAAGAATCAATGAAACAATGAACTGGTTCTTTGAGAAAGTCAACAAGATTGGCAAACCTTTATCCAAACTAATCAAAAGGCAGAGAGAGAACAAGCAAATTAACAAGATCAGAAATGAAAAGGGGGACATAACCACAGACACTGAGGAAATTCAGAGAATCATTAGGTCTTACTACAAAAGCTTATATGCCACAAAGTTGGAAAATGTAAAAGAAATGGACTTGTTTTTAGATAAGTACCATTTACCAAAATTAATTCAAGACCAGGTGAACAATTTAAATAGACCTATAAGTTTTGAGGAAATAGAAGCTGTCATAAAAAAAACCTCCCAACCAAAACAAGCCCAGGACCTGATGGTTTTAATGCAGAATTTTATCAGAACTTTCAAAAAGAGCTGATACCTATACTCCTTAATGTGTTTCACATAATAGAATCAGAAGAGTCATTGCCAAATTCATTTTATGAAGCTACAGTCACCCTGAATCCAAAACCACACAACGACCCAACCAAGAAAGAGAATTACAGACCAATCTTACTTATGAACATCAATGCAAAATTCTCAATAAAATTCTGGCAAACAGAATCCAAGAACACATTAAAAATAATTATCCATTACAACCATGTAGGCTTCATCCCAGAGATGCAGGGCTGGTTCAACATATGCAAACCTATCAATGTAATCCATCATACAAATAAACTGAAAGAAAAAAGCCATATGATCATTTCATTAGATGCGGAAAAAGCATTTGACAAAATTCAACACCTCTTTATGATAAAGGTTTTGGAGAGGTTAGGGATACAAGGACCATACCTAAATATAATAAAAACAATATATAGCAAGCCAACAACTAATATCAAATCAAATGGAGAGAAATTCAAAGCCATTCCACTAAAATCAGGAACAAGACAAGGCTATCCACTCTCACCATATCTCTTCAAATAGTGTTTGAAGTTCTAGCAAGAGCAGTAAGACAACATAAGGAGATCAAGGGGATTCGAATCGGAAAGGAAGAAGTCAAACTTTCGTTATTTGCAGATGATATGATAGTGTACATTAGTGACTCCAAAAACCCTACCAAAGAACTCCTACAGCTGATAAATAACTTCAATGATGTGGCAGGTAACAAGATCAACCCCAAAAAATCAGTAGCCCTCCTATACACAAAGGATAGAGAAGCAGAGAGGGAATTCAGAGAAACATCACCTTTTACGATAGCCACAAATAGCATAAAGTATCTTGGGGGTAACTCTAAATAAGGAAGTGAAAGATCTATTTGACAAGAACTTTAAGGCATTGAAGAAGGAAATTAAAGAGAACACCAGAAAATAGAAGGATCTCCCATGCTCTTGGATGAGTAGAATCAACATAGTAAAAATGGCAATTCTACCAAAGGCAATCTATAAATTCAACACAATCCCCATTAAAATCCCAACAAAATTCTTCACAGACCTTGACAGAACAATAATCAACTTCATATGAAAAACAACAACAACAACAAAAAACCAGGATAGCCAAAACAATCTTATACAATAAAGGAATTTCTGGAGGCATTACCATCCCTGACTTCAAACTCTATTACAGAGCTACAGTATTGAAAACAGTTTGGTATTCCCATAAAAAAAGTGAAGTTGACCAATGGAATCAAATAGAAAACCTGGATATTAACCCACAAACCTATGAACACCTGATTTTTGACAAAGGAGCTAAAAGTATACAATGGAAGAAAGAAAGCATTTTCAACAAATGGTGCTGGCAGAACTGGATGTCAACCTGTAGAAGAATGAAAATAGATCCATATCTATCATCATGCACAAAACTCAAGTCCAAATGGATTAAAAACCTCAATATTAATCTGAACACGCTGAACCTGATAGAAGAGAAAGTGGGAAGTAGTTTACAACATGTGGGCATAGGATACCACTTCCTACATATAACCCCAGCAGCACAGACATTAAGGGCAACATTGAATAAATGGGACCTCCTAAAACTGAGAAGCTTCTGTAAAGCAAAGCCACTGTCATTAAGACAAAAAGGCAACCTACTGACTGGGAGAAGATCTTCACCAACCCCGCAACAGACAAAGGTCTGAACCCCAAAATATATAAAGAACTCAAGAAACTAGACTTTAAAATGCCAATTAACCCAATTAAAAATGGGGCACTGATTTGAACAGAGAATTCTCAACAGAAGTTCAAATGGCCAAAAGACATTTAAGGTCATGCTCAACCTCCTTAATGACCAGGGAAATGCAAATCAAAACAACTTTAAGATACCATGTTACACCCGTCAGAATGGCTAAAATCAAAAACACCAATAATAGCCTTTGCTGGAGAGGATGTGGAGTAAGGGGAACACTCATCCATTGCTGGTGGAAATGCAAACTTGTGCAACCACTTTGGAAATCAGTGTGGTGGTTTCTCAGGAAATTCGGGATCAACCTACCCCAGGATCCAGCAATACCACTCTTGGGAATATACCCAAGAGATTCCCTCTTATACTACAAAAGCATTTGTTCAACTATGTTCATAGCAGCATTATTTGTAATAGCCAGAACCTGAAAACAACCTAGATGTCCCTCAATGGAAGAATGGATAAAGAAAATGTGGAATATATATGCATTAGAGTACTACTCAGCAGTAAAAAACAATGATATCTTGAATTTTGCATGCAAATGGATAGAAATAGAAAACACTATCCTGAGTGAGGTAACCCAGACTCAAAAAGATGAATATGGTATGTCCTCACTCATAAGTGGATTCTAGCCATAAATAAAGGACATTGATCCTATAAGTCGTGATCCTAGAGAAGCTAAATAAGAATGTGAACCCAAAGAAAAACGTATAGTTATCGTCCTGGATATTGGAAGTAGACAAGATGGTCAGGCAAAAATTGGGAACTTGGGATTGGGGGTGAGGTGGGGGTAAGGGGAGAGGGGGAGAGAAAAGTGAGAAGGGGAGGATGGGGAGGGCTTGTGAGAGTGGGAGGGTTGGGATGTAGTAAGGGTGGATATGGGAGCAGGGAAGTATATATCTTAATTAAGGGAGGCATTTTAGGGTTGGCAAGAGACTTGACTCTAGATGGCTTCCCAGGTGTCCAAGGAGATGTCCCCAGCTAGTTTTTTGGGCAGCTGAGGAGAGGGAGCCTGAAATGGCCCTATCCTATTGCCATACTGACAAATATCTTGCATATCACCGTAGAACCTTCATGTGGTGATGGATGGAGATAGAGACAAAGACCCACATTGGAGCACCGGACTGAACTCCCAAGGTCCAAATGAGGAGCAGAAGGAGGGAGAACATGAGCAAGGAAGTCAGGATCATGAGGGGTTCACCCACCCACTGAGTCGTAGGGGCTGATCTAATGGGAGCTCACCAAGGCCAGCTAAACTGGGACTGATGGAGCATGTGATCAAACCGGACTCCCTGAATGTGGCGGACATTGAGTGCTGACTGAGAAACCAAGAACATTGGCACTGGGTTTTGAATCTACCGCATGGATGGGCTTTGCGGGAGCCTAATCTGTTTGGATGCTCACCTTCCTAGACCTGGATGGAGGGGGGGAGGACCTTGGACTTCCCACAGGGCAGGAAACCCTGACTGCTCTTTGGACTGGAGAGGGAGGGGTAGGGGAAATGGGCGGATGGGGGAGGGAAATGGGTGGAGGGAAGGAGGTGGAAAATTTTAATAATAATAATAATAATAAAAACACACATACACACAAAAAGAACATTATAATTAAAAGATTAATGGACATGGTTGCAAAAAAGAGTTAAAAAACCAACTACAGTTTATTAGGGATTCAAATGTCTTTTGTTGTTGCAGTTTTTGTTTTATGAGAGACAGTTTCTCTGTGTATCCCTTGCTGTCCTTGAACTCATTTTGTAGACCAGGCTGGCCTCAAACTAGGAGATTCACTAGCCTCTGTCTCCCAAGTACTGAGATTAAAGGCATGAACCACCAATGCCTGCTCAAATGTCTTTTGGGTTTGGATAATATTATCATGTTCTACTTTATTGAAAAGTTGGCTCTGAGAGGGGTCCAGGAGACCACAAGAACGTGGCCCACAGAATAAACTATCCATGTCTCATAGGGGCTTATAGAGACTGAAGTGACAATCAGGGAGCCTCTATACATCTGACCTAAGTCCTCTGCATGTATTTTATGATTGTGTAGCTTGGTATTCTTGTGGGACCCCTAAGAGTGGGACTGGGGCTGTTTCTCACTGTTTTGGCTGCTTCTGGGACCACTTTCATCCTGTTGGGTTGATTCAGCCTTGATATGAGGATATGTGCCTAATCTTATTGTAACTTGCTAGGCCATGCTTGGCTGATATCCCTAGGAGATCTGGGTTTTTCTGAAGGAAAGCAGAGAAAGAGTAGATCTGGAGGATAGGAGAAGTGTGTGTAGGAAGAATGGATTGGGAGGAGAGGAGAGAGGGGAAATTGCAGTTGACACATAATATATGAGAGAATAAATAAGTTAATTAATTTAATAAAAGCTGGCTCTGGAGTTGAGGTATGACTTGTCCATCTCTGGACCCAAGCATGCTTATTTCAAACTTTCCTCTCTGTCCTGTGTCAGACAAGCACCTGACTCAGACAGGGAGAAGAGTAAAGCAAAACAGCCAAAAAATATTTAGACTATTGATTTCATTTAATTGCCTAAAACTTTTGCTAAGTTACAAACCTTATCTCAAGATTTGTAAGACAATTATATGAAAGTCCTGTACCTCAAGAGTTGTAAGTTTATTGGATAAAGTTAAAAAAATCTTCAAAATTTGTGCAAAATTTAACTTAAAACTCATAACATAGGGAATCGGTAGTGAAAAATTTATACATAGCTAATTTTCAATGGTGAGACAACATTTTGGCCTATAAGCAACATGTGGCTTGCCACCATTTTAGCTGCTGTTCCTTGTCATGATGGAGGCAACCATTTGCCCGGCAGCCATATTTACTAGGGTTGGGGAAGGTAGATAACATGATACTTTACCACCATCTTGATTAAAGGTGACCATATGGTATAAATCAATTGAGGAAAAAATAATAAGTCTCCAAGCTGTTTTGTATTAGGATGTATTGAAGATGGATGCTATAAAGTAATCCCACACTAGTTCAGAAACTGAGTATAATAAAAGGTTACTTATTTAGAAACAGACTCACAGATCACAGTCCTCTGCATGAATGAGGAACGGGAACCAAATTCAGCAGCTGGGAGATGGCACATGCAAGCTATAAGGCTGCATTTATAGTATAAGAACACATGCCTAAGTGGGCTGGTTTCTTAAAGGCTATTGGCTAAATAGCCACAGCACATTCCCCTTTTGTCTAAATAAGAATGTTCTAAGCCTAATACAAAACTGTACACAATAAGAACGAATATCAAGTATAAAAATTAGAACTGCAACCAGCATGAACAATAGCAAGCAAGAAACATGCTAAAAATTTCAATAATTATCCTATCCTAAGGAGTCTAAGTCTTGTATTAAAAATAGCTTGGCCAAGTCATGAGAAGAAAGTAACTAAGACTACCTAGTCTTCAAACCTGTCGAAGCCCTGAGAAGGAAAATAATGAAGGAAAATAATATTACTTGAGGAAACAGAAAGTGCAATCAAGCAACTTCCAAAATGTGCAATAAATGACAGAGACAACTGGCTACCTGGGCAATCACCCAAAGTCTCATTTGCAATGTTGAAGTAACCAACTTTGGTTAAGGCCATTTTAAGAGGCAGGAAAATTTTCAAAACTGTTTTACCCTTTCTTGACAAGGTTTGACAGCCTTTTTTCTTGTATCCTGCTTGTCCTGTAGAGACATCATGCATTTTGTCAGTGGTTGAGGTATGGGAAATTCCTTGCTCAAAGGTTAGTTTTGCCAAAAGAAAACAAGCTCCAAGTAGAGTGTCTTTGGTGGTCAACATTCTCTTGGGAATAGACTGGTACTGCCAGGAGCAATCCATGTCTCATGTCAACAGAACCCTAAGTTAGGCATCCAAATATCCAGGATCTCTTGACTCTGTGAAATCAAGTATTTTCCTGCAAAGACAAGAGCAGATCCCTGCCCCAATCTTTGTGAAGTTTCCTTACCTCCTGATTGGTTGTCACCCGTATGGATGAGTTGGTATTTCTCTTTCTCCAGTGGTTTCTCTTTTTCAAACTAAATCTTTATTAATTTTGATGGTATTCATAACTTTTCTTCTCTTGTGGAAACAAGAGTGAAACCTCTTCCCCAACATAGCCTATCTCTTGGTTTACATTCTGAGGTCAACACATCCTTGAAATATACTGGCTGATTTTATTCAGAAGTTTTTTCTATTATCCAATGTCTCTCTACTGCCATTGTTCCTTCGTCATTAGCATGAAGAAAATTCAAGGTAAATAATGCATTATGCAATCTATTTCTGGCGGTATTTTTATCCCTTCTATTTGTTTACCATATCCTTTATAGTTCAGTTTTATCTTTCTATAACTGCCTGTCATGTAGGATTATTTGGTATACCTGTAATATGCTTCATATTATAATAAGCAATAAACTATTTCATTTTCTTAGAGATATATGCTGGATATAGCTGTTTTTATTTGGCCATAACTTCTAATAAATATTTGATTAATGAATCAGCCTTTTCTGAGCTCAAAGAAGTTTCCCATTGAAAACAGGAATAAGTGTCAATGGTGTGGTATACGTTATTTACTTTTCCAAAATCATCAAAGTAGAACACATCCATCTGCCAGATCTCATTCCTTTGAGTACCCTTTGGGTTACTCACTGCAGGCAATGGTGTTTGGTTATAGAAAGAGCAAGTAGGACATCTCTTAGTTAGTCTACACACCCATGGACACCTGATTTTTGACAAAGAATCTAAAATTATACAATAGAAAAAAATTTTATTTGCCTTTTTCTTCATATCTCTAAGGGAATTTTTCATTTCCTCTTTAAAGGTCTCTATTATTTTCACAAAGTTATTTTTAAAATCATTTTCTTCTGCTTCTTCTGGGTTAGATGATCAAGTCTTCCTGTTGTATAACCACTGGGTTCTTGTGTTACCATGTTGCTGTTTAGGTTGTTGGATGAATTCTTGCATTGGCACCTACCCATCTCTTCCTTCAATTGGTGCTGACAGTGCCTTTACCTCTTGGTTTAATCCTTGTAGTGACTGTCTGTGTCTTTGGGAACTGTTCTTGGTCTGCTCTGTACTGTCACTGTCTGTATCTCAGGGAGCCACTGAGGTCTCTTTTGTCCCTGTCTCTTGGCCTGCTCTCTTGGTCTGCTCTCTTGGCCTGCTCCTTTGGTCTGCGCTCTGGGTTTGCTCTGTGCAATCACAGCTTGTGCTTTAGAGTTCCTTTCTTGGTCTTCTCTCTTGGTCCTCTCTGCGTAGTTGCAACTTGTGTTTCAGTGTTCCTCTAAGGTTGCCAGGGAGTTGGAAAGTTTGGGGGTGAAAGTGAACTTGTAGCTTTCAGGGTCTGATGGATGGGATGGGGGTGATAGAGTAGCCTACATGAAGGAAACTCACCCGCTGCCTGGCTAGAGAAGCTGATGCAGGTGGGGGTAGGGGGGCCAGGGTTTTGCCCTGCTAGGAAGGGCCTATAGAGTGGGGTGTCCCACTGGGTAGGTGGTGACTTACCTCTTGGTCCTCTCTGTGTAGTAGCAGGTTGTGTTTCAGAGAACCCTTGAGGTTTCAGGAGGGATAGGAAGGTTTGGGGCAGAGTAAGACTTGTAGCTTTCAGGGTCCAATGGATGGGATGGGAGTATTGGAGAAGCTTACTTGCAGGAAACTCACTTGCTTGCTGGCTAGAGAAATGAGGGCATATGGTGGAATGACCTAGGGTTTTGCCCTGTATGGAGGACTCAGAGACTCAACTAAGAAAAAGAATTACAGACCAGTCTCACTCATGAACACTGATGCAAAAATACTCAATAAAATACTGGTAAACTAAATCCAAGAACACATCAAAAATCATCCACCACGATCAAGACAGTTTCATTTCAGAGATGCAGGGATGCTTCAACATACAAAAAATCTATTAATGTAATCCACCCTATAAATAAACCGAAAAATAACATATATGATTACCTTGTTAGGTGTTGGAAAAAATTCAACAAAATCCAACATCTGTTCATGATAAAAATCTCAGAGAGATCAGAGGTACAAGGAACATATCTAAACATATAAAAAGCAATATACAACAAACCAGCAGCCAATATCAAATTAAATGGAGAGAAACTCAAAGCAATTCCACTAAAATTAGAAACAAGACAAGGCTTTCCACTCTGTCCATATCTTTTCAACATAGTTCTTGAAGTTCTGGCTAGAGAAATAAGAAAACAAAAAGAAATAAAGGGGATTCAAATTGTAAAGGAAGAAGTCAAACTTGGCTATTTGCAGATGATATGATAGTATACATAAGTGACCCAAAAACCCTACTAGGGAATTCCTACAGCTAATAAATACCTTCAATAATGTGGCAAAATACAAGATCAAGTAAAAAAAATCAGTACCCTTCCTATATACAAATGATAAAGAAACTGAGAAAGAAATCAAAGAAACATCACCATCACAAAACACACAAATAACATAAAATATCTTGGGGTAACACTAACCAAAGAAGTGAAAGACCTGTTTGACAAGAACTTTAAGTCTTTGAAGAAACAAATTGAAGACGATACCAGAAAATGGAAAGATCTCCCATGCTCTTGGATAGGTAGGATCAACAAAATAAAATGACAATCCTACAAAAAGCAATGTTTAGATTCAATGCAATTCCATCAATATCCCAACACATTCTTCACAGACCTTGAAAGAATAATACTGAACTTCATATGGAAAAACAAAAAAAAAATTGGGATAGCCAGCAAATAAAGGAACTTCCAGAGGCATCACCATCCCTGACATCAAGTTCTATTATAGAGCAACAGTAATGAAAACAGCATGGTGTTGGCATATATAGACAGGTTGACCAATGGAATTATATTGAAGAACCAGATATTAATCCACACACCTATGAACACTTGACTTTTGACAAAGAATCTAAAATTATACAATGGAAAAAAGAAAGCATCTTCAACAAATAGTGTTGGCATTACTATAAGTAAACATGCAGAAGAATGCAAATAGACCCATATCTATCCTCAAAGCATTGTGCTTACCTTCTCTGAGGAGTGGATGGGGGGCAGTGGAAGAGAGTTGGAGGGAATGGGAGGAGGGAAGGGAGTGGGAACTGGGTTTGGTATGTAAAATGAAAAAAGATAGTTTTCTTTTAAAAAGAAAAGAAAAAATAAACTGAATATTCACAAAAATGTTGAGCTCAGTAGCGTTTAGATGTTAGTCAGAAAACAATAATGTTTACCCACAACATTCACTGTGTTGTTCACTGTGTTGGTCAGTTGGGGTTGGTTGTAGTTATTGGCTTACTTCCTTGCAAGACTCTGAATGATTCTGTAAAGTATCCCACTCCTTTCCTCTATGTTGCTTTCTGTGTTGATGAGAGAGATGGATAGATAGATAGAGAGAGAGAGAGAGAGAGAGAGAGAGACAGTCACACACAGGGACAGACAGACACACACACACACACAGGGGACTCATGAGACAGACTTCTCTAAACAGGCACAGATTCAGATTCATGCAACAGAGGGCAGAGGACACAGGGAGCATTGAGCAGAGAATCCAAATCTAGATGTGCTCTTGGTTAAATGATTCTAAGGGAACGGGCTCCTATTTCTTTCCTTATGTAACACTGATGCACTGATAGTGACTCAGAGTTAGTTGTTGATGTGTTTAATCCACTCAAAGGACCCTAGGAGAGAACCTCTATTGTTCGATTTTAATGACATAGTACCAACTTGCCTTCTAAATACTTAACATTTATAACTGTATATTGGAGCATCTATCCTCCCTAATCAGAGACACATATCTATTCAGTGAGCTGTGGTGAATGCAGACTCACAGCTGGTCAAGATACAGAGGATACATATATGTCTAGTGCTCAGACCTCAACACAATAGCTATATCACACCCTCCAAGATTCAGGGACTACTTTTGAACACGGAGGCAGAGGTTGTAGATAAATACTGCGAAATGGTGTACACTACACAATGACTGCATTCATGTGATTATCTTCACAAGACCTCCATAAACCTGGACCATCATTTCATCATGCAGTGAGTTACTACGGCCAATTAATAGGTGATGGGAGAAGGAGTGTCATAAAATTAAAAGAAGAGAAATTGCAAGTAAGTGACCACCCTTTATCATTGAAGGACAACAGTGCTGTTTGGCTGGCGTTTTATACGTGTTTGAATAGTTTGAGTATGTAATCCTCAACAAGGTTGGTTTTGACTTGCAAATCAGTGAAATTTATTTGATGCCTGTTATGTCCAAAGGAACCTCCAAGTCTCAAAGCCCTAAAGCAGTCCAGATATCCAGAATTGAGTTCAACCTGGACTACTGGAGGATTTCTGCAGGGTATATAAAATGCCAGCATTCCCCAGGAAGTTGTGAAGCTGTCTCCCCCTCTACCACAAGGAGTCACTTTCACTTATGACCAGCTGGAAGGACAAATGACTCCCTGTGCTCCCCATTATCACACCACAGCTCACACTGGCCTCCAGGCTCCTTTAGTATCACAGGTACCTGCTACACAATTCAGAATGTAAAAGCCATTCTCACTTTCTATCCTATTAAACTACTTCCAGTTCACAGACTTCTCATTCCCCTTATAACCCTGCTCTCTCTCTCTCTCTCTCTCTCTCTCTCTCTCTCTCTCTCTCTCTCTCTCATCTCTCTTACAATAAAAACTTTCCCCTTACCTTACCATGGAGTTGTCACAGCGTCAGTTTATCTAATGCGAAGAAACAGTTTAAAATTTTTGCAAAGTATATTTTAATTGAAAACTATTAACAATTTGTGTGCAGAGTTCAATAAACACAGTGTCTTCTTTTAGAAAAATATATTTTCTTTAAAATTTCTATATATTTTTCTTTGTAATACAGATATCGAGGGAGAGATCTGGTAATCCATTCTCATCATCTTAGACCATGTAACCCAATATGGACAAGTTTTACAGAACTGCCATATCTGGGCTGCCCATGCATGTCAGCATTGCCCATTTCAGTTTCAATATAGATATTAACTTGATTGCTTCAAGTTACTGTTGATCAACTGCAGCAGCAACTAGAAAGAAAAGCAAGAATATTAGCAGTGTCACCAGGAATGTTGGTGGCATCATCAGGATGGTGATGGGCAGCATCGTCAGTGTCATCATTGGTAGCATCTTATATAGGATCATCAAATCCTTGTGTCTAAGTAAGTGTGTGAACTGGAAGTTCTTTTTGTTGTTTCTTTTCCTCATATGCTGCTTGTTTTGGAGTGACTGTTTCCAAGATGATGTTATCCTCAAAAGTCAGTGTATGGCCACAGAAAAGGCAGACTCTGACTAGTATTTAACAATCAGAGAAACATCACCTTTCATGATAGCCACAAATAGCATAAAGTATCTTGGTGTAACACTAACCAAGGAAGTGAAAGATCTATTTGACAAGAACTTTAAGTCTTTGAAGAAAGAAATTAAAGAGGATACCAGAAAACGGAAGGATCTCCCATGCTCCTGGATTGGTAGGATCAACATAGTAAAAATGGCAATTCTACCAAAAGCAATCTATAGATTCAATGCAATCCCCATCAAAATCCCAACAAAATTCTTCACACACCTTTAGAGAACAATAATCAACTTCATATGGAAAAACAGAAAACCCAGGATAGCCAAAACAATCCTACAGAATAAAGGAACTTCCAGAGGCATTACCATCCCTGACTTCAAACTCTACTACAGAGCCACAGTATTGAAAACAGCTTGATATTGGCATAAAAACAGAGACGTTGGCCATTGGAATTGTATCAAAGATCTGGATATTAATCCACACACTTATGAACACCTGATTTTTAACAGAGAAGCTAAAATTACACAATGGAAGAAAGAAAGCATCTTTAACAAATGGTGCTGGCCTAATTGGATGTCAACCTGTAGAAGAATGAAAATAGATCCATACCTATCACCATGCTCAAAACTCAAATACAAATGGATTAAAGACCTCAATGTAAGTCTGACCATACTGAATCTGATAAAAGAGAAAGTGGGAAGTAGTCTGCAATATATGGGCACAGGAGACCACTTCCTACATATAACCCTAGTAGCACAGACAATAAGAGCAACAAAGAATAAATGGGACCTCCAGAAACTGAGAAGCTTCTGTAAAGGCAACCTACTGAATGGGAGAAGATCTTCACCAACCCCACATTAGACAAAGGTCTGATCTCCAAAATATATAAAGAACTCAAGAAGCTAGACATTAAAATTCTAAATAATACAATTAAAAATGGGGTACTGAACTGAACAGAGAAAAGCACTATCCTGAGTGAGATAACCAAGAGCCAAAAATACGAATGAGCTATGTACTCACTCATTAGTGGATTCTAGCCATAAACAAAGGACACTGAGCCTATAGTTCAAGATCATAGAAAAGCTAAGTAATAAGATTAACCCAAAGAAAAACATGTACAGATCCTCCTGGACATTGGAAGTAGACAAGATCGTCTGGCAAAAGTTGGGCACATCGGGGTGGAAGTGGGGGGAAGGGGAGACAGGGAGAGAGAAGGGAGAAGGGGAGTGTCAGGGAGAGCTTGGGGGAGTGGGATGGCTGAGAGAGAGAGGAAGGACGGATATAGGAACAGAGAAGAAGATATCTTAATTAAGGGAACCATTTTAGGGGTGGCAAGAGGCTTGGCTCTAGATGGGTTCCCAAGTATCCAAGGGGATTTTTCCTAGCTAGGTCCGTGGGCAGCAGAAGAAAGGGTGCCTGAACTGGCCTTCTCCCATAGCCACACTGATGAATATCTTGCATATCACCATAGAACCTTTGTTTGGAGAGAGATGGAGATAGAGATAGAGACCCACATCAGAGCACTGGACTGAGGTCCCAAGGTCCATTTGAGGTGCAGAAGGAGGGAGAATATGAGCAAGGAAGTCAGGACAGTGAAGGGTTGGTCCACCCACTGAAACAGCGTGCCTGATCTAATGGGAGCTCACCAAAGCCAGCTGGACGGGGACTGAATGGGCATGTGATCAAACTGGAACCTCTGAATGTGGCTGACAATTGGGGTAGACTGAGGGACCAATGGTAATGGCACTGGAATTTGTCTCTACTGCATGTACTGGTTGTTTGGGATCCTAGTCTACTTGAATGCATACCTTCCTAAGCCTGGATGGAGAGGGGAGGGCCTTGGACTTCCCACAGGGGAGGTTACTCTGCCCTGTCTTAGGACTGGAGGGGGTGTGTGAATCGGGGAGCAGGAGGGAAATGGGAGGAGGGTAGGGAGTGGAAATTTTAAATGGTATTATTTATAAAGAAATAAAAAAATTAAAAAAATTGCCAGAAAAAAATAAATCCACTTACACTGAACCTGATGGAAAAGAAAGTGGGATGTAACCTTGAACACATTAGCACATTAGACCACTTCCTAAATATAACACAAGAAGCACAGACACTGAGAGCAACAATTAATAAATGGGTTCTTCTGAAAATGAGAAGCTTCTTCAAGGCAAAGGACACACTCAATAAGACAAATGGAAACCTACTGAATGGGAAAGGATATTCACCAACCCCACATCAGACAGAGGACTGCTCTCCAAAATATATAAAGAACTCAAAAAATTAGACATCAAAATTCCAAATAGCCCAATTAAAAATGTGGTACAGAACTAAACAGAGAATTCTCAACAAAAGTATCTCAAATGACCGAAAGACACTTAACAAAATGTTCAACATTCTTAGCCATCAGGGAAATGCAAATCAAAAGAACTCTGAGATCATCTCACACCAGTCAGAATGACTAAGATAAAAAACACCAATGGTAGTTTATGCTGGAGAGGATGTGGAGTAAGGGGAACACTTCATTGCTGGTGGAAGAGCAAACTTGTACAGCCACTTTGGATATATGGCAGTTTCTCATAAAATTGGGAATCAACCTACAGCAAGACCCAGAAATACCACTCTTAGGCATATACCCAAGCTTATTTTCATAACAGCACTATTTGTATTAGCCAGAACCTGGAAATGATTTATGCTCCTCAACTGAAGAATAGATGAAGAAAATGTGGTACATTTACACAATGGAGTACTAATCAGTGGTTAAAAAAGAATGACATCTTGAAGTTTGCATGCAAATGGATGGAACTGGAGAAAATATCCTGAGCAATGTAACCCAGACACAGAAAGGCAACACAGTATGTACTCACTCATTGTGGGTGGATATTAGATGTAAGGGAAAGGATAACCAGAGAAGATTGATAACAAAGAGAACACTTAGAGAGGCATATATGGATCCCCCTGGGAAGGGTGGTCGATATGGGGGAGGGAAAGAGATGGAGAACAAGAAAAGAGATATGTTGATCAAGGGTGCTATTATGGGGCTATCAAGAAACCTGGCACTAGGGAAATTCCTAGGAATCCACAAGGACGACCTCAGCTAAGCAATAGTGGAGAGGATTACTGAACTGGCCTT
Organism: Chionomys nivalis; assembly: GCF_950005125.1. Lineage (NCBI taxonomy): Eukaryota > Metazoa > Chordata > Mammalia > Rodentia > Cricetidae > Chionomys > Chionomys nivalis. Next base: position 3,818,067 of record NC_080105.1, on the reverse strand, counting down.
CCCCTGCAATCAGTTTGATGACTACCTTAATTGTCATCACAGAACCTTTATTCAGTAACTGATGGAAGCAGATGCAGGGATCCACAGTGAAGCACTGGGTGAGCTCCCTAAGTCCAGTCAAAGGGAGAAAGGATATGAGCAAAGGGGTCAAGACCGTGATAGGGAATCCCACTGAAACAGCTTACCTGAGCTAATAGGTACTCACTGACTCTGAACTGACAGTGGGTGAATCAGCATAGAACCAAAAGAGGTCCTCTAAATGTGGGTGACAGTGGACTGTACAGTCTGTGGGGCAACAGGCAGTGGGGTCAGGACTTATCCCTACTGCCTGAAGTGGCTTTTTGGAGCCCATTCTTCTTTAGGGATACCTTGCTCCTCAGCCTAGATATAGTGGGAAGGGCCTTGGTTCTGACTCAAAGGATGTGCTAGACTTCCCTATGGGAAGCCTTACCCTCTCTGAGAAGTGGGTGATGTGTAGGGTGGGTGGGAAGGTAGAGGGAACAGGGGGAGGAGAGGGGCAGTGGGAGTTGAGATTGGTATGTACAATTTCAATTTAATTTTAAAAAATAATAATAAAGAATAATAGGGGCAGAAATGCCTGGGATCCAGTTGCATGATAAAATAGAATCATGTGCTGTTTTTAAAGTCACACGATTACTATCTTTGAATTATGGGAACCACAACCCTTTTGGTGTACTAGATTTAGGCACATGTCTAGCACTGAATTCCCGGGTCATTACATTTTGCTTATGATGCTATTTGCATAGACTGTATATTAGTACCTTTCATTAAACTGAAAATCTTGCAGAGGTCTTTATATTATTTTCTAAATTATTATTAAATAAGAAGTCTCATCTTAAAGTTCTATTTGTTATAGTCTGATCTTTTCACTTAAGTAAGAAGGTGAATTGGAAGGGTCCTGGGACCAGGGAAGAGCAGGGTATGTGAAAGGCTGGGGTCCTGTTGTCTAGATACTTTCTGCAGCCCAGGAGACAAGGACTCACAGATGTATCTGCCCCCACACATGAAATACATTGCTTTTAAAATTCAAAAGAATTAAACATCATTTTGAGTGAGGTAACCCAGACCCAGAAAGACAATTATCACATGTATTCACTCATTAGTGGTTTTTAAACATAATGCAAAGAAATACAGCTTACGAATCACAATCCCAGAGAATTTAGACAACAATGAGGACCCTAAGAGAAACATACATAGATCTAATCTACATGGGAAGTAGAAAAAGACAAAATCTCCTGAGTAAATTGGGAGCATGGGGACCTTGTGGGAGCGTTGAAGGGGAGTGAAGAGACAGGGAGGGGAGCAGAGAAAAATATAGAGCTCAATAACTATTAATAAAAAAAGTGAAAAAAAAGGTTAAGGAATTACCCTTAGCTGTTTTCTTCCTTCAAAGATATGAGGTAGTTCTTTCTTCATACATGTATCATATTTATATTTTTCAAGAATTTCACAAAAATTTTCTTTTAAATCTTCTTTGATGAGATCCTTTAGAGGCATGCAGTGGGAATCATCCTGGCCATCCACACTTTCCTGCTCGGTTTCCACCAAGGGCTTTCCTGAACGTGAAGGGGCACTGTCATGGGCTCCTTTATAGGTTTTCTTTTTTTCTTGTTCCGGAGCAGTTCTCTGCAGGAGGGAAGGTGAAGGGTTCATTTGCTTGGTTTCCTAGCAGAATTTTTCTTATCTCTAGGTGCTTATTTTTAAAATTATCTTTACAAGTCACAAGTTGTAGACCCTGAGAAAGTAAAAAGTGTTCAATACTTAACAGTTAAACTTCCTCACATATGCCTATTTTGTCTCAAATCACTAGGTTATCACTAGGAACTGAAAATGAATCACTTTCTCCTAGAACTGACTATAAATCATGAACCCATGATTTTTGTCATTGTTGATTGGAATATTTATGTCATGATGTGTTACATATCCACAAACACGAATTAGATAAGATGTAACATGTAAAAAGAAGTTTCACAACTAAAGGTTTGACCTTGCATGCATATTTCCTCTGAGAACTTGTAATACTACCACCCAAGACTGTTTAATAAACAACATTTCTCTTCCTCAAATTAATAATTAATATATTTCAAGTTAATGACTATCTGTCTTAAACTATACATGTAAATGGAAGAAAATGATTCTTAGAGTATTACATAGTATTTGTACTTCATTTAAATAACTTTAACTGAATTTTTTTTTAATTTTAGCATGCTTACAAGATTTTTTTTCTCAAAAATAGGCATATGTGAAGAGTTTTAGCTGTTAAGTATTGAATACTTTTTACTTTCTCAGGGTCTATAACTTGTGTCTTAAGGGGTAAAGTCATATATGATTTCTAATTGTACATATTAGATTTGACTCGAGATCACAGACATTAGGAGCAGATTTATTAAGAATGTCAACAACAAGAGATACACAATTATATGAATTCAGCTGCTTCTAGGGAAAAGGAGAAGAAGATGCTATAAAGCTTTGGGGACAATAATCAGTGAATAAAGTTAAACACATCTATTGCACAGAGGTAGAAACCAACCAACAATAGAAATGGATGTGTAAGAAATATCAAGTGTGTTCTTTAAAATAGTCTAGTATCAGCGTAAAACATTTTTAAAAGGCTAGGAAGGAGGGTCAAGCAAATAGAGCCCTCTGTCCAAAGGACAGCAAACAGCAGGAACAATGAACAGAGTTTTTATTTCAAACTACACATTGTGAACGTGTTGTGCACGTACATGGCCTAGCTGTGCTACAACAAGTTCTAATGCAGTCTACTGTCCTCTGTGAGAGGAAAATCAATGATAGAATAAAACCCTAATTGCAAAGATTCCATTCTGGTTAATGGTCCTCTTTCTAAGCATTGGGGTTGATTCAGGAACCTGTTCTCTCTGTCAGTAGAGAAAGATTAAAATCATAGAGCTTAGTTCCCAGCTGGTACTTCAAGGGATGGCTGGAGACCAGATTCTTTCCTGTGGAGGGCCAGAAATACAGAAATGCAAGCATGTTCCACCTTGTCTGAATGTCAGAGATTTTCAGTTTGATCAAAATTGTTGCTATTTCACCCTGAGCAAAGGACAGAGAGTTAAAACTTACATCTGTCTGTCAGGGTTATTGTGTGTTTCTACCTCAAAAAAAAAAAGTCCCACCTAGATATAGAACAGAGAGTTCTGCTCTCCTTATTGTCAACAGGGGTGGCTGATGTTCAGACCTTCTATTTCAGGAATAGAGAAGTAGATATGTTTCTACTCCAAACAAAAGTCTAAGGGTACTCCAGGTTCCTACTCCATTAAGGAAAAAAACAATGGATTCCACTGAAGGACTGGTTTGGCTACATAATGTTTTGGTTTAGGATGTGAGTGTTACTTGACTTGTCCTATCAACAGAATGTTTTTATTTTATTTTATTTTTTTTATTTTTCGAGACAGGGTTTCTCCGTAGCTTTTAGTTCCTGTCCTGGAACTAGCTCTTGTAGTCCAGGCTGGCCTCGAACTCACAGAGATCTGCTGGCCTCTGCTTCCCGAGTGCTGGGATTAAAGGCGTGCACCACCACCGCCCGGCTCAACAGAATGTTTAACTAAGACCATAGCCCACAACCTTCAACTGGTATGTTCATTTCCTTGTGTCATGTTAATATACTTTTCTATCTTATTCCTCCCCTTTGAGTTGGGTATTTAAGCAAATGGAAATTAAGTGTGGATGACCTGAGTATTGACTTGAACTCCCTCCAGTACTATCCTATGTTTTCAGTTTTATTATTTTTACTCATGTCGTCATTCTATTTCTATTTTTCTGATCCCTATAGCCCTACCCTGGTAAGTGGCATTTTTGTCGAAGCTGGACTCTGACACTCCCAACTTTAGGGTTTCTGCACTATCAAATGGATCTGAGACAACAGCACTTGACAGAGGAAAACAACAGCAGACAAGTTTCAGAGAACGAAAGAGATGACGCTGCCTAAAATTAAGACACCCAGAGGGTTTACTACGCAGCACTCTATCTGTGCATTAGAAGAGGAGGTGGCCTAACTTGGAAAAGGCAAATAATTTAAGAAGATAAACATTTGGAATGTATGATAAACCTATAATTATGGATGCAAATACACAGAAGTCTGGAATAAGAGAGAAGAAATAGCTCTAATGCAACTCTATAGTCTGTCTATACCTGTTGACATGCAGGGTGGTTTTACTTGAGTCATGTGTTTTATTTCTTTGACATATATAAAACCATGTCTTTTCTCTTATTAGACATCAGCATGCATTTACTACATAATTTCTAATTGTACTTTTGTTTATACTCTTACCATGGCATATTATCTAACAGGTCTGTTCTTTTCCTGTCAACAGTAACTACTCTCTGGTTTGATATTTTTCTTTATTTATGAACTATTTCAAGAATTGTGCTCATTTGTATTAATAGAACATTTACTTCCTGATTGTTAGGTTTTATACTCATTCACACTGAAACCACAGAGGATTACCTGCCACTGGATTCTTGGGATTGAGAACATTAGGCGCCATGACATTATCAAGGGTGGGTTCCAGACAGGGAACTATCTGCAGCACTGCAGACTCAGGCATGCAGATGCATCTTTCCCCTGTCAATCAAGCACAGTCCTTCCCAGTGAGGTGACCTACCTGGAAGTCTGTAGTTCCTTTAGAGGGGCCAGGTAGTGGCTCTTTAGGACAAATGATAATTTTGGAGTTAATAATCTCTTCACAAACCATCTCTTTTAGGTCCCTTCTGAAGAGGTCCTTCAGCCATCAGTACTGCAGATTCTGGTGCTCCTGTTGTATCTCCTTTGCCTGCTCCTTCAGCAGAGCTACCTGCTCCATACACATTCGGCTTAATTCATTCCTGACTTGTCCCATAATTTCCTCTACATCCTTTCTGAAAAGTTTCCTCATCCTTGCATGCTCTACAGCCAATTCCTCCCTCAGTATTTCTTTTATGTCATTTCTGAGGAGTTCCTTCCATCGTGTGCAACGGCAATCAGCTTGCTCCTTTATGTCCTCCTTCCTCTTGACCGAAAGAAGTCTTGAATGCACTTGTGCATCTTTTCTCTCAGTCATTTTCTGCTGATGAGGAAAAGGAGATTAGTTTGCTTGTCTTTGTTCTCAGATTTATTGTTGTTGTTGGTAGTGTTAGGGAATGCTGATTTTTCAAAGTAACTTGGTCCTTGCAGCTATAGGGAACAGATTGGGAAAGTAGGGAGCATATTTTAATACTTTTTTTTCTTCATATGCATATATATATGTATATATATATACATAATATATATGTATATATATATACATATATATATATATGGGGTATATATTTCCTTAGGTCTCATTCTGCAGGGATCCCTGGCTAAGTGTTAATTTTATCTCTCATTACAGGCACTAGAGACAATTAGAAACTGGGGCCGAACTAAATCTATAAACTTGGCATGAGTGTGAATGCCAATGGCACTACAATGGCATCCTGGGGAATGACCTCTTTTTAACTTATCCTAACGTGCTGGTTACTACAGACACGTTGTTCATAATGACATTCATGTAATCAGGAGGCCTAAACTTATCATATATACATCATTAGGGGACATTATACAAGTGAGAGAGAGCAAATTTTTCAGGATAAAGTTTACCTCAAATGTAAAGACCGTTTAAAGTAAGATTTCATGGAAAATTACTAGATTCTAAGAGTGTATGTTTAGTTTAATTTGTTTATGTACATGTGTGCCCAACAGTTAGAATATGTACTGTGTGTGCTGATCTCTTAGAGGCCTGTATCAGGCATTAGATCCATTGGAATTGTAAATGCAGGTGGTTGTATTCTGGGAAGTAAATTCAGGTCCTCTTGATGGAATAGTAAGGGCTTTAAATTCTGAGCTATCTCTTGAGCCCTTTTTTAAAAGATTAGGTTTATAGTATGTGTAAAGATTTTATGCCTTACAATTAATTTCTAGATAAATATTAGCAGAATATTAGGGATGAACAAACATACAATGCTTTATGAAGGAAAATTCAGATATGGCTGATATGAATTGCATGTAGAGTGATAAATTGACCAGGTCACGTGCACATTTCATTTAGTTACTTTTAGAGAGGGAGTAGATGACATTTGCTTGAGAATGTGTCTCCTAGGAAGACTGAAGTAGCTACAAGTCTTATCAACATGGCTACCTAAACATGACCTGAACAGAGATGGCACCAATGGACACACTAAGTCATGGAGCCTCACCAGTATATAAAGAACTAGGGACAGTGGGGACTGCTGAGGGGTGAAGAGATGGTCTTCCCCAGGGACATGCCTCCCACAATGAATTATCTACCTTTCCATTGCAGAAATCATGTCAAAGGCAGAAATGATAAAACACTACCCCGAATGTACCGTGAGAAAACTTCATCTCCATTTTTACGGCTTTCGAACAAGCAAGAGAGAAGGGCAAAGAGGAGATTTCAAAAACTTTTAAGAAGACATGATGACTCTGTTTGTCCTCAGAGAGAGCCACTACAAAATAGCTCTGAAGGATATTCAAAACCACTTTATTCTTTAGTATTCATAGGGTACTGTCAAATAGTTGCATCTAATTTTAGCAATGAAATATTTTCAAATACATTTGCCTATTCACAAATTACTAAGACATCATTAAGAAGTAAAAATATTTATGCAGGCCTAGAATATGAGAAAAACATAAACTAAGAATCTTGGCCTTGTCATTGTGGTTTGGGCTAAAGTTAATTCATTATGTTATAAAACATATAAATCCTGTGTAAGATGATTGATTATTAATGTTAATAGTCCCACTTTCATCAATCTTTGTCTTCTTTCGTGGTTAGGAAGTAAAAATGCACATTACTTTCCATTCACATTCTTCTTTTAAAAATAAGCACTGAGTTAATTTCCAGTGTCATCCATATCATAGCACTGTGAAACTGCCTTAGAAACCCATTTCTCCACTTTTCACAGTCAAAATCATTAAAATGCAACTTATGACTCACATAAACCCTAGTGCTCCAGGTTACACACACCTCTAGGAGCTCATGGTTATGAAAAAGTTTTTTTTTTTTTTTTTACTTATTTATTTATTTTTATTCTTTTTTAATTAAAATTTCCACCTGCTCCCCATTTCCCATTTCCCTCCCCTCCTCCCAAATATTGCCCTCCCCCCACTTCCCTCCCCCTATCCCCACTCCTCTTCTCCTCCCCCCACTCCATTCCCCCTCCCTCTCGATACTGAAGAGCAGTCCAAATTCCCTGCCCTGCGGGAAGACCAAGGTCCTTCTATCTACGTCCAGAAAGGTGAGCGTCCAAACAGGCTAAGCTCCCACAAAACCAGTTCATGTATTAGGATCGAAACCTAGTGCCATTGTCCTTGGCTTCTCATCAGTCTTCATTGACCGCCATGCTCAGAGAGTCCGGAATCAACCCATGCTTATTCAGTCCCAGACCAGCTGGCCTTGGTGGGCTCCCAATAAATCAGTTCCACTGTCACAGTGGGTGGGTGCATCCCTCGTGGTCCTGATTTTTTGCTCATGTTCTCCCTCCTTCTGCTCCTCATTTGGACCTTAAGAGCTCAGACCGTTGCTCCAAATTGAGACTCTACCTCGATCCATCGCCAGATGAAGGTTCTAAGGTGATATGCAAGATATTCATCAGTATAGGATAGGGTCATTTCAGGTTCCCTCTCCTTAGTTGCCCAAGGTACCAGCTGGGGACATATTCCTGGACACCTGCGAACCCCTCAAGAGTCAAGTCTCTTGTCAACCCTAAGATGGCTCCCTTAGATAGGATATATACTTCGCTGCTCCCGTATCCATCCTTCCTATATCCCAACCATCCCAATCCTCCGAGCTCCTCCCATCCTCCCCTTCTCATATTTTTCATCCCATTTCCCCTTTGCCCCATGCCACCTCACCCGCAAGTTCCCGGTTTTTGCCCTGGAATCTTGTCTACTTCCCCCTCTCCATGCGGATGACTATATGATTTTCTTTGGGTTCACTTTCTTATTTAGCTTCTATAGGATCACACATTATATGCTTAATGTCTTTTATTTTATGGCTAGAAACCGATTATGAGTGAGTACATCCCATGTTCCTCTTTTTGAGTCTGGGATACCTCACTCAGGATAGTGTTTTCTATTTCCATCCATTTGCACGCAAAATTCGAGAAGTCATTGTTTTTTACTGCTGAGTAGTACTCTAATATGTATATATTCCACACTTTCTTCATCCATTCCTCCATTGAAGGGCATCTAGGTTGTTTCCAGGTTTTGGCTATTACAAACAATGCTGCTATGAACATAGTTGAACAGATACTTTTGTCATTTGATGTGGCATCTCTTGGGTATATTCCCAATAGTGGTATTACTGGATCTTGGGGTAGGTTGATCCCAAATTTCCTGAGAAATCGCCACACTGATTTCCAAAGTGGTTGCACAAGTTTGCATTCCCACCAGCAATGAATGAGTGTGCCTCTTTCTCCACAACCTCGCCAGCAAAGGCTATCATTGGTGTTTTTGATTTTAGCCATTCTGACAGGTGTAAGATGGTATCTCAAAGTTGTTTGAATTTGCATTTCCCTTATCGCTATGTAGGTGGATTGTCGGAGTGATGCTTTAAAATCACTCTAATGTGCACCGGTTTCTGCCAACAATCCTTGATCAAACATCAAGCATCTTCCATTGTGAGAGAACTCACAATATGTTTCGGGGCCATTCTCTTAATCGGTCACCACTACCTGCTTACTTGAACGTTAGTGAAGGAAGTTTCAGACCTACAGAATGGTGTCCTCTGGCCAGTATCCCTAGGAAACATGGATGGGGGATGCTACTGCATTTAACACAATTCATAAGAGAATGAATTTCACAAAGAAGCATATTACCATAATAACACTGTCGTCTCTCATAGACCAAGGAACATCAGGCTTGTCTGAGAACCTTTAGGATAAAAACATGCAACAACGGGTGGATTTGGTCATTTGAACAGCTTGGAGAGAGATCCGTTACTTATATAATTAAGTGACATTTCTGCATTCATGTAATTTAAAGTCAACCTATGTTTTAAAGCTTTCAGTTGTCTATGTGGACTTAACTTATCTCAATCTATCAAACATTCAACCAAGACTCACTCATGTTCCAGTTTAAAAGGAAAAAGTCAGTAGCTTAGGAGATGGGTCAGGAAATCAGAGTGCTTGCTGCCCACCCACAGTGACCAGACTGTGAATCTGCATCACACACATACAAAACTAGGCATGAACTTGCATCCCCAATACTGTGGGTGGCAGAGACAGGGGCATCATGGGGGCTTGTTGGCTGCAAACCTAGGCCCACATTAGTGAGAGACCTTATATTAAGTGGATAAGATAGAGAATGATAGCACAAGAAACCTATAACCTCCTTTTACTTCCAAGCCTGCACACAGACATATGTCACACACACACACACACACACACACACACACACACACACACACACACACACACACACACAGCAAGACCCAGAGAGATTAACTGCCATTGTATTGACTTTTGCCTGTACAAATTGCCTGTCTTAAGGTTGGAACTGATAAGTGCTTTAATTTGCTACCTGAACTGAAAGAAATCCATTGCCTAAAACAAGACAGAAGATTATGTATCTTCTGGGTCTTCTGCAATGTCTAACTCCACTGAAGACTGGGCACTTCATGCCCTATACATTGTAAATACCTTGGTAAATATTAATTACTTTATTTATGTAAATTAATGAATAATAACAGGTACCAAAAACATACCTGCTATAGAGATCCCTTTAAGGGATTCAAATTACCTTCACATCTCTGTGTGTGTCTCTGTGTGTGTGTGTGTTTGTGTCTGAGTGTGTGTGCACACGCGTTTGCCCATGTGTGTGCATGGAGGACAGTGGACATCAGTGTGTTTCCTCCTTTGGTGCCATCCACCATAAAAAGGTGTCTCACTGTATCAGGGAACAATTCAATTCTTCTAGGTCTGTTTTTCAGCAAGTGCTAGGGATAACCACAAGTCTGCCTCCCAGTAACGGATAAACAAGCATGTGCATTCTTGCCTGGGCTTTTATTTGTCTCCTGGTATCAAACTTAGTGTCTCGTGTTTACAGAAACTGCACTTCATTAATAGAATGATCTCCTCAGCCCCAAAGTGGTACCTTCAACAGACACGTTGACATTTTTAGGTCCTCCAATTAGGCAGTCTAAACTGCAACAGCATTTTCACAACTCTCTTCAATTCCTGGTTTTAATGTGCTTTTGTGATAATTTTAATATCTCTAAACTTGAATTTTCCTATTATCATTGTCAAATTTGTCAAAGTCCATTATTTTCATCACTATTCTCAAACCCTCACTGTCATCCAAACTAATGTTCTTCATGCTCCACTTATTAGAGTGAACACATTCCTATCCTTCTTTACAGGATTGACCAGGTATATCCACAATTGCCCTCTTCTATGGGTCTTCTTTCCTGTGCTCTCTCATTTATTGCTAAACACCCACCTGCCTGTGGATAAATAAGAAGACTCCCAGCTTTACAACTAAGGAACTACAGTACTATTCTCGTGGGTGACACGTGTTGTGTCAACATAAACTGTCTTCATGGGTTTGGACTTCAGGGCTCTCCAACAGAACAATCATAGTGGAAAGATATTAAATACAAGAAATATTAACACATATTTTGCTACATATCTAAGAGTCTTTATAATCCTGAAATTCTGGGTGTTTTTAATCATCCACTGAAAAATGAATATTTAATTCTCAAAAATGAAAAAAATAGAAGAAAGGGGGAATGTTTTTTTTTTTATTCTTTTTTAATTAAAATTTCCAACTGCTCCCCGTTTCCCATTTCCCTCCCCCTCCTCCCACATATTGCCCCTTCCCCCCACTACCCTCCCCCATCCCCACTCCTCTTCTCCTCCCCCAGTCCATTCCCCCTCCCTCTCGATACTGAAGAGCAGTCCAAATTCCCTGCCCTACAGGAAGTCCAAGGTCCTTTCACTTCTATCTAGGTCCAGGAAGGTGAGCATCCAAACAGGCTAAGCTCCCACAAAGCCAGTTCATGTATTAGGATCGAAACCTAGTGCCATTGTCCTTGGCTTCTCATCAGCCTTCATTGTCCGCCATGTTCAGAGAGTCCAGTTTCAACCCATGCTTATTCAGTCCCAGTCCAGCTGGCCTTGGAGAGCTCCCAATAGATCAGTTCCACTGTCACAGTGGGTGGGTGCACGCCTCGTGGTCCTAATCTCCTTGCTCATGTTCTCCCTCCTTCTGCTCCTCATTTGGACCTTAAGAGCTCAGACCGTTGCTCCAAATTGGGTCTCTGTCTCTCTCTCGATCCATCGCCAGATGAAAGTTCCCGTGCCATTCTCCTTGGCCTCTCGTCAGCTCTCACTGTCCGCCACATTCAGAGAGTCCGGTTTTATCCCATGTTTTTTCAGTAGCAGTCCAGCTGGCCTTGGTGAGCTCCCAAGAGATCGGCCCCACTGTCTCAGTGGTTGGGTGCACCCCTCATGGTCCTGACTTCCTTGTCCATGTTCTCTCTCCTTCTGCTCCTCATTATAACCTTGGGAGCTCAGTCCGGTGCTCCAGTGTGGGTCTCTGTCTCTATCTCCATCCATCGCTAGATGAAGGTTCTATGGCGATATGCAAGATATTCATCAGTATGATTATAGGATAGGTTCATTTCAGGTTCCCTATCCTCAGGTGCCCCAATGAACTAACTGGGGACATTGCCCTGGGCATCTGGTAGCCATTCCAAGTTCAAGTCTCTTGCCAACCCTTAGGTGGCTCCCTTACCTAAGGTATGAGTTTCCCTGCTCCCCTATCTAACCTTCCTTTATCCCCAATCACCCCGATTCCCCCAGTTCCCCTCATCTTCTCCTTCACACTTTTCTCTCCCCATCACCCCTCATCCCCATCCCACCCCACCCCCAAGATTCCAATTTTTTGCCCATCAATCTTGTCTATTTCCCATAGCTGGGAGGATATCTATATGTTTTTCCTTGGGTTTACCCTCTTGTTTAGCTTCTTTAGGATCACAAATTATAGACTCAGTGGCCCCTATCCATGGCTAGAAACCAATTATGAGTGAGTACATCCCATGTTCTTCTTTTTAGGTCTGGGTTACCTCACTCAGGATCGTATTTTCTATTTCCATCCATTTGCATGCAAAATTCGAGAAGTCATTGTTTTTTACCGCAGAGTAGTACTCTAATGTGTATATATTCCACACTTTCTTCATTCATTCTTCCATTGAAGGGCATCTAGGTTGCTTCCAGGTTCTGGCTATTACAAATAATGCTGCTATGAACATAGTTGGACAAATGCTTTTGTCATATGATAGGGCATCTCTTGGGTATATTCCCAAGAGTGCTATTGCTGGGTCCAGGGGTAGGTTGATCCCAATTTTTCTGAGAAACCGCCACACTGATTTCCAAAGTGGTTGCACAAGTTTGCAGTCCCACCAGCAATGGATGAGGGTACCCCTTTCTCCACAACCTCTCCAGCAAAGGCTATCCTTGGTGTTTTTGATTTTAGCCATTCTGACAGGTGTAAGATGATATCTCAAAGTTGTTTTGATTTGCATTTCTCTGATCGCTAAGGAGGTTGAGCATGACCTTAAATATCTTTTGGCCATTTTAACTTCTTCTGTTGAGAATTCTCTGTTCAGTTCAGTGCCCCATTTTTTTAATTGGGTTAATTATCCTTTTAAAGTCTAGTTTCTTGAGTTCTTTATATATTTTGGAGATCAGACCTTTGTCTGTTGCGGGGTTGGTGAAGATCTTCTCCCAGTCAGTAGGCTGCCTTTTTGTCTTAATGACAGTGTCCTTTGCTTTACAGAAGCTTCTCAGTTTCAGGAGGTCCCATTTATTCAATGTTGCCCTTAATGTCTGTGCTGCTGGGGTTATACATAGGAAGCGATCTCCTGTGCCCATATGTTGTAGGGTACTTCCCATTTTCTCTTCTATCAGGTTCAGTGTGTTCAGATTGATATTGAGGTCTTTGATCCATTTGGACTTGAGTTTTGTGCATGGTGATAGATATGGGTCTATTTTCATTCTTCTACAGGTTGACATCCAATTGTGCCAGCACCATTTGTTGAAGATGCTTTCTTTCTTCCATTGTATACTTTTAGCTCCTTTATCGAAAATCACTTGTTCATAGGTTTGTGGGTTAAAATTCGGGTCTTCTATACGATTCCATTGGTCGACTTCTCTGTTTTTATGCCAGTACCACGCTGTTTTCATTACTGTAGCTCTGTAATAGAGTTTGAAGTCAGGGATGGTAATGCCTCCAGAAGTTCCTTTATTGTATAAGATTGTTTTGGCTATCCTGGGTTTTTTGTTTCTCCATATAAAGTTGATTATTGTCCTTTCAAGATCTGTGAAGAATTTTGATGGGATTTTAATGGGGATTGCATTGAATCTATAAATTGCCCTTGGTAGAATTGCCATTTTTACTATGTTGATCCTCCCAATCCAAGAGCAAGGGAGATCCTTCCATTTTCTGGTATCCTCTTCAATTTCTTTCTTCAATGCCTTAAAGTTCTTGTCAAATAGATCTTTCACTTCCTTGGTTAGAGTTACCCCAAGATATTTTATGCTGTTTGTGGCTATCGTGAAAGGTGATGATTCTCTTATTTCCCTCTCTGCTTCCATATCCTTTGTGTATAAGAGGGCGACTGATTTTTTGGAGTTGATCTTGTATCCTGCCACATTACTAAAGGCGTTTATCAGCTGTAGGAGTTCTTTGGAGGAGTTTTTGGGGTCGCTCATGTACACTATCATATCATCTGCAAATAATGCAAGTTTAACTTCTTCCTTTCCAATTTGAATCCCCTTTATCCCCTTATGTTGTCTTATTGCTATTGCTAAAACTTCGAGAACTATATTGAAGAGGTATGGAGAGAGTGGACAGCCTTGGCGTGTTCCTGATTTTAGTGGGATCGCTTTAAGTTTCTCTCCACTTAATTTGATATTAGCTGTCGGCTTGCTGTATATAGCTTTAATTAAATTTAGGTATGACCCTTGTATCCCTAATCTCTCCAAGACTTTTATCATAAAGGGATGTTGAATTTTGTCAAATGCTTTTTCAGCATCTAATGAGACGATCATATGTTTTTTTTCTTTCAGTTTATTTATATGATGGATTACATTGATAGATTTGCGTATGTTAAACCAGCCCTGCATCTCTGGTATGAAGCCTACTTGATCATAATGGATAATTTTTCTAATGTGTTCTTGGATTCGGTTTGCCAGAATTTTGTTGAGGATTTTTGCGTCGATGTTCATGAGTGAGATTGGCCTGTAATTCTCTTTCTTGGTTGGGTCTTTGTGTGGTTTTGGTATCAGAGTTACTGTAGCTTCATAAAAGGAATTTGGCAATGACTCTTCTGTTTCTATATTGTGAAATACATTAAGGAGAATAGGTATTAGGTCTTCTTGGACGTTCTGGTAGAATTCTGCATTGAAACCATCTGGTCCTGGACTTTTTTTGGAAGGGAGGTTTTTGATAACAGCTTCTAATTCTTCACGACTAACAGGTCTATTTAGGTTGTTCACCTGGTCCTGGTTTAACTTTGGTATATGGTATTTATCTAAAAAAGCGTCCATTTCTTTTACATTTTCCAGTTTTGTGGCATACAGGCTTTTGTAGTAAGATCTAATGATTCTCTGAATTTCCTCTGTGTCTGTGGTTATGTCCCCCTTTTCATTTCTGATCTTATTAATTTGCAAATTCTCTCTCTGCCGTTTGATTAGTTTGGATAGGGGTTTATCAATCTTGTTGATTTTCTCCAGGAACCAGCTTTTTGATTCATTGATTCTTTCAATTGTTTTCTGTGTTTCTATTTTGTTGATTTCAGCCCTCAGTTTGATTATTTCCAGGCTTCTACCCCTTCTAGGTGAGTCTGCTTCTTTTTTTTCTAGAGCTTTCAGGTGTGCTGTTAAGTCTCCAATGTGTGCTTTCTCTGTTTTCTTTAAGTGGGCAGTTAGTACTATGAACTTTCCTCTCAGGACTGCTTTCATAGTGTCCCATAGGTTTGAGTATGTTGTTTCTTTATTTTTATTGTCTTCAAGGAAGAGTTTAATTTCTTTCTTTATTTCTTCCTTAATCCAGGTATGGTTCAGTAGTTGACTATTCAGTTTCCATGAGTTTGTAGGCTTTCTGGGGGTAGCATTGCTGCTGAATTCTAGCTTTAATCCATGGTGATCTGATAAGATACAGGTGGTTATTAATATTTTTTTGTAACTGTGGATGTTTGCTTTGTTACCGAGTATGTGGTCGATTTTTGAGAAGGTTCCATGAGCTGCAGAGAAGAAGGTATATTCTTTCCTATTTGGGTGGAATATTCTATAGATGTCTGTTAAGTCCATTTGATTCATTACCTCCATTAATTCTCTTATTTCTCTGTTAGGTTTCTGTCTAATTGACCTGTCCATTGGTGAGAGAGGAGTATTAAAGTCTCCTACTATTAATGTGTGCAGTTTGATGGCTGCCTTGAGTTTTAACAATGTTTCTTTTACGTACGTGGGTGCTTTTATATTAGGGGCATAGATATTCAGGATTGAGATTTCATCCTGATGAATTGTTCCTGTTATGAGTAGAAAATGTCCCTCTCCATCTCTTCTGATTGATTTAAGTTTGAAGTCAACTTTGTTAGAAATTAGTATGGCCAAACCTGCTTGTTTTTTAGGTCCATTTACTTGATAAGCCTTATCCCAACCCTTTACTCTGAGTAGGTGCCTGTCTTTGTGGTTGAGGTGTGTTTCTTGTAAACAGCAGAATGTTGGATCCTGTTTTCGTATCCAATCTCTTAGTCTGTGCCTTTTTATAGGTGAGTTGAGTCCATTGACATTAAGTGATATTAATGACCAGTGATTGTTAACTCTGGTCACTTTTTTAGTAGTAGATTTTGTGTGTTTCCCTTCTTTGAGTTGCGCTGGTAATGGGTCTCTAGATGTCTGAGTTATTGTGGTCACTGTTGGACTCCTTGATTAGTGATTTTCCTTCTATTACTTTCTGTAAGGCTGGATTTGTGGCTACGTATTGTTTAAATTTGTTTTTATCCTGGAAAATTTTGTTTTCTCCATTTATAGTGAACGAAAGCTTGGCTGGGTATAGTAGTCTGGGCTTGCATCCATGGTCTCTTAGTTTCTGCAGTACATCTATCCAGGACCTTCTGGCTTTCATGGTTTCCATAGAGAGGTCAGGTGTAAGTCTGATAGGTTTACCTTTATAAGTAACTTGGCCTTTTTCCTTTGCTGCTCTTAGTATTCTTTCTTTATTCTGTATGCTTTGTGTTTTGATTATTATATGGCGAGAGGATTTTTTTTTTTTGATCCAGCCTATTCGGTGTTCTGTATGCTTCTTGAACCTTCATAGGTATATCTTTCTTTAGGTTGGGAAAGTTTTCTTCTATAATTTTATTAAATATATTTTCTGGACCGTTGAGCTGCGCTTCTTCTATTCCTATTATTCTTAGGTTTGGTCTTTTTATTGTGTCCCATATTTCCTGAATGTTTTGTGATGAGAATTTGTTGGCCTTGCTGTTTTCTTTGATCAGCGTGTTTATTTTCTCTATGGTATCTTCAGAATCTGAGATTCTTTCTTCTATCTCTTGTATTCTGTTGGTTATGCTTGCTTCTGTAGTCTCTATTCGTTTACCTAGATTTTCCCTGTCCAGCTGGCCTTCTGTTTGTGTTTTCTTCTTTGCCTCCATTTCAGTTTTTAAGTCTTGAACTGTTTCCATTATCTGTTTGATTGTTTTTCCTTGGTTTCCTAGGGTATCATTCACTGATTTGCTCAATTCTTCAAACTTTCTGTTATACTTCTCATCCATTTCTATAAGGGCATTTTTTACATGCTGTTTAAGGGCGTCAATCATTTTCATAAAGTCAATTTTATCTACTTCTTCATGATTAAGGTGTTCATGTCCTCCTGTTGTGAGGTCGCTGGGTTCTGGTGGTTTCATATAGTTTTTTAGATTGTTGGGTGAATTCTTGCATTGGCGCCTGCCCATCTCTTTCTCCGAATGCTCCCCTATGGATCTTCTTTTACCGGATCAGGTCTCCTTGCCTACTGATGTACCTTCTCAGTGATGGCACTCTGCAGTGATAGCTCTCCTGGTGCTTTAGTGATGTCTCTCCTGGTAGCAATATCAGATCCCGTGCCCAAAGACGGCTCTCCTGGTACCCAGATTAGCTCTCCCACTGATGGCTCTCCTGGTGCCAAGATCCAATCTCCCTGCAGGTTGGGTAGTTCGTAAACAAAGCCCCTACCTTGCTTGTTGCAGGCAGGCCAGTGAAACAAAGGAAGTCTCGCCTGCCTACTTGCCCTGAGGATTTGCCCCCAGCGCCAGACAGACTGAGCTGGATGGTGTTATGTGCCCAAAGAGGAAAAGGGGCAGAAGGGAAGAAGGGTTCTGGATGCAAGCTGGGTGGGACAAGAAGAGAGAGGCAGTATGTGGGGTGTAGAGCCCCTGCAGGGAGCCCAGGGAGTATAGGGTGGGGGATGAGGAACTTCAGAGTTCCCTGTCCAGGGCTGCTTCCGCCGCCACAGGTCACAAACTCACCACACTGCTGTCTCTCCTAGTGTCGAGATCAGATCTCTGTGCAGGTTGGGTAGTTTGTAAACAAAGCGCCTACCTTGGTTGGTGCAGGCAGGCCAGTGAAACAAAGGAAGTCTCGCCTGCCTACTTGCCCTGAGGATTTGCCCCCAGCGCCGGACAGACTGAGCTGGATGGTGTTATGTGCCCAAAGAGGAAAGGGGGCAGAAGGAAGAAGGGTTCTGGATGCAAGCTGGGTGGGACAAGAAGAGAGAGGCAGTATGCGGGGTGTAGAGCCCCTGCAGGGAGCCCAGGGAGTATAGGGTGGGGGATGAGGAACTTCAGAGTTCCCTGTCCAGGGCTGCTTCCGCCGCCGCTGGTCACAAACTCACCACACTGCTGTCTCTCCTGGTGCCGAGATCAGATCTCCGTGCAGGTTGGGTAGTTCGTAAACAAAGCGCCTACCTTTGTTGGTGCAGGCAGGCCAGTGAAACAAAGGAAGTCTCGCCTGCCTACTTGCCCTGGGGATTTGCCCCCAGCGCCAGACAGACTGAGCTGGATGGTGTTATGTGCCCAAAGAGGAAAGGGGGCAGAAGGAAGAAGGGTTCTGGATGCCAGGGCGAATGTTTTTTAAAAAACCAAGAAACTGTGTATGGGAAATCTTTAAAAAAACAAGAAACTTACCAGTTATTTCATGTATTTTTAATTTATATATTCTTACCTGGATAAAAACTTCTGTTGAATATTGTTGTCCACTTCTAAACATAAATGAAAAATATATTTTATAATGATCAGGTAAGCCACCTGCAGATCTTTTCTGCTCCCTCTGTTCTCCCAGACCAAATCGTTCAGTCTTATTCTCGGTGCTACAAGAGAACTAGCTCCAGTCTCTCTCCCACTGCACTGTCAACATCTTCTGTGGATCCCATAGACCATCCACTCCCAACATCCCTCCCCCATTCATTGTTCACCAGCCTCCAACTTTAGCAGCGACCTCCTGTTCAGACATAAGCCATACCTGCCAGAAAACCAGGTAGGCTGCCCACAGTTCTCAGCACTCTCTGTGTGTTCCTCTAGACCCAGTCCCTCAGTCTCTTCCCTAGAGCATCAACACATCACCAGCTACAACCTCACTTCCTCCCTGCGCATGTCTCTTATGGAACCCACCGAATGTCTCTTCCTAACCTTCCTCCCAACAAGTCATAATTGCATCCCAGCCTCCAACACCTGTAGCCATTTCCTGTGAACACAGTAGGTGAGTAGGCCAGTCAAACAGGCAATGTGCAATGTGCAACTATCACACCTTAGCAAAATCCAGAGAAGTAACAAAACAAAAACCAAAACCCTCCATAATACCCACTTAACTAAGGCAAACCCAGAAGTCAGCACCTAGACTTATAATTATCCCAAACCCAGATACCTAGACACTAGCTAGCATAAGAACATAATCAATAACAGCCAGAACAATACATCCCCACTAGAACATAGTTATCCTACCATATCAGGTACTTATTATTCCAGCATAAATGAAGCACAAGATAAAGACCTTACAAGAAATAGAGGTTCTTAAAGAGGAAATAAATGGCCTGAGTTAGTGGGAGTTCACTGACTCTGGAATGAAAGCAGGGAATCTGCATAGGACCAAACTAGGCCCTCTGAACGTGGGTGACAGTTGTGTGGCTTGGGCAATCTGTGCAGCCACTGGCAGTGGGACAAGGATTTATTACTAGTGCTTGAATTGGCTACTTGGAGCCCATTCTTTTAAGAGTGATACCTTGCTCAGTCTAGATATAGTGGGGAGGGGCCTTAGTCCTGCTTCAAACTGATGTGTCAGATTTTGTTGATTCCCCATGGAAAGCTTTATCATCTCTCAGGAGTGGATGGGGGTAGGGTGGAGGATGGTGGGGGAGAGTTGAAGGAGAGGGAATGGAGACTGGGATAGGTGTGTAAAATAGAAAAGATTGCTTAAATAAAAAGTTATTTCCTAAAAAATAAAGAAAAAGAAATCCATGAAAATACAAACAAACAGTTGGAAGACAAGAATAAATCCCCTAAATAAAGTGAGGAAGAAATACAAAAAGCCAAATAGTTGAAGGGAAAAATAAAACTGTTCAAGACCTAAAAATGGAAACAGAAGCCACACAAACGTAATGATACAATACATCATGAAAATTTTAGGAACTCGTACAGAAACTTTCAACAGAATACTAGAGATAAAAGAGAGAAGCTCAGGCATTAAAGACACAATGTAAGAAATGGATAGATTAGTCACGGACAATATTAAACCTAATATATTTAAACTATGCATCTGAGAAATATGGGACACTAAGCCTTAGAACAACAACAATTGAGGAAGGAGAAGAATCCCAGAAAAAATGTTCAAAAATCATAAAAGAAAATTTCCTAATAATAAGGATAGGCTTATAAAAGTACAAAAAGCATACAGAACACCATATAAATTGCCATATAATAATCAAAACACTAAACATACAGAACAAAGAAAGAACATTACAAACTGCAGGGGAAGAAACCAAGTAAGACATAAGGGTAGAAACCTGAATTCTTAAAGGAGTCTCTAAAATCCAGAAGGCCTGGACAGATGCCCTGCACCTTAAGAGACAACAGATACTAGTCCAGACTAATATCATCGGCAAAAAATTTCATTAGCTGGAAAAAATAAGATTTTTATAAAAAAGACAATATCTATTTATAAATCCAGTCCTACATAAAGTGCTAAAAGGAAAACCCCAAACTAAAGAGGTTAACTACACCCATGAAAACACAGAGAATAAATAATCTCATACAGCAAAACCAAAAGAAGGAAAGCATACCCACACATAAACATTCACACTCAAAGACACACATCACCACCAACAACGACAAATGACAGCAATCACCATCTCCCAATATCAATGTTCTCAATTGCATGATAAAAAAACAGATTAACAGAATGAGTTTAAAGACACGATCCATTGTTCTGTTGCATCCAGGAAACGCACTTCAACATTAAGGATAGACGTTGCCTCAGCGTAAAAGGTTGGAAAAAAGTATTTAAATCAAATGAACCTAAGAAGGTAGCTAGTGTAACCATTTTAATATCTAACAAAATAGCTTTCAAACCAAAATAAATTAAAGAATATGGATATGGACACTACACACTCATAAAAGGGAAAATCCACCAAGAAGACATTTCAATTCTTAATATCTACGCCCAAAACGTGAGGCCTTCAACTTTGTAAAAGAAGCATTGCTACAGCTTAAATTGCATATTAACCCACAAACACTGATAGTGAGTAAATACTTCAATATCACCAATGGACAGGTCATCCAAACAAAAAAGTAAACAGAGAAACATTGAAGATAACAGACCCAACAAACCAATGGATCTAAGAGATATTTATGGAACACTACACCAAACACAAAAGAATATACTTTTTAATAAGCATTCATGTATCTTTCTCCAAAGTGGATCACAATCATGGACACAAAGCAAATCTCAGCAGATTGAAGCAAATTGAAATCACCCTATCACACCACCATGGATTAAACCTGGATATCAACAATAAGGGAAAGAACAAAAAGCTTTAAAAATCATGGAAACTTAGCAACTCTGTAATGAATGAAAAATGGGTCAAGGCAGAAATAATTGAAATATATTAAAACTTTGTAGAACACAATGAAATGAATGTGCAGCATGCACAAACTTACAGGACACAGTAAAGTGGTGCTGAGAGGAAAGTACACAGCACTGTGTGCCTGCCTACACTTGGGAAAATCTCATAACTGAACAGCACACCAGAAAGCTCTGGAACAAAAAGAAGACTACAAGAAATTGTAAACTGGGGCCTGGAATCAATGAAACATATACAAAGTGAACAATACAAAAAGAATCAATGAAACAAAGAATTTATTCTTTGAGAAAATCAACAAGATAGCTAGACACAAACTTACCCAAACTGACTAAATGATGGAGAGAAAATATTTGGATGAACAAAATGAGAAGCAAAAAGGAGGACACAACACTAGATATCAAAGAAATCCAGAGAATCATCAGGAGACATACTTTAGGAACATGTGTGCCAAGAAATCAGAAAAATCAGAAGGAAAGATAGTTTGTTGATAAGTACCACTTATCAAAGTTAAATAAAGATCAGATAAACAATTTAAACAGACCTCTAACCCCTAGTAAAATCGTAGCAGACATCAGAAGTCTCCCAACCAGAGAAAATCAGGGCAGACAGTTTCAGTGCAGAATTACATCAGACTTTAAAGAATTAACGCCAATGGTCCTTAAATTATTCCACAAAATAGAAACAAAAGGAACATTGTCAAATTTATTTCATGAGGCCATAATTACCCTGATACACAGATCCCACAACGATTATGGATGTCGGCATTTAGAGAGAAAGAAAAACATATTTTACACCAGGCATAGAAAACTATAGCAGTAAAATTACAAGACTGGTGATTTCTTGATATGAATTGCGGGAAGCCCTCCCTATAGCGTATTCCTCAAAGAATATTCACGAATAGACAATTAGTAAAGAAACAAGCTTCTCCAAATACTGTGTTAAACTTATTCAGTTAACACAATCCCAGAGAACCTAGACAACAATAGGTTGTCTAGGATCCTAAGAGTAGGATACATGGATCTAATCTACATGGGAAGTAGAAAAAGACAAGATCTCCTGAGTAAAATGGGAGCATGGGGACCATGGGAAAGGGTTGAATGGGAGGGGAGATAAAGGAAGGGGAGCAGAGAAAAATGTATAGCTCAATAAAATCAATCAATAAAAAAATAAGAAAAATTGTTCAGTTAAATCAAAACCTGTCTAGGATAAGGCAGATAGGCTGTTCACATCTGGGGAAGATACTAATAAACTCTTTGGATCTAACTCTGGTCCCTGTCTGACATGTAGTATAAAGGATGATCGTGATTAGCTTTCACTGCTCATCATGAACAGAACAATGGGAAAGATCCCTCCCACAATAGTTATGCACCCTGAAGTGCATCTCTTAGTGGGAGAGAAGCAGAGCAGGAGCAGGACAACAGTTTTGTGAGAGGATTATCTGACTTGGATAAATTTATGTGGTTACATGTATAAATTACGGTCTCACTAACTCTTTCCTCATACTGATGCTCTGCACAAAAAAGACACCAACAATTCCTGTATATTTCATTCAAATGATTTAATCATTTTATTAGGCATAAAATATAAAAATGATTAAATATTGCACCTTGGGGTTGTAACATAATAGTACTTTAGAGATGGTATCTGATTAATGTTATGCATACACAATACAAGAAATATCTGTTTTTTATAAAAAGTCAACTTGTTACTGTGTGACTATAAGGAACCAATATTGTGTAATAGGGATTTTTCCTTATTTTTACCAAGATAACAGTTACTAAAATGAAAAACACCAATATGTTTTAGATAGTATCTTTTCAGATCTGAAATTTTTCTTAAGTGATTCTGCCTTCAAAAATGCAGGATTACTGCATTCAAAAAGACAAAGAATCAATTTAACTGCAATTTTCACGTGGTTTCCTTAACTCCCTATTTGAACTGTTTACATTTTTATTTTTATTTAGTGCTAAGACCACTTAGCATTTGTCATTTTCAAACTTTTATCTGGGACTAGAGAGATGGCTCAGCAGTTAAGAGCACAGCTTGTCTTAAAGAGAATCCAGGCCCAGTTTGCAGCCACCACACAGTGGCTCACAATCACCAGTTGCAAGCGTCCAACCCCATCTTCTGACCTCCACAGGCACCAAGCCCACATGTGGCGATGCATACACATGTGAAGAAAATACACAATCTTTAAAAGGTTTAGTCTTACCATTTCTGATCTGTACAGACGCAGATGGTTGAAATACAGATTTCTCCTGCTCCAGAGGTACAACTTTACTGTGGAATATTTTTAGAGTAATAATTAAAATTCACATGAAAACCATTTACCAAATGTTCTTAATTCTTTTTTTTGATTTCCTAATATATCTTACATTAGGCATTTACAAAAAAATTAATTTGTGCTTCAATGGTTAACTATGATTAGTGAATGGTTTCCTTACAACTTTTTCTCATGTCGAAGACGGGGAAATAATTTACACCCTGATTAAAACAACACATATACTAGTGTGTTTTTCAGTCTCCATAAGTTTGTGTATATTCCAGGCATTGCTAAGAAGAATGTATATTCTGAAGTATTTGGATAGGATGTTCTATAGATGTCAGTTAGGTCCATTTGATGGTATGTCATTTAACTCAGATTTCTCTGTCTTTGAGAAATAAATTATCTATCATAAGATTTAAAAAAAATTATAAAATTCTCTAAAATTGATGAATGCAAAAATGCTTGATATTGGTATACAGTTAGCATCATATTCAAAAAGCAATCAATAGCTATTAGTACCTATATTAAAAACAATAAGAAAAATCTCAAATAACTTAATGATGCATATTAGAGCCACAGAGAAACAGGAACAGAGCAAAGCCAAATTAGTAGGTAGAACTGAACATGAAGGCAGGAATTAATGAACACACACAAACACACACATACACACACAAGAAGGATTATGGAGGTTCTTCCACACACTTTGTTCTGAGGACTGAAGTAACTGAAAGCTTTGGGTTTATGTGTTCAATGCACTCAATGCTCCTAACTCATTCTTCTTCCCATAGCCCTAGAGCACTGTGGTCCCTTTAGTATTAAGAAACATTTTAGGGGCCATGGAACTCTGAAACTCAGCTTGCTTCCATACTGAGGGGACCTAAGAGGTGAAAGAATAGACACAAGGCCGGATGCCCTACTCTTTTCGACCTTCCCCGTGGGACAAAACCCAGGGGCCCTTCCCCAACTCTCTCGGCTTTTCTAGCCAGCCAGCAGTGAGTTTCCAGTGGCTAGGTTCCCCCCAAACCCAAATGCATCCACTGGACCTCCCAAGCTACTAACCACACCCTGCCTAAGAGCTGAGAGCTTGCTATAATACTGAGCAGATCAAGAGCATGCTACAATACCTGGAGGATTAAGAGAGAACATCAAGAGAGCAAACCAGCAGAGAAGACCAAGAGAGCAGAGGCATCAGAGGCTTTCTGAGAGACATTGACAGTACAGAGCAGACCAAGAAAAACCCCCAAATACCCAGGCAGCCACAGTAAGTGTTGGACCAAGAAGCAAAGACATTGCTGGCCTCCTTTGAAGGAAGAGATGGGTAGGTGCCAATGCAACAATTCCTCCACAATGTAAAATTCAACAAGGTAACACCAGAACCCAGCGGACACACAATAGGAAGACTTAACAGCCTAACCCAGAAGAAGTAGAAGAAAACGACTTTAAACTTAACTTTATGAAAATGATGGTGGCCTTTAAAGAGGAAGTAAAAAAGACCCTTAAAGAAATGGAGGAGAAGACAAACAAAAAATTGGAAGAAATTAACAAATCCCTTAAAGAAACCCAAGAAACATTTTAGGCATTTCATTGAGTGTCATGTTCTCTCCCGATGGGTAGTTTGGTAGAACATGAAACCGATCTCTACCTCTAAGCACTGAAGAGGCAACACTCTCAGAGTCCCCATCTTTTAGTGCTTTAAAGCTGCTTTTGATTCACAGGTTTGTGATGAAACTGTCGCATGACTATTCTAATGCTCAGCAAACACTTCTGCATGGTGCCGAGTCTTTACAGAACACTGACTGGGGAGCAACACTGCCCCCTCAACTCCACTCCATCTGAACTACAGCTCACAGCTCCAGAGGGCAGGGCTTGAAGTTGGTAAGCTCTGGAAGAACCAATTCATTTTCCAACGTTCCACCTACCTTGATTTTCACCACTGTTGTGGATCTCTTTGCAAGAGCTGTTTACCTATGTGCAGAATCATGTCCATAAGCCCATTCTCAAGGAAACTTTAGCAAAGCCTGGGAGGGTCTTAAACCCGGCCTTGTAATTCACACCCTCGCCAGCAGATAACTTGACCCAGACATATTACTGACCTGAATTAATGACCTGAAAGCTAATATTTTAAATAAATGTGTATGATGTATGCAGTGCACTTGCATGCATATGTGATTTCAAGTACATACATGCATTCCAGGGTGCAAGTGTGGCTGGGTCTCTTGTTTTGAAAACAAATGCTCAACTAACTATTCAGTAAACTTCTGGGGATTCTCTGTGTCTTTCCCATCTCACTGGAAGCTCCCAAGATGACAGATGCACACAAGACCATCAGGCCTCATGTGAATTCTGGGCATCCAAACTCCCATTATCACTCATGCATGGCGAGCACTTTACCTACTGAACCATCTCTGTAGCCATGGATTCATTACAGTCTTTCATACTATAACTGGGTGTAATCAGTAATTTCAAAATTGTGTGCTCTACAAGTAATTACTCAGCTTGTGATTAAAGAAGAAATAAGGATGACGATATTGACTTACACAGAGGAAAGCACAGTGCCAGTTTCCAAAGTTTATATTCTCCAGACACACAGTGTATTTTCAAACCCATACACTCTTACCTGATTGAAATTTTCCGTTTAGTTCTTCCCTTCAGTACTAAAGAGAAAGACAAAATGTGCTATAAACAACTGTAGAAAATATGACTATTAAATGCCAAGGCTAAAGTGTTTTTTACCCCATATACTTTGACACCAATTCTAGATAGTCTTCATGTGAATATTGATTTATATACAACAAATATATGAAGCACTCTCCATGTCCATTCCCTTTATATTTCAAAGGCCAAGAGAAGTTACTAGTTTTAATAAATTGTTGTACAAATACCTATAACCTGAATACTATCAGACAGAGAAGGTGGCATCTTAACCTGAATCAGTATTCCAAACCGACAAGTTACAGAGATACATTTTGTGGCTGATTTGAATTTTGTCTTTGTTCTAAGCGATGCTTACTGGATCTTCTTAGCATCCCCCACGACTCAGGAAGGGGATTTGGACCACTACCAAGTGGGATTGTGGCTCAGTGGTAAAGCTTAAGTAACTCATGTGGGAGCTCTCAGCCAGTCCTCATCACTATCAGTGCAAAGAATAATAAAATTCACAATAACATGATACAAGAACCTTACATATATCACCATAATACCAACTCTTAAGGGAAGAGGGTCGTTTGGATTCACTACCTAGTGTGGTTGCCCATGGCAAGTCAGGCACAAAAGCCTCTGTGGTGACAGTTGCTCAAAGAACAAACTCTGCAGTGCTCCTTCCACTGTCACAGAGTCTCTCTAGACTCTGTAGAGATGCAGCTAATACTTTGGAATACAGAATGATGCCATTTGTCCAACTCTCCTCTTCATGCACAAAATTTTCTAAAGATTGTGCTTTGTAGTGTGTCAGCCATGTTTTATCAGACCCCGATGTCCTTAACAAATGCTAAAGGGAAAACCTTCTAAGGGCAGAGTTCATAGGAAGGATGCATGCCAGAATGTGCACAAACCCCTAGGTTCAATGCCCAGAACTTCAAAAGTCCAAAACCAAAAGGAAACAAAGAAAATAAGAACATATAGGGGCTGAATAGTCCTCCTCATAAAGTCTATCACACTTACTAAGACATGGCATTGTCATTCAACAATTGGAGATAATTAAAAATAACCTTTCCTTTCTTTCTATCTTTTTATAAAAAAACTACCTTTTCTCAATTTACATACAAGTCCCACTTCCCACTCCCTCCCCTCCTCCTGCTCCCTCCATCTCCCCCTTATTCCTATTCCTGCATGAACTCCTGCATCATAAGTAAGCCTTCCCACCTGGAGTCAGCAAAGTCTAGTACATTGCTGTGAGGTAGGATCAAGGCCCACCCTACTATATCTAGGCTGAAGAAGCTATCCCCCCAAAAAATGTCTTTTGATTTTTTGTTTGCTTGCTTGTTTTTTTGCTGAGAGTAAATTTCATTGTAGATCAAATTCAGTGGCATGAGATAAAGAGAGCCTGTGTTCCTGTGTTCACTTCTCAGGGTTAGTTATACACCCATATTGTTCTTTATCATCATGATCTGATTTTTTTTTAAAAGAAAAAGATTATCCTACATCCATGTTAACTTGCAATTTTAGCAGAGAGGCAAATTCTCATTGATGGGTCACTTAGAGAGCAGTCGGCAGGATGGCATCAAGGCACGCATTTCTCACACATGACAATTTACAGTTGCTGGATATCAGGAGGAAGTGTAAAATAAAAATAAATAAATAAAATTTTAAAAATGGGTTATAAAACTCCAGTACAAGCTGTAGGGTAAATTCTGGTTAATTCCAGTGGCCCAACAGTCTGACCCAACCATACAACTGTCACCCACATTCACAGGGCTTAGTTTGGACCTATGCTGTTTCCCTCCCTGTCATGCCAGAGTTGATGAGCTCCCGTTAGCTCGGGCAGCTGTTTCAGTTGGTGTCCTCAACATGGTCCTGACCGCTTTTCGCACTGTAAACAGTGCCTCCTTTTTGGTTTACTGGTCACCAAAACTGGAATAATCACACAGAAACTATATTAATTCCAACCGTGTTTGGCCTTTTTTGTTCTGACTTTTTTTATCTATAGCATTTGTATTAAAGAAAAAAAAAATACTTGAGTCCAAAAACTGAGTTTTCATCACCCATGGTGATTCCAGAGAAAAACCAAACCAAGTCAGTGTCTAAGACGGGTGTCCCACGGAGTCTAGTGAGGTAGCTAGTGACAGGTCTAACAGTTGGTCCGTGGTCCAGTACAGCTACTCGATCGTCGTCTGTCGTGAGCAGATGATTCCTTGGCAGCTCTGTTCTTTCAAGTCCTCTTCAAGTGGGAGTGTAGGCAGAGTGAACTAGATCCTTCTTGTCCAGTCAGAGCCCCCAGAGGCCAAGGAGCAGGGCACGGAGGAAACTCTCATCCGTGCCTGACCCGGCGCCCTGCACACGTCCTGTACCTCCTCCACGGCAAGGAAGCTCTCCCTGGGTGTGAAAGTCGGCCTCTGTCAAGACCTCGTGGTTTCTGTTCGGTCCATAAGGTCAGGCTCTAAGTGGGCCAGGTTCTCCATGCTGGTAGCCATCCCCAAGGATGTAGAGTTCAGGACCGGGCCAGGATGTAGCGGCTGGCTGCTGACAGGTCCCACTGATGATGCTCCAAGATGCGCCGACAGTCTGCTCTGGATCTGTTACTGAGGTGGAAGAGCTGGTCTACCTTGAGGTTCGGGATAGCAGACGCCACATCTCCCCCAGAGGTTCTCAGTGCCACTTGACACTGCTGGTGGGTGACTCCATGTACACTTAGCTCCACCTCTATAATCTTTCTCTGCCACTCGGGGTCTGACGACGGGCCTCCAGAAGGGACAGTGGCTTTGCTGGCTCCAGGTACTCCGGTGCGATGATTGTGTGATTTGGGCCAGGGAGGTCGTGATTTGTGAGGCTGGATGGGCTGAGAAGAGCTGGAGATAAAAGGTGGGCGCGGAGGCAGGTCTGGGAGCCCCTGGGGCATAGCTCTAGTATGTCGAAGTTCCAGAGGGCTTGAACCACCTCCTGTGGGTCGGGGACCCAGGGACAGCACTGACTCCAGACTCTTGGATATTCCTTTCATCCTCTGCAGGGGCACCTTCCTTCTCTGGCCCCGTGCTGATGCTACATCCTGGAACTTTGTCTTCTCTCTGTCCCCGTCCATGCTTCCTCGGCATTTCTCTCCCCGGGCAGGGAAGGCTCTGAGGGCTGGATGGGTAACTGGCGAACCCCCCACGTCTGGCAGTATCACCGCTGACACCGGGAAGTTGCCCACTTTGAACGTGCGGCCCTTCTGACCCTTCCAGGTTGTGGTGTCGGGGCTGCCCTCGATGATAGTGATGGGGTCACCCGGCTCCATCCACAAAGCACCTGGTTCTGTAACTTCCCTAACGCAACGTCCTTCAGAAAACCAAGCCTCTTGAAGCAGCCCTTCCAGGTTGGAAAAGCTAGGCCGGTCTGCAGGGTGAGGGGCCCAGCAACGCAAGGCGAGTGAGTAGAGGGCCCTGGAGCAGAGAGGAGGCCTTGGCAGCCTGGCTCGGTCCTTCTCCAGCCGGTGTAAGATGAGATATGGTGGAACACCCGCCCAGGGCTCCTCGCCTCCAGAAAACATTTCCCACAGTGTCACGCCAAACATCCACACATCGGGGGCAGAGCAGAAGGCTCCCTGGGGGAGGCTCTCTGGGGCACACCAGGCATAGGGGATGGGACGGGGTCCGCCCATCACGTAGCGACCTCGGGCGCCGCCCAGCGGTCTCACAAATCCAAAATCTGCCACCTTGATGGTGCGCGGTGAGGCCAGGAGCAGGTTGCCGGTAGCGAGATCCAGGTGCACTAACCCACGGGACCCCAAGTACGCCATGGCTCCTGCCAACTGACGCAAGAAAAGGCACAGTAGGGCCACAGGCAGTGGGGGTGTCGGCGCTGGGGCAGTCAAGCGCGCATGCAAGGAGCCCAATGGCGCCAGCTCCATCACCATCTGTAGAGGCTGGCCCAGTACGAGGCCGTGCAGGCGCAGCACGTGTGGGTGCTCCAGCTTCATGATGACAGACACTTCTCGCAGGAAGTCTCCCAGTTCAATGCCCATCGGACCCTCAGGACCAACACGGAGGGACTTGACAGCCACTGGAATACTTTGGCCACTGGGCAGTGTCCACAGCCCTCGATGGACAACACCGAAGCAACCCGAGCCCAGGAGCTCCCCTCTGCACACGGCACCCTCTGGAATCAGACTCTTGAGTCCCCCTCTGGCTTGTGGAGACACAGAAGACTGTCTGAGCGTGGAGCCATCTCCTTCTGTTCAGGTGCAACCCCCCCCCCCCCCCCAAGGATCTTGTAGACCCAGTTCTTAGACTTGACACCGGAGCGGTACCTCTTCAGGGCTTCAGCAAGCCTGCGCTGGGCAGGCCTGCCCATGCCAATGTTGTCCAGGTCCTCAGGCCTCACAAAGTCAAAATGTTCTGGCCCAGTGACGTTAAGCTCCTCAAGGATTGGCCGGTAAAACTGGGCCAGTTGGATGTCCCGGAGCAGCCGAAGTAGCCACAGGGAACTGGCTTTGGGGAGCATGTCTGGAGTCGACTTCTAAGGCGAATGGCAGTCTGCTTTAAACGTGTGACCTGGCAGAGCCGGAAGATTGTTCTGACTTCTTAACTAACTCTTATATCTTAGGTTTACCTATTTTTTAATTGTTTTTTATTGAGCTATATATTTTTCTTCACTCCTCTCCCTTTCTCCTCCCTCTGCTTTTACCCTATCCTGTGATCCCCATGCTCTCAATTTACTCAGGAGATCTTGACCTTTTCTACTTTCCATGTAGATTAGACCCATGTGTCTCTCTTAGGGTCCTCTTTGTTGTCTAGATTCTGGGATTGGGTTTTTATTTGCTTGATGTCTAAAAGACACTTATGAGGGAACATATATTATGTTTGTCTTTCTGAGTCTGGGTTACCTCACTCAGGATGGATTTTTCTACTTCCAAACATTTGCATGCAAATTTCAAGATCTCTTAGCTTTTTTACTGCTGAGTAGTATTCCATTGTATACATGTACCACATCTTATTTATCTACTCTTTGATCGAGGGGCATTTAAGTTGTTTCCAGGTTCTGGCTATGACGAATAATGTTGCTATGAACATACTTGAGCACATGTCCCTGTGAGGTGATTGAGCATTCTTTGGGTATATACCCAAAAGTGGTATTGTGGGGTCTTGAGGAAGGTTGTTTCCTAATTTTTTTGAGAAATCACCATACTGATATCAAAAGGGGCTGTACAAGTTTGCACTCCCACCAGCAATGCAGGAGTTTTCCCTTTCCCCCACATCCTCTCCAGCATAAGCTGTCACCAGTGTTTTTGATCTTGTTCACTCTTACAGGTGTAAGATGAAATCTCAGAGTTGTTTTGATTTGCATTTCTCTGATGACTAATGATGTTAAACATTTCCTCAAGTGTCTTTCAGCCATTGTAGATTCATCTGTTGAGAGTTCTGTGTTTATGTCCCCATTTTTTTCACTGGATTATTTGGTTTTTGATGACCAATTTCTTGAGTTCTTTGTATATTTTGGAAATCAGACCTCTGTCTGATGTGGGGTTGGTGAAGATCTTTTCCCATTCTGTAGGCTGTCGTTTGGTCTTGCTGACCATGTCCTTTGCTTTACAGAAGCTTTTCAGTTTCAGGAGGTCCAATTAATAATTGTTTCTCTCAGTGTCTGTGCTACTGGAGTTATATTTAGGAAGTGGTTCCTTGTGCCAATGTGCTCAAGGGTACTTCCCACTTTCTCTTCTATAAGGTTCCGTGTGGCTGACTTTAAGTTGAGGTCTTTGATCCATTTGGAGTTAAGTTTTGTGCATGGTGATAGATGTGAGTCTATTTTCATTCTTCTACATGGTATGTAGATTGCTTTTGGTAAGGTTGCCATTTTTACTATGTTAATTCTACCTACCCAAAAGTATGGAAGATCTTTCCACTTTCTGGGGTCCTCTTCAATTTCTTCAAAGATTTAAGGTTTGTTCCTTGTATCCCTGCTCTCTCCAAGAATGAATGCTGTATTTTGTCAAAGGTCTTTTCAGCATCTAATGAGATGATCATGTTTTATTTTTCAGTTTGTTTATGTGGTGAATTAATCTTTGGGATGAATCCTACTTGGTCATAAGGAATGATTTTTCTTATGTGTTCTTGGATTCAGTTTGCCGGTATTTTATTGAGCATTTTTGTATCAGTGTTCATAAGTGAGATTGATCTGTATCTCTCTTTATTAGTAATGTTTTTGCGTGGTTTGGGTACCAGGGTAATTGTAGTCTTCTAAAAACAATTTGGCAATGTTACTTCTGTTTCTGTTGCGTGGAACAATTCGAGGACTATTAGTATTAGTTTTTTGAAAATTCTAGAATTGTGTAGAATTTGTGCAGAAACCATCTAGTCATGGGCTTATTTTGGTTAGAAGACTTTTGATGACTGTTTCTATTTCTTTAGTGGTTATAGGTCTATTTAATTTGTTTACCTGGTCTTGATTTAGTTTTGGTAAGTGATATTTATACAGAAAATGGTCTATTTCCTTTAAGTTTTCCAATTTTGTGGAGTACACGTTTTCAAAGTATGACCTGACAATTCCCTGGCTTTCCTCCATGTCTGTTGTTATGTTCCTTTTTTCATTTATGATTTTGTTAATTTGTATATTCTCTGTTTGCCTTTTGCTTAGTTTGTCTATTTTGTTGATTTTTCTCAAAGAACCAACTCTTTGTCTCATTTATTCTTTGTAGTGTTTTCTTTCATTTTATTTTATTGATTTCAGCTCTCAATTTGATTATTTCCTGCTGTCTAGTCCTCATGAGTGAGTTGTTTCTTTTTTGTTCTAGAGTTTTCAGGTGTTGTTAACTGATTAGTGTGGAATTTTTCAGGTTCTTTTTTTCTTTCTTTTGCCGTGGAGGGCAAAGTGTCCCATATATATATATATATATATATATATACAACATTGTAAACATACGCAGTCTATATTACATTTGCTTCTGTCTGCTGTTTGCATGTCTGTCAGTCAGTCTAGGGGACGGACAGATCTCAGGAGCCTTGTCCAGCTACTCCCCATCCCTACCTTTCTGCCCCACACTGGAAACAGAGACAAAAGAGGCATTGTCCCCAAGTTCAGAAGGAACAAGCAGGAAGGGCTGCTCCACTTTGGCTCCAGAGTCCTATATGTGTGTTTGGGTGTGTATGTGCATGTATTTACACCGGGAACCTGTGTGCAATTATGTACAAAGGGAAAGGGGTTCATTGTCACAGAGGCTGGGGCAGGTGGGATTGCTCCAGGCAAGGCCTGCTGGGATGGCTAGCTTACAAGTAGATTCTGCTGCAGGTTTCCAGGCGCTGTGATGGTATTGCTCTGAGGGCAGAGCTTCTTGGTACCCAGAGTCCACAGCCAGCGTTCACAGTGCACATGCCAAAACTGGATCGACATTAGGGGCATGAAGTACAAATCCATGTAGGTGAGACATTTGTATCCCCCCCCCCCCCCCCCGTGATAGCGGCTTTTCAAGCTCCCTGACATGAGCCTTTAGGGCCTCAGAAATAGCTACAGCTGAATCACCGATGATTTTCTCAGTGCCACTGTCCTTGCAGGTCTTCTGCACGGCCTCCTGCTTTCTGCTTTCACCATTGCTGGTGGATGCATCTCGTCACTGTCCCATTTAGTGAACTCAAGCTTGATGGGGGTGCCGGGGGGATCACCATTTAGGACTGCACACCGGAGTGCCTCTCTCTCCTTGGCTTCACCATGCTCTTTTCCTGTGCAAGGGATGACATCAGCCTCTGTGAATTGTGGTTTCCCTTACTCCAGAGTGTCATCTCCATCCACATCCAGGTCAGCATCACTGTCTGGGTTCTCTTTGCCACTGCACATGACAAAGCGGGAGCCTCGGAAGCCATCTTCCAGGAGTGTGGTGGCCTGTATCCACTTCTGCCCACACCAGCCATACTCCTCAAAGCAGTTGCTGCTCTCATGCTCTATGTCCACAGCATCATCCTCGGCCATGCAGGAGCCTTCCCTCTGCCCTTCGTCTTCCTCCGTTCATTTTCCCAATCTGAGTGTTCAGTTGGGTTGCCTGTTGGCTTGCACTCACAGGAAGGTCTGTCTACTTCTTCCCTCTCGCTGGGCTCCTTACTCCCCTGGCGGCTCAGGACCCTTGGCATAGCTGCCAGGGCTGCTCTAAAGGGACCCCTGGCTGAGGCTAGGTGCAGCTCCAGCCCCAGCCTCTGATGCTCTGCCACCCACTCAGTTCCAGAAGCCGCAGCGGCCATGTTGGTTCTCTCAGGTCTCAGGTTCTTTTTTTTTTTTTTTTATTGAGCTTTACAATTTTCTCTGGTCCCCTCTGTGCCTCTCCTCTCTCCCCATTCAGACCTCTCCCCCAAGGTCCCCATGCTCCCAATTTACTCAGGAGATCTTGTCTTTTTCTACTTCCCATATAGATTAGATCTATGTAAGTCTCTCTTAGTGTCTGCATTGTTTTCTAAGTTCTCTGGGATTTTGGTTTCTATGGTTCGTTTTCTTTGTTTTATGTTTAAAAACTACATATGAGGGAATACATACGGTAATTGTCTTTCTGTATCTGGGTTACCTCACTCAAAATAATGTTTTTATGTAGGCATTTAGTGTTGTGAACTTTCCTTTTAACAATGCTTTCATTGTGTCCCATAAATTTGTGTATGTTGTATGGTCATTTTAGTTGAATTTTAGGAAGTCTTTAATTTCTTCCTTTATTTCTTCCTTGAGCCATTGGTGATTCAGGTGAGTATTGTTTAATTTCCATGTGTTTCTGGGCTTTCTGAAATTAGTGTTGCCATTGAATTATAATATTAAATCATGGTGATCTTTTAAGATTCATGGGGTTATTTCAAATTTTTTTGTATCTGCGGAGGTTTGCTTTGTTACCTAGCATGTGTTCAATTTTTGAGACAGTTCCATGAGGTTCTGAGAAGAAGGTATATTCTTTTATGTTTGAATGGAATGTTCTATAGATGTCTGTTAAGCCCATTTGAATTATAGCATCTGCTAGTTCCCTTATTTCTTTGCTAAGTTTGTGTCTTGCAGACCTGTCCAGTGGTGACAGTGGGTTGTTCAAGTATTCCACTATTATTGTGTGGGGTTTGGTGTGTCATTTAAGCAATAATAGGGGGCCCCTGTATATAGGACATAGATGTTCAGTATTGAGGTTTCCTCTTGATGGATTTTTTCTGTGACTAATATGAAATGTTCTTCTTTGTCTCTTTTGATTGATTTTAGTTTGAAGTCCATTTTGTTAGATATTAGAATAGTTTGTTTCTTGGGTTCATTTAATTGGAGAAATTTTTCCCAACACTTTACTCTGAGGCAATGTTTGTCTTTGAGGTTGACCTGTGTTTCTTGAATGTTGCAGAAGGGGATGGATTCTGTTTTTATATCTAATCTGTTAGCCGGTGTCTTTTTATAGGTGAGTGGAGTCCATTTATATTAAGGGTTATTAATGACCAGTGATTGCTAGTTCCTGTTATTTAGTTTAGGTTGTTGGTGATATTATTGTGTCTGTTCTTTCCTTCTTTGGACTTTGATGTTGTGAGATCTCCTATTGCCTGTGTTTTTATGGATGTAGCTACTTGCTTGGGTTGGTGTTTTCCTTCTCATACTTTGTGTAGAGGTAGGTTTGTGGCTAGGTATTGGTTAAATCTGGTTCTGTCATGGAATATCTTGTTTGGTTCATATATAATGATGTAAAGTTTTCCTGAGTATAGTGCTCTGGGCTAGCATCCATGGTCTGTTAAT
This sequence comes from Chionomys nivalis, assembly GCF_950005125.1. Taxonomy (NCBI): domain Eukaryota; kingdom Metazoa; phylum Chordata; class Mammalia; order Rodentia; family Cricetidae; genus Chionomys; species Chionomys nivalis. The sequence goes on along the minus strand of NC_080105.1, from coordinate 3,782,272 downwards.
GTCTGCATAGCGCTTGACCAGGACCTTCAGACTTTCCTTGTTTCCATTGACATCAGGCACAATTCTGATCAGTCTGCCTTTATATGTTACTTGACTTTTTTCTTGGCAGCCCTTAATATTCTTTCTTTATTCTGTATATGTAGTGTTTTGATTATTATGTGGAAAGTGGACTTTTTATTGTTCAGTCTTCTTGGTATTCTGTAAGCTTTTTGCATCTTCTTAAGCATGTCTTTCTTTAGGTTGGGAAAGTTTTCTTCTATGATTTTGTTGAATTACTTTCTGTGCTTTTTAGTTGGACTTTACATTCTTCTATCCCTATTATTTTTAGATTTGGTCTTTTCATGGTGTTCCATATTTCCTTGACATTTTGTATTAAACTTTTGTTAGATTTAACATTTTATTTGACCGACGAATATTTTCTCTCTCATATTTTCAGCGCTTGAGATTCTCCATTCTATCTCTTGTGTTCTGCTGTTAATGCTTGCATTTGTGGTTCCTGATCGTTTTCTCATAATTTCCATTTTTATAATCCCCCCAGTTTGTGCTTTCTTTATTGTATCTATTTCAGTTTTTAAGTCTTTAATTGTTTCTTTCACCTGTCGGATTGCTTTTTCTTGGTTTTCTTTAAGGGATTTGTTGATTTCTTCCAAATTTTGTTTGTCTTTTGCTCCACCTTTCATATCCTTTTAAAAAGCCTCAAACATTCTCCTAAAATTATTTTTTGGTCACTTTCTTCTGCTTCATCTGTATTGGGTGTTCAAAACTTGCTGTTTTAAAGTCACTAGTTTTTGTTGGTGTTGTATTATTCTTTATGGTGTTGTGTGTGTTCTTATCTTGTCTACCCATTTTTTCCCTCTAATTGGTGTAGTTGAGGCTGTGTCCCTGGTGATCACTCTTCCGGGTGCCAGTGTATCCAAGACTCCAATAGTTGTTCCTCATGGTGGAGTCAGGTTCACAGTTCCAGTCACCACAGAGGTCACTTGACCTTCCCAGAGGCTGCTTGGCACTCCCAGAAGTTGCTCTGCAATCCCAGAGGTCATTTGGGCCTGCACCCAGGGAGTTTGCCCACTTAGGCCATCGCCATGGAGGTTGCTGGCTCAGGCATGGTTGCTTGGAGGTGGTTGTCTCAAGCCAGCTCCCATGGAAATCCCTGGCTTGGGCCTGCTCTGGCAGAAATCATTGACTCAAGCCTGCGCCCATGGAGGTCACTCACTCAGACCTGCTCCAGAGGAGGTCAAGGGCTCAGGCCTGTTCTAGCAGAGGTTACTGGCTTGGGCCTGGTCTTACACAGTTCGCTGGCATGGACCTGGTCCCACGAGGTTGCCTGATAGGATCTTCTCTTGGAGTTCGCTGACTCTGGACTGTTCAGGCAGAGGATGCGCACTCCAAATTAACCCTTTTTCTATTAATCTATATGTCACCACCTACTGGTAAGATTCCAGCATCTCTCTTCTTTGGCACCAACATGGTGTCTCTCTTCTTTGGTAGCTAAGTTGCATCTTCTTGACTCTGCCAATTCTCTCTCTACATCTCTATTCAGATTTCCTTCCTGGCTTTATTCTGCCTTCCATAGACCAATGAAGTTTCTTTATTAGCCAATGGTAATAGAATATACAGACAGAACACAGAGGGAAATCCCACATCAGCTCATATCCTCACTCCTCCCACTCTTCAACTAGACTTTGGGAGCTCAGACCAGTATTCCAATATGGATCTCTGACTCTCCTTGCATCAGTTGCTGAATAAAGTTTGTATGATGTCTTTTGAAATAGTCATCAATCTGACTACAGGGCAGGGTCATTTCAGGCACCCTCTCAACTATTGCTTAGGGTCTTAGCTGGGGTCATCCTTGTGAATTCCTGGGAATTTCTCTGGTTCTCGGTTTCTTTTTAGCCCCATAATGGCTCCCTCGATCAAGATATCTCTTTTCTTGCTCTCTGTCTCTGTCCTTCCCCCATATATATCATCCTTTTCCCACAAGTTCTCCTCCCCTTTCCTTCTCCCCTCCTCCTCCCATTCTACTCTTTCATCTCCCTCCAGCCCCATGCTCCCAATTTTCTCAGGAGATCTTGTCTATTTCCCTTCCCAGGGGTAACTATATATGTTTTTCTTAAGGTTCACCTTGTTATTTATGTTCTCTGGGGTAGTGGGCTAAAGGATTTTGCTTTAGAGCTTTTGCTCACTTATGAGTGAGTACATACCATGCTCATCTTTCTGGGTCTGGGTTACCTCACTCTGGATGTTTTTTTCTAGTTCCAACCATTTGCATGCAAATTTCAAGATTTCTTTTTCTTTTTTACTGCTAAGTAGTATTCCATTGAGTAGATGTATCACATTTTTTTATCCATTATTCATTCGAGGGGCAATCTGAATTATTTCTAAATTCTGACTATTACAAATAATGCCACCATGCACATAGCTGAACAAATGTCCTTATAGTATGATTCATCATCCTTTGAGTATATATATGCCCAAGAGTGGTATTGCTGGGTCTTGAGGTAGATTGATTCCTAGTTTTCTGAGAAACTGCCAAACTGATTTCCAAAGTAGTGACACAAGTTTGCATTCCCAATACCAATGGAGGAGTGTTCCCCTTACTCTGCATCCTCTCCAACATAAGCTTTTATTGGTGTTTTTGAGCTTAGTCATTCTTACTGGTGTAAGAAGTTATCTCAGAGTCCTTTTCATTTGCATTTTCCTGATGGCTGAGGATACTGAACATTTCTTTAAATATCTTTTGGCCATTTGAGATTCTTCTGTTGTGAATTCTCTGTTTAGATCTGTACTCCATTTTTAGTTGGATTATTTGGAATTTTGATATCTAGTTTCTTGAGTTCCTCATATATTTTGTATATCATTCCTCTTTCTGATGTGGGATTGGTGAAGATGTTTTCCCATTCAGTAGGCTGCCTTAAACTTTTGCTACTTGCAGATGATATGATAGTATATATAAGTGACGCCAAAAACTCTACCAGGGACCTCCTACAGCTGATCAATACCTTCAGTAATGTGGCAAAATACAAGATCAACTCAAAAAATCAATAGCCCTCCTATATACAAATGATAAAGAAGCTGAGAAAGAAATCAGAGACACATCACTATTCATAATAGACACAAATGACATAAAATATCCTGGGGTAAACATTAGCCAAAGAAATGAAAGACCTGTTTGACAAGAAGTTTAAGTCTTTGAAGAAAGAAGATGAGGAGGCTATCAGAAAATGGAAAGACCTCCCATGCTCTTGGATAGGAAGTATCAGCATAGTAAAAATGGCAATTCTACCAAAAACAATCTACAGATTCCATGTAATCCCCATCAAAATCCCAACACAATTCTTCGCAGACCTTGATAGAACAATATTGAATTTCATAGGGAAAAAAAGACAGATAGTCAAAACAATTCTGTACAATAAAGAAACTTCTGGAGGCATCATCATCCCTGACATCAAGCTCTACTATAGAGCTACAGTAAGGAAAACAGCTTGGTATTGGCATAAATACAGACAAGTAGACCAATGGAATAAAATCAAAGATCTGGATATTAATTCACACATCTATGAACACATGATTTTCGACAAAGAAGCTAAAATCATGCAGTAGGGAAGAGAAGACAGCTTCAATAAATGGTGCTGGCATAACTGGATGCCATCATGCAGAAGAATGCAAATAGATTCATATCTATCCCCAAGCATAAAACTCAAGTCCAAATGTTTTTAAAGACACCAGTATAAATCTGACCACACTGAACCTGAGAGAAGAGAAAGAGGGAAGTAGCCTTCAAAGCACAGGCCCAAGAGACCACTTCCTAAATATAATACCATTAGCATAGACACTAAGAGAAACAATAGATAAGTGGGACCTCCTGAAATGGGAAGTTTCTGTAAAGTTAAGGACATATCAATAAAGATAACCTTTATGGAGCTAGTGGAAACTGTCTCAAGTGAGAAAGTGCCAAGTAATTAAAAAACCCAGATGTTTTGCATTACCTCATTAGGTAAGAAATTAATGAAAGGAATTGGTTATTAAGTTTTGTTTGTGACATAATTACGTTCTAGAAACACCCAAATTTGTAATCATAGGCATTAGAAAGGACAAAGCATTTGTTATAAAAATTGAAAGAAATATCAATTTTTCTAGCATTCCAATTTGCTACAGTATGGTTATGTAGGTCTCCATAGTCTCACTTACATAAACACAACACATATATCAGTGTCAAAATCAAATATGCCACATATTTGACAGTGTATTTTCATAGTTGAAAGTGCTTAAAATAATTTTATTAATTCTGGCTTTCCTGAATATTAAGAAACAAATTTTAAAACAATGGAGCCAGATTTATACTTGATTTCCTTGACTCCTTAGAAGTGCTAAAATTTTTATCCTTATTTATTTTATTTAGGGTAGAAAGGAACAGATAGAGTAGTTTACTATAAAAAATCTTACCTTTATTAAACGTGATAGGCTTCTTCCTTCTCTGTTCTGGTTCTTGGAAAGATGTTCTTCTGCTGTGACAAAAGTTATCACTGATTTACTATTCATATGGAAAACATTTGTTAAGTGTTCTAAATCCTCTGTTTTTGAATCCCTATCTGATACAGGATCTCACTGTGTAGCTCAACCGTCCTGAAACCTAGTATGTTGACCATGTAAGTCTTTTCCTCCTGAGTTCTGGGACTAAAGTCATGTGCAGACACCTGGCACAAACAACTTTGAATTCATTCTTCAGCAGATGATTATGATTGATAACTGCTGTCTGTACCATATTTCTTCATGTAGAAGAAACGACAAAAATTTGAATCTTTACCTCTTCACTATAACATACACATACATATGCACACAGAAACAGCAAAAAAAAAAAACCACATTTTTTATTTAGGTCTTTGTGCTTATTTTACACAACTGCTAACTGACTTAGGATAGCAACATAAATGAATGAACAAAACAGCAAATGGAATTGTTTTTAATGCTGAACTCACTTAGAATACCAAGTAAGCCCAACATGTGATTTTGTAAGATGTAGCCTTGAAATGTTACAAATATCAAAAAATTATGAATCCCCACCTTGGGTATTAGTTGTTTTATGTTTTGGGATCATTTAATTTGCAGTATATTGGGAATTTCATAAATTGTAACAAATTTATATTGATACATAGCCCCATTTAATTAGGTAACATGATTGTCCTTGACTTTGGAAGTAATAAATGGGGACTGAAAACTAATTTGAACATCATGAAGAGGAATGGCCCTTCACTTCTACAAGTTTTTCTAGTTGACATAAAAGATAAAACCTTCTTTAAACACAGATGATGAAGAGTCATCACATGGTTTGACTCTTAAATCCATAGAATATACTAGGTTTCAAAGAATTCACTACTGTGCAAAACAGACCACTTGTAGGTGCAAAAGGAAGTAGGCCCCTATCTGCAAAGGAATGAGGTTCACCACCACAACAGCAAAGATGCTGAATAAAATCTACAGAGCCTCCTCATAAATTTCTGGTATGAGAGAAAGAAATTCTGGTGTCTTTCTATGTTTTGATGTGGTAATTAAGAATGGTACCATCTCAAGTCGTCTGCCAGATAAGACAAGCAAATGACTGAGGTTGTCAACTCCCTGTGAATATCAAGATCATGTGGACTTCACAGAAGGGTTTGAATATGATGCTGGAGCCACGGCTCAGTAGGGAAGACAGCTTGCTGCTCTTGTAGAGGACTTCGCTTCATTTTAAGATCAAAGCACAGCGCCCAAGTGGGACAACTCATTAACTTCTGTAACTCGACAAGATATGATGCCCTCTACTGTACACCTCAGTTACCACATTCTTGGGTACAGAATAATACACACAAAGTTTTTAAATAAATTAAGGTTTTGAATAGGTAGGGAGAGTTAGTTAGACAGCAATGAGAATAACAAACAATAGACTTTCATCTTCATACAGAGAGCTATTACTTTGGAAATAATGGCTAAACACATTACATGTAGATGGATACTGAAAAGAACTTTTCAGCCTTAAGAATGTATTCCATTGTCTGTGACATATGACTCTGTAAGTACATCCTGCTTCATAGCTAAACATTAACAGAATTCAGCACAAGTTTTGAAATGCAAAAAGAACAGAACTGCTTGTATATCCACTTTGAAAGCTCCAGCTAAAATGTGGAAGAAAATTATCTGTCATGGACTGCACAAACACCAAAGATTCTGGATAATTCTAGGATGACGGTGTCAAGGACACATCTCAGTTGGACATTTCAAGAGTCAAACAGATAGTTAGGAAGACCTATTTGTTGCCTATATATATGGACCATATATTTCAAAAGAAATGGCTAATGCTGTGGTCCTTAGAGACAGAGGTTATAAAATTTCTTACATAGTGGCTGTGACTGTACCCCCATGATTCAACACACATGTCGAGGACATCCGATGCCCTGAATTTAGTGACACACCCTGTCAAAAACAAAGAATACTGCAGTACAGCATCCAGCTACATTGACCTTGCTTATCCTTCTGCTTGGTTGAAGATTCATAGCATCCACTATGTGCCATAGCAAAACTGTCTAAACCACACTCAACTCATGTAAGTGGGTCTAAATGACACATGTGCTCACCCACTGAGTTACTCACTGGTCCCACATGGTTTTCTACACAATGTTGTTCATTAAACTCAGCGCTTACTCATTGGAAAGACTGCTGCCTGAAGAGCTCAAGAGTGTCTCCTGTGTCCTCCTTCCATGGTACAGGGATTATAGATACAGTTAGCAACAGCCATCTTTGGGGCATTCTATGGATTTGAACTTGTTTGGTAGAACTCTACCTACAAAACTCTAGCTCTAACCTAGATTTCTGAGATAATTTTTCTTTTCTTTTTTCTTTATTTTTTTTTTTTTGTTTTTCAAGACAGGATTTCTCTGTAACTTTGGAGCCTGTCCTGGAACTAGCTCTTGTAGACCAGGCTGGCTTCAAACTCACAGAGATCTGTCTATCTCTGCCTTTCGAATGCTGGGATTAAATGCATGTACCACCACCACCTGACTGCTAATTTTAATATCTTTACATGCACATTTTAATATTTTCTTTGTCAAAATTATCATACGCTGTTGTCATATTATCATCATTTTTCTAAAATGCTCACTTCTTCATAAACCACTCTTGCTCCTCTTCAAGCTCCACCTTGAACTGGTTACTCATGCCCATCTTCCTCTATGTGAACAAAATGCTAATTCTACACTTGTGCCATTTCATAGCTCCACTATACACACTATAATCTCCTAATTAGACTCTTGCATTCTAGTGAATAAGTAAGGCGACCTGCAGCTTTATAATTAAGAGTTTAAGTGAAAAAAACTCATTTCCGCCTTTTCCTGTATCCATATAAGTTACTGTTGTTTGTTTGAGCTTCACATATAAGACTCTAAGGGTCTTAAAATCCTGAAATTCAAGATTCTTTTACCTGTCTTCAGAAGAAAATGAACACTTTGCTCTCAGAAATGGAAAAAAATCACAGGAAAAATATAAGCAAGAAAAAGGTAAAATTCTAAATAGAATAGAATTGTTAAATGAGAGAGCAAGTGTGAAAGGACAAAAACCCTGGAGAATCATAGGAAGTAGAGAAGTCAATGAAAAATGTCATCTAAGTAGATGCTAGCAACTATTCTTCACTTACCATAGAAACTCCTGGACAGAATTTGACTGATGTTGCTCAAATAAAATCGATCTCAGAAGTATAAGCTAACTTATCTCTGTATTCCCCAAACATTTCATTTCATTTTATTTTATTTTTTTTAAAATATGAAATCTTACCTAAATGGTGATACGTAATCAGTACTGCCATCCACTTCTAAAGAAAAGGGGAAATGTATTTAATAACAACTGTAGAAAAATATACCTTCATAATGGCAAAAATTACATTTGTTATACATTTTACTTGGGCAAAATTTGTGGTAAGGAGAATATTCGATAGTAGACATTGTTTTATTGATAACCAATACATTGTGAACTCTTGTTAATATTTTGTTGAATCAATAAAATGCAAGAGAAGAAATCTCTATCAAAATTTATAGCTAAAAGTAAACATCTGTGATATCTGATCCCAACTGAGTTGTGATTGGCAGAAAGTGGTATTTACTGGTATAAACTGACAGTGTCAGCAATAGGTATTTTGTCATAGTTATTGTGGTGGTGGAGGTGGTGGAGGTGGTGGTGGATGTGGTGGTGGTGGTGATGGATGTGGAGATGGTGGAGGTAGAGATGGTAGTGATGGTGGTGGTGGTGATGGTGGAGGTGGTATTGACCAGTGGTGCTAGGAAGAGTTTTAAAAGATATTTATTTATTAATATTCCAATAATTTTCCTTCTTGGTTAACTGAAATTATTCTTTTAGGACAGAGAGTCTGTCTACAAGATAGATGGATTTATGGTGACTCTTCTTCACAGCATGGCATAATACATGGTACAGAAAGAGACCAGAGACAAAGACCTTTGCAAAAGATTCCCATTTGTGAGCACAGCAAAGCTCAGGGTTCTCACACACCCCTAGCCACACACACATCTGGGAAAGATACTAAGAGGCTCCTGAGCTCTAGTTCTGCTCTTTCTGTTCTGCGTAGTGTAAGGAAGTTTAGGATCAGCTTCCATCACCTCCCATGACCAGAAGTATTGGAAAGACATCTTAGTTCACAGCTGTGTTCCCTGTGCTACATGTACAGTGAAAGACAAGAAAAGCAACAACTCTGGGGACAGAGTAGCAAGCTCCTGGATGACTACTGTGTGGTACAAAAGTATCTTTATGTGCTTAAAACTATTCATTTACTCAAGTTATCACTAAATACCTCCATTGACTCTCCATAGAGGATACAAAAGAATTCTTTATTTCACCTCATTTAAGGTGTGTGAAAACCAAGTGAGAACTTCTCAGCATATCCCATGACCAAGATAAAGTACTTGAACCCTTCAAACGAATGTACTGGGACTGTGGTTTAGGGACAAAGCACATGCTGGGCATGCACGTGGGACTTCTTGATTCAATCCTCATGCATACAAATAAAATCCAACAGTTTTCATACAGAAATCATGCAAAAGAAACTCCTTGTGGTGTCGCAATTCTGACGCTGCTCATCTCATCACTGTGGGAAGAGGGCCATTTGGATTCATTTACAGATTTTGCTCCCTGGTGTGGTTTCCAAGATCAGACTGTGATGACAGCTGCTTGAAGCACAACTCATAGTTGCATTTTTAACAGAAGCAACAGAGACTCAGTAGGTGAGGACAGGGCCTTTGGAGCTGGGTGTCACAGAGCAGGGTCAGTAGAGAAGGACAGGGCCTTTGGAGCTGGATGTCACAGAGGAGGGATCAGTGGAGGAGGACAGGGCAGTCGGTGCTGTGTGTACAAAGCAGGGCCATTTGTTCATTTTCCTCCTGCTGTAAGGAATTTCTGTGGAAATCATGTTTTGGAACATGGAAATGATGGGTAAGCATGTTCTATGATATTCATAAACAACATGAAATGAGGGGCTAGAAGTATGGTTAGAATGAGGACTGCTTGATTAGAATGCTCACAGAGCCCCATGTTCGACTCTTAGTACTGCCAAACACAAAAAGAGAGAAAAAGAAAATGCAAATATTGTCTTTAACCGTCTTTAGAGAATCTATTGTGATATATTATGACAACACAATCTCCTTTAAATGAGGGATGCATAAAGATAGCCATGAGAAGGTATGGAAAGCTATCTAAATAGACATTGTAGAAAGATGATCTAGTTAGATATTAGGCAACAGATTAATGAAAATGATTGAATATTATATATTATCTTGGGATGTATGCAAATTTTAGTCAACTATGCAATAATCTATAGACACAAAATATGAAGTATTTGTTATATAGACTGTAAGAGAATGGGCTGGAAAGATTTCATTACAAGCCAAATTTGTTGTAATGTATAGAGGATACGTACAATGGGCTAGCTTAGAACCCTTCTTGTGCATTGATAGCTTATATGTTAGTGCCCCAACATAAGTAAACCTAAAGTTTTCAGACAATATGTCTGGTATCTGAAATTTCTTAGAAATGATCTCTTCATTTATACTGTATTTACATACTTCATTCTGGGGGAGTTAAACTTTTACTCTTCTTTACAATGTATTTACTTAGGGTAAACCACTTACAGCGACAGTTCTCGACCTTCCCAGTGCTGCCACCTTTTAATATAGTTCTTCATGCTGCACTGACCCCAGCACTAACATTCTTTTGTTGCTACTTTATAACTGTAATTTTACTACCGGTCTGAATTGTAATGTAAATTTCAATATGCAGGATGGTCTTTGGTGACCAAGAAAGGGGCATTTGACCTCCAAAAAGGTCACAACCCACAGTTTGAGAACCAGTGACTTAGAGGAATGTAGTATCAAAAGTCTTACCTGCGTTACTCTGTGCAGATGTTCGAAGCACTGATTTTGACTCTTTCCCAAGTGAAACTTCTCTGTGATGTAGTTAGAAAGTGATAATTATTTTAATATTCATATAAAAACATTTATAAAATTCTCTGAGTTCCCTATTCTTGCATTCCTATTATAACTTATATTAGACATTTATTTAAGAATAACTTTAAACTGTGTTTCGACACTTAACTATGAGTTCGATGCTCCCTCCCAAGAGATGCACTTGGTGGGACAGGAACCAACCGTGGCCTTTAAGCATCCATCACAGTGCCAGCACTCCCACAAGCCACCATATTTTTGACACCATACATGTGTTACTGATTTTGTAACTTACCTGTTTTCTAGCAGATGCCAAACCATCAGAAATGTTGCTCTGTGACACTGAGTCACAGCCTGTTCCAAAACTCACAGGAGGGGAATGCAGTTGCTCCATCCTCACTCTTTTGCAGCTGTGGCTAAGCTCAAGATTCCTGAAGTGTAATCTCCAGGTTTTCCCTGCTTCCATGTTGGACTTCACCCCTGTTGTGTGGACCTGGTCTACAGAACCATGTCCAATGGCCACCGCTGACGGATCCCAGCAAAGCCGTGGAACTTGAGCATTGGTTCTTTGTTCTCACCCTGGATAATTGTTCCTAACCATATCAGCTGTTCCAGGAGTATGGGTACATGGTTCACTAACACAACATCAAAACAATTCAGATAGGATTGGAACAAAAGTATCCCACGTGATTATAGCATTTAATTGTTATGATAGATAATCTAATGTATTTGACTATTCAAAAGCCACTTTGCAACAATGTGTGATCAAAGAGATAAGATGACTGCTTAAATGCACTTATGTTAAATAAAGCATTTTAAAAGAAAATAGATAAAAAGAGAGTGGAAGTACTACAAGTGATTATAAATTTCATTGATAATAAAAATTAAACCAAGTTAATAGTTTTCAAAATAGTAAATATTAATGTGAAGTTGCCTATATTAACATAAAACCACTAGTAAAATCAGATTATTAACAAACTCAGTCCTGGTACAGCATACTGTTCTTTCTTTGTGGTCTGAACGGATCTTTATCCAGCCAATGCTTCACATGTGCTGGGCCATCTAACCATGTGGCTTCAAGCTTAAGCCAACCTTCCTATCATTTCGTATTCCTGACTTCAGCAGTTGTTGCCCTCAGAATAGCACTGAAATTGTAGGTAGAAAGAACCGTACCTGTTGGGCTCAGCCACTGGGTCCACAGTTGCTCTCCTCTGTTTTAAAAACTTTGCCATCTGCAATGAAGTCCTATAAATTGAAAGAATATTTTAGGAAATCACAGAATACTATGCCAGAGTACATTATATTGTAAAAACTAGATAGTATGTAATTCATTTCCTTCCCAAATAAGAGCAGCACCTGGGATTTCCTTCCTTCTTTCTCTACTCAAGTGTTCATTTGCAGGACTAGGGACATAGTGCATGGCTACTCCATTCAAGCAAGTGCTCTATCAGGAGCTGCATGCTTGAGCAGAGTGGCCTGTCTGAGCAAGAAGACAACAGTCAGTAGGTTCAACTCAGCTTGGATTCACATCCTACTCTAATTGCTAATTCTTTGGCTTTCTATGAGCTCCATTACTCAATTTTCTCATCCCTGTGAGGAGGATGGAACAGTAGCTGTCTTACACAGTGCTACTGTGAGTCTTCAGCTGCACAAAGCATGTGCAAGTGTTCCTAGCCCTGGCAGCTCAGTGGTTCATGGATAATGATGATGATTACTCTTCCTGCTGCTATCAAAGATAGAATTTCAATGAAGAGAAAGAGCAGAGTTCTACCTACTGCACACGTGCAAATTTTCATTCAAATCAGCTTACATTTTAAGAATTATATTGCCCACGCTAGCCTTGAATTTTGTAATTCCCCAATTCATCCTCACTGTAAGTAGGGCTGTAGGCCAGTGTTACATTATTCACATTTCAGCATCTCTGACCTGGGGATGTCACTTACAACTCATGATATCATAGGCTGGAAAGTTACTTCAGTGGGAGTTCAGGTTCCAAAGAGGAAATGTGGAGTCAGTGTTAGGTAGGACGTGGAGGGAGACAGATAAGCTCTGAGCGGGAGTTTGAATAGCTGCCAGTGTGCTGACAGAAAAAGAATACATCTTTTAAACTCTATAGTTGCACACAGCATTAAATGGGAGAAAGGAGGCATGTGAGTGAAGAGTCCAAGAATAAGAATATAGAAATGTAGATTCCAGAAATAAGAATGTAGAAAGAAAGAAACACAAAGTTGTAAGCCTAGGAGAATGAGAGCAAACTGTCAGCAACTTTCTGAGCAGCTTACAGATTAACAGTGGGGTTACTTTGCTTTACAACCAATATCTCTGTCTGCAAGGCTGAAGGTCAGCTTTTTGATAACTGCCCCGCCCAGCCACTCATGACCAGCAACTGATGTGAACTGAGTTAACCTTTAAATGATGGGGTATACCTGACTCTTTGGTTGTGAATTTTCCCATACCCTTCCCTGCTATATGAAACTGGCACTTTGATAACCACCATCAGGGAGCACCGGGGAAACAATGGACTAAATACAAACACTAGTGTAACTCAACAACTCTGTTAATAGAAATTGTAAAAAACAAACAAGCAAGCAAGCAAAAAAACAAAACCCAAAAGCTAATTTGTATCTGAGTTTTACCTTGAGATTATAAAAATTCCTTTGTTATTCCTAATGATTGTTGCTTCTTGCTATAAAAAGGGGTATTTCCTACATTGCTGGTGGGAATGCAGGCTGGTAAAGCCCCTTTGGATGTCAGTGTAGCGATTTCTCAGAAAATTAGGAAACGACCTTCCTCAAGATTCAGTAATACCACTTTTGGGTATATATCAAAGGATGCTCAATCCTGTCACAAGGACATGTGCTCAGCTATGTTCACAGCAACATTGTTTGTCATAGCCGTAATCTGGAAACAACCTAAATGCCCCTCGACTGAAGAATGGATAAGAAAATGTGGTACATTTACACAATGGAGTACTACAGAGCAGAAAAAATAACGACATCTTGAATTTTGCAGGAAAATGGATGGAGCTATAAAACATCATTTTCAGTGAGATAACACAAACCCAGACCCAGAAAGACAATTATCACATGTACTATCTCATAAGTGGATTTAAACATTAAAAAAAAGAAAAGCAGCTCACAAATCACAATCTCAGAGAACCTAGACAACAATGATGACTGTAGGAGAGACATACATAGATATAATCTACCTGGGAAGTTGAAAAAGACAAGATCTTCTGAGTAAATTGGGAGCATGGGGGCCTTGAGAGAGGGTTGAAGGGGGGGGAGAGCAGGGAGGGGAGCAGAGGAAAATGTAGAGCTCAATAAAATTCAATAAAAATGGGTGGAGTTCAGAAACCGTCCTTGATCACAGCCTTACAAGTTCAACTTTGGCTATAGTCTCTGCTAGATGATAAGCTTTTTAAAAAAATTATTTATTCATTTATTTATTTTTTATTTTTCCATTCAAAAATTTCCACTTCCCCCCTTCTCCCATTCCCCCACTCATCCTCTTTCCTCACCCTCCACTCTTAAGAGAGGGCAGGGAACCTTGCCCTGTGGGAAGTCCAAGGCCCTCCTCTCTACATCCAGGCCTAGGAAACTGTACATCCAGACTAGGGTCCCAAAAAGCCAGTACATGCAGTAGAAACAAGTCCCAGTGCCTTTATCAATGGCTTCTCAGTCAGCCCCCATTGTCAGCCATATTCAGAGAGTCCAGTTTGATCACATGCTCGTTCAGTCCCAGTCCAGCTGAATTTGGTGAGCTCCCATTAGATCAGGCACACTGTCTCAGTGGGTGGACCAACCCCACATGGTCCTGACTTCTTTGGTCATTTTCTTCTTCCTTCTTCTGCTCTTCAACTGGACCTTGGGAGCTCACACCAGTGCTCTCTCTCGATCTCCATCCATCACTGGATGAAGATTCTATGGTGATATTTGAAATTTGTGATAGTGGGGCAAGGCCAGTTCAGACACCCTCTCCTCTGCTGCTCAAAGCCCTAGCTGGGGACATCCCTGTGGACATCTGGGATCCCCTCTAGAGCCAAATCTATGGCAACCTTAAAATGGCTCCCTTAATGTAGATATCTTTTTCCGTGCTCCCGTATCCGCCCTTCCTCCATCTCAGCCCTCTCACTCCCACAAGCTCTCCCCAATCCTTCTTTTCTGCCTTCTCTCTCCCCCTCTCCCCTTCCCCCAACCTCACTCCCACATCTATTACTACCCCCATGCTCCTAACTTTTGCCTAGCATTCTTGTCTCCTTCCAATTTCCAGGAGTATTTATATAATTATTTTCCTTTGGGTTCACCTTGTTATTTGGCTTCTCTACGCTTGTGAACTATAGTCTCAATGTCCTTTGTTTATGGTTAGAGTCCACTAATGAGTGAGTACATACCATATTCATATTTTGGGTCTGGGTTATCTCACTCAGGATAGTGTTTTCTATTTCCATCCATTTTCATGCAAAGTTCAAGATGACATTGTTTTTTACCACTGGGTAGTACTCTAATGTGTATATATTCCACACTTTCTTTATCCATTTTTCCATTGAGGGGTATCTAGGTTGTTTAAAGGTTCTGGCTATTACAAATAATGCTGCTATGAACATAGTTGAACAAATGCTTTTGTAATATGATAGGGCATTTCTTGGGTATATTCCCAAGAGTGGTATCGCTGGATCCTGAGGTAGGTTGATTCCCAGTTTCCTGAGAAACTGCCACAGTGATTTCCAAAGTGGTTGCACAAGTTTACATTCCCACCAAAAATGGATGAGTGTTCCCCTTACTCCACAATCTCTCCAGCATAGGATATCATTGGTGTTTTTGATTTTAGCTATTCTGACAGATGTAAGATGCTATCTCAAAGTTGTTTTGATTTGCATTTCCCTTATCACTAAAGAAGTTCAACATGACTTTAAGTATCTTTTGGCCATTTGAACTTCTATTGAGAATTCTCTGTTCAGTTCAGTACCCCATTCTTTAATTGGGTTACTTAGAATTTTAATGTCTAGTTTCTTGAGTTCTTTATATATTTGGAGATCATGCCTTTGTCTGATGCAGGGTTGGTGAAGATCTTCTCCCATTCATTAGAATGCCTTTTTGTCTTAATGACTGTGTCCTTTGTTTTAAGAAGCTTCTCAGTTTCAGAAGGTCCCATTTATTTATTGTTGCTCTCATTGTCTGTGCTACCGGGGTTATACATAGGAAGTGGTCTCCTGTGCCCATGTGTTGCAGACTACTTCCCCCTTTCTCTTCTATCAGGTTCAGTGTGGTTGGATTTATATTGAGGTCTTTAATCAATTTGGACTTGAGTTTTGTGCATGGTGATAGATATGGATTTATTTTCATTCTTCTCCAGGTTGAGATCAGGTTATGCCAGCACCATTTGTTAAAGATGCTTTCTTTTAATGAAGATGATAAGCTTTTTACCCCATGAAGACTTATTTTTTTTCAATCCCCCCCCCCAGAATTCTATTCTGGTAAAATTTAAAATTCTTTCTGAGAATAAAGTTTGCTTCTGTTTTAATAGACCTTGGTGGCATGTCCCCCATCTTTGCATGGCCCCCCTGGACACAACATGAGCTGGGGTTGAGAAAACACTGACCTTGACAATAAGCACCAGTCATATGTTAAAGAGAGGGCCCCAAGTTCTCCTGATAGATATAGTCCCCCTTTTTAGCAAACAGGAACTTTCTTCAAGTCCCTGGGGAAAAGATATTTTACCCAAATTGACGTATGAAGCAAGTTGGTGTAGCTATCCTGATATCTAACAAAACAAACTTCAAAGTAAAATTAGTCAAAAAAGATGGAGAAGGACATTTCATATTCATCACAGGAAGAAATTCTATCAAGATGAAGTCTCAATTCTGAACATTTATGCCCAAATACAAGTGCACCCACATTTGTAAAAGAATATTACTGAAGTTTACGTCACACATCAAACCATAAACATTGATAGGGCAGACTTCAGCACCCCACTCTCACCAGTGGACAGATCTGCCAGACACCAACTTAAAGGAAGATTAAGGGAAATAACAGATGTTATCACTCAAATGGGCTTAACAGTTATCTACAAAATCTTTTTTTAGCCTTAATGTTGATGTCGTATGGTATCTATCTCATGATACAATTTTTTGCAATATATAATTTAGTACTAAATACATGTATAGTAAGGGTTAGAGATGGCTTGATGGTAGGAACACTAACTTTTCTTACAGAGGATTTGGGTTTGATTCTTACCACCCACTTGGCAGTCCACATCCGTTCATAACTCCAGCGGATCCAACGCCCCTCTCTGACACACGTGGTGCAAAAAAAAAATTGCACACAAGCACAACACTCATATACAGAAGTCTAAAAAGTCTTTATATACTTAATAAATTAAATTAAATGTATATGGTCTTACTAGCTAAATCACTTTTAAAATGTCCGATAAAATGCTCTAAAAGAGGCAATGTAAAAGGTTTCAAGATCCAACTGTTTTGCTTCCCATAGAGAAAGGCCAAAAGCAAGACCCTTCCAAGGTGTGTGGACTCCAGATGCTTAAGGAGCTAAGGCCGGCAGAAAATGCAATAGACTCAGTGAAAGCAGAAGCAAAGCCTTTCTTCCCTCCCTTAGGAAGGAACCCTGGAAGGTGGAGCTTCTCCCTGACTGGCCTGCCTGGCCCCACCCCTCCTGCCCATCTCCCAGCACAGGCTCTCTCACCTTCTCCTCCTGCCTTGATTATCCACGGGGTCTATACGGGGCGTGATAAAGCGCTCCACTGTAGACAAGTCACCCGGAGCGGCCGCCCTTTGGAGCTGTTCCTCAGGTATATACGGGATGAAGGATTTAGGACATGGCTGGATATTGTCCTCAAGGCACCCAGAGCCAAGGCAGAAGGCCCTCATGCGGGCATACCAGTGCCTGCCCTGAAGGTTTTTGTGTCTGCGCATCATGATCAGTGTCTTCCTGAATGGTTCAGACCCAGGGCCGCCAAGGCCCTCCCTACCCTCCCTATCCCCCTGCCTTTGCCACCCACTTCCCTCCAAACCCCACACTGAAACTTAGAAACGCAAACAAGTTATCGCAACCGCGCCACAGGAGCATCCTGCCAGGGCAGATCCGTGGTTCAGTTTGAATGGAATCCCTGTCTCCTAGCGACGAGGATGCACGCATGCTAACGAGTGCAGACACTCACAACGGAATGGAATGCACGTGTCTGGCTCAGACTCCAGAAACAGGAAACTGGCCTGCCTTGCACAGCTCACCTGCAAACCCCTGCCAATTGCAGCTCTGAAACTGACCTACCTGTCTGACCTGCAAAGGCCAAACACTGACGGGAACTGTGTGTTGGTTCAGATCCTTCTCGGCCCTGCTGTGCTCATTCATGCGAGATTCCCTCTCCTCAGGCCCTGTGCCTGGAACCTGTGAGAGGTCCTGATGGATGGACCCATTATTCAGACCACTTGTTTTCTATTCTTGGAATCTTTTTAGCATTTTGTAGGCATTGCTCCCCAGTCTTTCATTTCATTCCGCTCATACCCAAAAGCTAAAATGCGTCTGGGCCACTTTTTTGTTGTATTTGCTTGGATTCATAGAAAGACAAAGAAAACAAGAACGTGTTTTTGCTCTTTGTAATCTTTTCTAGTGCTTAGTTAAAAATTCCTTTTCCTCATCTCTTGGCTGTATCCACAATTTTTAAAATTCTGCAAGCACAGACCATATAGGAAGGCTGTGACACTTCTGCCCTAAGATTCGCCCTTAATGTTTTCTTTCTTTGGGGATGATATTTAGAATGATGTTTCAAAATTAAATAGTGTCTAAAAGTGACTTATGAGAGAGTAGATATGGTATTTGTCTTTCTGGGTCTAGGTTACCTCACTCAATATAAAGAAAACCACCCTACAATTCACAATCCCAGAGAACCGAGACAAAAATGAGGACCCTAAGAGAGACATGCGTGAATCTAATCTACATGGGAAGTAGAAAAAGACAAGATCTCCTGAGTAAACTGGGAACATGGGGATCATGTGTGAAGGGGTAGGGAGAGGCAGGAAGGAGAGTAGAGAAAAACGTATAACACAAAAAAATCAATAAGAACTAGACAGTGTACAGAAACACAATTGATATATCTGCCTTGATTTCGTATCCTACAGCACTGCTGAATAAGGTTCTTAAGAGCAGGTTCTTAAGAGCAGGTTCAAAGTCCAATCTCCCAGATCCTCTGCAGGGGTGGCCCAAAGTGGAAGAGAGGGAAATGATCCTGTTGTCTTGGAGTTTACTAAGCACAACTCCTGGAAACTGCAGCTCTTAGCTTTAACTCTGTCCCACAAGAGTGGGGCTTGGGGACATAGGTGTTCTGCATCTAACTTTGAAAAGGAACTTTCCATTAAACAAGGGGGTTGTTCTTATTTTTAGGGGTTTCTCAGGGGATAGGTGCTCTAAGGTAATAGATGGATGTTCCGTGAGAGATCGGTGATTTGGAGTCCCTGATGTTGGGACAGAGTAGATAAAGGGTGAGGCCACAACTCAAGTCCCCTAGACCTGGCCACCTGGTCTGTGTGTGCTGTGGAGAGAGATGGAGGCAGCCTCATCAGCACTCTGCTCTTCACAGCTGAAGAGATCTGGGCTGCAGGGAAGCAAGGCAGGGTTAAATAGATGCCACATCTGCTATCTTTAAACAGCTGTGTCTCTAAGCATCAGCACCATGATCAGCAGCCTGACTAATAAGATTTTTACCTTGTTGAGGGGCAAAGCCTGTGAGAGCTGCCCTGACCCCAATATTATTAATGTCTGCCCAAAGTCTGCTTGTTATCAAGTCAGTATAGGTAAGGTTTTTCTAATGATGCTCAGTGATTGGCTGAGTCATGGGAGCCTCTGTGCTGGGTCCTTCGCGCGCTGGGGGAGGGGTGGCACCGGAGCCCTGGACTATTCAGCTTGGGAAGATTAGAGTTAAAGAGCAAAGATGAACTTTTAGTGACTTGTTAACTCACTGTGGAGCTCGAGAGTTACAAATGATTTTTGTTGACAGGGGTGTCTTCTTTTTTGCTGCATTTCATGGGTCAGTGATACGATCTCTCTGTATATAAACTAAACTTAACATGCATGATAATTGTGTCCCCCTGTGGCATATTACTTGGATATTCATTTCACTTTCTTGAAAGATGGGTTCATTTATCCCATGGTAGTACCAATTCTCTGTGAAGCTGTCAGGAAAGCTTCAGCTCCTGCCTCTTTCTCCAGAATTTTGGGTTATAAGTGTGTAATCACACACAAAGCTAGCTTGGCATGTGTTGATTTTTATTTATTTATTATATGTACAACATTTCTTCCATGTATGCTTGCATGCCAGAAGAGGGCACCAGATCTCATTACAGATGGTTGTGAGCCACCATGTTATTGCTGGGAATTGAACTCAGGACCTCTGGAAGAACAGTCAGTGTCCTTAACCTCTGAGCCATCTCTCCAGCCTGGCATGTGTTGTTTTTATTTTAGATTTTTTTTTTTTTTTTTTTAGATTTCTAATTACTTTTTTGTCTTGTGGGGTTTCTGTTTTTGTTTGGTTTGGTTTGGTTTGGAGGTGAGGAATTGGTTTTGGTTGTTTTTGAGACAGGGTGGTACTGGATGTCCTGAATCTTGCTTTGTAAACCAGGTTGACCTCAAACTCACAGAGATTACTCTGTATCTGTCTGCCGAGTGCTGGAATTAAAGGTGTGCACCACCACACTCATTTAGTTTTTAATTACATTCCTATTCAGTGTGTGTGCACAAGGACAGGTATGTGTGTCTGTCTGTATGGACATGTCTGTGCCATAGAGAGGAGAGAGGACAATTTGCAGGAGTCAGTTCTTGGCGTCCAAGGTGTAAATTCTGGCAATAGATTCAGGAGGTCAGGGCTGGCCACAGGTGTCTCTACACTGCGCCTCACACCAACCCCTGTTATGTTTTTATTTATGGTTCAAACTGTGCAACCTTAGAGATAGAGACAGAGGGAGAGCTGTCTTTGGTGTGCCATAGAGGAAATTCTAGATTCCTGGAGAATGTTGGGCTATAGGCCTCAACTAATGTGACCAGCTGTGGGCTAAAGATGTTCTAGGTTCTTGCATCTCTAGCAATTGATAATTATTATCTTATCAACTATAATCCTCCAAAGTACCCTCAGGAAGCATCCTGTGATCTATTAAGTCCTTAGCACTTCTGTAGAAATAACAGCTCCATTGCCCATCCAGATCCTATAATGTCCTTTGTAAGACAATGAAGTGCACCACTGGACTTGGGGTGGGCTGGGTGTTCCTTGAGTTCTGAGGCACAGCCATCTCTCCATTGGGCATGAGTGCACAGTGCACTGTGCACACTAAAGGCTCCGGGCAAGGAGGAAGCACAGGAAATGCCTATTGGATTACAAAAAGACAGCATTGCCAACCCTGCCAGGCAGGCAGAGGCAAATTCTGCTTAAAAGCAAAATTCTCCTGCATAGGCCTGCACCTGGCTGAGTTAGGCATGGGACTGGTTGTAGGTCTCATTCAGGACTTTCCAACCAATCAGGGCCTCAATCAGAAGTTCTGAAGGGAGTAAGAGGCAGGCGGCTCTTCCCAGCTGCCCTGCTGAGGGCCTCCGGGATGCTGAAGGCCAAATAGGGTCACCGCTGCCCCTTGCTATGCGGCCAGCTTGGCAGCTTCTCCTTGGAGAGCATGGGACCACTGTCCCCAGACAGCGGGGAGCAATCTGCTGAGCCATGGGAGCCTGTGTGCTGGGTCCTTCCCGGGCTGGGGGAGGGATGGCACCATAGTCCTGGACTATTCAGCTTCCTGCGAAGACTACAGTTTAAAGAGCAAGGTCAAAGCACCCGGGAGGTGATGGAGGGCAGGCAGCTGGTAGGAGAGCTGCACTGAGCCAGTGACAGTAGGGCTGCATGCTGGGGAACCGAGAATGCCAGTCCGGGCGGGTTCGCTGACGCCTTGAGGACGTCTGCGGACCCCACTCCCTAGCACTCTTCTGCGCGTGGACTGTGACAGCTTTCATCTTTTGTCCCCAATTGCTGCACTGCATGCCGCCAGCGGCTGTTCTAGGAGAGAGACTGCCCTGGATGGTGCCAAGGTGGAAAAGGAAGAGAAACGTGCAGCCACCGTCAAGGGTCGGCAGAGTGGAGGATCCCTGCTGTGAGACAGATGTGAGATCATGGGACAACTTTATGAAATGATTGCTCTCCTTCCGTGGTTCACAGACAGACCTCAAGTTGTCTGGCTTGTGTTGCAAGGGCTCCTATGTAACAGCTGAGCCATGTCGCAGTTAGTAAGCTTTCTTTTTCTTCACAAGCTTCTCCTCCTCCCCGTTCCTTTTCTTCTTTTTTAAATACCCCCCCCCCCGAAGCTAGACATTGAATGCAGGAGCTTGAGCATGCTGGATAAGCGTGCACTCCTTAGGCCCATCTGCAGCTCTATCCTACCCTAATGATAATTGTTTTAATGTTAGTTATTGAACTGTGAACCATGAATCCCTTTCGTCTGCTTTGCTCTTTCCCACGGCTGTTCCTGTATTCTAAAGGCCTTGCAGTTCCATTGATTTCTGAAGCAGTTTTCAAATCTGATGAGGTTGGCCACTGGGGTTCCTTAAATATGATCTTGAGTGTATAGATCATATAAATTTATTATCGGATTACTAATAGGTTTGTAACCCATTGACACAAGGTGACTTTTATTTTATTTAAAACTTTACCTCAGTTGGTGGGCGTGCTTTCTGCCAGTCATGGAGACCTAGATGTGAGCCCTTGATATCCAGGTGGTGGAAGGAGAGAAACGAGCTTCATACGTTGTTTTTTGTTCTCCTGTCTTTTGGTTGCTATTTGTGACCACACTGCTATGGACACATAGATATACAAACAGAAATAAGAAAAAATAGATGATGATGATAGATAGATGATAGATAGATAGATAGATAATCAGGCTCTTTTAAACAAGCTTTTGTTGTTTTCAGCTATAACTTATCCTATTTTTGCTTAATTTAGTTTCATGTATTTATTTTGGGGAGATAAATGGATTTGTTTTCTTAATTGCATTTTTAAGTATTATGTAGTGGGTATATAGAAGTATAATTGAGTTTTGTACATTTTGTTTCTCAATATTGGTAAGCAGGTCCACGTCCTGGTTGCCTTGATGTTACACATGATGCTGGCATTAATCCTACCATCTGTGCTCATGGGATGCATGTTCAGTTCCTTAGCTTCAAATTACCATTTGGAATTATTTGGGGTCAAGGATGCATGAGAAAGAAAAGAGGCAGACATTTTCAAGCACCTCACAGGAGCTTCTGTGGGTACCAGTGACCCGTGGAGGTGGGCCTTGCAGCTTGATTGCACTTGAAGCTGTGCTCTATTTGATTTTATAAAGAAAAGTGACTTTTATTCTATGGGAAGGTTTTCAGGTAGACTCGATCTCCTGGATTAATCAGGCGGTAGAGACGTTGGTCTAACATGCCGAAACACACTTGTTCATCAGGCTCTCGGCGCCATCTTGTAATGGCGGCGATAGTTCGCCACATCTCCCCCTTTTTTGTTTGATTAGAGAAAGAGACCTCCAGTCATGGCTGAAATTAGAGGGTTCCCCCCTGGGCAAAAATGATAATCTCTGTTTTTCCAGGGACGGGAAAATTAGTCAGAGGAAACCCGTCTGCACGGAACCATGATTTCCAGGGTGGCTCACCCTGTGCACTCTGTGGTGCAAGCCACCTGGGTAAGGCAAGCCGTTCTTCCGAGTGCAATGGGCAACAGGACCAGTCGGGTGCAAAGACACGGCTTAAGTCTCTTTAAACATAGTGAGCCAAGCTTGGGGGGATGTGCCAGCCTCAAGTGCAGCGAGTGCTCGGACAATTGCCATCTTCTCCCTTTTGCGTGCTCTCATCATCTTTATAATCAAGAACAGTGCCACCATCAACCCTGCACACATCAGCACACCAATCACACCAACCCCAGCCCACTCTTTAATATAAGAGAAGGTAGTAACCAGCCAGTCCGTAAACTCTCCAAGTGTAATCACTTCTGCTTTGGTAGCATTTAAACTTAAAATTTTCAAGCTTAAATTGGATTGTAATTGCTCAAACTCCAAGCTCCAATTACCTTTCAAGTAATTGGATAATCGTTTTGATTCATTAAATGATGCAAAATAAGGAGTAACACATAAATATTCTTTGCGTAAAACACAACTCATAGCCATAACATCAAACATCTTATATAAATTTTCTTCCACTAAATCTATCCTCTTATTAAGTAATAAAATTCCTGAAGCCAAATGCTTATTTATAGCTTCTTGTTGTATCAGGGCTTCTGAGGTTTTCTGCACTACTTCATTAATGGTATTTGCTACATGTACCTGGTTGGCCATAGCTACCCCAGCTGTAACAGCCGCAGCTGCGGAAACAGCAATAGCTGCTACGATAGCTGCTGTGATACCGAAATCTCGCTTTTGCCGAATCAGGGACAAAACAGAAAATTCATTTGGGTCTGCCTTCACTGGTACCCACACAAAGGTAGGCACCTTCGCTAGCAGGCCGGTTGTGTGCCGAAAGGACCAGCATTGAGATAATACACAAGAAGTCTTTGAGCAGTTAAGCTGCTTGTCGGTAGAGTGATTGCTTAAAATCCATAAAAACGGGGCATCCACACAAACTGGATTTTTTGATTTGGAAATATTAGCCACCCCTTCACTCTCTTGGATCAACAACTTGGACCCATTTAACACTCCTGAACTATTTGTTAATATCCACTTGGAAGTGTTAAATAAAATAAAAGGTGACAGATCCACAAAACCTCCATAATTATTGGAATAAATCCAAGGTGAGGTAAGCAGACCCCTTTTTAATCCTTGTTTCGTTGACTTTGGTAGCTCTTTCCAAAGCCACCAGCCCGGAGAAGCTGGTTTGGGCTTGTCAAAGCGAGGGACACAATTTAAAAATGTAGGTGGCCATTGAAAATTTACCCTACGCTTACAGCGAGGTAAGGGTAGGCTGTAATTATGGGTATTGTCTTTTGTCCCGTTGGAATTACCTGTCTGAACAACAAATGGAAGGGCAGCGGTAACATTTAACGTATAGGTGGTAACATTAAAAACAGTCTGGTTGCTTATATCACCTGAGCCACTTGACTTGCCCCCATTCGCCTGCTTAAGAGTCTGAAATATGGCATCAAGCATCCACGATTCGTGAATGCCATTTAAAGGATCTAAATAACTAGCAAACATCTTAAAGTCTAACATCAAACAAGAGGGAAGGGAGGCGCTACTATTACTAGTCAGGCAAAGGGTTCCCTGTAAATCGTAGCTGGTTGCATTATAAGCTTCTTCTCTATAATCTACTTGTTGGCAGGACAAATCAAAAAGGCAATCTTTTATATACAAATGGGGCAAAATTCTAGAAAAATTAGTAACCGGCATGGGAATGGGCCAGGTGCGGGTAACTGCCCAAAAATAATTGTCCTGGCTATTAACAGTCATCAGAAGGGGAGCAAGGGCGAGTATGATGTCCAGGGTCAGACGGTGCTTCCTCGAGAATTGGCTCGTCATCCTGGGGCTGTCCGGCGTCTTCTTTGTCTGCCACTGTTCTGGTTAACCTCGAAGGCACCCACACCGGATCGGGCCGCTCCTGAGGAAAAACACAAACAGCTCCCCTGGATCTCTGTATTACAGGATCCGGTCCATGCCATTTGTTATCTAACACATCTTTCCATTTTACATATTCTGTGGATGTTATAATGTGGCCAGCATGTCTATCTGCCGGTGAACGGCCACGATTATCCAAGATTAAAAAATTCAAGGTAAAGAGGGCTAGTGATAAACGATCCTTGGGAGAGGCAGAGCCCTCAATACCCCCCTTTTGTTTTTGTAGCATCTCTTTGAGGGTTCGATTTGCACGTTCAACAATCCCTTGCCCTTGAGGGTTGTAGGGCAGCCCAGTGAGATGAGCTACTTGCATTTGAGCGCAAAAGGATCTGAAGCCCTGGGCCACATAGGCAGGACCATTATCTGTTTTTAAGGTTACAGGCTTTCCCCAAGCTGCCCAGGCCTCTAGACAGTGGGTTTTTACATTTCTCACTTTCTCACCCGTTAAGGCGGAAGCATGAATGACACCTGAATAGGTGTCCACAGAAACATGCACCCATTTCTGTTTGCCAAACTCAGGAACGTGGGTTACGTCCATTTGCCACAAGGTTAGGGGTTTCAATCCCCGAGGGTTAACCCCGGTGTGAGGCGGGTGATGAAACATCACACATGTCTGGCAGGATTTGACTATGTCTCTGGCTTGGTTCCTAGTGATATTAAAGTGGAGGCGTAACGTCTCGGCAGGTACATGAAAATTGTGATGGAAGGATTGGGCTTGGAGTACTGGGTCGTATAATAGCAGTCCAAGCTGTTCTCTTGTAAGAGCATCCACCGTGGCATTAGCACCAGCGAGTGGTCCAGGCAAGCCTGAATGTGCCCTTATGTGACCAATATAGAACGGCGTGTCTCTTTTATAAATACACTGTTGTATTTGATAAAGGACTGCCGCAATCATACTTTGTTCTTTAATATGTGATGTAGCCTCCAAGTGTCGAACCGCATTAACAACATAGGAGGAATCTGATAACAAATTAAATGAGCATGAATGAAAAGCCTTGAAAACTTCCAAAACGACCAAACATTCAGTCACCTGGGGGGCTCCAGGGCGAAATTGTAACTGCACTGGCTCGCTCCCCATAACTTGATAAACTCCTAATCCTGTTTTTGATCCATCTGTAAAAATATGCAGTGCACCTGAAATCGGTGTTTGAGAGGTAATAATAGGAAAATATATAATATTATGGCACAAAAATTGTAACAATTTATCTTGGGGATAATGATTATCTATCAAATTTGAATAAGCTGTAACAAGAATGGCCCAACTATCTATTGTACCAGCAAGGACCTCTACCTGCTCTTTTGTATAGGGTATGATCAATTTATCTGGCGCATACCCAAAGGTAGAAATTGAAAACTTCAGCCCCAATAAGGCCAGAGAGGCAACAGCTTCAGGGTAATAAGTTAAAGTTTTTTGGCCTTGAGAATGGCTATGTATCCACCATACCGGAGCATCTTGCCAAAACACCCCCGTGGGGCTACCAGAAGTGTGAAGTATACAAAACGTTAATGGGCGCAAAGGATCAATGCGCATCACTTGTACTTTCTGAATTGCGGCCTCAACCAATTTGAGGGCTTCGCGTCCTTCTGCCGTTAAACTCCTTGGTGAATTAAGATCAGGATTACCTTCCAAAATCCTAAATAATGGTTTTAATTCTTCCCTCGTCATAGGGAGATATCCGCGCAACCAATTAATATCTCCTAAAAGCTTTTGAAAATCATTAAGGGTCTTTAGGTGTTGTGTGCCTATCTTAATTTTTTGTGGCCTGATTGTCTGTAATTCAATCTTAGATCCTAAAAATTCCACCGTTTCAGTCTTTTGCACCTTTTCTGGAGCTATATAAAGTCCTTTCTCTCCCAGGGCTGCCTCCAAGGCAATTAAGGCCTGATCTAACTTAACCTTCTCTGGGCTCGCCAGTAAGATATCATCCATGTAATGAATTATTCTTACATCAGGAAAACTCCTCCTAACAGGGGTAAGGGCCGCATCCACAAAGAGCTGGCACATAGTAGGACTATTTGCCATGCCCTGAGGCAGGACCCGCCATTGGTATCGTTTGTCGGGTTCCTCATGATTTAATGAAGGAATAGTAAAGGCAAAGCGCTCTTTATCAGCTGGATGCAAGGGGATGGAGAAAAAACAATCAACAATATCGATGGCATATACGTGCCATCCTTTAGGTAAAGCTGAAAGCACAGGAAGGCCTCTTTGAATCGGGCCCATTAAGGACATTTGTGCATTAATGGCTCTCAAATCATGCAATAAGCGCCATTTTCCTGATTTCTTCTTTATAACAAATATGGGAGCATTCCATGGCGACGTGGACGGCTCTATATGTCCTAGTTGTAATTGTTCTCTCACCAACTGCCATGCCGCATGGAGTTTTTCCTGAGAGAGGGGCCACTGGGGTATCCATACGGGCTTATCAGTCTTCCATGGAATTTTTATATAATCTTCAGTGGCCCCTAAGAAAAACCCAAACCCTTTCTATCATGTTTTCCCTCTGGGATAATAGGCTCAGGCCTACCTTGTAAATTACAGCCTAAACCTGCTCCGGGCATATATCCCTGCTTACTCATAAGTTCTTGGCTAGTACTTGAGTAACTTCCCTCATTGGTTAACATAAGTTTTAGTTGCTTTTGTACATCTCTTCCCCACAAATTTAATGGCAGATCTAGTACGAAAGGTTGAAAAAATCCTTCTTGGCCATCCACATTCCATTTTAAGCTCTTCGCACTCATGTCAGGTGTGTTCTGATATCCTAGCCCTTGGAGTGTTTGTGAAGCCTTTTGCAACGGCCAGCTCTTAGGCCAAAACTGACGGCTCATAACGCTCCTATCTGCCCCTGTATCTATCAGCCCTGTAAAGGACTTCCCTTCTATTTTTAATGTACACATCGGCCGATCGTTCAACTCCAAGGAAAGGCAGGCCATATCTACTCCGGAAGACCCGAACCCTCTGTCTCCTCTCTCCGCGGTATGGGCCGGAAAGCGCTCATGCATGGATGGCACGACTATCATCTGAGCTATTCGATCTCCCGGAGCTATAGAGACAATTCCAAAAGGAGAGTGACACATGATCTTAATGGTCCCTTGATAATCTGGGTCAATAACTCCTGGGAGTACCAGCAGCCCTCTCATTGTACTAGAGGATCTACCAATAACAATTCCCACTGAATCTTTTGGAAGCGGTCCCTTCATGTCAGTGGGGATCGCTTGTACTCCCATACTTTGAGTTAAAACCAACCCGGAGGTGGCACGGAGGTCCATCCCTGCGGAGCCTGATGTGGCTCGTCGGGCGATTTGGGAGGATTCATGTTCCCCTCCTGTATTGCCCCATAGATTTTGGGGCCCTGGGGTCGAGGGCCCCTCTGCATGTTTTTTGACCTGGGAACATATGGGTTGTTTATGGGTTGACCATTAATATCTTTTGTTGACCTGCATTCATTGGCCCAGTGTTTCCCTTTCTTACACCTAGGAC
The DNA here is from genome assembly GCF_950005125.1 of Chionomys nivalis. NCBI lineage: Eukaryota > Metazoa > Chordata > Mammalia > Rodentia > Cricetidae > Chionomys > Chionomys nivalis. The sequence continues at coordinate 3,753,696 of NC_080105.1, read as the reverse complement.
AGGTGCCTGGTTGTCTGCCCGCCGGTGGGCCATTGCTTGAGCTCCCTTTGTTTGGACAATCACGTTTCAAATGTCCCTGCCTACCACAGGCAAAACAGCCATTCTGGCGGCTCTTTTGTTTTGTGGCGGCTATCATGGCACGGGCTAGCCCTTCGTTTGTCAATGGGCCTCCAATCTCACGACAGGCCTTTAGCCAGGCATCTAGCCCTTTTCCCTTCCAGGGAGTAATGGCCCTTTGGCAATCTTTTGTACATTGTTCATACACTAACTGCTGCACCAGCGGCATGGCTTCCTGGGCGTCACCAAAAATTTTTCCCGCTGCTTCCACCATTCTAGCTACAAAATCTGAGAATGGCTCATTTGGGCCTTGTATTATCTTAGTCAGATTTCCTGACACTTCTCCTCTTTTTGGGATCATTTTCCATGCCCTTTTATAAATATCATTGATTTGTTGATAAACCTGAACTGGATAAGCTGTCTGGTTAATGGCCCATTGGCCTTGACCCAGAAGCATGTCAGCATTCCATGGCGCTGTATTTTGTGCTTGAGCGTTGACTCTAGCCTGCGCATGGGCTGCCTCTGTCACCACAGATCTATAATCTAGGTATTGCCCGGTGGTCAAGCAAGCCCGCGCTATCTCCCACCAATCATTGGGTGTTAATGCTGAATTCAATATCCTGTCCAATAAGGTTATGGTATACTGTGCGTTGGGTCCCCAAGTCCGGGAGGCCTCGACTAAGTCTTTCAGCTGTTTATATGGAATTGGTTCATGATACCTCCGCTGGTCCTGATCCTCAAAAACAGGAAACGCCATAGACGGGATTGGGGTAAGTTCGGCTAGATATCGAAGAGTATTTTGAGAGAGTCTATGAGCTCCCCCTGCCGTACCACGCTTGTTCCGACCTGGGTATGGCGGTGGAGCATAGCTAGGCTGTGGTTCATATCGGCCCTCCTCATATCTAGCTGCCTCTTCCTCCCGCTCTTCTTCTTCCCACTCAGGTAGTTCCTCATCTCCCTCTAGTCCTTCATCCTTATACAAGTTCATGGCGGCAAATTCATCTAAAAATTCATCGAGGGGTGGGTAGAGGGGTGCACTTGGCACGGGTCTCTCACCCTCCTCCCCTTTTACTCCCTGATCGGGATTTCCTTTTTTCTCTATCCCATGATCGGGGTCCCTTTTTTTCTTACTGGGTTTCTCCTTCTCTCCCAGTTTGGATCCATTTCTTTTGCTATCCTCATCTCCCTTCATTGAGCTTGACTCTGAGAGGCTATCCTGATGCTCTGTCAACGCGCGTCGCCCTCTTTTCACATGCTCCATATGCTTGCCTTCTTTTATTTTTTTTTTCTGTTTAAACAAAAAAGAAAGGCTTTTATTTTAACATAGTAAGATTACATATAGCAAAACAGTTATCAAGCAAGAATTACAGTTATAATATTTATATCTATTTTATTATAACTAAGGAAAACTATATCTATCCATTTTTTAACTCCATCAAAGACTCCAGAAGGATATAATATTACCTAAGCAAACAAGAGATCCAAAACTTTAGAAATGACAGAGACATCTCACTGCCTGGACAGTCACCCAAAGTTCTTTTGTACTGTTGGGGCATCCATCTTTAACCTTTAGGCCCATAGTATCCAGCAGACATTTTCATCAAGCAGGAAATTTTAAAGACAGTTTAGTCACTTTTTGTTGTGTCCTGCAGAATGTCTTGTAGACTCTTTTATGAGTCAGGAACCCCGAAAGACCATCTCACCTTTAGCTTGCCTTCTTTTAAACAAGCACGAATTAATTTCCAGAGCGGGATTGTACCTGCTCTAAGTTGATGTCTTTCCTCTGCCTTGTCGAGGTCCTTCCCCAGTTTCTCCCAACAAGGGATATTTAAGTCCCCTGACACTACGAACCACGGCGCCTGTTGGTCAATGTCTTTTAATATGGTTTTGATAGTGCCATCAGAGACCTTCAATCCCCGTTCTTTCAATAAAGCTTGTATTGGGCTAACAAAGTCGGGCGCTCGACCCTTGCTGCTGTCCGAGCCCATCACCTTCCTTCTTTACGAGAGTCTTACGATGGGACTGAAATACCGAGTTATCTACCCCGGATTTTACTTTCAGTTTGACACGCAGCAGAGGCACTCCTCTCCAGGACGATCACACCGCAAACACAGGCAGCAGAAAAAAATTATCAATCCAAAGACTACCGCAGCGATGCCAAACCACACAGGCTCAACCCCCCCCACCAGCAAGCTCGACATACCTGAGGATACTTTACCGACGTCGACCACTTCGCGTGTAGAGTTCTGAATCCTCTTCGGCCCCCTACGGTGTCCGCCGAAGTTCCCGGGTTTCGGCACCAGCTGTGGCCCGCCAAGACTCGACCAGCGATGAAATGAAGACCACCGACACAGGATCCTTCTCTATCACGCTTTATTGAAGTGCACTCGGTTACAGTTGACTGGTGGAAGTAGGGGGCCCCGAGTGGTGGAAAGCGGCTGAATATATACAGGGAGAATGGGCGTGTTCAGAACGAAAGAGACGGGGCCGCATGGGATTGGATGCAGCTGTTGCTGGGCAGATCAAGAGCAAGATCAGGCGGTAGAGACGTTGGTCTAACACGCCGAAACACACTTGTTCATCAGGCTCTCGGCGCCATCTTGTAATGGCGGCGATAGTTCGCCACAGATGAGCCCAAAGGCTGAGGTGGGCTTTGGCCTGGCAGTCAGTGATGCACTTGATGGTCTGCCCTAGTGGTACTGCATTGAGAGCACGGAACGAGCCTTTGAATTTCACAAGAGTGTGCATAGAGAAAGGATACATCTCAGAGGACTAAACAAGGTTGATACAAGTTATAATTTTGTGAGTGATGTGGGATTTATTTGGTAATTTTTTTTACAAAATAAAATATAAAACAAAACCCATCAGATGAAGGTCAATCAAGGCAGTGTTGTCAAGGATTCTCCAGGTTAGGTTTTGGCAGAAAGGAGGCAGGCAAGATTTATAATTTGAAAAGTTTTTGTTTTAGATTTATTTGTTTCGAATACCTTTTTTTTAATTTGTTTTTTTATGTTGACAAGAAGAAATAAAATCATCTTTATTGAGAGATTATATGTAGAAAATGAAATTATCAGCAAAAACCATTCTAAACTAATAAATGATTATAAGCAAGACTGCAGGACAAAAGTTCATACTTTAAGAGTAAGTTTCTTCCCTATGCACTGGCACTTAAAAAATAGAACATGTAATTGAAAAATGCATATTACTATTAATATTAGCAGCCACTAAAAATGAAATATTTGAGTATAATTCTACTATATACAGCCATTATATATACATATGCATATGCACAGATATGACAAGAATATTATACTTATTCAAACATATCAGTGGAAAGGTGCACCATGTTCATGGACAGAAAACTAGATTACTAGAACAAGTAATCCAGTTCTTACCATTGCCATTGATTAGTTCAGCTCTTTTCTAACCCAAATCCTCTCAAGATATCTTTTTTTTCTATTGATGTCTGTACTTTTTATCTTTTTTTTTAAAATTGATTTTTATTAAGCTCTACATTTTTCTCTGCTCCCCTTTGTGCCTCTCCCCTTTCCCCTTCAAGACTTGCCCAAGGTCCCCATGTTCCCAATTTACTCAAGAGATCTTGTCTTTTTCAACTTCCCAGGTAGATTAGATCTATGTATGTCTCTCATATGGTCCTCATTGTTTTCTAGGTTCTCTGAGATTGTGATTTGTGAGCTGCTTTTCTTTGTTTTATATTTAAAACCACTTATGAGTAAGTACATGTGATAATTGTCTTTCTGGGTCTGGGTCTGTGTTACCTCACTCAAAACCAACAACTGACCAAAAATATGGATATCAGTCCAGCTTCATGAACCCCTGAGTATTATTGGGATAACTTATAGAAATATGGGTATGTGGTAATTAACAGGAGCAGAAATGTCTCCAAGTCAGATGCATAACTAAAGCCTACCCCTACATGGGTAGCATCTAAAAAGGCTGGGAACTTGGGGCACACTGCACAGCCTGTAGGTGGTACAACAGGTTGGGGAGTATCATTTCCAGGTGCCTCAGTTGTTCTCAACCTCTTCTAGGCAGCTCAGCTCGTTTCTGCTTCTTCCAGGCCAATGGTCTAGTCTCAGACTTCTTTGCAGTGTTGCTTCTTTGAAAGTTTTCTTTGCTTCTTGGCTCTCCTCTTCTGAGGAGAACTTACTCAACAAGGGAGGGGCCTAGTGAATCTTGTCAGTTTCAGGGACTTTCTAAAGTACTTTTGAGTTGTTCAATATCCTGTTTAAGGAGCTCCATTCATTACACAAAAGCATGTTGTACCCCACTTTTACAGTAGTGCAGGAAGATGAAGAAGGGATATGAAATCATTTTTGCCCATGAATAAGCTAAGAAAACATAGCTTATTTTATGTCTAGAAAAAAAGTTTCATTCTCCAATGTCCTTGGTCCATTCAGAATGTCTTTATGTTTGTAATGTCAAAATCAGTAGAGAGATGGAGACAGAATCTAGAAGTCTAGCAACTACTTATATCATATTTCAGATGATAATAATTGATATCAGTGGGATATAATATTTGAGAGATCTGGATCATGTTTTATTAACTAGACGGCAGTGAATAATTGTTGATATTAAAAAATCAAAGCAACAATCATGTAAAGCACTCAGTCAGAGACTTCACAATCACAACTTAATCCCACACAATTTCACAGTTTTCTTTCTCATGTAACACTAAATAGCCAACTAAATGCCCTTTTTTAAATCTTTAAAAGTCAAACCATTTATGCATCCTTGAACATTTATTCCATAATCTTTTAGGATTTTCTTTCTAGAATGTCTCTTTTTAAATATAAGCTTATACACTAATGGTCATCATCGAGGGAGGCCAGGGCAGAAGCTCAATCAGAAACTAGAAGGTTCTAATTTCAGTACACCATCTCATCCCCAAGCTGACTTGGGTCATTATTTTTATCACAGCTATAGAAAATCAAATGAGGACAAGGTAGATATTTAATTTTTACATATTCTGTTATTTTTTAACTTTATAATTCTCTTACAATTCTAATAATTGGGTCTCCTTTCTCAACTGTGAAGAGCACTGGCTAATTTTTCAAGTAACTGAGGTTGATTCCCAGCACCCAAACAGTAGCTCACAATCATCTGTGGCTCAAATTTTGTGGGATCCAATGCCATTTTCTTGCCTTCACAGAATCTAGAAATGTACATGATTAATAAATGCACATGTACATGAAAAACCCATGCACATAAATTTAATTTTAAAAAGTTGAAATGGTCCGGGCAGTGGTGACGCATGCCTTTAATCCCAGCACTCAGGAGGCAGAGGCAGGCGGATCTCTGGGAGTTCGAGGCCAGCCTGGTCTACAAGAGCTAGTTCCGGGACAGGCATCAACGCTACAGAAAAACCCTGTCTCGAAAAACAAAACCAAAAAAAAAAAAAAAAAAGTTGAACGGGTAAACAACTACTAAATGGTAATTTTCAGGATTTTGTTCTTGACCTCTGATCAAAAATCCCAGATTATTCAAAGGTACCATATTGCCTCCCTTTTCTTAGATAATAAAAAAAAATGATGTATTTGAGCTGCTCCACTTTCTGTCCTTATATGATCCAGTTCTTGTCTATGTATTAATCACTATCTCCTGTTACCAGTGCAGTCCATCTCCAGGTAGTTTTATCTACTGCTATTGGTAGTTCATAAAAGGGGCATATGCTGTCTATCCATTATTCCTGGTTTCCCCAGGTCAACCATGTATCCCCTATGCCCTTTAAGGGTATGCTGTTGTTATCAAGATATTTGATCAAAAGAGGCAGTTGGCATACTATAAACCATGTGTGTTTAGGGCTTCACCCATCTTGAAGCTGGCTGATAAAATGAGGTAAGAATCACTGTTATTGTTATTGTAACATTATCCTCATCACCATGTTGTTTGTTGTAGTTTCAGAGGTTCAGTCCATTACCCTCATGGTGGGAAGCCTGGCAGTGTGAAGGCAGACATGATGCTGAAGAGTGTCAGTATTTAAGTAGGCAAAGCGTGCAGAACCAGAGTGGGACTGTTCAGCACTGTATGCTTCTCTCTGCTGCATCTTTCCACCATGTGGTTGCAGCCATGACACTGATAACCAAGAAACATTATTGTACCTACACCAATTCAGTGAAATTGCCTAAGGATGATATGTGAATTAATAAAATCTGAAACTTACAGGATGGCTGACAATATTGCCATTCAGGGATTTAATAACCATTTGGCTTACACTATGGATAGCATTCTGAAAGGCTTATGTGATTTTCTTTATACATTCATTTACTTGGTCTAGGGAATTAACTTTCAAATTATATCCTTAAGAAAATGGTTTGAGCCGAGACTAGAGTCACATCCTGACATGGTGGTTGTCCTGGTGTGCTAGGGTTCTCAAAGAGAATCTGCTGGTCTTGATTCACTGGCAGTGGTCTTCAGTGACCTTGTTAGTGCCCAGATCAGAAACATGTCCTACAAAAAAAAAGTGGTTAGATAACAGAGCCAAGAATGAGGTACTTTTAGAAATGGTACAGGCTTTACAGCCTAATAATGAACAGCTAGCTGAAAAATTAATACCATTGAAAAGGATAACATTAACTTGACAGAAAAATTCAATCAATGCTAAAGGGTGCTGAGAAATTATCTGAAAGAATTCATACTGTTGAATTTAAAATCAGAATCTGTTAAAAAGTTATGATAGATTGATGGATAGGGTATCTCTCCAGGAAGGCAATATGCACACCATCTAAATAATGTCCAGGGATGAGAAGTTATCTTTACTGAACAAATTTTATACCTTGGAATCATATGTGCAGAATAAGGACCAGCAGCTAAATGAATCAATGAGGGCTCTAGAACACTACATGGGAAAGGAGATTTAGACTTTACAAAAGCAGTGGTAAAAAGGTTTGGAATAATTGAGGAAATTATCAGAACTGATGAGTAAGGAGAGACTAATTTTACTATGTTGTAGTTAAATTTAACATTTAATACAAACTAGTACTACAAGAATATTGGTGCTTATCCTTGAAAAAACACAATAAAACTGTCTGCCAATAGTGAATTTGAAAATTAAACCAAAGCGCATAATCAATATCTATATGGTTATTATTGTGAGGTAGCTCTATGTATATTGATAAAGATCTCCTACATGCTATGTGTATGTCTGTTAAAGTTGCTAGGTATTTAACTAAATTTATTTTTTGAAGATATAGGAAACTCTGTATGATCCCTTTCGTTTTAGGAGAGATGATTAGATAATGTATTCTACAACTGTCATTGTGGTTGACTGGTTTTCATGTTAAAACCCTAAAAGTTTGATATGTATCTTAAAAACAAATGGTCTGAATCCTAATCTGGGTTCATGTGTTACTATCTCTGTTTGGGGAAATATTTAAACACTTAGCCCCAGTAAAGTAGGATTGATGCTAACACCTACTTCTTACAGCTTCTCCAGAAACTAAAGAAGGCGATAGAAAAAGGAGACTTTAGTCCCCACTATTCAATCAGTTGGTTACTTGGTTGATTGCTAATCATTTTAATATATCAACCTGAGTAGGAAGATGATAGGTCCTTTAAAAATGTTCTTTATACTTAGATTTGAAAAGTCTGAAACACAGAGATTTGTCTTTCCAAAGAGCAAAATTCTATTTTATATGACAGATGTATAAAATGCATCCAAGTGAGAAACACTAATTCAAAGCACCATATACATTATGGACTCGTTTTTTATAAAAGTAATTTAACACTACATGACTAAACATGTAAAAAGTTCAGATATGCACAAAATGTTATTTAGTCGTTTCTCTGGCAGATAGATTATAGATAACTTATATTGTTTTCCTTATCCTTATTTTCTCATTTTTCTAGAATATGTATTGTTTATCTCCTAAAATTTTAGCTATGAGTTTCCTTCCAACCATGGAAGCCATAAAGAAAGAGTCCAAATAGAAAGGTTTCCAATGGACAGTCCGGAGATGGGCTTCAGAGAAAACACAAGTAAACAGCCTTTCCTAAGAGAAGTTAAGCTGGAGTCTCTGACACTACCAAGAACAGCAGCTAATGCTAATCGGTTGCCAAGCCTGCCATGTCCCTTAGGTCAGGTCCTACTTGACACAGGGAAGGGTGATAGGTTTTACAAATCAGAATGTAGACCAGGTGTTTGAGGAGTCATGACTTGGGGCTGAAGTTTGCTATAAGTCCAGAGAGCACTGTGAGCAAGGTTGCAGAAGCAGCTATGACCACATGCTGCTGGGTTCCAACATGTTTTACAGCGACGAATCAATAAAAGACTGAGTGAACTGGCAAGGGATAACATACGCATTTGATCTGCTTCAGGACAGTGAATTTCTAGTGTAACCTCTCTTAAAATGTCGTGTTGAACAAGCAGAGGGATCTAGAATGTGAGGGAGATGTAAAAGAAGAAAGGAAATGGGAAGGTTCTATTGCTAAGATTTGAAAAATATGAAACTTGACAGTCAACCACGCATAGTATCTTAGCTTGCTTTTTCTCTCCCTGGCATGACATGAGACAGCTACATGTACTGGTTAGAACAAAACAGTCAACAAATCTAGACACAGAAACAGCAACCTCAAGACGGGTTAGGAACACAGCAGGCAGCAGCAAGGATAGGGTGACCCTTTGTCTCCTCCATGGCCCAGGCCTAACTGATGCACCAGAAACGGTTCAGATCACCGCTTTACTGGGACCATTTTCTACAGGAAGCAAAGCAGGTCAACAATTGACTTTACCAGCTTCTCTGTGTTCTCTCTTACTGTCTGTCTCTTTCCTTTTTCATTCCCCTCCCTCATTTTCCTCTTCCCACCATTATCACTATACAAAGGAGCAAGAGATCACAGCCATAGAAGGACTAGGCAGTAAGAAGTAACTCCTCCAAGAAGGACAGTCTTAACAATTGCAACGTCTACATCCTTCTATCTGGAGTGACGCCATCACTCATGCCAGTCCCTGCCTAACACAAGGCCTTTTATCATCCACAAGTTAAGTGGGTAAAGAGATTCTCAGACCTTTCTCGTGCTTCAAAAGTCTGTACTTCTACAGAGTCCAAATGAAATCATTACTATGAATCACTAGGACACTGTAGGAAGGCAGAGTAAAGCTATTTTTAATTTCTCACTTAATGCTTCCCATATCTCTAGCCAAGAAGTATATCCAACCTGTGCTCATGTTTCAATTTTCATGCAGTATTATGGAACACAAAATATCTTGCCTATAACTGAATTGTACAGCATCCTCTACTCACAATGAGTAGTTCTGCTATGAAATCAGGTGAATTTTAGCTTAGGCACGCTCATTCCTATTTAACAAGGAAATGTTTGCCATTTGGATCAAGAGCATCAATAGTTTCTTTCACACACACAAGAAGAGATGCAGCCTTGATATAGTTAATCGCAAACTTCTCGCCAAGAGGAAAGTTTTAATATTTTGTTGTAGCTTTCATTGCAGCTTTGTATGTGTGAAACATTTATTCTGGTATTAAATAGGTCAGGCTCTCATGCATCACTCATTCATCAAGGCGATACCTCCATAGACTTGCCTACAGGTCAACCTTTGGAGATTTTCTCAATTAAGAGTCCTCTTTCCCACATTCTCATATCATCAAGGTTTGAGTCAAGTTGTCAGAAAAAAACAAACACAGTATTATAGATTTTTTTCATTTTTTTTATTCTTTTTTAATTAAAATTTCCAACTGCTCCCCGTTTCCCATTTCCCTCCCCCTCCTCCCACATATTGCCCCCTCCCCCCGCTCCCCTCCCCCTATACCCACTCCTCTTCTCCTCCCCCCAGTCCATTTCCCCTCCCTCTCGATACTGAAGAGCAGTCCAAATTCCCTGCCCTACAGGAAGACCAAGGTCCTCCCACTTCCATCCAGGCCCAGGAAGGTGAGCATCCAAACAGGCTAAGCTCCCACAAAGCCAGTTCATGTATTAGGATCGAAACCTAGTGCCATTGTCCTTGGCTTCTCATCAGCCTTCATTGTCCGCCATGTTCAGAGAGTCCAGTTTCAACCCATGCTTATTCAGTCCCAGTCCAGCTGGCCTTGGAGAGCTCCCAATAGATCAGTTCCACTGTCACAGTGGGTGGGTGCACGCCTCGTGGTCCTAATCTCCTTGCTCATGTTCTCCCTCCTTCTGCTCCTCATTTGGACCTTAAGAGCTCAGACCGTTGCTCCAAATTGGGTCTCTGTCTCTCTCTCGATCCATCGCCAGATGAAAGTTCCCGTGCCATTCTCCTTGGCCTCTCGTCAGCTCTCATTGTCCGCCACATTCAGAGAGTCCGGTTTTATCCCATGTTTTTTCAGTAGCAGTCCAGCTGGCCTTGGTGAGCTCCCAAGAGATCGGCCCCACTGTCTCAGTGGTTGGGTGCACCCCTCATGGTCCTGACTTCCTTGTTCATGTTCTCTCTCCTTCTGCTCCTCATTATAACCTTGGGAGCTCAGTCCGGTGCTCCAGTGTGGATCTCTGTCTCTATCTCCATCCATCGCTAGATGAAGGTTCTATGGCGATATGCAAGATATTCATCAGTATGATTATAGGACAGGTTCATTTCAGGTTCCCTATCCTCAGGTGCCCCAGTGAACTAACTGGGGACATTGCCCTGGGCATCTGGTAGCCATTCCAAGTTCAAGTCTCTTGCCAACCCTTAGGTGGCTCCCTTAACTAAGGTATGAGTTTCCCTGCTCCCCTATCCAAACTTCCTTTATCCCCAATCACCCCGATTCCCCCAGTTCCCCTCATCCTCTCCTTCACACTTTTCTCTCCCCATCACCCCTCATCCCCATCCCACCCCACCCCCAAGATTCCAATTTTTTGCCCATCAATCTTGTCTATTTCCCATAGCTGGGAGGATATCTATATGTTTTTCCTTGGGTTTACCCTCTTGTTTAGCTTCTTTAGGATCACAAATTATAGACTCAGTGGCCCCTATCCATGGCTAGAACCAATTATGAGTGAGTACATCCCATGATCTTCTTTTTGGGTCTGGGTTACCTCACTCAGGATCGTATTTTCTATTTCCATCCATTTGCATGCAAAATTTGAGAAGTCATTGTTTTTTACCGCAGAGTAGTACTCTAATGTGTATATATTCCACACTTTCTTCATCCATTCTTCCATTGAAGGGCATCTAGGTTGCTTCCAGGTTCTGGCTATTACAAATAATGCTGCTATGAACATAGTTGGACAAATGCTTTTGTCATATGATAGGGCATCTCTTGGGTATACTCCCAAGAGTGCTATTGCTGGGTCCAGGGGTAGGTTGATCCCAATTTTTCTGAGAAACCGCCACACTGATTTCCAAAGTGGTTGCACAAGTTTGCAGTCCCACCAGCAATGGATGAGGGTACCCCATTCTCCACAACCTCTCCAGCAAAGGCTATCCTTGGTGTTTTTGATTTTAGCCATTCTGACAGGTGTAAGATGATATCTCAAAGTTGTTTTGATTTGCATTTCTCTGATCGCTAAGGAGGTTGAGCATGACTTTAAGTGTCTTTTGGCCATTTTAACTTCTTCTGTTGAGAATTCTCTGTTCAGTTCAGTGCCCCATTTTTTAATTGGGTTAATTATCCTTTTAAAGTCTAGTTTCTTGAGTTCTTTATATATTTTGGAGATCAGACCTTTGTCTGTTGCGGGGTTGGTGAAGATCTTCTCCCAGTCAGTAGGCTGCCTTTTTGTCTTAATGACAGTGTCCTTTGCTTTACAGAAGCTTCTCAGTTTCAGGAGGTCCCATTTATTCAATGTTGCCCTTAATGTCTGTGCTGCTGGGGTTATACATAGGAAGCGATCTCCTGTGCCCATATGTTGTAGGGTACTTCCCATTTTCTCTTCTATCAGGTTCAGTGTGTTCAGATTGATATTGAGGTCTTTGATCCATTTGGACTTGAGTTTTGTGCATGGTGATAGATATGGGTCTATTTTCATTCTTCTACAGGTTGACATCCAATTGTGCCAGCACCATTTGTTGAAGATGCTTTCTTTCTTCCATTGTATACTTTTAGCTCCTTTATCGAAAATCACTTGTTCATAGGTTTGTGGGTTAAAATCCGGGTCTTCTATACGATTCCATTGGTCGACTTCTCTGTTTTTATGCCAGTACCACGCTGTTTTCATTACTGTAGCTCTGTAATAGAGTTTGAAGTCAGGGATGGTAATGCCTCCAGAAGTTCCTTTATTGTATAAGATTGTTTTGGCTATCCTGGGTTTTTTGTTTCTCCATATAAAGTTGATTATTGTCCTTTCAAGATCTGTGAAGAATTTTGATGGGATTTTAATGGGGATTGCATTGAATCTATAAATTCCCCTTGGTAGAATTGCCATTTTTACTATGTTGATCCTCCCAATCCAAGAGCACGGAAGATCCTTCCATTTTCTGGTATCCTCTTCAATTTCTTTCTTCAATGCCTTAAAGTTCTTGTCAAATAGATCTTTCACTTCCTTGGTTAGAGTTACCCCAAGATATTTTATGCTTTTTGTGGCTATCGTGAAAGGTGATGATTTTCTTATTTCCTTCTCTGCTTCCATATCCTTTGTGTATAAGAGGGCGACTGATTTTTTGGAGTTGATCTTGTATCCTGCCACATTACTAAAGGCGTTTATCAGCTGTAGGAGTTCTTTGGTGGAGTTTTTGGGGTCGCTCATGTACACTATCATATCATCTGCAAATAATGCAAGTTTAACTTCTTCCTTTCCAATTTGAATCCCCTTTATCCCCTAATGTTGTCTTATTGCTATTGCTAAAACTTCGAGAACTATATTGAAGAGGTATGGAGAGAGTGGACAGCCTTGGCGTGTTCCTGATTTTAGTGGGATCGCTTTAAGTTTCTCTCCATTTAATTTGATATTAGCTGTCGGCTTGCTGTATATAGCTTTAATTAAATTTAGGTATGACCCTTGTATCCCTAAGCTCTCCAAGACTTTTATCATAAAGGGATGTTGAATTTTGTCAAATGCTTTTTCAGCATCTAATGAAACGATCATATGGATTTTTTCTTTCAGTTTATTTATATGATGGATTACATTGATAGATTTGCGTATGTTAAACCAGCCCTGCATCTCTGGTATGAAGCCTACTTGATCATAATGGATAATTTTTCTAATGTGTTCTTGGATTCGGTTTGCCAGAATTTTGTTGAGGATTTTTGCGTCGATGTTCATGAGTGAGATTGGCCTGTAATTCTCTTTCTTGGTTGGGTCTTTGTGTGGTTTTGGTATCAGAGTTACCGTAGCTTCATAAAAGGAATTTGGCAATGACTCTTCTGTTTCTATATTGTGAAATACATTAAGGAGTATAGGTATTAGGTCTTCTTGGAAGTTCTGGTAGAATTCCGCATTGAAACCATCTGGTCCTGGACTTTTTCTGGAAGGGAGATTTTGATAACAGCTTCTAATTCTTCACGACTAACAGGTCTATTTAGGTTGTTAACCTGGTCCTGGTTTAACTTTGGTATATGGTATTTATCTAAAAAAGCGTCCATTTCTTTTACATTTTCCAGTTTTGTGGCATACAGGCTTTTGTAGTAAGATCTAATGATTCTCTGAATTTCCTCTGTGTCTGTGGTTATGTCCCCCTTTTCATTTCTGATCTTATTAATTTGCAAATTCTCTCTCTGCCGTTTGATTAGTTTGGATAGGGGTTTATCAATCTTGTTGATTTTCTCCAGGAACCAGCTTTTTGATTCATTGATTCTTTCAATTGTTTTCTGTGTTTCTATTTTGTTGATTTCAGCCCTCAGTTTGATTATTTCCAGGCTTCTACCCCTTCTAGGTGAGTCTGCTTCTTTTTTTTCTAGAGCTTTCAGGTGGGCTGTTAAGTCTCCAATGTGTGCTTTCTCTGTTTTCTTTAAGTGGGCAGTTAGTACTATGAACTTTCCTCTCAGGACTGCTTTCATAGTGTCCCATAGGTTTGAGTATGTTGTTTCTTTATTTTTATTGTCTTCAAGGAAGAGTTTAATTTCTTTCTTTATTTCTTCCTTAATCCAGGTATGGTTCAGTAGTTGACTATTCAGTTTCCATGAGTTTGTAGGCTTTCTGGGGGTAGCATTGTTGCTGAATTCTAGCTTTAATCCATGGTGATCTGATAAGATACAGGTGGGTATTAATATTTTTTTGTAACTGTGGATGTTTGCTTTGTTACCGAGTATGTGGTGGATTTTTGAGAAGGTTCCATGAGCTGCAGAGAAGAAGGTATATTCTTTCCTATTTGGGTGGAATATTCTATAGATGTCTGTTAAGTCCATTTGATTCATTACCTCCATTAATTCTCTTATTTCTCTGTTAGGTTTCTGTCTAATCGACCTGTCCATTGGTGAGAGAGGAGTATTAAAGTCTCCTACTATTAATGTGTGCGGTTTGATGGCTGCCTTGAGTTTTAACAATGTTTCTTTTACGTACGTGGGTGCTTTTATATTAGGGGCATAGATATTCAGGATTGAGATTTCATTCTGATGAATTGTTCCTGTTATGAGTAGAAAATGTCCCTCTCCATCTCTTCTGATTGATTTAAGTTTGAAGTCAACTTTGTTAGAAATTAGTATGGCCACACCTGCTTGTTTCTTAGGTCCATTTACTTGATAAGCCTTATCCCATCCCTTTACTCTGAGTAGGTGCCTGTCTTTGTGGTTGAGGTGTGTTTCTTGTAAACAGCAGAATGTTGGATCCTGTTTTCGTATCCAATCTCTTAGTCTGTGCCTTTTTATAGGTGAGTTGAGTCCATTGACATTAAGTGATATTAATGACCAGTGGTTGTTAACTCCGGTCACTTTTTTAGTAGTAGATTTTGTGTGTTTCCCTTCTTTGAGTTGCGCTGGTAAAGGGTCTCTAGATGTCTGAGTTATTGTGGTCATTGTTGGACTCCTTGATTAGTGATTTTCCTTCTATTATTTTCTGTAAGGCTGGATTTGTGGCTACGTATTGTTTAAATTTGTTTTTATCCTGGAAAATTTTGTTTTCTCCATTTATAGTGAACGAAAGCTTGGCTGGGTATAGTAGTCTGGGCTTGCATCCATGGTCTCTTAGTTTCTGCAGTACATCTATCCAGGACCTTCTGGCTTTCATGGTTTCCATAGAGAAGTCAGGTATAAGTCTGATAGGTTTACCTTTATAAGTAACTTGGCCTTTTTCCTTTGCTGCTCTTAGTATTCTTTCTTTATTCTGTATGCTTTGTGTTTTGATTATTATATGGCGAGAGGATGTTTTTTTTTTGATCCAGCCTATTCGGTGTTCTGTATGCTTCTTGAACCTTCATAGGTATATCTTTCTTTAGGTTGGGAAAGTTTTCTTCTATAATTTTATTAAATATATTTTCTGGACCGTTGAGCTGTGCTTCTTCTCCTTCTTCTATTCCTATTATTCTTAGGTTTGGTCTTTTTATTGTGTCCCATATTTCCTGAATGTTTTGTGATGAGAATTTGTTGGCCTTGCTGTTTTCTTTGATCAGCGTGTTTATTTTCTCTATGGTATCTTCAGTGTCTGAGATTCTTTCTTCTATCTCTTGTATTCTGTTGGTTATTCTTGCTTCTGTAGTCTCTATTCGTTTACCTAGATTTTCCCTGTCCAGCTGGCCTTCTGTTTGTGTTTTCTTCTTTGCCTCCATTTCAGTTTTTAAGTCTTGAACTGTTTCCATTATCTGTTTGATTGTTTTTCCTTGGTTTCCTAGGGTATCATTCACTGATTTGCTCAATTCTTCAAACTTTCTGTTATACTTCTCATCCATTTCTATAAGGGCATTTTTTACATGCTGTTTAAGGGCGTCAATCACTTTCATAAAGTCAATTTTATCTACTTCTTCATGATTAAGGTGTTCATGTCCTCCTGTTGTGAGGTCACTGGGTTCTGGTGGTTTCATATAGTTTTTCAGATTGTTAGGTGAATTCTTGCATTGGCGCCTGCCCATCTCTTTCTCCGAATGCTCCCCTATGGATCTTCTTTTACCGGGTCAGGTCTCCTTGCCTACTGATGTACCTTCCCAGTGATGAAAAACATGGAACGCGTCACGAGTTTGCGTGTCATCCCTGCGCAGGGGCCGTGCTAATCTTCTGTATCGTTCCAATTTTAGTATATGTGCTGCCGAAGCGAGCACACAGTATTATAGTTTTAAATCTCCCTGCACCACCCAATTAAAAAACAAGAAAAAATACCTAAGAGAACCATTTGATCATTTGAAAAAACAATTTCAGTTTTCTAAATGAAGTAACAATTCCATATTATCAAAAGCATTACCCTAATAAAATTATTGTTATTCTATAAAACGATAAAAAATAAGTTTTAAAGATTTTTTCTCCCCAAATATTAATGTATTATGACAACGTAGTTCATTTTACCAGACCCAATCAACTACATCTTAAACAGTATGATCTGAATGAATACTTCCTGACTACAAATTAGTATCACCATTAAAATTACACTATTAAGCTTTGCTATGAAACACCCACCTCGGGCTGGAGAGATGGCTCAGCGGTTAAGAGCACTGACTGCTCTTCCAGAGGACCCGGGTTGAATTCCCAGCACCCACATGGCAGCTCAAAAGTGTCTGAAAATGCGGTTCCATGAGATCTGACACCTTCACACCAATGCGCATAAAGTTAAATAAATCATTAAAAAAGAAAAGTTTAAAAAAAAAAAAAGAAACACCCACCTCATTTTACCACCAAATGTTCTATTTAAAAATAGAGTCAATCCAGCACGTTGCCATATTCCTGTATTTCCAGTGTTTTGGGAAGCTAGGGTAGAAAGATAGCTTGAGCCTAAAAATTTAAGGTCAACTAAACAACATAACATGGCCGTATATCAAAATAAATACATACAAACTAAGAGTTGAGTTTGTTCTAAAGTCTCTAAACCATGAAATACATGGCAGCATAGCAATGGACTTTAAATACTTACTGCATAATGATAAAGTTCATTTCTTTGGATAAATTGTCATGGGCTTATATTGAGTCCAGGAAGTCTGTTTTTAAGAGAAACTAGTATTTTCACACAGAACGTAACTTAAATTAGTTTAACATTAATAGGTCTTGGAAAAACTGCATTAATGGCTAGGGAAAACTTCAATTTTAAAGTTTCCAAAGACACCTGAAATGAACCCCACACTTGGGTGCTTAGTAATTTGTTCCTATCTATTTTATTTCATTTCTACTCTGAAATACTGAGATTTGATTTGGATAGCACTGTGCTTATGATAATTGGCTCATTTACTCACCAAAACAATCCCACACTGGTTGACACTGTTATCTTTGGTTTTCTATTAGAAAATATTAATACAGTAATGAGAAACTCCAGAAAGGTCTACATGATTCTCTGCCTTACTACACATTCTTATCAATCCCCCTAAGATCAGCATGGCTACACTGGAAAAAAACATCCAATGTCTGCCAAAAAATCTGACAAGCATTTAAATGTGCTAGTTAGCACATTGCCTAGTTAGCAGCTCTGTTGACTGACCCTGATTTTGAAAAGTGGATACTTCATATATTGCTGAATGCCCGAAAGAATTGGCATTAGTCATCTCAATCCATCCATTTGCTATGTAAGAATCAAATAAAAATAAATAAATGATAGAACAAACAAAGTCACCTTTAGTGAAAACTCAAATGTGGTAGGATGAACAAAGAATGAGTAACGAAGGGAATGAGGAAGGAAACCATCTCATTTTGGAACCCCACACTATTGTGCTCACCCTAATAACGCTGCCACAAGTACACCACAATGTCTGTGCTGTCTAATGGAGCTTAAGGTGACTTAAGGATGTACCAAGTGTGAACAAAAATACTCTGTCAATTATGCTTAGCACCACAGTATCATTTGGTAAAACATTTTTATTCTAGTCTTATTTTTAAAAATCTATTATGCTTCTGGTGTTATTACCATACTTTAGAAGCAACTCTTTCACAAGGCTTGGCTCTCCCTTCCCAGATGCTTTCACCCATCAATAGGTTCTTAGTTAGGGATGGGACTTGGTCCCCACCTTCCCTCCATGATGGGATTCTTGAGTCTGTGCAGGTCTTATACAAGATGTCAGGCCGCTGAGAGTTCATATGTGTAACTACACAGTTCTGTTTGGAAACACTGACTTGTTGTGATTCTTGATTCACTCAACCATGCTCCAGTGTAGGCCTCACAGACATTGTGGTGTACTTTAGGAAGCATTATTCGGTGGGCACAATAGTGCAGGGCTCAGAAATGAGCTCATCCCCTTCTCATTCCCTTCCTCACTCATGTCTTTGTTCACTCTGCCACATTTGAGTTTTCTCTAAAGATTACTTCCTCCTCCCCTCCTCCTCCTCCTCCTCCTCCTCCTCCTCCTCCTCCTCCTCCTCCTCCTCCTCCTCCTCCTCCTCCTCCTCCTCCTCTTCTTCTTCTTCTTCTTCTTCTTCTTCTTCTTCTTCTTCTTCTCCTTTTTTTTGATACCTATTCTACTATGGCTAGATCTGGATGGCACAAATTGGACTCACTGGGTTTTAAAAAAAAACAATGCAGGACACAAAGTTGAGTGAGTAGAGGGATGGGCATATCTGGTGCGGAGACGGGAGAGGGCATTCAAAATACAGTGTAAGCAATTTTCAAAGAATCAAAAAACTATTATTTAAAATTTGTAAACTGTCAAAAAAATGAGATTTTGCTTATGGAAGTTCACTCTTTAATAAAAGAGTTGCCTCCAGAATGAGCAGTAATTGTAATAGTTAAATAAGAGTGTATGTACAAATACAAAACAAGGGTATAACCAGTAATTTATTCTTTCAACAAATGCTTATTCAGTAACCTACCATGTACCAAGCATCAGGCTAAAGCTGTAGAAATGAAACTGCTAGATTAGCTTTCAATCCTTTGCATCTGATAGTGCCTGATGCACAGTAAGTACAAGAAATGCTAAAGACAAGCATGAACAATTTAGTAGTATAGAAGTGGCCAGAAAAGGATGTCACTAGCAAAGGTGCTTCTGAACTATGCACAAAAAGCACTGAGATTCTCTGCAAAGACTGAAGGTGCCCTGTTTCCAGGTGCTCCACTAAACCCGTGTAATGAAACAAGAGGAGGAAGGTCGGATCCCAAAACTAGAGACATGCCTGCTTCTCAGCTATCGAAGAAACAGACGAAAAACAGGTAAATAAATCTCTATTTTGGAAAAGAAATAAATTCCCACATGTGAAAGCAGCTTTTCATCAATCAGTTAAACTAGGAAAAGAGGTGTTTCTAGGCCATCACCCAGGGGTCCACCATGACACTTACACAATGGTTTCCCTAATTAGATTCATCATCGCTTCCGTTCCGCATGGTTGTGGTTAATTACCCAACTCAAAACTGTTCACCCTGCCTCTACACCAAGTCCCTCCAGAGATCTCCTTCCAGACATGCAACTGAAAGTCAGTTTTCCAGAAGAGAGTATGTCAAAACAAGTGCTGATTTATTGGGGAGGGGTTTGAAAAGATGGCAACGTTTTGGGACAGTTGCTTAGAGACCTAAGAAACAGAAATAAGTGTTCTAATATTCCTTCAGAGACATACATAAAACCTTGGATTTCTAAAATTCTCTTAATCATCACTTTTAAATAACTAACTACAGAAAAATGATGCCCACAAGAATGTTTGTGAACCCAGATACTGTCAGCTTGTTAGAAGGGAGTTTGCCATTTTCACAGGGGTGGGGCTTTCAACCTGAGAACCACCCAGGGCCAAGCAAACCACAGGAGTGTCACATAAACAGTGGCCTGCTGAACTTGCCTAAAGGTGAGACGGTTCTTTGGGGTTCCTGCTACATGAAAGAGTCTGCGAGACATTCTGCAGGACACACAAGAAAGTGACTGGCAAACTGCCATATAGGCGGAACTGTCTTTGAAGTTTCCTGCTTCATGGGAAAGTCTGCTGGATACTATGAGCCTATGGGCTGAAGATGGATGCCCCAACGTTACAAAAGAACTTTGGGTGACTGTCCAGGCAGCAAGATGTCTCCGTCAATTCTAGAGTTTTGGAAGTTGCTTACAATGCGCTTCTGGTTAACATAGGTAATATTATATCCTTCTGGAGTCTTTGATGAAGTTGAAAAATATATAGTTATAGTTTTCCTTAGTTATTGATGGAGGAGTTACTTTCATTTAATAAAGAAACTGCCTTGGCCCATTTATAGGCCAGCCCTTAGGTGGGTGGAGTAAACAGACAGAATGCTGGGAGAAAGAAGCTGAGTCAGAGAGTCGCCATGATTCTCCCACTCCAGACTGACGCAGGTTAAGATCTTTCCTGGTAAGCCAGCTCGTGGTACTACACAGAATATTAGAAATGGGTTAGATCAATATGTAAGAGCTAGCCAATAAGAGGCTGGAACTAATGGGCCAGGCAGTGATTAAAAGAATACAGTTTCCGTGTAATTATTTCGGGGCATAAGCTAGCCATGCGGGCGGCTGGGTGCTGGGGACGCAGCCCCGCTACTCCTATTACAACAAGTTATGATAAAAATAAAGTAGATATAAATATTGTAACTGCAATTCTTGCTTGATACCTGTTTGCTATATGTAATTTTTTTCTGTTAAAGTTAAAACCCTCCTTTTTATTTAAACAGAAAAGGAGAGGGGATGTGGGATTCCCCTCTGTATGTTATGAATACCATAGGTTAATAAAGAAACTGTATTAGGCCTGAACAGGGCAGAATAGAGGTAGGCGGGGAAAACTAAAATGAATGGTGGGAGAAAAAAAGGCAGAGTTTAAAGATGCCATGAGCCACCAGAGGAGAACGATGCCAGCTGCCATGCTGGTAGGCCATGAGCCTCGTGGTAAAATATAAAATAATGGAAATGGGTTAAATTAAGATGTATAAGCTAGCCAATAAGAAACTAGAGCTAATAGGCCAAGCAGTGATTTTAATTAATACAGTTTCTGTGTGATTATTTCAGGAGTCTGAGCAACCGGGAAACGAACAAGTGGGCACCCCACAACAGAGGCCTACACAAGAGAAGCCAAGATAACTGTCACATGGCTTCTTTGGACATTCTCTTTAGATCTGCCTCTCTCCAATTCCTCCTGGTTTCTTTAAGAGAAAAATCCTAACAAACATCCTAATGAAGACGACTTGCTCCTTTAAACTTCCTCTCAAGACTGTAAGCCTTAGAATCAAGTATCCACCTAATTTGCACATTGAAAATCAGTGATGAATCTTATAATCTGTAAGATATAAGAAATATAGTGCTACATAACAATATCCAAAAACAAATAAAACAGATGGCTATGATTTGGCACAATGTAGGGCCTTAGGAGGCAAGACCCATCTGACCAAAGAAGATGCGCAGGGGCAGGCCTTTGGTAGTTAAACTCCCCTCCAATGCCCACTGCCCTCTCTGCTCCTGTGATGGGGGAGAGTCTTCTATTTTGTGTTAATTTCATTGGTTAAATAAAGAGACTGCCTTGGCCCTGATAGGACAGAAAATTAGGTAGGTGGAGTAGACAGACAGAATACTGGGAGAAAGAAGCTGAGTCAGTCAGTCGCCCTGATTCTCCCACCCCAGACAGACGCAGATCTTTCCTGGTAAGCCAGCTAGTGGTGCTACACAGAATATTAGAAATGGGTTAGATAAATATGTAAGAGCTAGCCAATAAGAGGTTAAAACTAATGGGCCAAGCAGTGCTTAAAAAATATAGTTTCCACGTAATTATTTCAGGTGTAAAGCTAGCCATGTGGGAGCTGGGCAGCGGGAAGCGGCCCGCCACTCCTCACTACACTCCTGTTTTACCCCAACGTGAACCAGACTCAACAGCACTCTCCAGATGCTATAAACTGAGCTTTTCTGCTCTGCCTTCTTGCCATAACAGGTTGTGACCCTCTGACACTGGGAACCAAAATGAATCGTTTTCTACCTTAAGCTGTTGCTCCCTAATATTTGGGCCATAGCAACACAAAAGTAGCTAACACAAGTGCTAAGTCTCAATAAATGGCAGCCCCATGAGGTTTGTGAACCAAGCCAGGCATCTATGTCATTCTGCTCCTAATAGCCCATCTGACCACCAACTTCTTTTGTTCTACATCAGGGTATCGCATTTGTCTTTCTACTTGGCTGCTTCTCAACTACTGTGACTTTGAGAGTTCAAACCATCACTCACCTACAGGCTCCTAAGAGATCTGCCTGGTTCATTCCGTGACTTCTCCAAAACTCTCCATACTGCTAAAAAGCTAACCTGCTTAAACTGTGCCACTAACTATCCAATTTCACTGGATAAAATCTAAGCACCTAAGTAAAATCCACAATTCACAAATCCATAACTCAAATCAGACTTAATCAGAATTAACCTGAAGGACCTATCTGGAAACCCTGGAACAGGGACATTGTCAGCCAGATGATGAGTATGGCACAGTTACACTGAGCAGTGGGCACACTGTGGCAAATGATAGGGCAGGGGGAATGTTAGGTCATAGGTTTTGTCACTTTTGATTCAAAGCTGGCCAAGTACTACTATGTCTGTAAGTGAGGATCTGAATACAGAAAACATGGGACAAGGAATCAATCCTCTAATCCTGGTTCTGCAAATTACTATCTAGACAATCCCAAGTAAGTCAATTAACTTAAGATGAGAAAATTAGCTCTGTTTTCTCACCTGGGGAATATAAAATAGGATTACATATTTCCTAAGGACCAATGGCACCTATGATCTCACCACCTCCTTAGAAAGATCAAGAATTTCAGTGGCTATACAAGAGCCAGGCCTTTGAAGCATCATGTTCAAGTCAGGGGTAATGATGGCAGTAGCCCTTAGGGGATCCTTACAAATTCAAGCTCAGCCTGGCTGATGTAGTGAGACCCTATAAAGAAATAAAAAACAAAGAAAACAGTAAGGCCTCAAAGCTTCTTTCCATCTGATACTGTGTTGTGTAGGGATTTAAACTGACACTACCTTTACAAAAGGGATCATCCCTTTGATTCTCCCTCTACTTCAAGACAGAAGATAGGGCAACAATCAGAGATGCAGGTGAAAACTTAGATAATATTCAGTAGGCGTCACACGACACAGTGTTTTACCTCAAAGTGAATAACCTGAAATATTCTAAACAATAATGAATGACTAAATAACTTATGGTAAAGTCTTAAGATTAAATACTATTCATTTAAAAACATATTTGCAAATACTTTTAATGACATGGGGAAATGTTTATAACGTATTGGCAAGCACAGTAAAACATGACATAAAATAATGTATACTCTATGATACACATACTCAGAATAAAACAAAAAATGGAAATGTCTCAAAAAGATTATCAGTTTTAATTCCAGAAAGTACAACTAACTTCTTCTTCTTCTGAAGATATATCTGGATAGCCTGAGTTATCTACTATTACGAGGGCATTTTTATAAACAGGAAAATGTATTATTTATTGCTTTATTAAGTTACTTATTTTGAGGCAGAGTCTCACTAAATACACCAGGATGGCCTCAAACATTAAAGGCATGCACCACCACAACCAGCATTGTTTTTTTTTTTCACTTTAAAATGGAATTTTTAAAATTCATTACTCAGCCTAAGAAAAGGTCATACATGCTTGTGAAACATAATGCCTCCATGCAGCTACCTTATCTGCAATCTACAATCTCCACGATGATCACCACACAAAGGGATAAACTAAGAGGAGGGCTGGAATGTGACATTAGCACAGAGACATAGTGATCTCAGCACTCGCTACAGTGCTTTTAAGAAACTGATGGGAGCACAACATCTTGACACAATAGTCCTCTGACCCTCCATCAACTCAGATGAATTTATAAGTTCAGTTCACTGATGCCTAAGCTCCAGGAAAATGAACTGCAGAACTGAGGCCAAGGAAGCAGACAACCAGAGCCTGGAAGGAACAGGGAGCCAATTGGAGTCGTAGGAGCCAAGAGGACGGAGTTTAGCATAGGTACAGTTCAGTTTTACAGTAGTCTCCTCCTGGCTACATAGAGATTAGCAAGTCAGATTTACAATGCTGGTGATCAGACATGTGACAAGTACAATATCGAACTTAAAGTTGGATTGTATTTACTATTAGTGACAATAGGAAAACAAGAACATTATGGAATTCACCTACAACTTAAAGGGCTATGTTTGCTCTCTGGAAAGAGAAAAATCTTGAGTACCAGAGTATACACACAAACACACACACATACACACATGGTATTCAGAGAGGCCTTACAGCACACCAGGTTTTGGGTGTCTTCCAGCTACAGGTCAATTGTGGCCTTACAGCAGGACTTATCCTGCTCTGACCTCCAGAACTGATCCAAAACTGATAATTGTGGAATGAGGAGGAGACTTTTAGAATACACAATGTACTGATATTACAAAAAGAGCTAATGACATTTAAAGAATCCACACACATGCAAAACATCCAGTGTGAAGATAGAAGTGTTATTGTAAGCATTGTTTCAATGTCAAGACTATTAAAAAACAAAAACCTTGGGACATTTGTAAAAACTCTAAACATAAATCGTGAAATTATCTAAAATTAAATTCTAAATTATCCTCCCAGTTTATTGTTTGTATCCATTGTTAAAATCTTCTTGACGAGACTGTCATAGTATGTTTTATGAAATATTTACAATATGCCAGATATTTTAAAAGTACCAACTCCTTTTTAGCCATTTAATCTCCAAAGAGCCCATTAATCAGGTGGTTTTACCAATGAAGAAGCTGAGCCTCGGAAAAGTGAATAGATCCAGGTATAGTGGTTCACACCTGAGACCTAATACTTGTCAACCTGAGGCCAACCCTAGGCAACATAGTGAGTTCCATACCAGCTTGGACTACAGATTGATATTCTATCAGAAAGAGAAGAAAAGAAAGAGGGAGGGGGAGAAGGAGAGTGGGAGAGAGTAAAAGATTGAAAGAATGAAAAAAAAAATAAATGAACATATTTACTCAAAATTCTGACCATCAGTAAAATGTGAAATCAAACCTAGATCCAGCAAATATATTCATGAAGTCATGGTGCTTTTCCAACCAGTATAAGATGGGCTATTTTTAAGCAGCTTGCATTTATTGTGAATATACTTAACTAATGTCAAGATTAAATTACAACTATCAATTGCTTGCTGTCTGAATAGTTCACCAAATCAAAGCATACTGGACTATAGCTTGATGAAATTTACAGGGAATGATTTTAAACTATTAGTGATATTTTAAAATTAATAAATAAAGACAAAGAAAAAAACAGATCTCCAGATCTACTGATCTACTATGAGAATAATGGTTTCTCATCTCACAGTAAAAATCACTCAGAGTACAATCTTGAAAATGCATGTAGCACACAGGAGGTTCTCAAAATAGGGGTGTGGGTGTGAGTATGTGTGCACATGTGCATGTGTGTATGTAACTATAATAACTAAAGAAGAAAAGGTCATAAATTTGAGAGTAGGTGGTGGAGTTGGAGGACTTATAGAGGAAGAGATTTAAGTAGAGACAGTACAAAGGATATGAAATATATACAATACTCGTGTATGAAATTCTCAAAGAAAATTATTAA
This sequence comes from Chionomys nivalis, assembly GCF_950005125.1. NCBI lineage: Eukaryota > Metazoa > Chordata > Mammalia > Rodentia > Cricetidae > Chionomys > Chionomys nivalis. The sequence continues at coordinate 3,728,151 of NC_080105.1, read as the reverse complement.
AATGTATTTTAAAAGAAAAAAGAGCTGGGCAGTGGTAGTGCACACCTTTAATCCCAGCACTCAGGAGTCTCTGTGAGTTTGAGGCCAGTCTGGTCTACAGAGCAAGTTCTAGGGCTGTCTCCATTACTACTGAGAAACCGTGTCTCAGAAACGAAAGATGAAAAACAAAAACAAAAGAAAAAAGAAATGAATAACTAAAAATAGATTATTTCAAAAAATATGTATTGACAGAACAAATAGATTCTCAAAGGCACTTCATCCTTCCTCCTGTTTTTTATTGTAGAGATTCAGGTTTTCCATGAAATGAAGCATAGGGACATTAAGCAAAGTTGAAGAAACATTTCCTTAGGAAAATCACTGGGTTTCAAGTTTAGATAAGATAGTCAAAAGAACTCAAGTGTGTCCTAATAGAACAAACCAAATGGCCTTCAGGTCACTCATTCTGTTAGTAAAAGGAAAGACCGAGAAGAACTTTTAATCTTTCTAAATGTGTTTCAGTGTATTTCATACATACATCGGAAATTGTTTTTAAAACATAGTTAATATACTTGAATTTAATTCCTGAGCTCTATTCCAAGTGTACAATTAATTAATTCATTTTCTCTAACTTTCTCTGTTTTCTCATTTGCAAGACTTTAGGACTTGTTTCTAGGGTCTTTTTGAGCTCTGACCCTCTACTACTAAATCACAATCAGTATCTCTTACAAAGCAAGCCCATGATTATAAAGGGAATTTTACTTTTTAACAGAATTTACTACAAAATCACAACTTAAAAGGTTCTTTTACACTTAAACAATTCTTTCAGTTATGGCCTATGTCCTTATATATCCAAACTTGATAATGTAAGCATTTAATCTAGAATATCCAGGCAGTGACCTAGTCTTTGTTCAAAGGCATCAAGGCAGAAAGTTAATTCAATTTTTCAGTCAACTCCATTAGAAAAGTTGTGGTGGTTTGAAAGAAAATGGACTCCAAAAGAAGTAGCACTATTAAGAGGTGTGGCCTTGTTGGAGGAAGCGTGTCACTGTGGGCTTTGACTTCTCCTATGCTCAGGATACTCCCAGTGACAGAGACTCCTATTTCAACTCCTGTTGAAAGTCCTTCTCCAACCCCTTCTCCAGCACCACGTCTGCCTGCACATCGCAATGTCCACCATGATAATAGTAGATGAACTTCTGAAACTGTAAGAGAGGCCCAATGAAAAGTTTTCCTTTATGAGAGTTGATGGATCATGTTGAAACCCTAACTAAGACAAAACTCTTACATGTTCTGTTTTCTTTTCTTTTCAGGTCATATCTTTGTTCTAAATGCTGAAAGACAACTTTTTGCGTTTAGGTTAAAGAGCACCATTTCCACAAGATCTTTTTCTCACCACTCACCTACCCTTTTACTGTTAACAGTATTCTGAAAACAAACATCCTGCCAGGTTCAGTAGTACACATCTGTAACCCCTGCACTTGTGAAGATGAGGCAGGAGGATCACCAAGAGTTCAAGGTTAACCTGGGCTACAGAGTCATTAAAAAATAGGGGAAATTTAAACAAAAGAATCTTATAATACGATAATTCTTAGAGTCTAATCATTTCCAGCTATAATGATACTGTCACTGATAATTAATTATTGATAAAGACAAAATTACTCTTAGAGCCCTGCTCTAATGATTAAATGAATATAAAGTATTAGCACAAGGGTAGCTGGTTACACAATAATCAGTTAATAAATGTGATTTTATGATTACTAACCACAATGATATATTTCTAACTGTACAATCAAACTGTAAACAAGCTTTCTATAACAATAAAAATTATTGTATATATTATTAGCTGTTTATTGCCAAAGGATTAGTGTTGTGGGATAATCTTTTAGTACCCGGTGAAGATGTGTCTTTGCCTAAGGTGCCTTCTGATTGGTTTAACAAAGAGCCAAATGACCAATAGCTAGGAAGGAGAGACTAGGTGGTACTTCTGGAGAGAAAGGGGGACTCAGGAAGAATCTGAGGAGTGTGGGATTTGCCAGGCAGACACTGAGGGAAGTCTGATGTACAGAGTTGAAGAGAGATAAAGAGTACATGATACAACATAGATTAATATATATGAGTTAATTTAGGTCTTAAGAACTAGTTAGGAACAAGCCTAAACTAAGGTCAAGCATTCATAATTTTTTGAAATTGTGTTTATTGAGCTATATATTTTTCTCTGCTCCCCTCCCTTCCTCTCCCCTCCTCTTCTATCCTCTCCTATCATCCCCATGCTCCCAATTTGTTCCCATATAGATTAGATCCATGTATGTCTCTCTTAGGGTCCTCTTTATTATATAGGTTCTCTGGGATTGTGATTTGTAGGCTGGTTTTTCTTTGCTTTATGTCTAAAAGCCACTTATGAGTAAGTACATATGATATTTGTCTTTCTATGTCTGGGTTACCTCACTCAAAATGATGTATTCCAAATCCATCCATTTGCCCACAAATTTCAAGATGTCATTATTTTTTCTGCTGCATAGTACTCCATTGTGTAAATGTACCATATTTTCCGTATCCATTCTTAAGTAGAGGGGCATTTAGGTTGCTTCCAGGTTCTGGCTATGACAAATAATGCTGCTATGAACAGGGTTGAACACATGTCCTTGTAGTGTGATTGAGCATCCTTTGGGTATAAACCCCAGAAGAACATAAAAAAAATCTTGGAGTAAATCTAACCCAACAAGTTGAAGACCAATATGACCACAGCTTTCAATCTTTGAAGAAAGAAATTGAAGAAGACACCAGAAAATGGAAAGACCTCCTATGATATTGGGTAGGTACAATTAACATAGTAAAAATGACAATCTTAGCAAAAGCAATCCACAGATTGAATGCAATGCCCATCAAAATCCCAGAAAAATTACTCACAGACCTCAAAAGAAAGGTACTCAACTTCATATGAAAAAAAAAAGGATAGCCAAAACAATCCAGTATAATAAATGAACTTCTGGAGGCATCTCAATCCCTGACTTCAAACTCTACGATGGAGCTACAGTATTGAAAACAGACTGGTACTGGCACAAAAACAGACAGAAGAACCAATGGAACCAAATCGAAGACCTGTATATCAATCCATACACCTAGAACACCTGATTTTTGACAAAGAAGCAAAATATATAAAATGGAAAAAAGAAAGCATATTCAACAAATGGTACTGGCATAAATGGATATCAACATGTAGAGGAATAAAAATAGATCCATATCTACCGTCACGCAGAAAAATCAAATCCAAATGGATCAAAGACCTCAACATAAAACCAACCACACTGAACCACATAGAAGAGAAAGTGGAAAGTACACTTGAACTCTTTGGTACAGGAGACCACTTCCTAAATATAACTCCAGTAGCACAGACACTGAGAGAAACAATTAATAAATGGAACCTCCCGAAACTGAGAAGCTTCTGTAAAGCAAAGGACATGGTCAACAAGACAAAACGACAGCCCACAGAATGGAAAAAGATCTTCACCAACTCCATGGCGGACAGAGGGCTGATCTCCAAAATATACAAAGAACTCAAGAAATTGGTCATCAAAAGAACAACTAATTCAATAAAAAATGGGGTACAATCCTAAACAGAGAACTCTCAACATAGGAATCTTAAATGGCTGAAAGACACTTAAGGAAATGCTCAACATCCTTCGCCATTAGAGAAATGCAAATCAAAACAACTCTGAGATTCCATCTTACACCTGTAAAAATGGCCAAGATCAAAAACACCAATGACAGCTTATGCTGGAGAGGATGTCAGGTAAAGGGAACACTGCTGCATTGTTGGTGGGAATGCAAACTGGCACAGCCCCTATGAGTATCAGCATGGCGATTTCTCAGAAAATTAGGAAACAACTTACCTCAAGACCCAAACACTCATAATTAATAAGAAGTCTCCATGTCATTTTTTGGGAACTGGTGGTTCAAAGAATGTGTTACTACAGATTAGGCATAAAATTAAGGTGTTATAATCAATTATTAATTAAAATTAAAATAGAAGATCAATCAAAATTCTAAACAACTCTTCAAACTAATACTGAAATTAATGATAAACAGGATGTAGTTATATAATAATTTACAGCAAAGTTTCCAGTGTGAGTAGATTATATCAGCTAGATAACCTCACTTTTTACAACTAAGTACTTAGGCTCCCCGTATATAATTTAAAGATGAAGTAAGTGCATGCATCGCCTGGCATCGTGCCGGCAGAATCTAAGGAAGTTCTAGTATTGAACTGCCTGGAGTTCAAATCTTTCTCTGTGTCCTAAGAAAACTCACTTATCCTTTCTGCTCTTAGGCTCCCCACTGTAAAATGTATGTCAAGACACCACCTCTCTGCCTTCTAAGAGATAAAGGAATCAAGGATATCGGGTGTAATGTCTGTTTGGCATGGACTCCTTGCCTTTTAAACACTCAGTGATGTCACTGTGACATTACTCAGATGTTACCTCAGGAAGCAAATCATCATAAATAATGTTATTAAAACTTACTGTCTAAAAGCATTAACCATTTCAAATGTTTAGAGGTTGTATTTGTCAAGCTTCTCAAGAGTCACAGAACTTAGGAAGTGAATCTCTCCATATATGCTCTGTGTGTGTTGTGTGGTGTGTGTAATTTATTGGAATGATTGACAGGCTACAGCCCAGCTAATCCAACAACAGTTAGCTGTGAATGGAAAGTCCAAGATGCCCAGCCCCACAAGCCTAGGTGTCTTGTGTATATACTGGAATCTTCTGTATGTACTGCTCTTCTGTATATGCTGGAATTCCAAATAAGTAGGTTCCAACGCCAATGAAGGAATGGATGTGCCAGCAAGGCAACAGCAAGCAAGAAAAGAGCAAGAACTTCTTTCTTCCACAGCCTTATATAGACTTCCTGCAGAAGGTGTGGCCCAGCCTCAAGATCAGGATCAAAGGTGTGTCTTCCTACCTCAAAGTTCCCAACTAGAAATAGATACACCTACTTCAAACCAGGCAAAAAATATCTCATAGATGTGCCCTCCATTTCTGGATTGCAATTCATTCCAGACATTGTCAAGCTGATAACCAAGAAGAGCCATTACAGAGGTCCTCACCTCTGAGAGCTGACTACTACTAAAGTCAACCAGTGGCTTAATATTTTATATATTCTAATAAACACAACTGAAGGCAGACTTTAATATTAACGCTTAAAATTCCATCTTGTTATTAACTTTGCTGGTCTACAATATCACTTAGCACATCATATGCTGATAGTTATGGAGAATGACAAAAAAAGAAGAAACAAAACTGTGCTTCTCATGTCTGCCATTGCTCTACTACACTTGTGCTGTTCAATAATGGCAGCCACTTGGGGCCATTAGCACCTGAAATAGGGCAGCTGTGCTGTAGATGCTGAATATAGAGCAATCTTTATGACTTAACAGAGAAAATACATAAATTACCTCAATATACCACTCATGTAACAAAATGACAATAGTTCTGGCATACTAGGATAAAATACATTAAATTAATTTATCTCATCCCTTTTACTTTTTTAATATAGCTACTATTAAAGATTTCAAATTATATGTATAATATATTCCTACTAAGCAGTTCAGTACAGTACAATCTTTAAAAATACGCCCCTTAAAAATTAAAAAGGTAGATATATGATTTTTTGCTAAATACAAAATTTACATAAATTTTCAGTTCATACAGAATCAATTTCAAGTCTCACCCTGACTGAATATCCTATTATTCTATTGTATTACTATCTTAGAAGGTTACATAATTCTTAATTGATTCTTTGGGACTTTCACATCATGCACCTCAAACCCGCTCACCTCCCAGTCCCTCCATATCTGCCAGTCTCCCCTGCAGCATGACCCCCAAAAGAATCCCCTCAAAATTAATTTTAAACGAAACAAACACAAACCACCTAGCTTCACTATCTCTCCAAGACCTCTTCATCATCCTAGCGGCATCTGGAGCTGTGCTGTGTCAAGCAGTGTACCCTTTTGTCCAATCAGCCCCACCCACAAAATGCCCATTGCAATGAGTCATTGGTCTGGATCAATGCCTCTGGTACACCGTCTGGACCCTCAGTGAAATCCTCTTGGATATCCTGCGTTACCATTCCACATGAACAGTCCCTTCACAGAGGGGCAGATGTTTGGGGAGGGGGGCAACCCAAGACCCAGCTACAGGTTTGGGTGGGGGCTGAGCTGATCACTCAAAGCCAGTGGGTTCACCCTTTTCAGGCAAGGGCAGAGACAGCTCTCCTAGGTCCCTGCCATCTGGGCCAGGGCTCTCCCACACACCTGAGGTGAGGCAGGTTAAGGTCATAACTCTGGCGTGCTGGGGGAGGGAGGAACAGCAGCTCTCCCACAGAGGGCAGGGCCAGCTTTTCTGCTGCAGTGTCCAGTAAGGAGCAGAGTCAGCTAGCCCAGGGCCCGTAATGAGCAGGGCTCACTCAGTTTAGCCCTCAGATGTCAACATGCATGGTTCCTATGACCTTCTGTGGTAACATGGGCCATGGACATCATCACAGCCCCCAGCTGCAGCAGGAACACAGACTCAGACATGGCTCTCCACAGCACCTTGGGTCTGGCTATGGCCATGTTCCCAGAGGCAGCACAGACCACCAAGACCAGTAATGGCCCTGTGGCAGCAAGGCCTTTGGCCACCACCATGATCTTTTTTTTTTTATTTTTTATTCTTTTTTAATTAAAATTTCCACCTGCTCCCCGTTTCCCATTTCCCTCCCCTCCTCCCAAATATTGCCCCCTCCCCCCACTCCCCTCCCCCTATCCCCGCTCCTCTTCTCCTCCCCCCACACCATTCCCCCTCCCTCTCGATACTGAAGAGCAGTCCAAATTCTCTGCCCTGCGGGAAGACGAAGGTCTTCTATCTATGTCCAGGAAGGTGAGCGTCTAAACAGGCTAAGCTCCCACAAAGCCAGTTCATGTATTAGGATCGAAACCTAGTGCCATTGTCCTTGGCTTCTCATCTGCCTTCATTGTCCGCCATGCTCAGAGAGTCCAGAATCAACCCATGCTTATTCAGTCCCAGACCAGCTGGCCTTGGTGGGCTCCCAATAAATCAGTTCCACTGTCACAGTGGGTGGGTGCATCCCTCGTGGTCCTGATTTCCTTGCTCATGTTCTCCCTCCTTCTGCTCCTCATTTGGACCTTAAGAGCTCAGACCGTTGCTCCAAATTGAGACTCTGTCTCTACCTCGATCCATCGCCAGATGAAGGTTCTAAGGTGATATGCAAGATATTCATCAGTATAGGATAGGGTCATTTCAGGTTCCCTCTCCTTAGTTGCCCAAGGTACCAGCTGGGGACATATTCCTGGACACCTGCGAACCCCTCAAGAGTCAAGTCTCTTGCCAACCCTAAGATGGCTCCCTTAGATAGGATATATACTTCGCTGCTCCCGTATCCATCCTTCCTATATCCCAACCATCCCAATCCCCCGAGCTCCTCCCATCCTCCCCTTCTCATGTATCTCATCCCATTTCCCCTTTGCCCCATGCCACCTCACCCGCAAGTTCCCAGTTTTTGCCCTGCAATCTTGTCTACTTCCCCTCTCCATGCGGATGACTATATGATTTTCTTTGGGTTCACTTTCTTATTTAACTTCTCTGAGATCACAAATTATATGCTTAATGTCTTTTATTTATGGCTAGAAACCGATTATGAGTGAGTACATCCCATGTTCCTCTTTTTGGGTCTGGGATACCTCACTCAGGATAGCACCACCATGATCTTAAGTGGCTATCCAGACACCAGACATCATTCATATTTTTAAAACCATAAAAATAAACATTTTTATTATACTACACATTTACACATATGTATACATTTACACATTTATATATGTTTAGTGTCTCCCTGTGTCTATGCTGCAAGTGCACAGATGTCCTTGGAAGCCAGAAGGTATTGGCTGCCCTGGAGCTGGAGTTAAGAGTGGTTGAGTGGCCTCCTGAGGTGGGTATCGGGAACTGAAGGTGGGTCCTGTGCTAGAGCAGCAAGCTCCTAACCTGTGAGCCATCTCTCCAGTACTCAACTTGAAGGAAAGCGGAGTATTCACCTTTTCTTTAAGTTTTGAGACAGGATCTAATATAGCCAGGCCAGCATGAGCTCAAGTTCTGATCCTCCACCTCCCACCTCTGGAGTGTCTAGGATTAGAACATCTATCCCTAGCAGCACATTCTAGGGAGAGAACCCAGAGTCTCTGGTACCAGTAAGACCTCTGGTGCTCTAGACCAGTAAGACCTCTGGTGCTCTAGATCAGTAAAACCTCTGGTGCTCTAGATCAGTGAGACATCTGGTGCTCTAGAGCAGCAAGACCTCTGGTGCTCTAGACCAGTAAGACCTCTGGTACCTTAGACCAGTAAGAAATCTTGTACTCCAGACCAGTAAGATACAGACTCAGCTGATGTTTTTACTTAAAATTAAATTAGGTTTTCAAAGTAATTTTATGTATCTGTGCTTTCAAAGGCTTGTTACCATCTTAATCACAAACTTACAGAATACACAAAGACCTAATTTGCTATATTTCTGGATAGGTGAATCTCTAGACCCCAGCATCTGCACAGCCCCAGTGGCAAGAAAAAGAACAGACAAGAACTCAGACCCTTACTGACGCTGGACCATGGACCCAGACAAACCCAATGGCAGCAGCCTCGGCCCAGACAATACCATGACACCACGTGACAGTGCAGGCCACACAGATTGGCATGGTTCCAACAATAGCACAGTCCTCAAATAACTGCAAGACCACAGGTTGGTAGCTGAGAACCCAGGCATGGGCCTTGGACATCAACACAGAATCCAGCTGTGGTAGGACCACTGGATGAGTAGCAGCCTGGGCTAGGATGTCGCCATGGCCCCAGGTGGTAGCACAAGCCACTCAGACTGGAATGGCGCTCGGACACCAACATGGACCCAGGTGGCAGCCCAAACCCCTGACCTCAGCATGGTCTTCAATGGTATCAGAAGCCATGGACATCAACACAGGCCCAAGCTGTTGTAAGACCTCGGACCAGGACATGGTTCAAGGCAGCATCCCAGGCCGGGATTTCACCCTGGTCCCAGGTGAAAGGCAGGCTGCCAACATCAGTCAATTCCTCACTGACTTCAAAGTTGTTGTTTTTTTTTAATGCAATATAATTTGATCATATTTTCCCTCTCCCAACTCTTCTAAAACTCCTACCCACCCAACTCCATGCTCTTTCTCCGGAAAAAGAAAGGAAAGAAAAAAGAAAAGAAAAGAAAGAAAAATCAAATACAAAAACAAAACAGAGAAAAATATCAAAATAAAACTAAAAGGCCACCAAAATAAATAGCGGCACAAACGTTACAGGACGCTACTTTTTTATTGAATCCACGGAAATGGAAGCCATACTTGGCACTGCTGAAGTGATGAAGAATGAGAGAAGTTTTGTATTAGCATGTGTAAAAGATCTGCTCTAACTTCCACAAACTGACCGAATTTACTTAGGTAATAAAACCAAAAGAACTGACCTCTAACAAGGGAACCATCTACTGAAGTGATTTAGCTGTGACAAGCAGGTGTCTAGCACTACAATGGGAACAACACCTAAACTGACAAAACAGCACAAACACAGGACTTCACCAATGTTCAGAAAGCAAAGTTCATGAGGCAGAAAAAATGGCCTTGCCAATTAAATTAGACCCTGAGTCTGGCCTTCTGCATATGCAAATGAACTTGCTTAGTGTCTCCTCAGCTAGCTGATAATTATGCAAAAAGCACAGATGCCCATAGGCTTCTGTCAGAGACCAAAACAGGCAAAGAGAGGAAGGCAGGGATACTGAAACGCTGCATTTCCCTAAGTCTCTAAGGTCCTGCAGAAGAAGACCAGTAGACAAGTATCCGGCGGAATAACAGTGCAAGAACAAAAGCCAGCCAGGGAAGAAGGACTCGGAAGCTCTGCTCACTGATCTCTTTTTACTCAAAAGGAGGTGCTCGGTGCTCGGGCAAACCCCACTTTTTGTAGGAGCTTGCTGGGAAAACAGTTCAGCCCCCATCCCAGACTAGAAGGATCAAGATCTTCACTTCAACCACGTCCTCACGTGATTCCTACAGTCAGCTGTTCACCCACACAAGATCGAGAAACATCTGTACTGCTCAGAGTTTGTTACTGTGTTACCTAATAAGTTCGTAGGAAATCAGATAACAAGCATGCTGAAAAACTGATGGAAAATTTGTGTTCCAAATAACTGCTGAAGAACCTATGAATTACCAACAGAATCCAGGCAACATATACCTTAGACAACATGGATATTTGATCCAGGGATGTCCTGGGTGACTAAGATGAACAGAAATGATACACACCAAAAATTGGATGGATGGATGGATGGACGGATGGACGGATGGACGGGTGGACGGGTTGACAGGTGGACGGGTGGAAGGGTGGATGGATGGATGGATGGGTGGATGGGTGGATAGATGGATAGATATGTAGATAGATGGATGGGTGAATGGATAAACAAATACATAAATCAATCAAGCAAGCAAGCAAGCAAGCAAGCATCGTTTTAGAGCTGCTAATATGTGCTGGTCCATAAAGTGCCTTCGGTATAAGCATGGGGATCTGAGTAAAGATACGGTAGAGGACAGTGACTGAATTCAGTGGATAAAAGCACAGCCTGACTACATGAATGTGATCCTAGAACTCACATGGTAGGAACAGAAAACAGACTGGCAAACTATCTTCTGATCAGCAAATGGCACACCAGGGCAGCTGCATTCATGCCACAGTGCACACACACACACCCAGCACACAACACACGTACTAAATAAATGGCAAACATATTGAAATCCACCTGTTCTCCACATGCCACATGCAGCTGCACACAACACAGGCACTAGCATGTACACAGTACACATATCCTTGATGCACTAACAAGAATTAGTGTTTCAGAAACAAGCCGGATGAGTCCAGCTGTTTTTGTACTACTGCACTAGGCATCATCTGCCTTTTCCTCGTCGCTCTCATCCCAGCCAATAGTCAGGCTGTTATTTCCCATTTTAAAACCTCTTTCCCCTGCTTCCTGCTGCATCCCCCACTCCCTTTACAGTAGGAAAACCCTTGACATCTTTGTCAACAGACACAGAATGTTTGTTTTTCTACTCCCCTACTCGCATCTACCTTCACTGGTCAGGTTTTCTTCACCACTGCTCCATCAAAATGACTATTAAGAAGCTCATTCATGATCTCTCCGTTGATGTGCTTCCAGTCAATTTGTACCTGACCCTCATTTTACTTGACCTTTTAAGAAGTACTTGACCCATCCTGAAAGCGTCTTCACTTGATGCCTTTTGTGACAGCAAATAAATACGGAAGGTTTTCTTTCTCCTTTATTTAGAAAATACCTCCAGTGAGCCGGCAGGACTAAGCCTCTTTTATTTCTCACTGACAATTACTTCCTTGTGGATTTCCTTTAGTAAAGCATCAGCATCGGACAACTCCACAGTATTTATCTCTCGGCTGGACCTCTCTTTGGAAAACATGCAAACAATCTGCAAAACTGAGTTCCTTGCCAGGTGTGGGGGCTCATGCCTATAATCCCAGAATGTCTGAAACAAAATCAGACACAAGATTGAGCAGATGCTGGGCCATAGGGTGATACCCTATCTCAGAAAAGGAGGAGGGATTAAGGGGAAAAATCAAAACCAGATCTCTTGGATCCATTCAGGCCAGTGTTGCTCAAAGAACTGCCTCTTAACAGGTCTATTTTCCTGCTTCCCCCTGCCTACTACAGTCTATCCTCCTGAGACACAGCAGCTATAAAGAAACAGGCCACATCCTTACTTGACACTCTTTCAACAGCGTCCCTACTCATGCTAAATGGAAGCCAAAACCCTTACAATCCCACAAGGCTCCTCGGGGAACTGCTGATCTTGTCTGCTTTCCTCTCTGCTCGTGACTTCCCAGTTCCTGGAAGGCTGAGAACATGACCCTGCCCTAGACTTTGTATCTGCTGTTCCCTATTTCAGGCCATTCACCATCTGCAAGCAACCATACTTTTCAGAATTCCTATTCTCTTAACCTTCAACAATCCTCCTGTCCTTAATTTTGTCCTGGAAGACTTTGGACCACGATATTCTCTCTCTCTCTCTCTCTCTCTCTCTCTCTCTCTCTCTCTCTCTCTCACACACACACACACACACACCATCTGTCACACCTTAAAGAAATAAGAGCACACTCTCTCTCTCCCTCTCCCTTTCTCTCTTGCATACACACACATCTGCTTTAGTCTGTTTTGTCAACCACTGAAAACCTAGCACCTAAAACAATGCCTAGAACAGAGAAATTCAGTATTCGTTGAATGAAGTGTAAGAACTAAGGCAAGGTGACAATGTTACAGAGCTACATATAATCTATTATAGTATTATGGGTAACATTTTAAAGTGCTATTTTTAAATAGATCACTTTGTACGCACACACATATTCAGTTAGTTGATCATTAAATTAGCCCCACAAACTCTGGCCCACTGTAAAGCGGTTCTCCACACACCATGCCATGCTTCCTCAGAACTCTAAATCCTGCTTCAGCAGCACACTTCCCTCCTGCAGGCAGGCTGTGGAGGCCAGGCCAAGGTAATGGACTTTGATTTCTTCAGGTGAAAGGGAAATTATGCTGCGTGGTGAAAGCACCTTATGTTTTACGATGTATAAAGTCTGGGTGTCACCCACTTTCAGTGAACTTCTGGACTCAAACGCAAAACAGAAAAAAAAACCCTGCTATTCTTCAGCACACACACAGTAAATGGACATGGTAGGTAGATCACGTTTTTATAAGCCGCCACTTTCGGGAAGTTAAAAGAGTCTTCTAGATAAAAGAAAAGGAAACTACCTTCATCACCTGTTTGTGTGTAGAACTAAATTACCCACAAAGGAGTATCTCTGCATACAACAGAAATGGTGAAAGGCAGAGAAAAGTAACTTTAAAACAAAATCTTAAAAAGTGCTAATTCCTCTGCCTTAATATTAATATCATAATCATACTAATTTACATATAATAAGCTTGCTTTTGTTTCTAGATTATGGGCATAGTAGAAGTTCCCACTAACCACCTCGAAGGTAAATAAGTACCACCTAAGACATCCCAGCTGACGCCCACCACCACTAATAATCAGAGGAGGTCATCACGCTTCGGGCAAACTTGAGAAATTCTGCTCACAGGAAGATTACCAAGAAGCATTTGTGTTTTCCCCAAGATTTTGATGGTTATACTTACTACTAAAACTGGGTACTCTTCACAAAACATTCCCCAAAACAGTAAAACAGAGGCACGGTAAGAGCAATTTCAGCATAAATGCCAAACAGACCGCATTAAAAGCCATGAAGCATTTCTCCATGATTTCTGCTTCAGTCCCTGCCCTGACATCTCTCAAAAATGGACTGTGTCCTTGAAGTATAAGTTAAAATAACCACTCATCCACCCCCAGAAGAAGACATCATGCTAGGCACAGTGACACATGTATATAATCTCACCACAAAGGAGGTTAAGGCAGGAGGATTCCCACGAGTTTTAACATAGCTGAGCTGCATAGTGAGCTCCAGGCCAAAAGTATTAAGTTATCATTAGATAATTTTAATTTGTTTTAAATTGCCATTATTAAAAGGAAACAAAATAAAACATTATTTATAAAATATAAAAACTCATGATACAAATATGCCTATATACACTACTTAGGCTGAAAAAAAAAGAACTATCGTTATATGTATAACTCCCTTGATTATTTTATTGATATATGACTTTATAACTAAATCTCACTTCACTGACTTAAGTAGGTATATACTTATAGATACTAGCCTAACGGTTTAAAAACTGGCCTTAGCTTCCATAATACTATCAAGGTCTTTTACATCTATAAGCTTCCCACCTTTACTTGAGCTCCAGTTTTAGAGTATCCTACTATGTCTTACTAGAGCGCTCCTCATGGCCCAAAACAGGACTCAACAATACGAGACAATCAACTGACATAAAGTCTCACCAGGATGAAGGAAGAAATGTGTCAAGAATAAAAGATGGGACTGGGGATGTAACTTGGTTCATAAAGACTTGTCTAGCATGCACAATGTCCTGGGTTTGATCCTAGCACCATGTAACTGGGGTGTAGCAGTGCATGCCTAGAATACCAGCACAGGAGGCACACAGACAGTAAGGTCATTCTCAGCTACATAGAACCCTGTCTCAACATAAAGGTGGGAAGGAGAAGAAAGGAAAAGGATAAGATAAAATTAAAAAAAAAATGAATGGATGCAAGGGATTTCTAAGACCGTTTTATCACACCAGGCATGCACAGCTCCTAGTCTTTATCTACTTCCATCAGAAGATTCTCCCAGGAGGCAAAGGACAGGTGAGGACTTTCACAGCCCCATTACCCTTATCTTTTGTGTTCTAGGTTGTTATTTGCAAGAAGAGACTTATAATTCAAGCCACACACCTGAAACTTGCAACTCATAAACGCTGACTCAAAAGTGGGAGAATTCCACCTCCACAAAACAGAGACGCAACAAAAGCCCACAGTGAAGCCAACAGAAGTTAGGAAGACACAAACAGTCATGACCTGTCAATTCTACTCCACGGTCAGCCAAGGCTGAACATCCAAGCACTTCCATCACCCAGCTCTTCCTGGGAGGCTTCTCGTACTAACCTATTTCATTGTCTGTGCTATTTAGAAAAGTCATTGAACATTTATTAATGACTACTATGAGCCAAAGCAGCACACAAAGCTCTAAGTTTTTTTCTTCTGACTTCTATATAGCACTTTTATAGGTAATCACAGACAGATGCCAGAAAGGCCAGTATACTACTTAATAGATATGTGACCTTAAGAAAGGCAATATTTCTACTCCTTCATAAGTATAATTTCCACCCAAAGGTGACATTCACAGCCCACTTACTGCTTTCCCATGTAGTCCTAAGCTTTTCCCAACTAGTAAATGTTAGTTAGGTACTCAATGATGTCATGAGGCTGTAGGGTAGAGGGATGTCAAAATTTGCCTAGGGTGATACACCTCTGTGACAGATTCCAGATGCAAACGAGACTAAGGAAGGTCTGCATGGTAACCACTGAATATGACTCCCTCCTGTTGAGGCAGAATCTCCTGTATGAGGAAACGGTCTCCTCTTGGGGCTATACACTTAGCAAATTCTTCGGGAGACTCAAACCAGCCACGTAAAGCAATCAAAGTTGAAAATATGTAAAATGATGTCTATGTTGCTTTCCATCATGTGCCTTTTCTTCCACTAGATTCATGGAGTTCCATGTGCCTATAGGAGGCCTCCAGAGATTCAGCAATGGCAAGACGATCTAAACACATTTCTGGGCACAGCGGCAGAAGCAAGCATGGCTAGATCAACAACTTGTGATCTCCCATGGGGGGGAGGCTGTTTGTCACCTAGAGAACACACCAACTAAAGACAACCAACTAAATTTTACAGGCTACCACTAGAGAGTCATTGTCACCAAGTTAGATCTGAGATTCCAGGATCCTGTTCTTCAGAATTATACAAAAGGCTCATAGAACATACATGGCCTTTCATAGTACTACGAAACCAGAATCTTCAGGCATCCCTAGAGCTCTAAAGCTGGGACATTGTTGTGACAGAAAGGTATAGAAGACATTATTAAGGTGATAAAATAATAGCATCTATAAAGACCAAGCAGGTTTGACTAGGTTCGGTGTCTTCTTTCAAAAGGTGGGTTTCTGTCCTATTCACGAAAGCACTGTGTTAGATAGAAAAGATCTAGAGAAATGGTTTCAGATTTTCCTTTCAGTAAACGTACTGATCTCAAAGTCTTCAGCGTTCTTCCCAAGAAGAATAGTCAAGGCTAAATCCCTCCTTTCTTCTTTCCTTCCTTCATTTTTCTTTCCTTCCTTCCTTCCTTCCTTCCTTCCTTCCTTCCTTCCTTCCTTCCTTCCTTCCTTTCTTTTTTTGAATGAACTCTTCTATATAGACTAGGTTGCAGTTCCAAATCACACAGATCACCAGCCTCTGCCTCCAGAGTGCCACCATGCCCTGATGTGGATGTCCTTCTGTTGGTTGATGAATAAAGCTGTTTGGGCCAATGGCTTAGTAGAGTAAAGCTAGGTAGGAAGTTCAAACAAATAGAGAAAAGGCAGAGTCAGGGAAATACTATGTAACCACTGGGGAAGCAAGCTATGAGTTAACGAGCCACAAGCATCATGGTAAAGTATAAACTAATAAATGGGTTAATCTATAGTTAGAGCTAGTCAATAAGAAGACTAAGCCATTGGCCAAACAACTGTAACTGATAATAAGCCTCAGTTTTTAATTGGTAACTGGCAGGTGGGACAGAAAACCTCCATTTACAATGCCCAGCTCTGACCTTTTTCCTACCAGAAAGAAATATAAAAATATTAGTAACACAACAGTTTTTCTTAATTTGTCTAATCATTTCAGCAACTATATAAGCATAGTCAATGATTCTTTGCTTAAGATAAAAAACATTTATTGCAGTTCAAAAAATGGTAGAAGATGCTTGAAAAGCACGTATGACGTAGGAGACAGGAGTCCAGAAACTACCTGAACAATTATTTCCCCAAAGAAGATGAACACATAGCCAACATACATAAGAGATGTAACAATATCAGACATTAGAGAAATGCAAATCAAAACTATAATGAAGGGTGGCTCACACCTGTAATTCCAGCACTTAAGAGAGAGAAAGAGAGATCAAAGCCAGCACAAAAATAGAGAGAGTTCATTGCCTCTGACCAATTCTGAGAATTTTCTCATCTTGACACACAAACTGCACAAAAAATCAGTTCGGTATGCATAACTATGGAACAACCCTGAACCCTGTAATGTAGCTGTTTATTTCCTAGATCTATCACACAGAGTAGCTGAGGGTATTCTCTGTCCTGGTCTTATGAGTACACCGTATCTCTAATTTTCACTTCTCTATCTGTATAACAATATGCGTGTCATCCAGGCATTTTCCTGTTGTCATCATGTTCTTTGAGGACCTTCCGGTTCTCCAAGACAGTTCTGTATGCATTCCAAGAAAAGACCTTCACTGATTGGATACCCACCACTGTCCAACTGGATCATCATGCCTATGCTACCAAGATTCACAAGAACCTGAAGTGAGCATCAGACACTCCTTACAGAAAAGACAGAAGACAACTGTAACGTTGCCATCACTTCCTTAAGCTCTCCAAACACTGGCATCCATTCTTCAATGAAGCTAAAGCAATAGACAACTTTCAGCCAGACCAGAATCAAGTTTTCTCATTTATGTTAATTCTAGTTAAAAAAAAAATCTGTTCCTGTTTTCTTCCTAATAGCTCCTACTGGTAATTATATTTTTCCTTATTATTTTAAATGAATTTACTTACTTTAACTAAAATCTCACCCCCCACCCCCGTATACTTTCCCCACACTTCTACTTATCAGACATCATGTGGTAAGAACAATTCTCAATTTATCAAAGTCCAGTTAGTAGCCAAAGGGTCAAGAGGATATGTCAGCTCAGGTCAAACAATGACACTTTCACGGGAATACCTTGCTGTGAAGCAAAATAGCCATTAGCTGCCTAAGACTGTAAAAATTTATTGAAACTAAATAAAATGTAAAATTCAATTCTTGAGAATAGCCATATTAAATACTCACTAGCCACACACACACTCTGGCTACTGGACAAGGGAGATACAGGACATTATGAACAGAACAGAAAGTTCTATGAAGGCATGCTTAAGAAAAGCTTGACTGAGTCCATCAGCTCACAAGAACTGAATTCTTAGATACAGCAATGTCAGTGGTTACCAACTGTAGAGTCTGACTCTCCAAAGAACAACTCGAAGACTCTGTATGTTCTTCGCAGGTTCTCTTAGGTCAGCTTAGGTCAGTAGACAAACCTGTTTAGAGACTCTGTGAATACATGAATGGATGAACAAATAGTATGGACTGATGTCTGCCCTAATTTACTTATGTTAGTGTCCAGAAAGGAATGATTCTTTTTTTTTTTTTTAGTCTGTTTTGTTCTGTTTTCTCATGGAGATTTTAAGAGAAAAAAATGAGTGTCAGCAGACCAGCTCATGGACCCTTTGGAGTCACCAGAAATACATCTTTAAAACAAAGATACCTGGAGCCAGGTAGTGGTGGTGCACGCCTTTAATCCCAGCACTCAGGAGGCAGAGGCAAGTGGATCTCTGTGAGTCTGAGGCCAGTCTGATCTATAAGAGCTAGTTCTAAGACAGCTAGGACTGTTACACAGATAAACACTGTCTCAAGAAACAAAAACAAACAAACAAAGACAGCTGTCCAAAGGGAGCACGCAGAAAGCTCCAGACCCAAGAAAGCAGCCTCCTTCTTCATGTGTGCACCACTGGATGCTTTCGTACACACAAAGGGGAACTCGCAGGAGATGCCCTGAAAGATCATACAGCTTTGCCTCCAATTTCATGGTATGTTCGACTGTAAATTTGCTAGAAAGCATGTAATTGCACTACAACCTACAGTCTCCTTCTTCAGTATCCTGTGACCCAATCTACCTCACCCAACAGCTTCTTGGAAAATAAAGTTTTCAAAACCCTAAGTTCCAAAACAGCTAGCAGGATTTCACATACAGAAAAGCAATCCCATGAGTGCTTCCCCAATGACCTCCTGAAGGCCGAGCAAAGGAAGCTACAGCCACGTTTTACCACGTCTATTTCCCATGTGTACTGGCCAGCAGCCACAGGAAGGCCAAGCTGCTTCATTTCTCCAAGTCACTTTTCCTTAGCAAAGGTCAGAGAGGAGAAGGGACAGCAGGGAGCAGGGAGCAGCGGCGGCCTGATCTTCCCAATGCCCTCTGCTGCTTCCCCAGCCCCCTGTATTGTTCCATACGCCTTCTCAACAAGCTCTGAGCTCCAGGGCCAGGAAGAAATAACAAGGAGAAGCAGTCTTCTCTGTGTCAACACCACTGCGGCAGAAACAGCTAGAAACTTCTCTGAGGTGTTATAATTAGAAATTAAAATAAGCGGGGTTTGCATTCAACTTGATATTGTTAATATGATTCACTTTTTATTTTAATTATTTATGACTATAGGGAACTCTTTAATGTGCTCTGGATAAGAAATGATACAATTTTTATCTCTTGAGCCACGTAACACTCGTGCTGCTGTTTAAGCCAACAAATCTGTCAACTGAGGCTGATGATGGATTCATCACCTTTTAGATCTGAAACTTCAATTTCTGCAGCACACAGTGCTAGCTCCAAGGACACAGGAAAGGGGGATTAACAAATGAGACGACTTGAGTTTGAATATTGCAACTTTATTAGCTGTGGATCCTGAGCAACTACATTTCTCAGGACTTCAAAGATGGAGATGATGACTTCATGGCTATCGCAGGGACAGGAGATATGCATGGCAGAACTCAAACTAATATTAGCTGTGACTGTAGCACTTCATTGTCCTTCACTGTAAAGACTGCATTCTCCAAAAGCTAGGGCCTGCTGTCTAAAAGGCACGGCTGCTTCTCAGGGTGCCCTGCGTGAAAATATGTGCAATATATTCAGTGAATAAGTGAAAATAGCACTATAACACACTTTACAAACACAAGGGACTTGAGTTTGCACCCTAAGACCCACTTACGAAAGCCAGATGCAGGGGCACACATATGTAATCCCAGCACTGGGGAAGAGTAGAGAGGAATCCCACTAAGCAGCTGACCTAGATAACAAACTCCTAACCAATAAGAGACTGTATCAGAAGTGGATCACTCCTAAGGTCTCCACATGTACATGCACATACATGCATGAATATACATAAACTCACAGCACACATAAATACAGCATGTGGAAAACTCACAGCACACGTAAATACGTGTGCATATACACAAACTCACAGCACACGTAAATACAACATATGCGTATACGCGTATTTACGTGGGCGTATACACAAACTCACAGCACACGTAAATACATGTGCATATACACAAACTCACAGTACACGTAAATACAACATATGTACATACATAAACTCACAGCACATGTTAATACAACATATGTGCATACACAAACTCACAGCACACGTAAATACAACATGTGCATATACACGTATTTATGTGTGCGTATACACAAACTCACAGCACACGTAAATACAACATGTGCATATACACGTATTTATGTGTGCGTATACACAAACTCACAGCACACGTAAATAAAACATATGTGCATACACAAACTCACAGCACATGTAAACATAACATATGTGCATACACAAACTCACAGCACATGTAAACATAACATATGTGCATACACAAACTCACAGCACATGTAAACATAACATATGTGCATACACAAACTCACAGCACATGTTAATACAACATATGTTCATACACAAACTCACAGCACAGCCACATAAATATACATACAAAAAGAAAAGTGCCCCAGCCTCAGGTAGAAATGAGATGCTTCCAGTCACTCCAGATCCTGAACTCCAAAAACAACCACTTAAGAGAGCTCATAAACAAGGACATTTGATGTAGCTCACTGGTCCAGGATCAAAAGTGGGGAGTATTTCACACAAGATCGCTGTTTGCCATAATTAAATAAAGGGGGAAAAAGGCAACCCTGGCCCCAGTGTGACTCTGACATGGGAGAAAAGAAGAGCTGAGGCTCTCCTTATATCACGGGTGTTGTCAAAAGAGAATTATCCACCACCATTCCTGTGCCCTGGAGTTCCAACAAAGTCCTTGTCCATTTGGCAACATCAGCTGGATTCCAGTTTGTTGACCTTCTGGGCACAGAAAAAAATTTGTTCTTTTGGTAGGGCAAACAAGTATTGCAAGGACATGTGCTATTTTTGTATAAATAAGATAGCATAAGCAAAGAATCATTATTAATGTTCGGAGTTACGCCTCATTTCCCAACAAGGCATGACAATTTGGATTTTAGAATAACGTGACTGCTAAACACTTCAAATTAGCCTCTTCTCTCCTGTAAACTTGAACAGTCACTACAAATGGAGCTTTAGAAGATAACTTAGAAACACAGAACGGTACCAAGGGAAACAGCACCAATTCATTTCTGAACATACACACAATATCATAGATACAAGCCTGCCGAGACTGAGAACTAATGTTCTAGAGAACGCCATCAGTATCCTGTATGAAATCCATCAGCGACCTACTATGACATCCAGAGAATTTCATTAATACTCTCCTAAATAAACCAAGGTTGGTTTAACTCAAAAGAACTCAGGAAGTGTGGAGGGAAAGAGCTAAGCACAGGCATAGCGTACATCAACTTCTGGGTTCAATACTTAGCACTATTTAAGAAAAAAAAAATCTAAAACCCAGGAAGAAAGCCGTTCAAGGTCCTGGAAGAAGATGGTAGGGAACACTTACAGCAAACGTGACCCAGGTTAGACTTGACCTCTCCCCAACCATCTATAATCATATTTCCACACTAAAGCACAGGCTTTGCTTACAGTTTCCTTTTCTGCCAGCCTAAAGCTCAATCAAGTCTGAATATATTGCAGACAAAACAGAAACATCAGCATGTATTACTCACCTTTTAATCCAACCCAAACCCCAAAATACCATCTTTTCATAATTGCCAAATGACATTGTCCCCATAATCCTCAAAGAAGGCAGTGCATACACATCTTGATGCTCGCCTCTGCACCTCTTAACCAAGACCCAGATTAACCCATTGTAATACTGGATGGGGCTGGAGAGATGGCTCAGCGGTTAAGAGCATTGCCTGCTCTTCCAAAGGTCCTGAGTTCAATTCCCAGCAACCACATGGTGGCTCACAACCATCTGTAATGAGGTCTGGTGCCCTCTTCTGGCCTGCAGGCATACACACAGAACATTGTATATGTAATAAATAAATATTAAAAAAAAAGTAACACTGGAGACTTGGTCTATGAATAACAGATGACAAACGACTCCAGAACTTCTACAGGGAATGTGGAAACGCTCTGAGCAAGGCTGCAAAAGCAACCATTTACTGGGAGAGGGCAGAAAGTGTATTAGCTCTCTCAGCAGGAACATCTCCCTACACCTTAACAAAAGCCAACCAACCCCAGGCCTTCAAGGGCCAGGGCTTCTTCTGGGACTTCCAGATCTGTACTGCACACAGACTCCTCGCTTTCTCTGGATCCTGCGCAGCAAGCACTCGTCGCTCCCGACAGAACGCTGGCTCCTTGAGAGCACAATTCTTATTCATGGCCATTGGGCTTGGCAATGGCCTCTGTGCATACTCGACTGCAGATAATGAATTGCACTACATATTGCCAAAATCCCACTTACAGTGATTTCTCCAGACCTCCCTCCTCCCTCTACCTGCACCTGGACCCACTCAAGAAAATCTCTGCGGTGGAAATCCTGGATCCCACCGTCGGGAGGGTCCCAATCTGGAAGATGCAACCCTAACGCCCATTATATCTCCTGCCTGGTGGTGTTTAACATCCTACTACATCCAGAACAGTGGCAAAAGTAAACCTTAGTACTGAGGGGACAGCATAGTAAACTCTGCCTCGTAATCTGTGCTAGCATGTTTTTTTTTTTGTTTGTTTGTTTTGTTTTTTTTTTTCATCCTATCAGTTGCCAGGACAGCTATGGTGAGAGTCAAAAGCATGTAAAAGAGTCACTCAAATATCTTTTAAAAGCTAGTGGGGATGTTCCACGGGATAATCTCCCCGTCTGTTTGCTCTCTCCGTGCAAGGGTTTTCTCTTTTCTTCCTGAAAGAGAAACATGATAGGCACGCAATCTGGGAGCTGACCTGGCAGACTAACAGGAGCACCTTAGGTGCTCTGTAATGCATCCCTCGTCAGATCATTAGCAAGAAGGCGCGTCCAGCTTTCTTCTCCCCCGATGAGCTTTACAAGGCGGAGAGGGCTGAATTAAAAACCACGAAACCTTAACAACAAAAAGTTGGCCCTCTTGGGTTCCCCAACAAACACAAAGAAAGAAAACGGAGGGGGCGGGGAGGGGGAGGAGAAGAGAAATAGTTATCAGAGCACAAAGTGAAGTGGCCCAGGGATCCTGATGGGGCAGAGCAAACGACAAGGCAAAAACAAGCCCGGATCAGGTACGGACATGGTGACAGACTCCACACACCCTTCCCCTAGCCCGGCTCAGACGGCGGGCGAGCTCACCGCAGCGTTTCTTCCTTCCATCTTCCATCGCCCGCGCGTGGGGCTCGGGGCCGCGGGGCTGCGGGGCTGCGGGCGACCCGGGCTGCGGCGGGCGAGCGGGAGCGCGAGTGCGGCGGCCTCTTTGTTGCGCGCCCCGGGACGGCCGGCGGCGGCCGCGCGCACCCGGCCTGAGCGGTTGAGCCCGAGGCGGCCGGGCACCCGGGCCGGCCCCCAGCAACGTCAAGGCGGAGGCGGCGGAGGCGACGCCGGGTGGCGGGGCGGCGTCCTGCAGCCCTCGGCTGCCTTTTGCTTTGTGTCCTTCCGCAACACTTTTCCCAGCCTGAGGAAAGTGAGCGGCGCGTTCGCGGGCGTTTCCTCTCCCAGGGCGCCGGGGGAGGCGAGGCGCGCGCGGGCCGTCCCACCTGGGCCCGAGCGCACGAGAGCGCGCGCGCGCCCGCGTCTCCTCGGGGTCGCCGCGCTGGCTGTGGGGAGCTCCGCGGCCGGAGTCTTCAGTCCGTGGCCTGTGAGGGCGCTCAGGGCCACCTGCCCCATCCGGAGACGCTAGTCCCTGGGACCAACTGTCAAGGCCCATTTCTCCTGGAAATCGGTCTCACCCTGCTAGAGGCTCTCTGGTCCACACTGCAAACCCGTCCCTGGGACTATCTCACAATAAAATGTCACTTCACTGAGTTTGTCAGAAGTGCCTGGTCCAGTGGGCACTTCTGCCCCACTCCTGCCCTATTTGATCCTTGCAGCAGAAACAAGGGCTGGAAAAGCTCCCTCACTGAAGACGAAGATCTTAAATCCGCCCCCGTTGATGACTTGTATTTCTGTCTATGTGTTATGAATATATGTAGGAGTTGGTGGCTAATTTTCCAGGTAAAAGCTATGAGGCCAGTAGCCAGGTCCCAACTAACAACTTTATTTTGTGCTAATTCTTATTCTGGTTCTCTGTTAACACAATTGTCAAACACAGAGGTCAAGAAGGGAGGACCAGCACATCCGGTCTAAGGAAGGTCTGGTCTGTGTAAACTGGGATCTACACACCCGAAGGCCCGGTAGAGTGGTCCTGTAATTCTCTTGTAGCTCTATTGCCTTATTCATGTGACCAGTAGAAGATGACCAAAGAGAGAGAAGTGACTAACATGGCAAGTTTCAGTAGGACGTAGGCATCAGATTTCCTGGTGGCCCATAGATCCAGGCCATCAGGTCAGTCTGGGCCACCTCTAAGCTTGGCTGCTATCTGGACACTGAATAAGCAGGAAAGCTGCGTGAATCACCTACTTTTCTTGACTGACCCATCTCTGGTTATCAAAGTCACCTATGGTACCCACCAATGAAACCAAAATGAGAAAGTATACGGGGAAATAAACTCATTCCAACTTCTGAAAGCCAGCTGCTGTCCAAGTTTCCCCTTGCCAGACCAGCAGTATGGGCAAGTTTATGGGGTTGTGAAGAACCCAGTTAATGGACTATTTCTCGTCTGTGGATCTGCCCTTCACGTTTGCATAAAAAAACCTCACAGATATAGTATCTGTGTCCATGTTCTATGTTTCTGCTTCTTGATTCTCCCAGTCCGACAGCCGTGTCAACAAGAGTCATGAGTAAGAATCGAGGCAGAATGCAGCGGCTACCCTAGGACAGGGCCACTGACCTTGTGGCCTTTAACTGGAAAAATAACCCATGACCCATGATTTATGACAGAACTTTTAAAAAAGTTTTATATAGGCTGAAAGGTGGACCCGATTTATATAAGCTTATTAATTAGGGAACCTAGGACTAGTCCCCCAGAGAACCCAGGAACCCAGTTCAAAGGATTACAGTTCAATGCCTAAGAATTCACCTCGGTAAACACAGGAAGAAGGGCTAGCTAGAGTATTCTCAGTTATTTACTCAATACAGAGAATGCCCTGTGTATCACCCTAAAAGAAGAACCAGTTAAGCAACAGTGACCCCAAAATGCATGCAACAGTGATCCCCAAAAGCATGGATTAGTGTATGATTACTCAATACAGCATGTGTCTGTTAACTTGGACTGTGAGCCCTGGTGTGTGTGGTATGGAAGGAAAAACAAAAGATTGCAAGGAAGACATGGAAAGGTAAAATTGTGTCATGTAATATTAGTGCATTGTTATCCGGTCCTTACTATTTCCCACAGTCTGAAAAGCTCAGATTCTGAGCTACATATTCTTTTTTTTATTGTTTATTTATTTATTAAAGATTTCTGCCTTCTCCCCACCACCACCTCCCATTTCCCTCCCCCTCCCCCATCAAGTCCCCCTCCCTCATCATCCCTAAGAGTAATCCGGGTTCCCTGCCCTGTGGGAAGTCCAAGGACCACCCACCTCCATCCAGGTCTAGTAACGTGAGCATCCAAACTGCCTAGGCTCCCACAAAGCCAGTACGTGCAGTAGGATCAAAAACCCATTGCCATTGTTCTTGAGTTCTCAGTAGTCCTCATTGTCCATTATGTTCAGCAAGTCCGGTTTTATCCCATGCTTTTTCAGACCCAGGCCAGCTGGCCTTGGTGAGTTCCTGATAGAACATCCCCATTGTCTCAGTGTGTGGGTGCACCCCTCGCGGTCCTGAGTTCCTTGCTCATGCTCTGTCTCCTGCTCTTGATTTGGACCTTGAGATTTCAGTCCGGTGCTCCAATGTGGGTCTTTGTCTCTGTCTCCTTTCATCACCTAAATGTTTTTCTTTGGGTTCACCTTCTTAATTAGCTTCTCTAGGACCACGCATAATAGGCTCAACGTCCCCTATTCATGGCTAGAAACCAAATATGAGTGAGTACATCCCATGTTCCTCTTTTTGGGTCTGGCTCACCTCACTCAGGGTAGTGATTTCTATTTCCTTCCATTTGCCTGCAAAATTCAGGAAGTCATTGTTTTTTACTGCTGAGTAGTACTCTAATATGTATATATTCCATACTTTCTTCATCCATTCTTCCATTGAAGGGCATCTAGGTTGTTTCCAGGTTCTGGCTATTACAAACAATGCTGCTAAGAACATAGTTGAGCATATACTTTTGTTGTATGATAGGGCATTTATTGGGTATATTCCCAAGAGTGGTATTGCTGGGTCCAAGGGTAGGTGGATCCCGAAATTCCTGAGAAACCGCCACACTGTTTTCCAAAGTGGTTGCACAAGTTTGCATTCCCACCAGCAATGGATGAGTGTACCCCTTTCTCCACAACCTCTCCAGCAAAGGCTATCATTGGTGTTTTTTATTTTAGCCATTCTGACAGGTGTAAGATGGTATCTTAAAGTTGTCTTGATTTGCATTTCCCTGATCACTAGGGAAGTTGAACATGACCTTAAATGTCTTTTGGCCATTCGAACTTCTTCTGTTGAGAATTCTCTGTTCATCTCAGTGCCCCATTTTTTAATTGGGTTGATTAGCCCTTTACGGTCTACTTTCTTGAGTTCTCTATATATTTTGGAGATCAGACCTTTGTCTGTTGCAGGGTTGTTGAAGATCTTCTCCCAGTCAGTGGGTTGCCTTTTTGTCTTAGTGACAGTGTCCTTTGCTTTACAGAAGCTTCTCAGTCTCAGGAGGTCCCATTTATTCAATGATGCCCTTAATGCCTGTGCTGTTGGGGTTGTATGTAGGAAGTGGTCTCCTGTGCCCATGTGTTGTAGAGTACTTTCCACTTTCTTTTCTATCAGGTTCAGTGTGTTCAGACTGATATTGAGGTCTTTAATCCATTTGGACTTGAGTTTTGAGCATGGTGATAGATATGAGTCTATTTTCATTCTTCTACAGGCTGACATCCAGTTTTGCCAGCACCATTTGTTAAAGATGCTTTCTTTCCACAACCTCTCCAGCAAAGGCTATCCTTGGTGTTTTTGATTTTAGCCATTCTGACAGGTGTAAGATGATATCTCAAAGTTGTTTTGATTTGCATTTCTCTGATCACTAAGGAGGTTGAGCATGACCTTAAGTATCTTTTGGCCATCTTAACTTCTGTTGAGAATTCTCTGTTCAGTTCAGTGCCCCATTTTTTTAATTGGGTTAATTATCCTTTTAAAGTCTAGTTTCTTGAGTTCTTTATATATTTTGGAGATCAGACCTTTGTCTGTTGCGGGGTTGGGGAAGATCTTCTCCCAGTCAGTAGGCTGCCTTTTTGTCTTAATGACAGTGTCCTTTGCTTTACAGAAGCTTCTCAGTTTCAGGAGGTCCCATTTATTCAATGTTGCCCTTAATGTCTGTGCTGCTGGGGTTATACATAGGAAGCGATCTCCTGTGCCCATATGTTGTAGGGTACTTCCCATTTTTTCTTCTATCAGGTTCAGTGTGTTCAGCTTGATATTGAGGTGTTAGAGGTTGTGGAGAAAGTGGTACCCTCATCCATTGCTGGTGGGACTGCAAACTTGTGCAACCACTTTGGAAATCAGTGTGGCAGTTTCTCAGAAAAATTGGGATCAACCTACCCCTGGACCCAGCAATAGCACGCTTGGGAGTATACCCAAGAGATGCCCTATCATATGACAAAAGCATTTGTCCAACTATGTTCATAGCAGCATTATTTGTAATAGCCAGAACCTGGAAGCAACCTAGATGCCCTTCAATGGAAGAATGGATGAAGAAAGTGTGGAATATATACACATTAGAGTACTACTCTGCGGTAAAAAACAATGACTTCTCGAATTTTGCATGCAAATGGATGGAAATAGAAAATACAATCCTGAGTGAGGTAACCCAGACCCAAAAAGAAGATCATGGGATGTACTCACTCATAATTGGTTTCTAGCCATGGACAGGGGCCACTGAGTCTATAATTTGTGATCCTAAAGAAGCTAAACAAGAGGGTAAACCCAAGGAAAAACATATAGATACCCTCCCAGCTATGGGAAATAGACAAGATTGATGGGCAAAAAAATTGGAATCTTGGGGGTGGGGTGGGATGGGGATGAGGGGTGATGGGGAGAGAAAAGTGTGAAGGAGAGGATGAGGGGAACTGGGGGAATCGGGGTGATTGGGGATAAAGGAAGTTTGGATAGGGGAGCAGGGAAACTCATACCTTAGTTAAGGGAGCCACCTAAGGGTTGGCAAGAGACTTGAACTTGGAATGGATACCAGATGCCCAGTGCAATGTCCCCAGTTAGTTCATTGGGGCACCTGAGGATAGGGAACCTGAAATGAACCTATCCTATAATCATACTGATGAATATCTTGCATATCGCCATAGAACCTTCATCTAGCGATGGATGGAGATAGAGACAGAGACCCACACTGGAGCACTGGACTGAGCTCCCAAGGTTATAATGAGGAGCAGAAGGAGAGAGAACATGAACAAGGAAGTCAGGACCATGAGGGGTGCACTCAACCACTGAGACAGTGGGGCCGATCTCTTGGGAGCTCACCAAGGCCAGCTGGACTGCTACTGAAAAAACATGGGATAAAACCGGACTCTCTGAATGTGGCGGACAATGAGAGCTGACGAGAGGCCAAGGAGAATGGCACGGGAACTTTCATCTGGCGATGGATCGAGAGAGAGACAGAGACCCAATTTGGAGCAACGGTCTGAGCTCTTAAGGTCCAAATGAGGAGCAGAAGGAGGGAGAACATGAGCAAGGAAATCAGGACCACGAGGGATGCACCCACCCACTGTGACAGTGGAACTGATCTATTGGGAGCTCTCCAAGGCCAGCTGGACTGGGACTGAATAAGCATGGGTTGAAACTGGATTCTCTGAACAAGGCGGACAATGAAGGCTGATGAGAAGCCAAGGACAATGGCACTAGGTTTCGATCCTAATACATGAACTGGCTTTGTGGGAGCTTAGCCTGTTTGGATGCTCACCTTCCTGGACCTAGATAGAAGTGGGAGGACCTTGGTCTTCCTGTAGGGCAGGGAATTTGGACTGCTCTTCAGTATCGAGAGGGAGGGGGAATGGACTAGGAGGAGGAGAAGAGGAGTAGGGATGGGGGAGGGGAGCAGGGGGAGGGGACAATATATGGGAGGAGGGGGAGGGAAATGGGAAACGGGGAGCAGTTGGAAATTTTAATTAAAAAAGAATAAAAAAATGAGAAAAAAAGATGCTTTCTTTCTTTTATTGAATACTTTTAGCTCCTTTATCAAAAATCAGCTGTTCATAGGTTTGTGGGTTAAAGTTAGGGTCTTCTATTCGATTCCATTGGTCGACTTCTCTGTTTCTTGCCAATACCAAGCTGTTTTCAATACTGTAGCTCTGTAATAGAGTTTGAAGTCAGGGATGGTAATGCCCCCAGACAATCCTTTATTGTATAAGATTGTTTTGGCTATCCTGGGTTTTTTGTTTTTCCATATAAAGTTGATTATTGTCTTTTCCAGATCTGTGAAGAATTTTGATGGGATTTTGATGGGGATTGCGTTGAATCTATAGATTGATTTTGGTAGAATTGCCATTTTTACTATGTTGATCTTCCCAGTCCAAGAGCATTGGAGATTCTTCCATTTTCTGGTGTCCTCATCGATTTCTTTCTTCAAGAGAGAGAACACGCTAATAAATAAGATCAGAAATGAAAAGGGGGACATAACCACAGACACAGAGGAAATTCAGAGAATCATTAGATCTTACTACAAAAGCCTGTATGCCACAAAACTGGAAAATGCAAAAGAAATGGACATTTTTTTTGATAAGTACCATATACCAAAGCTAAACCAAGAACAGTTGAACGATCTAAATAGACCGGTTAGTCGCGAAGAATTAGAAACAGTTATCAAAAATCTCCCTTCCAAAAAAAGCCCAGGACCAGATGGTTTCAATGCAGAATTCTACCAGACCTTCCAAGAAGAGCTAATACCTATACTTCTTAATGTATTTCACAATATAGAAACAGAAGAGTCATTGCCAAATTCCTTTTATGAAGCTACAGTTACCCTGATACCAAAACCACACAAAGACCCAACCAAGAAAGAGAATTACAGACCTATCTCACTCATGAACATCGATGCAAAAATCCTCAATAAAATACTGGCAAACCGAATCCAAGAACACATCAGAAAAATTATCCATTATGATCAAGTAGGCTTCATCCCAGAGATGCAGGGCTGGTTCAACATACGCAAATCTATCAATGTAATCCAACATATAAATAAACTGAAAGAAAAAAACCATATGATCATTTCATTAGATGCTGAAAAAGCATTCGACAAAATTCAACACCCCTTTATGATGAAGGTCTTGGAGAGATTAGGGATAAAAGGATCATACCTAAATATAATAAGAGCTATTTACAGCAAGCCGATAGCCAACATTAAATTAAACGGAGAAAAACTCAAAGCCATCCCACTAAAATCAGGAACACGACAAGGATGTCCACTCTCTCCATACCTCTTCCATATAGTGCTTGAAGTTTTAGCAATAGCGATAAGACAACACAAGGGGATCAAGGGGATTCGTATTGGAAAGGAAGAAGTTAAGCTTTCGTTATTTGCAGATGATATGATAGTATACATAAGCGACCCAAAAAACTCTACCAAAGAACTCCTACAGCTGATAAACACCTTTGGGAATGTGGCAGGTTACAAGATCAACTCCAAAAAATCAGTTGCCTTCCTATACACAAAGGATGAGGAAGCAGAGAGGGAAATCAGAGAAGCATCACCTTTCACGATAGCTACAAAT
The DNA here is from genome assembly GCF_950005125.1 of Chionomys nivalis. Classification (NCBI taxonomy): domain Eukaryota; kingdom Metazoa; phylum Chordata; class Mammalia; order Rodentia; family Cricetidae; genus Chionomys; species Chionomys nivalis. The sequence goes on along the minus strand of NC_080105.1, from coordinate 3,697,429 downwards.
AGCATAAAATATCTTGGGGTAACTCTAACCCAGGAAGTGAAAGATCTATTTGACAAGAACTTTAAGTCTTTGAAGAATGAGCTACATATTCTTGATACAGAAGTAAGTAATTGTGTAGATTGAAAAAATATCAATATAAATTTCCAAAAATTGATAAATTCTACAAGGCTACTAAATCCAGAAAAGTCACATAATATTTTTATCAACTACCTCTATTAATGAACTTTCTAAAATACTTCAATATATATGTTTTGGCATATATTTTTGAAACTTTTTTTTTAGAAAGGGTCTCACCGTATAGTTCTGCTGTCCTGGAACTCATTATGTAGACCAGGCCTCAAACTCATAAAATTCCAGCTCCCTCTGCCCCTCGAATGCTATGAATAAAGGTGTGTGCTCCTGCACCCAGGTGACTGCATACTCTTGGTTTACACTTTAGAATAATTTTTAATAGCTTCATTGAGACCTAATTTATATGCCACAAAACTGACCCATTTAAAACTTGCAATGCAGTAATTTTTAGTTTATTAGCCGAAAAGTGCACGTGTCACCATGACTAATTTTAGAATATTTTATTATCCACAAAGGAATCCTATTACCTACACCTACATTATTATCATTTACTTGACTTTTTGAGGAATTCTATCTTCATGTCAATTATTTAGAATAATATGTATACTTATAATAACAGATGTTGGAAAAACTATCAAAATTCTTTCACAGGATTTCCAAGTTTTCGTATGTAGTGATAAATGGTGATCATCGTTTCTAATGAGGAATGAATGGAACTGTCTAGAAGTATGCAAATAGCCTACTCGGGTGACATCATAGTAATCAAAATACCAAATTTAATCCTTAGGAGATGTTCACCGCTCTGTTTATGAATTTAACCTCAAAAGAAAAATATATAAAATTGGAATCAAGTGACGTATTCAGATTAGAATTAGAGGGTGTTAACTTAAGACTAGACAAAACACTCTTAAAGCAAGTTAGTCTGAAACCTTAGCACATGAATGGTCAAGTCCATCAATATTTTCTCTCTCCAGGAGTCACAGGGCAAGTTCCTTAACCTAGGTGAAAGCCGAGATAACTAACCGGCCTATTTAGGAACAGAAACAAGTGGGAAAGGTAGCTGCAACACTTGAACCCCAGGGTTTAGGCACAACTCATTGGCTTATTTTAATTTTCTCTGTTACAAGTTTTGATATTTCATAATTGTGAATTAAATGTTTGCTCGCTGTGATCTATGATTCAGTCTTCTTTATTTTCTTTATTATTTATTTTGGATTATTCAACAACCCAACTTTTAGAAAATAGACTTAATGAAAGAGGAGTTTGTTGCTAACTGCATACAACATTGGTCTCCAGAATCGGAAGGCCTCCTGCACATGCTTCAGCACATGGATGGAATACTTCACAATCACACACCAACCACATACAGACAATTCACAGAGAGTGTCCGTGGCTGTCCCGCTTCTCCCTCCTGATCCTGTACCTGCCCACGACGGTGCTTCAACAAGCAGTTGTTGAGAGGAAGCTTTTCACTCCCCACAGGGGAACGATTCAACACTGCCTGAAACTGTCTTGTCCAAAATGATACCTAGAGGACATGTCTGAGCCGAATCCACCTCAAATACACTGAATGTGGACAGAATGCTGGATCGATAAGAGCAGTGAAAAATGAGAAAGTCCGAAACTGTGGTTAGTGTGCTCATGTGAATGAAGGAATGGGAAACAGTGAGGGGAGAGGAGATATCGCCTGACTTTCTGGAATTTAGAAATGTTAGATCCGTGGGTGGTCTGAAATGACAAGCATACTCAACTCAACCTTCCCCTATGACCCAAATAATTTAGGCAAAGTATGGTAAGAAAAGCAGTAATAATATGCATGCTTTGTTTAAGGCATGGTCTTGTTACATACTCAGGTGTATCAAACTTGTGACACATAGTGAGTGTAAGATTACAGGTATACACTAATACATCTAGCCTCCATTATTTTATTATCCTTTTATGGATAGCTATTCTTTCACCCATTCATGTGACATTTATTGAACATGTATTATGTGCTAGGTACACTTACCTAACTAGAGCAGTACACAAAATATCTCTTCCCTCAAGGAGCTTATAGCCTAGGAGGTTGAGGAAACAGAAAAAAAGTGGATAAGCATATGGGAAGCTGCATAATGCTGTCTTTGGGAGAACATTACACACATGCAAACCATAAGGAGTTTGGGGTTAGTCTGGGACATTGAGTATGCTGTGGGAACTCCTTCAGTCAATGGCTTTTGGGATAAGACCCACTTTGGCCATGGTCTCGCTTAATATAAACACAGATGTAGGGGTATGCATGAGCCCCTTGGCTGCTGAATTCAGTTCCGGTTCCCAGCGCATGCACAGGACTGTGTGGATTAATATGAATTCTGTGAGTTAACCCCTTATAAATAAATCTTTATTATATTCTAGTCTGGTCTAGCGTGGAAATATTTCTTATTGCAATTTGAGTCAGTAGGTGCAAGGAGTTTCCAGGGAAGATTTTACTGAGCAGATGAAATTTGAATAAAATCCTAAAGCAGGAACAGTATGAAAGCCATGCAAATATGTGAATAACTAAATGCTGAATTCGAAGGTCTTTCCTGGTGTGTGCACAGCAAACCTCTCAGCATGCCTAGGGCTAAGCAAGGAGTAAGGAGTAGGGATGACAGGAGGGATCTTATCTGCTGTTGTACCAATCTAGGCTTTGGATTTCCCCTGGAAGATGTCATGCAAAGGAACAGTAGGACCTGACTGTTTTTCTTCTAGGATCCCCCTGTGGAGTGCACTGGAAGCAGGGAGGTGAATTAGTACGCTATTGAAACAATCCAAGTGGGAGGTAGTCCTGACTTAAGTCAGAGTGGGAACAATAATCCATTTAAAAAATGTTCAAATTGTGGTCCTATGTTTAAAGGTGATGGTTCTGAAAGACTGGTTCTCAGCAACCACATCTGACTGAGAAAATAACCATACCTCTGCATCTGGCCCAATCTAGCACACCCACATTGTGAGTGCTGGGCATTCATTTCTCCTACTCAACTCACCTGTGATGTCCAATTCAATAGCTACAATGTGCTCATATACATTTCAATGAATTAAAAGAAAATTAAGTTTAAAAATTCAGTTTTTCTGTCTCTAAAGCACATTTCCCACGTGCTATAGCTGCAGGTAGTTAATGGCTATGCTATTTAGACAGAGCAGACCAAGGACCATTTCCGTCAGTTCGGTCTATTAGGCACTTTGCCTCACAGAGCGCTGGCCCAGAGAAAGGCAATGAATAAATGACAGGTAAAAGTGTGGTCCTAACATTGCACAAGATCACACTGTGTATTGTCCTAAACTGTAAAACTGTTTAGTACACTACAGTCTCCAACTGGAGGTTGGAAGACAGGAGTTCGAGGCCAGCCATAGCCATAGGAGAATGTCTCAAAACAAAGAAGATACTAAATGACACCTACACTATATTGAGTTGCTATGCTGTTTGGTAGGCATGGTGTAGTCAATGTATTTTTACATTACTTAACATTTTGTTGTTATTGTTAAAACAGAGTCTCACTATTATCTGGGCGGATCTCTAATTGATGGACAGAAGTGATCCTTCTGCCTCAGCCACTCCAGTACCTGGGACTACAGGCACACACCACCACACGTAGTTGAGTTAGGATACCCTCAAGTTGGAACTGAGAGTATCCTATTCGGAGGTAACCCCATAGTACATTAAGGCCTAGCTGTACTATGTATCAGCCTTAAAAACAAGAAGCAAATGTTAGTACAGGTGCAGAATTACAGTCACTTTTTTCTTCTTTCACCTGTATCCTTCCACTCTACCAGAAAATGTTTCATCAAACAATTCCTGAAAACATCTGAGAAAAAAGTCCCTGTTACCCTCCAACCATGGCCCACTTTTCCAGAACTATTCCAAGAACGAAGAACACTGATTTCAAAAGTAATACTGGTGTGCAAGGGGATTCCATAGAAAAACATATTTTTACTAAGATCAATATTTTACTTTTAACATTTTCTGCAAGGTAGAAATAAACTACAGGAATTATTTATTCCAGTGGATATTCAAATTATAAAACCCCTTGGAATGTTTCCAAGAAGTTGGCACGGTGAAGGCTGTATCAGGGAACAGAGGTTCCAGCCATCATAAGATGCATATGACCTCTGTCCCGGATCCTGGTATAAGGCTTGTAAAACCTGGAGGAATTTCTGAGTGAAAGGGGCAGGTGCCTTGTTATTCTCAAAGGAGCCCCTTTAATTCCACCTAAGCTAAAGCTGATGACGGGCATTAAAATGGGTCTCCCAGACAACTTCAGGCTGAGAATGGTCCCCTAGTAGACCTCCTGATTAAAGGGTTGGAACCTTCAGTTCAAACCACCCACTGACCTCGAGGGAAGGGAGAAAGGACTAGAAATTGGTCTCAGTAAAAACTCTTTAAATAGTGCCAATCAAGATAGATCAGGTGACCAAGGTGGTGCAAAGTAAGAACTAATTCCTGAAAGTTTTCTAACTTCCATGGCAACACACACACGGTGGGGGAGGGGGGGGACAGACAGAGAGACAGAGACAGAAACAGAAAGGCGGCAGGAGGGAGAGAGAGGCATACACAAATAAAAATTTTTAACTAAAGAAAAGGGAAGCTGGAAGATGACTCAGCAGTTAAGAGTGCTTGCTGCACTCCCAGAAGACCTAGGCTAAATTTCCAGTACCCACATGTTAGCTCACAGCCATCTGCATCCAGTTCCAGGGGATCTAACAGCCTCTCTTGGCCTCCAAGCCTATGTGAATATATATATATATATATATATATATATATATATATATATATATATATACACATGCAGGCAAAACATCCATAAATAAATCTTTTCATTTTTCTCTCTTTCTCAACCAATCCTAAGAAACAAAACTTAGGAAGGCAGAGATTTGATGCAGCTGAAGTTTGAACATACTGTGTACTGTGACTATGTGGGCAGCCTGAGTACACGCCACCATCACCTCGCCTGAACATACTGTGTACTGTGAGGATGTGGACACCCTGGGTTCCATGCCACCATCACCTTGCCTGAACATACTGTGCACTGTGTACTGTGAGGATGTGGGCAGCCTGAGCATGGACCATGCCATCATCACGTCACCTGAACATCCTGTGCACTGTGAGGATGTGGGCAGCCTGGGTACCATGCCACCATCACCTCGCCTGAACATACTGTGTATTGTGAGGTGTGGATAGCCCGAGTACCATGCCACACATCACTGATTTGCTTTTTTAAAAAGTCTCTAGCATTGACCATTTTGCCTAGAACATAGAACATGGGAGATATTCAACAAAAGTCTGTGAACAATGAATGAATTCTCTCCCCTTTTTTTTGGACAATAGCATAATATTTGTTGAAGAATTCCTTTGGTTTCAGTAGCTATAAAGAGGTAACATTTGATGACTACTATCCACAAACTATGCATATGTTTAGACATGTGTATATTTAGGTATGTATATGTGTGCATACATTTCTTTTTAAGAAAATGAATTTCTGATTAAAAATACTTGTAAGAAAACCACATGCTTGGATAGCATTACAGGTGATAATAATACTAATTCTAAAGCAAGTGGAAAAATATTTCCCAATTTATTTTGTAAGGTCAACCCTTCTTTGATACCCAACCAGATAAATAAATTAAAAGAAAAGAACTATAGACCAATATCTATTACAAAATGTGATGTAGTGAAAATAATTGCAAATTCCCCAACATATAAAATAGATAATTATCATGGATGTTCCTGTAGCCTCTTGAGGAAAAAAAAACCTACTTGTTGAAGTTTAAGTCAACATGAGTGAAGTTGAAAATAAGGCCTTGAAGGGGTTGATTAAGATTAAATGAACCGGGTATGGCAAGGAGATGAATGCCTTCAATTCCAGCACTTGGGAAGCAGAGGCAGGAATATCTCTCTCAGTATGAGGTCAGCCTGTTCTACAGAGTGAGTGCCAGGACAGCCGGGGCTATTACACAAAGAAACCCTGTCTTAGAAAAAAACAGACAAAAAAAAGAGATTAAATAAGTTATGAAGGTGGGTCCCCAATCCAGTAGCACCCATGTTCATAAGGTGAGTAAGACCCACTTTGATCTTAGACATTTAGCCGCCAGAGTATAAACAAATAAGTTAATTTAACTTTTTATGCCACTTAATCTGTGCTATTTTGTTATAGCTGCCAAACAAATCAATACTATGTCATGAATGAATGGAGCTCATCGCATTAATGTAAATTGATGTAGAACTTAAAAATCAGTTAATGTAATTCACCAAATTACTATTTGCAAAATGTACAAAATTGGCCCGGGCAGCGGAGGCACCAGCACGCAGGCAAGTCCTGGCGGCAGAGGCACCGGCGTGCAGGCAGGCCCGGGTGGCGGAGGCACCGGCATTCAGGCCCGGCAGGCAGGCCTAGGCAGCGGAAGCACCGCACCGGCGCACAGACAGGCCCGGGCGGCGGAGGCACCAGCACGCAGGCAAGTCCGGGCGGCAGAGGCACCGGCGTGCAGGCAGGCCCGGGTGGCGGAAGCAGCGACAGTCAGGCCCGGCAGGCAGGCCTAGGCGGCGGAAGCACCGGTGCGCAGGCAGGCCCAGGTGGCGGAGGCACCGGCAGGCAGGCCTAGGCGGCGGAAGCACCGGCGCACAGACAGTTCCGGGCGGCGGAGGCACCGGCAGGCAGGCCCGGGCGGCGGAGGCACTGGATACAGGATAGTGCCGGCAAGAAACAGTGAAGCCTGCACTGAGAACAGATTGCCCCGCTACAATTAAATCAAACCCAATAGATAGCATCGGTAAGAGGAGATGGGCAGACGCCAAGGCAAGAATTCACCCAACAATCTGAAAAACAACATGAAAACACCAGAACCCAATGATCTTACAACACAAGGACTTGAACACCCTATCACAGGAGAAGAGGAAAAAACTGACTTTTTGAAAGCAATAGAGTCCCTTAAACAACATGTAAAAAACGCCCTCATAGAAATGGATGAGAAGTATAACAAAAAGTTTGAAGAAATGAGTAAATACGTAAATGATACCCTGGGAAGCCAAGAAAAAACGATCAAACAGGTAATGGAAACAATCCAAGAATTGAAAACTGAAATGGAAGCAAGGAAGAAAACACAAACTGAGGACCAGCTGGATATGGCAAATATAGGTCAACGAGCAGAGACTACAGAAACAAGCATAATCAATAGAATACAAGAGATAGAAGAAAGAATCTCAGATTCTGAAGACAACATAGAGAAAATAAACGGACTGATCAAAGAAAACACCAAAACCAACAAATTCTCATCACAAAACATTCAGGAAATATGGGACACAATAAAAAGACCAAACCTAAGAATAATAGGGATAGAAGAAGGAGAAGAGGCACAGCTCAAAGGTCCAGAAAACATTTTTAACAAAATTATGGAAGAAAACTTCCCCAACATAAAGAAAGATATTCCTTTGAATATTCAAGAAGCATACAGAACACCAAACAGACTGGATCAAAAAAAAAACGTCCCCTCGCCATATAATAATCAAAACACAAAATATACAGATTAAAGAAAGAATATTAAGAGCTGCAAAGGAAAAAGGCCAAGTAACTTATAAAGGTAAACCGATCAGACTTACACCTGACTTCTCTCTGGAAACCATGAAAGCCAGAAGGTCCTGGATAGAGGTACTACAGAAACTAAGAGACCATGGATGCAAACCCAAACTACTATACCCAGCCAAGCTATCATTCACTATCAATGGAGAAAACAAGACATTCCAGGATAAGAACAAATTTAAACAATACGTTGCCACAAATCCAGCCCTACAGAAAGTAATAGAAGGAAAATCACAACCTAAGGAATCCAACATTGCCAACACTGCCTGCAATAACCCAGGCATCTAGCGACCCTTCAACAGCACAACTCAAAGAAGGGAGACACACAAACTCTTCTACCAAAAGCAGTAAGAATAACCGGAGTTAACAACCACTGGTCATTAATATCACTTAATATTAATGGTCTCAATTCACCAATAAAAAGGCACAGGCTAAGAGATTGGATACGAAAACAGGATCCAACAGTCTGCTGTTTGCAAGAAACTCATCTCAACCACAAAGACAGGCATCTACTCAGAGTAAAGGGTTGGGAAAAGGTTTTTCAAGCAAATGGTCCTAAGAAAAAAGCAGGTGTGGCCATACTAATTTCTAACAAAACTGACTTCAAACTAAAATCAATCAGAAGAGATCGACAGGGACACTTTATACTCATAACAGGAACGATTCAGCAGGATGAAGTCTCAATCCTGAAGATCTATGCCCCTAATATAAAAGCACCCACTTATGTAAAAGAAATATTGCTAAAACTCAAGGCAGACATCAAATCACACACACTAGTAGTAGGAGACTTCAACACACCTCTCTCACCAATGGACAGGTCAATCAGACAGAAAACTAATAGAGAATTAAGAGAATTGTTGGAGGTAATGAATCAAATGGACTTAACAGACATCTATAGAACACTCCACCCAAATAGGAAAGAATACACCTTCTTCTCTGCAGCTCATGGAACCTTCTCGAAAATTGACCACATACTTGGAAACAAAGGAAACCTCCACAGATACAAAAAAATATCAGTGTCCACCTGTGTCTTATCAGATCACCACGGATTAAAGTTAGAAGCCACCAACAAAGCTACCCCCAGAAAGCTGACAAACTCATGGAAACTGAACAGTCAACTACTGAACCACACCTGGGTCAAGGAAGAAATTAAGAAAGAAATTAAAGTCTTCCTTGAATTTAATGAAAACAAAGAGACAACATACTCAAACCTATGGGACACAATGAAAGCAGTGCTAAGAGGAAAGTTCATAGCACTAAGTGCCCACTTAAAGAAAACGGAGAAAGCATACATTGGGGACTTAACAGCACACCTGAAAGCTCTAGAAAAAAAAGAAGCAGACGCGCCCAGGAGGAGTAGAAGACTGGAAATAATCAAACTGAGGGCAGAAATCAACAAAATAGAAACACAGAAAACAGTCCAAAGAATCAATGAAACAAAAAGTTGGTTCTTGGAGAAAATCAACAAGATTGACAAACCCCTATCCAAACTAATTAAACGACAGAGAGAGAACACGCAAATAAATAAGATCAGAAATGAAAAGGGGGACATAACCACAGACACAGAGGAAATTCAGAGAATCATTAGATCTTACTACAAAAGCCTGTATGCCACAAAACTGGAAAATGCAAAAGAAATGGACACTTTTTTAGATAAGTACCATATACCAAACCTAAACCAAGACCAGGTGAACGATCTAAATAGACCTGTTAGTCGCAAAGAATTAGAAACAGTTATCAAAAATCTCCCTTCCAAAAAAAGCCCAGGGCCAGATGGTTTCAATGCAGAATTCTACCAGAACTTCCAAGAAGAGCTAATACCTATACTTCTTAATGTATTTCACAATATAGAAACAGAAGAGTCATTGCCAAATTCCTTTTATGAAGCTACAGTTACCCTGATACCAAAACCACACAAAGACCCAACCAAGAAAGAGAATTACAGGCCTATCTCACTCATGAACATCGACGCAAAAATTCTCAATAAAATACTGGCAAACCGAATCCAAGAACACATTAGAAAAGTTATCCATTATGATCAAGTAGGCTTCATTCCAGAGATGCAGGGCTGGTTCAACATACGCAAATCTATCAATGTAATCAACCATATAAATAAACTGAAAGAAAAAAACCATATGATCATTTCATTAGATGCTGAAAAAGCATTCGACAAAATTCAACACTCCTTTATGATAAAGGTCTTGGAGAGATTAGGGATACAAGGGACATACCTAAATATAATAAAAGCTATTTACAGCAAGCCGACAGCTAACATTAAATTAAATGGAGAAAAACTCAAAGCCATCCCACTAAAATCAGGAACATGACAAGGATGTCCACTCTCTCCATACCTCTTCAATATAGTGCTTGAAGTTCTAGCAATAGCAATAAGACAACATAAGGGGATCAAGGGGATCCATATTGGAAAGGAAGAAGTTAAGCTTTCATTATTTGCAGATGATATGATAGTATACATAACCGACCCCAAAAACTCTACCAAAGAACTCCTACAGCTGATAAACACCTTTGGTAATGTGGCAGGATACAAAATCAACTCCAAAAAATCAGTTGCCTTCCTATACACTAAGGATAAGGAAGCAGAGAGGGAAATCAGAGAAGCATCACCTTTCACGATAGCCACAAATAGCATAAAATACCTTGGGGTAACTCTGACCAAGGAAGTGAAAGATCTATTTGGCAAGAACTTTAAGTCTTTGAAGAAAGAAATTGAAGAGGACACCAGAAAATGGAAGGACCTCCCTTGCTCTTGGATTGGGAGGATCAACATAGTAAAAATGGCAATTCTACCAAAAGCAATCTATAGATTCAACGCAATCCCCATCAAAATCCCATCAAAATTCTGCACAGATCTGGAGAAGACAATAATCAACTTTATATGGAAAACAAAAAACCCAGGATAGCCAAAACAATCTTATATAATAAAGGATTGTCTGGAGGCATTACCATCCCTGACTTCAAACTCTATTACAGAGCTACAGTACTGAAAACGGCTTGGTACTGGCATAAAAACAGAGAAGTCGACCAATGGAATAGAATAGAAGACCCTGACTTTAGCCCACAAACCTATGAACACCTGATTTTCGATAAAGGAGCTAAAAGTATACAATGGAAAAAAGAGAGCATCTTCAACAAATTGTGCTGGCAAAACTGGAAGTCAATCTGTAGAAGAATGAAAATAGATCCATATATATCACCATGCACAAAACTCAAGTCCAAATGGATTAAAGACCTCAATATCAGTCCAAACACACTGAACCTGATAGAAGAGAAAGTGGGAAGTACTCTACAACACATGGGCACAGGAGAACACTTCCTACGTATAACCCCAGCAGCACAAACACTAAGGACATCATTGAATAAATGAGACCTCCTGAGACTGAGAAGCTTCTGTAAAGCAAAGGACACTGTCACTAAGACAGAAAGGCAACCCACTGACTGGGAGAAGATCTTCACCAACCCCGCAACTGACAAAGGTCTGATATCCAAAATATACAAAGAACTCAAGAAATTAGACCGTAAAAGGTTAATCAATCCAATTATAAAATGGGGCACTGAGCTGAACAGAGACTTTTCAACAGAAGAAGTTCAAATGGCCAAAAGTCACTTAAGATCATGCTCAACTTCCTTAGCAATCAGGGAAATGCAAATCAAGACAACATTAAGATACCATCTTACACCGGTCAGAATGGCTAAAATCAAAAACACCAATGATAGCCTCTGCTGGAGAGGTTGTGGAGAAAGGGGCACTCTCATCCATTGCTGGTGGGAATGCAAACTTGTGCAACCACTTTGGAAAGCAGTGTGGCGGTTTCTCAGGAAAGTCGGGTTCAACCTACCTCTTGACCCAGCAATACCACTATTGGGAATATACCCAAGAGATGCCCAAACATACAACAAAAGTATATGCTCAACTATGTTCATAGCAGCATTGTTTGTAATTGCCAGAACCTGGAAACAACCTAGATGTCCTTCAATGGAAGAATGGATGAAGAAAATATGGAATATATACATATTAGAGTACTACTCAGCAGTAAAAAACAATGACTTCTTGAATTTTGCATACAAATGGAAGGAAATTGAAAACACTATCCTGAGTGAGGTAAGCCAGACCCAAAAAGAGGAACATGGGATGTACTCACTCATATTTGGTTTCTTGCCATAAATAAAGGACATTGAGACTATAATTCGTGACTCTAGAGAAGCTAAATAAGAAGGTGAACCCAAAGAAAAACATATAAGCATCCCCCTGAATATTAACCTTCATCAGGCGATGAAAGAAGACAGAGACAGAGACCAACATTGGAGCACTGGACTGAAGTCTCAAGATCCAAAGGAGGAGCAGAAGGAGAGTGAGCACGAGCAAGGAACTCAGGACGGCGAGGGGTGCACCCACACACTGAGGCAATGGGGATGATCTATCGGGAACTCACCAAGGCCAGCTGGCCGGGGACTGAAAAAGCATGGGACAAAACCGGTCTCACTGAACATAATGGACAATGAGGACTACTGAGAACTGAAGAACAATGGCAATGGGTTCTTGATCCTATTGCATGTAATGGCTTTGTGGGAGCCCAGGTAGTTTGGATGCTCACCTTACTAGACCTGGATGGAGGTGGGTGGTCCTTGGACTTCCCACAGGGCAGGCCCGGATTACTCTTAAGGATGATGAGGGAGGGGAACTCGATGGGGGAGGGGGAGGGAAATGGGAGGTGGTGGCAGGGAGAAGGCAGAAATCTTAAATAAATAAATAAATAAAAATATTTTAATGTGAAGATAAAAAAAAAAAGAAAATGAAGCAGGTTTTTGCTAATTATATAAAGTATATTACAGGCATATCACATAATCCAGGTAAGGCAGTTATAGAAAGATCAAATCAATCTATAAAGGATATATTAAACAAAGAGAAAGAGATAATAAAGATCCCCAGAAATAAATTACACAATGTTTTATTAACCTTGACTTTTCTTAGCTAATCAGAAAGGAACAATCACTGCAGAGAGAAATTTGATAATAATAATAATAATAAAAACTTCTGAATTAAATGACCTGGTGTGTTTCAAGGATATGTTGACCTCAGAATGGTGGTACCTCTTCCACACTGGGACCAAACACAATCAGTTCTGTGGAAAGAAACAACTTTATTCTAGCTGTGTGCGACCTTGACTTGGGTAAAGTCCCTGTCACATACAAGTAACTGTGTGATTTTGAAAATGTGACTATCTGGTGGTCAATTTTATTTTCTCTACTTTGCAATAAATCTGCAATATCCTGTCACCTCACAGCCACAGTCAAGTGGGTTTTCTGTGTCAGGTAAGATATTGTGAGGCTAGGTCAGGCGAGAAGAGGTGAGAAGAGCCAAGGTGAGACAGAACAAAAACTGTGGGATGGTAGGTGTGCAGCTCTGACCACAAGGCCCTCCCTCTGTCCCTCAAGAGCAGACAGACCATGGAGACCTGATCACTGCACTTGTCCTGTGCTGAGCTGCAAGTCTGTGGCGTGTAGAACCCAGTGTTCAGATGCTCCACAATGTTTATCCTGCTAGAGACACCTCAGACCTTTCCCACCAAAGTCACATCCCACCAGAAAGTGACAACCACCAAATAGAGCCACAGCCAATACATCCAATCATAAATGGTGTGTGAGGTTTTAGTTTGCCTCTGATGCATTCTGGTCCAATGAGCATCCAGTCGGAGACTCTTAACCACTCAGACTTGACCTTGTTCTTCCTGTCTGTGATACTGAGCAGGTTCGGGCTAGGAAGTGCTAAGGAACTGCTGAGGCCTTGTGGAGGAAGAGGCCGGTGGAGTTCCACAAGGTGAGAGCAGCCACAGATTAGCGAGGCCGGGCTCAGCATCTGTCTGGGGTGGGCCCCACATGCGGAAGACCCCAATCTCCTCACAATCGGGGCCTTAGCCCAGCTCCAGTGAGGGCTGGGGCAGTCTTCTCAGAGCCTACTGATTCCTCACAGCCCAAGTTCTCGTGAGGCTTAGATGCCTGCTGTGAAGAGTCAGGATGACAGGATGCCATTCTGAAAGGACAGCATTATTACATTAGTATTTCATCCAAGTTTTAAATTCATAAGCCTAGCTTTGTCCATATTTCCTTACTTCATCTTAGCACCTGTGGGATCTGCAATGCCCACTTTCTCATTGCCTACTTGAGTAACTTTAATAGTCTTTCATTTTCCTTTGCTAGTGTGCCTAGAGATTTATCAGTGTTATTTAGATATGTATCTTTCTCTTGCTTCTTGTCATGTTTATTTTCAATTTATTAAGTTTAAAAAATTGATTAATGGCTTCTTATTCACTTTCCTTTTAGTATTTATATAAAAATTTATGTCACAAATTGTAAATCTACTTTATCCAAGCCCTTGGGAGACATGAGTTTTAGAACAGTGTGGGCTACACAGGGAGTTCTGGATACCATGGGCCATGTTATGGCATGAGATCTTATTGTGGGAGATACAAACAAAATCCGAATGTATTCACTTTCATATAAAATCATTTAATTTTTATTTTTCTAATTATTGTTTAACTTTATTCCATAAAGTTTATTTGTGTGCACCTGCTCGTTTCCCTGTTGTACTCCCTCCATCTAAAATATTTGCCCTCACAGTTCTGCAAAATTTTTCATTCTTTCCTATTTTTTCTAGATTCCATTTATGAAAAAAGATATGTGTTATTTGTATTTTGGAGAGTTGTCTATGTCTTTGACTTGTTATACATGATTGCAACAACTTTCTTGAGAATTATGTAATTTTTTTCTATAATTTTATTTGTTGATTGATTATCTTGCATGATTTATGCATATAATGTTTTCTTTATCCATGCATATATTGGTGTTTATCTAATCTTATTCCCTGAATCATTTGTTATAGGAAGTGCAATGATAAGAATTACACTCAAACTCACACACACACATATATGTGATTCAGTATAGTGAACTCCCCTGGAAAGTATGCACATCCAGGAGTGATACAGCTGGTACGTCTATGTTAAATTTTCAGCCACAGCTATTATTATAGCATCCACAGTAACTGAGATATTTTATTTTACAATGATCATAGCATATGTGTTCTTTTTTCCTCACTTCCTATGCAGCATTTAGAAAAATTTAGATTTGGTAAAAAATGTAATCATTAAAGAGACACTCAAAGCTGAAATTATGGGCACTCCAAATATTATTATACGTTGTGAGAAATGGGTCTTGGGACTCAAGAAAATGACAACACAATCTAGAGTATTTGTGTCAGGCTGTAAGTCCTGTTGAAATTTATTCTTATGCAGATTGTTACCATGGTCAGAATTTGACCTTGTATTACTACATGCTTGGGTATCTCAAAGTGGTCCATTTGGTAAGCAGCATGTACTTGTGTGTAACTGGGGTAACTTTACACACATATTTGTATTCCATATGTTTGTTGGCATTTGAGACACTATCTCAGATATGCCGATTATGAGAAATTGTTTTCAGCATGTAGAAAATGAAACTCTGCTCTTGAACTTCTACCATACACAAACTGCACCAAATGTGTCATGGATGTCAAAATGAGACGTGATTCCCTAAAAATGCCAAAGAATACAGTAGAGAAAATCTTCCAAGTTTTGAGCATAGGAAAGGGTTTTCTGAGTAGGACTCTTGTCTATTCAGTAAATGAGACAAAAACAATCAACAAATAGGATCATATGAAATTAAAACTTTTTATTTTGGCATAATAAAATATCATTTAAATGGGGATTACACAATATGAGAAAATCACTGGTGCAATGGTGACTTGAGAGTTATTGTGTATTTAACTTTCTGCTGATCTGGTGAGGCCTGCACTCTAGGTAGGAATTAGTACCTGGCACTGCGTCCATGGTCAAAAGAGCATGGCTGGATGAGGCATAGAGTCCTTTAAGATGACGTTAATGTTGTTACTTTGTGTGACAAGAGTAACTGCTTCGTAAATATTTCTGATTCTATGGATAGATGTCTTCAGCTGTCAGGCTTGGTCAGAGGCTCTTATTTATGGAGTGCATAGCAGCAAATGCACAACCTCATAATTTCAAAATGTTGAAATGTCCATGAATGTTCATTCCTAATTGGGACCTGTAGACCAACCATTCCCCTAGACAGGGGAAACGTCATGGAAATGGGTCCTGAATGTCCTGCCTGAGAGTGAGGAGGACTGCTGTGACATGCTGTCTTAAGGCATGACCCAGCCATTGCTCACTCACATGAGCTGTAATCACCTGCAGCTTCAGGTGACCATGTTCAGAACTGACCGTTAACCTATCTGTCCTGAACCGGACAGCTGGAGGAGACAGCCTGCTGGTGGAAGAAAAAGCCTCCTAAGCTTTTGTCTTAGTACAGAAAATAAAAAGGAAACTTGAAGACAGCCATTTGTTTTACTTATCAGTTCCCCCTTTCTTTATCTGACATCCAGGGAAGACTGTGTAATTCCTATTTCCTCAAATTAATGAGTTTCTTGAGATTAATACAGGAGTATAGGTACGGGATTACTTACAGGAATATGAATAACAAATGTGTAGTATCACAAAGGCTCCCATTAGAATGGGGGACTCAAAAAACTAGAACCATGAACATGTCTGCATGACTTGTTTGCAACTGACTGAGACGGAGGTTCTCATTTCTTCAGTTCTAACTTAAAACCTATGTAAGCTTGGGAGCAGAAGGGCCTTATTATTCTTTTAAGTTCCAGCTTTCCCAGCCATAATTTAAATGCTGAGTCTTATGAACTTCCTAACTCTTTCCTTAGAACTTTCTGAGACTTAAGGAAATACTTCCACCCAGGGAAGAGCACACCTGTTGTAATCCCATATCAAATAATGAGTCCAGAAAGCTTACATTTAGGACTGTAAAACTACATGTATACATGTATATGCACGTAACAACAATGAAGGAAAAGAGAGGCCATACATGAGAAACAGCAAGGGAGAGTGTAGGGAGGTTTTGCAAAGATTAAAGAGAAGAGGAAATAATGTAATTATAATCTCAAAAATAACAGAAAATATTTATGTCAAAAAGGAAGTTTTTACATAATATTTCATCCTTTCCTTAAAATATTAGTTGGTTCCACAAGATCACAGTCTACCATGGAGCTCTGCAAAGGCACTTAAGCTGCACACCAGTGCTGAAGTTCCTAGTGAAGCAAACTTTATTGTTCACCTCCTCTGTAAGCACAGCTCCAGCATGGTGAGTGACTCGGCCATAAAGCACTGCTTCTCTCATACATAGTTTTTTCAGCAAAACCTATCATTCATCATCTTCCAGTCTATGATATTTGTGAGAGCTGTGTTTGTGATAACCAAACATCCTAGTGCTTCCTTTGAGCCAGTCCATCAGAAATGATTTCATGAATATTTCATTAGATTATGTATCCTTTTTGTCATGAAGGTTTATTTTTTTATCTTTCTAAATTTTTATTTTATAGCAATTGTCATATTTAGAGATGTAAATAACACATTTAAAAACCTCCCCAGGGCCAAAGGATGCCAGAGTATTTACAAAGACATGGGGTAGGGGAGGCAAGACAGGAGCGTGAGGCTCAAGGGCTTGGGTTCAACCCAGGCCCTGCCCCAGACTTGGACAGATGCCAACCACCAGCACTGTGTTGTGGGCTCAGGGAGCATCACACAGCCTGGGGCCCTCTACTCACAGGATCTGGTGGGAGACCTCTAGCTAACTGAAGGCCCCACTTCCTATCCAGGAAGCTCCCCTACACCCCACAAGCCAGTTCAAGGGGCCCCTGGGAAGCACCAAAGGACAGGGGCAGTGTGAGGGACACACAGGCTGGGACAGGTGTCAATGGATGATCTGGCCTGCCCTGGGGTGAGACAGGGACACACACATACGTGTGCGTACATGAACAAACCATACCTTCACAGAAAAACTGCAAAGGGGGAGGTTTCTCCTGTGGGTTTTGTCTTCTAAGTCTCCATGTCTACGATGTTATTTTTTTGCTATTATTATTATTATTTTGTTTCTTCAACAGTGACAAACTGAGGTAAACATCTGTAACCAACACCTTTCCTAAGGGGCAAAGGGTCCCAACCCAACAGACAGAGACAGTACCAGTGGTGGCAGCAAGAGCGGAGCCTGACCCAGCCTGAGTCCGGTTCAGGGTCAGGCTGGTTGCTGCCTTTGAAGGATAGGGCTGGGCTACATACCTAATGTCTCTTCTGAGGACTACCAGATACTACAAGGGAGAGGCCTCCCACACAGGATCTCCACAGAGAGAGGGTGCACATGGGACGCGGGATGTCTACTGTGGAATCTCGCTTGCTTGTTATTGCAGATCAGGGTGGAGAGGCCTAAGGCAAGAGGAGAAGTAGCGGCTGGGAAGGAGGGCCTGGTGGCCCCAAGTGGGCCAGGGCAGTGATGGGGGCCTTCTGAGATTCGGCTCTCGGCAGGAGGAGGGGTTTGCTACTTACCTGGCATGTGGGCCCTGTGTCCACTAGGGAAGTGGTGGCACCCCAGGAAAGTGGGACCAGGCCCTGGAGCAACCACAGTTTGTAAACTGGACTCAGGCAGGGCAGGGAGACCTATAGCCCTTTGTGGTGGGAGCAAGGGGTTATGTAGAGAGGTGGGGGCTCCAGGCTGAGGGGTGGTTGGTGCCCCTTGCAGCTAGCCAGCCAGTCCCACTATGGAACCTCTTAGAATGACCCAGAACTTTTGGAGGGACCCTAAGAGAGGCAACCCAGGCTGGCCAGTTGGGTGGTGCCAGGCGGAAGGCACAGCCTCCCTGTGCTGAGGTTATTACAGGGGTTCCTTAAGCCTCCACATTGAGTAGGAGTCCCAAAGGAGAGCAGGGACAAGGTGAAATCCTGTTTTGCTGCCGAAGAACCTGAGCCAACAGCAGGTGTCTCCTGGGATTCCCTGAGGAGTGTGGTAAAACACAGGCCTGGCTCTTGGCAGCTGCCTGGTGAGGTGTCCGGACCCTCAAAGTCACCAGACACACATCACACTCACTCTGACTTCAACGACTTCCTGTCCCATCCACGGATGCGCTCCTCCCCTGCAAGGGTACTGCCCTAGAACCGTGAGGCTCACACACGTGATTGACAAACCCCAGGAATAACTAGCGCAACTGTTTCCCTGCTTGCTGAGTGCCCAGGGAAGGAGCAGCTGGGCTGTGAATGCACCCCCTTACCCTAGAGACACAGGAGTGCCAAGCCTCCCGTTCTCCTGCCATCTGTTCCCCTATACCCTCAGGAGGGGTACCTACTGGAACTCTGTTCCCAATGGCCTCATGGCTGCGGTAATGGCTCTCCCTTCTGGGATCTAAGTACCCATCACCAGGAAGAGGTGAGGGGGCATCTCTAATATTCGGGTCTGTTCCTGCACACAACTTTTGCTACCTTTAGGGGGCTTGGCCTCTCCCTCTGACCTCCTGGGCACCACTGTTGTCAACCCAGTGCCTGTTCCCAGCCAGTTTCTAAGGGTCTCGTGCTCATCTCTGCCCAACACCAAAGGCCCCTTTCTGTGCCCAGATGGGTTTGGATGGAAGATTGTAGGGTGATCTGCCAAGGGGTGTGAAGCGCCAGAAGTGTCCAGGTTCCAGAGCTCAGTCTGGCCCACAAGCTCCCAGCCTTTGTCAGGGGCCTCGGCTCCTCTGGGCTGAGGCTGGCCACACACATGGTCATCCGCTAACTATGTCACCAGCCCACCACCGACCCGGGTGTCTGGGCCTCCTAGTCTACACTACTCCCTCCCACCGCGCTGTGGCTGCTCCCTGTCCTCAGTACGGGTTGGAGCATACGCGGCTTCCCCGCAGCGACTGCTCTGCTCCTAGCAGCTCAGACGCAGATTTCGATGGCCGTGGCCAGCACCACCTGCCCTTTGCTCTTGTCTGCACGGCCATCGGTCTTGCCCGAGGGAGCGGAAGGAGCCAGACCAGCCTCAGGCACGGGCACGGGCACGGGCACCGGAACGGGCACCACGCTGGGCGGCGAGGACCGTGAACCGCTGCCACTCTCGGTGAGCACGGTGCGCTTGAGCGGTGCAGGAGCCTCGAGGCGCAGGGGCCCGGGCAGGCGGTCCCCAGGAGGTTTGCGTGCACGGTGCGAAGGCCGCCGCCGAAGCTCAGATGTGAGCTCTTGTTTGAGGAAGCTGAAGACCTCCTTGGCCGGCCCGCGACGCTCGGGCTCCAGAGCCAGCAGCCGCTGGAACATGCGCAGTGCAGGCTCGGTGAAGCGGCGCCACTGCGAAGGCAGCCCCGGCAGGCGGCCCCGCTGCCAGCGCAGGAACTCCTCGAAGAAGGCATCGGCGCCCGACGCAGCCTCCCACGGGAAGTTGCCGGTGAGCACACAGAAGATAAGCACTCCGAACGCCCACACATCCACGCCTGTGTCCACCGCGAAGCCATCGGCACGGCCCGCCTGGCACACCTCGGGCGCTGTGTAGGGTATAGTGCCGCTCCCACGCTTCACACGGCAGCCCACGCGCCGCGTCATGCCGAAGTCCGCCAGCTTCACACGGCGGCACTCACGGTCACACAGCAACACGTTCTCGGGTTTGATGTCGCGGTGCACTAGCTGTCTGCTGTGCATGAAGTCCAGCGCCAGCCCCAGCTGCTGCACACAGCGCTTCACCGTGTCCTCGGGGAGGCCCACCTGGGGAGGGATGATGTCAAACAGGTCTCCAGCAGGCGCGCACTCCTGGGCAAAGACATAGCATTCCTCAGTCTCGAAGACCACGTCGAAGACCTTGATGATGAAGGGGCTGGATGACAGGCTGTTGGTGATGCTCACTTCACGCAGGAAGTTCTTCAGCTTTGTCTTGCTCTTATTCACAAATCTCAGCGCCATTTTGGTGCCTGTGCCCTTGTAAGCCACCAGGTCAACCTTCCCGTAGGTCCCTTTACCCAGCTCCCGGACAAGCTCGTAGTGCTTGGTAAGGTCGCTGGCAGTCAGTGTGCGCAGTGTCCGTGCTTGCATGTCTTCTGTGAGGAGGGGCACACCTGCACCTGGTACAGGGGCGGCCCCCGGCCCGCAGCAAGGCAGGGAGTGGAGCGGTTCAGGCTCTGGGCAGCCCGCGCTCATCTTCTCCCTGGGCTGGGGCCGCGGGGACGCCGCGGCAGGGGGTCTGGGCGCCCTGTCGGTCTTCGTCAGCCTGGCCCGAGAGGGGCTCAGGGCACCACCACCACCATAAGCCGGGACGCGGAGGGCGTCGCTAGGGGCTCGGTTGCCCAGGTCCCGGGGCTTTGGGGTGCCCGCGGCTTCTCGTTAGCAAGAGGGTCTGCTCTCGCTGTCCTAGGTTTGGGGGATCCTGTGTACCGGAGAAGCAGGGAGGGCTACCGCCCCGAAGCTGGGTCGCTCTCTGTCTTCAGGTGTGCGGTTGCAGCAAGCAGATCTTAGGGGGCCCGGGATGGAGCGGTCGCCGCGCGCTGGGTCCCGGTAACCGCGTGCGGGGCTGGAGGTCACGGCTCAGCCGCTGGGGGGCTCGGGCGCCGCCGCTGCAAGCAGCCCGGCCCTGCGGGCCCCTGCCCCGGCCTGGCGCGGGCTGAGGCTGCGGCTCCTGCTTCGGCTCCCGCTCCACCCGGTGTTCGGGCTCCAGCGCCGGCGCCCGCCCGAGCTGCGCTCCATCGCGTTCTCCTGTCATGAAGGTTTAAGTAAGTATATGACCTTCCTTCCAACTTTTATAGAAGTCAGATTGATCCCACATGTTCTCATAGTCTACAATGTCATGTGTCAAGCTTTGACAGGATGTTTCATTGATATTTTGAAAGTCTTTTGTACTTCAAGCAGTTGAGAGACAGATTACTCCCTGACCAAGACAGTCTCTTTGCAGGCCATGTTAAGGTTCAAAAGCAAGTTCTAGCATGTGTTTTCCTTTTCTCTGTATAAAAAGTTGAACCTAAGTGGCATCTTCTATCACCTGCATTCCAAACAGAGAGTTACATAAGTGGCATATTCTATCACCTTTATTCTAAAGAGAGAATTGCATTCTAATTATATACAAGTGTAGTGAATTTTGTCCTATGGAATTTTAATGGATACTGCAGTTTCACATATGATCTTGATTCTTCCATAAACCTTCTGATTTATGATAAGTCTATTTTCTGGCTTTGTTCACATCTTTCCATTTCCATTTAGAAAACTCTACAGATTTTATCTCTTTACAAAATGTATTTAGTCAGAAAAAGTTTTTTGAACTTCGTTTCAGAGAAGCAATAAAAACTGAATATACCAACTCTTTGAATTCATTATTTCTATATTACATTTGTCATATAAAGAAACAAGCTAAGAGAATGTGTTTGTAAAGTTGTTTGATGTTGGTATTTTGTTTTCAGTACAACTTACATTTTTTTTTATCCAAGACCCTTTCCACAATATTTCTAGTGTCACAGAGTCAGAGACTTAAGGAATGCTAAATTTAAGCAAGTGATGGAGAAGATATGAATTACCAATCTTTTGGGTGGGAAAATATGGAGAATAAAACCCGGATGGATGGATGGATGGATGGATGGAGATAGACAATATGTGAGGAAAGCCTCTATTTGTTAATGCTTTAATGATTGTCATTCCATGTCATCATGGAAGTATAGGAAGTAGTACAATGGGTATCCTTCTTTGAGAAATCAAACCCACACT
Source organism: Chionomys nivalis (assembly GCF_950005125.1). NCBI lineage: Eukaryota > Metazoa > Chordata > Mammalia > Rodentia > Cricetidae > Chionomys > Chionomys nivalis. The sequence goes on along the minus strand of NC_080105.1, from coordinate 3,675,150 downwards.
GTATATGATATTTTTAAAGGGTGGTAATGTTTATTTTATCACAATTTCAGAGGTTATAATTCATAGTCATGCAGGAGAAGAGATGGGTAGGATATGGTTAATGACAACATATATCCATTCAAGTATGTTCCCTATGATGTTTCCTCCAACTAGATACATCACCTACTTTCTTTTTTATTTTTTATTAAATTTATTTTTAGAACAATCTTTTCTTATTTTACAATAATATCCCAGTTCCCACTCCCTCACCTCTTCCTGCTCTCCCCACCTTCCTTTCACCCCAGCCTCCATAAACTCCTCAGAAAGTGTAAGGCTTCCCAAGTGGAGACAAAAAGTCTGACACATCAGTTTGAGGCAGGACTGAGGCCCATTCCACTATATCTAGGCTGAGCAAGGTATCCCGCCAAAATGAATTGTCTCCAAAATGCCAATTCAAGTACTAGGAATAATCACAATAATAATGTAAATCTCTCTGATAATCTGTAAAAGAGGAACTGGGGAAAACTCAAAATCATGTCCCAGATATCAGGCTGATCAGCTTTCAAACAACAAATGAAATCATGGTTATCTGGAATATCAAGATGTAGATGTAGGCTCAGTTCAGTTTCCAGTGGTCTTTTGTTACATTCAGTTTCTGGTTGTATGTTTTAGAAATTATCATATAAGAAATTATCTCAAACCTTTTCAAGTATACAAAGCAACAGTCAGATTATGATATAGTACTGCCTTGATTATTTTAATTATAGCTCATAAATGTGGGAATATAATCAGTCAAATTAAGAACATTAATAGTTTCTTCAGATTTCTTGTCAACACTTATTTGTATTTTAATGTCAAATTTGATTATCTCTGAAATGCTGGTATTAGAAAGCTTGAAATAAAACAGTAAAGGACTACTATACTCATGAACTCCAAAATCAAGGCAGTCAACAATAAGGCACGGAAGAGAAAGGCACTCACAGGCCCCCACGCATTACTGAGAAACTGGTGACAGTTGATGGTTTTTTGAGGAGGAAATGTCAGTTTAATTTAGGGTGTGAATACCAGGTGGTTTGAGCAAACTTAGTAATGGCTCTTACACATGAGCATATGGGCATGCAGTGTCACCCTAGGTAGGTTATTTAAAACAAAAACAGGCATGGGGTTAGGAATGTTGGAATTAAGAGAGTGCATCAGGAACCATTGAAAAGGAATAAAGGCAAATATGAACAAAGTCACTGTATACATGTATTAAATTCTCAAAGAATTTCAAAACTGTCTATGTAAAAGGTCACAGCTCAATAACATTAAAATCTGATGTAAAGTTTTATCTTTTGGAAGAAAAGTATGAGAAAGTCACTGTCAGTGCAACTTAGATTTTTTTGATAATGGACTAGAAGCATTTTTTTTCTGCAGACCCAGATAAGGGGCCTGGCCTAGTTGATTCACTTGTGCTTTGAATTGTCTTCTTTTTTCCTTTTTTAGGATGAATTACATAATGCCTGTGATTCTCTTTTAGCATTTCCACAAATGTTTTCATTATCTTCAGGGAAAGGTCATCTTAAGTGGCATTTAATTTTCTATCATCCAGTGAATAAATATTTGACTGTGAAAGTAGCCTAGAACCTGACTGAAACACAAACAATTGGGAAGCCATGTGATTCAGTTACTTAATTGTATTTTGATTTTTCGGGACAAGTTTTCTTTGTGTAGTTTTGGAGCCTATCCTGGAACTCACTCTGTAGAACAGGCTGGCTTGAAATCGGCTACTTAATTTTAAAACTGATTATTGTTTTTTTTTATTCCCTGTGGACTCTGTAATTATTTTTGGATATGTCCTGTCTTAGAGTTTTAAAGTTTTTATTTCTGTGAAGAGACACCATAACCACAGCAACTCTAATGAAGGAAAACATTTAATAGGGCGTGACTCACAGGTTCAGAGGTTTATAGTCTATTATCATCACTGCAGGACAATGAGGCATACAGGTAGATACGGTACTTTAGAAGGATCTGAAAGTGGAGAAGGAGCTACATCTTGATCCCACAGGGAAAAAAACGTGCTCTGAAACACTAGGCATGGCTTGAGTATACAACACCACCAAGTTCTCCCACACACATCCCCCAACAAGGACACACTTACTCCAACAAGGGCACACCCTTAATAATATAAGACCATATGAGCTTATAGGGTCAAATGCATCCAATTAACAAACCTCCAAGATACCCTTAGAAGAGAGAATAAGCAGCTTTATGGTGTCTCTAATAGAAGAGGTTTCTGAAGATGAGAGCACTTTTTTTTTTTTACAGAAAAGCATAATCATTTGGCTGACAAATAAAAGTTTTAGAAGAAACACAGTGAATGCAGAGGAAAAACTACTTTCTCATTTCATCCATCTTAGGTTCCTGTTGGGGACTCCACAACATAACAGAACTTAAGAAGAGAAAAGCACGAAGACTTACCTAGCACAATCTTTCACAACTCCAGAGCCTTCCTGAGGAAGGGAATCCTTCAACAGTGCTTAGACCTGAGATTTTTTACCAAGTTGATGAAAAGTGGAACATTATAGAGCATGGGAAAAAAATAAAATCAGCATGAGTCAAGCAGGGGAATACAAATAGAGCTTTTGCTCATGTCCTCCGTGTGTGCCTTCATCAGTCTTCAGATATGAAGCTGCTCTTTCCTCTATGGAGGGACATGTGGTGCTTCTGACATGTTTCAGGAAATTGTCAGAAAGTCCTTTCTAGGTTGTATGAACATCAGGGGAAGACCAGAGGCCATCTTCATATTCATTCTTGTGCTCAAAATGTTGTCTGATCACCATGTTTTCAGGTAGCACATTCTGAAATCCTCCAAATATGAAATGAAGACAAAAGTCTGGGTATAATTTCTGAGTTACACTCGCGTGTGATCCTGAAATGCAGCATTTAGAGCAATTATGAATTTAAACATTAACCTCAGTATATTCTGTTCTGTGTACATCATTTTGAATCTTTTTTTTTTCAGTTATCCTTGTTTAAAGAATATCTGGAGACTTAAATATATAAGTACATTCAAATAACTGGAATAGTTTAGACAAAGTCTTTGAGACTTTGCTATTAATAAGGTTAACTTCTGAAGTACCTAGGAAATTTTATTTTGGCACTTGTAATTGCATTATATTTAGATGTGTCTGAAGACTACTATAAGTGATTAAATGCTAAAACCTGGACTGTCCACAGGAACATGCACAGCATGAATAGCCAGTAGATTTACAACAGAAAAAGACACGGGGAACACCAGACAGATTATCAGAGACACAAAGCCAAGAAGGAGCATGCCATTTCCTTAACTCACCCTAGAATCTTCCTTGGAGTTTTTCCATATTCAGTGGTGGTGTCCATTCTGAACTCACTTATCAACATAGCAGTGTGGCTTCACTTTGCCTTTACCCATATATTACTTTGTTCAAGAAGTTTCCTCAAGCTAGAAAGACAACAGCTCTTCAATCAAGAATTCTTACACCTAGGGTGAGCTTTAATTAAGAACACTAGTCATTTGAAGCAAATGTCTGAATAATCATTCACTTCCTAAGTGCTTGAGGCTCTGCCATTTTAGTATTAGAGGAACTTCAGGTCCCCAGCAGCACCGTGATCAAAGAGTCCATGCAGAAGAGTCTCTGTGAGAAACAGAACATCCTCCTGGCCATAACTACTTCCTGAATGTACTGAACAGACTGCCTAATAGTCCTTAAAACAACCAAACAGAAGAATATAAAATATATTTCTCTTCTGCCTAGTAGGATAGAAAACCTTATCCAAACTTAGGTTAATCTACAGGAATCCCTGGGATATTTATGGAAACGAAGGATTACTTCCCTGTAACTCTGAATTGGGAAATGGAATCCAGATCATAGCACATATGAAAATAAAAGGATTAGCTAGGTTAAGTTCATAGTACCGAAATTCTTTCCTATGAATATAGCTTCTCCTCCTGGTGTGGGAAGTCCTTCTCTCTGTGTGTTGCTTTTATTGGTTAATGAATAAAGAAGCCGTTTTGGCCTGTGATAAGACAGAATAAAGCTAGGCAGGCAGAACTAAACTGAATGCTGGTGGAAAGAAGGCTGAGACAGGAAGAAACCATGCAGTCCAACTGGAGACAGACACCAGATATGTCCATACTCGTAAGCCACCGTCACGTGGCCATATACAAATGAATAGAGATGGGTTAATTTAAGATATAAGAATAAGCCAGAAATACACTTAAGCTATTGACCAAACAGTATTACAAATAATATAGTTTCTGAGTGATTATTTTGTGGTCTGGGAAGCAAGGACTAACAAGCAGCCTCCAACAACATCCTCCATCTATTAAAAACACATAGAAAGCCATGTCATGCATAATGATTCATGCCTTAAATTCCAGAACTCAGTAGGTATAGACATGTAGATCTGAGAATTCAAAGTCAACCTAGTCAACATAGTGAAATTTAGGATAGTTTGGCTATCGAGTGAGATTCTGTCTCATTGACAAAACAAAAACAATAAAAATGAAGTTACCCCAAAAGGTGGAGCAGGGATGGTGATTCACACTTGTAACCCAACATGAAGGATGCAGCAGCATTTGGATATTTTTAAGCCAGCACAGTCTACATGATGAGTTCCAGGAGAGCCAGGAATACATATGGAGAACCTGTCTTAAACATCATCAAGAGCAAGAATGTTAGCAGAAAATGCATAACCCATGAACCAACACATTAGAATAGTACATGAGTGTGTCAGGAAGAATATAATACCCAGAACATTTAAAAACTCTCTTCACTTTCATTTTACATGTGTGGGTGATTTGCCTGAATGTTTGTCTCTGCAGTACATGTTTGCACTGCCCAAAGAGGTCACAAGAGGGCATAATATCTTCTGCAACTGGAGTCACAGAGGGCTGTGAGCCACCTTTTGGCTGAGTGGACTGCAGCCTGGGTGCTCTCCAAGAGCAATCATACAGTGAAAATTTTACTAAAATATCTGAGTAATGTGTTCCAGTGATGCATCATTTGTACTCTGAATTATGCCTTGCAGAAAATTCCATGGTCAGTAGTTGCTCTGTACTGTCAGCAAAGGTTATCATTTCTAATGGGAGCAGCATTCATTAACCACCTGATAAATGAACATTTATACTTTTACATAAGCACTCCAAGTATTTCTGGTTCCTAACTATGTGGAAAGATGCTCAAGTATATGTAACATCATTTATACAAGGCTGACATTTTTATTTGAAATATTGTGGTAATTTAGCTTTATATGCATATTTTTATTTTAAATTCTTCTCTGAGATAATTCTATTTCTGGAAGTATGTCTTAAGTTCAGCCCAAGTTAAGGGCTGCAAGCATCAAGCATGAAGCATTTGCAGACTTAATGGTAAATATGCACAGAACCCTTAAGGACCCTTTTTTACTGGTAGGATGTCTGTATGTGAGATCTCTGAAAGCTTTTTAGAAAATAGAGGTGCAGGTAACATAAAGACCTGTTGTTTTTAGGGCATATCACTCAAAAATTTTAAAATAAAGTGAATGAATGATGAATGATGTAATAGCCAATTCTTCGTGATTTAACCAAACTCTCACTGGTGTGGACTATGGAAAAAAAGGAAACTTTAAGCAATAGAAAACACAAGTTGCATTTACTAAGGAATACAGAATTAGAACAAGACTCTGTTGGAGCCAGAGATAGCAGAAGTTATTATGTTTTGGGTACATGAGTTTTCTTTGGTAGGCAAAGGTCTTAGCAAAGATAATACATGTACTTACCTCACAATATTAAGGGCTTTATGAGGCCATGGAACAGATCCTGGTTCCTTCCAGCCTGATTTGGGTGTCCTGAGATGATATCAGAGATGATGACATGCTTAGTCTGGGGAACACGTTCTGGCCCTGCAAGGTGCTAGAGTGAACCATTGATAACCTTGGCATCTCCAAGCATGGGAGTGTTTGTGAACTCCGTCAATTTTCTTTTGGCTTCTTGAGGTGAGACTTGAGGGTTATGAAGCCAAGCTGTATCCTGTGCAGCTGTGAATAGGCTTAAGGAAGCTGTCCCCTAGATTTCTGAAGAATGGAAAGGGAAGAAGAAAAACTAGCTGACAGCAAGACTCCCTTTCCTGTAGAGGGATGGTTTAGGGTTGTCATCCAGAGATTGAGAATCTCAAGGCTGCATTTTGAGAATCAGGTAGGTAAAGTCTTATCTCTCTGTTCATTTCATGAGCACCTTCCAGATTCCATGGGTGGGTCGAGAGAAAGTATTGTGGGTCATAGGTGCAGTCACCTGTCAACTGACTCTCAGGTCATTTGCAAGAGAGTGGAGCCTCTTTGTGTGGGAGACTGGGTGAAATCTCAGAAGCAGACACATGCAGAATGGTTGTGTGCATATTTGGCTGGGGTGGATAAGTGTATCTCCTGAGTTGGAGAAGTGTGATATCTCACAATTAATTATTGAAAGGCCAAGCTGTCTGAAGTACCAAGGGTGCCACTGGGTCCAGGCCTCTTTCTTAGTTGCTCGAATTTGCTGGTGATCCTTTATACCTTGTTTTCTAGATCTTGTCGCATCTCAGATTAATTTGCAAATCATATTCCCTCTGTATGTCACTTCTCACTTTTGCCTCTTTACCATAGCACCACTCTGTATGTTCATAAAACATTTTCAATCCAGTATTGCCAAATGTTTGGTTCTCAACTTGTTGGGCTCTACAAGACCCTATTTAGAAAAAAAATTTGCTAATCACATTTACCTGCTTAGGGCTTCAGTATCTGAAATGGCACAGATCACCTGACAGATCTCATCAGCCCTAGGTTCTAAGGAACATGCTTCTGTTGAGAAAGTCCAGAGATCTGGAGAAAATGCATTCCAGCCTAACGATGGGCTGGATCCTCTTTACAAGAACTGTCAGAAATAGAAAATTGAGGTTAGGCTATAACAAAACTCTTTGATTCAATAACCCCAAGCCTCTCCAAATGCCTGTCCTTCTCATGATCTCCTAATGGGTGTTGTACCCAAAGCCATTAACAAGCACATATACCATAACAGCTGGCTCTAGGCCAAGGAATTTGCCTTTTGTTTGCTGATAGAAGCACCATAGCAGTGATCGACATCATATTCTATCCCATGATTGTGTGCCTCTTCTATCTGTATGCGTGTGCATGTGCATGAGTGTTTCCAACTTAGGGTGCCTCTACACAGCCCCGACAGACCTCTGACTTGTCACTGCTCTTGCCTCAGTGTATTGATTCAAGGTTTGGACCATCATATTCTTTCTAGGACAGTTTTTTCTAAATATCTCAGGGATCATCTGGCCTCATGTGACTCCAGCCAGACATATCAAGAGTGAATCACATCTTCACTCACAAACTTATAGCCTGAGTGAGCTCTGCTGATTCTCCAGGGGAAATTTTTTATTACTACCTGTATAAGAGCTTCCTTTTTGACCCCAGAGAGGCTCCTGATATGGCACCTTGGTTTCAGGTCATTTTGGAGTAAGGAAATGAGCCAGAGGTAATGGCTGTACCATGGACAGCAGCAGACCCCTCCCTGGACATTCTATTGTATCCTGGAGAGCCCTGGTATTCTCTGTGATGTCATCAGTGTTGTGGCAACACCAACTGCCTGTGGGGCATCTGTTCACTGCCTACAGGTTTTGGACGTAGCCATGTTGGCAAGACTGAGCAGGCTCCTTGGGAGACAGAAGGGAGAGCAAAACGAGACTAGAGGGAGTCAGAAGGAAGCTGGCCTTCAACCTCAGTGTCGCACATCAAGACATAAATGGTTCTGGGGAAAACGCAGTGAGTCCTGGGGAGGGAGTAGGGAGTTTCTTGATGGTGGAAGGCTTCAGCTTGGTTTTCATAGTGAGTCACAGGATCTTAGAGCTTCGTGGAGGTAATAAATCTGTCCTTCTCTCTGTTACTAAAGAGTAGATCTGGAGTTTAGGGTTTCTGATGGTTAGATTGGCAGAGAGCCAGTAATGGTCAACCCTGCAGCTGCTGTGCTGGGGTCCATCTGCTTTGACTCAGAGTGGGAAGGAAAGAGAGGGATGAAAGAGGTTTCACTTACAGCACTGTACTTCAGCACACTGGATTTCTTTTGGTTGTGGGTCACTAATAACAGAGAGAGTACAGTCCCCTGGCCAAAGCTTGAGAATCTCACATTTTACCTCAGAGACACTTGCAGGGTAGGAACCATTGAGTATTGCTGCATGTCAGTGACCCCTAGGGTTTCTGAGTTCCTCTCAATAGCCAGTCAACTTTAACTTGACTTTAACTTTAACTTGAGTGCAGGAATGAGCCATCACTCTCCCTGCAAGTGTCTGTTCTTGGCGAGTGAGGGCTCACCTGTGGATGCCCTGTCCTCAGGTGTCTCCAGCCTGTCCTGTCACTAGGTTATCTCACCTTTGCTAATGTCATGATGGATGGAATGTATTTCGCTGAAGTTTGGGGAAAATCTTCATCATGACCCATGTGACTTATCTTTGGTCTGATGAGACACCCACAATCTCCATCACCCCCACACATTGTAACAGTCCTGTGGATATTTCCTGAGATACTCATTCACTTCATGAAACTGAACTTCCTTCCGCATCAACATGAGCTAATTTCTTAGTATCTTTCACTTCCCATCTTTTTGATTAGGAGGGGAAGAGCCATTCCTTGGGAATGTTTAGAAAATGAGTCTTGACCTCCATTCATGATGAAGTATTAAATTAGAATTAATTAGAGTCTAACTGTCAGAGAGCTGCTGATGAGCTTCCCCTGTGTCTCAGGGAAGGCACCTGAAAAAGCCAGCTTGGCTTTTGGTGAACTGGGGAAGAGATGGTTATGAGATAAGTGATGGCAGTTGGCAGTGACTCTAACAGTCCATTCTCTGAACATTCTGCTGTATCCTAAAGAGTCATTGGCATCTTTTCTGAAATTAACAATGTTGTGTCCTTGGGGCCCTCATTATGTGCATATAGGGTTCACTTGAAGACACAATGGCAAGATTGAGCACACTGGTTGACAGAGAGATCTGACTTTCGAAGGAGGAGGTTGGGGGTTGAGTTGGACCTTACAGAAATGGGATTTAATAGCTGAGATCTTTGGAAGAGATGGTTTTATGCTGTTTCTCTGGTAACTAAAGTGCAGACCCATTGTCAAGGATTGCTGCTAGTTAGTTTGGCAGAGATCCAGGAGTTGTCAAGGTTACAGCTGCTGTTCTGTGAGTTCCTTAATTTTATTTTGAGAGGCAAAGACCAGCAGGAGTCACAGACTAATGAGGTGTGAGAGTAGGGTGTTGCACAACTCATCATCAGTGGATTCTTTAGGTTCTGTGAGTATCTCATGGGGAATTCCCCATCTATGCACCAGGGTCTCAGACATTCAGTTACTTCTATTCCTGGCCACAGGTGAAGAGGGATTCATTGTGCTATGCACTAGAGACTCCAGGAATTTTCTGCAGCACATCAGAAATGAGTTGATATTTCCAAAGCAGCATGGCTGGGTGACATATGCCTTCCAGCCAGCGGGGCAGCAGTAGGGGCTGATGCACATAGCTAGCCACAGTGAGTGGATACAGAGGCATGGCTTATGGGCTCCCAGTTTGAGGACAGTTGTCCGGATCCTAGGGGTCTTTACTGTGCTCCTGCATTCACTCTTCCTCGGCCTCTTCTTCAAACTCAACATGATCTCTCCTGGTCCTGTGCCATACTAGTGCATAAATTCACTAATATTTATCAACTTGCAGGGAGTACTCGAAAAACATCAAACCCAAACTCTGTTACTGGGCAGGAGCAGCAGATGAAAAAGGTGGCTACACTGACCCTGCAGCTTCAGATGATGACCCAAGAAAGGAATGAACTTCGTGGAATCCTGGCTAATTATACCAACAAGGATTTGAACAACAGGTAGCCATTTTGTTTAGTTCCCTGGTAACTGTCTTGACCCTACTGAGTCAACCCCAGCATTCCTCAGGTCACTGGAGACTGCATCTGCAGAGTGTTCTGCCCAAACTAAATATCCTGAGGGCATCTAAGAGGCATAGCTGAAAACTGGGAAGGAGTGATATCAGGATACAGGCTGTGTGATTCCTCCAAATAAAAAATTTGGACTGCTCTTCAGTATCGAGAGGGAGGGGGAATGGTGTGGGGGGTGGAGAAGAGGAGTGGGGATAGGGGGAGGGGAGTGGGGGGAGGGGGCAATATTTGGGAGGAGGGGAGGGAAATGGGAAACGGGGAGCAGGTGGAAATATTAATTAAAATAGAATTAAAAAAAGAAAAAAATAATACAAAAAAATGCAGAGCCTTGGCCTGGATCAGTCTGGAATGAGGCAATAGTTTGTGAGCTCTCAGCATACATTTCATGAGGCCTTGACAGGTGTTGGCTTGTGGACAATACTAGGTGCTGTGAGTTTACGGTGAGTCTTTTTGCTTAACCAGCAACTACTTGAGTACTGGCTGCTCCTGGGAGCAGCTGCGCGGGCCTGGTTGTCTTGATGCATCTCAATGTATGACTTGAAGTCTGAACTTCATCACTGCTCTTCTCTAGTCTGGTTTCTTATATTCTGAGACAATTCTGCCTGCCAACATTTATTTGGCATCCTCCGTGTACGTGTGTGTGTGTGTCCTGGCAGTTGGGGGTCTGTGGCATGTGGTTCTTTCTGTGCCACAGTTTCCAGGTGATCCCACTAAGTTCCCTTAAGGTCAGGGAACTCCACTATGACCAGTGATGGGGCTCCTGGCCTGTGTGCTCACCTTGGAAGTCCATTGGAATCCACTGGAGACTTATAAATCTGTCCTTAAGTCAGTTCTCCTCCCTGGAAATACTGATTTTGTGCTTTAGAAATCCATGTAGCAATAGAAACCTGGGATCAAAAATCCCCGTTCTGAAGACAGAAACAACATTATCATAGATTTCTGGTGGGATCAGACTTGTGACACAGGCTCCTGAGGACTTAACTATTCTATTCCTCCAGGCCCATTGATGGAACTCATGCAGCTCTGGATCACTCCCTTTTCATCCCTGACTGCTGGTCTGGGGCCAGGTCAGCAAGTTTAAACAGCACCAGGTTGTCCTAGTTGATAGCTATCAGAATGTGACATTGACTGTGCTGGGGTGTTTAAGGCACAGCCTGAAATCATAGGGTCATTAAGTCCAGAATTCACGGGGTTCTTTGCTCTGGGGCTATGCCCTAATACAGGCTAAATTTTGAGTTGGAGATGGTGAATATGGAGCATAAGAAAGTGATGTTGGAGCTACAGAAATTCCCCATGGAGATGAGAGAGGCCTTGTACAAGTGCAAGTTGCTGACTGAGGAAACTGTTTCTTACAGGTGAGTGACTGACTTCACTGGGACTCTATTCCTTGGGAGTGACTGCTTTTGCCATGTTTTTGTCTTTGAACCAAAGTGAGGACTTTCCTTTTGGCCTGTCTCCCTATAAAAAGCAGTTTGTCTTATGCTCTTGACTTGGACCTACTGGACTAGTTTTGCTAAGACTGAAGTATCTGTGAGTCCATCAGAACATTGTCCTGCCAGCCTCAGGAGCCTCTAGATTAAAAATCTATTTGTACCATGATAAGGGTGTCAGGCATTTGTGGGTCTTGGGGGCTCTTGTAGGGGTCTACAGAGGTGATCCCATTCTTCCCATAGATAGAATATATTTCAATTGGGTCTGCTGTCCTCCCTCACTGAATATTTGTCGTCTACTTCTCAACCTGCTGATGCTTTCCCAATACCATGGACAGTTAAGTACATGTGGTAGGAGGCAAACCCTGCTCTCAGAAGTACATTCCTTTTATTGTAACAGTTTTCAGAAGTACTCTGAGTCTTTCTGTAATTTGGCCATTCTCTGACATTTGACAGCCACTAGGTTATCCTGGCATGTTGACTGTGGGCTCTGGTATAGGGCTGTCTGGGGACATGGGACTTTGCATGGATGATGTGGGAGATGGAGGCTAGGTAGGGCTCACGGTATTTTTATGATGGTTCAGCATCCTCCACAAGCAGCTCCTGAGTGAGCGAACTCAGTTGAAGAAAAAAGTGAGCATGTTGAAAGAGGAGAACCGAAAGCTATGGAGGGAGCAGATTTCACTGCAAGAGTCCTGTGAGAAGGTGAAGAATCACTATGAAGAGACCGATGAGAAGATCTGTGAGCTATGTGCTGAGGCAGAGGAGGTAGGCTGCAGCAATGTGGGCAGGCTGTCCACCATCTGTAATAAACACACACACACACACACACACACACACACACGATCCACTTTTCCAGTAGCTCACTAACATCCCATCCAATTGTTGATTTCTGTGATTATTCCAAGACTTTCTAAGGATTTGGCATCTTGTGAGATCAATGGCTGGAAACAGCTTTAAAGGAGGAAATCCCCATGTAAATGTCAAAGGGGTGGTTCTTGTTTATATTTTTTATCTTCTCTCATGTTTCATCAGTTCAACCTCCTTCCCTCCTCCCAGTCATACACCCCCTGCTCCCCAGACCCGAGGTCCACTCCTCCTTAATTTCCCTTCAGAAAATAGCAGTTCTCCCATGGTTATTTGATCTAATTATTAAAATAGCATTAAACCCTGGGCTTTGCTCATGTTTGTTACACATTCTAACAATGAGATACATCACCAGATCCTTTTAAAGTCTTGAGATATGATCACACTACGTTCCAAAGATTAGCTTTGAACACACAGTGTAGTTCAAACGAGACTTTAATGTTCAGTCCTTCTGTCTCAGTCTCTGAGTAGCTAGGATTAAGGGTTTGCATCACAAGCTCAAACCTAGTCTAAATACTTAAATTAAAATTGATGCTTCAACCAAATGTCCAAGGTCAGTAGATTATATGTTTGTGTTTTTAAGACATAGGTGCTAAATTATAGTCATCTCAAAAGCATCGGTGTAAATATAATTTAAGATGCTTCATCATTAGTAGACAGGTAGCTTTAAGACGAATAATATAAAGGTACCTTTCATTCATTTAACCATTCAAGAGTCTATGTTGGGAGTCCCATAAATGCCAAGAAGTAAGCTATACTTGGAGAAAACAGATGTCTGTCCTGAAGGAACTGATGAGGTTATTACCTTTAATTCATCTCTTACATTATAGCTTGTTTCTGCTCAGTGCAACCCTCCAGCTCTCATTGTGTTTGAGACCTCCAGTAACAGAGGCTTTTCCCGCAGGAGGCAGAATCCAACCCTTACTATTGATCTGTCCTTAAATTTTACTCTTCACAGAAAAGGCAATTTTTCCTCCTTCCCACTAGCCATGGCCTATATCAATCCCAGGTATAAGTGAAAAATATTATATGCCATCAAATCATAGGGATTCCTGCTCCTCGTTAATATTTTAGAGGAAGAAAATTTTAAGCTTTCCTTTGGGTAGAGATTACATAGTTAATAACTCTGTTTTAAAGTGTTGTAACTCTTCAACGATTTACATTTTTTTATTCAGTGAACATTTCTTTTTATTGAAAATAAATCATTCTCACATGCAATAGATACCAACCATAGTTTTCTCTACCTCCACTTCTCTCAGCTCCTATAAACCTCCCTTTTCCCAGATCTGCTGCCCTTTGGTTTCTTTTCAGAAAAGAACAGGCAAGCATGACAAACAAAGAAAAAGGCCCCCCATACAGAGGCTGGACAAAGCTTTCCAATAGGAGGAAAGGCATCCCAAGAGTGGACAAAAGAGTCAGAGACACACCACACACACTCCCACTATTAAGAGTCCCACTGAAACACCAACATATATACAGAGAACATGGTGCAGACCCATAAAGGCTCCATACATAACTCTGTGAGCCTTTGTGAACCCTGTTTACTTGATTCAGTGGGCCATGTTCTCCTAGTGTCCTCCAGCCCATCACACCCGCTGACTCCTAAAATCCCCCCTCCCAATTCTTCTGAAAGTTTTCCTGAGCTCCAATGGGTAGGACTGATAGAAAGTTCCAATTTAGATATTCACTTCCACACAACTGCTGCTAGAGAAAAGCTCTCTGATGAGGACCAGCAAGGCACCAATCTATGAGTATAGCAGAACATCGATAGGAATATTAGTAGTCAGTTCATTGTTTTTTTTTTTTTTAGTTATGTTTGCTTCTGTACTATGTCTCTGGGCTATTTGATCTCCAGATTTTAGCCATCTAGGGATTGTAGAGCATGGACTGCCTCACCTTGCATGAGTCTCAAGTTAAGCCAGACATTGTATGGCCACTCTTTCAAGTTCTGCACCAACAGTGCCCCAGCATAACTTTCAGGGAGGACAGACTGTAAGTCAAGGTTTTTGTGGATGAGTTGATGTCATGTTTCTCTCTCTGTAACCTGCAGAGTACCTTCCCATGCCAAAGAGACTAGAGCATATGGGTGAAGGCTCCATTCAGGCAACAGCTTGCTCTCTCTAGGTTCAATGATGTGTAGATGTTGTCCACAACAATGGGACCCCACTGTCAGTTTTCAGAGAGCAACACTCTGTCCTCTCCAGCATGAGCCGGAGCTGTTTAGGGATCTCCACAGAATCCCCTTCAACCAAATATTCAACTGAATGCAAGCCAGTCTCAGCACTGGAAGCCTTTCTTGGCTACAGAAGATGATCAGTTCAGACTCTGTATGTTCCACTTCTAGGAGTCCTCACTAGGATCCCCCACATAGATTACAGGAAGTTTTATCTGTACTAGCTTTCCATAGCAGCCTCTGGGAGCCCCCCAACTCCAACACTCTCTCTCCTCACTCTCTCCCTCCACCCCTCCCCCTACAGGATCTCTTTCAATTCCCTCCCCACCCAACCAAAGTTCACTGGCAAAATCTAATCTATTTTCTCTTCCCAGGGAAATTCTTGTGTTTCCTTCCTTTAGTGACCTTCTCTGTACCTAACTTGTCTGGGTTGTGGAAAGTGGCTTGATTATCAATTACTTAACAACTGATGCCCACTTATAAGTGAACACATATCATAGGCGTCTTTATGGATCTCAGTTGTCTCAGTCAGCTTGATTTTTTTCTAGTTCCACCCATTTACTTACAATAGCAATTGGATATCACTTTTCAAACAGCCAAGTAATATTCCCTTCTGTAAACGTACTGCCTGTTCCTTATCCATTCTTCCATTGAGGGACATGAAGGTTATTTCCACTTTCTGGTTATTATGAATAATGCCAATGTGAAGGTATCTGAGCAAGTGTTTTTGTGATAGGATAGAACATCCTTTAGACATATGTCCAAGAATGGTGTACCTAGATTTTGAGGTAAATCAGTTCCCAATTTTATGACGAATCGCCATATTGATGCCATCGAGGCTGGGCAGCTGTAGACTCCCACCAGAAATGGAGGAGTGTTTCCTTTGCTACAAATCCACACCACCATGAGCTGTCATTTGTGCCATTGACTTTAGCCATTCTGACAGGTGTAATGTGGAATCTCAAAGGAGTTTTTGGTTCAAATTCCCCTAATCAAAAGGAATGTTGAACATTTCTTTAAGTGTTTCTCAGCTATTTGTGATTCTTCTTTAGAGAATTTTCTGTTTACATCTGTTCCACGTTTCTTAATTGGATGATTTGATTTGTTGGTGTCTAGTCTACTGAATGCTTTATATATTTTGGATATTAGCCCTCTGTCAGATTCGGGATGATGAAAATCATTTCCCATTCTGTCAGCCTCTGTTTTCTCCTACTCATGGTGTTCCTTGCCTTACAGAAGCCTTTAGGTTCCCTGAGGTCCTTTATTAATTGTTGATCTTAGTGCCTGCACTGCCAATGTTCTCTTCTGAAACCATTTCCTTTGCTGGCATGTTCCGTCTATTCCCTATATTCCCTCCTATCAGGTTCAATGTGTTTGTTTTTGTGTTGAGGTCTTTCATCATGAAAGGGTCAAAGATTTTTTTGGTATCTAGCAAAATGATCATCATATGTTTTTTCTTCAGTTTATACAGTAGATTACATTGACTAATTTTCATATGCTGAACTATCCCTACATCTCTAGGTTAAAGACTGCTTGATCATAATAGATGATATTTTTGAAATAGTCTTGGGTTTGATTTGCAAGTATTTTATTGAGTACTTTTTCATATATGTCCATGAGGGAAATTGGTCTGTAAGTATCTTTGTTGAGTCTTTCTCTGTTTTGGGTATCTGGTTTGCAGCCTCATAAAATGATTTGGGCACTGTTTCTTCTGTTTTTATTTTGCAAACTAATTTGAGGAGTATTGCCATTAACTCTTCTTTTAAAGTATGGTTGAATTCTGTGCTATAGCTATTTGACTTTGGGTTTTTTTGTGGGGTGGGAGGAGGCTTTTGATGATAGCTTCTATTTCACTAGGGGATGTAGGTCTATTTATTTATCTGATTTTAATTTAACTTTGGTAAGTGGTTCCTATTGAGAAAAATTATTTATTTCTTATAGATATTCCAGTTTGATGAAATGCATGATTTAAAGTATGTCCTTGTAATTCTCTGGATTTCCTCGGTATCTGTTGTTATGTCCCCATACGGTTTCTGATTTTATTAATTTGGATATACTTTGCCCATCTTTATTTAGCTTGGATAAGGGTTTATCTATCTTGTTGATTTTCTCAAAGAACCAATTCTTTCTTTCACTGATTTTTGTACAATTATCTTGATTTCTATTTTATTGATTTACCTGTCAGTTTATTTCTTCTGGTCCAATCCTCTTGGACATATTTCCTTTTGTTCAATAACTTTGAGGTGTTACTATTAAGTATGATATCTTCCCATTTTTTTAATGTAGGCACTTAGTGCTCTTAGCACTACTTTCATTGTGTCCCATAAGTTTGCGTATGTTATGTATTCGTTTTCATTGAATTCTAGAAAGTGTTTAATTTCTTTCTTATTTATTTTTGGTCCACTTTTCATTCAATATAGAGATCTTCAATTTCCATGAACTTATATATGCTTTCCTTTCTTTCGTTGTTGATATTCTCTAATGGTCTGATAGATACAGGGAATTGTTTCAATTTTCTTGTGTCTGTTGAGACTTGCTTTATGTTTAAGTATGTGGTCAGTTTGGGAGAAAATTCTTTCGGATGCTGTTGAGAAGGTGCACCCTTTGTGTTTAGGTGGAATGTTCTGTAAATATCTGTTAGGTTTATTTGGTTTAAAACTTCAGTTAATCCAGAGTTTATTAATTTTTTCTGCATGACCTGCACACTGATGACATGCACATTGGTGAGAATGAGGTATTTAAGTTCCCAAATATTAGCATGTGGAAATTAATTATGTGTTTTAAGCTATAGTAATGTTTATCTTAAAATATTACTTAGGGCATAGATGTTAAGAATTGAGGCCGGTCGGTGGTGGCACATGCCTTTAATCCCAGCACTCGGGAGGCAGAGGCAGGCGGATCTCTATGAGTTCGAGGCCAGTCTGGTCTACAAGAGCTAGTTCCAGGACAGGAACCAAAAGCTACAAAGAAACCCTGTCTCAAAAAAATCCAAAAAAAAATTGAAATGATGGCCAGGTGGTGGTGGTGCAGACTTTTGACCCCAATTCTTGAGAAACAGAGGGAAGCAGATCTCCGTGTGCTCAAGGCCAGCCTAGTCTACAAGAGCTAGTTCCAGTACAGGCTCCAAAGCTATGGAAAAACCAGTCTCGAAAATTTTTTAAAAAGTGAAATGTCATCTTTGTGGTGTGTCTTTTGATTAATTTTGTTTTGAGGTCAATTTTGTTAGGTATTAAAATAGCTACATCAGTTTGTCATTTAGGTACATTTGCTTGGAAGATTTTTTTCCAATCCTTTACCCAGAGGTAATGTCTATAATTAATGTTGAAGTTTCTTTCTTGTATGTAGCAGAAAAATGGATCCTGTTTCTGTATTCTGAGTATTTTTACTAAGGATATGAAACCAATGATACAGAGAAATATCAAATGATTAATTCTTGTTATTTTGCTGAATGTTTATGTTATTGTACATGTATGTCCAGAAGTGTGCGTTGAGGAGTGTGTGTGTGCGTGTGTGTGTGTGTGCATTTGAGTGTTCAACGCTTCACTAAGGACATAATCTTCTAATGAACAGAAACAGGATATATTGGAGGAAAGACAACAATCCCTGCTGAAGCTGAGGGATCTGGTCACCAAACATACAGAATTGGCAGAAAAGCTGCAGAATCCCTTCGCTGTCTCCCAGATGAGGTAGGATCCCAGGCCATGAAGAGGGAGTTATATCAAATAGTTCCCCAGTACTGAATCTCTGTCCTATTTGGGTTCATGGCCATTTGCATGGCTTTTCAGTCAAAGCCAGGGAAAGAACATCTGAGAGTATTGGGCTGGCTCAGCCAACAGAAATGTCTGCACAGGAAGCAATATGTGTTATCCTTTAATCTTTCTGAATTGTGTGCATTTCTTCAATTCTGAGTGCTCTTGTGTGTTCTGAGTGCATTGATCCGTCCTATGGTAGTCCCAGACCTAATAGAGGCAGTGTTAATTGTGCAAGACGGTGTCTCCTCCTGCCACTTTATTTTCCTCCAGGAGTATCACCTTTAGAGATAAAATCCTACACTTGGACAGATTAGCATACAGCACCTTCTTATTGATTATGGGTTCTCTAGTTTGCATCTGTTTCCTGTAAGAAGGTTTCTCTGGAATTAGAATCACATTTAGAGTTTGACATGCTGAATCCAAGGAGAAACTAGACTTTAAAAGGATAATTAACCCAATTAAAAAATGGGGCACTGAACTGAACAGAGAATTCTCAACAGAAGAAGTTAAAATGGCCAAAAGATACTTAAGGTCATGCTCAACCTCCTTAGCGATCAGAGAAATGCAAATCAAAACAACTTTGAGATATCATCTTACACCTGTCAGAATGGCTAAAATCAAAAACACCAAGGATAGCCTTTGCTGGAGAGGTTGTGGAGAAAGGGGTACCCTCATCCATTGCTGGTGGGACTGCAAACTTGTGCAACCACTTTGGAAATCAGTGTGGCGGTTTCTCAGAAAAATTGGGATCAACCTACCCCTGGACCCAGCAATACCACTCTTGGGAATATACCCAAGAGATGCCCTATCATATGACAAAAGCATTTGTCCAACTATGTTCATAGCAGCATTATTTGTAATAGCCAGAACCTGGAAGCAACCTAGATGCCCTTCAATGGAAGAATGGATGAAGAAAGTGTGGAATATATACACATTAGAGTACTACTCTGCGGTAAAAAACAATGACTTCTCGAATTTTGCATGCAAATGGATGGAAATAGAAAATACGATCCTTAGTGAGGTAACCCAGACCCAAAAAGAAGAACATGGGATGTACTCACTCATAATTGGTTTCTAGCCATGGATAGGGGCCACTGAGTCTATAATTTGTGATCCTAAAGAAGCTAAACAAGAGGGTAAACCCAAGGAAAAACATATAGATATCCTCCCAGCTATGGGAAATAGACATGACTGATGGGCAAAAAATTGGAATCTTGGGGGTGGGGTGGGATGGGGATGAGGGGTGATGGGGAGAGAAAAGTGTGAAGGAGAGGATGAGGGGAACTGGGGGAATCAGGGTGATTGGGGATAAAGGAAGTTTGGATAGGGGAGCAGGGAAACTCATACCTTACGTAAGGGAGCCACCTAAGGGGTGGCAAGAGACTTGAACTTGGAATGGCTACCAGAAGTTTCTGTGCTGAAGGAGTAAGCCCAGCCTTCACTGCAGTGTTGTGTTTGCTCCCCTAGAGGGCCTCATACAGTTAATTTTTCAGGTTGCTCAGTGTCCTGGCATCTGTTCAAGGCCTGTGACCCAGACACTGCTATGCTGCTGTTTTATTTTCAAAAGAATGTATCTAAACTAGTGGAGTAATGGTCTGTTTTTCTAGTTCACCACAGTGTGTATTTCTCAGCTCACTTTCTACCAGTTTTAAAGGTGGAGAAAAAAAGAAACTCGGGTGCTGTCTTATCCTTGAAGAAGCAAGGAGTGAATGAGCCCAACTCAAATGTAATGCTGGATTTCCCAGTTGAGTAGAGCTGGTGGGAGCTCAAAAGCTGGCAGGGCAGGTCCCCAATAGACCTGTGTCCCAGCTGTTTTCCTCCCCTAATATGAAAACCTCCAGCATGATCTGGAACAGGCCACAGTCCAGGATGAGAGCCTCCTGCAGACAGACCTGCTGCAGCAGGAGCCCTGAGTGTGCCAGGCCAATGAGCCACCATTGACTCCTGTCCCCTGCAACCTTGGCATTCATGGGATGGGTTTTCTTCCTTGACGTTTGTTTCCCAAGTGTGGACAGTCCCTGGTTTTGTCTAGGCTGTAGTCCAGTGAGGTTTCCTGTGCATCTGATTGCCTTTCCTTCTCTGACAGCTCTGCTTTGGAGAACTGAGGAGGCTGAAGGAAGCTTCACACATTCTCCATTCGAGCAGCAACACCTACTGAGAAGCAGATCCCTCCTTATATCTGTAAACTAACCAGTGAGGAAAATCTCCACCTACTGCAGGGGATCCATCCCCAATCTGATTCATGTTATGTTGGTGCATTATTCCTGGAGAAAGGAAGTCATCAGAAAGAACCTGAGATTCAGAGGACCCACCAAGAATTACTCGGAATCCTGACATCAATCAGCAGGTGGACCCTGAGTGGTGCACTGCAGCATGGGGAGGATATGCTGCTGAGCAAGGCTTACTCTGCCAGTTTACTCTCTGTCTTTAGTAAGCCGGCTGAGCCCTCAATTTGTGGTGAGGACTCTCATGAGAAAGACTGTACTGATGCCGTGCTGTAGTCTATACACACCACAGGGAAAAGAACAGGATTCCCTCTCCTGTGCAGTGCTGAGGCGGACTCCATGTCACATGAAAGTGTTGCTGAAGATAACGCACTACATAGACTACAACATCCCTCACCTGTGTTAGGCATTGGATCATCCATAAAGAAAATGTCTGGGGATTCTCCAGTTACACATCCTGGACTGGCATGTCAGTCCTGAGAAAGGGTCTATAGAGGAGGTCTGGTCACCTTTGGTGTCTTTAGAGAGCCAGATGCTCTTGATGGATTTTTTTGGATTTAGAGCTAGAGAATATTTTTAGCTTAATTGGAGCAAGGGTTATGGTTTTGGGTTTGGTTTTCATTTGCTTGGATTTTTTTTCTTTGCTTTGGTTTAAATTTTGTTGTTAATTTTTAAATAATTTATTCTTGTTTTAATAGTTGGCTAAGGCTCTACACTGTATATACTGACTACCCTTTCTAAAGCCCCTATTGAGTATAATGAGAATTTTTTATGAATAAAATCAATTTTCGACTCCTCAGTTTTACAGCCCTTCTTGAGTCAGATGTGGGGTTGCTCTCCTGTGACTCCAGAACTCATGGGCAGGGATGGATTTGTGCATGTTCCAGGAGCCTTGGTTACACAGTGAGTTCGCCTCCAGGCAGGTCTACACAGGTCTACACAGGAGGGTAGTACCTTGGATGTGAATGACATAGCCTACTCAATGCTTTATGACCCTTACTTTGTGTTAACAGCCAGATTTAAAAGAATGTAATGAAGAAGGGCTCTGGAAAGAAAAGGACTTCCCGTTCTGCACTACATTAGTTCTATCCCAGTGTCCAATCTCAATTGCCCATTGAGATCGTGAGATAACAAACCAGTGAACGTGGCCTTTGAAATGCATGAGCACAGTGTGCCTACAGCAGAGGGGAACTGCTGAGCTGCAAGTTTGGATTCTGGAGAATCTCCAGAATTCTCCCTCCTAAACCATGTCTGTCACATTGGGAAGCTGTAGAGAAAGGGCCTGCTCCAGCACCGTCATCTACTTACAGTAGAAATATTGGGAACAGAGTCAGAAGGATCCATTCAAAGCTCTGAAATGGTCCTACCCATTGGTTTATGTCACAAAAACAGTTGATAAAATTCCATAAGGCTGTCTCATATAGGATACTCACAACATCATTTCATCTACTAAATTTAAGAAGTGTGAGTTTAGGGTTTAGAGAGATTGTTTGGTAGTTAAGGGCACTTGGGTTAGGTTCCCAGCTCCATAAAGGGGCTCACATCCTTTTGAAACTAAAATTTCAGGGGACCCAATACCTTCTGACGTCAGTACCAAGCATGCATGTTGTGGTGGCTCAAATGAATGCAGACAGATTATATAGATATATACAGCTTTAATAAGGAAATAGACTTACAGGACCACAGGTTCCCGCGGAGCACAGCGGAGCAAAAGAAGAAAAAGGGGCTGCTGGGATCACGCCCGGCAGATTTATCCGTAAACATTAGCCCGAGGCGAACACGCCCCCAATGGGTGGGGCTATATCCCTTCATCTCCCCCTTTTGTCTAAATAAGATAGAACTAAACCAAATACAACTATATAGAATAATAACAAATAATAAATATAACAAACAATATTGAGAACAAAACTTTTGCTAAATATTCTATCTCAAGGAGTCTAAATAACATAGAGAGTAACTACAATTATATAATCTTTAACTCCATCAAAGATCTGAGAAGGGAATAAATACTACTTAACAATCGAGAGATATCCAAAATGTGCAACAATTGACAGAGACAACTGACTACCTGGGCAATCACCCAAAGTCTCGTTTGTAATGTTGAGTCAACCAACTTTGGCTAAGGCCTAACATAACTGGCATACCATTATTAAAGGCAAGGAACTTTCTTAGGACTATCCTACCCTGTCTTGGCAAGATAAGACAATCCTGTTTTATCCACTTAGGGATATTTTGTATCTTTGTCAGAAGTTGAGGTATGGGCTTTTCTTAACCCAAAGGCCAGTTCTCAAGGACAGTAGAGCTCAGTTGAAACCAGTCCGAGGGCATGACCATATTTGTTGTGGCCCAAGATCTTAGCATCTCTTTAACAAAAGAGGCATTCATTTCAAAAGTCATTACAGCCTGTTTAATTTTTTTGAGATCATTTATACGGACAGGTTCCCATGTATCTTCCTTGATGACCCTAGGGTTTTTGGAACCAACTACTTTCTCTGTTGTTACAACTGGAAAGGCAGGTAGAACTGTAGGTAGAGCTTTGTGGGAATTGTCCCGGAGGGATTTACCCATAGATTTAGTTAAAATTTGCCTTTCTACCTCTTGCTCTTCTTCCTCAGAATTTAGAAATTTTTTAATCTTTTTAATTTTATTTACCATTGTCTTCTTTAATGTTTGAATCTCTTGTCCAGAATTATGTTCTAAAGCCTTTATTGAGGATTCTAAAGTATGAAGTTTGTCCATTAGAGATAACGTCTCATCTTTGGACATAATTTTTATAGCATATACTGTGCCTTTTTGTATAGATAATCTTTTTGTCAATCTGTCATAAGCTTTAGACAAAATCCGATTGTCACATTCAGCAGTTTTGATTTTCTCAGTTAATGTTTCAGTTCCTACTGAAAGGGACTGAAGCTTACGATCCAAATCAGCTGTTCCTTCTTCCATAGTAATGAATTTCTCCTTAATATCAGCCGTTAATGTTTCAGTTCCTACTGAAAGGGACTGAAGCTTACGATCCAAATCAGCTGTTCCTTCTTCCATAGTAATGAATTTTTCCTTAACATCAGCCTGTACCTCTTCTAAATTTTGTTTAGTTTGTCGGGTTGTGTTAAACGAAGATCTGTTCTCTGCCTGGAGAACTTTAAACTGATTTTTGAGAAGATTGTTGTCATTCTCAATTGTTTTTAAGCATTCAACCTCGTCTCGTAAAGACTTTATCATATTTTTATTATCAAACCATGCAGTACCAAGGAAAACTACGAATCCCAGAAAGATCCATATCTGTGGGCTGACAGACACTTCTTGTAAAATCTCCCACATGGTACAACTGAAAAGGCTGTTAAAGTCTTGAATGGTAATGTTTTTAGACATTTTTCTTATTTATAAAAGAAAATTATGTACCTGTAATGAAGTTTTCCTGCCAGTGGTGGCTAAAGAAATGCACCTGAGTCCACGTGGTCTAAGCCAGAGCCGGTCTGAAACAATTAACTCAAAACAAAAATTATTGTACTGCCTGTTAAGGGAAGGGGTTGGCGGCTTTTGCTTCAAAACCGCAGGTGCTTTCCTTAAATCAGGCAGTGAGGGTTTGGAAGAAGCAGGGAGCTATTAACTGCTCTGTGGGGGGTCGCTGCTCTGCAACCTTAGTGGCCTGGAGTGGGGGAAGGGAAAGCGAGCAGGGAGCGCGCTGTAAATTGCCTTCCTGAACTCCGGTAACTAGCCGGGAAAGGTGGAGCTTGCGCCCCCCCTGTGCCGGGTCGGGGGCAAAATAGCCCCACGTTGGGCGCCAAAATGTGGTGGCTCAAATGAATGCAGACAGATTATATAGATATATACAGCTTTAATAAGGAAATAGACTTACAGGACCACAGGTTCCCGCGGAGCACAGCGGAGCAAAAGAAGAAAAAGGGGCTGCTGGGATCACGCCCGGCAGATTTAGCCGTAAACATTAGCCCGAGGCGAACACGCCCCCAATGGGTGGGGCTATATCCCTACAGCATGTAGAGCATATACATGCAGAGAAAACATTCACACACAGGCATACATGTAAAAATAAATGTGAGTGTCACAAACTAACTTAATGCTACAAGGCAGACGAGAAAACTCATCTACTTTTACTATTAAATAATATCTCCAGTTTTTTCTCAGGCTATCTCAGAATTTAGCATACTACATTTACTTCAAATACCAAGGTTGCTGATTTTATTTTTTCTAATAAGATCAAATTTCCTCAATACCCTAGAGTTAAAGCTTGATTATAAATATCCAACCGTATAAAAAGGTACAAGAAAAGGGAAGGGAATGGTGAAAAATGTATAGCTCAATAAAAACAAGAAAAAAAGAAAAAAAGAGGTACAGTTATCGTAACTGCTTCCTCTTTTTTTAACGTTAGTCAGTTTGTAGACTAGTTTCAATGATATTTTTCAGTGTGAATTACAATAAAGAGTAGTACAGGTCTGAGTCATCAGAACTTCGGTAATGCTGTAGCATTTCAAAATATTTAACTATCGACCAGGAGTCCCTGTGTAGGTGCTGAGAAGTTCCATCTGGACGGGTGAGTGTGTGCTATCCTGGGGGGAACTGTCCCGGTAGAGAGCACAAACGACCCTCCCCCAGCTCCTGCTGCAGGGCTTTCTTACCTACACACGCACCCCCACCCCCACCCCCAAGCCTGCCTTGTCTGCAAGGTCCTTAGCTGTGGAACAGCTTCCTGCCCTTTCACTAAGGCTACCAACCCAGAGCAGTGAATGCCTGACTAGAGAGCAGGCCTCAAGGTCCCCGCCAGGGAACGCGGGCCCCTGTTGCTGGGGCTGCAGTGTCTGCTGCGCTCTCCTGGACCTGCTTTGCCTGCGCCCTACTTCCCTTGGTCCCTGGCTCATTGGGGCTACCAGGAGTCCCTGTGTAGGTGCTGAGAAGTTCCATCTGGACGGTGAGTGTGTGCTATCCGGGGGCGGACTGTCCCGGTAGAGAGCACAAACCCCCCTACACTAAGGCTACCCAACCAGAGCAGTGAGTGCCTGCCTAGCGGGCAGGCCTCAGCAACCCCCGAAAGGGAGCGCAGGCACCCCCAGCTTGTACTGCAGTGTCACCTGTGTTCTACTCGACCCCACCCTATCCCCTGCATTTGCCCTTCTTTCCGCGGGTCATTGGAATACCAGGCATCCCTGTTTTGGTGTTGAGGAGTTCATCTGGAACGGAATGGTTCCTGCCCCTACACTGAGGAGATACACCCAGAGAGTTAGTCACAGCAAAGAGTGGTCCAAGACACCAGGCGTCTCCTGGCTCCATTTGAAGGAAGAGATGGGCAGGCACCAAGGCAAGAATTCCCCCAACAACTTGAAAGGCAACGTGACATCACCAGAATCCAGGAATCCCGAAATAAGTAGTGTACACCCTAATCCAGAAGATTTAGAAGAATTCGACTCAAAAGTGAATTATATGAAAATAATAGAGGACCTTAAACAAGAGGTGAAAAATTGCCATAATCAATTAGAGATTACAAACAAAAAGGTAGAGGAAATGAATAAATCTCTCAAAGATACCCAAGAAAACCAAGAGAAACAAGAAAAAGTAATCAAACAGGTAAGGGAAACGGTTCAAGACTTGAAGAATGAAGTAGAAGTAATAAAGAAAATACAAACCGAGGGAAGGATGGAGATGGAAAATTCGGATAAACGAACAGGAACTACAGAGACAAGTACCACCAACAGATTACAAGAGATAGAAGAAAGAATCTCAGACACTGAAGATACCATAGAGAAAATAAACACTCTGATCAAAGAAAACAGCATAACCAACAAATTCTCAACACAAAACATTCAGGAAATCTGGGACAAAATAAAAAGACCAAACCTAAGAATAATGGGGATAGAAGAAGGAGAAGTACAGCTCAATGGTCCAGAAAATATATTTAATAAAATTATAGAAGAAAACTTTCCCAACCTTAAGAAAGATATTCCTTTGAAAGTCCAAGAAGCATACAGAACACCGAATCGACAGGAATAAAAAAAATCTCCTCGTCATATAATAATCAAAAAACAAAACATACAAAATAAAGAAAGAATATTAAGAGCTACAAAGGAAAAAGGTCAAGTTACCTATAAAGGTAAACCTATCAGACTTACACCTGATTTCTCTATGGAAACCATGAAAGCCAGAAGGTCCTGGATAGATGTACTGCAGAAACTAAGAGACCATGGATGCAAGCCCAGACTACTATACCCAGCCAATCTTTCGTTCACTATAAATGGAGAAAACAAAATTTTCCAGGATAAAAACAAATTTAAACAATACGTAGCCACAAATCCAGCCTTACAGAAAGTAATAGAAGGAAAATCACAAACCAAGGAGCCAAACAATGCCCACAATAACTCAGACATCTAATGACCCTTCACTGCACAACTTGAAGAAGGGAAACACACAAACTCTACTACCAAAAGAAAGAAAGGAAAAATGACCGGAGTTAACAACCACTGGTCATTAATATCACTTAATATCAATGGACTCAACTCACCTATAAAGAGGCACAGGCTAAGAGATTGGATACGAAAACAGGATCCAACATTCTGCTGCTTACAAGAAACACACCTCAACCACAAAGACAGACATCTACTCAGAGTAAAGGGCTGGGAAAAGGTTTATCAAGCAAACAGACCTAAGAAACAGGCAGATGTGGCCATACTAATTTCTAAGAAAGTTGACTTCAAACTAAAATCAACCAAAAGAGATGGAGAGGGACATTTTTTACTCATAACAGGAACAATTCACCAGGATGAAGTCTAATATAAAAGCACCCACTTATGTAAAAGAAACATTACTAAAATTCAAGGCAGACATCAAACCACACACAATAACCGTAGGAGATTTCAACACTCCTCTCTCACCAATGGACAGGTCAATCAGACAGAAACCTAACAGAGAAATAAGAGGATCAAGGGAGGTAATGAATCAAATGGACTTAACAGACATCTATAGAACTTTCCACTCAAATAAGAAAAAATATACCTTCTTCTCTGCAGCTCATGGAACCTTCTCAAAAATAGACCACATACTCGGTAACAAAGCAAACTTACACAGCTACAAAAAAATATCGGTAACCACCTGTGTCTTATCAGATCACCAAGGATAAAAGTTAGAATTCACCAACAATGCTATCCCCAGAAAGCCTATGAACTCATGGAAACTGGACAGTCAACTACTGAACCACACCTGGATCAAGGAAGAAATAAAGAAAGAAATTAAAGTCTTTCTTGAATTCAATGAAAACGAAGACTCAACATACTCAAACCTATGGGACACTATGAAAGCAGTGCTAAGAGGAAAGTTCATAGCATTAAGTGCCCATTTAAAGAAAATGGAGAAAGCACACATTGGAAAATTAATAGCCCACCTGAAAGCTTTAGAAAAAAAAGAAGCAGACTCACCTAGGAGAAGTAGAAGACTGGAAATAATCAAACTGAGGGCTGAAATCAACAAAATAGAAACACAGAAAACAATCCAAAGAATCAATGAATCAAAAAGCTGGTTCTTGGAGAAAATCAATAAGATTGATAAACCCCTATCCAAACTAATCAAACGGCGGAGAGAGAATACGCAAATTAACAAAATCAGAAACGAAAAGGGAGACATAACCACAGACACAGAGGAAATTCAGAGAATCATTAGATCTTACTACAAAAGCCTGTATGCCACAAAATTGGAAAATGTAAAAGAAATGGACACTTTTTTAGATAAGTACCATATACCAAAGTTAAACCAGGACCAGGTGAACAATTTAAATAGACCTGTTAGTCGCAAAGAATTAGAAGTTGTTATAAAAAGCCTCCCCACCAAAAAAAGCCCAGGTCCAGACGGCGTCAATGCAGAATTCTACCAGAACTTCCAAGAAGACCTAATACCTATACTCCTTAATGTATTTCACAATATAGAAACAGAGAAGTCATTGCCAAATTCCTTTTATGAAGCTGCAGTTACACTGATACCAAAATCACACAAAGACACAACAAAGAAAGAGAACTACAGGCCAATCCACTCATGAACATCGACGCAAAAATACTCAATAAAATACTGGCAAACCGAATCCAAGAACACATTAGAAAAATTATCCATTATGATCAAGTAGGCTTCATCCCAGAGATGCAGGGCTGGTTCAACATATGAAAATCTATCAATGTAATCCATCATATAAATAAACTGAGAGAAAAAAACCATATGTTCATTTCATTAGATGCTGAAAAAGCATTTGACAAAATTCAACATCCCTTTATGATAAAGGTCTTAGAGAGATTAGGAATACAAGGGTCGTACCTAAGTATAATAAAAGCTATTCATAGCAAGCCGTCAGCTAACATCAAATTGAATGGAGAGAAACTCAAAGCTATTCCACTAAAATAAGGAACAAAACAAGGTTGGCCACTCTCTCCATACCTATTTAATATAGTGCTTGAAATTCTAGCAATAGCAATAAAGCAACATAAAGGGATCAAAGGCATTCAAATTGGAAAGGAAGAAATTAAACTTTCATTATTTGCAGATGATATGATAGTGTACATAATGGACCCCAAAAACTACAGCAAAGAACTCCTTCAGCTGATAAACACCTTTAGTAGCGTTGCAGGATACAAGATCAACTCCAAAAAATCAGTTGCCCTCCTATACACAAAGGATAAGGAAGCAGAGATGGAAATCAGAGAAGCATCACCCTTCACGATAGCCACAAATAGCATAAAATATCTTCGGGTAAGTCTAACCAAGGAAGTGAAGGATCTATTTGACAAGAACTTTAAGTCTATGAAGAAAGAAATTGAGGAGGATACCAAAAAATGGAAGGATCTTCCTTGCTCTTGGATTGGGAGGATCAACATAGTAAAAATGGCAATTCTACCAAGGGCAATTTATAGATTCAATGCAATCCCCATTAAAATCCCATCAAAATTCTTCACAGATCTTGAGAGGACAATAATCAACTTTATATGGAGAAACAAAAAACCCAGGATAGCCAAAACAATCTTATATAATAAAGGATCGTCTGGAGGTATTACCATCCCTGACCTCAAACTCTATTACAGAGCCTCAGTATTGAAAACAGCTTGGTATTGGCATAAAAACAGAGAAGTCGATCAATGGAACCGAGTAGAAGACCCTGATTTTAACTCACAAACATATGAGCACCTAATTTTTGATAAAGGAGCTAAAAGTATTCAATGGAAAAAAGAGAGCATCTTCAACAAATGGTGCTGGCAGAACTGGTTGTCAACCTGTACAAGAATGAAAATAGATCCATATCTATCACCATACACAAAACTCATGTCCAAATGGATTAAAGACCTCAATATTAGTCTGAACACACTGAACCTGATAGAAGAAAAAGTGGGAAGTACTCTACAACATATGGGTACAAGAGATCACTTCCTACGTTTATCCCCAGCAGCACAGACATTAAGGACAACATTGAATTGAAACGGAGAAGCTTCTGTAAAGCAAAGGACACTCTCACTAAGACAAAAAGGCAACCCACTGACTGGGTGAAGATCTTCACCAACCCTGCAACAGACACAGATCTGATCTCCAAAATATATAAAGAACTCAAGAAACTATACTTTAAAATGCTAATTAAACCAATTAAAAATGGGGCACTGAACTGAACAGAGAATTCTCAACAGAAGAAATTCAAATGGCCAAAAGACACTTAAGGTCATGCTCAACCTCCTTAGCGATAAGGGAAATGCAAATTAAAACAACTTTGAGATACCATCATACACCTGTCAGAATGGCTAAAATCAAAAACACCAATGATAGCCTTTGCTAGAGAGGTTGTGGAGAAAGGGGCACACTCATCCATTGCTGGTGGGAATGCAAACTTGTGCAACCACTTTGGAAATCAGTGTGGCGATTTCTCAGGAAATTTGGGATCAACCTACCCCAAGATCCAGTAATTCCACTATTGGGAATATACCCAAGAGATGCCCCATCAAATGACAAAAGTATCTGTTCAACTATGTTCATAGCAGCATTGTTTGTAATAGCCAAAACCTGGAAACAACCTAGATGCCCTTCAATGGAGGAATGGATGAAGAAAGTGTGGAATATATACATATTAGAGTACTACTCAGCGGTAAAAAACAATGACTTCTCGAATTTTGCGTACAAATAGATGGAAATAGAAAACACTATCCTGAGTGAGGTATCCCAGACCCAAAAAGAGGAACATGGGATGTACTCACTCATAATCGGTTTCTAGCTAAAAAAAGAAGGACATTGAGCATATAATTTGTGATCCTAGAGAAGCTAAATAAGAAAGTGAACCCAAAGAAAATCGTATAGTCATTCGCCTGGAGAGGGGAAGTAGACAAGATTGCAGGGCAAAACGTGGGAACTTGCGCTTGAGGTGGCTTGGGGCAAAGGGGAAATGGGATGAGAAACATGAGAAGGGGAGGATGGGAGGAGCTCAGGGGATTGGGATGGTTGGGATATAGGAAGGGTAGATACGGGAGCAGCGAAATATATATCCTAACTAAGGGAGCCATCTTAGGGTTGGCAAGAGACTTGATTCTAGAGGGGTTCGCAGGTGTCCAGGGAGATGTCCCCAGCTGGTACCTTGGGCAACTGAGGAGAGGAAACCTGAAATGACCCTATCCTATACTGATGAATGACTTTTTTTTCTCTTTTTTATTCTTTTTTAATTAAAATTTCCAACTGCTCCCCGTTTCCCATTTCCCTCCCCCTCCTCCCACATATTGCCCCCTCCCCCCGCTCCCCTCCCCCTATCCCCACTCCACTTCTCCTCCCCCTAGTCCACTCCCCCTCCCTCTCGATACTGAAGAGCAGTCCAAATTCCCTGCCCTACAGAAAGACCAAGGTCCTTTCACTTCTATCTAGGTCCAGGAAGGTGAGCATCCAAACAGGCTAAGCTCCCTCAAAGCCAGTTCATTTGTTATGATCGAAACCTAGTGCCATTGTCCTTGGCTTCTCGTCAGCTTTCATTGTCCGCCATGTTCAGAGAGTCCAGTTTCAAGCCATGCTTATTCAGTCCCAGTCCAGCTGGCCTTGGAGAGCTCCCAATAGATCAATTCCACTGTCACAGTGGGTGGGTGCACGCCTCGTGGTCCTGATTTCCTTCCTCATGTTCTCTCTCCTTCTGCTCCTCATTTGGACCTTAAGAGCTCAGACCGTTGCTCCAAATTGGGTCTCTGTCTCTCTCTCGATCCTTCGCCAGATGAAAGTTCCTGTGCCATTCTCCTTGGCCTCTCGTCAGCTCTCATTGTCCACCACATTCAGAGACTCCGGTTTTATCCCATGTTTTTTCAGTAGCAGTCCAGCTGGCTTTGGTGAGCTCCCAATAGATCGGCCCCACTGTCTCAGTGGTTGGGTGCACCCCTCATGGTCCTGACTTCCTTGTTCATGTTCTCTCTCCTTCTTCTCCACATTATAACCTTGGGAGCTCAGTCCAGTGCTCCAGTGTGGGTCTCTGTCTCTATCTCCATCCATCGCTAGATGAAGGTTCTATGGCGATATGCAAGATATTCATCAGTATGATTATAGGATAGGTTCATTTCAGGTTCCCTATCTTCAGGTGCCCCAATGAACTAACTGGGGACATTGCCTTGGGCATCTGGTAGCCATTCTAAGTTCAAGTCTCTTGCCAACCCATAGGTGGCTCCCTTAACTAAGGTATGAGTTTCCCTGCTCCCCAATCCAACCTTCCTTTATCTCCAATCACCCCGATTCCCTCAGTTCCCCTCATCCTCTCGTTCACACTTTTCTCTCCCCATCACCCCTCATCCCCCTCCCACCCCACCCCCAAGATTCCAATTTTTTGCCCATCAATCTTGTCTATTTCCCATAGCTGGGAGGATATCTATATGTTTTTCCTTGGGTTTACCCTCTTGTTTAGGTTCTTTAGGATCACAAATTATAGACTCAGTGGCGCCTATCCATGGCTAGAAACCAATTATGAGTGAGTACATCACATGATCTTCTTTTTGGGTCTGGGTTACCTCACTCAGGATCGTATTTTCTATTTCCATCCATTTGCATACAAAATTCGAGAAGTCATTGTTTTTTACCGCAGAGTAGTACTCTAATGTGTATATATTCCACACTTTCTTCATCCATTCTTCCATTGAAGGGCATCTAGGTTGCTTCCAGGTTCTGGCTATTACAAATAATGCTGCTTTGAACATAGTTTGACAAATGCTTTTGTCATATGATAGGACATCTCTTGGGTATATTCCCAAGAGTGGTATTGCTGGGTCCAGGGGTAGGTTGATCCCAATTTTTCTGAGAAACCACCACACTGATTTCCAAAAGTGGTTGCACAAGTTTGCAGTCCCACCAGCAATGGATGAGGGTACCCCTTTCTCCACAACCTCTCCAGCAAAGTCTATCCTTGGTGTTTTTGATTTTAGCCATTCTGACAGGTGTAAGATGATATCTCAAAGTTGTTTTGATTTGCATTTCTCTGATCGCTAAGGAGGTTGAGCATGACCTTAAGTATCTTTTGGCCATTTTAACTTCTTCTGTTGAGAATTCTCTGTTCAGTTCAGTGCCCCATTTTTAATTGGGTTAATTATCATTTTAAAGTCTAGTTTCTTGAGTTCTTTATATATTTTGGAGATCAGACCTTTGTCTGTTGCGGGGTTGGTGAAGATCTTCTCCCACTCAGTAAGCTGCCTTTTTGTCTTAGTGAGAGTGTCCTTTGCTTTACAGAAGATTCTCAGTTTCAGGAGGTCCCATTTATTCAATGTTGCCCTTAATGTCTGTGCTGCTGGGGTTATACATAGGAAGCGATCTCCTGTGCCCATATGTTGTAGGGTACTTCCCATTTTCTCTTCTATCAGGTTCAGTGTGTTCAGATTGATATTGAGGTCTTTGATCCATTTGGACTTGAGTTTTGTGCATGGTGATAGATATGGGTCTATTTTCATTCTTCTACAGGTTGACATCCAATTGTGCCAGCACCATTTGTTGAAGATGCTTTCTTTCTTCCATTGTATACGTTTAGCTCCTTTATCGAAAATCAGTTGTTCATAGGTTTGTGGGTTAAAATCCGTGTCTTCTATACGATTCCATTGGTCGACTTCTCTGTTTTTATGCAAGTACCACGTTGTTTTCATTACTGTAGCTCTGTAATAGAGTTTGAAGTCAGGGATGGTAATGCCTCCAGAAGTTCCTTTATTGTATAAGATTGTTTTGGTTATCCTGGGTTTTTTGTTTCTCCATATAAAGTTGATTATTGTCCTTTCAAGATCTGTGAAGAATTTTGATGGGATTTTAATGGGGATTGCATTGAATCTATAAACTGCCCTTGGTAGAATTGCCATTTTTACTATGTTGATCCTCCCA
Source organism: Chionomys nivalis (assembly GCF_950005125.1). Taxonomy (NCBI): domain Eukaryota; kingdom Metazoa; phylum Chordata; class Mammalia; order Rodentia; family Cricetidae; genus Chionomys; species Chionomys nivalis. Next base: position 3,641,421 of record NC_080105.1, on the reverse strand, counting down.
ATCCAAGAGCAAGGGAGATCCTTCCATTTTCTGGTATCCTCTTCAATTTCTTTGTTCAATGCCTTAAAGTTCTTGTCAAATAGATCTTTCACTTCCTTGGTTAGAGTTACCCCAAGACATGTTATTCTTTTTGTGGCTATCGTGAAAGGTGATGATTCTCTTATTTCCCTCTCTGCTTCCATATCCTTTGTGTATAAGAGGGCGACTGATTTTTTAGAGTTGATCTTGTATCCTGCCACATTACTAAAGGCGTTTATCAGCTGTAGGAGTTCTTTGGTGGAGTTTTGGGGGTCGCTCATGGACACTATCATATCATCTGCAAATAATGCAAGTTTAACTTCTTCCTTTCCAATTTGAATCCCCTTTATCCCCTTATGTTGTCTTATTGCTATTGCTAAAACTTCGAGAACTATATTGAAGAGGTATGGAGAGAGTGGACAGCCTTGGCGTGTTCCTGATTTTAGTAGGATGGCTTTAAGTTTCTCTCCTTTTAATTTGATATTAGCTGTCGGCTTGCTGTATATAGCTTTAATTAAATTTAGGTATGACCCTTGTATCCCTAATCTCTCCAAGACTTTTATCATAACGGGATGTTGAATTTTGTCAAATGCTTTTTCAGCGTCTAATGAAATGATCATATGGTTTTTTTCTTTCAGTTTATTTATATGATGGATTACATTGATAGATTTGCGTATGTTAAACCAGCCCTGCATCTCTGGTATGAAGCCTACTTGATCATAATGGATAATTTTTCTAATGTGTTCTTGGATTCGGTTTGCCAGAATTTCTTTGAGTATTTTTGCGTCGATGTTCATGAGTGAGATTGGCCTGTAATTTTCTTTCTTGGTTGGGTCTTTGTGTGGTTTTGGTATCAGAGTTACTGTAGCTTCATAAAAGGAATTTGGCAATGACTCTTCTGTTTCTATATTGTGAAATACCTTAAGGAATATAGGTATTAGGTCTTCTTGGAAGTTCTGGTAGAATTCTGCATTGAAACCATCTGGTCCTGGACTTTTTTTGGAAGGGAGGTTTTTGATAACAGCTTCTAATTCTTCACGGCTAACATGTCTATTTAGGTTGTTCACCTGGTCCTGGTTTAACTTTGGTATATGGTACTTATCTAAAAATGTGTCCATTTCTTTTACATTTTCCAGTTTTGTGGCATACAGGCTTTTGTAGTAAGATCTAATGATTCTCTGAATTTCCTCTGTGTCTGTGGTTATGTCCCCCTTTTCATTTCTGATCTTAATAATTTGCAAATTCTCTCTCTGCCGTTTGATTAGTTTGGATAGGGGTTTATCAATATTGTTGATTTTCTCCAGGAACCAGCTTTTTGATTCATTGATTCTTTGGATTGTTTTCTGTGTTTCTATTTTGTTGATTTCAGCCCTCAGTTTGATTATTTCCAGTCTTCTACCCCTTCTAGGTGAGTCTGCTTCTTTTTTTTCTAGAGCTTTCAGGTGGGCTGTTAAGTCTCCAATGTGTGCTTTCTCTGTTTTCTTTAAGTGGGCAGTTAGTGCTATGAACTTTCCTCTCAGGACTGCTTTCATAGTGTCCCATAGGTTTAAGTATGTTGTTTCTTTATTTTCATTGTCTTCAAGGAAGACTTTAATTTCTTTCTTTATTACTTCCTTAATCCAGGTATGGTTCAGTAGTTGACTATTCAGTTTCCATGGGTTTGTAGGCTTTCTGGGGGTAGCATTGTTGCTGAATTCTAGCTTTAATCCATGGTGATCTGATAAGATACAAGTGGTTATTAATATTTTTTTGTAACTGTGGATGTTTGTTTTGTACCGAGTATGTGGACGATTTTTGAGAAGGGTCCATGAGCTGCAGAGAAGAAGGTATATTCTTTCCTATTTGGGTGGAATATTCTATAGATGTCTGTTAAGTCCATTTGATTCATTACCTCCATTAATTCTCTTATTTCTCTGTTAGGTTTCTGTCTAATTGACCTGTCCATTGGTGAGAGAGGAGTATTAAAGTCTCCTACTATTACTGTGTGCGGTTTGATGGCTGCCTTGCGTTTTAACAATGTTTCATTTACGTACGTGGGTGCTTTTATATTAGGGGCATATATATTCAGGATTGAGACTTCCTCCTGATGAATTGTTCCTGTTATGAGTAGAAAATGTCCCTCTCCATCTCTTCTGATTGATTTATGTTTGAAGTCAACTTTGTTAGAAATTAGTATGGCCACACCTGCTTGTTTCTTAGGTCCATTTACTTGATAAGCCTTATCCCAATCCTTTACTCTGAGTAGGTGCCTGTCTTTGTGGTTGAGGTGTGTTTCTTGTAAACAGCAGAATGTTGGATCCTGTTTTCGTATCCAATCTCTTAATCTGTGCCTTTTTATAGGTGAGTTGAGTCCATTGACATTAAGTGATATTAATGACCAGTGGTTGTTAACTCCGGTCACTTTTTAGTAGTAGATTTTGTGTGTTTCCCTTCTTTGAGTTGCGCTGGTAAAGGGTCTCTAGATGTCTGAGTTATTGTGGTCATTGTTGGACTCCTTGATTAGTGATTTTCCTTCTATTACTTTCTGTAAGGCTGGATTTGTGGCTACGTATTGTTTAAATTTGTTTTTATCCTGGAAAATTTTGTTTTCTCCATTTATAGTGAACGAAAGCTTGACTGGGTATAGTAGTCTGGGCTTGCATCCATGTTCTCTTAGTTTCTGCAGTACATCTATCCAGGACCTTCTGGCTTTCATGGTTTCCATAGAGAAGTCAGGTGTAAGTCTGATAGGTTTACCTTTATAAGTAACTTGGCCTTTTTCCTTTGCTGCTCTTAGTATTCTTTCTTTATTCTGTATGCTTTGTGTTTTGATTATTATATGGCGAGAGGATGTTTTTTTTTTTTTTTGATCCAGCCTATTCGGTGTTCTGTATGCTTCTTGAACCTTCATAGGTATATCTTTCTTTAGGTTGGGAAAGTTTTCTTCTATAATTTTATTAAATATATTTTCTGGACTGTTGAGTGGCGCTTCTTCTCCTTCTTCTATTCCTATTATTCTTAGGTTTGGTCTTTTTATTGTGTCCCATATTTCCTGAATGTTTTGTGATGAGAATTTGTTGGCCTTGCTGTTTTCTTTGATCAGCGTGTTTATTTTCTCTATGGTATCTTCAGAATCTGAGATTCTTTCTTCTATCTCTTGTATTCTGTTGGTTATGCTTGCTTCTGTAGTCTCTATTCGTTTACCTAGATTTTCCCTGTCCAGCTGGCCTTATGTTTGTGTTTTCTTCTTTGCCTCCCTTGCAGTTTTTAAGTCTTGAACTGTTTTCATTATCTGTTTGATTGTTTTTCCTTGGTTTACTAGAGTGTCATTCACTGATTTACTCAATTCTTCAAACTTTCTGTTATACTTCTCATCCATTTCTATAAGGGCATTTTTTACATGCTGTTTAAGGGCGTCAATCACTTTCATAAAGTCAATTTTATCTACTTCTTCATGATTAAGGTGTTCATGTCCTCCTGTTGTGAGGTCGCTGGGTTCTGGTGGTTTCATATAGTTTTTCAGATTGTTGGGTGAATTCTTGCATTGGCGCCTGCCCATCTCTTTCTCTGAATGCTCCCCTATGGATCTTCTTTTACCAGATCAGGTCTCCTTGCCTACTGATGTACCTTCCCAGTGATGGCACTCTGCAGTGATAGCTCTCCAGGTGCTCCAGTGATGTCTCTCCTGGTACCAATATCAGATCTCCGTGCCCAAAGACGGCTCTCCTGGTACCCAGATTAGCTCTCCCACTGATGGCTCTCCTGGTGCCAAGATCAAATCTCCCTGCAGGTTGGGTAGTTCGTAAACAAAGACCCTACCTTGCTTGTTGCAGGCAGGCCAGTGAAACAAAGGAAGTCTCGTCTGCCTACTTGCCCTGAGGATTTGCCCCCAGCGCCAGACAGACTGCGCTGGATGGTGTTATGTGTCCAAAGAGGAAAGGGGGCAGAAGGAAGAAGGGTTCTGGATGCAAGCTGGGTGGGACAAGAATAGAGAGGCAGTATTCGGGGTGTAGAGCCCCTGCAGGGAGCCCAGGGAGAATAGGGTGGGGGATGAGGAACTTCAGAGTTCCCTGTCCAGGGCTGCTTCCGCCGCTGGTCACAAACTCACCTACTGCTGTCTCTCCTGGTGCCGAGATCAGATCTCTGTGCAGGTTGGGTAGTTCGTCACTGATGAATGTCTTACATATCACCTTAGAACCTTCATCTGGCGATGGATCGAGGTAGAGACAGAGACTCATTTTGGAGCAACAGTCTGAGCTCTTAAGGTCCAAATGAGGAGCAGAAGGAGGGCGAACATGAGCAAGGAAATCAGGACCACGAGGGATGCACCCATCCACTGTGACAGTGGATCTGATGTATTGGGAGCCCACCAAGGTCAGCTGGTCTGGGACTGAATAAGCATGGGTTGAAACTGGACTCTCTGAGCATGGCGGACAAACAAGGCTGATGAGAAGCCAAGGACAATGGCACTAGGTTTCAATCCTAATACATGAACTGGCTTTGTGGGAGCTTTGCCTGTTTAGATGCTCACCTTCCTGGACGTAGATAGAAGACCTTCGTCTTCCCGGAGGGCAGAGAATTTGGACTGCTCTTCAGTATCGAAAGGGAGGGGGAATGGTGTGGGGGGCGGAGAAGAGGAGCGGGGATAGGGGGAGGGGAGTGAGGGGAGGGGGTAATATTTGGGAGGAGGTGAGGGAAATGGGAAACGGGGAGCAGGTGGAAATATTAATTAAAAAAATAAAAATAAATAAATAAATAAAAACAAACAAAACAACAACAACAAAAAAAGATTCTGTAAGTTACCTTTGTGTTGCTATGATGAAATCCCTGGCAGGAACAATTCCAGCAGAAGGTCTGTTCAGCGTGGCTGGCAGTGACAGGGTGCAGTCCATCATTAAGCTGTGACTGCGAGAGGCTGAGGCAGCTGGTCACATTGCTTGTGTCTGCACTTAGGAGGCGAGAGAAATGCATGCAGCCCAGGACCCCACCCCCACCCACTACTCTAACTTAGCTACTTCTTCACAGGTGTGTCTGCAGGGTTGGGGTGATTTTAGATCCCATCAAGTTGACAACCAAGATCAGCCACCGCAAGAGGAGTTCCCAACATCCTCTTCCCAGGGCAATGAGTTCCTGGGCCTGGGGGCAGGGTGGCTCCGTAGTACAGCACTTGCCCAGCACAAATGAAAACCTCTTTGCTCTCTGACTCCTGACTCTTGGCCCCTGCAGGACAGTCTGGTGGACTTGGTGCTGCTGCTGCAGCTGTCCCGGGGAGAGAAGCACAGGCTGGAGCTGCAGGAGTCGGAGCTGAGGGCCCAGGGCCCCGCCCACCTGCTGCTACTGCAGCAGCTTCGCTGGGAGCAGACTCACCTGGCTGGAGAAGGCAGCAGAGGAGGCAGCAGCGAGGACCCGAGCAGCGAAGAGGAGGACGACCAGGAGGTTGGACAGCAACACTACCAGGTACTGTGCCCACCATCGGGGCGCCTCTGAGCATCCTTCTGCCCAAAGAACAAGCGGTAAAGGCACTTGCTGCCGACCCCAGGTCAGTTCCCAGGGGTGCAGGTCTAAGTATTAAAAATGGGGGCGGGGGAGTGGATGGAACGGTGGCTCAGTAGCTAGGGCTGCTTTTGCGGAGGACCCAGGCTGGAGTTCAGCACTCACACGGTGTTCACAACCGTCTGTAACTCTAGATCCAGAGGGTCCAACCTGTTCTGGACTTTGGGTACATGCTATACAGACATAGGCTTGTAAACACCCGTACACAGAAAATGAAAATCAATGAAACTTTTAAAATCACAACAAATAAATAGAAATCAGGAGAGAGGGACTACTGAAAATCTTGGGGTGCCTCAGCAGAGCTGGGAATCAGGGTCCCTTTGTGCGTTCTTAGTTCCATTAAAAAAGTAATTTAAGAATGTAGCTAAAAGAAACTCAATTTATTAGAATTTGAAAGGAAAACCCCAGGGCAGGCAAGCTCCCTGAAGGGAGGAGGGGGGTGGTCCAAGGAGCGTTAGTCCTTGGTGAGGAATATGCTTCACTTAGGTTCTTAAAGTGCAGTGAGGTTCTGACAGAATCCAAAGGAAAGGAAAACATCCTGAGTCATCCTCACAAGGGGGAGCCCCAGACCTCATGGAGATGCTGGCACATGTGTCCCATCCTCTTCACTTGGGCCCACACAGTGGGAAGAGGATGCTACCCATGAGTTGTCTTCTGACCGCCACATGCACACTGTGGCACATGTATGCAGGCACATACAACATTAGTAAATAAATACAGTAAATAGTGTAACAATAAAAATCAATCTGGCCAGGAGTGGTGGCACACGCCTTTAATCCAAGCCTGTTTTTATGCCAGTACCACGCTGTTTTCATTACTGTAGCTCTGTAATAGAGTTTGAAGTCAGGGATGGTAATGCCTCCAGAAGTTCCTTTATTATATAAGATTGTTTTGGCTATCCTGGGTTTTTTGTTTCTCCATATAAAGTTGATTATTGTCCTTTCAAGATCTGTGAAGAATTTTGATGGGATTTTAATGGAGATTGCATTGAATCTATAGATTGCCCTTGGTAGAATTGCCATTTTTACTATGTTGATCCTCCCAATCCAGGAGCAAGGGAGATCCTTCCATTTTCTGGTATCCTCTTCAATTTCTTTCTTCAATGCCTTAAAGTTCTTGTCAAATAGATCTTTCACTTCCTTGGTTAGAGTTACCCCAAGATAGTTTATGCTTTTTGTGGCTATCGTGAAAGGTGATGATTCTCTTATTTCCCTCTCTGCTTCCATATCCTTTGTGTATAAGAGGGCGACTGATTTTTTGGAGTTGATCTTGTATCCTGCCACATTACTAAAGGCGTTTATCAGCTGTAGGAGTTCTTTGGTGGAGTTTTGGGGGTCGCTCATGTACACTATCATATCATCAGCAAATAATACAAGTTTAACTTCTTCCTTTCCAATTTGAATCCCCTTTATCCCCTTATTTTGTCTTATTGCTATTGCTAAAACTTCGAGAACTATATTGAAGAGGTATGGAGAGAGTGGACAGCCTTGGCGTGTTCCTGATTTTAGTAGGATGGCTTTAAGTTTCTCTCCATTTAATTTGATATTAGCTGTCGGCTTGCTGTATATAGCTTTAATTAAATTTAGGTATGACCCTTGTATCCCTAATCTCTCCAAGACTTTTATCATAGAGGGATGTTGAATTTTGTCAAATGCTTTTTCAGCGTCTAATGAAACGATCATATGGTTTTTTTCTTTCAGTTTATTTATATGATGGATTACATTGATAGATTTGCGTATGTTAAACCAGCCCTGCATCTCTGGTATGAAGCCTACTTGATCATAATGGATAATTTTTCTAATGTGTTCTTGGATTCGGTTTGCCAGAATTTCTTTGAGTATTTTTGCGTCGATGTTCATGAGTGAGATTGGCCTGTAATTTTCTTTCTTGGTTGGGTCTTTGTGTGGTTTTGGTATCAGAGTTACTGTAGCTTCATAAAAGGAATTTGGCAATGACTCTTCTGTTTCTATATTGTGAAATACCTTAAGGAATATAGGTATTAGGTCTTCTTGGAAGTTCTGGTAGAATTCTGCATTGAAACCATCTGGTCCTGGACTTTTTTTGGAAGGGAAATGGGAAACGGGGAGCAGTTGGAAATTTTAAGTAAAAAAGAATAAAAAAAAAAAATCCAAGCCTGTTGTAATAAGAGCGGCAGGGCTAGGTCCCCGGCACCCGGCCGCCCGCATGGCTTATGCCCCAAAATAATTACACGGAAACTGTATTCTTTTAATCACTGCCTGGCCCATTAGTTCCAGCCTCTTATTGGCTAGCTCTTACATATTGATCTAACCCATTTCTAATATTCTGTGTAGTACCACGAGCTGGCTTACCAGGAAAGATCTTAACCTGCGTCTGTCTGGAATGGGAGAATCATGGCGACTCCTGACTCAGCTTCTTTCTCCCAGCATTCTGTCTGTTTACTCCACCCACCTAAGGGCTGGCCTATAAATGGGCCAAGGCAGTTTCTTTATTAAATGAAAGTAAATCCTCCATGATTTCCCCTTTTTTTGTTTAAACAAAAAGAAAGGCTTTAACTTTAACATAGTAAAATTACATATAACAAAATGGTTATCAAGTAAAAATTACAGTTACAATATGTATATCTATTTTATCTCTTATCATAACTAAGGAAAACTATAACTATCTATCCATTCTTCAACTCCATCAAAGACTCCAGAAGGATATAATATTACCTAAGTAAACAAGAAATCCAAAACTCTAGAAATGACAGACATCTCATTGCCTGGACAGTCACCCAAAGTTCCTCTGTACCGTTGGTGCATCCATCTTCGGCCTACAGGCCCATAGTATCCAGCAGACATTTTCATCAAGCAGGAAATTCCAAAGACAGTTCAGTCACTTTTTGCTGTGTCCTGCAGAACGTCTTGCAGACTCTTTTATGAGTCAGGAACCCCGAAAGACCATCTCACCTTTAGGCAAGTTCAGCAGTCCTCTTTCTGCGGGTTCTTTGTGTCCAGTTTATGCAACAGTCCAGGCAAGAACAGTTTCATGCCCAAATGGCTATCAAACTCCATAAGGAGCCTCTTAAATGCCCATCATCCTCTTGAAGTAGATTGGTGCTGCCAGGAACAGACGTGTCTCATTGTCATGAAAAGCCCTAAGTTATTAAAACATTAAATGCCATGTTCTGTAGTCTTTGAAAGATATGAAGAATGCCTAATTGAAATGTATCTCTATATATCTAGAAAATCTAACTAACGTGACTACAAGCTTAACTATTATTTATGATTATCCATCAACAACCTATATTTCCTAATTATACATTACATTTTACAATCACAATACCTTAATCAAGATCATAAATACATATACATATAACAAAATTGACCTTAAAATCCATACCAATGCAAATTATTCATACCTATATCATTTCCCCCTTTAAATGTAAAGGAACATTTATAAACAATATTTGGGAATATGGGTGCAGTTTTTTCTCTCCAAACTGCTTCCTGCTGAATGGGGGCGCTGTTATTTAGGTCTTTCATGGTATAACCTGTGTGCCAGGGTCATCTCGGTTGGCAGTTGTGTGAAGTAATTTTTTGAGGGTGTTCACAGTAACCTTTCAGGAGGGCGTGGTCTATCATACCATATTGGGATAGAAGAAATCCACAGGGTCGCATCCTCTGTGAAAACAAAAGAAGACCCTCTCCAAAGCATCATATCCTTAGACCCATATTCTGAAATCATAATGCCCTTATATCCATTCTGGTTTAGCTTGGCAGCCCATATAATGAAATGTCTCTCTGCACTTAGCTCCTTCACAGTCAAAAATTTTAAAGAAAACACAATAATACAAAAAATCCAGACTCTCTGTGAATTCTCCATTTTTATGTGGCTTATTTTTCTTTATTTCTTTTAATCTGTAACTATCTGTACTCTGTCTCTTTAAAGACTTTACCCTTTTTTTAATACATTAACTCTATTCTTTATATATATATTTTTCTCTCTCTCTCAAGCCTACGTACATTCATCCAACAGTGTCTGAATCAGTTCTATTGTGAATCTGTAATTTTTTTACTATCCAGGAGCACTTTGTTTTGTGCTTTTAAATCGCTAAGCGCTTAAGAATCTAAGCTGTGACATTCCTAGGTCAAAAACAGGTACTGCTTGCTTGCCCCACCCAGTCCAACATGGCGGAGCCGCTCGTGCCTCTGATTCTTGCACATTGCACCAGTAGCATGGTGGAGCTGCTTGTGCCTCTGAGCCGCAGCACAAAATGACTTCCTTTTAGGCACACAGTGAGTCTAGTTGCCATCAAACAAATCATAGCACTTTACTCCAAATGCTCCGTTTAAAAGCTCTGTCTCCCGCAGGAGCCAGACAGAGATCGCAATGGCGGCATAGCCCAGAAAGCCGGCATTTTAAAACAGCGAGTTTTTTCCTGCTGCTGAGTCAGGACAATTTCTTTGCGGCACGCAACCCACAAACAGCAAAAAACTGTCTTGAATTCTCTCTCTCTCCGTTTTAAGCCCTCTCAGGTTTTACGTGGAGTTCATTAGCATGTTGGGTGCCACTCTGTTGTAATAAGAGCGGCAGGGCTAGGTCCCCGGCACCCGGCCGCCCGCATGGCTAATGCCCCAAAATAATTACACGGAAACTGTATTCTTTTAATCACTGCCTGGCCCATTAGTTCCAGCCTCTTATTGGCTAGCTCTTACATATTGATCTAACCCATTTCTAATATTCTGTGTAGTACCACGAGCTGGCTTACCAGGAAAGATCTTAACCTGCGTCTGTCTGGAATGGGAGAATCATGGCGACTCCTGACTCAGCTTCTTTCTCCCAGCATTCTGTCTGTTTACTCCACCCACCTAAGGGCTGGCCTATGAATGGGCCAAGGCAGTTTCTTTATTAAATGAAAATAACTCCTCCATCACTAGCCTTTGGGAGGCAGAGGCAGGCGGGTCTCCATGAGTTCAAGGCCAGCCTGGTCTGCAAATCCAGTTCTAGGACAGCCAGGGCAACACAGAGAAACACTGACTTAAAGAGAACAAAACAAAGCCCTGACTGGGAGCAGGGCACCTTCGATGTCCAGCCTGGGCTAAACACAGCATACACATTGTCTCTTCTCTCCTCTCCACTTCCCTTAGGGCCCTCCTGCCCTCCCTGGTGGTCAGATGGGCAGAGCATGGGATTCTGAGACCTTATCCCAGGAACTGTCGGCATCCCTCGCCCGGTATGTGTCAGGGGTAAGCGGGCGTGTCGGGAGGAGAGCGAGAGGGTTGGGAGTGACTGGGGTGGTCTCTATCACCCTTGCAGGACAGCGGGCCTTCGGGCACAGCTGCGATCCCTGCGGCAGCAGCTGGAACAGGTGGCTCAGAAGGGCCGGACCAGATGTGCTCAAAGTGCAGAGCTGAACTGAGAGCTGTACAAGGCTCACAGGTGGGTCTCAGAAGCAACCCCTCTTCTCAGAAAGGCAGCAGCAAGCCCACAGCCTCTGCCTTTAGTTTAGACAGGCCTGTGAATCATAGCCAGGAATCTCCCCTCCCCCGGCAGCTTCTTGGCCTTCAGAGGAGCCCACCAGAAGCAGGAAGAACAGCGCCAGAAGTTGGAGCAGCAGATTGCTCAGATGCAGGCCCAGCAGGCAGAGGAGCTGACGATGCTGGCAGCCACCGCCAGAGTCCTGGAGAAGCCCAGGACTCCACAGCCAGGCCAGACTTTCCTGTAGGACCCAGACCAAACTTGCATGTAACATGCAGCTGTGGCAGGCATGTCATAGAATGTCTTGTCATGGGCTGCAGAGATGGCTCAGCGGTTCTTGCAGAGGACCTGGGTTCAGTTCCCACTCTCCACAGCCAGTACCTGTAATGTCAAGGAGGAGGATCTGTCGCCCTCTTCTGAACGCTACAGGCTCTACAGTAATGCGCACATACACACTGTTAATGAGTAAAGCGACCTGTTGTGACATCATACCATCTGTCCTTTGTCCCTGTGGCCAGACCACCTTCCGAGTAGGTGCTGAGTTTCCCAAAGGAGGACAGAGATGGGAAGCGTTCAGGTTAAAGGTGTTCCCAGGTGTGCTGGGGAAGAGGACTCCCAGACTGCTTTGGGACTGCATTTAGAGGATGAAAAGGGTGGAATGGTTGCTCATAAGTAGCTCATGTGCTTGAAGCCCTCAGAGTTGCCTCTGCCTGCCCATCCCACCAGCACTGGGTTCTGTCCGCAGCACAGCACAAAGGGAAGTCTGCCCCTGCCTGTAATGCCGGGACTCGGGTTCACGGCTTTCCTCGATTACAGCCCGGACTACGTGAGACAGCATCTAATTGCGGCGCGCAACTACGCCAGCAGAGAAGACGAACACAACAGGATTCTTCTTGGAACGTACTTTATTGGAGCGCAGAAGACTGAAGATAAGATGGAGGAGAAAAGACCCCGAGCCCGACCTTGCGGGGAATATATACAGTGCCTGGTCCGCCTATGATGTGTCATTGCTTGATTGGCTCGGCCCACACTGAGGCGATCGCGTGAGCAAGAAGTGTGAGCAATTGATAGGTGGAATTCAAACCACTTTTGGGCCAGAGGCGAGCGTGCGCAGAAGTTGTTTACTAACTAGGGACAACTAGCAAATGGCGACAATGGGCTTAGTGCCAGACCCTGAGAACACGACAGTGCCATGGCACGCTACATCTCCCCGTTTTTTGTTTTAAAGCAGAACACCCGATCTAGTGGGGAATTTCATGATTTTCCTCACGATCAAGGGTGCAAGAGTACCCTAGTCCAACATCCTCTCGAGTGCTAGGAAACAAGGTCAACGAGGTGCAAGGACTGTAAAGCCGGGTGAAAGAGACAGAGAAGAGGGGTGCAAAGATGCACCTATCTCCGTGCAATGCCCTAAGGCTGGAGGTGCCAAGGCTGCATCTTGCTCAGAGGCCATCAGCAAAGATGCACCTATCTCCATGCAATGCCCTAAGGCTGGAGGTGCCAAGGCTGCATCTTGCTCAGAGGCCATCAGCAAAGATGCACCTATCTCCATGCAATGTCCTAAGACTGGAGGTGCCAAGGCTGCATCTTGCTCAGAGGCCATCAGCAAAGATGCACCTATCTCCATGCAATGCCCTAAGGCTGGAGGTGCCAAGGCTGCATCTTGCTCAGAGGCCATCAGCAAAGATGCACCTATCTCCGTGCAATATCCTAAGACTGGAGGTGCCGAGGCTGCATCTTGCTCAGAGACCATCTTTAAGGCTGCTTAGTCAGACCTGGGGGGAGACTCCTTGTTCAAGGGCAGCAAGAGCCTGTACCATAATTGCTTTGTCCCTGCGCAGGCGTGTCCTAAATCGGCAAAGGAGCCATGAGCATATGACCACATCAAGACAGCACAGGGCACTGAACATTCCCATACCCACCCACTCTTTGAAATAAGAATAGGCAGAGTAAAGCCAGTCGGAAAACTGCCCAAGAGTGAGAGGCTGCAGGCGGGTGCTATTCAAAATGGTGATTTGGAACAGCTGCTCTTGAAGTAGCAGTTCCGTCTCTTGCGACCAATTTCCTGCCAGGTATCGTCCAATTCGTTCAGACTCGTTCCTGGAATTATTAAAAACAAGAGGAGTAATGCAAACATGTTTCTGATGTGCTATGCAACCAACTTGAACTAAGCTGGCTAACTCATCAATCTGAGTTTGTAGGAAATCGATCCTCTGATTAGCAGCCACTATGCCTGATAGCATGTGTTTGCTGATTTTGGTCTGAGTATCTAACACATCTGCAGTTTTGGTAACAATCTCGTTAATGGCGGCAGCCGTTTGTGTCTGGCTAGCCATCGCCACTCCTGCTGTAATAGCGGCTGCTGATGACACCACAATAGCAGTGACTATGGCAGCGGTAATTCCAAGATCACGCCGCTCACGTAGGAGCATAGCAATAGGGAACTGTTCAGGGTCAGCCTCCACAGGGAGGGGTACAAACGTAGGAACTTTTAGCACTATCGCCAGTTTCCATGTTCCATTCCAGCATTCAGACAAAAAACACTCCACTGAGGCATTCTTACAATCAACCTCGCTTCCATTGGTAATATTGCAAGTAACAAAACAAATGGGGAAGGCAAGCAGACTGAGGACTCTGGGAGAGTATGATTACTTAACTCTTCTTGAATATAACGAAGCCGCCTTCCTAGTTCTGCCTGTTCACTAATAGTGCCTGTAACATTGAGCAGCCATGTTGTAATTGGCCGAAGTTGTACCAAAGCAGAAACATCTGCCGTAGCTCCTGCCTCATTAGAGAGCAGCCATTGGTACCAGGATCATCCCGACCCTATTGTGGATTTTTAATTGGTTTTATTATAAAAATAACTTTTCATGGAGGGGGATAAGGAAAACCCAAATGTAACCTGTTCCTTTTCCCAAGTTCTTGCTTGGCAGGCAGTAAAGGTGGGTGGAAACGAAAAATCCAGATTGCAATGTGGTGATGCTCTGAAATAAGTCGTATTCCTTACGAATGATTCTGTTCCAGTAGGCACCACGGATTATACTCACATGGCCAAGGTAGTAACATTTATGGCCGATGCATCACTACCTGACCCAGACCCTTGTGATATTCCTGATGTTACCTGACTGAGTGCTTCACTCAACATATTTGTCCCTATCTTGCTATGCACCAAAGGATCCATCCAATTAGTAAGATTTTGACGTTGGAGCCAAATGCAAGGGGGTTTCTTATCTAAGGAAAAGCACATGGTTCCATTTAAATCAACTCTGGTTGCATTAAACTTTTCTGATTTTGGTTCTGGGCTAGGTAAACAGGGTGCATCCATATCACAGGAGGTAGAGAATAATGTGGGTAAAAGGGATGAATTAGCATGAACTGGTATTGGTACGGGCCATGCCCTCGTCACCGCCCAGAGTGTCATCTTCTTCGCATCTCTTTGAGTCACCCACAGCAGGATGATCAGCATCCACTGGGTTGTCTTCATCCTCCGCAGCGATCTTCAATTCTCTGGTCAGTCTTACTGGCACCCAGATTGGGTCCTCCTGGTCCTGTGGGAAAACACAAACAGCTCCCCTGGATCTGGCAATCACCAGATCCGGTCCACCCCATTTATTTTTTAACACATCTTTCCACTTTACTAGGGTGGATTCTATGGCGCTCATGCTCGCATGTTTATCAGCAGGTGAGCGATGTTTATCGTCCAAGGTTAAAAAATTCAACGTAAACGTTGCCAAGGATATACTACCATTTCTTGGTAGTAGGCCATGGCCTATTCCTTCTTTCTGTTTTTGTAAAAGTTCCTTCAGGGAGCGATTAGCTCTCTCAACTATTCCTTGTCCTTGTGGGTTGTACGGCAGGCCGGTATGATGTTGAACACCCATGCGTTCACAGAAACCTTTAAATGTTCTGGATGTATAAGCCGGGCCATTGTCCGTTTTTAAGCACCAGGGCTTGCCCCAAGCGGCCCAAGCCTCTAAACAATGTGTTACCACATTGGTGACCTTCTCCCCAGTCAGGGGTGTGGCATGAATAACCCCTGAAAAAGTATCTACTGATACATGAACATATCGAAGGCGCCCAAAGGTGGGCACATGGGTGACGTCCATCTGCCAAAGGTGCCCGGGCTTAAGACCCCTAGGATTGACTCCAACATGGGGAAGATGACGAAAGGAAACACATGCTTCACAAGCCTTAACTATTTCACTGGCATTTTGTCTGGTTATGCCAAATTTTAATCTCGACTTTAGCAGACACATGATATAATTGATGGAACTGCTTTGCGGCTGCTAAGGGGTCCATAATTAAAGATGGAAAAGCTTTTGTTGCAGCATCAGCTTGCGCATTAGCATCTGCCAAAGGGCCGGGCAAAAGGGAATGAGCTCTAATATGGGTAATATAGAAGGGATATTTCCTGCTCCTGATCTCTTGATGAAGAGCCAGGAAAACACAGGATACAGGACTAGTAGTTGATATTATTGCTGATGCCTCTAGACATCGGAGCACATTAACTACATAAAGAGAATCCGAATAGATGTTCAAGGGTCCTGGGAAGTTGCAAAACACCTCCAACACCATTTGACACTCAACTATTTGCGGTCTGTCGGACTGGAAACATTTCGTCACTGTCTCTCCTCCCAGGATCACATAAGCTCCTTTGCCTGTGCTGGAACCATCAGTAAAAAGCGTAACCACCGCTTCCAGTGGATGTGAGGCTGTTATTTTAGGAAACACCACTGGATGGTGCATAATAAATTGTAACAATTTATCTTAGCTGTACCTTTTGAGGGCGTGTATACTTTGGACATATAACAGCTCTCAAAAAACGGCCTACGAGATCTCTCGGTACCTCCTCAGGGGCTATTAACAACCCTCTGGCCTTAAGAGCTTCTGCTATACTAGCAAATACCGTTTCCAACACATCATTGTATGGAGCTGCTATCAAAATGTCATCCATATAATGGCACATCCTAACAATAGGGTAAGCCTTTCGAATGGGCTCAAGTGCTAATTGGACATATAACTGACACATAGTAGGACTATTGGCCATTCCTTGAGGTAGAATTCTCCATTGAAACCTCTTGTCAGGTTCTTCATGATTGACAGATGGAATGGTAAAGGCAAAACGCTTACAGTCCTCCCTCGCTAGTGGGATGGAAAAGAAACAGTCCTTAATGTCAATAATAATTGTTGGCCAGTCCTTAGGAATGCTAGAGAGTAAAGGTAGGCCGCGCTGTACTGATCCTAACAGTTGCATTTGTTGATTAACAGCGCGAAGGTCATGTAAGAGCCTTCATTTGCCTGACTTCTTTTTAATAACAAAAATAGGAGTATTCCAGGGAGAATGGGAAACTTCTAAATGTTCCAGGGAGAGTTGCTCCTGGACCAGCGAGTAGGCAGCTTCTAATTTTTCTTTGGAAAGGGGCCCCTGAGGGACCCAGACTGGAGTGTTTGTGGTCCAGGGTATACGAATGGCATCCTCAGTGGCCCCTATGAAAAACCCAGCCCCCTTTGCCCCTGATTTCCTACAGGCTCCAGGGGGCATGCTATTCTCTGGAGGTTCTTTCCAAGTCCTTTCCCTGGGACATAACCCGCATCAAGCATAAGGCGCTGACTGGGCTCAGAATAGTCAGTAGTAAGCCTCATTTTCATCTGCCTCAATACGTCCCGGCCCCACAGAGAGACTGGTAGACTGAGCACAAAGGGCTGTATTCTACCGGTCTGTCCTTCCTCACAAACCCAAACCAACTCTTTGGCGCTGACTTCTAGTATTTGCGTACCCCAGCCCTTGCAAGAGTTGTGAGGAAGACTGTAGGGGCCAGCGAGCTGGCCACTCTTCCTTTCTAATGATGCTGCGATCTGCCCCAGTATCCAAAAGGCCTTTGAAGTGTTTTCCTTCTATCTTTAGGCCTAGCATGGGTCGTTTATCGAGTTCCAGGGACAGATACACCATATCTACACCTGTGGATCCGAACCCCTTTTCTCCTCTAACGGTCTCTTTGGCAGGAAATCTGTTGTGTAAGCTTGGCAATATTAATAACTGGGCTGTGTGATCCCCTGGCGAGATAACTGAGATTCCTCGAGGGGATGCACACATGGCTTTACTACTCCTGTATAATCTGGGTCTATGACTCCCGGAGTCACCACCAATCCCCTCAAGGCTGAGGAGGACCGTCCCAACAAGAGGCCGACCGTGTCCTTTGGTAAGGGACCTTGGAAGTCAGATTCAAGGGGTTGCACCCCCATCTGAGGGGTTAGTACCATCTGGGTGGTGGCACAGATGTCCAACCCTGCAGAGCCTGAGGTTGCTCTTCTGGCTTCTGTGGGAGATGTTCTGTCTGACCCCGCAGTGCCCCATACATTTGAGGGCCCTGGGGACGAGGGCCCCGTTTGCCGTTTTTTGACCCAGGTGGTGTTGTTATGGGTCGCCCATTAATGTCCTTGACTGATCTACATTCATTGGTCCAGTGTTTCCCCTTTTTACATCGAGGGCATAAGCCGGGTTGACGGCCTCCCTCACCAGTTCTCTGGCTTCCATTTGGGCAATTTTTTCTCACGTGTCCAGGTTTCCCACATTTAAAGCATACTCCATTCTTTCCCCCTGTGGTCCTGGCAGCAGCTAGTACTGCGGCCACTAAGCCTGCATTGGATAATGGCCCTCCAATTTCTCTATATGCTTTCATCCAAGCCTGAAGGCCCTTCCCCTTCCAGGGCATAATAGCCCTCCGGCAATCTTTAGTGCATTGCTTGAATATAAGCTGTTCGATCAAGGGCATAGATTGATCTGGGTCTCCAAAAATTCTTCCTGCAGCCTCTATCATATGAGCCACAAAGTCTGAAAACGGCTCCGTCGGCCCCTGAATAATCTTAGTCAAGTTGCCAGACACTTGGCCTCTATACTTGCCCTCTATTGGGCAAAGACTTCCAGGCCCTAATGGCCATTTCATTAATCTGCTGATATACTTGTATTGGAAAAACTGTCTGGTTATTAATCCATTGCCCTTGTCCTAGCAACATGTCAGCCGTCCAAGCGGCATTGCCATTAGTCGCATTAGTTCGGGCCTGTGCGATGGCAAGATCAGTATATATAGATTTAAAATCCAGGTATTGTCCTAAAGAAACACATGCTTTCACTGTGCTCATCCAATCAGCGGGGGTCATAGCTGACTGCCCTAAATGCTCCACCAACCCTAGAGTAAAGCTGTCTGATACTCCATAAGTCTGTGTAGCCTCCGCCAAATCCCTTAGTTGTTTATATCCTATTGGCTCGTGATATCTCTGTCCAGTATTGGGGTCCTGAAAAACAGGGTAAGTGCTGACCAATTTATTCCAGGTGCTATGCTTGATAAAGGAAGCAGATGCCGCTGAAGGCGCCGTTGGTCTACGACAAGAATCGTAGGGCACAGGCTTAGTATATTTCGGGCTATACTGCTCTCTCTTGCACTGTGCTGCTGCTTCCTCTAAATCTTGCTCCTCTTCCTCATCCAACCAATCCTCCTCATCCAAAGATCGGTCAATAGAAAAATTAGCAAACTCATCCAAAGGTGGATATATTCTTTTCTTTTCTGGGGTTGCGCTATTCTGGAATTCCTTTTCTCCCTTTCGAGAGCTATTGTCACTCTCCTTAGTTTCTTTCCTTTTAGGTCCTCCCTTTCCTTTTGATTCTGACTCTGACATGCTGTCCTGGTAGGCAGAGAGTGCTCTGCGGCCTTCCTTCAATGCCTCGACACACTTACCTTCCTTCAGACAAGCCCTCACTAATCACCGTAGGGGAAGTGTCCCCGGTCGGAGTTCTTTGGCTGCCTCAAGTTCTTTACCCAATTTCTCCCAGCAGGGAAGATTAATGTTCCCCGAACCGGTGAACCAAGGAGCTGCTTGATACACGTCCTCCAAGAACTTCCTCAAAGTTCCATCCAAGACTTTCAGGTCTCGGGTTCTCAGTAGTCGCTGGAGCGGACGCAAAAATGAGCTCACATTCGCTGAACCAGAGGCAGCATTCCCCATGCTGTGTGCTTACCTACGCACAACTTATACACGGGGGAAATGCCGACCTATCTACACCAGACTTACTTTCGCTTTGCCTATGACAGGTCCCAGCAGACACACTCCTGTCCCGGCTTATGACAGCGTAAGAAGAAACAGCACAACAAAACAGCGATGAACGCAAGAAAAAGGGCCAGAGCACAGATCAGTGGATCGACTCCCCCCACCAGCATGTCAGGAAATTAACTTTCAGAGGACTTACCAGCGCCGTCGCTCCGCATGTCCAAGTTCTGAATCCTCTCACTGATGCGAGGGTCTTTTGCCTGGTGCCTAGATGTCAAGGTCCCGGGTTTCCGCACCACTTGTGGCGCGCAACTCCGCCAGCAGAGAAGACTACCACAACAGGATTCTTCTTGGAATGTACTTTATTGGAGCGTAGAAGACTGAAGATAAGATGGAGGTGAAAAGACCCCGAGCCTGACCATGTGGGGAATATATACAGTGCCTGGTCTGCCTATAACGTGTCATTGCTTGATTGGCTCGGCCCACACTGAGGCAATCATGTGAGCAAGACGTGTGAGCAATTGATAGGTGGAATTCAAACCACTCTTGGGCCAGAGGTGAGTGTGTGCAGAAGTTGTTTACTAACTAGGGACAACTAGCAAATGGTGACAATGGGCTTAGTGCCAGACCCTGAGAACATGACAGCACCATGGCACGCAGAGCGCCATGGCGCGCTACAGGTATATTCTTTTCTGTTTGGATGGAATATTCTATAGCTGTCTGTTAAGTCCATTTGAGTCATAATGTCTGTTAGTTCTCTTATTTCTCTGTTCATTTTTGTCTGATTGACCTGCCCAGTGGTGAGAGGGGAGTGTTGAAGTCCCCCACTATTAGTGTGTGGGGTTTAATATATGATTTAAGCTTTAGAAGTGTTTCTTTGACATATGAGGATGCCCTTGTATTTGGGACATAGATGTTTAGTATTGAAATTTCCTCTTGATGAATTTTTCCTGTGACTAATATGAAGTATCCTTCTTTGTCTCTTTTGACTGATTTTAGCTTGAAGTCTATTTTGTTAGATATTAGGATAGCTACACCCGCTTGTTTCTTAGGTCCATTTTCTTGGTATATTATTTCCCAAACTTTTACTCTGAGATGATGTCTGTCTTTGAGGTTGAGATGTGTTTCATGTATGCAGAAGAAGGATGCTTCTGTTTTTTATCCAATCTGTTAGCCTGTGCCTTTCTATAGGTGAGTTGAGTACATTTACATTAAGGGATATTAATGATCAGTGGTTGCTATCTCCTGTTAATGTAGTTTTCATTGTTGGTGATATTAATTTTTTTTTCGTTTTTTTGAGACAGGGTTTCTCTGTGGTTTTGGAGCCTGTCCTGGAACTAGCTTTTGTAGACCAGGCTGGCCTCGAGCTCACAGAGATCCGCCTGCCTCTGCCTCCCAAGTGCTGGGATTAAAGGCGTGCACCACCACCGTCTGGCTGGTGATATTAATTTGTGTGTTTTTTTCTTCTTTGGGATTTGCTATAATGAAATCATCAATTTTCTGTGTTTTTGTTGATGTAGCCATCTTCCTTGTGCTGGAGTTTTCCTTCTAGTATTTTGTGCAGGGTTAGCTTCGTGGCTAGGTATTGATGAAATATAGATTTGTCATGGAATATCTTGTTTTATCCTTCTATGGTGATTGACAGTTTTGCTGGGTATAGTAATCTGGGCTGGCATCTGTGGTCTCTTAATGTCTGCATAATGTTTGACCATGACCCTTCTGGCTTTCATTGTCTACAGTGAGAAGTCAGATGTAATTCTGATAGGTCTACCTTTATATGTAACTTTGCCTTTTTCTTTTGCTGCTCTTAATATTCTTTCTTTAGTCTGTATGTTTAGTGTTTTGATTATTATGTGGCGAGAGGTCTTTTTTTTTTGGATCCAGTCTATTTGATGTTCTGTAAGCTTCTTGTATCTTCATAGGCATGTCTTTCTTTAGGTAGGGAAAGTTTTCTTCTATGATTTTGTTAAATAAATTTTCTGTGCCTTTGAGTTGAACTTCTCCTTCATCTATGCCTAAGATTTGGCCTTTTTTTGGTCTCATATTTCATGGATTTTTGGGTTAAGCTTTTGTAGATTTAATGTTTTCTTTAACTGACGAGTCTATTTCCTCTATTTTATCTTCAACACTGGAGATTCTCTCTTCTATTTCTTGTATTCTTGTATTCTGTTGTTTTTTCTATCTCTGTTTTCAAGTCCTGAATAGTTTTTGTTATATGTTTGAGTTCTTTTTTTTTTCTTTTGGTTTTCTTTAAGTGATTTGCTGATATTTTCCAATATTTTGTTTGTTTTATCTTCCATTTCTTTAAGGTGATTTCACATTTCATCTTTAAGAATTTCATTTGAAATGCTAATTAATGGAGCTGGAGAGATGGCTCAGTGGTTAAGAGCATTGCCTGCTCTTCCAAAGGTCCTGAGTTCAATTCCCGGCAACCACATGGTGGCTCACAACCATCTGTAATGAGGTCTGGTGCCCTCTTCTGGCCTGCAGACATACACACAGACAGAATATTGTATGCATAATAAATAAATATTAAAAAATGCTAATTAACCCAATT
Organism: Chionomys nivalis; assembly: GCF_950005125.1. Taxonomy (NCBI): domain Eukaryota; kingdom Metazoa; phylum Chordata; class Mammalia; order Rodentia; family Cricetidae; genus Chionomys; species Chionomys nivalis. The sequence goes on along the minus strand of NC_080105.1, from coordinate 3,619,829 downwards.
AAAAAATGGGGCACTAAACTGAACAGAGAATTCTCAACAGAAGAAATTCAAATGCCCAAAAGACACTTAAGGTCATGATCAACCTCCTTAGCGATCAGGGAAATGCAAATCAAAACAACTTTCAGATATCATCTTACACCTGTCAGAATGGCTAAAATCAAAAACACCAATGATAGCCTTTGCTGGAGAGATTGTGGAGTAAGGAGTACACTCATCCATTGCTGGTGGGAATGCAAACTTGTGCAACCATTTTGGAAAGCAGTGTGGCGGTTTCTCAGGAAATTCGGGATCAACATACCCCAAGACCCAACAAATCCATTCTTGGGAATATACCCAAGAGATGCCCTATCATATGACAAAAGCATTTGTTCAATTATGTTCATAGCAGCATTATTTGTAATAGCCAGAAACAACCTAGATGCCCTTCAATGGAAGAATGGATGAAGAAAGTGTGGAATATATACATATTAGAGTACTACTCAGTGGTAAAAATCAATGACATCTCGAATTTTTCATGCAAATGGATGGAAATAGAAAACACTATCCTGAGTGAGGTAACCCAGACCCAAAAAGATGAATATGGGATGTACCCACTCATAATTGGTTTCTAGCCATAAATAAAGGATATTGAGCCTATAATTTGTGATCCTATAGAAGCTAAATAAGAAGGCAAACCCAAAGAAAAACATATATTTATCCTCCTGGGTATTGGAAGTTGACAAGATCACTGGGCAAAAGTTGGGATCACGGGGTTGGGGTGGGGTGGGGATAAGGGGAAATGGGGAGAGAAAAGTGAGAAGGGGAGGATGGGGGGGAACTTGGGGGAATGGGATGGTTGGGATTAAGGAAGGGTGGATATGGGAGCAGGGAAGTATATATCCTAACTAAGGGAGCCATCTTAGGGTTGGCAAGAGACTTGACTCTAGAGGGGCTCACAGGTGTCCCGGGAGATGTCCCCAGCTAGTTCCTTGGGCAACTGAGGAGAAGGAACCTGAAATGACCCTATCCTATAGCCATAGTGATGAATATCTTGCATATCACCATAGAACCTTCATCTGGCAATGGATGGAGATACAGACAGAGACCCACATTGGAGCACCGGACTGAGCTCCCAAGGTCCCAATGAGGAGCAAAAGGAGGGAGAACATGAGCAAGGAAGTCAGGACCACGAGGGGTGCACGCACCCACTGTGACAGTGGGGCTGATCTATTGGGAGCTCACCAAGGCCAGCTGGAATGGGACTGAATAAACATAGGATAAAACCGGACTCCCTGAACACGGCAGACAATGAGGGCTGATGAGAAGCCAAGGACAATGACACTGGGTTTTGATCCTACTGCATTAACTGGCTTTGTGGGAGCCTAGCCTGTTTGGATGGTCACCTTCCTGGACCTAGATGGAGGGGGGAGGACCTTGGACTTCCCACAGGGCAGGGAATCTTGACTGCTCTTCAGACTGGAGAGGGAGGGGGAATGGAGAGGGGAGAGGGGGAGAGGAGTCGGGGGAGGTGGACAGGAGTGGGAGAAGGAGGAGGGATATGGGAGGCGGGGAGGAGGCGGAAACTTTTTCAATAAAAAAATTTCAAACATTCTCTTGAGGTGTTTTTTTTGCTTATTTTCTTCTGGCTCACCCATATTTGGTTGTTCAGGTCTTACTTTTATAGGGTCTTTAAATTTTACTGGTATTGTGTTGCTCTTTGTGGTGTAGCATGTGATCTTACCTTTTCTACTCATCTTTTCCTCTAATAGATGTGGTTGGGGCTGTCTGAGATTCTGTTGAATAATCTTCTAGGTGCCAGTGAATCCAAAGCTAAGATGGTTTTCCTTGTGGTACAGTCAGTGTCACATTTCTTGTTACCCCATTGTTATTCCTGTTCCTGGAGGTAGCTCAGTGCTCCTGTGCTTTGGTCTCCTCCCTTGGAGTTTGCTGTCTCAGGTCTACTTTGGCCTAGGCTGCTGGCTTTGATCTGTTTCTGTAAATCTTGGTCTGGATCTCCTTTTGCAGAAGTCCCTGGTTTGGAGTTAGATCTGTTCTGGTGGCGATTGCTGACTCTGGATCTGGTCGCTGGGTCAGTCCTGATCTGCTCATGTCCCAGGACTGGGTTTGCTCTTGGCTTCTGCTCCTGGTGGGGCTTTTTCTCTCTGTCTTAGGTAACTGGTTCAGTCCCACTCTGGTTCCAGTGGAGATCTCAGACTCTGGGTCAGGTCTTTGGCTTAATCCTGGACCGCCATTTTCCCAGGGCTGGGTTTGCTCCCAGGGCTGGATTTGCTTCTGGCTTCTGCTCCTGGTGGAGCTTGTTTCCTCTGGCTCTCTCTGTCCTAGGAGTCTCTTTCAATTCCACTCCTGTGAAATTTGTTGCCCAAGGTGGATTCCCTTGCCTCAGGGCAGTTTTGGTTTAGGTTACTGGCTTTGACCTGTATCTGTAAATCCTAGCCTGGATTCCCTCCTGCAGAAGTCCCTGGGTTAGAAAAAAAAGAGAGAGAGAGAGAGAAAACAGAAAGTGGAATGGATAAAGGATGTGGTACATTTACACAATGGAGTATTGCACAGCAGAAAAAAATAATGACATCTTGAATTTTGCAGGAAAATGGATAGATCTAGGAAACATTATTTTGAGTGAGGTAACCCAGACACAGAAAGACAATGATCACATGTACTTACTCATAAGTGTTTTTGAAATATAAAGCGAAAAAAAAGTCTACAAATCACAATCACAGAGAACTTAGACAACAATGAGGACACTAAGAGAGACTTATATATATATATAATCTACATAGGAAGTAGAAAAAGACAAGATCTCCTGAGTAAACTGGGAGCATGGGGACCTTGGGGGGAGGTTTGAAGCGGGAGGGGAGATGCAGGGAGGGGAGCAGAGAAAAATGTAGAGCTCAATAAAAATCAATTAAAAAATAAAAAACAAAAAACAAAGTCTTTAAAGAGACAGAATACAGTCATATATTAAAGAAATAAAGAATAATAATCCACATAAAGATAGAAAATGCACAAAGATCTGCATTATGTATACTATTGTATTTTCTTTTGACTGTAAAGAGCTAAGTAATCAACATAAATACTTTAAAGGTATCATGTCTCCAGAATTTGGGTCTAAGGATTTGTTGCTTTGGAAAAGAGGTTCTTTTTTCACAGAAGATTAGAATCTATGGAATCTTTCCTGACTAATATGGTTTGATGGACCAAGGCCCCTTTGAAAGTGTGCTTCAAACAGCTTCAAATTCAGGGCAGGGAATTTGGACTGCTCTTCAGTATCGAGAGGGAGGAAGAATGGAGTGGGTGAGGGGGAGAGGAGTGGGGGGGAAGGGGCAATGTATGGGAGGAGGGGGAGGGAAATGGGAAACGGGGAGGAGGCAGAAATTTTAATTAAAAAAGAATAAAATAAATAAAAATATTTCATAATAAAAAAGAGAGATTTCACGACAAACAAAAAACAAAAAAAATTACTTTGCCCAACAAAAAGCAGGAAGCAGTTTGGAGAGAACTATGTCCATATTCCCAAATATTGTTTGTAAATGTTTGTTTACATTTAAAGGGGAATATGCTATAGATGCTTGCATTGGTATGGATCTTGGTTTCTTGATACAAATTTAAGGTCAATTTTGATATTTATATTTCTGCTCTTGATTAAGGTATGCTTGCGACTGTCCAGGCGGCGAGATGTCTCTGATTTGGAAGTTGCTTATAATACACTGCCTGTTTACTTAGGTAATATTATATCCTTCTGGAGTCTTTGATAGAGTTGAAGAATAGATAGATAGATAGTTATAGTTTTCCTTAGTTATGATAAAAAATAAAGTAGACATAAGTACCATAATTGTAGTTCTTAATTGATACCCATTTTTTTTAAGTTTTTCGAGACAGGGTTTCTCTGTAGCTTTGGAGCCTGTCTTGGAACTAGCTCTTGTAGACCAGGCTGGCCTCGAACTCACAGAGATCCGCCTGCCTCTGCCTCCCGAGTGCTGGGATTAAAGGCGTGCGCCACCACCGCCCGGCCGATACCCATTTTTATATGTAATTTTACTTGCTTGTTTTTGTTTTTTTTTCAGTTTTTATTTTATTTTATTTTATTATTTATTTATTTATTAAAGATATCTGCCTCCTCCCCGCCACCGCCTCCCATTTCCCTCTCCACCCCCGATCAAGTCCCCCTCCCTCATCAGCCCTAAAAGCAATCAGGGTTCCCTGCCCTGTGGGAAGTCCAAAGACCACCCACCTCCATCCAGGTCTAGTAAGGTGAGCATCCAAACTGCCTAGGCTCCCACAAAGCCAGTACGTGCAGTAGGATCAAAAACCCAGTGCCATTGTTCTTGAGTTCTCAGTAGTCCTCATTGTCCGCTATGTTCAGCGAGTCTGGTTTTATCCCGTGCTTTTTCAGACCCAGGCCAGCTGGCCTTGGAGAGTTCCCGATAGAACATCCCCATTGTCTCAGTGAGTGGGTGCACCCCTCGTGGTCCTGAGTTCCTTGCTTGTGCTCTCTGTCCTTCTGCTCCTGATTTGGACCTTGAGATTTCAGTCCGGTGCTCCAATGTGGGTCTCTGTCTCTGTCTCATTTTGCCACATGATGAAGGTTAATATTCAGGAGGATGCCTATGTGTTTTTCTTTGGGTTCACCTTCTTATTTAGCTTCTCTAGGATCACAAATTATAGGCTCAATTTCCTTTATTTATGGCTAGAAATGAAATATGAGTGAGTACATCCCCTGTTCCTCTTTTTGGGTCTGGCTCACCTCACTCAGGATAGTGTTTTCTTTTTCTGTCCATTTGCATGCAAAATTCAGGAAGTCATTGTTTTTTACTGCTGAGTAATATTCTAATATGTATATATTCCATACTTTCTTCATCCATTCTTCCATTGAAGGGCATCTAGGTTGTTTCCAGGTTCTGGCTATTACAAACAATGCTGCTTTGAACATAGTTGAGCATATACTTTTGTTGTATGATAGGGCATTTATTGGGTATATTCCCAAGAGTGGTATTGCTGGGTCTAGGGGTAGGTTGATCCCAAATTTCCTGAGAAACCGCCACACTGCTTTCCAAAGTGGTTGCACAAGTTTGCATTCCCACCAGCAATGGATGAGTGTACCCCTTTCTCCAAACCTCTCCAGCAAAGGCTATCATTGGTGTTTCTGATTTTAGCCATTCTGACAGGTGTAAGATGGTATCTTAAAGTTGTCTTGATTTGCATTTCCCTGATCGCTAAGGAGGTTGAGCATGACCTTAAATGTCTTTTGACCATTTGAATTTCTTCTGTTGAGATTTCTCTGTTCAGCTTGGTGCCACATTTTTTAATTGGGTTGATTAGCACTTTACAGTCTAGTTTCTTGAGTTCTTTATATATTTTGGAGATCAGACCTTTTTCTGTTGCGAGGTTGGTGAAGATCTTCTCCCAATTGGTGGGTTGCCTTTTTGTCTTAGTGACAGTGTCCTTTGCTTTACAGAAACTTCTCAGTCTCAGGAGGTCTCATTTATTCAATGATGCCCTTAATGTCTGTGCTTCTGGGGTTATACTTAGGAAGTGTTCTCTTGTGCCCATGTGTTGTAGAGTACTTCCCACTTTCTCTTCTATAAGGTTCAGTGTGTTCGGACTGATATTGAGGTCTTTAATATATTTGGACTTGAGTTTTGAGCATGGTGATAGATATGGATCTATTTTCATTTTTCTACAGATTGACATCCAGTTTCGCCAACACAATTTGTTGAAGATGCTCTCTTTTTTCCATTGTATACTTTTAGCTCCTTATCAAAAATCAGGTGTTCATTGGTTTGTGGGTTAAAGCCAGGGTCTTCTATTCGATTCCATTGGTCGACTTCTCTGTTTTTATGCCAATACCAAGCTGTTTTCAATACTGTAGCTCTGTAATAGAGTTTGAAGTCAGGGATGGTAATGCCTCCAGATAATCCTTTAATGTATAAGATTGTTTTGGCTATCCTGGGTTTTTTGTTTTTCCATATAAAGTTGATTATTGTCTTTTCCAGATCTGTGAAGAATTTTGATGGGATTTTGATGGGGATTGCGTTGAATCTATAGATTGCTTTTGGTAGAATTGTCATTTTTACTATGTTGATCCTCCCAATCCAAGAGCAAGGGAGATCCTTCCATTTTCTGGTGTCCTCATCGATTTCTTTCTTCAAAGACTTAAAAAGTTGTTGTTAAATAGATCTTTCACTTCCTTGGTCAGAGTTACCCCAAGATATTTTATGCTATCTGTGGCTATCATGAAAGGTGATGTTTCTCTGATTTCCATCTCTGCTTCCTTATCCTTAGTGTATAGGAAGGCAACTGATATTTTGGAGTTGATTTTGTATCCTGCCACATTCCCAAAGGTGTTTGTCAGCTGCAGGAGTTCTTTGGTGGAGTTTTTGGGGTCGCTTATGTATACTATCATATCATCTGCAAATAACGAAAACTTAATTTCTTCTTTTCCAATGTGAACCCTCTTGATCCCCTTATGTTGTCTTTTTTTATTTTATTTTTATTCTTTTTTAATTAAAATTTAATTAAATTTAATTAAAATTTCAATATAGTTTATTTTTATTTTATTTTTATTCTTTTTAAATTAAAATTTAATTAAATTTAATTAAAATTTCAATATAGTGCTTGAAGTTCTACCAATAGCGATAAGACAACATAAGGGGTATGGAGAGAGTGGACATCCTTGTCGTGTTCCTGATTTTAGTGGGATGGCTTTGAGTTTTTCTCCGTTTAATTTAATGTTAGCTGTTGGCTTGCTGTAAATAGTTTTTATTATATTTAGGTATGATGCTTTTATCCCTAATCTCTCCAAGACCTTCATCATAAAGGAGTGTTGAATTTTGTCAAATGCTTTTTCTTTTTTGTATTTTTATTTTTATTCTTTTTTAATAATATTTCCACCTGCTCCCCGTTTCCCATTTCCCTCCCCTCCTTCCAAATATTGCCCCCTCCCCCACTCCCCTCCCGCTATCCCCACTCCTCTTCTACTCCCCCCACTCCATTCCCCCTCCCTCTCGATACTGAAGAGCAGTCCAAATTCCCTGCCCTGCGGGAAGACCAAGGTCTTCTATCTACGTCCAGGAAGGTGAGCGTCTAAACAGGCTAAGCTCCCACAAAGCCAGTTCATGTATTAGGATCGAAACCTAGTTCCAATTTCCTTGGCTTCTCATCAGCCTTCATTGTCCGCCATGCTCAGAGAGTCCAGTTTCAACCCATGCTTATTCAGTCCCAGACCAGCATGCCTTGGTGGGCTCCCAATAAATCAGTTCCACTGTCACAGTGGGTGGGTGCATCCCTCGTGGTCCTGATTTCCTTGCTCATGTTCTCCCTCCTTCTGCTCCTCATTTGGACCTTAAGAGCTCAGACCGTTGCTCCAAATTGAGTCTCTGTCTCTACCTCAATCCATCGACAGATGAAGGTTCTAAGGTGATATGTAAGATATTCATCAGTATAGGATAGGGTCATTTCAGGTTCCCTCTCCTCAGTTGCCCAAGGTACCAGCTGGGGACATCTCCCTGGACATCTGCGAACCCCTCTAGAGTCAAGTCTCTTGCCAACCCTAAGATGGCTCCCTTAGTTAGGATATATACTTCGCTGCTCCCGTATCCACCCTTCCTATATCCCAACCATCCCAATCCCCCAAGCTCCTCCCATCCTCCCCTTCTCACTTTTCTTTTTTCTTTTTTTTTTTTTTTTTTTTTTTGGTTTTTCGAGACAGGGTTTCTCTGTAGCTTTGGAGCCTGTCCTGGAACTAGCTCTTGTAGACCAGGCTGGCCTCGAACTCACAGAGATCCGCCTGCCTCTGCCTCCCGAGTGCTGGGATTAAAGGCGTGCGCCACCACCGCCCGGCCCCTTCTCACTTTTCTCATCCCATTTCCCCTTTGCCCCATGCCACCTCACCCGCAAGTTCCCAGTTTTTGCCCTGCAATCTTGTCTACTTCCCCTATCCAGGCGGATGACTATACGATTTTCTTTGGGTCACTTTCTTATTTAGCTTCTTTAGGATCACAAATTATATTCTCAATGTCCATTATTTATGGCTAGAAACCGATTATGAGTGAGCACATCCCATGTTTCTCTTTTTGGGTCTGGGATACCTCACTCAGGATAGTGTTTTCTATTTCCATCCATTTGCACGCAAAATTAGAGAAGTCATTGTTTTTTACCGCTGAGTAGTACTCTAATATGTATATATTCCACACTTTCTTCATCCATTCCTCCATTGAAGGGCATCTAGGTTGTTTCTGCTGCTTCCATCTGCCTGTTTTTGTTTTTCGAGACAAGGTTTTGCTATAGTTTTAGAGCCTGGCCTGGAACTAGCTCTTGTAGACCAGGCTGGCCTCGAACTCACAGAGATCCACCTGCCTCTGCCTCCGAGTGCTGGGATTAAAGGTGTGTGCCACCATGATCCGGCTATATGTAATTTTACTATGTTAAAGTTAAAATCCTTTTTTTAAAAAAAATTTAAAACTGAAAAGGGAGGTGGTATGGGATCCCCTCTGTATGCTGTGATTACCATTAATGAATAAAGAAACTGCTTTGGACCTAATTTTGGACAGAACTTAACTAGGTGGGGAAAACTAAACTGAATGCTGGGAGAAAGAAGAGTGGAGTCAGAAAGAAACAATGTAGCCCTGATGGAGATAGACACTGGAACCTTGCTAGCAGGCCACAAATCTAGTGGTAAAATATAAAATACTTCAAATGGAATAATATTACATGTAAGAGATAGTCAGCTATACACTTCAGAGATTGGCCAAACAGTGATTTAAATAATATAGTTTCTGTGTGATTATTTGGGGAGTGTTGGTGACTGGGAAAAAACTAGCTGTTCCCTACAACAGGTACAGAAAATGAAAATGGGAAAATGATGTGGAATGGGTACAGGATACGAGAATAGGTACAGGTTGTGGGAATGTGTACAGGATTTTGGAATGGGTACAGTGTGTGGGGATGTGGGATGGGTACAGGATGTTGTAATGGGCATGGGATGTGTGAATATGTACAGTATGCAGGAATGTGTAAAGGGAGGGAACAGGAATAGGTACAAAGAATGTAAATGGGTACAGAAAGTAAGACTTGGTACAGGATTTGGGAATGGGTACAAGTTTGGAAATAGATACAGGATGTTGTAATGAGTACAAGATATTTGAATGGGTACAAGATGTGGGTATGTGTACAGAACATGGGAATGGGTAGAGGAAGTGGGAATGGGTGGATACAGGATGTGGGAATGAGTACAGAATTTATGAATGGGTACAAGATGTGGGAATGGGTTCAGGATGTAGGAATATGTACAATACATTGGTTGGGTACAGGAAATAAGAATGGTTACAGGATGTGGCAAAGGGTATGAGAAGTGAGAATTTTTACAGACTTTTATAATGGGTTCAAGATAAGGTAATGTGTACAGCGTGTGGGAATGGATATGGGATGTTACAATGGGTACAGGATTTGGGAACCTCTGAGGGAGTAGGCCTGAGCCAGGACTTCTGTGGTACCAACCCCAAGCCAGGGACCTCCGTAGAAGTGGATCCAGATGAGGGATGTTTACAGAAACAGAACTGAGCCAGCAACCTCTGCCAGAGCAAGCCTCAGACAGCAAACTTCATGACGGTAGAGCAAACCCCAGGAGCATTGAGCAACCTCCAGGAAAATGGAGTGACCAATGGGGTGACTGGAACCATGGCACTGACTGTACCACAAGGAGCAACCATATGAGCCTTGGATCTACTGGCACCTGGGACATTGATCACCAGAGTCACAAACAGCCCCAATTACACCAATTAGAGAAAAAGATGGGTAAACATGGTAAGAACAATTCAACATTACAAAGAAAACATGACACCAATAAAATCTAGTGACCCTACAACAGGATTTGAACAACCAAATATAGATGAAGCAGAAGAAAATGACCTAAAAATAACTTCAGGAGAAAGTTTGAGGCCCTTGAAGAGAAAATGAGAAATTCCCTCAAAGAAATGGAGGAAAAGATAAACAAAAAATTGGAAGACATCAACAAATCCCTTAAGGAAAACTAAGGAAAAGCAATCAAACATATGAAAGAAATTACTCAGGACTTGAAAACCGAGATACAATAAAGAAAATACTAGCCGAGGAAATTATAGAAACAGAAATCATGAGAAAACATTCAGGAAGCACAAATGCAAGCATAAACAGCAGGTACAAAAGATGGAAGAGAGAATCAAAGGACTGAAGATACAATAGAGGAGATAGACTCATCAGTTAAAGAAAACATTAAATCTAACAAATCTTAACACAAAATATCCAGGAAATATGGGACGTCATGAAAAGACAAAACCTATTCAGTTTAGTACCCCATTTTTAATTGGGTTAGAGTTTTAATGCCTAGTTTCTTGAGTTCTTTATATATCTTGGAGATCAGACCTTTGTCTGATGCAGGATTGGTGAAGATCTTCTCCCATTCAGTAGGCTGCCTTTTCAATAACAGTGTCTTTTGCACTTCAGAAGTTTCTCAGTTTCAGGAGGTCCCATTTATTCATTGTTACTCTTATTGTCTGTGCTACTGGGATTATACGTGGGAAGTGGTCTCCTGTGCCCTATGTTACAGACTACTTCCCACTTTCTCTTCTATCAGGTTCAGTGTTGTCAGATTTATATCAAGATCTTTAATCCATTTGGACTTGAGTTTTGTGCATGGCAACAGATATGGATCTATTTTTATTCTTCTACAGGTTGACATCCAGTTATGCCAGCACCATTTGTTAAAAATGCTTTCTTTCTTCCATTGTATATCAACAAAGGAGTTCAAATGGCCAAAAGACACTTAAAGTTATGCTCAACCTCCTTAACAATCAGGGAAATGCAAATCAAAACAATTTTGAGATACCATCTTACACCTGTCAGAATGGCTAAAATCAAAAACATCAAGATAGTCTATGCTGGAGAGGATGTGGAGTAAGGGGAACACTCTTCCGTTGCTGGTGGGAATGCAAACTTGCACAATCACTTTGGAAATCAGTGTGGCAGTTTCTCAGGAAACTAGGAGTCAACTTACCCCAGGATCCAGCAATTCCACTCTTGGGAATATACCCAAGAGATGCCCAATCATATTACAAAAGCATTTGTTCAACTATGTTCATAGCAGCACTATTTGCAATAGCCAGAACCTGGAAACAACCTAGGTGCCCCTCAATAGAAGAATGGATTAAGAAGGTGTGGCAATATACACTTTGAAGTTCTACTCATCAGCAAAAAACAATGACATCTTGAGTTTTGCATGCAAATGGATGGAAATAGAAAACACTTTACTGAGTGAAATAACCCAGACCCAAAAAGATGAATATGGTATGTACTCACTCATAAGTGGATTCCAGCCATAAACAAAGGACATTGTGCCTATAATTCATGATCCTAGAGAAGCTTAATAAGAGTGTGAACCCAAAGAAAAACATATATTTATCCTCCTGGGTATTGGAAGATGACAAGATCGCTGGGCAAAAGTTGGGATCACGAGGTTGGGGTAGGTTGGGGATAAGGGGAGATGGGGAGAGAGAAGGGAGAAGGAGAGGATTGGGGAGAGCTTGGGGGAATGGGATGGTTGAGATGAAGGAAGGGTGAATATGGAAGCAGGAAAGAAGATATATTAATTAAGGGAGCCATTTTAAGGTTGGCAAAGACTTGGGTCTAGAGGGGTTCCCAGGTGTCCAAGGAGATGCCCCCAGCAAGGTCCTTGGGCAGCAGAGGAGAGGGTGCCTGAACTGTCCTTCTCCCATAGCCACACTGATGAATATCTTGCATATCACCATCCATTGCCAGATGAAGATAGAGACAGAGACCCACATTGGAGCCCTGAACTGAGCTCCCAAGGTCCAGATGAAGAGCAGAAGGAGGAAGAACATGAGCAAGGAAGTCAGAACCGCGAGGGTGTGTCCACCCATGCAGATGGTGGGACTGATCTAATGGGAGCTCACTAAGGCTAGCTGGACTGGAACTGAATGAACATGTGATCAAACTGGACTCTCTGAATGTGGCTGACAGTGAGGGCGGACTGAGAAGTCAATGATAATGGCCTGGGTTTTGATTCTATTCCATGGGCTGGTTTTGTGGGAGCCTAGTCTGTTTGGATGCACACCTTCCTAGAACTCAATGTAGGGGGAGGTCCTTGGACTCCCCACAGGGCAGGGCACCCTGACTTTTCTTAGGACTGTAAAGGGAGGGGAGGGGAACCAGGGGAGTGGGAAGGAAATGGGAGGAGGGGAAGAGGTGGAAATTTTTAATAAATAATAAATTAAGCTCTCTCTTCTTGTCCCACCCAGCTTGCATCCAGAACCCTTCTTCCTTCTGTCCCCTTTCCTCTTTGGGCACATAACACCATCCAGCTCAGTCTGTCTGGCACTGGGGGCAAATCCTCAGGGCAAGTAGGCAGGCGAGACCTCCTTTGTCTCACTGGCCCGCCTGCACCAACCAAGGTAGGCGCTTTGTTTACGAACTACCCAACCTGCATGGAGATCTGATCTCGGCACCAGGAGAGACAGCAGTGCGGTGAGTTTGTGACTGGACAGGGAACTCTGAAGTTCCTCATCCCCCTCCCTATACTCCCCGGGCTCCCTGCAGGGGCTCTACCCCCCCATACTGCCTCTCTCTTCTTGTCCCACCCAGCTTGCATCCAGAACCCTTCTTCCTTCTGTCCCCTTTCCTCTTTGGGCACATAACACCATCCAGCTCAGTCTGTCTGGCGCTGGGGGCAAATCCTCAGGGCAAGCAGGCAGGCGAGACCTCCTTTGTCTCACTGGCCCGCCTGCACCAACCAAGGTAGGCGCTTTGTTTACAAACTACCCAACCTGCACGGAGATCTGATCTCGGCACCAGGACAGACACCAGTGCGGTGAGTTTGTGACCAGCGGAGGCGGAAGCAGCCCTGGACAGGGAACTCTGAAGTTCCTCATCCCCCTCCCTATACTCCCCGGGCTCCCTGCAGGGGCTCTACCCCCCCATACTGCCTCTCTCTTCTTGTCCCACCCAGCTTGCATCCAGAACCCTTCTTACCTTCTGTCCCCTTTCCTCTTTGGGCACATAACACCATCCAGCTCAGTCTGTCTGGCGCTGGGGGCAAATCCTCAGGGCAAGTAGGCAGGCGAGACCTCCTTTGTCTCACTGGCCCGCCTGCACCAACCAAGGTAGGCGCTTTGTTTACGAACTACCCAACCTTCATGGAGATCTGATCTCGGCACCAGGAGAGACAGCAGTGCGGTGAGTTTGTGACCAGCGGCAGCGGAAGCAGCCCTGGAAAGGGAACTCTGAAGTTCCTCATCCCCCTCCCTATACTCCCTGGGCTCCCTGCAGGGGCTCTATACCCCCCATACTGCCTCTCTCTTCTTGTCCCACCCAGCTTGCATCCAGAACCCTTCTTCCTTCTGCCCCCTTTCCTCTTTGGGCACATAACACCATCCAGCTCAGTCTGTCTGGCGCTGGGGGCAAATCCTCAAGGCAAGTAGGCAGGCGAGACTTCCTTTGTTTCACTGGCCTGTCTGCAACAAGCAAGGAGAGACATCACTAGAACAACAGGAGAGCTAGCACTGCAGAGAGCCATCACTGGGAAGGTACATCAGTAGGCAAGGAGACCTGATCCGGTAAAAGAACATCCAGAGGGGAGCATTCGGAGAAAGAGATGGGCAGGCGCCAATGCAAGAATTCACCTAACAATCTGAAAAACTATATGAAACCACCAGAACCCAGCGACCTCCCAACAGGTGGACATGAACACCTTAATCATGAAGAAGTAGATAAAATTGACTTTATGAAAGTGATTGACGACCTTAAACAACATGTAAAAAATGCCCTTATAGAAATGGATGAGAAGTATAACAGAAAGTTTGAAGAATTGAGTAAATCAGTGAATGATACCCTAGGAAACCAAGGAAAAACAATCAAACAGATAATGGAAACAGTTCAAGACTTAAAAACTGAAATGGAGGCAAAGAAGAAAACACAAACAGAAGGCCAGCTGGACAGGGAAAATCTAGGTAAACGAATAGAGACTACAGAAGCAAGCATAACCAACAGAATACAAGAGATAGAAGAAAGAATCTCAGATTCTGAATATACCATAGAGAAAATAAACACGCTGATCAAAGAAAACAGCAAGGCCAACAAATTCTCATCACAAAACATTCAGGAAATATGGGACACAATAAAAAGACCAAACCTAAGAATAATAGGAATAGAAGAAGGAGAAGAAGCGCAGCTCAATGGTCCAGAAAATATATTTAATAAAATTATAGAAGAAAACTTTCCCAACCTAAAGAAAGATATACCTATGAAGGTTCAAGAAGCATACAGAACACCGAATAGGCTGGATCAAAAAAAAAACATCCTCTCGCCATATAATAATCAAAACACAAAGCATACAGAATAAAGAAAGAATACTAAGAGCAGCAAAGGAAAAAGGCCAAGTTACTTATAAAGGTAAACCTATCAGACTTACACCTGACTTCTCTATGGAAACCATGAAAGCCAGAAGGTCCTGGATAGATGTACTGCAGAAGCTAAGAGACCATGGATGCAAGCCCAGACTACTATACCCAGCCAAGCTTTCGTTCACTATAAATGGAGAAAACAAAATTTTCCAGGATAAAAACAAATTTAAACAATACGTAGCCACAAATCCAGCCTTACAGAAAGTAATAGAAGGAAAATCACTAACCAAGGAGTCCAACAATGACCACAATATCTCAGACAACTAGAGACCCTTCACCAGCGCAACACAAAGAAGGGGAACACACAAAATTTACAACTTAAAAAATGACCGGAGTTAACAACCACTGGTCATTAATATCACTTAATGTCAATGGACTCAACTCTCCTATAAAAAGGCACAGACTAAGAGATTGGATACGAAAACAGGATCCAACATTCTGCTGTTTACAAGAAACACACCTCAACCACAAAGACAGGCACTTACTCAGAGTAAAGGGTTGGGATAAGGCTTTTCAAGTAAATGGACCTAAGAAACAAGCAGGGGTGGCCATACTAATTTCTAACAAAGTTGACTTCAAACTTAAATCAATCAGGAGAGATGGAGAGGGACATTTTCTACTCATAACAGGAACAATTCATCAGGATGAAGTCTCAATCCTGAATATCTATGCCCCTAATATAAAAGCACCCACGTACGTAAAAGAAACATTGTTAAAACTCAAGGTAGCCATCAAACCGCACACATTAATAGTAGGAGACTTTAATACTCCTCTCTCACCAATGGACAGGTCAATTAGACAGAAACCTAACAGAGAAATAAGAGAATTAATGGAGGTAATGAATCAAATGGACTTAACAGACATCTATAGAATATTCCACCCAAATAGGAAAGAATATACCTTCTTCTCTGCAGCTCATGGAACCTTCTCAAAAATCGACCACATACTCGGTAACAAAGCAAACATCCAAAGTTACAAAAAAATATTAATAACCACCTGTATCTTATGAGATCACCATGGATTAAAGCTAGAATTCAGCAAAAATGCTACCCCCAGAAAGCCTACAAACTCATGGAAACTGAATAGTCAACTACTGAACCATACCTGGATTAAGGAAGAAATAAAGAAAGAAATTAAACTCTTCCTTGAAGACAATGAAAATAAAGAAACAACATACTCAAACCTATGGGACACTATGAAAGCAGTTCTGAGAGGAAAGTTCATAGCACTAACTGCCCACTTAAAGAAAACAGAGAAAGCACACATTGGAGACTTAACAGCCCACCTGAAAGCTCTAGAAAAAAAAGAAGCAGACTCACCTAGAAGGGGTAGAAGACTGGAAATAATCAAACTGAGGGCTGAAATTAACAAAATAGAAACACAGAAAACAATTGAAAGAATCAATGAATCAAAAAGCTGGTTCCTGGAGAAAATCAACAAGATTGATAAACCCCTATCCAAACTAATCAAACGGCAGAGAGAGAATTTGCAAATTAATAAGATCAGAAATGAAAAGGGAGACATAACCACAGACACAGAGGAAATTCAGAGAATCATTAGATCTTACTACAAAAGCCTGTATGCAACAAAACTGGAAAATGTAAAAGAAATGGACGCTTTTTTAGATAAATACCATTTACCAAAGTTAAACCAGGACCAGGTGAACAACCTAAATAGACCTGTTAGTCGTGAAGAATTAGAAGCTGTTATCAAAAACCTCCCTTCCAAAAAAAGTCCAGGACCAGATGGTTTCAATGCGGAATTCTACCAGAACTTCCAAGAAGACCTAGTACCTATTCTCCTTAATGTATTTCACAATATAGAAACAGAAGAGTCATTGCCAAATTCCTTTTATGAAGCTACAGTAACTCTGATACCAAAACCACACAAAGACCCAACCAAGAAAGAGAATTACAGGCCAATCTCAGTCATGAACATCGACGCAAAAATCCTCAACAAAATTCTGGCAAACCGAATCCAAGAACACATTAGAAAAATTATCCATTATGATCAAGTAGGCTTCATACCAGAGATGCAGGGCTGGTTTAACATACGCAAATCTATCAATGTAATCCATCATATAAGTAAAGTGAAAGAAAAAAACCATATGATCGTTTCATTAGATGCTGAAAAAGCATTTGACAAAATTCAACATCCCTCTATGATAAAAGTCTTGGAGAGATTAGGGATACAAGGGTCATACCTAAATATAATTAAAGCTATATACAGCAAGCCGACAGCTAATATCAAATTAAATGGAGAGAAACTTAAAGCCATTCCACTAAAATCAGGAACACGCCAAGGCTGTCCTCTCTCTCCATACCTCTTCAATATAGTTCTCGAAGTTTTAGCAATAACAATAAGACAACATAAGGGGATAAAGGAGATTCAAATTGGAAAGGAAGAAGTTAAACTTGCATTATTTGCAGATGATATGATAGTGTACATGAGCGACCCCAAAAACTCCTCCAAAGAACTCCTACAGCTGATAAACGCCTTTAGTAATGTGGCAGGATACAAGATCAACTCTAAAAAATCAGTCGCCCTCTTATACACAAAGGATCTGGAAGCAGAGAGAGAAATAAGAGAATCATCACCTTTCACGATAGCCACAAACAGCATAAAATATCTTGGGGTAACTCTAACCAAGGAAGTGAAAGATCTATTTGACAAAAACTTTAAGGCATTGAAGAAAGAAATTGAAGAGGATACGAGAAAATGGAAGGATCTCCCTTGCTCTTGGATTGGGAGAATCAACATAGTAAAAATGGCAATTCTACCAAGGGCAATTTATAGATTCAATGCAATCCCCATTAAAATCCCATCAAAATTCTTCACAGATCTTGAAAGGACAATAATCAACTTTATATGGAGAAACAAAAAACCCAGGATAGCCAAAACAATCTTATACAATAAAGGAACTTCTGGAGGCATTACCATCCCTGACTTCAAACTCTATTACAGAGCTACAGTAATGAAAACAGCGTGGTACTGGCATAAAAACAGAGAAATCGACCAATGGAATCGTATAGAAGACCCGGATTTTAACCCACAAACCTATGAACAACTGATTTTTGATAAAGGAGCTAAAAGTATACAATGGAAGAAAGAAAGCATCTTCAACAAATGGTGCTGGCACAATTGGATGTCAACCTGTAGAAGAATGAAAATAGACCCATATCTATCACCATGCACAAAACTCAAGTCCAAATGGATCAAAGACCTCAATATCAATCTGAACACACTGAACCTGATAGAAGAGAAAATGGGAAGTACCCTACAACATATGGGCACTGGAGATCGCTTCCTATGTATAACCCCAGCAGCACAGACATTAAGGGCAACATTGAATAAATGGGACCTCCTGAAACTGAGAATCTTCTGTAAAGCAAAGGACACTGTCATTAAGACAAAAAGGCAGCCTACTGACTGGGAGAAGATCTTCACCAACCCCGCAACAGACAAAGGTCTGATCTCCAAAATATATAAAGAACTCAAGAAACTAGACTTTAAAAGGATAATTAACCCAATTAAAAAATGGGGCACT
This sequence comes from Chionomys nivalis, assembly GCF_950005125.1. Lineage (NCBI taxonomy): Eukaryota > Metazoa > Chordata > Mammalia > Rodentia > Cricetidae > Chionomys > Chionomys nivalis. The sequence continues at coordinate 3,601,835 of NC_080105.1, read as the reverse complement.
GAACTGAACAGAGAATTCTCAACAGAAGAAGTTAAAATGGCCAAAAGATACTTAAGGTCATGCTCAACCTCCTTAGCGATCAGAGAAATGCAAATCAAAACAACTTTGAGATATCATCTTACACCTGTCAGAATGGCTAAAATCAAAAACACCAAGGATAGCCTTTGCTGGAGAGGTTGTGGAGAAAGGGGTACCCTCATCCATTGCTGGTGGGACTGCAAACTTGTGCAACCACTTTGGAAATCAGTGTGGCGGTTTCTCAGAAAAATTGGGATCAACCTACCCCTGGACCCAGCAATACCACTCTTGGGAATATACCCAAGAGATGCCCTATCATATGACGAAAGCATTTGTCCAACTATGTTCATAGCAGCATTATTTGTAATAGCCAGAACCTGGAAGCAACCTAGATGCCCTTCAATGGAAGAATGGATGAAGAAAGTATGGAATATATACACATTAGAGTACTACTCTGCGGTAAAAAACAATGATTTCTCGAATTTTGCATGCAAATGGATGGAAATAGAAAATACGATCCTTAGTGAGGTAACCCAGACCCAAAAAGAAGAACATGGGATGTACTCACTCATAATTGGTTTCTAGCCATGGATAGGGGCCACTGAGTCTATAATTTGTGATCCTAAAGAAGCTAAACAAGAGGGTAAACCCAAGGAAAAACATATAGATATCCTCCCAGCTATGGGAAATAGACATGACTGATGGGCAAAAAATTGGAATCTTGGGGGTGGGGTGGGATGGGGATGAGGGGTGATGGGGAGAGAAAAGTGTGAAGGAGAGGATGAGGGGAACTGGGGGAATCGGGGTGATTGGGGATAAAGGAAGTTTGGATAGGGGAGCAGGGAAACTCATACCTTAGGTAAGGGAGCCACCTAAGGGGTGGCAAGAGACTTGAACATGGAATGGCTACCAGATGCCCAGGGCAATGTCCCCAGTTAGTTCATTGGGGCACCTGAGGATAGGGAACCTGAAATGAACCTATCCTATAATCATACTGATGAATATCTTGCATATCGCCATAGAACCTTCATCTAGCGATGGATGGAGATAGAGCCAGAGACCCACACTGGAGCACCGGTCTGAGCTCCCAAGGTTATAATGAGGAGCAGAAGGAGAGAGAACATGAACAAGGAAGTCAGGACCATGAGGGGTGCACCCAACCACTGAGACAGTGGGGCCGATCTATTGGGAGCTCACCAAGGTCAGCTGGACTGCTACTGAAAAAAAACATGGGATAAAACCGGACTCTCAGAATGTGGCGGACAATGAGAGCTGACGAGAGGCCAAGGAGAATGGCACAGGAACTTTCAACTGGCGATAGATCGAGAGAGAGACAGAGACCCAAATTGGAGCAACGGTCTGAGCTCTTAAGGTCCAAATGAGGAGCAAAAGGAGGGAGAACATGAGCAAGGAAATCAGGACCACGAGGCGTGCACCCACCCACTGTGACAGTGGAACTGATCTATTGGGAGCTCTTCAAGGCCAGCTGGACTGGGACTGAATAAGCATGGGTTGAAACTGGACTCTCTGAACATGGCGGACAATGAAGGCTGATGAGAAGCCAAGGACAATGGCACTAGGTTTCGATCCTAATACATGAACTGGCTTTGTGGGAGCTTAGCCTGTTTTGATGCTCACCTCCCTGGGCCTGGATGGAAGTGGGAGGACCTTGGTCTTCCTGTAGGGCAGGGAATTTGGACTGCTCTTCAGTATCGAGAGGGAGGGGGAATGGACTGGGGGGAGGAGAAGAGGAGTGGGGATGGGGGAGGGGAGTGGGGGGAGGGGGCAATGTGTGGGAGGAGGGGAGGGAAATGGGAAACGGGGAGCAGTTGGAAATTTTAATTAAAAAAGAATAATAAAAAAATAATAATAAATTAAAAAAGACAAAAGTCAAGAACAGGTATAGGAGAAGAAGAATAATAGGGGTAGAAGAAGGAAAAGAACTCCAACTCAAAAGCACAGAAAATGTATTCAACATAATTATAGAGGAAAACTTTCACAACCTGAAGAATGATGTTCCTATACAATACCAAATAGACTGGATCAAAAAAACTTGTCCCCCCCACCATACAATAATGAAAAGAAAAATCATACAGAACAAAGAAGTATTATTAAGAGCTGCAAAGAAAAAAGGTCAAAATAACATATAAAGGTAAACCTATCAGAATTATGCATGACTTCTCTATGGAAACCATGAAAGCCAGAAGGTCCTGGATAGATATGCTGCAGCCACTAAGAGACAATGGATACAAGCCCAGACTACTATACCCAGCACAGCTTTCTTTCACCATTGATGGAGAAAACAAGATATTCTATGACAAAAACAGATTTCAACAATACATACCCACAAACCCAGCCTTACAGAAAGTGCTAGAAAGAAAACCTCAACCCAGGAAAGCTAACAACACCCACAATAACACAGATATCTGATAACCCTCCACCAGCCCAACTTAAAAAAGAGAAATACACAAACACAACTACTGAAAAATAACTGGCGTTAACAACCACTGGTCATTAAAATCAGTTAATATCAATGGACTCAATTCACCTAAAAAAGGCAAAGGCTAAGTGATTGCATATGAAAACAGGATCCAGCATTCTGTTGTATACAAAAAACACACATCAACCTCAAAGACAGACACTACCTCAGAGTAAAGGGTTGGGAAAAGTTTTCCAATCAAATGGTCCTAAGAAATAAGCTATCCTAATATCTAACAAAATTGATTTCAAACTAAAATCAATCAGAAGAGATGGAGAAGGACACTTTATACTCATAACAAAAACAATTCATCAATATGAAGTCTCAATACTGAAAATTTATACCCCTAATAAAAGAGCACCCACATATGTAAAAGAAACATTACTAAAATTTAAATTGCACATCAAACCCCAGACATTAATTAATAGTAGGAGACTTCAACACTCCACTCTCACCAAAGGATAGGTCAACGAGACAGAAACTTAACAGAGAAATAAGAGAACTAACATGTAATGAATCAAATGGACTTAACAGACATCTATAGAGCATTCCACCCAAACAGGAAAGAATATACCTTCTTCTCAGCACCTCATGGAGCCTTCTCTAAAATTGATCACATAATTGCTAACAAAGCAAACTTCCACAGATACAGAAGAATTGGAGTAATCACCTGTGTCTTATCAGATACCAGGGATTCAAGTTAGAATTTAACCAATATACTACTCTCAGAAAGTCTACAAACTCATGGAAACTGAACAGTCAACTAATGAACCACCCCTGGGACAAGGAAGAAATAAAGAGAGAAATTAAAGTCTTCCTTGAATTCAACAAAGGTGAAGGCACAACTTAACCAAACCTATGGGACACTATGAAAGCAGTGCTAAGAGGAAAGTTCATAGCACTAAGTGCCCACATAAAGAAAACAGAGAAAGCTCACATTAGAGACTTAACAGCACACCTGAAATCTCTAGAAAAAAAGAAGCAGACTCACTCAGGAGGAGTAGAAGACTAGAAATAATCAAACTGAGGGCTGAAATCAACAAAATAGAAACACAGAAAACAATCCAAATAATCAATGAAACAAAGAGCTGGTTCTTAGAGAAAATCAACAAGATTGACAAACCTCTATCCAAACTAACCAAGAGATGGAGAGAGAACAATCAAATTAGCAAGATCAGAAATGAAAAGGGGGACACAACCACAGAGAATGAGGAAATTCAGAGAATCATTAGTTCTTACTACAAAAGCCTATATGCCACAAAATTGGAAAATGTAAAAGAAACAGACTTGTTTTTAGGTAAATACCATATACCAAAATTGAATCAAGACCAAGTGAACATTTTATATTGATCTATAAGTCACAAGAAAATAAAAGCTGTCGATACAGAAAGAAATGTGAGGAAAGGTCAGGATGGCTACTAATAAAAATCTAGACAGCCCTGCTCATGATATTCATTATTCCACACTTGCCATTAATAACTTGATGTGCAAAAATAGCTGAAATGTTTGCAATATATGTCATGAAAAATTAACTGTTTATATAGTGAGTATTTTCATAAAACACTTCACACTGTATTAACAAATAGAATGACCTCCTTCACAGCATGAGCTACCACACAGCTTTCACACTCTTGAACAAACAGTGCACTATAATCTCTCTCTCATGGTTCATTTCTTTTTCTGTTGAGAAGAAAAGGTTGAATGTTGTTTATGGTGGGAAATATTTGTGATAGCTGTCAAAATTATTCTTGTTAGAGAGTTATTCAAGTAGTAAATGTATTTTATGGATAATTCCTTGATTGAGTGTGTGTTGATGGAATGCTTTCTAATATTCATGGGTAATTTATATTTGTGAATATTTTATTGATTTCTGCTTTGTTTGGAATAATGTAATTACAATAATATAGAACACAGATAATTCACATTAATAAATCCTTACAGTAATACAGTGACAATTATGTGATCATCAAAGATTTCTTTTAAAATTAGGTGAAGAGACATTTGATTATTTTTCTTTCAAATATTTTAAAGTATCTGGCAATGGAGTCACATTCACAATCTCTAAGACTTTATGAAGAATCATTTTGTCTGAGACCAGGAATGCTCTTTAGTAACATGGCTCTGGTTCTAAAATTATTTATTTTTATTTTTTTCTGAGATAGGTATATGCAATTTGAGTTCTTTTTATTCATTGTAGTTTTAAATATTATTCCTATTAAATCTTTTTTAATTTTAATTTTATTATTTTTTTATTGAAAAAAATTTTCTGCCTCTTCCCCGCCTCCCATTTCCCTCCCCCTCCTCCCGCCCCTCTCCCCCTCCCCCCACTCCGCTTCTCCTCCCTCTTCAGTCCAAAGAGCAGTCAGGGTTCCCTAACCTGTGGAAAGTCCAAGGTCCTCCCCCCTCCATCCAGGTCTAGGAAGGTGAACATGCAAACTGTCTAGGCTCCCACAAAGCCAGAACATGAAGTAGGATCAAAACCACGTGTCATTGTCCTTGGCCTCTCTTCATCTCACATTGTCCGCCATGTTCAGACAGTCCAGTTTTATCCTATGCTTTTTCAGTCACAGTCCAGCTGGCCTTGGTGAGCTCCCAATAGATTGGCCCCACTGTCTCAGTGGGTGGGTGCACCCCTCGTGGTCCTGACTTCCTTGCTCATGTTCTCCCTCCTTCTGCTCCTCCTTAGGACCTTGGGAGCTCAGTCCAGTGCTCCAGTGTGGGTCTCTGTCTCTATCTCCATCCATCGCTAGATGAAGGTTCTATGGTGATATGCAAGATATTCATCAGTATGGCATTAGGATAGGTTCATTTCAGGTTCCCTATCCTCAGGTGCCCAAGGAACTAACTGGGGACATTGCCCTGGACACCTGGTAGCCACGCCAGGTTCAAATCTCTTGCCAACCCTTAGGTGGCTCCCTTAACTAAGATATGTGATTCTCTGCCCCCATCCAACCTTCCTTCATCCCCAATCATCCCATTTCCCCAATTTCCCCCCATCTTCTCCTTCACACTTTTCTCTCCCCATCTCCCCTTACCCCCATGCCACCCCACCCCCAAGATTCCAAATTTTTGCCTGGCAATCTTGTCTACTTCCCATAGCCAGGAGGATAACTATATGTTTTTCCTTGGGTTCACCCTCTTATTTAGCTTCTTTAGGGTCACAAATTATAGACTCAGTGGCCCCCTATCCATGGCTAGAAACCAATTATGAGTGAGTACATCCCATGATCTTCTTTTTGGGTCTGGGTTACCTCACTCAGGATAGTATTTTCTATTTCCATCCATTTGCATGCAAAATTCAAGAAGTCATTGTTTTTTACCGCAGAGTAGTACTCTAATGTGTATATATTCCACACTTTCTTCATCCATTCTTTTATTGAAGGACATCTAGGTTGCGTCCAGGTTGTGGCTATCACAAATAATGCTGCTATGAACATAGTTGGACAAATGCTTTTCTCATATGATAGGGCATCTCTTGGGTATATTCCCAAGAATGAATATACCCACACAGAAAACAATCCAAAGAATCAATGAAACAAAAAGCTGGTTCCTGGAGAAAATCAACAAGATTGATAAACTCCTATCCAAACTAATCAAATGGCAGAGAGAGAACTTGCAAATTAATGAGATCAGAAACGAAAAGGGGGACATAACCACAGACACAGAGGAAATTCAGAGAATCATTAGATCTTACTACAAAAGCCTGTATGCAACAAAACTGGAAAATGTAAAGGAAATGGACACTTTTTTTAGATAAGTACCATATACCAAAGTTAAACCAGGACCAGGTGAACAACCTAAATAGACCTGTTAGTCGCAAAGAATTAGAAGCTGTTATCAAAAACTTCCCTTCCAAAAAAAGTCCAGGACCAGATGGTTTCAATGCGGAATTCTACCAGAACTTCCAAGAAGACCTAATACCTATACTCCTTAATGTATTTCACAATGTAGAAACAGAAGAGTCATTGCCAAATTCCTTTTATGAAGCTACAGTTACCATGATACCAAAACCACACAAAGACCCAACCAAGAAAGAGAATTACAGGCCAATCTCACTCATGAACATCGACGCAAAAATCCTCAATAAAATACTGGCAAACCGAATCCAAGAAAACATTAGAAAAATTATCCATTATGATCAAGTAGGCTTCATCCCAGAGATGCAGGGCTGGTTGAACATACACAAATCTATCAATGTAATCCATCATATAAATAAACTGAAAGAAAAAACCATATGATCGTTTCATTAGATGCTGAAAAAGCATTTGACAAAATTCAACATCCCTTTATGAAAAAAGTCTTGGAGAGATTAGGAATACAAGGGTCATACCTAAATATAATTAAAGCTATTTACAGCAAGCCGACAGCTAACATCAAATTAAACGGAGAGAAACTTAAAGCCATCCCACTAAAATCAGGAACACGCCAGGACTGTCAATTCTCTCCATACCTCTTCAATATAGTGCTTGAAGTTTTAGAAATAGCAATAAGACAACATAAGGGGATCAAAGGGATTCAAATTGGAAAGGAAGAAGTTAAATTTTCATTATTTGCAGACGATATGATAGTGTACATTAGCGACCCCACAAACTCCAGCAAAGAACTCCTACAGCTGATAAACACCTTTAGTAGCGTGGTAGGATACAAGATCAATTCCAAAAAATCAGTTGCCTTCCTATACAAAAAGGATAAGGAAGCAGAGAGGGAAATCAGAGAAGCATCATGCTTCATGATAGCCACAAATAGCATAAAATATCTTGGGGTAACTCTAACCAAGAAAGTGAAAGATCTATTTGACAAAAACTTTAAGTCTTTGAAGAAAGAAATTGAGGAGGATACCAGAAAATGGAAGGATCTCCCTTGTTCTTGGATTGGGAGGATCAACATAGTAAAAATGGCAATTCTACCAAGGGCAATTATAGATTCAATGCAATCCCCATTAAAATCCCATCAAAATTCTTCACAGATCTTGAGAGGACATTAATCAACTTTATGTGGAAAAACAAAAAACCCAGGATAGCCAAAACAATCATATATAACAAAGGATCGTCTGGAGGCATTACCATCCCTGATTTCAAACTCTATTACAGAGCTTCAGTATTGAAAACAGCTTGGTATTGGCATAAAAACAGAGAAGTCAATCAATGGAACCGAGTAGAAGACTCTGATTTTAACCCACAAACATATGAACACCTGATATTTGATAAAGGAGCTAAAAGTATTCAATGGAAAAAGAGAGCATCTTCAACAAATGGTGCTGGCAGAACTAGTTGTCAACCTGTAGAAGAATGAAAATAGATCCATATCTATCACCATGCACAAAACTCAAGTCCAAATTTGGATTAAAGACCTCAATATCAGTCTGAACACACTGAACCTGATAGAAGAAAAAGTGGGAAGTATTCTACATCATATGGGTACAGGAGATCACTTCCTATGTATATCCCCATCAGCACAGACATTAAGGACAACATTGAATAAATGGGACCTCCTGAAACGGAGAAGCTTCTGTAAAGCAAAGGACACTCTCACTAAGACAAAAAGGCAACCCACCGACTGGGAGAAGATCTTCACCAACCCTGCAACAGACAAAGGACTGATCTCCAAAATATACAAAGAACTCAAGAAACTAGACTTTAAAATGCTAATTAACCCAATTAAAAATGGGGCACTGAACTGAACAGAGAATTTTCAACAAAAGAAATTCAAATGGCCAAAAGACACTTAAGGTCATGATCAACCTCCTTAGCGATAAGGGAAATGCAAATTAAAACAACTTTGAGATACCATCTTACACCTGTCAGTATGCCTAAAATCAAAAACACCAATGATAGCCTTTGCTGGAGAGGCTGTGTAGTAAGGGGCACACTCATACATTTCTGGTGGGAATGCAAACTTGTGCAACCACTTTGGAAATCAGTGTGGCGATTTCTCAGGAAATTTGGAATCAACCTACCCCAAGATCCAGTAATACCACTCTTGGGAATATACCCAAGAGATACCCTATCATATGACAAAAGTATCTGTTCAAATATGTTCATGGCAGCATTGTTTGTAATAGCAGAACCTGGAAACAACCTAGATGCCCTTCAATGGAGGAATGGATGAAGAAAGTGTGGAATATATACATATTAGAATACTACTCAGCGGTGAAAAGCAATGACTTCTCGAATTTTGCATGCAAATGGATGGAAATAGAAAACACTATCCTGAGTGAGGTATCCCAGACCCAAAAAGAGGAACATGGGATGTACTCACCCATAATTGGTTTCTAGCCATAAATAAAGGACATTGAGCATATAATTTGTGATCCTAGAGAAGCTAAATAAGAAAGTGAATCCAAAGAAAAACATATTCATCCTCCTGCATAGGGGAAGTGGACAAGATTGCCAGGCAAAAACTGGGAACTAGTGGGTGAGGTGGCATGGGGCTAAGGGGAAATGGGATGAGAAACATGAGAAGGGGAGAATGGGAGGAGCTTGGGGGAATGGGATGGTTGGGATATAGGAAGGGTGGATACGGAAGCAGCAAAGTATATATCCTAACTAAGGGAGCCATCTTAGGGTTGGCAAGAGACTTGACTCTAGAGGGGCTCGCATGTGTCCAGGGAGATGTCCCGAGCTGGTACCTTGGGCAACTGAGGAGCGGGAACCTGAAATGACCCTATCCTATACTGATGAATATCTTGCATATCACCGTAGAACCTTCATTTGGTGATGGATTGAGACAGAGACAGAGACCCAATTAGGAGCAAGGGTCTGAGCTCTTAAGGTCCAAATGAGGAGCAGAAGTCGGGAGAACATGAGCAAGGAAGTCAGGACAACGAGGGGTGCACCCACCCACTGTGACAGTGGAACTGATTTATTGGGAGCCCACCAAGGCATGCTGGACTGGGACTGAATAAGCATGGGTTGAAACTGGACTCTCTAAACATGGCGGACAATGAAGGCTGATGAGAAGCCAAGAACAATGGCACTAGGTTTCGATCCTATTACATGAATTGCCTTTGTGGGAGCTTAGCCTGTTTGGGTGCTCACCTTCCTGGACCTAGATAGAAGTGGGAGGACCTTGGTCTTCCCGCAGGGCAGGGAATTTGGACTGCTCTTCAGTATCGAGTGGGAGGGGGAATGTAGTGGGGGGAGGAGAAGAGGAGTGGGGATAGAGGGAGGGGAGTGTGGGAGGGGGGCAATATGTGGGAGGAGGGGGAGGGAAATGGGAAATGGGGAGCAGGTGGAAATTTTAATTAAAAAAGAATAAAAATAAATAATAATAAAATAAAAAACCAGGATAGCCAAAACAATCTTATACAATAAAGGAACTTCTGGAGGCATTACCATCCCTGGCTTCAAACTCTATTACAGAGCTACAGTAATGAAAACAACGTGGTACTGGCATGAAAACAGAGAAGTCGACCAATGGAATCGTATAGAAGACCCAGATTTTAACCCACAAACCTATGAACACCTCATTTCCGATAAAGGAGCTAAAAGTATACAATAGAAGAAAGAAAGCAACTTCAACAAATGGTGCTGGCACAACTGGATGTCAACCTGTAGAAGAATGAAAACAGATCAATATCTATCACCATGCACAAAAATCAAGTTCAAATGGATCAAAGACCTCAATATCAATCTGAACACACTCAACCTGATAGAAGAGAAAGTGGGAAGTACCCTACAACATATGGGCATAGGAGATCGCTTCCTATGTATAACCCCAGCAGCACAGATATTAAGGGCAACATTGAATAAATGGGACCTCCTGAAACTGAGAAGCTTCTGTAAAGCAAAGGACACTGTCATTAAGACAAAAAGGCAGCCTACTGACTGGGAGAAGATCTTCACCAACCCCGCAACAGACAAAGGTCTGATCTCCAAAATATATAAAGAACTCAAGAAACTAGACTTTAAAATGCTAATTAACCCAATTTAAAAATGGGGCACTGAACTGAACAGAGAATTCTCAACAGAAGAAGTTAAAATGGCCAAAAGATACTTAAGGTCATGCTGAACCTCCTTAGTGATCAGAGAAATGCAAATCAAAACAACTTTGAGATATCATCTTACACCTTTCAGAATGGCTAAAATAAAAAACACAATGATAGCCTTTGCTGGAGAGCGTGTGGAGAAAGGGGTACCCTCATCCATTGCTGGTGGGAATACAAACTTGTGCAACCACTTTGGAAATCAGTGTGGCGGTTTCTCAAGAAATTTGGCATCAACCTACCCCTGGACGCAGCAATACCACTCTTGGAAATATACCCAAGAGATCCCCTATCATATGACAAAAGCATTTGTTCAACTATGTTCATAGCAGCATTATTTGTAATTAAGTATTTTTAAATACAAAAAAAGAAATAGAAGCTGTCATGAAAAACCTCCCAATCAAAAAAAGCCCAGGACCAGATGGGTTTATTGTAGAATTCTACCAGAACTTTTAAGAAGAGTTAACAACAATACTCCTCAAAGTGCTTCAAACAATAGAAACAGATGGGTCACTGCCAAACTCTTTTTATGAAAAAAACTGAAAGAAAAAAACTATATGATCATTTCATTAGATGCTGAAAAAACAATTGACAAAATTCAACACTCCTTTATAATAAAGGTCTTAGAGGGATTAGGGATACAAACATCATATCTAAGTATAATAAAAGCAACATACAGCAAGCCAACAGCTAACATCAAATTAAATGGAGAGAAACCCAATGCAACTCCACTAAAATCGGGAACAAGAGAAGGCTGAACATTCTCTTCATATCCCTTCAACATAAAGCTTGAAATTTTAGCAATAGCAATAAAACAACATAAGGATATCAAGGGGATTCAAAATGTAAAAGAAGAAGTCAAACTTTTGTTATTTGCAGATGATATGACATGGCAATGGATTGAGGTAGAGACAGAGACTCAATTTGGAACAATGGTCTGAGCTCTTAAGGTCCAAATGAGGAGCAGAAGGAGGGAGAACATGAGCAAGGAAATCAGGACCACGAGGGATGCACCCACCCACTGTGAGAGTGGAACTGATTTATTGGGAGCCCACCAAGGCCAGCTGGTCTGGGACTGAATAAGCATGGGTTGAAACTGGACTCTCTGAGCATGGCGGACAATGAAGGCTGATGAGAAGCCAAGGACAATGGCACTAGGTTTCCATCCTAATACATGAACTGGCTTTGTGGGAGCTTAGCCTGTTTAGACGCTCACCTTCCTGGATGTAGATAGAAGACCTTCGTCTTCCCACAGCGCAGAGAATTTGGACTGCTCTTCAGTATCGAGAGTGAGGGGGAATGGTGTGAGGGGAGGAGAAGAGGAGTGGGGATAGGGGGAGGGGAGTGGGGGGAGGGGGCAATATTTGGGAGGAGGGGAGGGAAATGGGAAACGGGGAGCAGGTGGAAATTTTAATTAAAAAAGAATAAAAAAAAGCTCTATTACAGAGCTACAGTAATGAAAATATCTTGTTATTGGCATGAAAGCATAGATGTTAGCCACTGAAATCGAATTAAAGACCCAGATATTAATCCACATACCTATGAACACCTGATTTTTGACAAAGGAGCTAAAATTATACAATGGAGGGTTTGGAGAAATGGCTCAGAGGTTAAGAGCTTTGCCTGCTCTTCCTAAAGGTCCCGAGGTCAATTCCCAGCAACCACATGGTGGCTCACAACCATCTGTAATGGGATCTGGTGCCCTCTTCTGGGCTGCAGGCATATAGACAGAATGTTGTATATATAATAAATAAATATAAAAAAAGAAAAGCTAAATAATTATACAATGGAAGAAAGAAAGCATCTTTAACAAATGGTTCTGGCATAACTGATGTCATCTTGTAAAAGAATGAAAATAGATTCATATCTATCACCATGCACAAAATTCAAGTCCAAATGGATTAAAGACCTCAACATAAATCTGACCACATTGAATCTGATAGAAGAGAAAGTGGGAAGTAGCCTTCATTGCATGGGCACAGGAGACCACTTCCTAAATATAACCCCAGTAGCAGACAATAAGAGTAACAATAAATAAATGGGACCCTCTGAAACTGAAAAGCTTCTGCAAAGCAAAAGACATAATCAATAAGACAAAAAGGCAGCCTACTGAGTGGGAAAAGATCTTTACCAACCCCACATCAGACAAAGGACTGATCTCCAAAATATATAAAGAACTCGAAATTAGATATTAGAATTCTAGATAACCCAATTAAAAATGGTGTATTGAAGCAAACAGAAAATTCTCAATAGAAGAATTTCAAATGGCCAAAAGATATTTAAGGACATGTTCCACTTCCTTAGCTATCAAGGAAATGGAAATCAATATAACTCTGCAATACCATCTTACAGCTGCCAGAGTGGCTAAGTTCAAAAACACTAATGATAGCTTATGCTGGAGAGGATGTGGAATAAGGGGAACACTCATCCATTGCTGGTGGGAATGCAAACTTGTGCAACCACTTTGGAAATTAGTATAGCAGTGTCTCAGAAAATTGGGAGTCATCCTACCTCAGGATCCAGCAATACCACTCTTGGGGATATACCCAAACGATGCTCCAGTGGACTGAGATCCCAAGGTCCATCTGAAGAGCAGAAGGAGGGAGAAGATGAGAAAGGAAGTCAGGACCACGAGGGGTGAGTCCACCCACTGAGATGGTCTGACTGATCTAATAGGAGCTCACCAAGGCTAGCCATCTGGACTGGGACTGAACAAGCATGTGATCAAACTGGACTCTCTAAATGTGGCTGACTGAGAAGCGAATGATAATGGCACTGGGATTTGATTCCACTGCATGTACTGGCTTTTTGGTATCCTAGTCTGTTTGGATGCACACCTTCCTAGACCTGGATGTAGTGGGGAGGGCTTTGGACTTCCCACAGGGCAGGGTAACCTGCCTTCTCTTAGGACTGGAGAGAGAGGGGAGAGGGGGAGTGGTGGGAGAGGAAAAGAAATGGAGGGGAGGAGGTGGAAATTTTTAATAAATAAAAAAGGTGCTCAATCATACTACAAAAGCATTTGTTCAACTATGTTCATAGCAGCATAATTTGTAATAGCCAGAACCTGGAAACAACCTAGATGCCCCTCAATGGAAGAATGGATAAAGAAATTTTACAATGAAATATTGAATTTTTCATGCAAATGGATGGAATTAGAAAACACTATCCTGAATGATATAACCCAGACCCAAAAATATGAATGTGGTATGTACTCACTCAATTAGTGGATATTAGCCATAAACAAAGAACATTGAGTCTATAGTTTATGATTCTAGAGAAGCTAAATAATGTGAACCCCGCCCCCCAAAAACATATGTAGATCCATCCGGGAATTGGAAACATAAATCTCTTTACACAATTGGGAGCATGAGGGTGGTGGGTAGAAGGAAGGGGAGAAGGGGAGGGTTGAGGATAAATGAGGGAATGAGCAAGTAAAGAGATATCTTGATTGAGGGAGCCATTATGCAGTTAGCAAGAAACCTGACCTTAGAAAATTTCCCAGGAATCCACGAGGATTGCCTCAGCTAAGATCCTAAGCAATATAGGAGAGGGTGCCTAAACTGGCCTTGCTTTGTAGTCAGACTGATGATTATCTTAAATATCGCCATAGAATCTTTATCCACCAACAGATCTATTCCTGAGAGAATGTTGAGCACTGAAGACACTCCACTTGGAGCTTGTTTACTTCTTGGCAAAACTGGCCTTTGGGCAAAGAACTGCCCATGCCCCAACCACTGACAAGGTACATGGTATCCGGAAATGGATAAGCAGGACTGTCAAATCTTGCCAAGACAGGGTAAGATGGTTTTGAAAAATTTCCCACCTCTGAAAATGGTCTGTCAGTTATTCTAGGCCTTAGCCAAAGTTGGTTGCTTCAACATTGCAAATGAGACTTTGGGTGATTGCCAGGTAGCCAGTTGTCTCTGTCATTTGTTGCACATTTTGGAAGTTGCTTGATTGCACTTCCTGTTTACTCAAGTAATATTATTTCCCTTCTCAGATCTTCGATGGGGTTGAAACTAGATAGTTATAGTTCCTTTCCTCTCATGATTGGCCAAATTATTTATTATACAAGACTTAAACTAGTTAGGAAAAGATAATTATTGAATATATTTGTTCTTATTGTATATAATTTTGTGCTAAGCTTAGAAATGTAAACATTTCTCTGTATCTACATTTAATACCATGGCAACCAATTAAAATAGATGTGTTTAATTAATTGTTGATAAAGTACTGTTACTACTATTAATAGATACCCAGTGTTAAAAATTGCTTCTAATGTAGCTATCACAAGTGGCGACCTGTTTATTGTCAGAATAGACCAATTTTGTTGATATTACTGGTAATAATCTCATTTTTGCATTAGGAAGTTTTTTGTTGTTGTTATTGTTACCTGTACTGGTGTCTTAGTTAGTTTTTTTATTGCGGTGATAAAAATACCATGACTAAAAGCAGCTTAAAGAACGCATTTTATCTTAGAGTTCCAGAAGGGTACAGTGCATTTTGGAGGAGAATGGTGCTGGCAGAAACAGGGAGATAGCTGGTTCTACTAGCATACAAGAATCAGGGCAAGGCTGCGCACTCTCAAAGCCAGCCCCCAGTGACATACTTCCCCCACCAAGGCAGTACCTCCTAAAGGTTACATGGCTGTGCCACCAACTGGAATACAAATGTTCAAATACATGACTGGTAGGACATTTAAACAATAACTGTCTTCTAAAAAATTTAATAACTTGGCAGTGATGTGTGCTTATAGCGGGCTGAGAGGTAGATCCTTTGTGTCCAGAGACTCAAGGCTAATGTGGGTAAGATAGAGAGACCCTACAGACAAATAAATAATCAATCATCCAGTCTATTCCTTGACCAAATCTTAGCAAACATTACATATCCAAACAAAAGAGAAAACTAATACAGTGATAATCGATGTTTCCTATGACAGTTCAGCAGGATTAAGGATAGAACCCAAGACTTTACACATACTAGACAAGAGCGGTAGTACTGAGCTATATTTCCAGCTATCATTACCCTTTTTATTTTTAGATAGTGTTTCACTAAGTTCCACAGACTGGCCTGGGACTTTTAGTAATCCTTTGCATATCCTACCATCCTACCTCAGCCTGCCAAGTAGCTAAGACTACTTTAAGGCTTTTATCACAAGACTTACACACACACACACACACACATATACACACACACAAACACACACTTTAATGGTCATTATAATGTTCCAATGCTAGGGATGTAGTCTTTAGTTTTATAATGCTAAAAGAAAGTTCTAGAGATTGTTGGGGGTATAGAACTAGAGGAATAAACTACACTATCCTCCTGGAACTTTTTCCAGAAATCACACAAGAGAATTCCTATGTGTTGTAGATCACCTTCAAAATATTGTCAACCTCCCAAGCTCTGTGTAATGTTTATTGATTAGAACTAAAAACAACCTCTCACTTCAGGACAGCCAAGGAAGATTACATAGAGAAGCCCTGACTTGAAAAAAGGAAAAAGAGAAAAGAAAATCCACTCATCATGCAGATGG
Organism: Chionomys nivalis; assembly: GCF_950005125.1. Classification (NCBI taxonomy): domain Eukaryota; kingdom Metazoa; phylum Chordata; class Mammalia; order Rodentia; family Cricetidae; genus Chionomys; species Chionomys nivalis. The sequence goes on along the minus strand of NC_080105.1, from coordinate 3,585,818 downwards.
GGCACTATGACAAGCTGCCAGCCTCTCCTCTGCATAGATTGTCCCCAAGTCTGTCTTAGGTGCACATTTTGCAGCCACCACTGCTCCTTTCCTACCTGCTGCCCACCCGTGACTTCTTGTGTCTCCAAGAGTGTTGAAGCTCAACTGATGTTGTGTAACCCAAAGTGGAAAAATCCTCCAGAAAACGTCTAGGCCAACTCCCTGAATTTTAACACAGATGTATTTGTAAGTGAAAAAAAAAGTGCAGTGTATTTAACCATGCTCAGGGTTCTGGGGTTTGATTGACAGGAGCCAAACTCCCCTTGGATTGTGTGGGATTATTTGGCTGGAATCTAGAAGTCTTACACACTGGCAAACTGTGATGCTCTTGGTTATCTGTAAACAATATCATGAACTTTTATCCTATGCATTTATTTAGAAACAGAATCCCTTCCTGGAATCCCAGATGACCTGGAACTTACTATGTAGCACAAATTGGCCTCAAACTCAAGGCAAGATACTGCTTCAGCCATGTAAGAACTGGGATTACAGTTGCGAGCCAACACATTTGTCATGGATAGTTCTTTTTAAATGGGTTGTTGACTATTTAAGTCCCATAAAGGAGGTGATTTCTAGTAAATGGTCAGACCTAGGCTTGTTTTTGAAGTGGGGGGATGACACTCCAGTCCTCACCTAGAGCCAGATGAAGCCAAAGATGTGAAGGAAGATAAATTTGACTTCAGCATTTCTCTTCTCAGAGTAACCTGTGCCTTCATGCATGTCTTCAAGAGCCATGTCTTCTTCTTTTTAGCACCATCTGTGCTCAGCCCTTCCTCCTTTACACAAAATTTACCTGTCCTTAAAATCATCCTAAACAACCAAAGGGTTCTTGTGGTCCTTATTGGTATCTCCATTCCTTGATTTTAAAAGATCTTTTAATCCCTGAGCCTTTGAAGACCTTAATGATGAGTGAAGGAAGTGAAATCTTAAGGGCCACAGCATGTTAGTGGTTTCTATGCTGGTGGGTCAGACCTGAGGAAGAAAGTGTTAGTTTGTGAGACCCCAAGAATCATCAAATGAGACACTGTGATCTCTAGAGCAGGATGAAATAGTCAGGGTTTGTGAGTGAACAAATGGGGGACGGGACTCATCTTACTTGAACGTGGCCTTAAAAGAAGAGAACATGCGACAGGGACACAGGGAGTTTGGACAAAGGTTGTGTTATGGAAATGGCCCAGCATGCTGGAAGGACAAGAAGAGCCATGTGATTAAAAGAGTGCTTAAGAAGGGGACTAGCAGGTTAGAAGGCCACTGGGCTTAGACATCCAACCCTTTTAGAGTTTATGTGTAATAGAATATATCTTAGAAGATTCTAACTCGGCTTTATCTAATTGTTAGAAGATGCTTTGTGTTCTGGTTTCTCTTTAGATCCCATAAATCTACCATTTAAGACAATCCTGTGCGGCAGTGTGGAGAATATATCTCTGGTGCTGTGGAAAGAAGAACTAGCAAGAACACCTGTTAAGATTCATAATGAACTGGAGTCAACCTGCTAAGAGGTGACGGAGGTATGGACCAGAATATTATTGATAATATAAGTAATGAACTTGTTTCATAAGCTAATTTGTGAAGTAATATATCCTCTATCTGGTGGTATTCCAGAAAAGGGAGCAAAATCAAGAATGAGGCATATGAGTTATTCTTGGGCTACTTAGGATTTTTATTATCATAGACTGAGAGACATTGTGAGGGTTGATCTTTCTATGTAAAAATTACCTTCTCTAACCCCTATTTGGCTTACTATGTCTTCTAACTCTGAAGCAAAGTGGAAAATACAAGACCTCAGGAATAGACAAAGTGAACCAGAGCGCGTCAAGTGAATTTACTATGGTTAATTTTTTTTGTTATTTTCAATAAATTGCTTTTATATTTAATTTTTTTCCTTTTTATTTATTTTTTATTCTTTTTTTAATTAAAATTTCCACCTGCTCCCCGTTTCCCATTTCCCTCCCCTCTTCCCAAATATTGCCCCCTCCCTCCACTCCCCTCCCCCTATCCTCACTCCTCTTCTCCTCCCCCCACACCATTCCCCCTCCCTCTCGATACTGAAGAGCAGTCCAAATTCTCTGCCCTGCGGGAAGACGAAGGTCTTCTATCTACGTCCAGGAAGGTGAGCGTCTAAGCAGGCTAAGCTCCCACAAAACCAGTTCATGTATTAGGATCGAAACCTAGTGCCATTGTCCTTGGCTTCTCATCTGCCTTCATTGTCCGCCATGCTCAGAGAGTCCAGAATCAACCCATGCTTATTCAGTCCCAGACCAGCTAGCCTTGGTGGGCTCCCAATAAATCAGTTCCACTGTCACAGTGGGTGGGTGCATCCCTCGTGGTCCTGATTTCCTTGCTCATGTTCTCCCGACTTCTGCTCCTCATTTGGACCTTAAGAGCTCAGACCGTTGCTCCAAATTGAGACTCTGTCTCTACCTCGATCCATCGCCAGATGAAGGTTCTAAGGTGATATGCAAGATATTCATCAGTATAGGATAGGGTCATTTCAGGTTCCCTCTCCTTAGTTGCCCAAGGTACCAGCTGGGGACATATTCCTGGACACCTGCGAACCCCTCAAGAGTCAAGTCTCTTGCCAACCCTAAGATGGCTCCCTTAGATAGGATATATACTTCGCTGCTCCCGTATCCACCCTTCCTATATCCCAACCATCCCAATCCCCCGAGCTCCTCCCATCCTCCCCTTCTCATGTTTCTCATCCCATTTCCCCTTTGCCCCATGCCACCTCACCCGCAAGTTCCCAGTTTTTGCCCTGCAATCTTGTCTACTTCCCCTCTCCATGCGGATGACTATATGATTTTCTTTGGGTTCACTTTCTTATTTAACTTCTCTAGGATCACAAATTATATGCTTAATGTCTTTTATTTATGGCTAGAAACCGATTATGAGTGAGTATATCCCATGTTCCTCTTTTTGGGTCTGGGATACCTCACTCAGGATAGTGTTTTCTATTTCCATCCATTTGCACTCAAAATTCGAGAAGTCATCTTCAACAAATGGTGCTGGCAGAACTGGTTGTCAACGTGTAGAAGAATGAAAATAGATCCATATCTATCACCATGCACAAAACTCAAGTCCAAATGGATTAAAGACCTCAATATTAGTCTGAACACACTGAACCTGATAGAAGAAAAAGTGGGAAGTACTCTACAACATATGGGTAGAGGAGATCACTTCCTACGTTTATCCCCAGCAGCACAGACATTAAGGACAACATTGAATAAATGGGACCTCCTGAAAATGAGTAGCTTCTCTAAAGCAAAGGACACTGTCACTAAGACAAAAAGGCAACCCACTGACTGGGAGAAGATCTTCACCAACCCTGCAACAGACAAAGGTCTGATCTCCAAAATATATAAAGAACTCAAGAAACTAGACTTTAAAATGCTAATGAACCCAATAAAAAATGGGGCACTGATCTGAACAGAGAATTCTCAACAGAAGAAATTCAAATGGCCAAAAGACACTTAAGGTCATGCTCAACCTCCTTAGCGATAAGGGAAATGCAAATTAAAACAACTTTGAGATACCATCTTACACCTGTCAGAAGGCTAAAATCAAAAACACTAATGATAGCCTTTGCTGGCGAGGTTGTGGAGAAAGAGGCACACTCATTCATTGCTGGTGGGAATGCAAACTTGTGCAACCACTTTGGAAATCAGTGTGGCGATTTCTCAGGAAATTTGGGATCAACCTACCCCAAGATCCAGTAATACCACTATTGGGAATATACCCAAGAGATACCCCATCAAATGACAAAAGTATCTGTTCAACTATGTTCATAGCAGCATTGTTTGTAATAGCCAAAACCTGGAAACAACCTAGATGCCCTTCAATGGAGGAATGGATGAAGAAAATGTGGAATATATACATATTAGAGTACTACTCAGCAGTACTATGGTTATTTGTGTATATGTTCTAAATGTGATAAGATGCGCTGCTATATAAAAGGTGTCTATCATGTGACATTTATGTCAGTTTTCTACTCAGGATCAGATTCTGTTGAATCTTCATCATTAAAAAAAAGAGATACAAATCCTTGAAGATCAAGTGAGAGACTATGTGGGAACAAGAATGAAGAAATATGTGTATAAAAAATCCAAGTAGAACTGTACATAAAAGTCAGTTCAGAATGTCCAATGTTATATATATTTTTTTCTGTGCTGCTTCACTTTGAAAAGCTGGCTGCTTGAAAAGTTAATACTTTGGGGGAATGTTACACCTTCTGAACTAACCTGGATTATTCATATAGACTGTTTAAAGACCATATGGTTTAAAAAAGCTTAGGGCCCTATGTCCAGACAGCTTTTCAATGGGTAAGACTAGAGTGAGGGTCCATCCGAACACCCTAAACCAGAATATCTGGATATTGTCAGCAGGAGTTTTCTGATGGACTATTTTTTCTTATTAAAAAGGACCCCAACTCTGAAAGCTATTCCTGTTTCAAGACTGAGGTTTTCCTATGTGGTTTAACAAGGAGGATCAAAAGATCGAGGGAACATACTTGAAGGGAAACAGTGACACAAAGGGACAATCAGAACTGCATTTTGTTTTAAATTCTAGTGAGAACTCTAACTTGTATTTATTTTGTAAATTCAGGGTTTTCTGTGAATCTCATCATCAAAGAAACCTCAAGAGAAGACAAAATTTCCCTTCATTAGACTGCTTAGTTTTGTGTGCGTGTGTGTATTTAAATGGAACAAAACAAACGAATGAGAAACAGATGAAGGAACATGTGGCTTAACTAACGTGCACACAGAAGAGAAGGAAAGCGTTTTAGATCCCGACGTTGCATATATGACATTTACCCCATAGCCTCTGCCTGCTCCCATCGTGGTTTCAAATTCCAAAGTGATTTCCCAGCTGCCCTATCTTCTAGGGTTACATCCTGCAGAGAGATAGTTTCCTTCCAGATGCTCAGTGAAACGGGTGTTATGGAGTCCATCTGAATGGACGCCCCAAGCAAATCCACACACGACACTCATGTGTACATGCACATGATCCTTCCCCGCCAATTTTCTTTGCATTGTGATATCTTTCCATAAGAGCTTGTTAATAGCCCCCCATATCAGTGTTTTTGTGGAACTGGGGTGTTGTTTGTCTGGTAAAGAAACCAACAGGTTGGGGTCCTGCCTTTTATTTCTGTAGATTCCTATTAGATGCATAATTATGGGTGGAAATACTGTGGTCACACGTTGTATTATATATTTATTTCAAGCAGATGTTAACCACACATGATTTCACTGTAAGACCTGAATCTTTTTGTTTTTTGTTCAACATGCTTCTGGGTCATAGGTCCAGTGACAAAACCAGAGCCACTATGTTGTTGAGGAAATCCTGTCTCAGGACTGTGCCCTACTCTTAAATGAGTAGGTCTCAGAGCCACTAGCCAACCCTGATTCAAACACATCCAGAAGCAAACACTCCCTGGGCTTGTATGGATGGCATCTACGAATCTGCTTTCCTTTGCATTCCTCTCCCATCTGCACCTCCTAGCCAATGCCCATTACATTTTATTGATTTTCTATTTATTATTCCCACCTTGCCCTCATCATCTCACAGCAGAATTATTGCACAATCTCCTAGCTGTTTCTCCTTATCTTTCTTAAGTTCATGGTAGTCACTAACGACAACCTATATCTTCAGTTGTATCATTTGCCTTCTCTGGAGCTGCTGGGATTGATGCTGAGAGCCTGGTATCTGGACATCACAGAGAATGCACGGGAAAGCTCAGTCTTAATGAGTCTAAAGGAGTTATTCTACCCTGAAACGCACATACTAGCCTGTAAATGTGTTAATCGTGACTTAGTTGTTGAATATCTTACATAAGATTATATAGATTATATTCTAGAATGTTTCTAATATAGTCCCTTATCTGCAGTATTATTTTTTAAGATTTATTTTATGTGTATGAATGTTTTGCTTGAATGTATGTATGGGGGCCATATTTGTATAAGAACTCACAGAAGCTAAAAGTGGACTTTGGATCCCCTGGAGCTGGAGTTACAAATGATTGTGAGCCACTGTGTAGGTGCTGGGCACTGAACCCAGGTCCTCTGGAAGAGCAGTACATGTTCTTAACCATTGAACCATGTCTCCAGCCCCACTGTAGCAGTTAAACGAACATAAATTACCTTCTGTTCTGTTCTACTATTGTTTTGTTTGTTTGTTTGTTTGTTTTTCAAGACAGGGTTTCTCTGCGTAACCCAGACTGTCCTGAAACTTACTCTGTAAACCAGGCTGGCATTGAACTCAGATCCACCTACCTTTGCCTCCCGAGTACTGGGATTACAAGCATGTACCACCACTGCCTGTCATTTCTGTTCTTCATTAATTTATTCTAGTCTTTAATCTAGTCAAGCAAAACCTTAGTGTCCGGGTCTCAGTCTCTAACAATAGTTCTCAACCTAATTCTGTGGCCTTTTAGCACAGTTGCCAAAGTTGTGATGACCCCCATCCAAAAAATTATTTTTACTGCTACTTTATAACTGTAATGTTGCTACTGTTATGAATTGTAATGCAAATAATTTTTGGAGAGAGAAGTTTGCTAAAGGGGCTGTGACCCATAGGTTGAGAACCACTGCTGGGACTTTCTTTCTGTCTCCTGAAGCCAAAGAAGTGAAGATAAAATGTGAAAACGGCTATGACAGTGAAAGACCAACAAAGGCATCGTTAGAACTTTGCTTTGTGGTCCTGGAAAGCTTCACAGACAAGGTTCTTCAGGGGTGAATAAGGATTTGGATGGGGAGATCAGAAAGGTTACATAATAGACACGCATATTCCAAGGAAAGAGGGTCCAAATTGTAAACAGCTTAAAATGTCATTGTGAAGAAGTGACTTTATTTCTTACAGGTGACAGGGAGAAAATTTTAAGGAGCTGATGAATACAATTAAGATTCACAGCAGAATGGGGCTTAACAGGAATGGCTCAGTAGGTAAAAGTACCCCTGAGTTTGGATACCCAGCAGTCAGGTAAGAACCTGGGCATGGCCGCATGTGACTTTCCCCCCAGTGTTGGGGATAGGGATAGGGATAGAAACAGGGGTGTCACTGGGGCTTTTGTGACCAAAAACTAAAACAATAAAAACAAAAACAAGTAAAAAAAAAAAAAAACAAAAAACCAAAAAACAGTGATCTCGTCCTCAATGGGAAAGCCCTGTCTCAAGGAATAAGGCCGAGCAGTGGAGGAAGACACCTGACATCTTACTCTGGTGTCTGCATGTGCATGCACAAGTGCATATCTGTGCATACGCATGTATATGCCACGTACAAACACACAAGAATCATGCACAATGGAAATTTTTGACTAACGGCCCTGGGTTTCCCTATATCCCTCTTAAATCTTACTTTCCTTTCATCAGGAGTCTTGACGCAGTTGAGAAAAAACAGTAGCCAAAGTCCCTTGAATTCAGCCAAGGTTCTTTCCAGGACAAACAAAAGCTGTTTCCAAGCAACAGCACAGAGCTCTTGAAAGCAGCAGTTCTAAGTAGCTGTTTTCTAGGACTGACAAAGATCACATCTCTGTATAGAACAAGAGAAAGGCAATAATTCACGCCTCAATAATACTTTTCTCCAGTAAAAAGGGAAGAAAATCCTAGAAATAGAGATATCAAACAAAAACAGCTACTGACCTCACCAAAAGTAAACCAGCTCTGGAGTCTGGGAGGGGATGTGAAGCTTAGCTAGACACCTTCTAGATGCCAACACTATGTGTGATGCTGGGTACATGCCATAGCATTGCATACTCACCTTATCTGCCAGCCAGGTCATGCTATTCTCATTCGAATTCAAGGCTTGCTAGGTTTAACTTTTTTTGTTGTTGTTGTTTCTTTTGCAGAGAGAGAGACAGAGAGAGAGAGAGAGAGAGAGAGAGAGAGAGAGAGAGAGAGAGAGAGAGAAAGAGATTCTGTGTGCCTTCATTAAGTTATGTGCACCAAGAGCATTGGATCCCCTGGAACCCGGGTAACAGGGGGCTCAGAGCCACCTTATATGGGTGCGGGACACCAAATACAACTTTGCAAAAGCAATAAATGCTTTTAACCACTAGGTTTCTTTCCAGCAAGCCTGCCTTAGCTTAACCAGTACTAGAGTCTGAATGTTTTCCTTTAACCCATAGGCATCATTGCTTTTGCCATGTCTGTAATAGATGAAATGAGTTTGAAGTTTGAAATGAGTTTGAACACGAGTTTGAACAAATGAGTTTGAACAAATCAGTTGAAATGAGATTGAAGTTTGTTTCACTAAGTAAACTCTGATTGTAATGACCTCATAGGAGATAAGAACGTTGCATTGTATAGGGATGAGGAAACTTGACGTTATTGGCTTAGGTTTGATGGAGATCCTCATTTATCCACCATTTTAGCATTGAGTAATTTCCTTTCTTGGACTTTCTCTTATTCATTGAACAAATACATTATGTTCTCAGAACCATGCCTCTGGCTGAGGTCAGACTCGACAAAGGGCTCTGCATAGTTTTACTCAATCTTGGCATTGCGCACTTCGTCCTTTTGTTCTGCCTGTTGAAATGCCCCAGTACAATATAACCTTGCTTGAGTTTTCAAGGCAGGCCAAGCTGTCTTTTCTTCCAAGTTTGATGCAATGCTGGATTACTGCATAAAGCTTCTGATGCTAACTCCTCAGTAAGAGCTGATGAGGTTTTGTTGAAGCTAACAAAAGAAGTTTCAAAGAAAGCCCATCAGTGTGGATGAACAGTATTGAATACCAGCACTCACCGTCTTTCAAGTCTGAGCAAGGGAAATGGGTGGCTACTCCCGCAACAAAAGCAAAGACTTTAAAATGGGTAAGAATGACAGGCACACAGTCCTCTACTACAAGACTATCGTGAACACTTGTCTTAGATCAAGAGAGGTCTCTGCCGTATAATACCTGGATAATTAATGGTTAAATTTTATGGCTGACAGCCCTGGGGCTAACAGCTGCCAGCAATTACAATTTTTCAGTGATTCTCTGCAAACCCCACTGCCTCTCTGGGGCTGACTGCCAGCAGGACTTTTATTCCTATGGATATAGGGTCATAAATCTCTGCAGGAAGCAGAAACTAAGCTAGGTGCTTGAATAGACAAGGTACTTAAGAACCTAAGCAGAGAGAGAAACTCAGTGGCGGTCGCTTCTGCTTAGCTAATGGCAAACTTCACTGCTGATTTGGAAGCCCTGAGACATGCTCAACCTTGGCAGCTCCCTGAACTCTGGAGAAGTCTCACAGGCCCTCCATAGCGCAGCAGGGCTGGTTCAGAGCACAGACATCACCACACACAGGGACTGGGCATCCCTGAAGTGGAGGGTCTGCTAGAGGCAAATATCAATATTATTTACATGACAAAACTCCCCTACTGGGGATTCCTGGCCTGGGTTGAGCATCACCTTTCTTCCTGAAGCCTTTGCAGTATATGAGCCCTGGGAGGTGAGAGTGTGCAGGAAGCAAATGAATGGACGAAAATATAAAGGTAAGAGAGTGAAAAGTCTGAGCAGCGGCGCAGAGAAAAAACAGCTTTTGCTCCTTCTGAGTTACATCGTTGAGCCCTCAGGGCAGAGCCCAAGCTGTCGAGCCATTGCTCTTCTCCATGACCTCGCATAACTCCTGGAACAAGGAAGTTCTCAGGAGCGATATGTTGAGTAATATGACTTAACCATCAAGATCTGTTCCTCTCCTCCTTAAGAACAAGTATACGTTAGCAAGAGAATTCTGAGATCCTTGCACTCTGGGCAGAAGCTGGCCTACGACTGATGCCTTAGTTGGTAGGCTTCCTTCATAGTCAAGTTTGGCCACTAATTGTTTTTCTATTAGACTGTTGAAAATGAAGCATTATGCAAATGTGCTTTCTGTCTTTGGTTATGCAGTAGCCCTGGCTTGCCCAAATTGAAAAACAAGTAGCACGCACATTCAAAGACTTCAAAGACCCAGGGCAGACAGCTTCTGATTCATTCTGCAGAAGTCTCTGCCAGAAGTGGCAGCCAGGCTGAGACCAATGGGCTTATTGGCGTCCCTGTGGGACTTAAATGAACCTGAAAGCCAGAGAGCCTGGTGGAACAATGGAGCCACCCTCTGAGGCTCTTTAAAGAGATGCGGCCTCACACTCCTCCAGGGCATATAGCCCTGGCAGATCTATTACCTATTACCTGGAACAGAAGAGCACCTGGAGACACTTTTATAGGATCTTTTATGAGAGCAGAGGGCACTTTGCTTCCCCATGTAAAGCCCATACCTTTGCAAGTAAGATTTCTGAAGAAATGGTTGCAGCCTTGAGCGTGTTGCTTGAAAAGATAAACGGATAAAGGAGCAAAAACTACTGAAGCTGCAGAACGAATAGTTTAAGTTCTCTGAGAAGTTTAACTGCCGATGTGCTAGCTTATGAAATGAGAATGAGGCTCCAAATCCACAAGCGGCCAATAAGCATAGAACTGTAAAATGTGGAGCTGAAAGCCAGAGGGATATAACTTGATTATGAATCTCTGAGTAGATTCATTCACAAAATAAAGAAAGCCATCACTGGAAGCACACTCAGGTCTCATTTCACATAAATTTGGGACTGCTACGTGAGATCCTGTGTTTTCCTGAGGCTGCTAAAGGGAAAACCACAGACAGGGAAGCGTAGCAAGAGTAAATCCTGTTCTCATGGCTCTGGAGGCTGCAAGCATCAGCAGGCTTGGTTTCTTGGGACGTCTTTACTGGGATTGCCAATGGATGTGCCCTTGTGTCATATCAGGGTCACACTTGCTGGTCTGGAACCTACCTATGTAGCCCAGGCTACCCTCTGACTCCTGATCATCCTGCCATAGCGTCCTGAGTGTTGAGCTCCCTGTAACCTCAGACACTCTGTTAGTGTTCTCCCTGGGGACCTTATACCTCCCTTACCTCTTAACACGCCTCATCTTCAAATGCTTTATATTTTGTGCTATTAGCTGGGTAGTATCATGAATTGGCAGGGGCACAATTTACTCTCTAAAAGTTTCTAAAATGAGGTGATCTTTTCCCAGAAGAGAGGAAACTGTCTCCCACCACCATAGTCTTACACACAGACAAGAGGGCAGCCATTTTCAACCTGTGAGTCATGACCCCTTTTGAGGGTTGAGTGACCCTTTTGCGGCAGTCCCATATCAGACATCCTGCATATAAGAATGATATCTACATTATGTTTCATAACAGTAGCAAAATTACTGTTATGAAGTAGCAATGAAAATAATTTTATGGATGGGGTCACCACAACATGAGAACGACTGCTCTAAAGGAAAGCACCCTGCCTTTGAACCCCATCTCTGACATGTATCAGCTTAACTTGTTAATTGACTATTTACCATTAATAGTACTTAAAAAAAAAAACCTATTACAAGGAAAGGAATGTAGCCATTAAAATTCCAGTTGCAGCCAGTACCTACCAGGAAGGTGAACATCTGGAATGAGCCAGAACTTTCAAACAACACTGTGTCCCGACATGCCAATCTGCTCTTGATCGAGCCTGCACCAGCTCTTAGCTTCGAGAGCTCATTACTTACTAGGACTCCAAGTCAGCTCTGTTGAATTAGTGTTGGAAGACGGTAATTTTTGAAAGAGAAGAAATAAAAGGCCCAACATTCGGTGACACAGCCACTTCTAAGCCTTTGAGGTATGCCCAAGTAGCTTCTCTGCTAAGAAAAAATGTGATAGGCTCCGTAATCTACACATGTCACTGACAAGGCCACCTACTTATAAAGGACTAGGGGATTAGAAACAAAAGAAAATTGGATGAGACCTCTGTAGACCATGATTTGTTTGTCGTAAATATTCTTTCAATTGTCCTGATGTCCTGAAAAGATACCAAGGCTTGGGACTTTGTTCGAGATCTTTGGGTTCCTGACTGGTGATTCTGAGGCCAAGGCTCTTCCGGCCTCACCACAGCTGCCTCAGATCCTTCTACATCATTCCTCACGCTGCTGCTAGTGGGTCTTCTACACAAACATCTCTCTTGCAGACCTCTGAGCAGATCTTCAGTGTCTCCATGGGTCTTAGATATAGATCGAAGCATCTTCTTAAGCCATTCTTGAGACCATTTCATCTGGGATAGCCCTGCTTGATCTGCATGTGCCTAGCCTCCTATCCCACTGGCTCTCCTTGCAGGCCGGCTGCCAGGCTCATGTCCTTATCTGGCTCCTTCCTCTATAAAGTTCCACACAGACCAGGCTTCCTACGGGGGTGTATTTCCTCTAGGTTATTCTTCCCTTCCTATTTTTGCCTTGGTAGCCAACGCCCACCCTTCAGTTCTCAGTTTTACTGTCCCATGTAGAGAAGGTGTCCCTGCTTGTGGAACCAGTGCACATATCTTACTGTGCACTCTCGCATGGCCCATCACTGCTCCCCACGGCACATGACACAACTCACACTTATGTCTGAGAAAAGCTTGTCAGTTCGGTTATCCATGGACCTAGTGATCGCCTGGCTCTGCCCATCAGCTATCCAACACCCAACATGGTGCTGCGCCACACTTGGCACACATGCAGTCCTTCCTGTACAGGTGATCAGATTAAGAAGATGAGAGTACTTGCATAAATTTCATCCCTTTTTATTTATTCTGCTGCTGGAATGGAGAAACTGGCTTAGGAATGGCAGAGGAAACGAATCTCCAATCAGAGTAATTGCTCCTTCCGGTGAGGGCCTGCAGAACTATTTGTTACGTCATGTTGATTTACCGCACAATCAAGTCATTATCACACTACCATCTTCCCCTGCATAAGAGCTGTGTTTTATTTATTCATCATTATATCCAAAGTACTCACACAGTGTGGGTATGTACACACTTACTAAAAGGTAAAGACACAGAACACTCACCTAAAATAATAGTTTAAAGGACTTTCTAGCTCAAATGCAAAGAAATATAGATCACCGGTAAATGGGTTAACTCTAGGAACGACCAGGAAAACTTCATCTAGTGCTATAGCAAAACAAGAAAAACAGAGGGAAGAATAAGAATAGATAAAGATGACAAGAAATGGGAAGCGGAATGTTTGTACTGGGTACTCACAAGATGCCAACATTCAGTTCTTCCTCAGAAAGGCCCTGATATAGGGGATACTATAGAAGAGAGAATGAAACAGAATTTGTTGCCATCCCAGGATAAATACTGAATTTGAGGAACAACCTGGGCTACAAACTGAGATCCTGTCTCAAATAAATAAATTGATCTTGAAGAAAGAAGAGATGGTCTAGAAAGGCCACTTCTGTAAGAATGCCAGAATGTTCATTAGAAATACACAGGAAGTCATAAAAGCAAGTGCCAAGAGCTGAGAATTGACTTGACATAAATATATTTACTGGAATTCCTCCAAGAGTGCTTTCCTACTTAAATCCAGAGTTTGAAGAATGGACAGAGGCTGGTTTCAGTACACCTAAATAAGGAGCCCAGGATTGTGGAGGAGTTCAGGGGTGCTGACTGTCTGAGCAAAGGGGGAGACTCCAGTTGCTAGGACTTTGCTGATGGAAGAGTCAGGACAGGATCCCAGAAAGCTCTACATGAGTTTATCAAGTGCTCTGGGACTCAAACCCAGTCCTACTGGGGAAGAGCGTGTGCCTGAGCACAGACTTGAATGTCATCTGATAATGGAGCAGCCAGTCTGTCCCCACTTCCTGGTAAATGCCTTGCTCATGTCAGTTCTCAATGGAAATTACACATTCACTGCTTGTATCAGATGAAGGTCATACAGGAGATGACCAACCTGGAGCCAGGGTTCCAACCACAGAACCCAATTTAGGGGTAATCTCCACAGGGGTCACTGTCTTGAAGTAATTAGACGATGGACAGACTTTCAACATGGGAGCTATTGCTAGAATTCAAGAAGAATGAAATCAGAAGCCAAGTGTTCATGTCATGTTAGGAAGGCCAGAGCGAGTGACATAAGCATGGGAAATGGCTGAATAGCAAATTTGAATGGTTGAATAGGTATTATGAGCAAGCAAAGATTAATGATGTTTCTGGAACTCAGACTGAGAAGACAGCATTATCTCTCCCAACCCCATCACACACACCTATACACACAAACATACACATTCACAGACAAACACATCTATCCACAAAAACACACACAGTGCAATGCATAGACATCAACATCCAAGTCCTTTTTCTTTTGTAAAACGGAATAGGAAAAAGTAAGATCCAACGAGAAAATCACCAGGGCATTGGTTTCAAGGCCAGTTGTGTTATAAAATGAAGAGACAAAAAATGAGGAGGTAAAAAGATTTGTAATAAAATAGACAACACCCACAGCACAGAGCAGAGAAACTATGGCCTCTGAAGACACTGTTCCGCTCAGAGGCACCTCGAACCAAAGCTCATCTTGGCCTTGAGTACTTACTTGCAGCGTGCAGCTGGGAAATTCACAGGAGATACAAATTTACCTCCTTTCTTTAAACTATTATTGTTCAGTTCAAGGAGAAAGTTTGGCTCTCCAGTGTACACGATCATATGCTAGAGATCAGATATTCAAATATGTACAATTAGAAATGCTTTTCCAATACAAGAATCAGCCTGCTGGTTCAAGATGACTCAGACGGCTTGACATCTGCCCTAACAAAAGATAAATATTCCAAGAAGAACAACCCGGTTCTATAAAGTTCCAGCACATGCTTTGCCCCCGCAAAGTCTCAAAAGTGCTAGTGTTTTAGATTCTCTTGAACCTAATAAAATTAATAACTCCTTTCATATCAGAAAGGTGGTGGTGGAGGGTCTAACAAGCTGAATTCCATATGACAAAGGCAACAACAGTCTGCTAGGAGACAATCTTCAGACACCAGCAGGCAAGGTGAACTCTATGAACACCTTCTTGCTTCCTACTGCCTTCCTGGTTGGGAGACTAACACTCTGCTCCTCCCTCCTTCCCACTATCACCCTTTCAAACCACTTTTCATGCTTCACTGATGGGGAAAGAAGGGAAAAGGCCTCCTCTGGTCCTAACTGGTAGCCAAGGGATTTAGTTAGCATCTGTGCAGGATGTGTGCTGGGGATAGGATGGAATGAGATGGAGCTAGGGAGAAGAGATTCCAGCTAGAGAAGGAACCAAAACCGCTTCAAATGTAATAACAAAATAGAATATGATGCATTAAACTCCTGAATACATGCATCTAGTTTAACTAATCAAGTGTTATTTCAAACTTCTCTGAGAAATCATACTTCTTTATGATCCAACTCACATTCTCTATATCTTCCCCACCCATTTCTCTCTATTGCTTTCTTCTGGAGAAAAAGAATCTGAATGTAGATGCATTTTCCCATACAAATAAGTGTGTGTGTGTGTGTGTGTGTGTACATGTGTATGCATGCATGTGTGTGTGTGCTCATGAATGAGTGAAGGTTGTCTGTGCTTGTGGTGTATGCATATATAGGTATGCAGGCCCATGCATGCCCACGTGAAGGCCAACGGAGCTTGTGAAATGCCCTGCTTTGTCACTCTTTGCTTTATTGTTCTGTTGACCCAGCCTGTCACATAACCTGGGGCTGGGCTGGCAGCCAGCAAACCCCTGTGATTTTCCTCCTCTCTTCCCTCCCAGCACCAAGCTAACAGGCACAAGTGGCCATGACTGCCCTTTTATGCGGGTGCTGTAGATCTAAACTGAGGTCCTCATGATTATTTAGCAAAGACACTGATTCACTGAACCATCTTCCTAGTTGGCCCCTGCAGTGCATTAAAACTTTTTGATATATATTTGCATCCATAAATAATGCACTGTATTGTTTTTCAGATGTATTTAAATGTAGCCCAAATCTAGAAGTAGTTTTTTTCCATACAATATCATGTTTTTGACATTTTTCTCTTTACGATAATGATGATATTTTAAATACATGATCTTGCTATGTAGCTCTGGCAGATCTTGAACTTGTTAGAAGCCCAGACTAGCCTTAAACTCATGATCACCCTGCCTCTGCCTTCTGACTGATGATAGAATTACTAGCACATGCAGCTTTACCCAGACATGACATTTATTCATTTCGATACTAGTAGCTTAGTTTTTCAGTTTATCTGCAATATATCATTAATGAATAAATACATAATATATGCCTATCTTTTACTATAGATGAACATTGCTTCCAATTAGTTCTTTAATAAACGTTATCTGCAACATTGTATAACATTATGCATATATGCAATATTTTCGTAAGGGCACAGACCTGAAACCTGGTTGGTAACATTAACCTACAAAAGACATTTTAAACCTAGTCATTAGTTCTGCAAAGATGGGGGTTTGTTTTATTCTATCACAGTCTCATTAATTCCTGGGACATTGTCTGGAAGAAATGGCTCTCAATATTATTTGTTGAGCAAAAGTTTGGTTTCTGATTTTCTAAACCAGAAGAGAATTCCTCTGGTTTGCTTCTCTCTGGTCCATCAAATCTCTGCTTCTCTGGTTTTAGCCTGAGTCTGGACGTGAGAATGACATATACCGCTGCTAGGCTAGGCTGTGGACATCTCCATAGACGGCCCCAAGAACTTTTCTCCTTTGCTGATTTGCTGTAGATAAGCACTTTGGAAACTACAGGTTTAATTCTTGGAGCTACACGAATGAGGGATCCTGTCCCTAAATCGCAGAGACAATATCTTTCCACTTCTTGAAAACAGACATTTTGGAGATCAGACCTTTGTCTGTTGCAGGGTTGGTGAAGATCTTCTCCCAGTCAGTGGGTTGCCTTTTTGTCTGGGTGACAGTGTCCTTTGCTTTAGAGAAGCTACTCATTTTCAGGAGGTCCCATTTATTCAATGTTGTCCTTAATGTCTGTGCTGCTGGGGATATACATAGGAAGTGATCTCTTGTACCCATATGTTGTAGAGTACTTCCCACTTTTTCTTCTATCAGGTTCAGTGTGTTCAGATTGATATTGAGGTTTTTAATCCATTTGGACTTGAGTTTTGTGCATGGAGATAGATATGGATCTTTTTTCATTCTTCTACAGGTTGACAACCAGTTCTGCCAGCACCATTTGTTGAAGATGCTCTCTTTTTTCCATTGTATACTTTTAGCTCCTTTGTCGAAAATCAGGTGTTCATATGTTTGTGGGTTAAAATCAGGGTCTTCTACTCAGTTCCATTGATCGACTTCTCTGTTTTTATGCCAATACCAAGCTGTTTTCAATACTGAAGCTCTGTAATAGAGTTTGAAGTCAGGGATGGTAATGCCTCCAGACGATCTTTTATTATATAAGATTGTTTGGGCTATCCTGGGTTTTTTGTTTTTCCATATAAAGTTGATTAATGTGCTCTCAAGATCTGTGAAGAATTTTGATGGGATTTTGATGGGGATTGCATTGAATCTATAAATTGCCCTTGGTAGAATTGCCATTTTTACTATGTTGATCCTCCCAATCCAAGAGCAAGGGAGATCCTTCCATTTTCTTGTATCCTCCTCAATTTCTTTCTTCAAAGACTTAAAGTTCTTGTCAAATAGATCCTTCACTTCCTTGGTTAGAGTTACCCCAAAATATATAAAGAACTCAAGAAACTAGACTTTAAAATGCTAATTAACCCAATTAAAAAATGGGGCACTGAACTGAACAGAGAATTCTCAACAGAAGAAATTCAAATTGCCAAAAGACACTTAAGATCATGCTCAACCTCCTTAGCGATAAGGGAAATGCAAATTAAAACAACTTTGAGATACCATCTTACACCTGTCAGAATGGCTAAAATCAAAAACACCAATGATAGCCTTTGCTGGAGAGGTTGTGGAGTAAGGGGCACACTCATCCTTTGCTGTTGGGAATGCAAACTTGTGCAACCACTTTGGAAATCAGTGTGGCGATTTCTCAGGAAATTTGGGATCAACCTACCCCAAGATCCAGTAATACCACTCTTGGGAATATACCCAAGAGATGCCCTATCATATGACAAAAGTATCTGTTCAACTATGTTCATAGCAGCATTGTTTGTAATAGCCAGAACCTGGAAACAACCTAGATGCCCTTCAATGGAGGAATGGATGAAGAAAGTGTGGAATATATACATATTAGAGTACTACTCTGCGGTAAAAAACAATGACTTCTCGAATTTTGCATGCAAATGGATGGAAATAGAAAACACTATCCCGAGTGAGGTATCCCAGACCCAAAAAGAGGAACATGGAATGTACTCACTCATAATTGGTTTCTAGCCATAAATAAAGGACATTGAGCATATAATTTGTGATCCTAGAGAAGCTAAATAAGAAAGTGAACCCAAAGAAAATCGTATAGTCATCCGCCTGGAGAGGGGAAGTAGACAAGATTGCCGGGCAAAAACTGGGAACTTGCAGGTGAGGTGTCATGGGGCTAAGGGGAAATGGAGTGAGAAACGTGAGAAGGGAAAGATGGGAGGAGCTTGGGGGATTGGGATGGTTGGGATATAGGAAGGGTGGATACGGGAGCAGCGAAGTATATATCCTAACTAAGGGAGCCATCTTAGGGTTGGCAAGAGACTTGACTCTAGAGGGGCTCACAGGTGTCCAGGGAGATGTCCCCAGCTGGTACCTTGGGCAACTAAGGAGAGGGAACCTGAAATGACCCTATCCTATACTGATGAATATCTTACATATCACCTTAGAACCTTCATCTGGCGATGGATCGAGATAGAGACAGAGACTCAATTTGGAGCAATGGTCTGAGCTCTTAAGGTCCAAATGAGGAGCAGAAGGAGGGAGAACATGAGCAAGGAAGTCAGGACCACCAGGGGTGAACCCACCCACTGTGACAGTGGAACTGATCTATTGGGAGAACACCAAGGCCAGCTGGACTGGGACTGTATAAGCATGGGTTGAAACTGTACTCTCTGAACATGGCGGACAATGAAGGCTGATGAGAAGCCAAGGACAATGGCACTAGGTTTTGATTCTAATACATGAACTGGTTTTGTGGGAGCTTAGCCTGTTTGGATGCTCACCTTCCTGGACCTAGATAGAAGTGGGAGGACCTTGGTCTTCCCACAGGCAGGGAATTTGGTCTGCTCTTCAGTATTGAGAGGGAGGGGGAATGGAATGGGGGGAGGAGAAGAGGAGTGGGGAGAGGGGGAGGGGAGTGGGGGCAGGGGGCATTATTTGGGAGGGGGGAGGGAAATGGGAAACGGGGAGCAGGTGGAAATTTTAATTAAAAAATAATAAAAATAAATAAATAATAATAATAAAAAGAAAATAGACATTTTGAACTGCGCAGGACTTATCAGCAAATGTTTGTGCTAAGCCGCTAAGAATTAGGGTTTGTCTGCCATAGCATAACTCTAATACAGGGACAAAGACTACATTGTTTATGAAAGTCTCCTTGGTGTTGGGAAATCTGTGGCATATATTAAAGTTGAATAACAGGTGCTAAGGAGAAAAATAGGAGAAGAGGAAACAAGAAGGAGAAGGAGAAATGATACTGCAGAACTCTGGAATCATCTTTCCATGGATCTAATTTCTTTGCCCAAACCATCTCCATTTTGTTGCCCACATCTCCTCTGCTCTGTGAATGCTAATATGTAACAAGGAATCTTCACTCGGATTTCTGTGAAGGGGATTCAGGGGATTCTTAGTTTTGGTAGTCCTACTTTTAATAATTACATGATCAATTTGTTTTATAAAGATGGGTCTTAAAACAATTCTGAAGTAGAATCATATTGATGAATTTGACCCTTATTAACATCATCATGCTCAGTCCTGTTATATAAATCTATAATTCTGGGTTTGCTGAAGTTTTCAACTGAGTCATTTAGAAAATAGGGCTATTATATACATTGTACAAATGCATAATATTATATATATTGAACACAGAAAAAAATTTTTTAGAAACTCCTGGCCCATACCATATCCTCTATACTTCTTGAATCCATAGAAGACTCCAGGTTCAGGCCTGTATAGGTAGAGAGCGAGTGTGTAGTTCTGGTTAGCAGAAGTGAAACATGTCATTTCTTCACAGAGGTAGTTAAGATCCTCTCCATGGCTCTCAAGAATGATCACTCTCCCCTTTATTTGTAGGAAGAAGACATGGAGCTTTGTTAAACTAATCCACTGGGATTCAAGGCGTGATAAATTATCAAGGATTAACTTAGCCTTCCCTAAACAAATAGTTGCTGAAGAAGCAATCTATGCATAATGAGACCCATCTTCTTCCCAGGTACACTGATGACTTTCCAAATCTTTGACATTATAGTCCTGTGGTAAAAGAATTACACTATGTTTTTCAATCACAAAGTATGAAGAAAATCCACAAGGTGTAGAAAGGGCAAGTGTATAAAGGGCGTTGACAATGCCAGGTTACATAATTTAACCAGTACATTGAAATCCCAGACCCAGTGGAATCCGCACCTCAGTCTGTGACCTGTGGCCACAGAGATTTAATCTTCACGGTGGTTCCTTTTCCTGTACTCAACTTACACTCAGATGAAGCAGAAAGCTGGTCCACCAAACAAAGGGAGACACAGGACACAACGTAATTCAGCATTTAGCTGTGCAAGCGCATGCAAGAGACAGCCTCCAAGTTATATTTGCTTGTAAATATGTTACTGCATGCCATATCAAGAATATATTGTTCCATAAGGTCATTCTATTACCTTGAAAACCTGTACATTTTAGTCTAATATATTTTCTTCCTCCATAGTATTGATTGTTGTGCCCTGTGTTGCTATTTGTTGAGCGAACCTCATTTAAAAAGGATCGCCTGCAGCAACTCCTTAGGATAATTCTCTTCCCTTACATCTTTTATTTAACTAAAGGTAGTTAAAAAAACAAAACATCATTTCAGTGTGAAAATATAAAACTCAGGAGTCTCAAAGGCCACCCATCACAGACTCTGGAAAATCTGTTGTGTTACATCTTTGCAAATGAATCCTAGCCTCTTATATCCTAATAGACCTAGGCAGTCTGAATCTGGACACCTGAAAATCTAGATTCAACTGAAAATGTGTCTAGACTGTGTGGGATAGGGAAATTATGGAAGTTATAAGGAGCATGGGTGGCTGTGAGAAGGGAAATCTGTGAGGTAGAGCTCTTCTGAGAGTTGGAACAGAAGGGGGACAGAAGGACAGGACGCTAGCATGGGGCCTTTGAAACCTATAGTGGGTTCTTGTGAGTAGGGACTGAGGGAGCCTGGAAGCTGAGTGGGAGAGAAGTCACAGTTTTGGCCAGTTATGGAATCACAAGGCAAAGAGCAGGCTCCTGATGGAAAGAATAGAAAATTCTGTGTGGAAATTATAACAAGTACGGAGAAATGTAAGGGCAACCCGAGTGATGTCAAAACAGAAACCACATCTGCAATGCAGTGCTATTTCTATCCAGGTTCAGCAGCAGTGAACGGCTCATTCGGGCTCCAGAGCACATTCCATTCCGTGTCTGCGCACCTTCTCGCTGTGCCGTATCCCTCAGCTGCTGATCCTGGGCTTGTCTGCTTCCCATGTTCCGACACTAAGTAAACAGTAAAAATCCCCGTGGTACAAATATGCCTAAGTAATCCTTGCGAACCTCTTCCTTAGCTACTTCATTCAAAGTAAATGAACAGAGATAAAAAGAAAAGCAAAAAAGAAAAAATTAAGGGATTAAATGGATAAAACTCTACAAAGCAAGATTAAGCAGAAGCTTGTTGTGCCTTGGCTGTGACCTTGGCTTCTACTTAAGAAACGAGGATGTCCCAGAAGGCTGTGACCTTGCATCCTACTGGTATGTACCAGCCTCCCGCAGAACCCACCTCTTCTCTAGAGAGCTCTGAAGAGCTCTTAATGCTACTTTCTAGTGTTCCCTTTAAAACTGTGTCTCTTAGATATTCTCTGGACTCTGTGTCTTCAACACTCTCTTCTGTTTGTATTGACCTACAAGTATGTTTTACTTCCTCTAACCACTCTTTACCTACAGTTCTCTACTATTAAGTAGAGCCAAGTTTCTCCCATTGCCTCACTGAACAGCATTAGACACAAACTGTCAAGAATCCGTAAAAAGTTAAAAACAAAACCAATGAAAACACACCTCTGCCTACAACTGCAGGAACTCTGGTGACATCTCCGTATTCCTCTTACAGGATTAGGGACTGCTAGTTCTCAGGCAGTCCAGATATCCTGAAATGAACTTAGTGTGCACAGCGGAAGGATTTCTATTGGTCAGATAAAAATCAGCATTGCCCAGGAATGTGTGAAGTAGGTTCTTGCCCACCCCCAAGAGGAGTCATCTCACTTGCCTCTGGCAGAAGGGACTTTCCGTTGACCTATATTTGTGGTGCCTATCAGCATATCAAAGTCCATGCTAGCTTCCAGGCTCCCTCAGTCCCTATTCACAAGAACCCACTATAGGTTTCAAAGGCCCCATGCTAGCGTCCTGTCCTTCTGTCCCCCTTCTGTTCCAACTCCCAGAAGAGCTCTACCTCACAGATTTCCCTTCTCACAGCCACCCATGCTCCTTATAACTTCCATAATTTCCCCTTCCCACACAGTCTCATTTTTCTCACAGAGAGCCCTGGGATTGTCTAATCTGTTTCTCTTTCTCTCTGCTCTGGAAATATCAGATGACTTTGGGTATTTCCTCCTCTTACCTACTATAAAAACCTTTCCCCCAAAGGAATGGCTATTTTAGCAGTTTCTTTACTGCAGCCTCTTATATAAAGGGACCGATCCTCATTCGACTGACCTGTACCAGTTGCTATAATACACTCATTCATTGCTCAACTATGGGGCCACGTTCTGAGAAATGCATCGCTAGCTGATTCCTCCACTGTGAGAACAACATAGAGTGTGTAACACAAACCTGACGGTGGAGGCCAATCACGTGGTCTCTTAATGCAGTCACACATGAGATAGATGAGGTTGCTGCATGTGTTCTATGATAAAATATTTTATATTAAGGTTTTCTGTACAAGTTCATGGAATACCATTTAAAAGAATGATAGTACATTTGCTTGGCAATAGCAACAACTCCTATCATTATCAAGTATTAGGTACCATGTTAATGGCATGTGATGAATCTTCAGTCATGGACCATACAGTAGGTGTGTTCACAGCACACTGAACACTTATGTAACAGGCTAAAGCACTGCTATGGCTGTCTCCCAGAGTACGGCTGGATGGTCACATTTCATGCTACACCAACAGTTACTATTCCAAGTCACCACTGTTCTAGCCTTCCTACTGTCTTTGCCCCTCATCCAACCCTGCTAAACATTAGTTTCAATCACCAAGTGGAAGGAATAATAACTGTCTTACTCATAGTGGGGGTGCCATGGCGCATGCCCTGATTAGCCAATGTCTGTGCCTCACCTTTGTGAACTCAGATTTCTCTGCTGCCTAGAGACATATATTCTAGATGCCTTACATCTACATGTGTTTTTCCTGAACTTGTATACTATTCTCTCTACACTGTCGCCCTCAAAAATGATGTTTATTTCTAGGGATTAAAATATCTTTAATATGCTAATAATTTCTTTTTGTGTGTATTTCTTTTTTAATTGATTAAAAATTTTCAATTACTTTATGTCCTCATATATCCCCTCCCTCCTCTCCTCATGTTCCCTCCCCCATGTCTCTTCTATCCCCCATCCACTTATCCTACATCTCCATTCAGAAAGAGGAAGGCCTCCCATGAGTGTCAACAAAGCATGACTCACCAAGTTGAGGGACGACCAAGCTTTTTCCCCTGCATCAAGGCTGCTCAAGGCAACTCAGTATAGGGAATAGGTTCCCAAAAGCCATATGCTAGTAATTTCTCAACTTCTATTTCTATACTAATCTTTTTTTTCAGAGTTCAAGACTCTAGAATAGTCCCATCTGATATGTAAGTGCAGATCTCTAAAGCCTCAGAGGATGCTGGCCATCATGGATAACAATAGTTTTATATACTATTAGTTCTGCACATAGTATATAACTATAACCAAGTTTGATTAATAAATAGATAGTAAGAGCAACGATCAATACAGCAGGACAATGGCAGCAATACACTGTAATACGTTATTTAAAATTAGTTTCTTTCTAGAATTTTCCATTTGGGTGTGTATGGGGGTTTATTTTATTGATAAATTTTCCTAAATTTTCTCTCCGATGCTTTGCAGATACCTCAGACTACACATCTTGACTGATCTCTCACATAAACCTCGGTTCCACCACGGCAACATCAACTTGTCTCTCTTTGGTCTTTCCCGTAGCCCAGCCAAGCGAGTTCTCCTTTGTCTGCACTGAATTCACACTCCCTTTCCACATTCTCTCAGTTCTGTCTCCACAGACCTTTTACTCCATGCTCTTGTCTTCTCCTTCCTGGACTAACAACCCCTTGAAATGCTTCCGGTTTCCATCCTTGCCCATACCCACTCTTATCTACACAGAGATTAGAGAAATCTAAAAATATCATCCTATGACAGCATCCGACTGTCCAAACTGTTTCCTGACTTCCCGTGGCCCTTGAAATAAACTACACGCATAAATAAGACTCTGCGTGCTACTTCCTGTTTTTGTTCTGGGATTCTCATCACATTGGCTTTGTTTTATTCCTGAATTCATCAAGCTTTTTCCAACTTCAGAAACTTCACTTAAAAGATAGTCTTCTATAAGTTTATTGACATTCTTCTGGTCTTAGCAAAAGACCTTAGAGAGGTCTTTTTTAGGAACTCAGTGCAAATTAGATCATCCACTCACTTTTTCTGTTGCAGTTTTTTTTTTTTTACTTTTGTTTATTTTGTGCCTTCACATGTATATGTGTGTGTATGTATGTGCACACATGTGCCATGACACTCATGTGGAGGTCAAAGGGCAACGTGTGGGAGTTGATGCTCACCTTCTGTCATAAAGGTCCAGAGATTGACTCAGGTTCTCAGACTTGGTGGTGTGATAAGCCTTCCCCCTCTCCAGTATTTCACAGTACTTTCCTCAGTTTATAATTTTTCTTGTTTTATGGTTTGTCTGCCTTAGCAAAACTTCCCCTCTCCCAGCCCAACCCAGACGAAGCTGTAATGTCCATGGCTCCCCAGTAGTCAGAAGATAAAGGATACACTCTGTTCTCTACCTTCCCCAGGAGAAGGGAAGATGAACTCCAGTATTCAGACTGCCCTGCCTCTCTCAACTAAGCCACACTGGCATGAGGGAAGAGTGATTGGAAGTCTTTTTCAAATAGTGACTGCATGGTTTAGGGACTGGTCATCAGGTGTGCAGACTCAGGTCAGATACAACACAGAAAAGGAAGAGTTTGGTGATGTTCCCGGAGACTGGTGGGTGGGACCTGAAGGTGTTGTGGGCCTCATTGCCTTGAAGACTGTACATACAGCACACATATAGTTCAGTAGGTACAGCTGGAGACTATCAGTTTAGTTTCATTTACATTTAAAACTATTTCAGTGGAGAAACAAGATTCAACTATATTAACAGTTTAGAAATTTGAACTAAATTAAACCATAATGTTAGTGGTGAATCTAAATTGTGGATTGTGGTGATGTGGGTTTTCAACTTCAGGTGGATAGGGAATTCTCCATTACTTCCCAGGTATCTTTAGAAACCTGAGAATGAGTGCCGTGCCCATGACTTGGAAGATTAATAGTCAAGGCTATCTGAGAGCACAGATTAGTCTGGCAAAAGATAAAGAATTTCTTGTGTGACTTTCCCTTTGTGTAGCAGGGAGAGCAACAGCGGGAAGCATAGTAGGGGTGTTCCTCAGCCTTTTGGTTATGAGAGATTCACGAAGCAAGTGTGACAAGTGATAGCTCATGCTGGTGATGATGTGGAACAAGGGGAACCATTGCTGGTAGGAGAGCAAACTAGTACAATCACTACGGTAATCAATATGGCGAGTCCTCAGGAAACTGGAAATCGATCTACCTCAAGACCCTGCTATACCCATACACTTGGGAATTAACCCAAAGAATGTGCCATCCTACCACAAGGACACTTGCTCAACCATGTCCATTGCAGCTTTGTTCATAATATCCAGAAGTTAGAAACAACCTAGATGTCCCTCAACTGAAGAATGGATAAAGAAAATGTGGTCCATTTACACAATGGAGTGTTATTCAGCTGTTAAAACAATGACATTATGACATTTGCAGGCAAATGAATAGAACTAGAAAAGATCATCCTGAGTGAGGTAACTCAGACTCAGAAAGGCAAACATGGTGTGTACTTACTTGTAAGTGGACATTAGCTGCTAAGTAAAGGATAATGCTACAAACCACAGGCCCAGAGAGGTTAAGTAACAAGGAGGGCTGGTGGGCAGCGGGTGGGAGGGCAGCACATGGATCTTCTCTCTGGGATAGATTTTGCAGGTGGACTGGGGGGATGGGCATGGAAACAGGAAGGACCAGAAGTGGGTGGGACAGAGAGAAAGAGTATTGGGAGAGATGCCTGGAATTGGTGGTTGATGTAGAAACCTAATGCAGTGGAAAGTCCCTGGAATCTGTGAGAGCACATCTAGCAGTCTCCTAGAATAGTGGATACAGGGTCTGAACTGGTCATCTTTTATTACCAGAAAAGGCTCTCAGCAGTAGGATTGGGACATCAGCCCAGCCACAGAACCTTCGACCTACAATCTGTTAGTACTCAGGCATCTGCACTGGACTGCACTTGGGGTCCTGAAAGGATGCTTCCTCAGCTACAGCCACTAAGAACCCCTCCTATGCACATTTTCTATGTTCGCTTATAAAGGGTGTGCCTTGACCACATCACATCTCTTTCTTTTTCTCTTTCTGTTTCTCCACCTCTCTCTCTCTCTCTCTCTCTCTCTCTCTCTCTCTCTCTCTCTCTCTCTCTCTCTCTCTCACCACTCTTATCCCAAGGACCAGTCTCTGTTCCCTTTACTGTGGCCCCCCCCTCTATTCCCTCTGCCCCTTCTCTCTCTTCTTCCAATAAGCCTCCTATGTGAGCCTTGTCCCATGGCATGACTTCTCTTCTCAGTGTTTTTAGATAAATTACATCATTGGTTCCCTTACTGGGAAAGGCTCTCCTGGCACTTTCTCCTACACAACAGCAGTCTGAGGCTTGCTGGGGCCCTGGAACCTGGTCCACATATGACAGCCTTGCTTCTCCAACTAATGGATCACTGAACCCCTCCATCTAACACTACCTAAGTTCTGCCCTATCAACAGGCCAAGGCAGTTTCTTTATTCATTAATGTTAACCACAGCACACAGAAGGGACTCCCACATCACACGTGGTCTCACCGAACAATACTATGTAACAGATAGGATGAAATCAGGGCAGCTACATGGCTTGGGTGCCTGAGACATTTGAAGATCTGGAGAAGGAAACATGCACTGGCAGGTGGGTTAGGTAGAGTGTCCCAATTTTCCTTCATTTCCCCTAAATTGAGCTTGAGAACCTGAAGTGGAGAGAGGGAGGAAAGGAGGAGGGAGAGTGGGAGGTAAGGAGAGGAAGGAAAAGAGAGGGAGGGAGGGAGGGAAGGCAGGAAGGAGAGGGAACTACATTGTAACTGAAAAGTAGCGAGAAAATCTTGTAATTAAAGAGGTAGCTAACATCCCTTTATTTCCTATTATCTCCAGTATCCCAGGTCCGAGGCTACAGTTAATCCTGTAGCTGTAGTGAAAGGAGTAGCCATAGCAACCTCTTGGACTCAAAATCCAAACTCAGTAAAGGTTTCCCCTATTTCATGAAGTTCTAGCTCTAAGTGTGGGGCGAGATGCTGCTGCTCTTCTCTCTCTTCTCCACCATTCTCCGGTGGAGTCTCCAGCATAGTTTGTAATTCAGCCTTAATTGGCATTCTTTGTAAAGTTTCAATTCCGCCCCCTCAAATTTAAGGGAAAAAAACTATGATATGAGGAACATATCAGAGATCTCTGAGGATTGTGAGGGTAGGCACGTAAGCTTTGTAACTACACAGTTTTCTGACTGCATTGGTGATTACCCAGATTCCAGTGTGGGCTCCCATCTTCCAGTTGACCTCACTTGGGTAACAGAAACATCTAGTCTGTGTGATCTCTCTGCACAATGGAGTTGCCCAGTTCAAAGAGAAACAACACACTCTGCTGTCTTGAGTTACAGAGGAGGGTGCTTACCCCAGGAGTGTTTAGGGATGATCAGTAGTGCTAAGGCTGAACTCTGCTAATGAAACTTCTACATGCTATATAGGCTGAAATCTTCATTCTGGTTCTGTCACTGTGACAAAACACGCCTGAGATCTAGCACTTAAAAGAGATTTCCTCTTGTTTTGGTTTATAGTTTCAGAGGGTTGAACCTGTGGGGGCACAGTCTGTCATGGTAGGAAGTAAAGAGAGAATGGGGAGAGAGATAGAGAAAAAAAAAGAGAGAGGTCGGCTAAAGGAAGAAGCGGGGGAGGGAATGGGTGGAAGGGAGACAGAGAGGAAAGGGCAGAGAAAAGCAAGGGAGAAGGCTCCCTTCAAAGAATACCCTACCAATGATACAGTTCTTTCCTCTAGACCCTAACTCTGAAAGGTTCCTGTCAAGAGCGTCAGAGGCAGTAACTGAACCTAATACAAGGACCCTTGGGAGACACTCCGAATATAATCTGCAGCAACCATGGAAAACAGAGCTACTCTGTTTCTAATGTCTGGGCTACTTCTCATGCCTAACTATTATCTCTTTGCGGTCGAGTAAAATTACACCACAGTGCCAGGAAGCAGCCACAGGATGGTGCCCTCGTGAGGACCAGCAGAAGAGGAACACACCAAGGCTTCTTAATTCCTGTGACTGCTTTTACCCACGTGGATAGATGGCCCCTGCCCACCAGTTCTGTTGTTACCTTGCTGATGGCGTGACCCAAAGGTGGGGGTGGGGAGGACAGAGCAAATAAAGGTCCAGGAAAGCAGAGCACAGCAAGCTCTTTATAAATTTGTTTTGTTTTGTTTGCTTGTTTTTCAACACAGGGTTTCTCTGTGTAGCCTTGACTTTCCTGGACTCACACTGTAGAACAGGCTGGCCTCAAACTCAGAGATGTGCCTGCCTCTGCCTCCCATACTGGGATTAAAGGTGTGTTCTACCACCTCCTGGTTAGCACACCAACCTCTTTAACATGCTCTATCCAACAGCAGTAGCGGATGCTGGGGGGAAAAGAACAAACTGAGCAGGAGGGCAGATGCTTTTAGCCAAGTCTAAGATTTACATCAGGATCAGAGGAGACTGGATGAGATTAGCTTCCGCTTCCTCTCCCGCTAGGCTGGGATGATGAGGAAGGGATGGAAGTCAAGTTTGTTATCAGCTGTTCAATAAACAAAAGGGATCCTGTTTTTACAGTGCTGACCGAGTTGAAAATCTTAATTGCTCCCAAAACAGAAGCAAAAGAAAGTTAAGAAATGAGTTATGTAGATGATAAGAGAATAGGAAAGAGACAGAAATGCAGGCTGTTCCTTATCTGGACCCTTTTCCTCCAGCCTTCCAGAGTGCTGTTGGCTCTCACTAGCTAGTCCTGTTGCCAAGGCAACTGGTTGACTTCTGTCTCCTGTAGTCACTGGAACTCCTGGCTTTGTTCCACACCCAGGGATGCATTCCAGGTGATGTAGCAGGACCTGAGAACCATGGGTGCCCAAATCTTCTCATTCTACCTTCAGATCTGAGTTTCAGATGAAAGCATGTGATCCAAGAAAACCTCCCAAATGACACCTAATTTAGGTTGCACTATGATTTATTTCTAAGTTTTTGTTGCGATGGCTTTTTTTCTTATTTGTGAATAACATCAGCTTAAAAAGTATTTGAAATTTAATGAGAATGTACTTTCAGGGGACTGAAAGAAAAGTTTAAAAAATACTGTAATCAGAATTAAAATTTCAGAAGTAGTTCTTGGAATAAATAGGGGTTTTGAAGAGATGTTTTGCTTTCAGTACTAACTATATGTCAATATGTGGCAATCGACAGTTCTATACATGGGGTTACTGTTTTCTTATATCTGTAATCTAGTATTCTATGTGGCAATCCACTTCTATACACGGGACTACTGTTTTCTTATATCTGTAATCCAGTATCCTATATAGGTTGACACTAATGTATCAATAGAACTTGATAGTATGACACATGTTTCCACAACAAAGGGCAATCAATATTTCCTGTGCCACCATGCCTGCTGTCAATTGGTAGGACTGAATTCTTCTGCATGAGATTCTCAGCTGCAAAGGTAGTACAGAAAAGAAGGGAATGAAAAATGACACTTGGAAGCAACCAGTCTTTCAAGGGCATCGGGTTTAGGATGGAAGTGACTCAGAAGGTCCCGGTTATCTAGATAACTCTTTTGGCAAGTCAACAACAGCCCTCTTGTTCAAGGCTCCTGGCTTCTACCTACTCTGACTAGTCCTTTCTTTGGCTCCTTTCAGTAATCCTCAAATACAGTGGGGCACATTCATTGGCCATGGTGTTCTGCACAGTCTTGGCAAGTTCCTTAGGCATCAGCCAGGTGCCAGCCCCTACCAGGGGCATCTGATCATGCTTCATTGATCCTCACCTCTTCCCCTGTCTCTACAACAAGATGGAATTTCTTTTTTTATATATAGTTGTTTGTTGTAACTTTATTCATATACAGAATTCCAGAGATTATCTCTATGGAACACCTTTTGGCAACAAAAGAATGAGCTCTTGATACTCAGAAACTCAGAAGATTCTCCTAAGACTCCCACTAAATAGAAAAGAAAAACACCTTTAAAGATCACAAACCTGTGTTATTTATCTAATAGTATTTTTAGCTTTATTATTATTATTATTACTATTATTATTGAGGTCTACATTTTTCTCTGCTCCCCTCCCTGCCTCTCCTCTCCCCCCTTCAACCCTCCCCCATGGTCCCCATGCTGCCAATTTACTCAAGAGATCTTGTCTTTTTCTGCTTCCCATGTAGATTAGATCTATGTAAGTCGCTCTTAGTGTCCTCATTGTTGTCTAAGTTCTCTGGGATTTTGGTTTGTAGGATTTTGATTTTCTTTGTTTTATGTTTAAAAACCACTTATGAGTGAATACATGTAATAATTGTCTTTCGGGCTGGGCGGTGGTGGTGCACGCCTTTAATCCAGCACTCGGGAGGCAGAGGCAGGCGGATTTCTGGGAGTTCAAGACCAGCCTGGTCTACAAGAGCTAGTTCCAGGACAGGCACCAAAGCTACAGAGAAACCCTGTCTCGAAAAACCAAAAAAAAAAAAATTGTCTTTCGGTATCTGGGTTACCTCACTCAAAATGATGTTTTCTAGCTCCATCCATTTGCCTGCAAAATTCAAGATGCCATTATTGTTTTCTGCTGTGTAGTACTCCATTGTGTAAATGTACCACATTTTCCTTATCCGTGCTTTGGTCGAAGGGCATTTAGGTTGTTTCCAGTTTCTGGCAATGGCAAGCAATGCTGCTATGAACATAGTTGAGCACATGTTTTTGTGGCACGATTGAGCACAAGATGGAGTTTCTTTTTTTTTTTTTTATTCTTTTTTACTTAAAATTTCCAACTGCTCCCCGTTTCCCATTTCCCTCCCCCTCCTCCCACATATTGCCCCCTCCCCCCGCTCCCCTCCCCCTATCCCCACTCCACTTCTCCTCCCCCTAGTCCACTCCCCCTCCCTCTCGATACTGAAGAGCAGTCCAAATTCCCTGCTCTACATGAAGACCAAGGTCCTCCCACTTCTATCTAGGTCCAGGAAGGAGCATCCAAACAGGCTACGCTCCCACAAAGCCAGTTCATGTATTAGGATCGAAACCTAGTGCCATTGTCCTTGGCTTCTCATCAGCCTTCATTGTCCGCCTTGTTCAGAGAGTCCAGTTTCAACCCATGCTTATTCAGTCCCAGTCCAGCTGGCCTTGGAGAGCTCCCAATAGATCAGTTCCACTGTCACAGTGGGTGGGTGCACGCCTCGTGGTCCTGATTTCCTTGCTCATGTTCTCCCTCCTTCTGCTCCTCATTTGGACCTTAAGAGCTCAGACGGTTGATCTAAATTGGGTCTCTGTCTCTCTCTCGATCCATCGCCAGATGAAAGTTCCTGTGCCATTCTCCTTGGCCTCTCGTCAGCTCTCATTGTCCACCACATTAAGAGAGTCCGGTTTTATCCCATGTTTTTTTCAGTAGCAGTCCAGCTGGCCTTGGTGAGCTCCCAATAGATCGGCCCCCCTGTCTCAGTGGTTGGGTGGAGTTTCTTAAAGGAGCATGCAAGCTCATAGTTGACAATGCCTTCAAGTCATATACACAACAATACCACTCTTACAAAAGCAGCTAAATAAATCAAATTATCCAACTGGTCAAGATTCCTAGACTGGGGAGTATTTAAGGAAAGAAAAATGAGCCTAGTTTAATCATGGGTAAGAAGACAAATCACACATTAGCCAAATGACTCAACTTGCAGGTATGTCAGGTTGCAAATCTTGAGAGTGAACCAGGAGGAGGCAGGTGTTGCTATTTTTACACATTAGAAAAAAATACCCAGAGTTTAAACACATGACTAACCCATCTAGAATGCTCTCACCTTTGTGCCGTTTATTTTAGTTTATTTCCCTCATGATGACGCTTTAGTTTCCACCCAAATTTCCTGACTACTATCCCCCTCCCATCCCAGGTGAAACTGACCACATCCAATTGCATTGAATTAGGCACCTGCCTAACTAGCCCACCCTACCGTCTCCCACAGGAAACTGCCCACTCCTAAAGACACTTCCCTGTTTCCTATGCTTCTCTCAGTTCCTTAACTGCTCCATCCATCATGGCTTACTTATACTCAATTAACTCCTTGAGCATCCCAGCTTGTAATCAATCAGAAAGAAAGATAAAACCAACTCATTATCCAGACTCCCAGGGTTCCTCCATGCAGGAGCTGCTCAAGAGGTCTTGGCTGACTGAGTTTGCACAGTCATAATGAACCTCAATAGTGGTTCTTCTCTATTTAGCCTTCTCTCTGTTTAGTGGGTGAGGTACAAAGATGAGGAAAATGCTGTCTATGACCTCAGGCTGCTTATAGATGAAGTTTATGGAACAAACTTTGCAGATAAGGAGCACGTGGAGACTGTAGTGCAGCTAGCACAGGACGGAAACCATTCGGCTCAAGTCAGCATGATAACGAAGTCTTGTCTGTATAAACCTCATAAGGAAAATGACTCGGTCATACCTGATCTCCATTAGTCTTCTTCCTCCACCACTTTTCTGTAGCTATGACCCATTGCTCTGCTCAGTGCCTTTCTAAATTTTTTGATGGGTTGGTGCCTGATTCATGAATCTCTTATCCTTTAAGGAAATTTCATCAGTCAGGCACTGGTGGCACATGCCTTTAGTCCCAGCACTCGGGAGGCTGAGATAAGTGGATCTCTGTGAATTCGAAGCCAACCAGGCCTACAAAGCATATTTCAGGACAGTCAGGGCTGTTACACAAAGAAATTCTGTCTTAAAAAACTAAAATAATAAAAAATTAAAAAGTTTTTAAAAGTTAATCAAAGTCTTATAACCCTGGCTGTATATATCTTCGGGGGATGAGGGAGGGGGACTTGATTGGGGGAGGGGGAGGGAAAAGGGAGGCGGTGGTGGGGAGGAGGCAGAAATCTTTAATAAATAAATAAATAAATAAATAAAAAATAAATAAATAAAAGAATTTAGCCTCCCTCAATTGTAACCGAGCAAGCTGCACATTCTTGTTTTATGGAGGCACTGAACTCTAAAGGAGCAGAAGGCACTAAGGAAACCTTCCTCCCAGGTCACACAGTCAACACTCCTTTATGGGGTTTAACTATGGCCCATTGAGACCCACAAACTCTGAGCTAGTCTTTGTCCCTAATCTCACTCACTGTCCTTCCTGCACTACAGTCACAGAGAGCTAGTGTGCAACCTGCTTAAGTTGGGGTCAGGTACCACCTCAAATTGGCTGTGAGCCTCCAACCTACTATATTCCACCTCTTTGACCTTGATTTCTTTCATCTGTGAGCCAGTTAATGGGCTCTGCGGATGGGGCTCTGTGCTGACGGAGTAACGCATATCTTATGACTGTTCAGAACTAATGCTCAGCAATGGAAGCCCCCATGACTCGTCTGGATAGCTGCTCCTACCAGGCCACATCCTTACCGCTCACCAGGCTGGGTGCCTCCAATGCTCATTTCCATAACTGCTGACTTCCCTTGTGACATGCATCACTCTTCTAATTACGTAAATTATTGCCTTCTCAGCTAGATTATAAACATCTCAAGGACATGTCTTTCAAAAATTATGACCCTTCATAACCCTATTGTCTAGTGTAGAGCCTGGACATTATTATTCATTAAATGAGCTCATTGCTTCAACTATAAGATACACGAGTTCTTTGGATAGATACTCCATCGTGTTTAAGAAGCAGTCAGATTTTTATCAAGACTGTGAAGAAATAGTATTTTGCTGTGGCTTTACAAGATAATGCAGAAGAGTCAATATGGTTGCTGTTTATGTTGCCACTGTCATCACCATCATCATCATCTTCCTCATCATCCTACCCTCAAAGCCTCCTATTATCCCAGCTCAGACTCATCGAATTTGAATTGTGAACAACTCCAGAATCATCTGCTCGTCACAACAAGAATCACAGCATTAAAAAAGTCTCTCACAGAAAGAGCACCCCCAGAGACCTTAGACGCTAACTACATGTTTGTTAAACGCAGAAGCCTGACTGCTGACACCCCTGGGCACCATTCAAACAGGTGGTGAAAGGACTGGAAATCCCATGTGAATACGGAGCTAGAACAGGAAGGGAGAGCCGTGATTGGACAGTTCAGGTGCAGAGTGTTATGCAGGGTGTCCAGAGATAGCAGCAAGAGTTGTCACACAGGCCTGAATGGGATCTGTTACTGAGGAACCTAGGTAACTCATAGTAACAGGTGAATCGGGCCAGAACTGGTCACTACGATCCCAGACCCATTGGCTCTCATTCCCCTCTAAGATGATTGGGTAACTCCTGGAATTATCAGACTACACCCTCTGGACATATTTTTGGGCAGGCTTAGAGAAGCATTCCTGACATCTGTCTACGAACTCTGTTTTTTCTGTAGATGGCAGGTATTTCCCTTTTAGATTGCTAGCATGGAGCACCCGAGGGGCTGAAGGAAAACCCCACAATCAGTTAGGCATATGGGAAACACTGTCGGATAATGATGCAGAAGGGAACCATTTCCCATTCATCCCAAAGGTCAACTCAGTTCATCAGTTCATGGTTTACACTCAGGTGCCAGGAATACAGTGGTGACCGCACAGTGCCCTGATGCTGGCTCCTCTACAATTGATGGCCTCTCAAAATATCTGAGCATGCTACGCAACCCAGTGATATACAAAGTAGTTGTGGAGTTGAAAATAAAGTCAGTCTCAGATGGCCGTGGATTCTCTACTGGCCTTGCTCTTGCCGATAAAGGTGGGACTTCACTGGACTAGTGGCTGGGTTCAGGCAGTTTACAGTGGGCCCTGCAGTGACTGTGACCAATGATGGTGTGTTCCCTGCTGGGCACTTCATCTTTCTCTCAAGGGATGGCCTTGGAAGACCAGTGACCCCGCAAGTTCTTCCTACTGTCCCTTGTCAACTTTTTCCAAAATCCTTGTTATGCTTCATAATTTCATGGAAAAATCTAAGTGTCCCTCACAATCAGCAGATAGTTCTGATGGAAACTGTTCCTACACCCCGGTTAATGTCAAACTCACATAGGGCAAGTTATTTTCAACTGTGGACAACTCTGCAAAAGGAAAACGATCCAGTGTCATAACTACTTTCACCAGCTTGAATGCAAATATCCTTAAATCTTTAGAGCAGTCCTGGTTACATACCAGTCATTCCCATCTGTAGTTTCAAAGAATTGTACAAGCGAGCCTTCAGTTTCATCTTCTGCACAATTTGGGATCTTTGGCCTATAAAAACTAAGAGAAGCAGTGTCTAACTCTAGATAACATAAGAACAAGACATCATGTTTCCAATGGGAGAAGGGAAAGAAATGGAACATGAGACCCAGAAGAAGCATCTGAGCTAAAAAGCCAGGAAACTAGAGTCTACGGAAATGCCAGGGCAAGAGCTGTATTTCTGGGCAAACTTTGCACTCCAAAAGTACACCTTCTAGTCCAGGAGGGAATATTTGTTAACATCATGATAAGATGAGCATTTTGACAGGACTGTACCATATACTAAGTGTTTTGCATTTGCTACAAAAAGATATTCACAACAACTGAGTGGAGAGTAAAGGAGGCTCAGAGAGGTCAGTAAATTTTTAAAAAAGATTCATTTTGTGTTTATTTTGCCTGCTTGTATATATGCCTATAATTTACATGCTTGGTTCCTCTAGGGATCAGAAGAGTATATCAGATCACTTAGGATTGGAGTTACAGACAGTCATGAGCTGCCATGTTGGTGCAGGGTACTGAACCCAAGTTCTCTGCCAAGAACATCAAATTTTCTTGACCACTGAACCATTCTTCAGCCCTAAAAGGAATTCATCCAGGATCACTCAACTGGTTTAACTTTACTGTAAGAACTGACTCCAAACTAAAGTTGTCTGTGAGATATAAGATAGCAATTGAATCTGAATTTCATAGAGCTGATGATTGTATAGCATAAATATAGCCTTAAGATGGATATGTACATTTGTTAAATCAGACAACTCTATATCTCACCATAATAAGCTATTCTTCAGTAGTACAGGAAATGCAGACTTGAAAAGATTCCTACAATTAGGAGTATCATAGACCAGACTCCTGGTTCTAGGTGCTCGAGCTCCTTTGCAGATGAGCTGCTATGGTACTGCGGGCACAAAACTTGGGAAGAGCTGCCATGTCAATAGTACTCAGTGTGATAAGCCTAGCCATGTTTACACCTCTGTACCCTGGAATCCTATTAGCAAAAGCCCCGGCGTACACATGACTAATATGCGTACATAGATAGGCTTGGAATGTGGCTCAGTGGTAGAATATTGCCTAGCATTGCAAAATAATAAGAAGAAAAAACAGACAGACAGTCAGCCAGGAAAGAAAAAGAGCAACGATAAAAGACAAGACCTGACTCAATAAGAAGATGGATATGAGGTAAGCCAGGAAAGTGTGGATTTATCCTGAGAGCAGTGCCTTCCGATGGACAGGTTCTTAGATGTGAGAAAACCAAGGAAACCGAGGTGGTTTCTTGTTAGCTGTGTCTCCTGATTTTCATACTATCCCCTGATGGCTATATATCCTAGAAACTACAGTTAGACTCTTCCTGCAATGCCAAAAGCTAAAGTGTGCACACCTGCCCAGTTGCCTACACGTGTACAAATGAAGACTGGCATTATTATAATGTCATTTGCCTCAGCCATCCCTTGCAGGATTTTCTAAAAGATTATTAAAAGAAATAGTCTATTTTAAGAAAATGTTACGTGTGTGTGTGTGTGTGTGTGTGTGTGTGAGAGAGAGAGAGAGAGAGAGAGAGAGAGAGAGAGAGAGAGAGAGAGAACGCACATGACAGCTTGTGTCTGTGTTCTCCTTCCACTATGTGAGGCTCCGGGAGCCAAACTCAGGCCATTGGATTTGGGAGCAAGTGACATAACTGAGCCACCATCTCACCGGCCCCATGCAAAGAAAATACACTAAAGGAGAAAACCCATCCGCTGTGATTTGGGAAAGGAAACACGGCTACCTTTCCTCAGGAATATGCCACATACTTCATAAATCTTGATTTAAAAAACATCCTCAGAATCCACGGCTAAACAATTCGTGTCTCTTGGCTGAATTCTTTCCTTCAAGGAGACCAGAATAAGACCAGGTGTGGTGGCTCATGCCTTTAATCCCAGCACTAGAGAGGCAGAGTCAGGTGGATCTCTGTGAAATCCAGGCCAGCCTGATCTACAGAACGAGTTCCAGGACAGCCAGAGCTGCCTAATAGAGGCCTTGTATCAAAACAAATAAAGAACAAAACAAAACAAAACAAGACAAAAAACCCACAAACAAAAAAGAAAAGAAAACAGACAAAGATAAAAACAGAAAAAATGTATATGTACACACAAATGTAATATGAATATCATCATAATAATACATCAAGCATATGGTAGTTTACTATCTTTTTTGTGTGCTGAACCTATTGCCCACAAATGAGGACCCATTTTACCACATCTCATACCCTGGTTCTTTCATGAACATTTTAAAGACAAAAGCAAAAGTAGAGAGATGAGGTATATAGATGCAGATAGAAGGGCTGCCATTCCCCATCCCTTCAGCTCTCCTTGGGTATCAGCCCTCGGACTGCGTCTTTGCCATTGGACCTCACAACTAAACAAACCAAGGTGAATATAGGAGACACCTGATAATTTAAAATACATTGATGGAGACTGAAAAGGGGTAGAAAGATCATTGGGTGAGGTCTAGAGGCGGTTCACAGTGCCCAGGGTGGGCTGTTAGCAGGGTGAAGTCCAGAGACTGCTCACAGTGCCCAGGCTGGGCTGTGGGCAGGGTCCTGGTGCAAATCCAGCAAGAACAGGTGCATTCAGAATTGATTTCCACAGCCTGTGCTGTCTGTAGAGGCTTTAGTATTTCTGCTCCCAATATTTAAACCTCATCAAAGAGGCATGTGTTACACCATTTTTTAAACTACAGAATATTCATTTGTTTTTCTGATTAATCGTAAGCCTCAATGCTGTTCTCAAGATTCTTTTAGCTCTGAATTATAGAAAATATCAAATTCCTGAAGAATTAAGATATTGTTCACATGAAACATAATTTAAGATTAAACAAAATAAATTATAATATTTAATTTTGTCGTTAACAACTTAATGGCGTGGTAAATAGAAAAATACTATTGGCAGTAGCTTATTCGTTCCTGACTGCTCAGACCCGAAATAATTACACAGAAACCATATTCTTTAAAGCACTGCTCGACCAGTAGCTTAAGTGTATTTCTAGCTAGCTCTTAATTAATCTTAAATTAATCTATTTCCATTATTTTATATTTTTACCACGTGGTCAGGGTTTACCTGTAAAGTTCCCAGATGTCTGTCTCCTTCAGTAGCAGCTACATGGTGTCTTTCTGACTCCGCCTACTCTTTCCCAGAATTCAGTTCTGTTTCCTGCCTAGCTCTATTCTTCCCTATCATGGACCATGCTGCTTCTTTATTCATTAACCAATAAAAGCAACACATATACAGAAGGACTTCCCACATCAGTTCAGACTTCTGGAAAGGAGAAGGAACCCAGATTCCATGTTTCAAATTCTCAAACCCAGCCAGGATGGGAAAGCACAGCCACAGGAGAGAAACAGTCAGGTGGGAAGCAGCTCAGTCCTAATTAGGGTGGGTGGAAGACTAGCAACCGAAGGCTTCCCAAAGTCTGCATTCTCTGTGCCAGATCGGTGCCACGGCCTGCATAGGTGGTGTCCTATCAGCTCGGGAGTCCTCTATTCTGATGATCCTCCTTTAGCATAGGAGAAAACAAACCTACAGAAGGGTTAAGTGATTTGCCCATGATTCCCCAGCTGGAAGGGGCAGAGCAAGAGCCTGTCTATAGAGTCTATACCCTTCCACTTTATGCTAGGCTGACCTGGATGCTGCTGCCATATCCAGGCCATTTCTCTAACTTCAGTGGTCTACAAACCTCCAGAGTACATGAGCATACAGGATATGGAACTACATTTAAATGTGATGTTATTAAAATTATCAAATGTTTCTTTCTGTGAGCTGATAGATTTTTATATCTTCTGTACTCATTGTTTATGAATGACTCATTTTGATTTTTCTTGTTGAGGACCTAATTTTTCTCACAAGAGAAAATCAGCTTCTGTGGTGGAGGCCAGGTAGTAGTGCAAAAGGAGGAAAATTAGCTCCATAAATCCTTTGTTGTACTCTTTTGTGCTTGGTGTGTGTGTGCGCGTGTGTGACATTCATAATGAAGACAGGCCTTAACCGTTACCTTGCCTTAGAGGGGAAGAGGCAGACAAGCAAATCTGCACTTATCACCATCGTGAGCTGGTCTATTGTTATAGATGGCACATATCTGGACATCATTTATCGCCAATGGTTATAGAATTTCTCCACAGGGGAGCACTTGTGTTGATTTATTGCTCATACACCAGAATTGCAGTCCTTGCCCAAGGAGCCCCATTAAAAGTGTTCCAAGATGCTCACGATTCTGTGCTTTCACCTGGAAATAGCATCAGGTCCTGGCTTGGGCCAAATTCACAGCACCCATTGCTGTGCTTCTTCTGTCTCTTTGCAATATCCTGCAGGCTAATCTTATTCTTTTGCCATTCTTGCTACCTGGGAAACGGAATCTTTCAAAACAAGGGAGAACATTTCAGGTCCAGTATACACATGAGGATCTAGGCCTAGTGTACAAACAAAGATCCAGGACCAGGGTACAAACAAAAATCCAGGTCCAGAGTACATATGAAGATACAGGCCCAGTGTACACATGAAGATCCAGGTCCAGTGTACACATGAAGATCTAGGTCCAGAGTATACATGAAGATCCAGGTCCAGGATAGACACAAAGATCTAGGTCCAGTGTACACATGAAGATCCAGGTCCAGTGTATAAACAAAGATCCAAGTCCAGAGTACACATGAAGATCCAAGTCCAGTGTACACATGAAGATCCAGGTCCAGTGTACACATGAAAATCTATGACTAGTGTACAAACAAAGATCCAGGTCCAGTGTACACATGAAGATCCAGGTCCAGTGTACACATGAAAATCTATGTCTAGTGTACAAACAAAGATCCAGGTCCAGTGTACACATGAAGATCCAGGTCCAGGGTACCCATGAATATCTATAACCAAACTTTCTGTTCCTAATT
Organism: Chionomys nivalis; assembly: GCF_950005125.1. Classification (NCBI taxonomy): domain Eukaryota; kingdom Metazoa; phylum Chordata; class Mammalia; order Rodentia; family Cricetidae; genus Chionomys; species Chionomys nivalis. The sequence continues at coordinate 3,545,170 of NC_080105.1, read as the reverse complement.
TGAAATTCTCCAATGCTTCATTAGAGGAAGCATACTTAATGATTTTTTAATTTTTAAATCTATGTGTAGGGGTATTGGAAGTGCACACATGTCTGTGTAACACTTGCACAAGCCAGAGAGGGTTCTGAATCTCTTGGAACAGAGTTACAGATGGTAGTAGCTGGGAATCAAGTCCTGATCTTTCCCACTGAGTCCTCTTGCCACCCAAGAAGGTGAATATTTTAATGTTAAAATATTACTTCTTTTTGAGACTAGCCTGGTCTATAAGAGCTAGTTCCAGGACAGGCTCCAAAGCTACAGAAAAACCCTTTATCATATTGTATATATATAGATGTATATATATATATATATATACATATATATAATATTTATTTGATATATATTTCTTTTCATAACATTTTATTGTTTCATGTATGTATTATTTACTATTTATACTTTTTCATAACTTTGGATAAAAAGAAAAACTTTTAAGCAAGAAAATTTAATTTCCAGACTAAAAATAAAATTTTCTGTATTCATGTAGGTCACATCACTTCATAATGGATTCTGAAATTCATGCATGAACTTGAGAGAAGCCCCAAACTTAATCGCTCCTCCTCCATTCTTTCAAGCCAGTCAGCTTTCTCTTCACTTACTGTCATTTACGTCAGTCCATCTCCACTGAAAAGATTCCCTGAATAAAGATGTTAGTTTTCCTCTCAAACCAGAGTGTGTAAACAGGGACACCCAGTTCTTCTGTTCAGCCACTGTTCCTATGTCTGCGTCCACTGATCATGGTCTTTGCCCTGCTGCTGTTTCATGTGTCTATGTCTTTGATATCCTTTTGCGTGTATATTCATCTGCCCTAAACATGAAAGCTGTAGAGACCAGGGAAGGAGTCTTCAGTCTCTGGTGCTCTGTGATGAACATACACACTTAACAAATCAGTTCAATAATACATAAAGTAACTAACGCAATATAATCCCTAGATTCATTCTGATGACATCTAATTTGTGTATCATTTTCACATAAGAGTTTCAGAAACTCTATGCAAAGTACTGCCATGTATTGTGATTTCTTTTAACGTTTAATAAGGAATAAAACTCGTGGACCAATACTAAAGATAAAAACCTGAGACATCACATGTGATGGCAAAACCTCTCACTTCCCGGCTTGGAAAGGCCCAGCTACCTTCTGGCCCCACCTCTTCTCTCAAGGCCCTGCTTTCTTGTCCAGAGTCCACCAAGGACTCTGTGATCCATTCCAGCCAGCTGAATGTGAACCCTGCCTCTCGAACCAAAGGCTCTATTCAATTGGACATTGGACCACAACATAATCAAAATCCCCATAATAGTCATGTTACAAAAGGCAGACAGTCACTAGCAGTCCATACAATAGCATGAAAAGAGAGTGAGAGGACAGTTTGTAGCGACCACAGGAATGAGTTCATCTACGGAAAAAGATTGGAAGTAGGAACGGTAGCCATAGCCAGGTCTAGTGGCCTATGACTCGAATCTCAAGAACTTGGAAAGTTGATGCAGGGGGGATGCAAGTCCAAAGATGCCTGGGCTGCAGAGTGAGTTTGAGGCCAGCCTGCAGAAATGACCGAAACACAAAGGAGGGAATGGGAATGAGGCTCAGCAGTGGAGTGCCTTCCCAAATAGATAAACTCATTGATAGGACCGGGAAAATTTTCCGCTAGCTTTCTAAAACATCACAGAAAGTGGGGACGACTTATTTCAGTTCAATTTATTTACTTTGTATGTTGTTTAAAGCAAGAGTGAAGCGGATTCTTTAGAACAGATCCAGCTGTTGAGGACACATTTTTCCCAACGATTATTCACAAACTAGATTTAGAAAACTAGGTCAAGAAGCTCAGCCAAAGAGAAATATTACTGTAACTTCCTGGCACAGGCCCTCTCAAGAATTTCTGAAGCATAAGCCTAAACCATGAGAAAAATGTTTGCAAAAACATCACTGTGCTTGATTTGCGAGCCCAGAGATAGCTCAGAGAGTTGTTCATCTTTATGGTAGATTTAAAGATACCCACACATACACATAGACACACACAGTCTGTCATTCTTCAGAAGTGATATCCCCCACTCCCTCTTTTATTTACTTTTTTTTTTTTTGTTTTTTTTCGAGACAGGGTTTCTCTGTGGTTTTGGAGCCTGTCCTGGAACTAGCTCTTGTAGACCAGGCTGGTCTCAAACTGACAGAGATCCGCCTGCCTCTGCCTCCCGAGTGCTGGGATTAAAGGCGTGCGTCACCACCCCCACTCCCTCTTTAAAAACCAGGTTCATCCATTGGCTTGAACTTGTCCAGTAGGCTAGACTAGCTGGCTAGCTAGCCCTAGAGATCTACCTGTCTCTGTTTCCTCGGCATTGAGATTCTGTGGAACTCCAGATCTGGCTTTTTAAATGTCAGTTCTAGGGATCCAACTTGTAAGGGTTCCAGCTTCATCAACCAGTCTCTTCCATGAGCCCTTACAGAAATATTTAATTAACTAAGGCATAAGGTAGCTCACAGAAGAAAACGAAAGGACTGAGGTCCCACCAGCACCTTCTAATGACCTGAAGACCTCCCAGTTGTCCCCACCTCTCGCTTGCCCCCACGTTTTAAGGGTTCCACTATCTCCCAGTAACAACAAGCTGGGGAGATCAGGCCTTTAATATATGAACTTCTAGAGGACACAAATCTGGTCAGAAATTAGATACACGCTGTACCATTTTGTTTAGTGATTTTACTCACGGAGACTCATAGTACCAAAGAGCAAAAGCATCATCTTGAATCAGATAAAATCCTACAAAAGAGTTTATATGAAAGTTCAAGAGGCTACCTGGGGAGGTGTGTCAGTGGGTAAAAGGCTTTCCATGCATGAGGACATGATTTCAAATCCCTGGAACCCACCTAAAGCTGGATATAGCAGCAAGCATCTATAACCTTGGCATTCCTGCTATGAGAGAGAAGGTAGAGGCAGGAGAGTACCCAGAAGCTTGTGGGATAGCTGATTTGGCATATGTAGCAAACAAGAGAACCCTGTCTCAAAAAAGGTGGAAGGGGAGAACTGACACCAGAGGTTGCCCTTTGACCTCCACACTTGTGCTATGGCATCCAGTTGCCCTCACACACCTGGACATGTACACATACACAAGCATGTAAAAATAAAAAAAAATCATAAAGCACAAATCCCTGAGCTCCCTGGTAGAGTATGTCACTCAGCTCCTCACACGGTCTTTTCACTATCTCTTTAGATAATTAATAGGTTTTCTTTACAATTTAAACTAATCTGTTGTTTAGATTCCTGGGCTACAATAGATTGTCAAAAAGTATATTAGTAGCCGGGCGGTGGTGGCACACGCCTTTAATCCCAGCACTCGGGAGGCAGAGGCAGGCGGATCTCTGTGAGTTCGAGGCCAGCCTGGTCTACAAGAGCTAGTTCCAGGATAGGAACCAAAAAGCTACAGAGAAACCCTGTCTCGAAAATCAAAAAAAAAAAAGTATATTAGTGGCAGACATACTAATAACAGAGAGAAGAAATGTCCAATATGGAGGAAAGTAACTACCAAAAAGACAAAATGATCTCTGAAGGCAGAAGAGAGAGAGAGAGAGAGAGAGAGAGAGAGAGAGAGAGAGAGAGAGAGAGAGGAGAGAGAGAGAGAGGTTTTGGAACAAACACACAGCCCAAAATGGGTCGTCTCCATCAAACCCTACACCTTAGAGCACCTTCATAAGAGGGGGTGGAAAGAGTGTAAGAGCCAGAGGGCGTGGAGGACCCAGGAGAACAAGACCCTCTAGATCAGCTGAGCCACACTCATAGGAACTCACAGAGACTGAAGCAGCAAGCTCAGGGCTGTACAAGTCCTCTGCAAATGTGTAGCTTTCAGTGCTGCATGTTTATGGCTCCTGTGTGAACAAGAGGGTCTCTGATTCTTGTGCCTTTCCTTGCGGCTCTTTGCTTTTTGTTAATTTATCTTGTCCAAATTTGATGTGATGATTTTTGTTTTAGACTATTATATTTTATTTTGCTATGCTTTGTTGTTATATCTTAAAAGCCTCCTCCTCTTCATTCTTCTTCTTTCCTGAGACACAGTCTTATTGTGTAGCTCTGGCTGTCCTGGAACTCCCATGTAGACCAGTCTGGCTCTGACCTCACAGAGAACCACCTGTCTCTGCTTCCCAAGTGCTGAGACTAAAGGGTTAGACCACCAACCCGGCTCAAAACCTATTCTTTTCTAATGAAAGACAGAAAGGGAGTGGATCTGGATGAGAGGACAGCTGTAGAGGAAGGGGAAAGAGGGAGGAGCAGAGGAAGAGGAACTGTATTGAGCATATCTTACATGAGAAAATAATCTACTTTTAGTAAAACCGGAAAAAAATTTAAAAAGAATATTGTGATCCAAAATATTTTTGATTTAATTATTTATTTTACATTGATATGATTATGTGGTATGTGTATGTGTGTGGTATGTATGTGTGGTGTGTATGTGGTATGTATGTGTTATTTGTGGTGAATGTGTGTGTGTTATAAGTGGTGTGTGTTATGTGTTATGTGTGTATTATATGAGGTGAGTGTGTGTGGTTTGTGGGTGGTATATGTGTGTTACATGTGGTGAGTGTGTGTGTGCATGTATGTGTATGGTATGTGGTATGTGTGTGTTTGGTGTATATGTGTGGTGTATGTGTGGTGTGTGTCATATGTGGCGTGTGTGTGTGTGTGTGTGCTCACAGCACATGTATGGAGGTCAGTGGACATTTGCAGGAGTTGGCTTTTTTTCTTCCTGGGAATCGCATGCAAGTTGTCACGCTTACAGGCAAGTGCCCTTTATTGCTGAGCCATCTCACCAGTCCTTTAAAGGACAAGCCAATTTTTATTTCTAAAAGAATTAATTTTTATTAACATGTTAAAAAGACCCCCACTCCTTTCTTCTCCTTTCTCTCTCACAAGGAGACCTATGATGCTAAGCGTGTTTCTCTTAGCTTGAGTAGGGAGAAAGCTCAGTGTCAGACTTCACACACGTTAGCCCCATGGCCCTTCATGGCATGTGGTTTTCGTCCTGCACACACTGTGACCTTTTTAGATCTTGACTTTTATTACTTTTCCTACACATCACAATTTTGTTACTACTTATCTTTCACTGTTATTTTCATTTATTATTTGTGATTTGTGCCATTGTTTGGGGCACTGGATCTTCATGGCAAAAGACTGGATATATGTGACTGAGTCCCCTAAGACCCTTCTGCTAGGACACGAGACAAACGGGCTGGTTTGGCAAAGGTCACTGCACCATGCAATTAAGTTGAGGACTCACTGAAGAATAACCAAGCCTCTTGCAGCTAAAATGGCATTTCTAAATGATAAAAAAAATGCTAAGTCCTGAAATAGAATGCCTTGGGACTTTATCTCCTAATCTGCTGGATCTGGCGACTGAAAGGTTAATGCAAGCTATACATCCTGAAAATTGAAAGTTAAATTCCAAAAATATTGAATATAATCCCAGGAAATGCACAGCACAAAGGACAGATAAAAAGAAGCACAGCTGCCAGTGATGTTAAAATGAGGGTGGGTGACTGTCCTAAAGCCACGCCCTCTGCCAGCCAATGCCACAAACTATCCTTCCTTAGCTCCTTGGTGTTCAGCTTGCACTGATATGGTTCAGTTTAAGGGACTGGTATAAGTCACCACAAGGAACACAGCTTTTCTTCACTTTGTTCTGGCTTTGGAAACAGAGGTCAGGTGTCCCAGTGAATAGATATAAAATTGAAGAGCCCATATACAGAACCCATGGTGGCAATCTGTCAGCTGTGCAACCCTTTCACGTAAGTACTATGTATGAACAAATCTTGTAGTAACCTATATTTTCAAACACACACACACACACACCTTTAAAAGAGAAAAAAAAACCACATTATAATTGTTAGGTCTCAAACCAGGGCTAACAGAGGTACCTATTTAACATATCAAAGCAGACCTACTCTTACAGGGTCTGGCTGGCACACCACTCTACCCTAAGTTTCTCCACTCCAGGGGGCTGGACTGCCCTTCCCCCAGCAGTCCTTCCCTTCCCTATATAATCCAGGCATTTTGGTTACCTGGCCCCTTGTTCATCTGCCCTTTACCCTCCTAGCTTTCCCTCCACATCTCTCTTCTTGTGGCCCTGCTCGGGATCACGTTCACTCTGAACTCTCCCAGTTCTCCCTGCGTCAGGCTATCCCTTTTATCCACAATAAGCCTCCCTCTCTACCATACCTAGGAGCAGACATGTCCATTCTTTTATTTCTTTTCTTTTATTCAATAATTAGTGCCCAACCGAGGGGGAAAAAATCTATTTATGTCACCACAGTATAACAGGAAATGATTTGAAGCTAACCCTTTCTTTTCTTGATGCTATTGTTATGTAGCCGAGGCTGGCCTTGACACTGCGGCATCCTTCCAGCCTCAGTCTGTGGATGGCTGGGATGACAAGTAGAAGCATCCACAGCTGACGCCAACATATTACATAATTCAAGGACGTGCTTTTAAACTAATCTTCCTGAAGGCCTTGAAATCTGAGAGGCTCAGACAATATATTTGTACAAATTATATTGTCATTTATTTATTTATTTATTTATTTTTTTATATATTGTCATTTTGTAATGCTCTTAAAGAGACTGGGGACATTTATTGAACTAGCCGCCCATATCTGCTTTTTGTTCCTACTGTAGACTGGAGAGACATCTCATTATACAAACAAAGGAAGTTTCTCACACAGAGAGGCTTCTCGATATATGGATTTTCGGAGATGTCCACCCAGACCACAGCTCTAGTGGCCACTCCATAAACACAGGCCCAAGTGGATTGACAGGAGCAGTCCTAGACCAGCAGACTTGGCAGGGAAGAAACCAGGCCAGACAGCCTAATCCTTCCACATAACAAACATGGGTTTCAGAACCGGAATGAACACATTTGCCTTCCCTTTGCTACCTTTAATCAGAAAGAAAGCTAGAATCCCCAGGTCTCAGCTCCCAGTTTGGTTGCTTTTCTCCACATCATAGGGACATAAGGTAGTTCATGTATTTTGCCTTTTTCTTCCTGTAGGTGGACTGAAGCATGGAGATTTGTGGACTTACTCGACAGACGGCAGCATCTGTACAGCCACGCACAGGACTGTGTGTGAATGTCAAAGAAGGGAGGAAGAGAGTGTATTGTCATGGAGATATGGAAGCAAATTACCAGATGAGAGAGAGTTGAAACCCATTCTACTATCTCAACTGTTATTTATTCTAGTAATAAATCAAGACATCATTGTCAAAACCAACGTAGCATGGAATGGACTAAAAATAAACCTCACAATCCAATCAACACTGTCTTCTAAACATCAGAATCTTCTGAATGGAATGCTCCAACACACATTTAGCTCTGCCTCCGCTAAAATTTCTATATGAGCATTGGTGCGTGCCTTCTCTTTGTTCAAATTCCGTCTCAACATTCAGCATTAATGACCAGGGTAGATTAAAATAGAGACAGCGTTATCTAGGATACCATTTCACCAGTAGAAGAGTCTCTAAACTCATGACAGGCCAGAAAAGTGGAACGAGCTTGAGGAAGGAAGGAATAGTTCCCAGAGAAGAGAAATGACAGCTTCCTGGGGCACTAAGAGTTCAAGACTCGGGGGCAGTCTTCAAAGGGAATGTCATTCAAGCCAGGATCTGGGCAGAAAAAGAAATATCTATCTAAAATCCGACAGCTGCCAACACAGATCCTAATGTTCTGTGACAGGAATTGGTGACAGACTTTAAACTCTTAGTTCCACACTGGAACGCCAATGTTTCCCAAGAAAGGCATGCCCCCCCGTTGTAGGGAACTTTTCACAATGGAGTTAACCAACAGGATAACGCATTTTTTGAGACATGTGAGGTGTAACAGAGGAAGTGAAGCTGTGTTGGTCTTCTATCTCATCAAACAGTTTGCTCCTTTCCAGATTCACAGATTCAGTTATCACAGAACTGGAAAGCCCTCAGAGAGCGCAGGAGATAAGCTAGTTCTGCTTAAGGACTCATGAGAGGTCTCAGGGCCAGTTTGTTAGCAGAATCAACGCTTTTAAATTTGAGTTTTTCTTCTTCTTCTTTTTTAATTTCCTGGATCCCAGTACTGATAACCTTTTCTCAAAACAAAAAACTTTCCACCAAAAATCTAATGTGCTTTAGGGATTTTGTAGTTGGAATACTGGACTGTAGGAAGGTCCGACAAAACAGAGTTAAAGCTTTCTGCTGTAGGACAGGGTCTGACTACCAGAAAATGCCCTGCCTTTGGTTTCCATCATTGGAATGTGCTGGTTTAATCACTATTGTGCCCATGTCTGTCCTGCACACGCACGTACTGTTTCCTAAATCATAAACATTCCTAGAAGCTGGTGAAAACTCAGAAAACTGATTGGAATTGAGTTCCTATCATGAGAGAGGAAGGGAATAAAAACAAACAAACGAACAAAACAATATTTTTAAAAAACAAAACAATGCAGAAAAAACCAAGATGTTCAAGGTTTTGAGAAATTTGAACTATGAATATTTTGTGGGGTTTGTAAATGGAATTTTGGGTACAGAAATTTGAAATAAATTTACTACTATTTTTTAAAATATATTTACATATATATAATCACTGTTATTTAAAACATACAGTATGTAAGACATGAAGACTTATTTTTTTATATCTGTAAATTCCAGAAACTATTACTGAGTTGTTGGCTTCCCCACCCCTTTTTTGGTTGTTACCCTCCTTTGGGTATCTTTAGTCCAAAACTTGGGGGTAATGTGGACAGTTCCTTGTACTCCCACAAAGGGGCAGCATATCATGGAGTAGGAGGCAAAGATGAGGCCAGGCTCTGGCCCAGACTCTGGAATTTTTCTAATTTACTCTGACAGACTAGCCATGGGAAGGTGAAGGACCTTTGCTGGCATCACCATGAGCCGAAGCGCTGCCTCCTCCTGACCCAGAAAGCTGGTGGTGTTGATTGACAAGACTTGGCTAGCTCACAGTCCTCAGTCTCTCATCTGTTCTCCCCACCATGTATCAGTTAGGCTCAGTTAGCTCTGATGACAGTCCTCAGTCTCTCATCTGCTCTCTCCACCATGGGTATTAGTATAACGTCATCCAAAGGCTCCAGAATACATCAGGTTACCTTCAAAGGGAGTTTCCCCAGCTGTAGAGATCATGAAAGAAGGTTGAGGGAAGCTGGGGATCTGGGTAGATGATTTGACATTCAGTCCTAAGGTATCATGTCCTAGCTGTGAGTCCCAGCAAGCTGCAGACCATTTTTAAACATCTTCTCTCATGGGAGATTTGGGAATGATGCCACATACATCCTCACAGAAGGGAAGATAGCACTTGGGAACTGTCCAGGTCACAGAGTAAATGAGAAAAAACTAGAGCTAAGTTCCTTCTATTCTTGTGTTGCTTTCATTGGTTAATGAATAAAGAAACTGCCTTGGCCTAGTTGATAGGGCAGAACTTAGGTAGGTGGGGAAGACAGAACTGAATGCTCTTCTGAAGACAGAACAGAAAGAAAGGCAGGGTAAGAGAGAGCTGCCATGGAGCTGCCAGAGACAGACATACCAAATCTTTCCCGGTAAGCCACTGCCACGTGGCGATACATAGATTAATAAAAATGGGTTAAACTGAGATGTAAGAGTTAGCCAACAAGAAGTTAGAGCTAATGGGCCAAGCAGTGTTTTAATTAATACAGTTTCTGTGTGGTTATTTCGGGGCTAAGCTAGCCATCAGCCGGTAAGAACAAGCAGCCTTCCTTGCAACAGCTAAGTTCTTTTTACTGAGGCCCAGTCATCCTGCAAATGAAGAACCAGGAGGTTTGATTCATTGCACTTATTCCTTACCTACTTACTCACATCCTTAGATCACACATCCTTCTTACATCATTACTTAGACCCTCACATCCTTCTTACATCCTTCCATTCTTCCCTCCTCCCTGCATCTTTACAGAGAATGCACGCCAATGACTTTCATTCTGCAGCCTGGGGCTCAAACACCAAGAAAATACATTTGGCCATTTGTACTGCTACAAAGAATGCTTATTGTTGACATTCATTTTTTTTTTCCTGGAAAAGTTTCTACAAGGAGTTCAATGCTACAACATGAACACAGGAATGATGACTTTACTACAATCGGCATTTCACTTTAAATAGAATCTACCACACTTTTCTTCACTACATCAATTGTAAGATCCCACTGTGAGTCATCAAGGGTCTCACCTCTTATAGCTGATTGGACAAGAAAATGTTTTAATCAATCTTTTTATGTTCATATAGGCAAGTTCTCAAACATGAAAATACTGGGTAAGTTTCAGAATCTTTTATTGGGGGTGGGGAGGGATACTTCAAGCTATCCAGGATGGACAGAAGAAAAAAAAATGATCTTTGTTTATTTTTTTCAACACAACAACAACAAAACACAAACAAAAAACCATAGCACAAGGGTGGATCACCTGACTTGATCCTTGTAAAGCTGTTAAAAGATCTGTAGATCCAAAGGAATGTGTTCCACAATTCCTGTCTCCCCATGGCTGAGGAGTGACCTCTGGTCAGGATGGTTAAGGGTCATCTTCTGTAGTCATATTCTCTGACTAGATTCTGGAATCCCTCTGCTGCACCTCAGACCCTCCTTAATACCACATTGGCCTTGATTCTTTGTCTCCCTCAAGGCCAATGTAGGGATATAACTCAGAGATACAGTGCTTGTCCAGCATGAGCAAGGGCTTTGGTTCAATCCATGGGGCCACAAGGTTTTAAAAAAGAAGGCAGAGGTACTGAGGGTCTCTTTCAACTAGTACCTGGGAATACAGATGTCCATGTACAGCAACTGCAAAGCAAGGGATACTGTTGTTTTCAAGACGAAGAAACTGAAACTCAGTTTTGGTGGCTTGTTTACATTTAGGACTTAACCTTGGGACATCCATTCCCCCCCTGGGAATTCTGTATCCTTTCATTTCAGCAGAACAGATATGGGGGAGGGGGATCCATTCACTTAGAAAGCCAAGATAAAACTTCTACTGCTGATATCCGCATTCTTGAGCCAGCTCCCAAAGCGCTTCTCCTAGAGAACTAGCTATGGGTCTGAGGCTTGAGTCTATGTTCCAAAGACCGGAGGAAGAAGCTCAGAGGTGACTAGCATCAAAATCCATAGATAACTACTGTGTGACCTACATTTAGATCCTTGGTCTCTGATGCAAAAATGTCATGCCTCCTTCATCTCTGCAGGAAGAGAGATGGAATGTGAACTATTCTGTAAGGAAGCATGCTCACACTGGTTCACCCTGGGGAAAACTTGGACTCAGCCTTGATTGTGGCTCTGTAAGCCCTCTCTCTGTTTAAAAGAGCAAAGAGGAGGCAGGGTGGTGTGCAGAAGTATGCAGGAGACAGGGGCGCATCTGGATGAAGCAGATCACCACTGAGCCCTCAGAAGGCTGCTGGGAATTTCACCTAATTCTCCTGCAGCTTCTCTATAGTTCCTTTCATGCTGGCCTTCTACATACATCACACCTTTCTTCTAGCTCATTCTACTAATTCTTACATGTAGACTCAGTTTTACCCATCCCTTCTTGCCCGAATGTACAGAATAACTACATATCCAAGCTACTGGGAAAGGGGAAATGAAAAATGGCTATTTTAAATTTTGTTTAGCCATCTTGAGAATGGTGCCCCTTAACTGGATGGAGATGGTGGATTCAGGAGCTGGCATATCAGGAAGAGTGGTCCAGAGATGCAGAGAACAGGGTGTTAATATACCACAGCATGGCTATGACCAGAAGAGTTTGGAGAAACCCAAAGGAACCCTGGATGTCACACGGGGCCACCTCTCCCTTCTCGATAGAGTCAGAGGCTCATATCCAGGTCTGCTCCTCCACTTGGGGCCCAGTGCACATGGCAGGTAAATGTGGCCTCTAAATGTCACGTGTTCAAGGAGACCAAGTGTTCCAAGGCTGTGCTTCAGTTATGAAAAATGCCACTCCCCACTGAAGCTTTCCTCCCTATTTTCCTCAGCATTACCCTTGAAAATAGGTTTTACTTTATCCCTTTTTTTTAAAGGAAGGAGAGCATTTTGGCTTAAGTGCACCTTTGTTATCTTTTCTGAAACTGGAGATACAAGCCTCAATTTCTCAGAATGGTCATGAGAATGAACACCTAGTATACCGGTTGCCCACTGCCCCATCCCGTGTCTGTAGATGTCCTGTGCTCCTCTCTGGCTGTCTCTTATAATGTAGCGTCTTCCTTACCCACCTTCTCCTTGACAGAAATCCCGAGAATCCGATACTCACTGTCTCCCTTAGGGCAGGATGTTATGGTGGAGAGAAGGCAGCAGAGTATGGGAAAGAGCCTAAAAAATACTGCAGCTGGTGGGCGCCTCTGCTGCTGAGGGATGGCTGACCTAAGGAGAGGGTGACCCTGGGTCCGAACTCACACGTCCGTGCCTGTCTCCGTTCCCTCTGCTGTGCATTGGCTGCGGTCTAGAGGACTGCGGTATATTCAGCTCCTTACCTTGAGAGGCACAGCAGCAGGTGGGGCCGGGCAGCTCTGGCTGATCTGAACGGTCCGGCAGTATCTGAAGAGGTGGCCCCTTGTTGCCAGGACTGTGGTACCTATTCCTTTTCCACAGTTCTTCTCAAGTACCTCTTGGCTAGCAGTCTCTCTCCTCTGGATTGCCCATTTGCCCCTGTCAGCACCAGAGGATCGGCTACTTTGTGGAACCAAGAGTTCAGTGATCTTCCTGGCTTGTGGGTCCATACCCCACGGGTCCTCATGGGCAGAAATGACTGGCCAGTTCTTCCAGCCCATAGAAGGACTGCTGCTTCCATCAATCATTGCTAGCAAGCCTGCGTGGCAATTGTTGTGGTTTGCCAAGTTTCCTAGAGGCAGGGGCCAGGCAACGCCTACTGTGCGGGATCCGCAAATACCACCCGTCCTTACATCCAGATTCTGGAGTTTTTCTGTTTCTTCCTTCTTTTCCTTCAGTGAATAGCAATTGAAAACAGCTGGTCTCTGGGTTCCAGGTCTTTCCGCGGGCAGCAGGCTCAAAGGAGAAGTAGCTAAAGCCTGTGCACATCTGAGGTCCCAGCAAGCCAAGAAGCCGGTCCTGGGACTTGGGAAAATGTGTCCCTCCTCCAGGCCCCCTGGGGCTGCTGTTGAGGTTGCAGTGGCTGGTGAAGGGGCGGGGAGAGTTAGGGTAGCCCGGGTAGGGGGGGCCTGCAGCTGGATGAAGAGGAAGGAAGTTTTCATCTGCTGTTGCTGAGGCTGCTGGGCCATTTCCTCCAAGGGAGCAGGGCTGGTCCTGGCCAGGGCTTTCGACCTCAGTGTCTCAGCAGCTGCAGGCAGACATGACTCAGCCCCATGGTTTCACCAGCAGCCTGTGGAAGGAAATAACACACCTTTAACACCCAGGGGGAGTCTCCGACGAGTTGGGGGCCAGATGACTGTGTTTGCTGGAGAACAGGAGTCACAAAACAAACAGATTGGTGGTGGAGAAAAGCCTACAAGTGACAGATGTGTGTTTGTGGTCAGGGGCCTGCCTATGTCCAAAGAGAATCACTTCTCTCACTTTTTACTGTTCATTCATTGTTTAATCCTAAATTCTCTTAACTGTACCTGTGATTTGGAGTCTGATCTGAGACGCTATGTGGTTTATCATGAAACCTCTTGTGAACTTTGAAATGGACTTTGTCTGTACGTGTAAGACCTTTTTCTGAAGCTCTTCTTTGAAGACAATGATGCCTTAGGGGTTCTCATGGTCTCATGATCCAGGTCAATGTATTCGGTACTATAGTTTGAATTTGCTGCTTCCAAAAGTGATGTGTTCCTGAAGTGACTGAGAGGAGGAACTTCTGGGAGATGACTAGAGTCTGTGACCCTGGGCTTGGACCACAAGGAAGCTCCCTGCTGATGACTCCCCTGGTGCCCACCACGGTGGAGAAGCAATATAGTTCTAGCTGGTGTACTAGAACCTTTGGAAATTCTTAGCATGGCCAGATGGGATTCTAATGTGGATTTTCCTATCATTTCAGAGGGTTTGTTTGTTAGTTTGTCTGTTTTTTTTTTTTTTCAAGGTTTAAGGATAGGCAAAGTATGCAGGGTTCATATATCCTACAAAAGAACTTTCTTTGATATTGTAATCATTCAATAGTTTGGAGAGAGGTGAGCTGCCCATGATGGGAGGAGCTGTGCCTTCAGGAAGGTGGAGGATTTAAGTGAGAAGGATGCACTATCTTGTATTAGCTTCCCAAGGTGCCAGACACCGCATCCAGTGCTTTACAGACCATTGTTTCATGCAGTACAAAGCAGAACTGTAAAGTAGAGGACTCTGTAGTTAGGGGACAGGTGGCTCCTAGACATGATGACTTTGTACTGCACAAGTAGGCAAGGCTGGAAAAATACCACATGAGAAATTTCACAACTCCTTCATCTCTTCAGTTAGAAGTTCAAATGTCCAACATTCCAGTTAAAGGAAGGACTGAGGAAACCCAGATAATGGCAGTGATGGGCCTAGGATCTTCCTTTCTGATTTTTACTTGTGGACTTCTTATAGGGTGACGGATACTACAGATCTAAGCTGTGTGACCTGGAATACAAGACGTGCAGGGAAACGGATGGTACGTGGGAGCTGGTGGTAGGGCTGGCCTCAAAGGGACATGGAGGAGACCTCCATGAGAAAACATTAAATATTAGGGGGCTACTAAAGGAGCTTTTGTTCTGGGTAAGAAATAGGGGGAAGCTACAGAGAAACAATGCTTATTACTAGATATAAATGGCATTGTGATTGAAAACATGCATGTCATTCACATGACAGACAACCATTCCTCTGAGTCTTCCTTCTACTGGGTAGCTGTGTGACCCTGGGAAAAGTGATTTTTCTTTGTGAAGATCAATATTCTCTAAGATTAGCTAATAATGCCTAGTATACAAGTTTGCTATTTATGTAAGGATTAAATGAATAGTACATTTTACACAAACCCTCATTAACTATTAGCTTCTCTTGGAATGTCTCCACATATTGAAGCCTTGAAGAAATTTGTTTAAGCAGAAAAACAATGAGAAGATCACACACATGGATATATATATCTTATGTACATGTATGCACACATATGCATTGTTTTCGCCTACAGTGGGTGGCCGAATTCATGTTTTTATGTTTCCAGTCTGACAAGCCTCTAGGAGCAGAGGAAGTACTTGGCATGTGACAGTCAGGAGTGGATTTGGGGTTAGGAGATATAAGGTTGAGTTTTGGAGTAACCATCCATTAAGTGTGACTCATAGAAAAATCTCTGCACCTCAGTGGACTTATTTATAACACATCGAAATGAATGTCTATCCTTCCCACTTGAAAGAACTCTTTTGCAGGTCAAATGGGATAATCTGTGGGAAAGTCATTTGTAAGCACAAAATTCTTGAAGTTGTGATGTGTTGTTACAGTAATATATAGTAAGATATAGATGCACACATCACACACATCTCTATGTCTACATGAGGATTATTTTTGAAAGAAGATCTCCAATAGCCTAAGCTAGCCCTGAGCTCAGGATGACCTTAAACTCTTGATCTTCCTGCTTCTACCCCCCGCCCCCCCAAGTGCTGGAATTAACAGGCATGTACCATCTATAATAATATAGTAACATTATTAATGCTTCCAAGCTAAATCACTCTCTGTAGTTTCTATGAAGTCCATGGTTTCACTGCTTTGAAAGGATTCTAAGCTAGCTTCCTACTTTCCTGACACCATGTCAAGATTCATGCAATGCAGACAGAAATGACATATAATTTAAATGACACCATGTCTTAGCTAATGGTGATTGTTTCTTCTCTACAGTTCTAGAAAGAAAAAAGAGTTCTAGAATCTTCTCAAAGATAGAGAGGGAGGACGTAGTGTGTGAGAGTAATGGAGCACTCTATTCCTTCTCTTCAACCTGTCGCGACTTTCTGAAGGGGAGCACGGCCCTCCTATTGGGAATACAAAGAACGAGCAGGGAATATGGAGTCATTTGATCTAAGTCACACCGTTAGTGAGGGCAGAAAGTGATCTTTCCACCCAGGTACAGCTCTTTCTGCCCCTCTTTGAGGGTAGACATCATCTACACAGTGTATTCAGCCGTCTTCCTATCTCTAGGGGCAGCATCCACTGCTCACCTCACACTCTCTAGGTTCGTTTCCCAAGTATTTCTAGAAACATTACACTCAATTTCCGCTCAATGGAATGATATTGTGCCACCTGTTCTCATTTGTTTCCTCAGAGGGTGGCGCCCCCTTGTTGGTGTCCTTAGCAGTTACAATGGTGCCCTCTGGAGTCCTTGGGTCCAATGTGGTTGTACCTTACCCCATATTCACAGCTTGGTAGGACCAAAAGGATGCAGTATCGGGGGAGTGCCTCATCAATGAGGATAGAAGGGTTATATTTGGAAAGTGATGGCAATTCTTGATTGATTGATGGAGAGATAAAGCTGAGTTGGGGTCCAGTAAAATACTGTAAAGAAGTGAAGGGATAGGATGCAAGGGCATGGGATATGGGAACAGAATAAAAGATACAACCCAGGGGGTCAGAAATACAAGAATAAGCACTGAACACTGACTCACACCTCAGCAAGCGGGCTTCTGAATCCTTCAGAATATCCTATCTACCAGGCACCCATCCTCTTTCAGGACTATAGTTTAGTTCTTTCCCATTATGAGAAAACATAGTGAGATTGATGTGAAGTTGATGCAACCTGATAGTGATGGTGACTGTAGCTACTGTCTTTCAACTTTGTAGTGGTTTAAAAAAAATGGCCCCCAAAGGGCATGTCACTGTTAGGAGGTGTGGCCTTGTTAAAGTAGGTGTGGCCTTGTTGAAGAGAGTGTGTCACCGTGGAGGAAGGCTTTAAGGTCTATATTGCTCCAGAGTCATTCAGTATGACACGGAGTTTCCTTCATGTTTTCTGCAAAATGTAGTAACCTCAGCCAGCTACCTATCCAGCACCATGTCTGCCTGCATGCCTCATGCTCCCCATCATGATGATAATGGACTGAACCTCTAAAACTGTAAGCCATCACCCCAATTAAATGTTTTCCTTTATAAGATGTGTTGTGGTCATGATGTCTATTTACAGCAATAGAAATCCTAAGACAGTCTTCTATACAACATGCCATAGACTGGGTGACATAGAAACCCTAACTAAGACAGTCTTCTATAACGGCATGCCATAGACTGGGTGACATAGAAACCCTAACTAAGACAGTCTTCTATAACAGCATGTCATAGATTGTCTGACATAGAAATCCTAACTAAGACAGTCTTCTATAACAGCATGCCATAGACTGGGTGACTTAAAGAAAAGTTAATTCTCATGCTTCTGGGGATGGAAAAGTCCAAGGCCAAGGTCCTAGAAGATTCTTGACAGGCATCTTTCACTTTAATCTCACACGATAGAGAGGGCACAGGCTCTCTCCTGGGCCTCTTTACTGCCCCTCATGGCACAACACCTCCCAATGGCCCGCTTCCCATTTCCATCTCCTCTCGTCCCCAGAATGTGGCACATATTACATTCTGTGTCTCAGAGTCACCGGTGCTGCCATCTGCAGACATGGCACAGAAATTACACAAATGCAGGAACGGACCCAGGCCTGTCAGGCTCCTACAGCTGCTCCTGCCGTACCATCTCATTCCACATCAGTGTGTTCCGGAGCCACTTTATCTGCGTGGATAAGGGATCGGGAGAGGCTTTTTAAACGTCAAGTTTCCCACATCCTTTCTTCCCTTCTTAAGTCCCAGGGTACATGTTCCTGTGACTCCTCAACCTCCCACTCTGTCCACACTGGCTGGAGTGATGACTTTCTTGCCTCTTTTCAAAGGGCGAGACCAACTCACGTCGTCAGAGATGACACCATGTCTGGGACCGGCCTTGCAATGATCTGTATGGAAGAGCCAGATGGCAAGTCTTGGAAAATATTTTAATTAGGAAGTCTTTCCTTTCCATCCTGTTTCTATTTCCTCTCCTACCCTTGCCCCACCCCGTGCACACACTGGCATGTTGTTAGTGATTCTTTCTGCTTTAAATTGATATGGGCCTGCACTGGCATCTGATCAAACAGGCCCATTGCTTTTGAAGTAAGTGGGAAAAAATGTTGAACCAGACAGAACCCTGGACCAGAAGGAGATTGAGCGCTCTGTTCTGTGTCCTGCACAGATGTCCACACATCCTGTCCTCTGGAGCCCTTAACATGAAGGGGGCACTGGGTGTTAGCAACAGAGGTCCCACAGCTAGGTAGAGGTGAGCAAGGCTTTTCTACAAAGACAGGCTGGGGCTGTGGAGCTGAGACTGTAGATGAAGGACTAAGGTGGCTGTACTCTGTGTCACCCCAACTCTACCCCCTTCACCTGCCTTCTAATAACTACAGGTTGTCGCCAGTGAGTCACTTCACACAGCTGTGAGTTTCCTGGAAAGAGTGGTGATGACCGACAGACTCCTTTTACAAACACACCTTCTGACTATTTGGGGGAAAGTGGGGCACCGTCCATGGAACTTGGTTATGACTGCATTTTATTGTGTGCTCTCCCCCAGCCAGCTAACTCTCATTTGCTGATCTGCTCACTCTCCATGCAGCTGGAGGCTTAAGGGAAGCAAGGCCCAGAGATGAAGGACGTTGGCTAGGCTAACCAGGGGCAAAGGGAGCACTGTGGCCTCTCGTGTCTGGGCTCTGGAGACTCAGCTGTTTCTCTGGAATCATGCAGACCTGTTGCCGGGATCTCACTGCCTCTGCCACTATCCCGTTGCTCCATTCCTCACTGATGCCGATTCAATCAATTCTATATGTGCTTTTATTTTGGCCTAGGAAGACTCAAAGTGGGCCATTTTCACTCTTTGTGGGCACCATCGCCCAGAATTGGCCCAAACCTTCCCTGTTTTCTTCATTGTTTCTCTGCATCGAGACAGGACAGTTCCTCGGGCTCACTATTCAAACCCTGTACATTGATCATTGCTCTGACCTCTTCCTTATTCCTCCCTCTAACTGCCTCCTGCACCTTGGAAGAGCCTAACACCCGGGAGACCATCACCAGCCACTGGCTCTCATTAGCCCCTTTTTTTTCTAGAACTTTCTTTCAGCTATCATTTTGATGCCAGTTTTGTTGTGATGAAGAGAAGAGGAAAAGAGGGAGGAGAAGCAGAAACACAGCTAGATCTGTCAACATTTCCTTTTTACTTATTCTGTGTTATACTTAAAACTCATCCAAAGGATTTTAACATTGCAAATGTCTCTCATAAGCAAAATATTTGGTTCAATTATAAACTCAGAATTGAACTGCATGTTGGCAATTTTTTATATGTATTATAGATAACAAAATTCACTGAAACACTATCAAACTGGTATATTTAACAGTATGAGTATAAATTTGCATATGAAATACGTGCAGTAGTGTTTAAAGATAAGTGAAACGGGTTTTATATTTGTGTGTGTTCCTGCTTGTGGAATCCAAAGGGCAGAATTGGGATTCTTCCTTGACCACTTTCTGCCTTATTTCTTGAGACATGAGATGTCTCTCTGAACATGGAGCTTGCAAATTGACTAGACTGATTGACTAGGCTGACTAGCCAATAAACTCTTGTCTATGCCTTCCGGCACTAGGATTATAAACACACATCATCATATCCAGACTTACGATTGGGCTGGGGATCAGGTCCTTATGCCTGCACATCAAATGAAGAACTATTACAAAAAATATGTGGTTTGAGCAGTTCCTTGGTCCTGGTACCCTCATGTTTAAGAAGTAAAGAGAGACAGTGAAGCTAACTTGACCATACAGCAGACACAGAAACAGGGAAGGCACAGGCCAGATGTCCACACCACCATCTGTCACCGTCTGTTTCCCTGGAACACAGAGCATCTTTGTTGCTGGGAGAAGAAGAGGCTGCATGGAACACTCGGGCATGGTGCGGTGAGTCACACTAAGCAGCACATAAGATAGAGGCATGAGGCACCTTAAGAAAGTTCGACGCCCTCAAAGGCATACAGGCAGGCTACGAGCATGTGTGCTCATCACAGACGCTCTGCCTTCTCTGGAATCCTGGAAATGGAAGAAAGTCTTCTCTGTCTTCAAAGAGTACAGGCAGAGGACAGAATGCGACACTTGGAAGTGGGATTTGACCACAGTGACCTCCACTAGGCTATTTAAATGACGTAAAATGGCTCTTTGGTCCATTTAACACACACACGCACACATATACATTAGACTTCTTTCTTTAAGATCTTTGTGTGTCCCCTAGGGTCAAATGGATTTAGAAACTGGAGACTAATAGACTCTCCCATAGGATGAAATGTTAAAAGTGCCAGGAAGGCTTCCTGGGCCTTCAGTTCTATGATCCACTAAGGGGCCACAGAACTGATAGTTCTACCCCTGTAACTTCATCTGTCTAGAGTATGTATTGTTCTAGGTTAAGCAGCAGATTCTGCTTTAAAATCCCACTTCCTCAGTGGGATCCAGACTTGCCCACAAAGGCCTACACTATAGGAAGCAATGAACTGGTGGGAAGTCTTCTGGGTATTAGAAGCATGCTGTTGGACAGGATGAAGAAGTCCTGTCTCTTCCTCTTCCTCTCATGTGCCGGCCTTGATGTGAGCAGTTATTTTCTACCTTGCTACTGTGCTGTGCAAAGTAGAAGGGCCAGTCAACTGTGGATGGAAACCTCTAAAACCATGAACCAGAATTACCGCTTTCTCCCACAAATTGATTGTGTTTCAAGTAAGTGTTACAGTAATGGAAAGGAAGGAAGAGAAAGCCCCAATACCTTTCTTATTCTGGTGCAAGTGAATTTCCCAGGTTACCTCTGTATCCGGGTTGTTTAACCATTGACATTGTGATATGTTGTCATCTACCTAGCTGTCACCTGAGACCTGTGAATAACATATTAAGCAAATATAAAAATGTGTGGCCAGTCACATCCATAGATATCCTGGATCTCATGTGGCCCACAGCCTTGGGTCTAACACTTGGGTTGATTGACCAGATCCAGCTATTCCTGTGATGGGGTGGTAGCAATGGGAGAATGGGGCACACATGCCAGGCATAAGCCTTAAGAGCACCCAATATTTTAGGTTCACTTAAGTCAGGAAGTGGGCAGGAAAACTCAGCAGTGCTAGTCTATAGACTCTGGGTTTACAACGACAGCTGGGGCGGGGGAGTAGACTTTCCTTTTGCTTTTTTTCTCTTCAACTTTTAAAATATAGTCAATGATTTTAAAACACAAAAGAAAAAGAGAAATAAAGGAAGAAAGGCTCTGTTTCATTCTTTCAAGTTCCTTTAAGTTATGAAAAATTGCAATTAAAAGAAATACCCGTGTGGAGGGAGGGGCGTTACCTGGATGCAATTGCTTTTTGTTGGTTTTGCATTTAAGGTAGAAAACAATAATCTTAAAAAAAAATCCAACCAAGTCAAAACCTGTGAGGAGCAAGACCTGAGGGGACAATGTGTGCATTCTGGTCTCTGGTCACAGAGGCCCATCTGAGGGGCCAGCAAGGGTAGTGTTGGGGAAAGTTAGAGGAGGAAGCAGACATCACACTTGGTTTAAGAGCAGTTCCTGGGGACTTGGGGAGGCTTTCAATCCTAAGGAGCAACTGCTGTTTCCTGACTGGGTAATCTTAAGCAACTAACTTAGAACTTCTGACCTATTGCTTCTCACCTAGGAATTATGACTGTAATGCTATCTGTTCTAAAGAGTTGCAGCAAGCACTAATACTTAAGAAAGCAATTTATAAAATAGATATCATGGATAAAGTGAGTTATTTTTCTTAATAATCGGCTTCACTCAAAGTTACAAAACATCGTGCACAGATGAGGTCTCTGAAGAGACTCTGAGTAACTCAAAGCTTAGAAAATAAATAGTAATTATGCGGTGAAGGAAGAGGAGAGATTATTTATGCCTTGCTGAGGCAATACACACACACACAAAGAGACCTTGTGGCTTGTGATTTCCAGGGCAGGCTGGATCCTTAGAGCTGTGTGCTTTCAGAAGCTGTAGGAGCTCTACTGAGATTTCAAAAGTCTCCATCTGAACTGTAAAATCCTGCATGACAATGGTTTAACGTAGCTTTTATCTTGTTAAGGCTGTTAATCTTAGAGTGCCTCCTGTTTGTACTCTCTGCCATCTGCCCACTCCATCCTGGGAGGAGGGCCCAACAAGAACTTAATTGGGGACAGAAAAATTTTCTGTCTACACCAAAAATATTTCACTTCCACTGGGACGAAGATGGTGGTTTATGTGTCTTTATGTGTCTTTCATGCATTTCTGTTCCACAAATAGAATCTACCTGTAAGATGATAGTTGAGTAGCGCAAAGTGTGTACTGTTCACTTCATTTGAGTTAACAAGGATATGAATGGAGCACAGACAAGACACTGGCTTGAATAGTTCTAGAAGTATAAGGAACTGAGCAAGGGAAATAGGGAGCCAGGAATCTTGGTTGGGTGGGAGCATTCTTCGGTTATTTACTTTTTAAGACAGAAACTTGTGTTGCTCGGCCTGCCTTGATCTCCCAATCTTCTGGCTGGGATCACAGGCATGCAGTACCATGCCCAGTTCAGGGATTTCTTCTGTTTCATTTTATTTATAACGTAAGGTGTCTTTTGTACTTGATATTTTTTTTCCACTTTGCCCTTCTCTAACCCTCTGATGAATGTCTGTCTTATGTGGACTGACCAGGCTGTGGTGTTCTATGCCAGTATCATGAAAAGACAAGATGGGTCTCTGAAATAGTGCAGCCCTGAGGACAATTCGTTGCTGTGATTTTAAGACAGAACTCTTGGTGACCATCTGGAGTGACATTCTCTGGGAGTTAAGAGCTGACAAAGAAGAGAGTCATGGCCACCCTGGGCATGGGGTAATGTACTGATGAAATGAAGCTACAAAGTTTTGGCTGGAGTTTGACCCAAATGTGCACTGTCACATCGGTGGGCCTCCCACAGGACTCATGGTTTAGATTTGCCCGCCTTACAGCACCATCAAGGTGTGACAAGACTGTTTCCCTACTTTACACAGGGACACAGAAGCTCAGAGCAAGACCAGCTCTGTCTCAACAGCAGGAAATCTGAGGTCTGGGAACATCCACTGTCTACAGAACCAAGTCACACAGCTCCTGAGAGGCAGCACCCTGGACAGCGCCTCCCTGGCCTCTGAAGTAGATCACAGACTGATTGATCAGCAGTCTTCAGAGCTTGGTGCTTCCACAGCCAGAGGGAAACATGAAGACCCCACACTCGAGGAAACTTGAGTCCCCAAGTTCCATAGATCTCTGAGGGCCATCAGCCGGCACTTCAGAAGCAGAGTCACACCAAGACTTGGGCCCTGTGACTTTAGACTAGTGCACTTGTCTGGTGCCTTTACCCCTCATCAAGGATGGCCTCTGAGCCTGCCACCACCACCCCCCCCAGATTGCCGTCCCCAACTGCCATAAAAGCAATCCACAGTAGCAACATCTGAGCCAAGCTGGAGGGAGGAACTAGAGTCACTCAGCCTAGACCCTTCAGTTAAAATCTGAGGCCCAGAGACAGAGTGACTTAAGCAATACCACAGAACCTGAGAGGCCGGAGTCTCATCCCAGAGGATCTAATGGGCTTCCCTCGAAACCACAGCAGCCTTATGGGTGTCTGGTCCTGTCAGAAGATTAAACTAGGAGGAGTTTAACACTGGGAATTGTCAACTAGCTAGCAGCAAGAAGAGGATTAACAACTAAGAATAAAGAAGAGAAGCACAGCTTCTATCAGTAGTGCTGAGTTTGAGAAGAAAGGCATGCATTTCAAAGAAGCCCTATTCCACAGTGATCTGTGCTTGGTACACAGAGGACAGGCCGGGTGACTTGTGCTCGGTACACAGAGGACAGCCCGGGTGATCTGTGCTCGGTACACAGAGGACAGGCCGGGTGATCTGTGCTCGGTACACAGAGGACAGGCCGGGTGATCTGTGCTCGGTACACAGAGGACAGGCCGGGTGACTTGTGCTCGGTACACAGAGGACAGCCCGGGTGATCTGTGCTTGGTACACAGGACAGGCCGGGTGATCTGTGCTCGGTACACAGGGTACAGCCCGGGTGACTTGTGCTCAGTACACAGAGGACAGCCCGGGTGATCTGTGCTTGGTACACAGGACAGGCCGGGTGATCTGTGCTCGGTACACAGGACAGGCCGGGTGATCTGTGCTCGGTACACAGGGTACAGCCAGGGTGACAAGACTGACACACATCCAGAGCCACAGTTCTGGAATCTGGGAAGTCCAAGATGAAGAAGACATTGGGTTCAGTGTCTGAGCGCTGCCCTCTGTTCCTAAGAAGACACCTTGACTGCTGGACCCTGTGACCTGTTAGAATGCTTCTTGGAGTCTGTTAGAGGGACTGAAGGGATGACTCAGCAGTTATTCAGAAGACCCACATGTGGTTCCCAGAAATCACACAGAGGCACACAACTTTCTGTACCTCTACCTCTTGTGGCCTCTGCAGGCACCAGACATGCATGTAGTGCAGACATACAATACAAGCAAAACACTCTGTATAAAATAAATTTAAATTAAAAAAATTAAAGACACATGATTGTGCATTAGCAAAGAGATGGGAGAGCGGAAGGCCTACCTAACTCCCTCGAGACACATCACAAGCTTGCTGACCTTATAACAAAATCTCCTCCAAATTATTATATTGTCAATTAAGTTTCAACATGAATAAGAGGGACACATTCAGATCTCAGTAGGAGGGACAACACTGACTGGTTGCTTCTCCCTGGAACATGAGCCTCCCCCACATCTCTAGCAGGGAAACACAGGCAAGTAGTACAGGGGCCCCTGCTCACAGCCAGCCTGCCCAGAAGCAAGAAACCATAGCATTATCCCTGGAGAAACTCCTTTCCTACAGTGCGCTCTACAGGTCATATCTAACATTGCATTCACTGGCAATGAAGTATTTACTGCCCTGAGCAGGGAAATGATGAATTAATTCACACCCCTACCCTGATCAGAGAAAATAGAAGACTCCCAGCATGATAGTCAGAGCCATCCACTGCTCAGGCCTCTACCTCATCAGGTCCTATGTCCTCAGTAGGCCGTTCCATAAACACTGTTCAAGCTCCCAATGGGACAAGTCACTGGGAACTGCTTCTCACTCATCTGTACATAGAATTGTGTTCTCTCCTCATCTGAAGGCCCAGTTTTGACTCCTGATCTGTTTTGTCTCTGTGCTTAGACCGTGGCATGTGTTAACTTAACTAATCATGGACAGTGACCCAGCAGAGGGTCACAGGCGTGGAGACTGAGATTCCCAGGGCTGAGGCAATCCCTTTCCCTTTTAGAGACGTCATTCTGTGGCTGACCTCAGCATCCACAAGGCTCTTGCCAAGGTGACAGTCAGGGAGGGTCATGCCATGCATGCCTGCCTACAAAATGCTGCCTGTGACCACTTTGCGCCAGTCTTTTGGTTTCCATGTACATTCATGATCCCAACTGCAATCTGCACACTTCTAGCTCCAGGGCAATGTGGCTCCAAGCAGGCATCTGGGGACCATCCTCTCTGAAGCCCCATTTGTATATTAGAGTGTTTTAGGAGGGGGTTAAAAGACAAAATTGAATCATTTACATTCTAAGATTTCCCAAAAAGACAACCCCACAGAGTTACATATCAAATAAAAAAACTCAAAGTGAGCAAAGATGTGTGGTGCCTGCATTCTGGCTGCGCCTCTCCCTTCTGTAAGGCTGCCTGGGCATCTTTAGCTTGTTGGTTTGCTCTTCCTGGGTTCTGGAGGACACTGTTTCATTTAAAGCTGATAAGCATTTTCATATCCTCCAGAGTCCATTTGGACCCCATGACCATTTCCCACAGCCCCTGTGGGGTAGGATATAGGGAAGAGGGGACCAGAGAAAACAGGGAGGGCAAAGGGGAAGCAGGCAGATCAGGAGTCTGAGAAGTGAGGACAGAAGTGAGACAAGGAAGGCGCCATACCAAGGCCTGTCCCCTGAGACCTGGCCATGTGCTCTCCTCCAAGCTCTGTTCTGAGCCTATTGTAAGGAGGCCACTTGGTCGTTCCCGCCGCTTGGCAGCTCAGACCCATCTCCACATCTTTCCCTTGCCCAGCCTTTCTCCATCTGGTCAGTCTGACATTTCTGGGCCTAGCAGGAAAGAGACTTTTTTGGAACTCAATCAGGGGGTGACACAGTCTCAGGGTTTTGAAAGTGACATGGATGAAATCACTAAAGAGTCAACCTTCTTTGGTCCCTGGGAAGCAATCTCTTTCTAAAAATAATGGTTTACAGGGTCCAAGCACTGGCTAATGGGAAGATGGCTGGGAACATCCTGAAAACTTCCTCACCATGGGACAGATCTCATGCCCTTCCACCTTCCCACCCTAGGGAAGAGGCACTGCAGGGTAGCACAAGGAGACCCACACACCAAATTCCATCTTGATCTGGCTGCCAAGGCTACCAAACTCCACACCATGCCTCAGCTTCTTTGTCTGAAAAAGGGACTTGCCAATGTTTCTTTCCCTGGTGTATGGTAGAAACTCCTTAATTATTGCCCTAGAAACATGAACTAGGGTGGGTGTGGACTGGGGGCTAAAATGATGCCTTGGTATATCATTCTCTCAAATTCTTCTGGACTTCAACCCTGGCCCTGCCATGCCCAATCTGCAAGACTGACTTTCCATTCTGTCAAAAAAAATAACTCAGGCTACATCCTGGGCACTTAACTCCCCAGCCAGCTGTGAATCCTCCTGTCCCTGGAGGAGCTGTCAGGAAATGCTCTCCATTACTAACAAAGTTCCAAAGGGGCAGAACCCAGGGACACTCGCTTGGTATAGTACTTGCCTTGAAAGCACAAAGACCTAGGTCCAAACCCTAAAATCCATTAAAAAAAATAAGAATCAGTCATAGCTGGCATGCTGTCAATGCCAGGCGCTGGTAAGCAGAGACAGTGGACCCCTTGGGCTCTGTGACCAGCAGCATAGCCTACTTAGTGAGCAAAAGTAGATGCCACCTGAGGATAACACCCAACATTGTCCTCTGGCCTTCACATGTGCCTAAACACACATACATCACATGGAGGGGCCAGCTCACTCAGGTGTCCCAGTCCCCACTTAGCTCCACCTTCTGCATGGCTTATGATATCCCTGGATCACTTGCAAGTCAGGTGCATTCACAGTGGAGCACAAAGCTCCCAAGATGCCATGCACATGAAATGTAGGTTCAGGTGCTCACAACACACGTGGCAATAGAGTTTGTCCAGTGCACAGATCTTTGCCACAGTAGGGACTGACTAACCATCCTGTGATTCGAGGCCTGAACTTCAAAGCTTATGACACAAATACATAAATATTATTATGCCCAGAGAGATTGCCCACACCAGGGAAAGTTCATGCAACCTCTTCAGGTTTCTGTGTGTGTGCGTGTGCATGTGTGTGCACATGTATGCAAGTGTGTGTGTGTAAGCGCGCCACACAGGTTGTAGCTTTCAATCATTATGCACTTCTTTTTTTTTCTATTGAAAAAAAATTTTCCGCTTCCTCCTCACCTCCCATTTCCCTTCCCCTCCTCCCGCCCCTCTCCCCCTCCCCCCAATCCTCTTCTCCTCCCTCTCCACTCCCAAGAGCAATCAGGGTTCCCTGCCCTGTGGAAATTCCAAGGTCCTCCCCCCTCCATCCAGGTCTAGGAAGGTGAACATCCACACTGTCTAGGCTCCCACAAAGCCAGAACAGGAAGTAGGATCAAAACCCCGTGCCATTGTCCTTGGCCTCTCGTCAACTCTCATTGTCCGCCATGTTCAGAGAGTCCAGTTTTATCCCATGCTTTTTCAGTCACAGTCCAGCTGGCCTTGGTGAGCTCCCAATAGATCGGCCCCACTGTCTCAGTGGGTGGGTGCACCTCTCGTGGTCCTGACTTCCTTGTTCATGTTCTCCCTCCTTCTGCTCTTCATTAGGACCTAGGGAGCTCAGTCCAGTGCTCCAGTGTGGGTCTCTGTCTCTATCTCCATCCATCGCTAGATGAAGGTTCTATGGTGATATGCAAGATATTCATCAGTATAGCTATAGGATAGGTTCATTTCAGGTTCCCTATCGTCAGGTGCCCAAGGAACTAACTGGGGACATTGCCCTGGGCACCTGGTAGCCATTTCAAGTTCAAGTCTCTTGCCAACCCTTAGGTGGCTCCCTTAAATAAGATATGAGTTTCCCTGCTCCCCTATCCAAACTTCCTTTATCCCCAATCATCCCGTTTCCCCCAGTTCCCCTCATCCTCTCCTTCACAATTTTCTCTCCCCATCTCTCTTCACTCCCATCCCACCCCACCCCCAAGATTCCAATTTTTTGCCCGGCAATCTTGTTTACTTCCCATAGCCAGGAGGATAACTATATGTTTTTCCTTGGGTTTACCCTCTTGTTTAGATTCTTTAGGATCACAAATTATAGACTCAGTGGCCCCTATCCATGGCTAGAAACCAATTATGAGTGAGTACATCCCATGATCTTCTTTTTGGGTCTGGGTTACCTCACTCAGGATAGTATTTTCTATTTCCATCCATTAGCATGCAAAATTCGAGAAGTCATTGTCTTTTACCGCAGAGTAGTACTCTAATGTGTATATATTCCACACTTTCTTCATCCATTCTTCCATTGAAGGAAATCTAGGTTGCTTCCAGGTTCTGGCTATTACAAATAATGCTGCGATAAACATAGTTGAACAAATGCTTTTCTCATATGATAGGGCATCTCTTGGGTATATTCCCAAGAGTGGTATTGCTGGGTCCAGGGGTAGGTTGATCCCAATTTATCTGAGAAACCACCACACTGATTTCCAAAGTGGTTGCACAAGTTTGCAGTCCCACCAGCAATGGATGAGGGTACCCCTTTCTCCACAACCTCTCCAGCAAAGGCTATCCTTGGTGTTTTTGATTTTAGCCATTCTGACAGGTTTAAGATGATATATCAAAGTTGTTTTGATTTGCATTTCTCTGATCGCTAAGGAGGTTGAGCATGACCTTAAGTGTCTTTTGGCCATTTGAATTTCTTCTGTTGAGAATTCTCTGTTCAGTTCAGTGCCCCATTTTTTAATTGGGTTAATTATCATTTTAACGTCTAGTTTCTTGAATTCTTTATATATTTTGGAGATCAGACCTTTGTCTGTTGCGGGGTTGGTGAAGATCTTCTCCCAGTCAGTAAGCTGCCTTTTTGTCTTAATGACAGTGTCCTTTGCTTTACAGAAGCTTCTCAGTTTCAGGAGGTCCCATTTATTCAATGTTGCCCTTAATGTCTGTGCTGCTGGGGTTATACATAGGAAGCGATCTCCTGTGCCCATATGTTATAGGGTACTTTCCATTTTCTCTTCTATCAGGTTCAGTGTGTTCAGATTGTTATTGAGGTCTTTGATCCATTTGGACTTGATTTTTGTGCATGGTGATAGATATGTGTCTATTTTCATTCTTCTACAGGTTGACATCCAGTTGTGCCAGCACCATTTGTTGAAGATGCTTTCTTTCTTCCATTGTATACTTTTAGCTCCTTTATCGAAAATGAGGTGTTCATAGGTTTGTGGGTTAAAATCCGGGTCTTCTATATGATTCCATTGGTCAACTTCTCTGTTTTTATGCCAGTACCACGCTGTTTTCATTACTGTAGCTCTGTAATAGAGTTTGAAATCAGGGATGGTAATGCCTCCAGAAGTTCCTTTATTGTATAAGATTGTTTTGGCTATCCTGGTTTTTTTTGTTTTTCCATATAAAGCTGATTATTGTCCTCTCAAGATCTGTGAAGAATTTTGGTGGGGCCTTGATGGGGATTGCATTGAATCTATAAATTGCTTTTGGTAGAATTGCCATTTTTACTATGTTGATCCTCCCAATCCAAGAGCAAGGGAGATTCTTCCATTTTCCGGTATCCTCTTCAATTTCTTTCTTCAATGCCTTAAAGTTCTTGTCAAATAGATCTTTCACTTCCTTGGTTAGAGTTACCCCAAGATATTTTATGCTTTTTGTGGCTATCGTGAAAGGTGATGATTCTCTTATTTCCCTCTCTACTTCCATATCCTTTGTGTATAAGAGGGTGACTGATTTTTTGGAGTTGATCTTGTATCCTGTCACATTACTAAAGGTGTTTATCAGCTGTAGGAGTTCTTTGGTGGAGTTTTTGGGGTCGCTCATGTACACTATCATATCATCTGCAAATAATGCAAGTTTAACTTCTTCCTTTCCAATTCGAATCCCCTTTATCCCCTTATGTTGTCTTATTGCTATTGCTAAAACTTCAAGAACTATATTGAAGAGGTATGGAGAGAGTGGACAGCCTTGGCGTGTTCCTGATTTTAGTGGGATGGCTTTAAGTTTCTCTCTATTTAATTTGATGTTAGCTGTTGGCTTACTGTAAATAGCTTTAATTATATTTAGGTATGACCTTTGTATCCCTAATCTCTCCAAGACTTTTATCATAAAGGGATGTTGAATTTTGTCAAATGCTTTTTCAGCATCTAATGAAATGATCATATGGTTTTTTTCTTTCAGTTTATTTGTATGATGGATTACATTGATAGATTTGCGTATGTTAAACCAGCTCTGCATCTCTGGGAATGAAGCCTACTTGATCATAATGGATAATTTTTATGCACTTCTTTTTTAAGACAGGGTCTCTCACTAAACCTAGAATCAATTAGGCTGGGCTGACTGGCCAGCAAGGCTCCAGGATCCTCCTGTCTCTGCCTCCTAGTACTGGGACTGCAGGTCCATGCCCACCATGCCCGGATTTTAAATAGGTTCTGCGAATAGAACCTGGGTTCTCATGCTTTCACAGCAAGCACTCTATTCATGGACCTATCTACACAGCCCAAATTCCTTTATTTCATGAATAAGTATTTATTAGGAAAAACAAAGGACTGAAGGTACAAGAACAAGTAAACAGACAAAAAAAGAAAAAAAACAACCTGACGCTTATTAGCCCAAAGTCCAATTTGGGGAGAGAAGGCAGAGCACGAGTGTTAAGCCGCAGGCATGCTCAGTAAGTAGGTGAGCGATTCAGTGGGGAAAGAAACAGAGACATCTGGGTGCCAGAGCAGGACTGAGCCTGGATGTCTGCCTGAGAAAGTGGAAGCGGGAAAAACTGGAAGGAATGAGTCTTGACACACATTCTTGACACACATCACGCAGCCAAGAAGATATCGCAGCAGGATCTTGAAGCTGTTTGAGGAGAGAGAGTTCCCAGAACCTGGCATGGCAGCAGGGTGGCTGGAGCAGGAGCAGTCAGTGTTACCTGCTGGGAAGAACGGGTGGGGACCCAAGGACACTGGTATACAGGGTCCACTGTGATGGTGGTGGAAGGTGGGTGACGTCCGACAGACTAACTGTCAGGATTTGTGTGATGTGTGCATATGACAAGAAAGGAAACTGAGTTGTGAGATGTAATTAAAAAGAAATCTCAGAACCAGCAAGTGACAGGATCAGAGAGAAAGCCAGAAGTGTCCCACAAGAAAGTAGGCGTCTTCCCTCTGTGTGTCTATTCTATAGGGCTGGTGACTGCAGGGTTTCCCTGACTCCAGCAGTCTGTGTGGCAGAATCAAGGCTGAGAGACCCATTGCTACGAATCTCTGCCTTTCCACAGCTGATCTAGACATCGGGAAACTTCCTTCTGAGGCCAACTATTCCTGGATAGCTTAGAAGAGCCCTCCAGATCATGTTACTCAAAACGCCTGTGAATGCTACCATTCCAAGAACTACTGTGGGATATTTGTTCCCTCTAGCCCCTGAAACTGGCAATAAACTGAACCTTGACTTAGATGATGAAGTCCACACTCAGCTGCCCAGAATAAAACAGTCTTTTGGCAAACTCAGAGAGGAACACAGGGAGAAAGGAGGAGGGGCTTAGGATTTTAGCTGGCCCTTTTGGATCTTGGAAAAACAGAGAGGAGGGTCATCTGGGCTCTTCTCCATCGCTTTGTAGATCTACCAGGTTCTTGCCCTACTATCTGACTCCCTAGTTTTTGCTAATAATAGAATAAATTATGTAATCATTACCAAGAACAGTACAGCAAGACCGGTGGTCTTTCCAGAGTCCATCCAGAGAAAGGTTGCACCGCCATCTATGAGAAGCCCTGCCAAGACGCCCTAAGTCTAGCCTGTGTCATGTAGGCTCCACCAACAGCTCGTCTTAGAAGAGAAGAAACAGAGATAGACGTGTTTCCATGACTTCTTTCTTTGCTGTGTGGCTTTGGACAAGGCACTTACCCTCTCTGATTTTACAAAGTTATTCGACTACCACTGCGTTCCTGTCACCAACTCTGAAAAGGAGAGTTCCTGGAGCCTACAAGTACTCACAAACAGCCTAGTTTTTTGGATTTTTAAAAAAATTATCATTACCTTCATCCTCACTGTGTATGCTATTTTTACATCTGTTCAAAGAGCTGTGAGATCTCATCGCACATTTTTTAAAAAGGCTGGGCTAGAAGAAAGGAATGTAGAAAGGAATGAATAAATGAATGAATGAACGAACATGTCAATCACCCAGGGAAAGGACTGGCTGGAATGCAGAAGAGGGCAAAGGGTATGAACAATAGGTTTGGGAACAGAGGGAGTCGGTGGGTACAACAGAAAAGATGTTCAGTCATCATAACCATATAACTGCCACTCAGCTGGCATTTCCCTCTCCTTCCAGGGCATGAATCAGGGAGCTGTTTCTATGCCACTGCCTGGTGATGCCGGTGGAAATGTCAATGGATCATAATTGGTCCATAAATGGACCCCACAGCACAAGTTATCCATCTCAAACTCCAAGGATGCTTTATAATCTTTTTAATTTGTGGCTCATTTAAGAACTTATCACAGATAACAAGCCTAATAAACCTCAGATTAAAAGGACTCAAGACGGAAATCATGCAGTCTCCCATGTGACGGGTGGCAGCCACTGGACCTTTGAGACAATCATAGCAACTGTCACCAGGGAGACAGCTGCAGGAAGGCCCAGAGTCACCGTGGTGACAGTTGAACACAAACGGCCTTTCCCGGCTCAGCTGGGGTGGAGGAGAAGCACATCCCGGGGTCATGTACCAGCTCTGCTGCTCACTGGCTCTGTCAGCACTGCATTTCGTCTCTGCTTACATGAGACACATCTGGGCAGTCACTGCCTTGAGGGCCATTCCATAGATGAGATGACAAAGGCTCATGGAGATTCTACCTCCTGCTTTCCCCAGAGAACCTGGGATTCAAACTTAGGGTCACCAGGTTCCACAAGCTTACTCCACAGAGCTGAGAGGTGAGATTCTGATGTATCCAGATGAGCAAGTGAGCAGTGCACACACTCACTCACATGCACCAAGGTGGCTGTCTGCCTGACTGCAGTCCCTCGGGCTCATCAGCTTGCATCTGGAAATTACAAAGAGAACTCTGTGGTCACACT
This sequence comes from Chionomys nivalis, assembly GCF_950005125.1. Lineage (NCBI taxonomy): Eukaryota > Metazoa > Chordata > Mammalia > Rodentia > Cricetidae > Chionomys > Chionomys nivalis. The sequence continues at coordinate 3,511,786 of NC_080105.1, read as the reverse complement.
CTAGTCAGAGAGTCTCTCTTTGACTTCCCCACAGCTAATTAGAATTATATGTCTACTTCATGCGAACATGAAGACTACAGCCAGGCAGTCAGGAGGCCTGGCCCCAGCACTCCACACTCACATTTAGCAAAGAGATCATCAGGTTCTTTATACAGTGTCTACTCACAGCCCTGGAAAAAGACTGGAGGATTTTGAACATATTCAACCCAGCATAGCCGTGTAAAGCAGGGAACTGATAAATATCGGAGAACAAAGGAGTCAACATGCCAATGCTCGGCTTACAGAGCCCAGGGGTTAACTTAGGTGCCTTCTTCTGCCTACAGCCATACCACCCTGGACAAACCTGGTCTCATACACCTCTATCACTCTCAACTTTGTTTTTGAGACGGAACTTCTCATTGAACCTGGACCTATCCATTTGGTCAAGAGTGCCTGGCCAGAAACCCCCAGGAATCCTCCTGTCCCTGTCAACCCATCCCTGGGGTTATAGGCACATGTAGACACAGCCACCCTACTATGAACATACATTGAGAGATATCTGTGAGAGTTTTCAAGAAATCTGTGGAAATGTATAATAGCCCATTTGGAAAGACCTGTGTGTGGTGCCTATGAGAACACCACGGGAGCCCTGTCAGGATACCTGCAGGGGGTCTCTAGAAACCCCATGGGGAAGCTGCTCAACAGCTGTGAGAATAGTTGTTGGGAGTAGAGCTGAGGAAGAGAACCAGAGAGTAAAGTGTTTGTTAAAATCACAAGCGTGAGTTCAGATTCCCAACACCCATGTAGAGAGCCCGGCGTGGTGGTACAAAACCCATGATGCTATACTGAGGAAGAAAGGCAGAAAGATTGCTGGGGCTTGCTGGCCACTTAGTCTGGTCAAACTGGTGACCTCCAGGTTCAATGACAGACCCTGTCTCAAAATCTAAGATGGGGAGTGATTGAGGAAGACACTTAACATTAAACTCTAGCCTCTGTGTCAAGCACACACATACACACATAGACAGACACACACAGCATACACAAACACTCAAATATATATAAATATATACTACAAAAATTTCTGTGAGAATACTTGTAGGGAGCAGTGGAAACACATGTGACAGCACCTGTGAGAATCTGTGGTTGACTGCAAAATACCTTGAGGTGTCTCTGTAAGAATGCATGTCGAATGTCTTTGAGAACACTGTATAGGAGTCCTTACTGGGATCCTATGCGTACGCATGTAGAAAGCTGCTTTCCGTGAGACCACCACTGTGGATCTGATCATGAAGGAACAATGTGGTAGCACATTAAATGAAGTCGAAATAACTTCAGCTAAAATGTTTCTCAAAGTACATTTTACTAATCTCCCAAGAAGGGCTTAAAAAAAAGCCCAAGTATTGCATCCATAAGATGCCTAATGTTAAACAAATACAGCCTCCTGGTGAGTCCTCTAACCCAGCTCAGCAGGAAAAACGTAGCCTGAATGGCTAAAAGAGTGAAGGAAATTCACAAGTAGTTGAATAAAAGCCAATTCTATGTTGGGAGGTCATCTGCCAAAATGATGATCAGGGGACTTAGAGCAACTCATTGTGAGCCACATTTCCTTTTAGACTCATGAGGCTGATCCTGGTTTGTGACAATAAAACCATGTCATGTGCAACATCTGTAGCGAGCTGCGTGAAGCCACGTCTGATAATCAGCTCCTAATTATGGCTAAGACCTGACTTATGCTGTGATCACGCAATGATTGTCAGCTGCTGGCATATGCATGGACCTATGAGCAGTGCCCACCTGGCAATCCGGGATTGGTAGCCCATGCCTATTTAAGGGTTGGGAGAGGTTTGCCCAAAGAGAGAGGAAAAGAGAGAAGTGAGAGGGAGAGTGGGAGAGAGTGAGAGTGAGTGAGAGAGAGGAGAGAGAGAAAGGGAAAGAGAAGGAGAAAGAAACTGTAAAAAGGTCCTGAATAAACTGCTTAGCAAGAAGAGCTCCGGTGTCACGTGTTATCCTTGCAGGACGAGGTAGAGCGGTGACAGACATCGTTCTTAAAAAACAAAAACCTAGCCGGGCGGTGGTGGCGCACGCCTTTAATCCCAGCACTCGGGAGGCAGAGGCAGGCGGATCTCTGTGAGTTCGAGACCAGCCTGGTCTACAGAGCTAGTTCCAGGACAGGCTCCAAAGCCACAGAGAAACCCTGTCTCGAAAAAAACCAAAAAAAACAAAAAAAAAAAAAACAAAAACAAAACAAAACAAAAACCCTGCAGTTTATTTGCTCTCACTCAGAATCAAAACAGAGGTCCAGGCCAATGCACCACGTTCCATTCAACCCCCTTCCTCTGGCTAGAGCCCAGCCCAGTCTTAGTCCAGCTAAGTTCCTCCTACTTGGAACTGTGTTTAACACCTGCATCTGCCATCAAGTCTAGAAACCAAAACCTGCTTCCCCAGAATCACCAAGTACAAATGGCTGCATGTCAGAGACCATCAGGGCGCCCAGGAATGCAGAGATCGGCCAATGTTCAACCTATAGATGCCAAGTGGCCCACAGGGGTTGCAAACTGGTGGCCTGCTGATGGAAGACAGCCCACAGATGGCTTTTATTTGGCCTGCACGGCATTTAAAAACTCAAAAGCATTCACATTAAAAAAAAAAAGAAAGGGAGGAAGGAAGGGGGGAGGGAGTGAGGAAGGGAGGGAGGAAGGAAGGGAAAGAGAGACCAAAGAAGGAAGGAAGGAAGGAAGGAAGGAAGAAAGAAAGAAAGAAAGAAAGAAAGAAAGAAAGAAAGAAAGAAAGAAAGAAAGAAAGAAACGATAATCAAGATTCTTCCCGCTGGAGGCTGGAGGCGGAGGCTGGAGGTTGGACACTGATGAATCTGACACGCCGGCTGGGTTTCCAGGTGGCAGCTGTTAGCAGGACCTAAGATCTTCAAGCTCTGTTCACCACAGACCCACCCAAACCTTCTCAGTTCTCACTCATGCATGTCCCCCACCCCTGTTACCCTGGTCTCTTCCCTGAACTCCCCCTCCCAAGGTGTGATTTTATAAACTGTGAAGTGCTCATTTTTGGGGGGATGCTAATGTTCTGCATTTGGGGGAAGATACCAGATGGGGGCGGGGCGAGTAGTTGGAATGTATTTCCTTTACACACATCCCTTTTCTTTCCCTGACCGCAGATCTGGTTCCAGAATCAGAGAGCCAAGCAGAGGAAGCAGGAAAAGGTTGGAAGCATCAGTGCATCACAGCAGCCTGGTGAGGCCAGCTTGACCCTGCCCTCAAACAAGGACATGGTTGTGAGTAGTGCTGGAGAGACAGTCGTCTGGGTTCATCTCACCCCAGCCCTGCTGAGAGGGAGCCTTGGGGAAGGTGCCTACAGTACTGAACACAATGCGATTCCTTCCAAAAATAGGAAGGCCAAGGAGATGCCTAAAAGAGGGGATCTGGAACAAGTGTCTCGCTAGCTGGCTCTCCCTGAGTGACAGAGTGGTATTGTCACCTGTACAAAACTTCACAGTTCACAAAACAGAGTCACAGGGTAAAGCATAGAACATAGGGGTTGGGCAGTCAGCTCTAAAGTAGACTGTTCAGTGTCAAATCTCAGATCAAATCCCACATCACAGTGTGCCATAGAAAAGTCACCTTGCTCCTTAGAGTTCAGTACAAAAGTTTTGACCAGGATGAAGTGACTAAGACCTGGAATCTTCTATTCATGGTCTGCTACTGAAGAAGTGACTCTCTGAGGAGTAAGGTGACAGCCTAGACACATGGCTGCTATCCATGCTGTGAGGTTAGGTCCAGGTAGGTATGCTGAAAGTCCCAGGAGGGCAGGACCAGCTGCCACACTACCCACCACCAGCTCCTTGAATCATGGAGGCCCCTAGGAAGCAGCAAGAACAGTTCTTGGTCAAGGTTAGGACTCATCGGTCCCCTCTGATCTTTCCTGACAGGGTCCTGTGCTGACACCTACTGCTCTGCCCTTGTTGGTGCCCCCCACGGGTTGCTACCCACACTCTCAGACTCAGCTCACTTCAGCCTGGTTCCCTGCCCAGATCACCCTTGTCCCATGGCACCCATGGGATCTGCAGCCCTTGCCTGGCTATCCTACCCAACAGCCTTGTGTTCCTACCCTCATCCTGCCCCCTCCATACCCCAAGTGGGGCAGCGTCTGTGCCACTTCAACATAGGGGCTGGTTGCTCTTTTCCCAAGCAAGCTACTCTATTCTCTCAGTGATAGCAGACAACCCTGGACCTCAGAGAAAATCCCTCCCCAATCCATCAATGGCCCACAGCCCGGGAAGCTACCCAGAGCTTGCTATTGGAGACTGCATTGGCATGGCAGCAAAAGACAACACACCAGCCCAAGTCATTGTCCTAGTGCAGAAGCCTGGCTGCATGAGGGCTGGGGATGAACTCCAGAATAAGACACTCTCCATTCACCCCTGTGCTTCCTCTAATGGCTGTCCACCTCCAGCTGGTCAGTCTCAGTACCCCCTGGACTGAGTACCCCCTGGACCTCATCTGTAACAGATTCCTTCTGAGAACCCTTTTCTCCCTTACTTTGGGGAGAGGAGTCCTGGGAAACACAAGATGTGGGAAGGCCCAGGAGGGGCTACACATCCATGCACCCATCCATGACATCTGTACTGACCACTGAGCATTGTACACTTGGAAACAGATGTGGAGCTGAACAGATTGAACTCTGCCTGGGTCAGCTGAAAGATGATGCTGACCTCTGCCTGCATCAGATGGCGGTGACCTTGCACTTGGCTCCTGTCTAGCACATGACTATTGACTTTGGTATGAAAAATCTCAGAATGAGAGAAAAAATAGAAAAAAATGTTTTTAATTTAAAACAGAATTTCGTGTCTATCATTTGTTGGTCTGGAAAGCATAACCTGTCCGCACTGGAATTACTGAAGAAGAAGACAGCAAAGCTCTCTGAGCACACAGGGCCCAGCTAGCCTGCCTGGCTCTGTTCTGAAAAGCCCTTGGCGCAGCTCTTGGTTTCTTTGCAGGGTTGCTACCTACAGGTAGCAACCCCTTTGGCAAACCTCTATCTCCAAAAATATTTACAGTAGCAAAATTACAGTTATGAAGTAGCAAAGAAAATAGATTTATGGTTGGAGACCCCCATAACATGAGGAATCGTATGAAAGGGTCACAGTGCTGGAAAAGTTGCCCTAGACAGACCACATGTCCTGCCTGAGTCTAGTTTTTCTTGTCTCTAGGAGAAAGGCAGTGACTCCCACCTGGTGTGTGAAACACAGCATCCAGGAGACATTGGGAGGAGGGCACTGCCCCTTAAAAGCCTGAAAGTTGGGCAGACACTGGAATGATGTTAGCATTTCATGCCTGGGCAGGCCATGGCTTGATTCCCCATCCCAGGAGGTTTCTAGTCCCAGGGAGACCAGGGAGACCTCCTGCTGGGCTTGCTTTCTGCCCAGAAATCTCAGAGGCTTGTGGTTGCTGCTCCCCTCAGGTAGGCAGTTGGGGTTGAACTCTGTGTATAGCTCCAGAGTAAGTTCTAGAAAATTTATTCTGAATCAAAAAACACCTGAAATCTGCATGAGCCCTGACCTACCACAGAGTTAGGCCCAGAGTTGGGAAGACTAGGTCTGCATTCCTCTGATTAGTCTCGGCCTCAGTTTCCTCGTCTGTAAGTTAGAGATAGCAGCACCAGCTCTGCCCTGGGGAATCCAGGACACCAGAAGTACAGAGCACAGTTCCTCTACTGAGAAGTAGTCAGCCACTCTGAGCCCTTCAGACCCGAACCTGACACACAGGAGAAGGTTGGGGACAGATGAAGAAACACAAAAGAAAGTTAACTCAAAGGCTCATGATTAGGCAGCCTTCTGTGCTGTGTGCCTGTGACAAAATGCCCGAGATAAACTGTTTAAGAGGAGAAAAGGAGCTGGAGGAGTAGGTACAGGTCCTGGTCCTCCACCCCCAGTGTCCTACGTCCTCTTTGCCACAATAGGAATATTCCCACCCCTGAACCCTGGAGCGGGAGGGAACGGTTCATGTCGCGTGGACTCCCTGGTGACTGTCACCACTTCCACCCTGAGACGGGCTGCCAGCTTAGCTTTCCACAGTGTGGCATATTCGTTGATAAAAATAACATATTCGGGCTGGACAGATGGCTCAGAAGAGCCCTGACTGCTCTTCCAGAGGTCCTGAGTTTTTTTTTTTTTTTTTTTTTTTTTTTTTTTTTTTTTTTTTTTGAGACAGGGTTTCTCTGTAGCTTTTTGGTTCCTGTCCTGAAACTAGCTCTTGTAGACCCTGAGTTCAATTTCCAGCAACCACATGTTAGCTCACAGCCATCTGTAATGATATTTGGTGCCTCCTCTGGCCAGCAAGCAGACAGACAGAACACTGTATACATAATAAATAAATCTTTTTTTAAAAACAAGTAACAGTCTAGGACGGCTTAAGAAGGTGTCCTGCCCCTTCCAGTGGACCTGAGTTCTATTCCCAGCACCCAATTCTAGTTGTTCACAGCCACCTGCAGTTCCAGGGATCTGACACCTGTTCTGTCTTCCAGAGGCCCTCTCCAACATGCGGCTTGTACTCACAGACACACATATACAAACACGTAAAAATACAATATTTTAAACAACGGGATGTAGTGGGATCTCGATGGTGAGAGCACTGGCTGCCCCCTATGCAGAGGAACCAGGTTCAGTTACAGCACCCACATGATTCACAGGTGCCTGCAACTCCAGGGCTAGAGGATCTGGTGCCCTCCTCTCGCCTCTGTTGGCACTTACATGCACACCACACACACACTACACACACACACACACACACATGTGCAACCAAAGGCACCCATATAAAAAAAAGTAAAAAATAAAAAAGAAATGTGCCAACCTGTCTCCAGGGGCTGCTGCAAGAAGGCTGGTTGGTTCGTGCCAGCGATGTTTGTTGAGTGACTTAATGAACAGGATCCAAGGGTAGATACCTTGGATCACTGCACAGGGTCTCTTCTGAGCCTCCGCTCGATGCTCACCTTTTGTCTCCTGACTCCCCTAGGAACTCCCACTCCCAGGCCAAGGCTGAGGCAGCACTCATGGCCGCTCACAAAGCCCAGAAGGAAGCGCGGATCACCAGGATCACTGCCATAGAGTTCTTGCCTTCCTTCCAGCACAGGGAAAACGGTGACTTATGCCTGAGCTGGTGGCTGTAAGGGGCAGGGGCTGGGCAGCGGTTCCCAGTGCCACCTGGGGCTGATTACCAGTGACATCCCTTGTTGAAGCCTATTCAGCAAACGCATGGGTGTGTGTGTGGATGTCAGTGTCTTGATTCCAAGCCCCCAGCAGTGTGGACACTGCCACTCCTGGGTCCCTGGTATGATTCTATAGCCATCTGCCATGGTGGCTTTGTGCCCACTGTAGCAAGGGTGGCTGGAGGGTGCTGAATCTAGTCTCATTCAGCAATTATTGTTGCTTGTTTCTAGTACAAGATTTTATTCTGTAGCCCAGACTGGAACATCGCAATCCCTCTGCCTCCTCCTCCTCTGTGCTGAGTTTTATTTAAGCGTCATGTGTACTCAATGAAGTGCAGATATTCACTTAAGGCCAGTGGCTTCCAGGTTAGAGAATCTAATGAGTAGGAACTTGCGGTGCGTCCTTTGGAAGTCACTGCCCTTCCGGTCGGGGAGCTGTGTGAACACTACATGGAGGCACAGAGCCTCCTCCGTGGTGGGACAGTCAACTGCCACGGGGATTGTGTTGTGCACACCTCAGAACACCCAGCTCTGTCTTACATCTCTCCAGCTTCATTGGGAAGGATCCTGTTCCCACAGAGCCAGAAGGCCGCATTGAGGTCACGATCCCTCCTGTCTGCTCCCAGCTACTCTATACTAATGGTCAGGATAGAAAGATGAGGGAGGCTATGGACTCAGGTGTGCCATGCCCATCTGGGTTCCCACAGAGTCGTGAAGAGACCTTTGGGTTCAGGCTGAGGGTTAAAGCTCACGTAGAGGGACTAGGCCTAGCTAGGTCAAATGAGTCTTGCTGTCTGCTCTGCCTGCGGCTCTGCCCAGGACCCACTCTGGTACCCAGCTGTGACCACCACCTCCTCTTCCAGGTGTTTCTGATGTAGAGGGGGAGGTGGCCATCAACCCTCTGCATAGTCTTCTCACCCAGCTGCTCCCAGCTTAAAGAGAAAGTCAGGAAACGCCGCGGTCCCCAGTGGAGGACCTGCCCATCTGAGACCTGAGACTGAGAGTTAGATCATTGTCTAAGTCGACGGGCCACAAGCCCACATTCAGACTGCTCGGCACCTGACTGACCCCACGCCAGATGATCCCCATGTAGAATATGGAGATGGACAAGTGTGCTAATAACTCCCATGGGTCCTCAGGTCCCAGCCTTGAATGCTGCTGATTCCTTCCTGGGGTCCTACTGTACTGCCCAAGGAGCTTTGGTTGGAGGGAGGGCAATACTGTCTGGGGCGCTTGGATGCTCTGAGAAGCTTGGGCAAAGCCCACAGAAGCCAGCCCTGGCCCCAGCTGGACTTTGGATTCCTGATTACCAGATGTCAAGAAGCCAGACATGTGTCTTTACGCTCGTGTATGGGGGCCTTGGAGCACTCAGCTGGCGGGTCCAGAGTGCTGCTTCTGCAGGGAGGCCTCGGCTGAGATTGACTGACTCTCTGTCCAGCCTCCTTGAGAAACATCTATGAGGGAGGCCTCAACCCGCAGTACCTCAGCTGCCCCTACTGGGATGGGACCAGACCATGGGACTTGGCTGATGCAGGACCCCTTCCTGGCTGTTGCTCTCTGTGGTCTCTGGTCAGGCCTGCTGCCAGGGAGGCTGCCATGGCACCCTTAAATCCCTTCTGGGGGCCACTTGCCCACATCAGGGCATTTCCTAGAATACATTATCGGCCAGTGGGGTCCATGCTAGAAGGGGACTGGGTGCTGAGTCCCCCTCCCTGGTCCTCAAGGCTAGCAGCTGTTGTTTTCTCTTACAAAGATAAAGTTTCTGACTGCCTGAGGTCTTGTGAAGATGTGGCAGAACTGACATTTACAAGGGGTCTTGTTGCACAAGCTCTGGCTGTCTCTGGTTCTAAAAACATTACCAAAGTGCTTCAGGGCAGAAGGCTACCCTCCTATGGGCTGGCTGTTTGGGGGAGACCCTGCTAACCAGTCCTTCTGAGACTGCCTGAGGCCACTGAGATGGAAGGGGGGGTACAGGATGGATCAGAGCAGAACCCACGATACCCATCCCTAAAGCCTGTGTATCCATGTACCTAGGACACAGGCTGGAGAGAAGTACCGGGATTATGTTGCGGCTGCCGCAGGTTCTTTCTTGGTCTTCCTAATGGTCTTCCAGGGAGCACATGCTTTGCTGCTAATTTTACCTGAAAATGACCTCTGTGGCGCTGCCAGCCAGGCATGAGCTTCCCTCTGAGGTGCTGCTCTAATGGGCAGGCAGCCTCACCCCTTGTGAGGAAGGCCACCGGGCTACCCCACGTGCAGGCTCATGCCCTGATTTTCTAGGTCCCTGATGTCCACCAAGGGACTCTAGTGACAAGAAGTGCCTAGTCCTACCAGTCGGCCTTGCTGGATGACCCAATCCACACTGGCACAAGGCCTCTTGGCAAATGGGCTCCCTGTAACCCCATGTACTTTTGTCTCCCACCCAAGGGCTTGAGTACCAGAGACCAAAGCACCAGATGTCTTGTGATGACATCGTGGTGCTCTCCACCAGGACACCCCCGCAGCAGAGAGCTCTGAGCTGTACCGCAAGGGCACTACCCCTTCTGAACTGACCTCAGATGACAGCCCCGTGCAGAGCTTTCCCGCCAGCTCCATGGCCACCCTTCCGCTAGCTCCTGCCTCCAGGAACAAGATGGCCCACTTCTCCAGGCAGGTCTCTCTGTAGATGAGCGAAGTGGGAACATCCAGATGCTCTTTGAGGGCCATGGAGGGGGCAATGCCTGCAACAGCTGGGGTGAGGAGAAGGCTGGGGCCTCTAGGGGTGTCCATAGTGGTGCCCTGTGCAGTGGCCAGCCCACTGAGGACTTCTACACCTGAGGCTTGGGCCACAAGCAGCCTGGGAACCCCAAGCCCCGGGAGCGGCAGACAGAGTCCCCCACCACTTTGTTGTGGACTTCTCACCACCGGGCAGGCAATCCCTGTTCTGGGGTCCCCAAACTGTCAGAGCCAGATGAGGAGCAGCTGAGCAACTACAAGCTGGAGATGAAGCCCTTGCTATGGATGGGCCCCTGTCCACCGGACACGCACTCCCGGAGATGGCATCACGGTCGGGGTGCTGGGGGCTACCAGCGGTCCAAGGACAAGGGCTTTGGGCTGCAGAGACTGAGGTCTAAGTCTCAAAATAAGGAGAACCTCAGGCCAGCCTCATGGCCTAGTGGGCAGAACCCATGGTGCAGAAACTAGAGAGCCTGAGGCTGGGGGCCGGCCCAAGTCCCATCTGCTGCATTGGGACTTGACCTTCTCCCCACCCCAGAAGTCCCTGCCTGATGAGGAGACAGGGGACGAGCTCAAGTCCAGTATGGTAAGTGCTGCCCGCCTTTGCAGGACAGAGGCAGTGGGACCCAGGGCCACCTCCTGGTCACCCTGCTTTGTGTGCATGTCCTCTCCAGGATTGGGGTGCTGCTAGTGTGGGCATCTACAGGTAACAGAGATATGTCATAGGGGTCACACTTACTTTAGTCTGATCTTTGAGAAGGCTCCCTCCTGGAATCGACCCTTTAGGAGCAGCTTGGGCGCTCTCAAAAGCTCCTGGAGGGCAACTAACTGGTCTGCCTGGGAGGGCATCTTGCCCCTAACTTGTTCAGACTTGCCTGTTGTCGGTGGCTTGTGCTCTGGACCTGGACTAGAATAGAGCTGAGGCCCCTCTGTCCAGACATCTTTTCTCCCCCCGAGCATCTTGCTGGTTAGGGTTCAGCTCCCAAGAAGATGATTCACACGTGGGACAGTGGGGTGGAACCCTGCAAGCCTGCCCTGCAGCCAGGCCCTAAGGTCTCCCCTTCTATAGGTCTGTATTTATCCAAGCAGTTGGAGGTTGTTAGGAAGCCATAGCATTGAGGTTCCTGGGCCCTCTGACCTTTGGAGGTTTATCATGTCCCATGAGGTATAGGTCAGACTCCCAAACGAGATCCCCGAGAACAACTCTTTGCCTGGCCAGACACCCCATTGTCTTCTTTCCCTGCCCTAGTATGGGCCTTTTGAAGGAAAACAGCAGCCTCCCCTGGGCCAGAGAAGGTGGGATATTTACAGGGCCTCCTGGGATCGCTAAGACCACAGCTGGCTCCGTGACAGAAGGCGTAGGAGGGATGATGACAACACAGAAACCTGGTGCCCTGTGTACCAGCGGCCTCAGCAGACAGGGCCCCGTTTACCTGCTATGGCACAGATGACCACCCTCCGGTGCCTTGGCTTTATGTGGCAAACTGGGTTTCTGAGTATCTGGTTGTGTGTGCAGAGGTTGGAAAGGAGACCCCACAGGAGTGATCTGTGGGATGTTATTTGTATGGGTCCCACACAGAGACCCATAGGGACCCTCTGCGGGGTTCTCGTTGTTGCAGGGGCCGGTGTCCATCTCAAGGGACCTGGGGATGTTGTGATTTCATCTGACAGCCCCAGTAGTCACTAGCCCCAGGTGAGGTGTTTTCTGTGGTCCTTGGTTCTCCTTGAAGTCACCGCTTATCTGTCTTTCTCATCGCTGCGATTCTTTTTTTTTTTTTTTTTTTAATTTTCGAGACAGGGTTTCTCCGTAGCTTTTGGTTCCTGTCCTGGAACTAGCTCTTGTAGACCAGGCTGGCCTCGAACTCACAGAGATCCACCTGCCTCTGCCTCCTGAGTGCTGGGATTAAAGGTGTGCGCCACCACCACCCGGCTACATCGTTGTGATTCTAAGATGTCTCCTCTGCTCTGGCTGCTGCTGGGACCACAGCACTAGCTTGGGCCTCAACCTGCTGGCACACAACCTGCTCTGCAGTTGTGCGCATATGCAGAATGTGTGGCTATTTCAGGAGCAGCACAGCAGTGGGCAGGGGGTGGGAGGTTCAGGAGTAGTTCTATATTTAGCCCACATCACCGTGTCGGCTTTTTTGGGTGCTTTAAGACAGAGCCTCTGGCTGGGAATGTATCTCAATGGTAGAGGGCACTTGCCCAATGTACATACAGCCTAAGTTCAGGCCCCAGCACCACTGAACAGGAAAAGCAAAGTTTTAGCCACACCCATAACCACAGCACTCTGGAACTTGCTAAGGAGGAGCACCAAGAGGTCATCTCAGCCTGGGCTACATAATATGGATGTCTTTAGAGAGAGCACAGCATGGGAGATGCTATGTGAGCCTCAGGGCATGAGTTTGATCCCTGGATCAATGTTTTTTGGTTTTATTTTTTAAAACTTCGGCCACAGTGGCTCATGCTTTATAACCCCAGCAGGGGGACAATAGAGACAGGCAGATCCTCTGAGGCTAGTTGGACTAGCCCACTTGGTGAGCTCCAGGCCCGGGAGTGCCTATGTCCAAGTAGAATGAGGTGGGAGGCTCCTGAAGAAACCTGGGATTGTCCTCTGACTTCCATATGCGCAAGCATACATGTTCACCCATGCCTACACACATGTATACATGTTCAGGCATACAATACATGCATGAACATCCACAGAATGCACATCCACATGCACAACCAAAATCAATACGCAGAGTTCCCTAGATATGCAAAACATAGGGACTCGCCACAGGCTGGCCTTAAGTGTGGTGTGGGAAAACCGGAGGCTTACAGTGCAGGGTCCCTTTACCCTAGGGCTTCCTGCTGGGGTGAGTGATCTGGGACATTCTTTTACTGCTCGAGGCCACCCGCACTCCGAGGGTAGAAATTGAAGAAAGAGCTCCAGCCCCACTCTGTGATCCCAACATCCTGAGAAAGTGGGCAGGGTCTCAGGAGGTTGGCTGTCAGGCATCTCAAGACCTAGATGAGAGGCAGGCGGATCTCTGTGAGTTCGAGACCAGCCTGGTCTACAAGAGCTAGTTCCAGGACAGGCTCCAAAACCACAGAGAAACCCTGTCTCGTAAAACCAAAATAAATAAAAAATATAAAAGACCTAGATACCTAGATGTTCCCTCCCAGTACAGTATGGCCCATCCTGTGTTCTGGTCTGGGAAGGTGCCTTCTGATTGGTAGCATCACCACTTCCTTCAAGTTGTCTGGCAGTGGCAAATGGGTAGGAGAGACCCAGGGCTCTGGCTCATAAAGTTCCTGGCCCTGGTGAACTCTGTGGTCCTCTCTACACCTTCCAAGACCTTAGAAGCCTCACACTCCTCTGAAGTGATGGGCAGAATACGAGTCGCCTGATCTAGACTTACCATTCCCAGGAGCAACTACGGACGACTCCTGGTGGTCAAGTCACTTTGTTGATGAGTATGGACTGGCTCCAAAGCTGTCCTTCACCTCTGCCCTGTGACACACCTATGGGCCTGGGGCTCGACTAAACATCCCAGAAGGATGTGGAGCAGTGGGCTGGCATCGGGGCAGGACCTACCCTTGACCAACTCTAATGTTAAGGCCTTTTCCACTTCCTTGCAAGGCTGGCTCAGCCAAGATGTCATGTAAGTCCTTGTCATAAAAACACTAGAGTTCAAAGGTGACTCTACCCTAGTAAAAACAAGGCCCTGCAGGCCAGGCAAGCCTTCTTGTCCCCTCCTGCCACGCAGAGCCTGGGTCTCCATCCAGTCTTCAGAAAGGTGGTAACAGGACAATGGACTGGGTTGCTGGACCCAGGCAGGACTGACTGTTGTTACATGATTAATAAAAACCCAGGGACAGAAATTGGGGTTCAACCTGAAAACCAAAAAAGTAAAACAGCCAGTCACTGGCTCTTACCTTGACCTCAACCTGAAATGGCAATCCTGCCTCCAGGAATCTCAGAGTGAGAGTGTGTGTGAGAGCTGTCTCCTCCCGTTTTATAATCCTCTCTAGTTCTAGGATTAAGGTTTCTACGGCAAGCTAGTGTGTCTACAAGGATTAAAGGTGTGTGTCACTCTGGCCTGGTCTGTAAGTCTGGCCAGTATGGCTGCTTTACTCCCTGATCCTCGGGCAAGCTTTATTTATTAAAATACAAATGAAATGCCACTACCAAATACTTGGATTTTTTTTTTTGTTTTTTTTTTTTTTTTTTTGAGACAGTTTCTCTGTGTAGCTTTGGAGCCTGTCCTGGAATTCACATCGTGGACTATGCTGGCCTAGAACTCAGAGATCCACCTGCCTCTGCCTCTGCGCTGGGGTCAAAGGCATGCACCACCCCTGCCTGGCTCCCCAGGGAAATTTTTAAAGGCCCTTGCTTTGTTTTGGAGGTAGTTCAGTAGTGTAATGCACTTGTCTAACGTAATCATTAGCATCACAAAGTCAAACACACGTATTTAAGAAACCTTCTACTTAGCCAGCCATGTGGCATACACCAACAAACCCAGCATTCAAAAGGCTGAGCCAGGAGACTCAAGATTGAGTTCACCCTAGGCTCTCCAGCAAGAAATAAGGGGGAAAGCTCCCTGAAGCCTACAGTCTAGTTGAGCAAACTCCTTGGTCTATTATAAGCCAATGCCTCTGGCAGGCAAGGAGCACACCCCTTTCGTGTGTGTGCTTTACCATTCTTCCACGGGTCAAAGGCTATAGGGTCCATGGTTTGGCTGTGCCCATATCAACAATGCACTTAGGACTTCAGGCTTCCTAAAAGAGCCAAGAATGACTTGTGAAACAGTCATTACGCTTGGTTATGAGGCAAATATCAGAAAGCACATTCTGCTGGGTCTGAATCAGCACCATCCCCTGATAATGCCAGAGGCTGCTGAGTCTGAAACTGTCAACAGAGGCGCCTCTGACAGGCAATAAAGCACATAAATAATACCTTTCTATCCACCAAGGACCTGCAGCTGAAACTCAGGTGAAGATGGCAACCAAAGTCAGCAATGGTGCCGCACAACTTTAATCCCAGTGCTTGGGAGGGAGAGTCAGGTGGATCTCAGTGAGTATGAGGCCAGCCTGGTCTACAAGAGATAGTTCCAGGGCAGGCTCCAAAGCTACAGAGAAACCCTGTCTTAAAAAACCAGCTTAGGAAGAAGAAGAAAAAAGAAGAAAGGAGGAAGGAGGAGGAAGGAGGAAGAAGAAGCAAGAAGGAAGAAAGAAGAAGAAGAAGAAGAAGAAGAAGAAGAAGAAGAAGAAGAAGAAGAAGAAGAAGAAGAAGAAGAAGAAGAAGAAGAAGAAGAAGAAGGGCAAGAATGGCAACTCGGTCACAGGTGATGGTATGAGACTGCAATGCCAGCATTCAGGAGGATCGGGAGTTAAAAACACCTCAACATTCTCTCCAGTGACAGTCCCAAGGCCAGGAGACTGCTTCCTCATAATTCTGGTTTACTGCTTTATTAGTAGAGAGGAAAGGACCCTCACACTGTGGCATGCATAGCCCTGGCAATAGGGCTAGGGAGCACCCAAAGAAGATGAAATCACTAAGTCTGCTGGCAACTGGTCATTCTGCCAGGCTCCTCTCTGCAGTAATTCTCATTCAGAGACAGAAAGACACACAGCAGAGGCTCCCAGCAGAGAAGCAGGCACCAGCACTGCAAGCCTGGCTTCCAAGAACCATGAAGGTTCCTCCCTCCTCTGACCAGCTCTGCTATTTCTACATCCGTCTGGAACAGGGCCATCTCCTGGTCTTATCATGAGCGATCTCCATCAGGATCAGCGCTGGCTGCAGTAGCCCTGAACCCACACTGGAGGAAATGCATGGAGATGGTGACTCAGGCCTGACAAACTGCTCGCTGCTCACCATCCTAAACAATGCCTCCACTGAAGCCCTCACCCCACCACACAGGAAAGCACCCTGCTTGCTTCATCCATAACTCAATCCCAGTCAGAATCACAAGCTAAGGCCAGGGCTCAGGCTCCCATTCAGATCTTACCGAATCTGTTCCCAGGTCTCGGTGGCCAAGTGCAGGACCCAGAGGTCCTTGTAATGGTAGAACTGCTCGCCATCGGGAGATGCAAACTCCCCACCAAAGACCCACATCTGTCCACCACTCTGGGGCACCACCACAGCCTGTTAAAGGAAAGCAAACAGATTAGGTGAGCCATGAGACAGCACAGCTGGCCCCAGCACCATCCACCTAGAGTCTCAGGGACTCCCTCAGCCATTGTCTCCTAGAACAAACTTCCTGAGGCGTATTAATTATATTCAAGGATCTAATACATCCGTGTTTCCCTAGACTGCAAGACAGACACCTATTTACATTCAGATAACGTACTGTCGTATTAAATGAGCAGTTACTGCAACTTCTCATAGGTTATTAAGGAACAAATACCATTTCTGTTTATTAAATAAGCACAAAGAAGAGCTTCAGCGCTGTTTATTGTTAGTTATGTGTATGTGAGGTATATGCACATCAGAGTATGAGGTGTAAACATGCGAATCAAATGCATGTGTGCATACATAAAGCATATGTACTTGTGTTGAATATTCACAGGGGTGGACGGTGTACGCACATGTACATGTGAGGCATATACATGTGTGGATGTGGTATGTGGACATGTATGTGAGGCATATACACACTATGTGAGGTGTGTGACATGTGTATGATACATATGCACATGTGTATGTGAAAGGCATATACACATGGTGGATGTGAGGTATATTTACATGAGCATGTGTATGTGTGTAAGGTATATGCATAGTATGATTGTGAGGTATGTGGGCACGTACGAGTTCTAGTTCTATACAACTGTAAGGTATATGTGTATGCACACACACGTGTATAAGTGTGCAGGATATATACATAGTTGTGTGAGTGTCTGAGGTGTACACACACTGGGGGGCTGCACTCGCCTGTGTGTGGGTGCAGAGGTAGGAGGAGGATGCCGAGTGTCCTGTCTACCGCTCTCGTCTTATTCTTAGACAGGGTCTTTCACGGCACCTGGAGCCGGGCTTGTGTAGCAAGATCCAGTGATCCCCCACCTCGGCCACTGACAACACCAGGTTTACAGGCACGTGCCACCACTTCCATATTTTTACATGGATGCTGGGACCCTAACTCCGGTCTTCATGATTGTGCAACAAGAGAGCACTCTTATCCTCAGAGCCTGGAGACTCAGGGTGCACAGCCCCAGGGACTGGGGTAACATCTGTTGATGAAAACAGTCAAACACCCTGCTACAACTGATTCCTACAGCAGCCTCCCAGCTCAGAACAACCTCCTGGAATAAGAGCACAGGCTAAGGCTACTGTGCACCTCAGGGCAATCCCGACCACTCTCTCAAGAGACCAGGAGTCCTCGGGCTGGCCTGGCTGAAAGTCCCTTCCCTGGTCATTGTCTGCTCCCTCCCGTGTAACTGAAAGACCTCAGGCAGTTTCACCTGTACCCTCACTACTGCACTTGGCTGAAAACGAACTAACAACAACAAAACCTCAAAAACACATACACTGCATGTTCCCAAAAACCATGTGGACTGGCGGCAATAATCTTTCCTGCTAGCCTAAACAGAAGCCAAGCTGCTCCACACATACACAGAAGGTGCGGAGCAAGGACAGGCAGGATAGTCCTACCAACCTGCCCCATGCTATGTGATGCCAGGTATTTGGGTTCACTTGTAACTGCACTGAAACACAGGGGAAAAAAACATTAAGCATCAAAAAAGAAAAAAAAAAAAGAAAGAAAACTTAAGACCAGTGTCACAAACAGTCAGCATGTGTAAGATTCTGTACCCATTTCATCCCATCACCACCAAAACACAACCCAACACAGGTTTCTGACGTCAGCCTCACTCTTCTGTCAAGGAAGTCCAAGTGCTACCCAAGCCAGACACCCTCAGGACCAAACAAGGTACAAAGCAGGGAACTCCTTGGGAAGGTCAAATATTCTCACTGCTGCATCCCAGCACCCAGAGGGTACGCAGCAGACAAAGGGGCTCTAACCAAGACCCAGCTGCCAGCAAGGTGGTGCTTTCACAGGAAATACAGTGTATACTAATCTTTCCACTCATAGCTCACTGCTCACTGCACCAATGAAAATGCAGCTTTTCTGGGGGTGGCATAGGGAGTGGGTGGCACAGGTCTTTAATCCCAGCACTCAGGAGGCAGAGGCAGGCAGATCTCTGTGAGCTCGAGGCCAGCCTTGTCTATAAGAGCTAGTTCCAGGACAGGCTCCAAAGCTACAGAGAAACCCTGTCTCGAGAAAAAAAGGAAAAAAAAAAAAAGAAGACTGGAGAGATGGCTCAGTAGTTAAGAGCATTGACTGTTCTTCCAGAGGACCCGGGTTCAATTCCCAGCACCCACATGGCAGCTTACAACTGTCTGAAGATCTAGTTCCAGGGGATCTGACACTTTCACACCAATGCACATAAAGTTAAGTAAAAAAACAAAAAAAAAAGAAAGAGAGAGAGAGAAAAAGAAAGAGAAAGAACCCAGCTTTCACTGAAACCCACTGCAACTCGTCCTTCCTTTTCACGAGTGTTGTGATCTGTGCTCTTCTGCTGTGATGAAATGCAGAACAAACCAACTTGGAGAGAAAAGCTTTCACTTTACACATCACCTGGGGCAGCTAGGGCAGAAATTGGAGGCAGAAACTGAAGCAAAGGCAATGGAGGAGTGCGGTTTACTGCCTTTCTCCCCACAGCTTGCGCGTTTTCTTTCTTACATGACCCAGGGCCACCTGCCCAGGACCAGCATCAGCCATGGTAATCTGAGCCTCCTACATGAATCATTAATCAAGAAAATGCCCCACAGATGTGCCCACAGGACCTCAACTGAGGCCCCTCCTTTCCAGGTGACTCTAGTTATGTCAAGTTGACAAAATCAACCAGCACAATGGGAACGCACCTGACTATTAATTACTCTGGGGACAAACCATCCAGTCAACAGCCAAACACAGCCCTCCCTCCCCTTTTGCTGACATCAAGCCTCATAGTCAGCTGCCTGCAGCCTGCAAAGTCCACACAGAAGAGCTGTCCCTCGTTCCACACCCACCTCCTCCCAGCACAGGAGAGCAAACTGTTCTGAGAAAGAACTGGGGTGTGAGACAAGGAGGAGAGCTACACCACAGTGCTCAGGGGTACCTGACACCTGGGAACAGCTTTCCTGAGAGGCAGAGCAGCTCTCACCTGCTCTCTATCTGCCAAAAAGCTAATTATAAGCTTATACCATACAATTTATCCAAAGTGATTCTGTTCCTTCCACCATCCTGGAGGACCCACTCCTGAACATCGCACCTTGCTTTGGTTAGCAGCAGCCCAGCCCTGCAGCACACATGCTCTAACCAGCGGGTGCTGTTTGACACTGTCCTAACATGCAGCATTACACTCAATCATCACATTCATAGCAGGGGCTCACTCCCTCTCACAGGGGAAGAGACCCGTGCAATGAAACTCAGTAAGGTATCCAGGGAAGATGGCAGAGACCAGGTTGGCGGCTCCAGCTTCCTGTTCCGGCATGCAGGAGGTTTAAGGCAGGAGGATGCTAAAGCACAGAGTGAGACCCTGTCTCAAAGACCCAGACAGATGTAGCAGTAGGGAAGCAGGAAGTGACCTGTCATCTGTAGATAACTGTGACAGACAGTTCAGGCATTACCTGATGAGCACAGCACCTTGGAGGTGGGTCAGGGATGTCAACTTTCTTCCAGGTGTCCTTTCTGATACTGTAGACCTAGAGTTCGTCATACATGAAGGTCTGCAGGAAGGAAGTGACCATCAGTGCCACAAACGACACAGCAGAGAGCAATGCCACAGCGGTGAGTGCGGTCCACGGGGCTTACACACCAATCACACCAGTGCAGACAGCAATGGCACAGCAGTGAGTGTGCTCCAGCAAGCTTATACAACAATCACACCAGTGCAGACAGCAATGGCAGAGGTGAGTACGCTCCAGGGGGCTTATACACCAATGACACCAGTGCAGACAGCAATGCCACAGCGGTAAGTACCTTCCAGGGAGCTTATACACCAATCACACCAATGCAGACAGGCCATGTGTACGACCCAAGGCTGCCTGGGAGGACATGACAGATCACACCAGAGCAGACAGGCTTCGTGTATGCCCCAAGGCTGCCTGGGAGGACAAGACAGAGGCTCCTGACCTGCCACATGCTTAAGTCTCCATGAACTTATGAGCAGGTAAAACACTAATGGAAGACGCTGTGCATACCTAGCCCACCAATCTCCCCTCTCAGGCCAGCCCACCACAGCATGCTTTCCGAACACCAGTCACTGGCGGGCAGTCATCTAACACACCACCTTTTACAAAGCACTGCCACATCCCAGAACGAGGTTCTGAAATGACAGACATAACGGCGGTGGTATCAGCATCTTCTCACCTATCTAAGCTCAAAGCTCACAACAAAACCCTCGAGTCGGAACCAGCATCACCATGTCAACCGATGGCTCAGGCCCCAAGAGTCTGCAAGACTCATCACTCTCTAACATGAAGCTAGCTTATAAGTGGATGCAAACACAGAGAGTGAGCTGGACGAGGAAGGAAGACTTGGAACTTGTCACAGGCTACTGGAGGAGCCGGTGCTTTCAACTGCTTTCCTTCCACATTCCAAAACTCTGGGTTTTCTGGCACCACAATTTACTAACACTTTCTCTGCTCAGAACAACTCTGTGCACCCATACGTCCCAGTGGAGTTGGCTCTGCTGACGAGAAGAGACCAGGACCCCTGCAGCACTAAAGCCCCTGCTGCCAGTACCGGAGGGATCCTGATAATGGTCAAACACAGCCCCCATCAGGCTGGGGGTAAAGAAGGGAAGAGACAGGACAGGGCACATTTATAGCACCAATTTACATTCACTTCAAATGAGTCCTGAAAATGTTGGGAGAAAAAGAATAACACATGTGCCACATCCACGGCTGTTCCGCCTGTGTGACAAAATGCCTCTCAGGTGGTGGCCGTCTCAAAATGAGGGGCTCGTGCTTCCCGGAGCTTGGCCCCCGGTGGTTCCCTGGCAGTCTGCTCGAGTTGAGGTGCCTGATCAGCCTCAAAGATCTCGTTCACTTTGTTCCTGGCGATGGTTTCTTACATTGACTCTGCTTCTGTTCTATTTTTCTCTTGACAAAAACTTAATCTGTTCAAGGAACCAGGAAGCATCTCCAACGGCTCCTTGAATACGGAGGAACTGATGCGTCAGTTCCCTCCTTTGATTCAGGCCATTAATGTTATGATTAAAACTCCAGCTCGCTCTCTGGGGGAATTTATAGATACCCTAGAACAGAAAGAGCCCATGATAGGAGATTTGGTAGAATATGGGTAAATTATGAAGGAAAATGTATGGAATGGCATGAGTTACCATTTATGGAGAGGCTAGCCAGAAAGAGAAACCCCTGGTGCATTTTAGATAGGAAAGAAAGGCAGGCTATTCTTGATAACATGAAGTCAGTCATTCAATATTGGAACAAACCCTGGGGGTGGAATCCTGAAGAACGGTGTTTGGGTTACCTCAGTTACCTTGAGGGCAGATATGATTTAGGGCCATGAGGAAACACAGTTGAAGAATGGTGTTTGGGTTACCTTGGTTACCTTGAGGGCAGATATGATTTAGGGCCATGAGGAAGCACAGTTAGTTAGTGGTGTGAGACGAATTTCAAAGAAAAGCTCTGCCCACCTGGCCCTGACCACAAGACTTGCTGAGAATAATCAATTGTCTGTAATCATTTTTCTATGGAAACTTTTATGTCTGCCAACTTCCTTCTGTAATCTCTTAAAAGTGATGCTTGAATTTTAGTAAAGTTGCAGCAGATTCAAATCTAATTAGAGTTGTGTCTGTCTGTCATTCGCTGAATCCTGGGTTCTCCTAAGCCTTCACCCCTGTTCTCCCTCAGTCTTCGATCTCCAAGAGAGTCAGTCCGCGGAACACATGTACTTTATTTTTTGGCCATTGAAATATTCACCTCCAAAAAGAATTAATTCATCTTTCTCAGGGTGAGCAGACGGGGGGGGGGGGGGGGGAGGCATTTAACCTGCAAGACAAAAGCCACAGAGGAGCAACATCAGAGAACATAGCACCAGGCTAAGCACAGACTCCCCATCACATTCCCAAGGGGGCAGAAACCACGAGCTCTGGCAGCCCTTTGGCAGCACACCCTAGAGAGGTAAAGCCCATGTGTGAACCAGAGAGATTCAGGCTCTGGAGCATCCAATTATCTCATCCCAAAGAGTCCCTTCCTGGGCTTCCACTCAGGCAAGTTATGGTGGGATAAAATCAATTCCAGTCTGGGAAAATGAAGCACCCAGTTTACAACTAAACAAAATGGGGCTAGACGCTGAGAGGCTTGCACACTTTCCCTGCCTGAACAATACAGCTTATTACACACTTTCCCTACCCCAAATGACAGCCCACGAAGGCCCTCTCCTGATGATCCTGAGCTTCAGCTGAATGGCACAGACAAGTCCTAGGGGGCCATAAATCAAGTCAGAAAGGAATCCAATGTTAGAAGCTGAGGAAGCAAGCTGATGGAGACCCATGTTGTCTCCATCAACAAATTATACGAGTATATGAATTCTGCATACACTTGGGACCTTGCTCATAAGTTATAAATTCACTTGGAATGACAAATGTATTCTTTCTGTTTCATAAGCTTTGCACATGTAAATATAAAAGTATTAACAGCAAAAACCTGAAGTGCTCTTCAGTCTATGCCTGTGACACTCTTCAAATACTCACAAGGCAAAGGGAGGCTCACTGGGCCATGTCTCTGCAGCAAGAGCAGAATGTGAGACCGCCTCCCCACCCCTTCTGCAGAGCAGGGGATGACAGCCAGCTCATCCTACCATTTGGGAGGCATAGGCTGGCAGACACTGTGTTCTGGGGCAGCCTGGTCTACAGAGAGAGTCCCAGGACATCCAGGGCTATACAGAACCCCTGTGTTGAAAGCCCTCAGCTTTCCCCCACAACAGGAGACACAAAGCTTTCTCACTTACTGTGGCGTGGGTGGACAAGATGGCGCCTCTGTGACCTGGGTCTTTTTGGCATCCAGGATCTGGAAATGGGCTATGAGGGTCTCCAGGTCTTCCTAAGGATACAAAAGTAGCTATACGTGAGACTCTGTCTAACCTGTCACAGAGTCAAAGGCATGTTCAGCTTCTGTCCCATTGGCCCTACTTGACTGGGATTCAATCACACCTGAGTCCTAAACACACAGAATGTAACACATCCAGGAAGTACTTGCTGTGAAACCAACGGCGGCTTTCCTGTAGCTTTAGAGGCATGAACTGCCCTTTCTACTGACCAAGGGCTTTCTGTGAAGGGGATTCCAGCCTGGCCACACTGCCTTCAATGGCCTCTGACAACCTGTTTGTGCCAACAGCCTGCCTTGCTGCCTACATAGCCATGCCTGGGATTTCTCTTGCTTACTGGTTGTCAGTTCCCACACCCAACCCCAAGAGAACAGGGCTTGAGTCCTTTAAAACAGTGCCTGAATGATGGGGCTCAGTGGTACCTCGAGCCCACCACTCACTGACCCCAGTTTCCCAGATGTGGCACTAGTCCTAGAAATTAAGGATTCAGTTCGCAAGTATGCTGGACAGCACCGAAACCAAGCCCCCCCCCCCCCCCGTTTACTAGGCTGCCCTAGCTTGCTTTCTATTGCTGGGGAAGGAAATAGTCTCTGCATCTTACATTCCAACACTAGAGGAAGTCAGATCAGGAACTCAAGGCAGGAACCTAGGCACAGAAAATGAAGCAGAGACCAAGGGGGAAAGCTACTTACTGGCTTGTTTTTTCTGTGGCTTGCTCAGCTTGCTTTCTTAACAACTCAGGACCACCTGTCTAGGTATGGAATGCCCACAGTGTAGACCCTCCAAAACAAGACCCCCACAGACTTGTCAACAAGCCAACTTTCTTTATGTATGGAGGTGTTTTGCGTGAATGTTTGTAAATGCAGCTTATGCCGGGCAGTGGTGGCACATGCCTCTAATCCCAGCACTCGGGAGGAAGAGGTAGCTGGATGATCTCTGTGACTTTGAGGCCAGCCTGGTCTACAAGAGCTAGTTCCAGGAAAGGCACCAAACTAAACAGAGAAAGCCTGTCTTGAAAAACAAAAACAACAACAACAAAAAGATATAAAATGATGCCTACAAAGTCCAGCCAGTTGTGACACAGTGGGTACACAGAATAAACCCTGGATCCTCTGAAAGAACAGCACATGCTCTTAACAGCTGAGCCACCTTGCCAGCCCCGTACAGGTCAATGTTACAGATGTATTTTCTCAATTGAGGTTTCCTCTTCCCTGATTAGGAGGATGGGAGCCCAGGAAATCCTGTACCTGGAAAACTATTGGTCAGCATAGTTGTCCCGTGTGAGAAAGACCTAAGACAAGAACAAGCAAGGCACTTTGCCCGAGGTTCAACACTGATCCATCTGCAGTTCCTGGGATAATGGGAGTGTGTGAAAATATGATAGCAGGGGCCAGCACCAACTGTTCTGAAATACCCCACAGTTCCAGCGACTTATCTGGTTACTTAACTCTACCTGTGCCGGCAGCGGTGGTGGCACATGGCTTTAGTCCCAGCACTCAAGAGGCAGGGGCACAGGGATCTCTGTGAGTTTGAGGCCAGCTGGGTATACATAGTGAATTCCAGAGCTACACTGACAAACCCTGCCTCAAAAAAAAAAAAAAAAAAAATCTTACTTGCGGCTCACTCCCTTAAGGCTTTTGGAGGAATATCTGCCTCCTTTGAAGAACAAGAACAAGAACAACAACAACAACAAAAAGTACCATACAGTTAAGCCTTTACTCCCAGAACGCAAACCTTGACAAAGTAGGGGCCACTCAACTTCAGCTTCTCCTCCACTAAACCCTATCACGCTTCTCCACTCAAAGGGAAGCAAGTAGAACCGAAGCGTTTGGGACAGATCTGATCTTCAAAGGAAGCGTGGGAGAGCGCGATCGGGTAAACCAGGGGTACCGGTGCTTGGAGGGGTAGCGGAGAAACGGAAAGGCCTGAGGGCGCCGAGCTCGACACAGGCCCGCCACCCACAAACTCCGGAACGACTCCGGCTCCCGGCCTCCCACCCACAGACCCAGGCCATGCCACGCCTCCCTCCACAACCTTCCTTCTAAGTTTCGCTCACCTTCTCCTTCCGCGAGCCTTGGACACCTTCTTCTCCATCTTGGCGGCCGCTTCCGCGCAGCGGCCCTTCTTCTCTTTCTTGCCCTTCTTGCCCATCGCGCCGGTTCTGAAGCAGCACCTTGAGACAACGCAAGGAGAGCAAGCAGCGTTCTGCCACGGTTGAGAACGAGCAGCGGGCTAAATAAAGGTGATTCCTGTCCGTTTCTCTGGTGTTCCGGCTAGCTGCCAACTGCACGAGTACTCTGGGTCCGCCTTGGAATTCTCTAGTACGTGGCTGCTCCTGGATTCACTAGCTAAGTGGAGGACTCTAGACTGGAGCAAGTGGGCTTCTGGACGTCTCATATCTCCAGAGAAATTTCCGTGCATTTATGGGATTTCTGACCCAAGTTAAGGCAGGCCCCATTCCCTACCCCATGTAAAATGTGCCAGTAGTTGTCAGGCTCTCGAGGAACTGCCCTGAGCAAGAGAACAGCCATTGCCCTTCTGTGGGTGTGGCTCTGCTGACCGACAAGTCCCTCCATGGGCAGGCCCCTGCTGATGACGTCAATCTATCCTCCCAACGGTGCTCAATTTATAGTATGACAAATATGTGGTAGGAAAATATGCTTCAGAATTTGACTCAAATGGCAGAGTGGAAGACAGATCCTGCGGTTTGAAAAGGCAGAGTGGAAATGCTCATTGCCTAGAGGGTGTCATCTTTGGGCTGTATTCCAGGAATGGTTCAAAGTAAGGACAAGGAAAAGCAAAATATCAGCAAAGGGAATACAAATGAAATTCCTTCTCCAAGGGAACGCCGCCAAAGCACCGCCTTTAAACAAACTGGCTTGGATCTGGCAACCACTAATCTCTGAAGGTCTGAGGAAGCATGAGCTCCCAACTCACTCAAGATTTTTCTGTAAACCTAGTTCTTAAGAAGAAAAAATGCTTTTGGAAAAAACAAAAAAACAATGGCGCTGTGTGATTTTTTCTCAAGAGATTCCCAGAAACAGCTTTTTACCCCAAATAGGATTTCAAAAGATAAAAGAAATGCGTTCATTTTGGCAGCAGATACACTAGAATTGGAGCAATGCAGGGATTATCATGGCCCCAAGAAAGGACGACATACAAATTCATGAAGCGTTCCATATTTTTTCCATATATATCCATGGTTTATGGAGGTCACTCAAGAACCCAGAAGTTTATTAACATTCAGCAAATGCAATATACCTTGTAACATACAGGCAATTTTCAAGATATCCAGATGCCAGTGAGTACTAGGGAAGAAGAGGTCACGATGCAGATGATTCCGTGATGCCCCAGGAATGGGAAAGGGGAGCTCAGGCACAGCAAAGAGCTCCACTCCCCTTTCTATACTGGAAGAGACAACTCTTATCCATGGAGTAAGAATGTACTGCAATTCCTAAAATCTTTCTGCTTCCCCCAGCCTTTTTATTTAACATGACATAAATATACATTCCTAGTTTACCCCAACCCTTTCCCACCCCTATATATAGGAGGGAAAATAATACCAATAGTAACAGAAATAATTAAAGCCCCCTCTTAATAAACCCAACCTCACTAATATGCATGCCATGTGGATTTTCTTCTTTGGAATGATTATAGGATGGAGAAACCATAGATCAAGACACCCAGCCGTGACTGTAACAGTCACCATTCCCCAAAGTGCCATCCTGGCTAAAGAGGCGGCTCAGCCATTAAAGGCTAAGGCTTAAAACCCAAAACACAAGATTTCAGTTTCTAAAAGTGCCATCCACTTGTGAGCTGGAACAGGGAAGAGAAAGAGGTGGCAGGAGGGGGAGAAAGATTCTCCCAAAGTAGCAAGAGGGAGTAAGGAATTACCTAATGTCTTTTCTGGACAATGTCACAATCTGCTAAGTTCCTGGTAAGTACCATTCAAGGGTTTTCTCAAGGAGACGAACAATTCTTAGTGTTTCAAATATCATTGTCAAAACTGTCATCCCAACTCTCTTGGTGAAGAGTATACCCCTAATACTCCTTTGGGGAAATTTAATACAACCAATCACACAATGTGGACACGATGCTTTGCAAACAGAAGCATAAACCATAAAGAGAGGGAATGGTCTATATTTTTCAAGGCTGAAGTTGAGACTGTTTTCCTCAGAAAGCTCTTCTGGACTAGAACCTGTCTGCAGTGCTGTCCTAGGACCGCATCCCCAACAGCCGCACCTACTGTCCCCCAAAGGAAGAGCCAATCAGGATGGTGTCTTTGCTCCCTCTTCAGAGGTGTGAATGGGAGAGCAGATTCCCCATGGAAGATTTAGAGGGATCTGAAAGAGGCAGGAATTGATGCTTTTATGGTCTGGAAGAATCTCCACGCTAAGTTGGAAAGCTCTGGACTGATACAGGTCACAGTGATTCACGAGGGTCACAGTGATTCACGAGAGGTTGAAATTTTCATTACCAGGACAAGGTTTTTTGGGAGGGGGTTGTTTTTATTGTTGTTATTTGTTTGCTTGTTTTTGAGACAGGGTTCTCTGTGTAGCTCAGGCTGTCCTGGAACTTACTCTGTAGATGAGACTAACAACGCACTCAAGAGATCCACTTGCCTCTGCCTCCTGAGTGCTGAGATGGGAATAGCATGCCTGGAGGACAGAGTTCCACTACAAATGAGAGTAAAAATGGAGGGAACCAGATGAAGGCTCTCATGGTCTCCAGCATTGCTTGCAGATCCTGTGTGATGGCAGTGGGAGGAAAAAACAAACAAACAGAAAACGGTTACCTGATCAGACAGAGACAGCAATACGGGCTGAGTCTCTAGACATCATGTTCATTGTAGCAACAGACTGCATCCTGCCCATTGCCCAGGGGATCATTATGTCCCCCTCTGTCCCCTTATGTTGTCTCCTTAAACACATCCCTAATCCTCTCTGACATTTATAAGAATATTAGGTAACTTCCAAGCAGGAGTGCAGAGGACATCACATCAGTAAATGGTATAGAACGGTACTCCCTCTTCACGCCAGTAGAAGGGAGCATGTATTCCCTGTGGAAGATTTAGAGAGATCTGGAAGCAGCCAGGATTAATGCTCTTATCTGAAAGACTCTCAGACCTAAACTGGAGACAATATTATAACAACACAAAAGGAAACAAAGCTGGCTGTGGTGGTTCCGACCTGAAATCCTCCCAATCGTAAGGCACACTCAATGTAGGAACACTCAAGTTTGAGGTTAGCCTGGGACACAGAGTGAGTTCCAGGCCAACGTGATCTAGAGAGTGAGTTCCAGAACAGATAGACCTACACAGAAAAACCCTTTCTCGAAAAACAAAAACAAAAACGAAACAAATAAAAAATGATGTGTAAAAGGTAGAGATTCTTGAAATCTTGAAATTGAAACACTGTGTACAAGCACTAGACATGAACCCAGATTTGAGGACTCAGGTTTTCGAAGTTGTCCTGGGATAATGTGTCGAATGATGCCACAGATAGCTACACTGTGCTTCTCCCAGGAAGGACACACAACTCCATTCTCCCATGAGCTGTGTGTAGATAAGTCTGTAAACACACATCTGGTACCAACTGCTGGCTACGGGGGACTGACTGCAGCATTCTGATGCAAGGGGGAAACTGTCCAAGCTGAGACAGAGGTCTTCCCTCCACCTTCCCAACAGTTTCATCAAATATGATGGATCTTGGCATGATGGGGTTCCAGACAAAAATGCCCTTGGCTTCCCCAGCAAGGGCCCAATACAGATCACCATAGCAAGTATGAGGACATTCACTGAGGCAGGTCCTACCTCTGAGAGAGCTGGTCCTTCAGGCTGGGCACAGGAATTTTGCCCCACATCAGTGGAAATGTCTGGAAACTGGCTGAGCTCCTCTAAGACATCCAGGCAAACTTCCAGAGCAGACCTCAAAATGAATCTGTCGACCTGCACCTGAGATATGGTCCATGTGATACCAGATCTCTGAGAATCCTCCATTACCTGTGGAGAGATTCATTTTGGGCAGGATGGACATAGCACCATGATGAACATTGCAATTGCTTTGCTGTGGAAATGTGTAGTGTACACATGCATTACATGTATGTGCTCATGTGAAAGTAGGAGGCTAAAATCAACTGTCTTCTTATACTGCATCCAACAAGGTGTCTCACAGAACCTAGAGTTCACTGTTTCAGCCAGGGTGGTTGGTTGACAAAGCCAGGGATTTAATCTATATTTGGCCCCAGCTCTAAGACCCCGACACAACCAGCTTTCATGTGGTTGTCAAGAAACCAAACTTATGCCTTCAGGCTTGCACAGTAACATTATACCAGATGAGCCATCTTCCTAATCCCTATTTTGGTTTTTACTCACCCCCACCCACTCCAAAACACACTGATTGCTTCTCACAGGGTTATCTCTAGGAAGATGTACCTGGCTCCCTCATGAGAAGCTATGGTAAGAAATGTATATGTGTTTCTCTGAAAAGAGAAAAAGTTGTTTGGAACATGTCAAAGGATTGTTAGAAGTGAGAGCAGTGATCCTTTTCTCTGTACAAGATATTTAGGTTCTTTTGAAAGAGTATTAATTTCATGAGAAGCTTTAGTGAGAAACATACACGTGTTTCTCTGAAAAAAGAAGCAGTTGTTTGGGACATGTCAAAGAATTTTGGGAAGTGCGAGTAGTGTTCCTTTTCTCTGCACA
Source organism: Chionomys nivalis (assembly GCF_950005125.1). Taxonomy (NCBI): domain Eukaryota; kingdom Metazoa; phylum Chordata; class Mammalia; order Rodentia; family Cricetidae; genus Chionomys; species Chionomys nivalis. The sequence goes on along the minus strand of NC_080105.1, from coordinate 3,482,083 downwards.
AGCTCTACTTTGAAAGATAATCATGTTGTTTTAAAAGTGTATTAATTTCATGAAATGCTTTAGTGAGAAATACACATGTGTTTCTCTGAAAAGAGAAGCAGTTGTTTGGGACATGTCAAAGTATAGTTAGAAGTGAAAGCAGTGTTCCTTATCTCTGGACAATCTCTACTTTGAAAGATAATCACGTTCTTTTGAATGTGTATTAATTTCTTGAAATATTTAATGAGAAAGGCACATGTGTTTCTCTGTAAAGAGAAGCAGTCGTTTGGGACATGTCAAGGTATTGTTAGAAGTGAGAGTAGTATTCCTTTTCTCTGTACAAGCTTTACTTTGAAAGATAATCATGTTCTGTTAAAGTGTAATAATTTTATAAAAAGTTTAGTGAGAAACGCACATATGTATCTCTGAAAAGAGAAGCACTTGTTTGCGACATGTCAAAGCATTGATAGAAGTGAGAGCAGTAGGCTTTTCTCTGTACAAGCTTTACTTTGAAAGATAATCACGTTCTTTTGAAAGTGTATTAATTTCATGAAATGCTTTATTGAGAAATGCACATGTGTTTCTCTGAAAGGAGAAGCTGTGGTTTGGAACATCTCAAAGCATTGTTAGAAGTGAGAGCTATTTTGCTTTTCCTTGTACAAGCTTTATTTTGAAAGGTAATCACGTTCTTTTGAAAGTGTATAATTTTTTGAAATGCTTTAGTGAGAAACGCACATGTGTTTCTCTGAAAAGAGAAGCAGTTGATTGGGACATGACAAAGTATTGTTAGAATTGAGAGGAGTGTTTCTTTTCTCTGCACAAGCTTTTCTTTGAACGATAATCTCATTCTTTTGAAAGTGTATTAATTTCAGGATGCTTTAGTGAGAAACACACATGAGTTTCTCTGAAAAGAAAAGCAGTTGTTTGGGACATGTCAAAACATTGTTAGAAGTGAGAGCAGTAGGCTTTTCTCTATAAAAGCTTTATTTTGAAAGATAATCACTTTTTAAAAGTGTATTAATTGCCAGGCAGTGGTGGCACACACCTTTAATCCCAGCACTTGGGAGGAAGAGGCAGGTGGATCTCTGTGAGTTCAAGACCAGCCTGGTATACACGAGATAGTTCCAGGACAGACTCCAAAACCACAGAGAAACCATGTCTCGAAAAACCAAAAAAAAAAAAAGTGTATTAATTTCATAAAATGTTTTGGTTAGGAATGCACATGAGTTTCTCTGAAATGAGAAGCAGTTGTTTGGGACATGTCAAAGTATCGTTAGAAGTGAGAGCAGTGTTCCTTTTCTCTGTACAAGATTTATTTTGAAAGATAAACACGTTCTTTCAAATGCATATTAATTTCATGAGATGCTTTAGGAAGAAGGCACATGTGTTTCTCTGAAGAGAAGCAGTTGTTTTTGACTTGTCAAAGGATTGCTAGAAGAGAGAACAGTGTTTCTTTTCTCTGTACAAGCTTTAATTTGAAAGATATTCACGTTCTTTTGAAAGAATATTAATTTCATGAGAAGCTTTAGTAAGAAACACACATGTGTTTCTCAGAAAAGAGAAGCAGTTCTTTGGGACAGGACAAAGTATTTTTAGAAGTGAGATCAGTGTTCCTTTTCTCTATACAAGCTTTACTTTGAAAGATCATCACATTCTTTTGAAAGTGTATTAATTTCATGAAATGCCTTAGTGAGAAACACACATGTGTTTCTCTGAAAAGAAAAGCAGTTGTTTGGGACATGTCAAAGTATTGTTAGAAGTGAGAGCAGTGTTCCATATCTCTGGAGAAACTCTATTTTGAAAATTAATCACGTTCTTTTGAAAGTGTATTAATTTCATGAAATATTTAATGAGAAACGCACATGTGTTTCTCTTTAAAGAGAAGCAGTCATTTGGGACATGTCAAGGTATTGTTAGAAGTGAGAGTAGTGTTCCTTTTCTCTGTACAAGCTTTACTTTGAAAGATAATCATGTTCTTTTAAAGTGTAATAATTTTATAAAAAGTTTAGTGAGAAATGCACATATGTATCTCTGAAAAGAGAAGCACTTGTTTGGGACATGTCAAAGCATTGTTACAAGGGAAAGCTCTTGGCTTTTCTCTGTAGAGGCTTTACTTTGAAAGAAAATCATGTTCTTTTGAAAGTGTATTAATTTCATGAAATATTTTAGTGAGAAACGCACATGTGTTTCTCTGAAAAGAGAAGCAGTTGTTTGGAACATACCAAAGCATTGTTAGAAGTGAGATCAATGTCCCTTTTCTCTGTACAAGCTGTATTTTGAAAGATAATCACGTTCATTTGAAAGTATATTAAGTTCATGAGAGGCTTTAGTAAGAAACGCACATGAGTTTCACTGAAAAGAGAAGCAGTTGTTTGGGACATGACAAAGTATTGTTAGAAGTGAGAAAAGTGATCCTTTTCTCTGTACAGGCTTCAATTTGAAAGATATTCACATTGTTTGAAAGAGTATTAATTTTGTGAGAAGCTTTACTGAGAAACATACGTGTATTTCTCTGAAAAGAAGGCAGTTGTTGGGGACATGTCAAGTTAATAATAGAAGTGAGAGCAGTGTTTATTTCCTCTGTGTAAGCTTTACTTTGAACAATAATCACGTTCTTTTGAAAGTGCATTTATTTCATGAAAAACTTTAGTGAGAAATGCACACTAGTTTCTCTGAAAAGACAAACAGTTGTTTGGGATATGTCAAAGCATTGTAAGAAGTGTGAGTAGTGGGTTTTTCTCTGTACAAGCTTTAATTTGAAAGATCATCATGTTCTTTTGAAAGTGTATTAATTTCATCAAAAGCTTCAGTGAGAAACACACATGTGTTTCTCTGAAAAGAGAAGTAGTTGTTTGGGACATGTCAAAGTATTGTTAGAAGTGAGAACAGTGTTCCTTTTCACTGTACAAGACTTATTTTGAAAGAAAAACACGTTCTTTTGAATGTGTATTAATTTCATGAAATATTTAATGAGAAACGCACATGTGTTTCTCTGTAAAGAGAAGCAGTCATTTGGGACATGTCAAGGTATTGTTAGAAGTGAGAGTAGTGTTCCTTTTCTCTGTACAAGCTTTACTTTGAAAGATAATCATGTTCTTTTAAAGTGTAATAATTTTATAAAAAGTTTAGTGAGAAACGCACATATGTATCTCTGAAAAGAGAAGCACTTGTTTGGACATGTCAAAGCATTGTTAGAAGTAAGATCAGTAGGCTTTTCTCTGTACAAGCTTTACTTTGAAAGATAATCATGTTCTTTTGAAAGTATATTAATTTCATGAAATGCTTTATTGGGAAATGCACATGTGTTTCTCTGAAAGGAGAAGCTGTGGTTTGGGACATCTCAAAGCATTGTTAGAAGTGAGAGCTATTTTGCTTTTCTTTGTGCAAGCTTTATTTTGAAAGATAATCACGTTCTTTTGAAAGTGTATATTTTCTTGAAATTCTTTAGTGAGAAATACACACGTGTTTCTTTGAAAAGAGAAGCAGTTGATTGGGACATGACAAAGTATTGTTAGAATGAAAGCAGTCTTTCTTTTCTCTGTATAAGCTTTTCTTTGAACGATAATCTCATTCTTTTGAAAGTGTATTAATTTTAGGACGCTTTAGTGAGAAATGCACATGAGTTTCTCTGAAAAGAGAAGCAGTTATTTGGGACATGTCAAAGCATTGTTAGAAGTGAGAGCAGTGGGCTTTTTTCTATAAAAGCTTTATTTTGAAAGATAATCACATTCCTTTAAAGTGTATTAATTTCATAAAATGCTTTGGTTAGGAACGCACATGAGTTTCTATGAAAAGAGAAGCAGTTGTTTGGGACATGTCAAAGCATTGTTACAAGTGAAAGCTCTCGGCTTTTCTCTGTAGAGGCTTTGCTTTGAAAGAAAATCACGTTCTTTTGAAAGTGTATTAATTTCATGAGAAGCTTTAGTATGAAACGCACATGTGTTCCTCTGAAAAGAGAAGTAGTTGTTTGGGACATGACAAATTATTGTTAGAAGTGAGAGCAGTGTTCTTTTTCTCTGTACAAGCTTTACTCTGAAGGATAATCATGTTCTTTTTTTTTAAAATTTTTTATTGAAAAAAATTTCTGCCTTTTCCCAGCCTACCATTTCCCTCCCCCTCCTCCCACTCTTCTCCCCCTCCCCTACTCCTTTTCCCCTCCCTCTCCAACTGAAGAGCAGTCAGGATTCCCTGCACTGTGGAAAATCCAAGGTCCTCCCCCCTCTATCTAGGTCTAGGAAGGTAAACATCCAAACTGGCTAGGCCCCACAAAGCCAGAACATGAAATAGGATCAAAACTCAGTGCCATTTTCCATGGCTTCTCATCAGCCCTCATTGTCCGTCATGTTCAGAGAGTCCAGTTTTATCCCATGCTTTTTCAGTTCCAGTCCAGCTGGCCTTGGTGAGCTCCCAATAGATCAGTCCCTCTGTCTCAGTGGGTGGGTGCACCCCTCACGGTCCTGAATTCCTTACTCATGTTCTCCCTCCTTCTGCTCCTCATTGGGACCTTGGGAGCTCATTCCGGTGCTCCAATGTGGGTCTCTGTCTCTATCTCCATCCATCGCCAGATGAAGGGTCTATGGTGATATGCAAGATATTCATCAGTATGGCTATAGGATAGGGCCATTTCAGGTTCCCTATCCTCAGCTGCCCAAGGAAGTAACTGGGGACATCCCCCTGGGCACCTGGGAGCCCTTCTAGGTTGAAGTCCCATGTCAACCCTAAAATGTCTCCCTTAATTAAGATATATGATTCCCTGCTCCAATATCCATCCTTCCTTTATCCCTAACATCCTAATTCCCCAAGTTCCACCCATCCTCCCCTTCTCACTTTTCTCTTCCCATCTTCCCCTACCCCTATCCTACCCCACTCCCAAGATCCCAAATTTTTTTTTCGAGACAGGCTTTCTCTGTGGTAAGATCCCAATATTTTGCCTGGCAATCTTGACTACTTCCCATATCCAGGAGGATAACTATGTTTTTCTTTGGGTTCACCTTCTTATTTAGGTTCCTTAGGATCATAAATTATAGACTCAATGTCCTTTATTTATGGCTAGAAACAAATTATGAGTGAGTACATCCAATGTTCATCTTTTTGGGTCTGGGACACGTCACTCAGGATGGTGTTTTCTATTTCCATCCATTTTCATGCAAAATTCAAGAAGTCATTGTTTTTTACCACTGAGTAGTACTGTAATGTGTATATATTCCAAACTTTCTTCATCCATTCTTCCATTGAAGGACATCTAGGTTGTTTCTAGGTTCTGGCTATTACAAATAATGCTGCTATGAACATAGTTGAACAAATGCTTTTGTAATATGATAGGGCATCTCTTGGGTATATTCCCAAGAGTGGTATTGCTGGGTCCTGGGGTAGGTTGATCCCTAATTTCTGAGAAATTGCCACACTGATTTCCCAAGTGGTTGCACAAGTTTGCATTCCCACCCGCAATGGATGAGGGTACCCCTTCCTCCACAACCTCTCTAGCAAAGGCTATCATTGGTGTTTTTGATTTTAGCCATTCTGACAGGTGTAAGATGATATCTCAAAGTTGTTTTGATTTGCATTTCCCTGATAGCTAAGGAGGTTGATTATGACCTTATGTGTCTTTTGGCCATTTGAAATTCTTCTGTTGAGAATTCTCTGTTCAGTTCAGTGCCCCATTTTTTAATTAGGTTAATTAACATTTTAAAGTCTAGTTTCTTGAGTTCTTTATATATTTTGGAGATCAGACCTTTCTCTGTTGCAGGGTTGGTGAAGATCTTCTCCCAGTCAGTAGGTTGCCTTTTGTCTTAGTGACAGTGTCCTTTGCTTTACAGAAGCTTCTCAGTTTCAGGAGGTCCCATTTAATCAATGTTGCCCTTAATGTCTGTGCTGCTGGGGTTATACATAGAAAGCAATCCCCTGTTCCCATATGTTGTAGGGTAATTCCCACTTTGTCTTCTTTCAGGTTCAGTGTGTTCAGATTTATATTGAGGTCTTTAATCCATTTGGACTTGAGTTTTGTGCATGGTGATAGATACTTGAAGTTCTAGCAATAGCAATAAGACAACATAAAGGGATCAAGGGGATTTGAATTGGAAAGGAAGAAGTTAAACATTCTTTATTTGCAGATGATATGATAGTGTACATAAGTGACCACAAAAACTCCACCAAAAGACTCCTACAGCAGATAAATACCTTTAGTAATGTGGCAGGATACAAGATCAACTCCAAAAAATCAGTTGCCCTCCTATACACAAAGAATATGGAAGCAGAGAGGGAAATCAGAGAAGCATCACCTTTCATGATAGCCACAAGCAGCGTAAAATATCTTTGGGTAACTCTAACCAAGGAAGTGAAAGATCTATTTGACAAGAACTTTAAGGCATTGAAGAAAGAAACTGAAGAGGATACCAAAAAATGGAAGGATCTCCCTTGCTCTTGGATTGGGAGGATCAACATCATAAAAATGGCAATTCTACCAAAGGCAATTTATAGATTCAATGCAATCCCCATCAAGGTCCCTTCAAAATTCTTCACAGATCTTGAGAGGATAATAATCAACTTTATATGGAAAAAAACAAAAAACCCAGGATAGCCAAAACAATCTTATACAATAAAGGAACTTCTGGAGGCATTACCATCCCTGACTTCAAACTCTATTTCAGAGCTACAGTAATGAAGACAGCATGGTATTAGCATAAAAACAAAGAAGTAGACCAATGGAATCATATAGAAGACTCGGGTTTTTTTTTTTTTTTTTTTTTTTTTTTCGAGACAGGGTTTCTCTGTGGTTTTGGAGCCTGTCCTGGAACTAGCTCTTGTAGACCAGGCTGGTCTCGAACTCACAGAGATCCACCTGCCTCTGCCTCCCGAGTGCTGGGAATAAAGGCGTGCGCCACCACCGCCCGGCAAGACTCGGGTTTTAACCCACAAACATATCAACACCTCATTTTCAATAAAGGAACTAAAAGTATACAATAGAAGAAAGAAAGCATCTTCAACAAATGGTACTGGCACAACTGGATGTCCACCTGTAGAAGAATGAAAATAGACCCATGTGTTTCTCTTAAAAGAGAAGCAGTTCTTTGGCACACGTCAAAGCATTGTGAGAAGTGAGAGCAGGGTTGCTTTTCTGTACAAGCTTAACATTGAAAGATAATCATGTTCTTTTGAAAGTGTATTAATTTTATGTGAAGCTTTAGTGATAATCACACATGTGTTTGTCTGAAAATAGAATCAGTTGTTTGAAAAATGTCAAAGCATTGTTGAAAGTGAGAGCTGTGCTGCTTTTCTGTACAAGCTTTACTTTGAAAGATAGTCACGTTCTTTGAAAGTGTATTAATTTCATGAGAAGCTATAGTGATAAACGCAACTGTGTTTCTCTGAAAAAAGAAGCAGTTGTTTGGGTCAAGTCAAATAATGTTGAGAAGTGAGAGCAGGGTTGCTTTTCTGTGTGCAAGCTTTACTATGAAAGATATTCATGTTCTTGAAATTTTATCAACTACATGAGAAGCTTTAGTGAAAATGCACATGAGTTCCTTTGAAAAGAGAAGCAGTTGTTTGGGACATGTCAAACCATTGTGCGAAGTGAGAGCAGGGTTGCTTTTCTCTGTACAAGCTTTAGTTTGATAGATGTTCACGTTCTTCTGATAGTGTATTAATTTCATGAAAAGCTTTAGTTAGTAACGCACATGTATTTCTCTGAAAAGATAAGCAGTTGTTTGGGACATATCAAAGCATTGTGAGAAGTGAGATCAGTGTTCCTTTTCTCTGTACAAGCTTTACTTTGAAAGATAATCATGTTCTTTTGAAGGTGTATTAATTTCATGAGAAGCTTTAGTGAGAAACGCACATGTGTTTCTCTGAAAAGAGCAGAAGATGTTTGGAACTTGCCAAAGATTTATGAGAAGTAAGAGCAGGCTTGCTTTTCTCTGTACAAGATTTACTGTGAAAGATTATCACATTCTTTTGAATTTTATCAATTACATGAGAAGCTTTCGTCAGAAATGCACATGTGTTTCTCAGAAAATATAAGCAGGTTTTTGTGAGATGTCAAAGCATTGTGATAAGTGAGAGCAGGATTGCTTTCTCTGTACAAGTTTAATTTGAAAGATAATCACGTTCTTTTAAAGGTGTATTAATTTCATGAGAAGCTTTAGTGATAAGTGCATATGTGTTTCTCTGAAAAAAAAGAAGCAGTTCTTTTGGACTTGACAAAGCATTGTGAGCAGTGAGAGCAGTCTTTCTTTTCTTTGTACAAGCTTTACTACGAGAGATATTTATGTTCTTTTGAAATTCTATCAATTACAGGAGAGGCTTTTGTGAGAAATGCACATGTGTTTCTCTGAAAAAAGAGGCAGTTGTTTGTGACATGTCAAAGCATTGTGAGAAGTGAGAGCTGCATTGCTTTTCTCTGTACAAGCTTTACTTTCAAAAATAATCACGTTCTTTAGAAAGTGTATTAATTTCATGAAATGCTTTAGTGAGAATTGCACATGTGTTTCTCTGAAATGAGAGGGAGTGGTTTCAAACATGTCAAAACAACTTTAGAAGTGATATCTGTTTTCCTTTTCTTTGTGCAAGCATTACTTAGAAAGATAATCAAGTTCTTTTGAAAGTGTATAATGTCATGAAATGCTTTAGTGAGAAATGCACATGTGTTTCTCTGAAAAGAGAAGCAGTAGTTTGGGAATATAAAAAGAATTTTTAGAAGTGAGAGCAGTGTTCCTTTATCTGCACAAGCTTTATGTTGAAAGATAATCACATTATTTTTAAAGTGTATTAATTTTATGAAATGCTTTAGTGAGAAACACACATGTGTTTCTCTGCAAAGAAAAGACGTTTTTTAGAGCATTTCAAGGCACTGTTAGAAGTGATATTCATTTTGCTTTTCTTTGTGCAAGTTTTAATTAGAAAGACAATCATGTTCTTTTCAAAGTGTATAATTTCATAAAATACTTTAGTGAGAAATGCATATATGTTTCTCTGAAAGGAAAAGCAGTTGTTTGGGATATATCAAAGTATTTTTAGAAGGGAGAGTAGTTTTCCTTATCTCTGTACAAGCTCTACTTTAATAGATAATCACGTTCTTTTAAGTGTATTAATTTCATGAAAAGCTTATTGAAAAATGCACATGTGATTCTCTGAAAACAGAAACTGTTGTTTGAGACATGTCAAATGATTGTTAGAAGTGAGAGCATTGTTTCTTTTCTCTGTACAAGCATTAATTTGAAAGATAATCACATTCTTTTGAAAGTGTATTAATTTTATGAAATGCTTTAGTGAGAAACACACATGTGTTTCTATGAAGAGATGCAGTTGTTTGGGAATAGACAAAGTATTGTTAGAAGTGAGAGCATGGTTCCTTTTCTCTTCACAAGCTTTACCCTGAAAGACAATCACGTTCTTTTGAAAGTGTATTAATTTAATGAAATGCTTTAGTGAGAAACGCATATGTGTTTCTCTGAAAAGAGAAGCAGTTTTTTGGGATACATCAAAGTATTGTGAAAGGTGAGAGCAGTGTTCCTCATCTATGTACAAGCTTTACTTTGAAAGATGATCACGTTCTTTTAGAAGTGTATTAATTACATGAAATGCTTTAGTGCGAAATGCACATGTGTTTCTCTGAAAAGAGAAGCAGTTCTTTGGGATATGTTAAAGGATTGTTAGAAGTGAGGGCAGTGTTCCCTTTCTCTGTACAAGCTTTACTGTGAAAGATAATTATGTTCTTTTGAAAGTGCATTAATTTCATGAAATGCTTTAGTGAGAAATGCACATGTGTTTCTCTGAAAAGAGAAGTAGTTGTTTGGGACATGACAAAGTATTGTTAGAAGTGAAATCAGTGTTCCTTTTCTCTGCTCCACCTTTACTTTAAAAGATAAACACATTCATTGAACATGTATTAATTTCATGAAAAGCTTTAGTGAGAAACTGTTTCTCTGAAAAGAGAAGCAGATTTTGTGACATGTCAAAGTATTGTTAGATATGAGAGCAGTGTTCCTTATCTGTATACAAGGTTTACTTTCACAAATTATCACGTTCATTTGATAGTGTATTAATTTCATGAAATGCTTTAGTGAGAAAAGCACATGTGTTTCTCTGAAAAGAGAAGTTTTTGTGAATATGTAAAAGCACTGTTAGAAGTGATATCTGTTTTCTTTTCTTTGTGCAAGCTTTACTTAGAAAGATAATCATGTTCTTTTGAAAGTGTATTCATTCCCTGAAATGCTTTAGTGCAAAATGCTCATTTGTTTCACTGAATTAGAAGAATTTGGGACATGTCAAAGGATTTTTGGAAGTGAGAGCAGTGTTCCTTTTCTCTGTACAAGCTTTACTGTGCAACATAATCACGTTATTTTGAAAGTGTATTAATTTCATGGAATGCTTTAGTCAGAAACTGATATGTTTTTCTCTGAAAAGAGAAGCAGTTGTTTGGAATATGTCAAAGTATTGTAAGAAGTGAGAGCAGTGTTCCTTATCTTTGTACAAGCTTTACTTTGAAAGATAATCACATTCTTTTGAAATTGTATTAATTTAATGAAATGCATTAGAGTGAAACACACATGTATTTCTGTTAAAAGAGACACAGTTGTTTGGGACATGACAAAGTATTGTTAGAAGTGACAGCAGGGATCCTTTTCTCTGTACAAACTATACTGTGAATGATAATCATATTCTTTTGAAAGTGTATTAATTTCATGAAATGCTTTACTGAGGAACGCATAAGTGTTTCTCTGCAAAAAGAAGCAGTTTTTTGTGATATGACAAAGTATTGTCAGAGGTGAGAGCAGTATTTTTTATCTATGTACAAGTATTACTTGGAAAGATAATCACGTTCTTTTAAAGTATATTAATTACATGAAATGTTTAGTGTGAAACACACATGTTTCTCTGAAAAGAAAAGCAGTTTTTTTTGGAAATGTCAAAGGATTGTTAGAAGTAAGAGCAATGTTCCTTTTCTCTGTACAAGTTTTACTGTAAAAGATAATCATGTTCTTTGAAAGTATAGTAATTACATGAAATCTTCAATGAGAAATGCACAGTTGTTTCTCTGAAAAGAGAAGCAGATGTTTGGGATATGTCAAAGTATTGTTAGAAGTGAGAGCAGTGTTCCATATCTCTTGACAAGCTTTACTGTGAAAGATAATCACGTATTTTTGAATGTGTTAATTTCATGAAAAGCTTTTGTGAGAAATGCACATGTGTTTCTCTGAAAAGAAAAGCAGTTTTCCGGACATGTCAGAGAATCGTTAGATGTGAGAGCAGTGTTCCTTATCTCTGTATAAGCTTTACTTTGAAAGATAACCACATCTTTTGAAAGAGTATTAATTTAATGAAATGCTTTAGTGAGAAACGCACATGTGTTTCTCTGAAAGAAGAAGAAGTTGTTGGGTACATGTAAAAGTACTTTTAGAATTGATGTCTGTTTTGCTTTTCTTTGTGCAAGCTTTACATTGAAAGATAATCACATTCTTTGAAAGTTATTAATTTATGAAATGATTTGTGCGAAACATATGTTTTTCTGAGAAAAGAGATGCAGTTGTTTGGGACATGACAAAGTATTGTTAGAAGTGAAATCAGGGTTCCTTTTTCTTGTACAAGCTTTACTGTGAATGATAATCATGTTCTTTTGAAAGAGTATTAACTTTGAAATGCTCTAGTGAGAAACTCATATGTGTTTCTCTGAAAAGAGAACCAGTTGTTTGGAACATGTCAAAGTATTGTTAGAGGTGAGAGCAGTGTTCCTTATCTATGTACAAGGTTAACTTTGAAAGATAATCACGTTCTTTTGAAAGTGTATTAATTACATGAAATGCTTTAGTGAGAAGCGCACATGTGTTTTCCTGAAAGAGAAGCAGTTGTTTGGAACATGTGAAAGCACTGTGAGGAGTGAGATCTGTTTTGCTTTTCTTTGTGCAAGCTTTACTTTGAGGCTTAATCACATTCTTTTGAAAGTGTATTAATTTCATGAAATGCTTTATTGAGAAGCGCACATGTGTTTTCCTGAAAGAGAAGCAGATGTTTGGAACATGTCAAAGCATTGTTAAAGTGCTATTTGTTTTGATATTATTTGTGCAAGGCTTACCTTGAAAGATAATCATGTTATTTTAAAAGTGTATAATGTCATGAAATCCTTATTGAGAAACGCACATGTATTTCTCTGAAAAACAAGCAGTTGTTTGGGACATGACAAAGTATTTTTAGAATTGAGAGAAGTGTTCCTTTTTATGTACAAGCTTTAATTTGAAAGATAATCACATTCTTTTTAAAGTGTATAATTTCATCAAATGCTGTAGTGAGAAATGCACATGTGTTTCTCTGAAAAGTGAAGCAGTTTTTTGGACATGTCAAATGATTGTTAGAAGTGAGAGCAGTGTTCCTTTTCTCTTTACAAGCTTTACTTTGAAAGATAATCACGTTCTTTTTAAAGTGTATTAATTTCCTGTAAAGGTTTAATAAGAAACACACATGTGTTTCTCTGAAAAGAGAAGAGTTGTTTGGGACATGTCAAAGTATTGTTAGAAGTAAGAACAGTGTTCCTTTTCTCTGTACAAGCTTTACTGTGAAATATAATCACTTTATTTCGAAAGTGTTTTAATTTCATGATACGTTTTAGTGAGAAACACACATTTGTTTCCCTGAAAAGAGAAGCAGTTGTTTGGAACATATCAAAGCACTGTTGGAAATGAGATTTGTTTTGCTTTTCTTTGTGCTAGCTTTACTTTGAAAGATAATCACGTCCTTTTGAAAGTGTATAATATCAAGAAATGCTTTAGGGTGAAACGCACATATTTTTCTCTGAAAAGAGAAGCAGTTTTTGGGATATGACAAAGTAATTTTAGAAGTGCGAGCAGTGTTCCTTTTCTCTGTACAAGCTTTACTGTTAAAGATAGTCACCTTCTTTTGAAAGTGTATTAATTTCACAAAATGTTTTAGTGAGAAATGCAAATGTATTTCTCTGAAATGAGAAGTAGTTGTTTGGAACAATTCAAATCACTGTTAAAAGTAGATCTGTTTTGCTTTTCTTTGTGCAGGTTTTATTGTGAATGTTAGTCACGTTCTTTTGAATGTGTATTAAGTTCATAAAATGCTTTAGTGAGAAATGCACATGTGTTTCTCTGAAAATAGAAGCAGTAGTTTCAGACATGTCAAAGGATTGTTAGAAGTGAGAGGAGTGTTCCTTTTCTCTGTATATGCCTATTTTGAAAGATAATCACGTTCTCTTTAAGGGTATTAATTTCATGAAATGCTTTAGTGAGAAATGCACATGTGTTTCTCTGAAAAGAATAGCAGCTGTGTGGGACAAATGAAGCATATTTAGAAGTGAGAGCAGTGTTCCTTACCTTTGTACAAGCTTTACTTTGAATGATAATCACGTTCCTTTGAAAGTGTATTAATTTCATAAAATGTTTCAGTGAGAAATTCACATGTGTTTCTGTGAAAAGAGAAGCAGTTGTTTCGAACATGTGAAAGCACTTTTAAAAGTGAGATCTGTTGTGTTTTCTTTGTTCAAGCTTTACTTTGAAAGTAATCATGTTCTTTTAGAAGTGTATAATTTCATGAAATGCTTTAGTGAGAAATGCACATGTGTTTCTCTGAAAAGAGAAGCAGTTTTTTGGGACATGACAACGTATTGTTAGAAATGAGAACAGTGTTACTTTTCTCTGTACAAGCTTTACTTTGAAAGATAATCATGTTTTTTTTTTTAAGTGTATTAATTTCATGAGAATCTTTAGGAAGAGACACACATGTGTTTCTCTGAATAGAGAAGCAGTGTCTTTGGACATATCAAAGGATTGTTAGAAGTGAGAGCAGTGTTCCTTTTCTCTGTACAATCTTTACTTTGAAAGATAATCACGTTCTTTTGAAATTGTATTAATTTCATGAAATGATTTAGTGAGAAAGGCACATGTGTTTATCTGAAAAGAGAAACAGTTGTTGGAGACATATCAAAGCATTGTTAGAAGTGAGAGAAGTGTTCCTTATCTCTGAACAAGTTTTACTTTGATTGATACTCACTTTCTTTGAAAGTGTATTAATTTCATGAAATACTTTGGTAAGAAATGCACATGGGTTTCTTTAAAAAGAGAGGCAGTTGTTTGGAACATGTCAAAGCACTTTTAGAGGTGAGATCTGTTTTCCTTTTCTTTGTTCAAGCTCTAATTAGAAAGATAATCATGTTCTCTTAAATGTGTATAATTTCATCAAATGCTTTAGTGAAAAACACACAAGTGTTTCTCTGAAAAGAGAAGTAGTTGTTTTTGACATGACAAACTATTGTTAGAAGTGATATCAGTGTCCTTTTCTCTGTAGAAGCTTTAATGTGAACGACAATCACTTTCTTTTGAAAGTGTATTAATTTTATGAAATGCTTCAGTGAGAAACGCACGTTTTTCTCGGAAATTAGAAGCAGTGGTATGGGTAATGTCAAATGATTGTTAGAAGTGAGAGAAGTGTTCCTTTTCTCTGTTCAAGCTTTAATTTGACCGATAATCACGTTCTTTCGAGAGTGTATTAATTTCATGTAATGCTTTAGGGAGAAATGCACATGTGTTTCTGTGAAAAGAGAAGCAGTTGTTTGGAACATGTCAAAGCACTGTTAGTAGTGAGTTCTGTTTTGCTTTTCTTTGTGTAAGCTTTATTATTAAAATTAATCAGGTTCTTTTGAAAGTGTATAATTTCCTGAAATGTTTTAGTGAGAAACACACATGTGTTTCTCTCAAAAAAGAGGCAGTTGTTTGTAACATGTCAAAGGACTGTTAGAAGTGAGAGCAGTGTTCCTTATCTCTGTACAAGCTTTAATTTGAAAGATAATAAAGTTATTTTGAAAGTGTATTAATTTCATGAAGTGCTTTAGGGAGAAATGCACATGTTTATTCTGAAAATTCAGCAGTTTTTTCGACATGACAAAGTATTGTTGGATGTGAGAGAAAAGAGACACAGTTCTGTGAGACATGTGAAAGCATTGTTAGATATGATAGCAGTGTTCCTTTTCTCTGTACAAGCTTTACTTTTAAAGATAATCACGTATTTTATGTCTATTAATTTCATGAAAAGCTTTAGTAAGATACACAAATGTCTTTCTCTGAAATGGAAGCATTTGTGTGGGACATAGCAAAGCATTGTTAGAAGTGAGAGCAGTGTTCCTTATCTCTGTGAAACATTACTGTGAAATATAATCACATTCTTTTGAAACTGTATTAATTTCATGAAATGCTTCAGTGCGAAACACACATGTGTTTCTCTGAAAAGAGAAGCTGTTGTTTGGAACATGGAAGAATTTTTAGAAGTAAGAGCAGTGTTCCTTTTCTCTGTATAAGCTTTACTTTGAAAGATAATCTCATTCTTTTGAAAGTGTATTAATTTCATGAAATGCTTTAATAAGAGACCCACATGCATTTCTCAGAAAAGAGCAGTGGTTTGGGACAAGGCAAAGGATTGTTAGAAGAGAGAGCAGTATTCCTTTTCTCTGTACAATCTTTACTTTGAAAGATAATCACGTACTTTCGAGAGTGTATTAAATTCATGTACTGCTTTAGGGAGAAACGCACATATGTTTCTCTAAAAAAGAAGCAGTTGTTTAGGACATGACAAAGTATTGTTAGAAGTGAGAGCTTTTTTCTTTTCTCTGTACAAGCTTTACTGTGAAAGATAATCATGTTCTTTTGAAAGTGTATTAATTTCATGAAATGCTTTATTGAGAAATGCACATGTGTTTCTTTGAAATGAGAAGCAGTTGTATGGAACAAGTCAAAGCACTGTTAGAAGTGAGATCTGTTTTGCTTTTTTGTGCAAGCTTTAGTTTGAAAGATAATCATGTTCTTATGAAAGTGTATAATATCATGAAATGTTTTAGTGAGAAACACATATGTGTTTCTCTGAAAATAGAAGTAGTTGTTTGTGACATGAAAAGTATTGTTTGAAGTGAGAGCAGTGTTCCTTTTTTCTGAAAAAGCTTTAGTGTGAAATATATTCATGTTCTTTTGAATGTTTATTTATTCCATGAAATGATTTAGTGAGAAACGCAAACGTGTTTTTCTGAAAATAGAAGTAGTTGTTTGTGACATGAAAAAGCATTGTTAGAAATGGGAGCAGTGTTCCTTATCTCTGTATAAGCTTTACCTTGAAAGGTAATCACATTCTTTTGAAAGTGTATCAATTTCATGAAATGCTTTAGTGAGAAAAGCACATGTGTGTCTCTGGAAAGAGAAGCAGTTGTTTGGGACATGACAAAGTATTGTTAGAAGGGAGAGCAGTGTTCCTTTTTTCTGTAAAAGCTTTAATTTGAAAGATAATCACGTTCATTTGGATGTTTTAATTTCATGAAAAGCTTTATTGAGAAACGCACATGTGTTTCTTTGAAATGAGAATCAGTTGTTTGGAACAAGTGAAAGCACTGTTAGAAGAGAGATCTGTTTTGCTTTTCTTTGTGCAAGCTTTACTTTGAAAGATAATCACATTTTTGATAATCACGTTTTTTTAAAGTGTATTTATTTCATGAAATTCTCTAGTGAGAAACTCACATGTGTTTCCCTGAAAAGAGAAGCAGTTGTTTGGGACATGTCAAAGCATTGTTAGAAGATAGAGTTGTTTTCTTTTCTTTGTGAAAGCTTTACATTGAAAGATAATCATGCTCTTTGAATGTGTCTTAATTTCCTGGAAAGCTTTAGTTAGAAACGCATATGTGTTTCTCTGAAAAGAGAAGCATTTGTTTGGGACATGTCAAAGCATTGTTAGGATTGTTGCTTTTCTCTGTATATGCTTAACTTTGAAAGATAATCACGTTCTTTGAAACTGTATTAATTTCATAGAAACTTTAGTTAGAAATGCACATCTGTTTCTCTGAAAAGATAAGCAGTTGTTTGGGACATGTCAAAGCATTTTGAGAAGTGAGACCAGTGGGCTTTTCTCTGTATGATGGAGGAAGGTCATTGGTTAAAAAATAAACTGCTTAGCCTTCATAGGTTAGAACATAGGTGGGTGGAGTAAACAGAACAGAATGCTGGGAGGAAGTGAGCTCAGACTCGATAGCTCTCCTCTCTGGGGCAGACGCAATGAAGCTCCAACCCAGGATGGACATAGGCTAGAATCTTCCCGGTAAGCGCACCTTGGGGTGCTACACACATTATTAGAAATGGGCTAGTCCAGGTGCAAGAGTTAGCCGTGAAGAGGCCAGGCACTTGAGAGGCAGAGGCAGGTGGATCTCTGTGAGTTCAAGACCAGCCTGGCCTACAGAGCTAGTTCCAGGACAGGCTCTAAAACCACAGAGAAACCCTGTCTCGAAAAACCAAAAAAAAAAAAAAAAAAGAATACAGTTTGTGTGTTGTTATTTTGGGGCATAAGCTAGCCAGGCGACCAGGAGCTGGGGTGGTAGGAACACAGCCCGCAGCTCCTATAACATCTGTACAAGCTTTTCTCTGAAATATAATCACATTCTTTGAATGTGTATTAATTTCATGAAATGCTTTAGTGAGAAACGCACATGTGTTTCTCTGAAAAGATAAGCAGTCGTTTGGGACATGTGAAAGGATTGTTAGAAGAGAGAGGAGTGTTCTGTTTCTCTATACAAGCTTTTCCTCAAAAGATAATCGAGTTTTTTTGGAAGTGTATTAATTTCTTGAAAAGTTTTGGGGGAAACACACATGTGTTTTTCTGAAAATAGAAGCAATTGTTTATGACATGTCAAAGCATCGTTAGAAGTGAGAGCAGTGAGCTTCTCTCTGTATAAGCTTTTATTTGAAAGATAATCACGTTGTTTTGAAAGTGTATTACTATCATGAATGCTTTAGTGAGAAACGCACATGTGTTTCTCTGAAAAAGGAAGCAGTCGTTTGGGATATACAAAGCATTGTTAGAAGTGAGAGGACTGTTCCTTTTCTCTGTACAAACTTTAATTTGAAAGATAATCACATTCTTTTTAAAGTTTATTAATTTCATGAAATTCTTTAGTGAGTGTAGGGAAAGCCCAACTCATTGGTGGGCGTGTTCGCCTTGGTCTAATATTTACGTATAAATCTGGTGGGCATGTGCCCCGCCATTTTCTCTCTTTTTTGTATTTCTTGCTCATCGCTGGATCCCTGGTGTTGTAAGCTATCACTTCATTAAAATTTGATGTTTCATATTAAGCTAGCCTGGTTATTTACACCACTTACAGTTGGTGCCCGTGAGGCTTTTCAGATACCCACCCCAAATCAGAGCCTCCTTGGTGGCGACTGCTGGGAGCCAGCGCCCCCCCCTCCGGAGGCCTCTCCCTCCAATCAAATTGTACCCTCTCAGCACAGCTCCTTGCCGGTCTGCTCTGCCTGACTATAGCAGCAGAAGCAGCTGAGCTTCTGGGTCACTGAACATCTGCAGCGACTCGATTTTTCCTGGCGCTTGCTAGAAAGTCGGCAAACGGGACTTCTAAAGGGTGACTCAGCCCTGCCCGCCATACTAATCAGAGCACCTGCAACTCGACTCGAGGGATCGATGACTCGGCCCGCCCCACAGAGTCTGTGCAGCCCTGCCCTGCCCACCAGACTTACTTGGGTCTAGCAACAGGGGTACTAGCACCTCTGTATTCAGCCACCCCCCAGCACCTAGCAGTAAACAGCATGATCAGTACACAATGCCACTCCATGCACGTGACTCCTCTTTGTCCCCTCCTTGCAGGTGGCTGAGTCTGGCCATGGCTCTGCCCCGTTTCCTGGCCCTCCCCCCTGCTGCTTACAGTAACTCAGTTTTGGGTTTTGAGTAGACTTTTCAGACCAGCTCTGACTCTGCCACGTGGATTCGTGTGCACTTCACTTTGCAACCACAACCATCTGCTGGCAGGAAATGCTTATTACAGGTAAATATTTTCTTTTATAAATAAACATAAATACAGATTTGATTGAAAATGTCTGAAAACGTTACCATTCAAGACTTTAACAGCCTTTTTGATTGTACCATGTGAGAGATTTTTCAAGAGGTGTCTGTCACCCCACATCTATGGATCTTTCTGGGATTCGTCGTTTTCCTTGGTACTATATGGTTTGATAATAGAAATATGATAAAGTCTTTACGAGACGAATCCAGGATTCTTAAGGCAGAGGTTGAATGCTTAAAAACAATTGAGAATGACAACAATCTTCTCAAGAATCAGTTTGAAGTTCTCCAGGAAGAGAACAGATCTTTGTTTTACATGACTCAATCAACTGAACAGAATTTAGAAAAGGTAAAGGCTGATATTACAGAGAAATTCATTACTATGGAAGAGGGAACAGCTGATTTGGATCATAATTTTCAGTCCCTTTCTGTAGGAACTGAAATATTAACTGAGAGAATCAAAACTGCTGAATGTGACAATCGGATTTTGTCTAAAGCCTGTGACAGATTGGCAGAAAAATTGTCAATTCAAGAAGGCATGGTTTATGCCATGAAAATTATCTCCAAAGATGAGATGTTATCTCTAATGGACAAACTTCATACTTTAGAATCCTCAATGAAGGCTTTGGAACATAATTCTGGACAGGAGATTCAGACATTGCAGAAGGCAATGGTGAATAGAATTGAAAAGATTGAGGAATTTCTAAATTCTGAGGAAGAGGAGCTAAGGGTAGAAAGGCAAATTTTAACTTCATCTGGGTAAATCTCTCTGGGACAATTCCCAAAAAACTCGACCTACAGCTCTACCTGCCTTTCCAGTAATAACAACTGAGAAAGTGATTGGTTCCAGAAACCCTAGGGTCATCAAGGAAGACACATGGGAGCCTGTCCGTATGAATGATCTCAAAGAAATTAAACAAGCTGTTATGACTTTTGGGATACATGCCTCCTTTGTTAAACAGATGCTAAAATCTTGGGCCACAATAAACAGGGCCATGCCCTTTGACTGGCTTCAGTTAGCCTCTGCGGTACTTGAGAGTGGACAGCAAATGAACTGGAAATGCTTATTCAGGCAAGAGGCTAGACGTTTAGAACAGCAGGAAAGAGCAAAGGGAATTGAGATTTCCCTATATCAAATTCTAGGTGAAGGGCTCTTTTCTGACCCTCAGGAACAAGCTAATTATGAGGAACACACACTCTCCATATGTACTTGGGATAAGGTGCACGACCCAGGACAGAGAATGGAATCATTTGTCAGAGTTAAACAGGCCAAAGAGAACCCTTTAATGACTTTTTACAAAGACTAACTTAAGCTGTACAAATAGGGATATCTGACCCAGAAGCAAGACGTATAATGATTGAGTCTTTGGCTTATGAAAATGCAAATGTGAAATGCAAAAGGACCTTGGGGCCTTTAAAGCTCAGATCAGCACCCTTGGAAGAATGGGCCTTGCATACATTGAATGTTGATACATTTGACTATGGCACTGAAGCATGGGTAGAAGAAGCAATTTCCAATGGTAAAAGGAGACACCAGAATACCAAATGATTTAATTGTGGCAAAATGGATCATATGAAAAGGAATTGTAGACAACAGATTTTCAGAAATAATAATAATGCATCTTCTAGAAATAACAGAAATAGGAGGACCCAGCCTTCAGGTTTATGTAGAAGATGTGTGAAAGGCAGACATTGGACGAATGAATGCAGGTCTACAAGAGATAGACAAGGCAACCTGATACAGACGGGAAACGTGAGGGGGGGCCTCATAGGCCCCCATGGCAAACATGATTCAGTCATTTCCAGTTACTGCAGACAATATGCCTCATCAGGACAATTAGGAAGTCCCATACATACTGTTACAAACAATAATGATCAGAAGAATGAGTTCCTTGTGTTTTGGCAAACTTCTATAAATGATCAAAGACCAAAGCTATGAGTGTGTGTAAATGGCATTTTTATTACTGGCCTGCTGGACACAGGTGCTGATGTAAGTATCATTACCCCAGTATCTTGGCATCTGTATTGGCCTCTTCAGAATGTAAATGTTCAGCTCCTGGAAACTGGAACCCTATCTCGAGTAAGGCAGAGCATGAGATGGGTTGAATGCATAGGTCCAGAGGGACAAAAAGGAAAATTAAGGCCATATGTAGCCAATATTGCAGTGAATTTATGGGGTCGTAACCTATTACAACAATGGAATACCCAAATTAACATTCCTGCTACTTCTTGAGCCTATATTTCTGAGAATAAAATTAAAAGATATTAGAAACGGAAAAAACTGGCCATTCAGGCTGTACAAGAACATGAAGATATTGATGTCCCTTCAGAGATACCAACAGCCTTGCCTCTAAAATGGTTGATATACAAAGCAATGGCCTTTAGCTGCGGAAAAGTTACAGGCTTTAGAATAGCTGGTACAAGAGCAATTCGATGCTGGACATATAGAAAAATCTACCAGACCCTGGAATTCTCCTGTATTTGTGGTTAAGAAAAAATCAGGTAAATGGAGAATGGTGACAGATCTCAGGGCTATCAACAAGGTTATTCAACCTATGGGCCCTCTGCAACTGGAATTCCTTTGCCCTCTTTATTACCAAAACAATGGCTTCTCATAGTTATTGGTTTGAAGGATTGTTTTTTCACTATACCTTTACAAAAAGAAGATAGAGAAAAATTCGCCTTCACAGTGCCTACTTATAACAATTCTCAATCTTCGAGGAGGTACCACTGGGCCTTCCTCTTCCCAGGACATGTTAAATAGCCCCTCCCTGTGCCAATATTTTGCAAATCAACCATTATAAATAATATGCAAGAAATTTCCCAAATTGATAGTATATCATTACATGGATGACATTTTGTTATTCGATTCAAACATGGATACCTTGGACAGACTGTTTGAAGAAATAAAAATACTTTTACCTAAGTGGGGATTGCAGATTGCTCTGGAAAAGATTCAGAGGGGGAGATTCTGTTATTTATTTAGGTTATAAAATAGGTTTGCAAAAAATTAAGACACAAAAGGCTCAAATTAGGAGAGATTGCCTACAGACTCTTAATGACTTTCAAAGACTGTTAGGAGGCATTTCCAGTCTACGACCAGCTATTGGGATAACACCTGATCTAATAATTCATTTGAACAAAACCTTGGATGATGATAAAGATTTGAACAGTCCCAGAGAATTAACAGCTGAAGCAGAAAAGGAACTGACAATGATTGAGGAAAAATTACAACAGGAATATGTGGACAGGGTGAATCCAGAGCTCGATTGTATTCTCATCATAGTACCATCAAAAATTTCTCCTACAGGAATTTTAATGCAGAGAGATGATATTATCTTGAAATGGATCTTTTTACCACATAACCCAAGTAAGAAACTGAAAACTTATGTGGACAAAGTCTCTGAGTTAATTATAAAAGGCAAGTTGAGACTTCATCAAGTAGCAGGCATAGACCCAGCAGAAATTATAGTGCCTTTCACTGCTGATGAACTAAAGAAATTATGGGAAGATAATGAACCATGGCCAAGAGCTTGTGCTATTTTTTTCAGAGACATTAATAACAACTATCCAAAAAGCAAGAGGCTTAACTTCATAAAGAGAACTTCTTGAATCCTTCCTCAAATCATCCGTGATGCTCCAATAACTGGAGCCCGTACATTCTATACTGATGCCAATAAATCAGGGAAGGCAGGTTACAAATCAGAAGACTTGGGTAAGGTGGAACAAAGTCCTTATGATTCTGTCCAGAAGGCAGAATTATATGCCATTCTTATGCTGCTAAGGGATTTTAAAGAACCGATTAATGCAGTTACTGATTCACAAAATGAAGAAAGAGTTATTTTACATATTGAAACTTCTGAATTTATACTTGATGATACAGAACTAACCTCATTGTTTATCCAGGTACAAGATATGATCAGGAACAGTCTTTGCCCTATGTATATAACACACATCTGATCCCATATGGGTCTGCCAGGTCATCTAGCACAAGGTAATGCAGAAATTGATCAATTATTGATTGATAGTGTGCTAAAAGCCTCTGAATTTCATAAAAAATCATGTTAATTCAAAGGCTTGAAGAAAGAGTTTTCTATTACATGGCAACAAGCTAAGGAGATTGTAAAGAAATGCCCTACTTGCTCTTTCTATAGCCAACTGCCACTGCCTGCAGGGGTAAACCAAAGGGCACTCAAAGGAATTAAATTTGGCAGATGGATGTGTTCCACTTTGCAGAATTTGGAAAATTAAAATATGTTCATCACACCATTGACACTTATTCAGGCTTTCAATGGACAACTGCTTTAAGTTAAGAAAAAGCTGATTCAGTAATCACTCATTTATTAGAAGTCATGGCTATCATGGTTATACCTACACAAATAAAGACGGATAATGGTCCTGTTTATGTCTCTAGGAAAATGAAATGGTTTTTTGATTATTACAATATCAAGCATGTTACAGGTATACCATACAATCCTACAGGTCAAGCAGTCATAGAAAGATCAAATCGAACTATAAAGGATATGTTAAACAAACAGAAAGTGGTGGAAAACACCCCCAGAAATAGGTTACATAATGCTTTGTTAACTTTGAATTTCTCAACGCTAATGAGAAGGGAACAACAACTGCTGAAAGACATTGGATAATGGAAAAGTCTACTGAACTAAATCAACCAGTTTATTTCAAGGATGTGCTGACCTCACAGTGGAAGCCAGGAGATGTGCTGTGTTTGGGAAGGGGTTTTGTTCTTGTCTCCACAGGGGAGAAAAAATTGTGGATACCGTCAAAATTAATAAAGGTTCAGTTTGAAGAAGAGAAGCTACTTGGAAAAGATAAATAACAATTCATTCACAAGGATGGCGATCATACTGATGGTAAGAAATACAGATAAGTTGGGGGCAGGGTTCTTTTCTTATCTCCACAGGAAAATACTCATTTTCAAAGAATTAAGGGACCCTGAATATTTAGTTACTGATGGATGGGAACTAGTTACGACCCACTAAAGATCAACAATAATACTATACATGTTCTGTAAGTATTAATTTTTTACATGTATTATTAAACATTTCTTTATAAATATGTAGAGCTGGTTTTGGAGTTGGACTATGGCTCAGTCCCTCTTCAATTCCAAGCCTGTTGATAAGAGATATCTCAGAGTTTCTGTCTCATGTAAGGAGCCATGAAATGGGACAGAATAAGAATAATTATATACTTGATAAACTTTCTTTGCCTTTCCTCATATCTGTGTCTTTCTTTATATGTCAGTATATGTCTTTGTTGTTAATGTTTAAATTTCCCATAACAAACAAATTTTCCTAAAGTAATCTTTGAAGTTTCCAGAATTGAGATGGGGCCCCACGACATCAACTCAATCTAGTTTTTGTAGGGACATAGCCCCACCCATTGGGGGCGTGTTCGCCTCGGGCTAATGTTTACGGATAAATCTGCCGGGCGTGAGCCCAGCAGCCCTTTTTCTTTTGCTCCGCTTTTCCGGTACACCGCGGGAACCTGTGGTCCTGTAAGTTTATTTCCTTATTAAAGCTGTATATATCTATATAATCTGTCTACATTCATTTGCGCCACCACATTTGGCGTCCCAACGTCGGGCTATTTTGCCCCCGACCCGGCACAGGGGGGGCGCAAGCTCCACCTTTCCCGGCTAGTTGCCTGAGCTCAGGAAGGCGATTTACAGCACGCTCCCTGCTCGCTTTCCCTTCCCCCACTCCAGGCCACTACAGTCGCAGAGCAGCGACCCCCCACAGAGCAGTTAATAGCTCCCTGCTTCTTCCAAACCCTCACTGCCTGATTTAAGTGAAGCACCCGCGGTTTTGAAGTAAAAGCCACCAACCCCTTCCCTTAACAGGCAGTACAATAATTTTTGTTTTGAGTTAATTGTTTCAGACCGGCTCTGGCTTAGACCATGTGGACTCAGGTGCATTTCTTTAGCCACCACTGGCAGGAAAACTTCATTACAGGTACATAATTTTCTTTTATAAATAAGAAAAATGTCTGAAAACATTACCATTCAAGACTTTAACAGCCTTTTCAGTTGTACCATGTGGGAGATTTTACAAGAAGTGTCTGTCAGCCCACAGATATGGATCTTTCTGGGATTCGTAGTTTTCCTTGGTACTGTATGGTTTGATAATAGAAATATGATAAAGTCTTTACGAGACGAGGTTGAACGCTTAAAAACAATTGAGAATGACAACAATCTTCTCAAAAATCAGT
The DNA here is from genome assembly GCF_950005125.1 of Chionomys nivalis. Lineage (NCBI taxonomy): Eukaryota > Metazoa > Chordata > Mammalia > Rodentia > Cricetidae > Chionomys > Chionomys nivalis. Next base: position 3,457,045 of record NC_080105.1, on the reverse strand, counting down.
TTGAAGTTCTCCAGGCAGAGAACAGATCTTTGTTTAACACAACTCGACAAACTGAAAAAAATTTAGAAGAGGTACAGGCTGATGTTAAGGAGAAATTCATTACTATGGAAGAGGGAACAGCTGATTTGGATCGTAAGCTTCAGTCCCTTTCAGTAGGAACTGAAATATTAACGGCTGATATTAAGGAGAAATTTATTACTATGGAAGAAGGAACAGCTGATTTGGATCGTAAGCTTCAGTCCCTTTCAGTAGGAACAGAAACATTAACTGAGAGAATCAAAACTGCTGAATGTGACAATCGGATTTTGTCTAAAGCTTATGACAGATTGACAGAAAGATTATCTATACAAGAAGGCACGGTATATGCTATAAAACTTATGTCCAAAGATGAGACGTTATCTCTAATGGACAAACTTCATACTTTAGAATCCTCAATGAAGGCTTTAGAACATAATTCTGGACAGGAGATTCAGACATTAAAGAAGGCAATGGTGAATAGAATTGAAAAGATTGAGGAATTTCTAAATTCTGAGGAAGAAGAGCAGGAGGTAGAAAGGCACATTTTAACTAAATCTGTGGGTAAATCCCTCCGGGACAATTCCCACAAAGCTCTACCTACAGTTCTACCTGCCTTTCCAGTTGTAACAACTGAGAAAGTAGTTGGTTCCAGAAACCCTAGGGTCATCAAGGAAGATACATGGGAACCTGTCCGTATGAATGATCTCAAAGAAATTAAACAGTCTGTAATGACTTTTGGAATGAATGCCTCTTTTGTTAAAGAGATGCTAAGATCTTGGGCTACCACGAATAAGGTCACGCCCAATGACTGGTTTCAACTGAGCTCTGCTGTCCTTGAGAGTGGAACGCAATTGAAGTGGAAATGCTTATTCAGGCAAGAGGCTAGACTTTTAGAACAGCAAGAAAGAGCAAAGGGAATTGAGATTTCCATAGATCAAATTTTGGGAGAGGGGCTATTTTCTGAGCCTCAGGAACAAGCTAATTTGGATGAAAACATACTCTCTGTGTGTACTACAGCAGCCTTAAGGGCTTGGGACAGGGTGCAAGACCCAGGACAGAGGATGGAATCATTTGTCAGAGTTAAACAGGGTCAAAGAGAACCCTTTATTGACTTTTTACAAAGAATAACTAAAGCTGTACAAATAGGGATATCTGACCCAGAAGCAAGACGTATAATGATCGAGACTTTGGCTTATGAAAATGCAAATGTGGAATGCAAAAGGATTTTGGGACCTTTAAAGCTCAGATCAGCGCCATTAGAAGAATGGGTCTTGCATACACTAGATGTTGATACATTTGACTATGGCACTGAAGCATGGGTAGAAGAAGCAATTTCCAATGGTAAAAGGAGACATCAGAATACCAAATGTTTTAATTGTGGCAAAATGGGTCATATGAAAAGGAATTGTAGACAACGGATTTTCAGAAATAATAATAATGCATCTTCTAGAAATAACAGAAATAGGAGGACTCAGCCTTCAGGTTTATGTAGAAGATGTGGAAAGGGCAGACACTGGACGAATGAGTGCAGGTCTACAAGAGATAGACAAGGCAACCTGATACAGATGGGAAACGTGAGAGGGGGGGCCTCACAGGCCCCCATGGCAAACATGGTTCAGTCATTTCCAGTTACTACAGAGAACGTGACTCGTCAGGACAATTAGAAAGCCCCATGCCTACTGTTACAAGCAATAATGATCAGAAAGATGAGTTCCGTGTGTTTTGGCAAACTTCTATAAATGACCAAAGACCAAAGCTGAGAGTGGGTGTAAATGGCATTTTTATTACTGGCCTGCTGGACACAGGTGCGGATGTAAGTATCATTACCCCAGAATCTTGGCATCCATATTGGCCTCTTCAGAATGTAAATGTTCAGCTCCTGGGAATTGGAACCCTATCTCGAGTAAGGCAGAGCACGAGATGGGTTGAATGTATAGGACCAGAGGGACAAATAGGAAAATTAAGGCCATATGTAGCCAATATTGCAATGAATTTATGGGGTCGTAACCTATTACAACAATGGAATACCCAAATTAACATTCCTGCTACTTCTAGAGCCTATATTTCTGGGGATAATATTAAAAGATATTACAAATGGAGAAAACCGGCCATTCGGGCTGTACAAGAACAAGCAATTGATGTCCCTTCAGAGATACCAACAGCCTTGCCTTTAAAATGGTTGACTGAGAAACCAATATGGACAAAGCAATGGCCTTTAGCTGAGGAAAAGTTACAGGCTTTAGAACAGTTGGTACAAGAGCAATTAGATGCTGGACATATAGAAGAATCTACCAGCCCTTGGAATTCTCCTGTATTTGTGGTTAAGAAAAAATCAGGTAAATGGAGAATGGTGACAGATCTCAGGGCTATCAACAAGGTTATTCAACCTATGGGTCCTCTGCAATCTGGAATTCCTTTGCCCTCTTTATTGCCAAAAGGATGGCCTCTCATAGTTATTGATTTAAAGGATTGTTTTTTCACTATACCTTTACAAAAAGAAGATAGAGAAAAATTCGCCTTCACAGTGCCTACTTATAACAATTCTCAACCTTCGAGGAGGTACCACTGGGCCGTCCTCCCCCAGGGTATGTTAAATAGCCCCTCCCTGTGCCAATATTTTGTGAATCAACCATTGCAAATAATACTCAAGAAATTTCCCAAATCGATAGTATATCATTACATGGACGACATTTTGTTATCCGATTCAAACATGGATACCTTGAACAGACTGTTTGAAGAAATAAAAATACTTTTACCAAAATGGGGATTGCAAATTGCTCCTGAAAAGATTCATAAGGGAGATTCTGTTAATTATTTAGGTTATAAAATAGGTTTACAAAAAATTAAGACACAAAAGGCACAAATTCGGAGAGATCGCCTACGGACTCTTAATGACTTTCAAAGACTATTAGGGGACATTTCCAGTCTACGGCCAGCTATTGGGATAACACCTGATCTAATAATTCATTTGAACAAAACCTTAGATGGGGACAAAGATTTAAACAGTCCCAGAGAATTAACAGCTGAAGCAGAAAAGGAACTGACGATGATTGAGGAAAAATTACAACAGGCACAGGTGGATAGGGTAAATCCAGAGCTTGACTGTATTCTCGTCATACTACCGTCAAAAATTTCCCCTACAGGAATTTTAATGCAGAGAGATGATATTATCTTGGAATGGATCTTTTTACCACATAAACCAAGTAAGAAACTGAAAACTTATGTAGAAAAAGTCTCTGAGTTAATTATAAAAGGCAAGTTGAGACTTCGTCAACTAGCAGGCATAGACCCAGCAGAAATTATAGTGCCTTTCACTGCTGATGAACTAAAGAAATTATGGAAAGATAATGAACCATGGCAAAGAGCTTGTGCTAATTTCTTGGGAGACATTAATAACAACTATCCAAAAAGCAAGAGGCTTAACTTCATAAAGAGAACTTCTTGAATCCTTCCTCAAATCGTCCGTGATACTCCAATAACTGGAGCCCGTACGTTCTATACTGATGCCAATAAATCAGGGAAGGCAGGTTACAAATCAGAAGACTTGGGTAAGGTGGAACAAAGTCCTTATGATTCTGTCCAGAAGGCAGAATTATATGCCATTCTTATGCTGCTAAGGGATTTTAAAGAACCGATTAATATAGTTACTGATTCACAATATGCAGAAAGAGTTATTTTACATATTGAAACTGCTGAATTTATACCTGATGATACAGAACTAACCTCTTTGTTTATCCAGGTGCAAGATTTGATTAGGAACAGGCTTTGCCCTATGTACATAACACACATCCGATCCCATACGCGTCTGCCAGGTCCTCTAGCACAAGGTAATGCAGAAATTGATCAATTATTGATTGGTAGTGTGCTACAAGCCTCTGAATTTCATAAAAAACATCATGTTAATAGCAAAGGTTTGAAGAAAGAGTTTTCTATTACATGGCAACAAGCTAGGGAGATTGTAAAGAAATGCCCTACTTGCTCTTTCTATAACCAAACGCCACTGCCTGCAGGGGCTAATCCAAAGGGCACCCAAAGGAATGAAATCTGGCAGATGGATGTGTTCCACTTTGCAGAATTTGGAAAATTAAAATATGTTCATCACACCATTGACACGTATTCAGGCTTTCAGTGGGCAACGGCTTTAAGTTCAGAAAAAGCTGATTCAGTTATCACTCATTTATTAGAAGTCATGGCTATCATGGGTATACCTACACAAATAAAGACAGATAATGGTCCTGCTTATGTCTCTAGCAAAATGAAACGGTTTTTTGATTATTACAATATCAAGCATGTTACAGGTATACCATACAATCCTACAGGTCAAGCAGTCATAGAAAGATCAAATCGAACTATAAAGGATATGTTGAACAAACAGAAAGGGGTGGAAAACACCCCCAGAAATAGGTTACATAATGCTTTGTTAACCTTGAATTTCCTCAACGCTAATGAGAAGGGAACATCGGCTGCAGAAAGACATTGGATAATGGAAAAGTCTACTGAACTAAATCAACCAGTTTATTTCAAGGATGTGCTGACCTCACAATGGAAGCCAGGAGATGTGCTGCGTTGGGGAAGAGGATTTGCTCTTGTCTCCACAGGTGAGGAAAAATTGTGGATACCATCAAAATTGATAAAGGTTCGTTTTGATGAAGAGAAGCCAGTTGGGAAAGATAAATAACAATTCAGTCACATGGATGGCAATCATACTGATGGTAAGTAATACAAATAGGTTGGGGGCAGGGTTCTCTTCTTATCTCCACAGGAAAATACCCATCTTCAAAGAATTTAAGGTACCCCTAATATTTAATTACTGATGGAGGGACTTGTTCTGTAAGTATTAATTTATATATATGTCTTAAACTTTCTTTGCTTTTCCTCATATCTGTGTCTTTCTTTATATGTCAGTATATGTCCTTGTTGTTAATGTTTAAATGTCCCATAACAAGCAACAAATTTTCCTACAGTAATCTTTGAAGTTTCCCGGATGAAGATGGGGCCCCACAACATCAACTCCATCTGGTTTTTATGACGTCATGATTTTTTTTTAAAGCGCTAATATTAGACCTGTTTTTTGGTACCAACTACAAGAGACAATTTCGAATGGTGCACATTTTTGACAACACTCTGGTCGGACCTTCTCAAAACGCTCTGAGACTAGTTACAATTTTCTTAGGTCAAAGGTTAATTTGGAAATTTTACCATCATTTGCTTTCACAGGACCCCCTAAGAAGAACGTCGCCCCCATGTCAGCTAGAAGCAATCTTAGAGGACGGCATCCCCTCTCCCAACAGAGTTTGCCCTCAGGGTTGGGGACATCTTTTAATGGTTGGTTTAGGGTTGAGGGGATGGGGTGATATTTTTTTTTTTTGGAAAAAGAAGAAGAAGAAGAAGAAGAAGAAGAAGAAGAAGAAGAAGAAGAAGAAGAAGAAGAAGAAGAAGAAGAAGAAGAAGAAGAAGAAGAAGAAGAGGAAGAAGAAGGGGGTAACTGGTTTTTTGGGATGATTGGTATTTGTGAATTACTGTCTATAGAAAATTGTACTGGTACTGTTTCTTGTATATTGATATGTTAAATATTGAATATGAGTGTTCCTACCTCTATTTTTGTATGAGTATGCTTATAACTTTGTCCATATTGTATTGATACATCTACCATATTACATTGTACATTTCTACCTCTGATACTATGACATTGTTTACAGTTGAAGATCATTGTCTTCATATATTGCACAGTTGTTTATTCTTTTAGTCTTCAAAGTTAGATAGGTATTGAGAATTATATGTTTGTCATATTTATTTTTAAGTTTATCAGGTCTTTTAGTTACATAGAGATTATATTTAGTATAGATAGTATGATCTTCAGCCTCTTCGAAGAGCTGTAGAAAATGGCCTTTAATCTAACCTAAAATTTCTATGCCAAAGAGACACAATTACTCCTGGCAACACCACTCTACTCCCGAGAGAACGTTGAGCACCAAAGACACTCCACTGGGAGCTTGTCTTCTTGGCAGAACTGGCCTTTGGGTTAAGAAAAGCCCATACCTCAACTTCTGACAAAGATACAGAATATCCCTAAGTGGATGAAACAGGATTGTCTTATCTTGCCAAGACAGGGTAGGATAGTCCTAAGAAAGTTCCTTGCCTTTAATAATGGTATGCCAGTTATGTTAGGCCTTAGCCAAAGTTGGTTGACTCAACATTGCAAACGAGACTTTGGGTGATTGCCCAGGTAGTCAGTTGTCTCTGTCAATTGTTGCACATTTTGGATATCTCTCGATTGTTAAGTGATATTTATTCCCTTCTCAGATCTTTGACGGAGTTGAAGATTATATAATTGTAGTTACTCTCTATGTTATTTAGACTCCTTGAGATAGAATGTTTAGCAAAAGTTTTGTTCTCAATATTGTTTGTTATATTTATTATTTGTTATTATTGTATATAGTTGTATTTGGTTTGGTTCTATCTTATTTAGACAAAAGGGGGAGATGTAGGGACATAGCCCCACCCATTGGGGGCGTGTTCGCCTCGGGCTAATGTTTACAGATAAATCTGCCGGGCGTGAGCCCAGCAGCCCTTTTTCTTTTGCTCCGCTTTTCCGGTACACCGCGGGAACCTGTGGTCCTGTAATTTTATTTCCTTATTAAAGCTGTATATATCTATATAATCTGTCTACATTCATTTGCGCCACCACAAGTTTTTATGAAGTCATTAATTTTTTTAAGCACTAAAATTAGACCTGATTTTTGGTACCAACTGCATGAGACAATTTTGAATGGTGCACATTTTTGACAACACTCTGGCAAGACCTTCTCAAAATGCTCAGTGACTAGTTACACTTTGCTTAGGTCAAAGGTTAAATTGGGAATTTTACCATCATTTGCTTTCACAGGACCCCCTTAGAAGAACATCGCCCCCATGTCAGCTACAAGCAATCTTAGATGACGATGTCCCTTCTTCCAACAGAGTTTGCCCTCAGGGTTAGGGACATCATTCAGTGGTTGGTTTAGGGTTGAGGGAATGGGGAGATATTTTATGGAATTAGGGGTATTTTCAAAAAATGGGGGATGGATTAACTGGTTTGATGGGACGATGGGTATTTGTGAATTACTGTTTTTAGAAAATTGTATCGGTACTGTTTCTTGTATATTGATATATTGAATATTGAATGTGAGTGTTCCTATCTCTAATTTTGTATAAGAGTATGCTTATAACTTTGTCTGTACATCTACCATATTACAATGTACATTTCTATCTCTGTTTACATTTGATAAGTAATGACATTGTTTACAGTTGAAGATCATTGTCTTCATATATTACACAGTTGTTTATTCTCGTAGTCTTCAAGTTAGATAGGTAGTGAGAATTATATGTTTGTCATATTTATTTTTAGGTTAATCAGGTTTTTTAGATAGAGATTATATTTAGTATAGATAGTATAATCTTCAGCCTCTTTAAAGTGCTGTAGAAAATGGCCTTTAATCTATTCTCTTGTATGTTAAGTAATATTAATTCCCTTCTCAGATCTTTGACAGAATTGAAGATTATATAATTGTAGTTACTCTCTACATTATTTAGACTCCTTGAGATAGAATGTTTAGCAAAACTTTTGCTATATGTTTCTTGCTTAATATTGTTTCTTATATTTATTATTTCTTACTATTGTACATAGTTGTATTTCATTTAGTTCTGTCTTATTTAGACAAAAGGGGGAGATGTAGGGAAAGCCCACTCCAATGGGGGGCGTGATCAACTCGGGCTAATGTTTACATATAAATCTGGAAAGCATGAGCCCCGCCAGTCTCTCTCATTTTGTATTTCGTGCTCATCCCTGGATCCCTGGTGTTGTAAGCTATCCCTTCATTAAAATTTACTGTTTCATATTAAGGTATCCTGGTTATTTACACCACTTAAAAGTGAGAAACACACATGTGTTTTTTTGAACAGAGAAGCAGTTGTTTGGGACATGTCAGAGCATTGTGAGAAGTGAAAGCAATTTTGAGTTTTTTTGTGCAAGCTTTCCTTTTAAAGATAAGCACGTTCTTTCAAAAGGGTAATAATTTCATGAAAAGCTTTAGTGAGAAACGCACAAGTGTTTCTCTTAAAAGAGAAGCAGTTGTTTGGGACATGTCAAAGCATTGTTAGAAGTGAGAGCAGTGTTCCATTTCTCTGCACAAGCTTTAATTTAAAAGATAATCATTTTCTTTCAAAAGTGTATTAATTTCATGAAATGCTTTAGTGAAAAATGCAAATGTCTTTCTTTGAAAGGAGAAGCAGTTTTTGGGACATGTCAAAGCATTGTTATAATTGAGGGCTGTTTTGCATTTCTTGTGAAAGCTTTACATTGAAAGATAATCAAGTTGTTTCGAAAGTGTAATAATTTCATGTAAAGCTTTAGTGAAAACACATATGTGTTTCTATTAAAACAGAAGCAGTTCTTTGGGACATGTCAAAGTATTGTTAGAAGTGAGAGCAGTGGGCTTGTCTCTGTAGAAGCTTTTCTTTTAAAGATAATCACATTCTTTTGAGAGTGCATTAATTTCATGAAAACCATTATTGAGAAACACACATGTGTTTCTCTAAAAAGAGAAGCAGTAATTTGGGATATGTCAAAGGATTGGTAGAAGAGAGAGGAGTGTTCCAATTCTCTGTACAAGCTTCACTTTGAAAGATAATCATATTCTTTAGAAGGTGTATTAATTTCATGAAAAGCTTTAGTGAGAAACGTGAATGTGTTTCTCGGAAAAGAGAGGAAGTTGTTTGGGACATATAAAAGTATTATTAGAAGGGAAAACAGTGGGCTATTCTCTATAAAAGCTTTTCTTCGAAAGATAATGGTGTTCTTTTGAAGAGTATTAATTTCATTAAAAGCTGTAGGGAAAAATGCACATGTATTTCTCTGAAAAGAGAATCAGTCGTTTGGGACAGGTCAAAATATTGTTAGAAGTGAGAGGAGTGTTCCTTTTCTCTGTACAAGCTTTACTTCGAAAGAAAATCATGTCCTTTCTAAAGTGTAATAATTTCATGAAAAGCTTTAGTGAGAAACGCACATGTGTTTCTCGAAAACAGAAGCAGTCGTTTGGGACATGCCAAAATATTGTTAGAAGTGAGAGGAGTGTTCCTTTTCTCTGTACAACCTTTACTTTGAATGATAATTACGCTCTTTTGAAAGTGTATTAATTTTATAGAAGCTTTAGTGAGAAACTCACATATGTTTCTCTTAAAAGAGAAGCAGTTCTTTGGGACATGTCAAAGCATTGTTTGAAGTGAGAGCTGTTTGGCTTTTCTTTGTAAAACTTTACTTTGAAAGATAATCACGTTCATTTGAAAGTGTATTTATTTCATGAAATTCTTTAGTGAGAAACGCACATGTGTTTCTTTGAAAAGAGAAGCTTTTGGGACATGTCAAAGCATTGTTAGAAGTGAGAAAGGTTTTGATTTTCCTTGTGCAAGCTTTACTATGAAAGATAATCACTTTCTTTTGAAAGTGTATTAATTAATTTCATGAAATGCTATAGTGAGAAACGCACGTGTGTTTCTCTGAAAACAGAAGCAGTTGTCTGAGACATGCCAAAGCATTTTTAGAAGTTAGAGGAGTTTTTCATTTCTCTGTAAAACCTTATTTGAAAGATAATCACATTCTTATAAAAGTGTTATAATTTCACAAAAAGCTCGTGTGTTAAACGCACATGTGTTTCTCTTAAAAGAGAAGCAGTCATTTGGGACATGTCAAAGGATTGTTAGAAGAATAGTGTTTCTTTTGTCTGTACAAAATTTTCTTCGAAAGATAATCAGTTTCTTTTGTAGAGTATTAATTTCATTGAAAGCTTTAGTGAGAAATACGCATGTGTTTCTCTGAAAGAGTTGCATTTGAGACATGTTAAAGCAAGTTAGATGTGAGAGCGGTTTTGCTTTTCCTTGTGCAAGCTTTGCTTTGAATGATAATGACGTACTTCTGAAAGTGTATTTATTTAATGAAATGCTTTAGTGAGAAAGGCACATGTGTTACTCTCAAAAGAGAAGCTGTTGTTTGGGTCATGTCAAAGCATTGTTAGAAGTGAGAGCAGTGTTCCGTTTCTCTGTACACGCTTTACTTTGAAAGATAATCACATTCTTTGAAAGTGTAATAATATCCAGAATGGCTTCATTGTGAAATGCATATGTGTTTCTCTGAAAAGAGAAGAATTTGTTTGGGACATGTCAAAGCATTGTTAGAAGTGAGAGAAGTGTTCCTTTTCTCTGTACAAGTTTACTTTGAAAGTATATCATTTCCTTTGATAAGTGTGTTAATTTCATGAAGTGCTTTAGTGAGAAATGCAAATATGTTTCTGTTAAAAGAGAAGCATTTGTTTGGGATATGTAAAAGCATTGTTAGAAGTGAGAGAAGTGTTGCTTTTCTTTGTACATGATTTATTTTGAAATATAGTCACGTACTTTTGAAAGTGTATTAATCTCATAGAAGCTTTAGTAAGAAATGCCTATGTGTTTCTCTTAAAAGAGAAGCATTTGTTTGGGGCATGTCAAAGTATTTTCAGAAGTGAGAAGACTGTTTCTTTTTTCTGTACACAGATACTTTGAAAGATAATCACATTCTTTGAATTTCATAGAAGCATTAGTGAGAAACACACATGTGCTTCTCTGAAAAGAGAAGCAGTTGATTGGGACATGTCAAAGTATTATTAGAATTGAGGGCAGTGGGCTCTGCTCTGTACATGCTTTTCTTTGAAAGATAATCACATTCTTTTGAAAGTGTATTAATTTCATGAAAAGCTTTAGGGAGAATCGCACATGTGTTTCTCTGAAAAGAAAAGCAGTTGTTTGGGATATCTCAAAGCATTGTTAGAAGATAGAGTATTGGGTCCTTCTTTATACAATCTTCTCTTCGAAAGATAGTCAAGTTCTTTTGAACAGTATTAATTTAATTAATAGCTTTAGTGAGAAACACATCTGTGTTTCTCTGAAAAGAGATGCATTTGGGACATGTCAAAACAAGTTAGAAGTGAGAGCAGTGTTTCTTTTCTCTGCACAAGCTTTACTTTGAGAGATGATCTTGTTCTTTCGAAAGTGTAATAATTTCATAAAAAGCTTTAGTGAGAAATGCACATGTGGTTCTCTTTAAATAGAAGCAGTTGTTTGGAACATGTCAATGCATTGTTAGAAGTGAGACGACTGTTCTTTTTCTCTGTATAAGCTTTACTTTGAAATATAATCATGTTCTTTTGAAAGTGTATTAATTTCACGAAATTCCTTAGTGAGAAACGCACATGTGTTTTCTGAACAGAGAAGCAGTTGTTTGGGACACGTCAGAGCATTGTGAGAAGGGAGAGCTCTTTGGCTTTTCTTTGTGCAAGCTTTACTTTCAAAGATAATCATGTTCTTTCAAAAGTGTAATAATTTCATGAAAAGCTTTAGTGAGAAACACACAAGTGTTTCTCTTAAAAGAGAAGCAGTTGTTTGGGACATGTCAAAGCATTGTTAGAAGTGAGAGCAGTGTTTCTTTTCTCTGAACAAGCTTTACTTTCAAAGATAATCATGTTCTTTTGAAAGTGTATTAATTTCTTGAAATTCTTTTGTGAAAAACATAAATGTGTTTCTCTGAAAGGAGAAGCAGTTGTTTGGGACATGTCAAAGCATTGTTAGTACTGAGAGATGTTTTGCTTTTCTTTTGAAAGCTTTACATTGAATGATAAATGCGTTATTTTTTAAGTGTAATAATTTCATGAAAAGCTATTGTGAGAAACTCACACGTGTTTCTCTGAAAAGACAAGCAGTTGTTTAGGACAAGTCAAAGAATTGTTAGAAGTGAGAGCACTGTTCCTTCTCTCTGTACATGATTTACTTTGAAGGATAATCACGTTCTTTCGAAAGTGTATTAATTTCCAGAAAAGCTTAGTGAGAAACACGTATGTGTTTCTCTGAAAAGAGAAGCATTTGTTTGGGACATGTCAAAGCATTATTAGAAGTTAGAGGAGTGTTTCTTTTCTTTTTACAAGCTTTACTTTGAAAGATAATCACGTTCTTTTGAAAGTGTATAAATTTTATAGAAGCATTATTTTGAAATGCACATGTTTTTCTGAAAGAAGAAGCAGTTATTTGGCACATATCAAAGCATGTTAGAAGTGAGAACAGATGACTTGTCTCTTTACAAGCTTTTCTTTGAATGATAATCACGTTCTTTTGAAAGTGCATTAATTTCATGGTGAGTTTTAGTGAGAAATGCACATGTGTTTCTCTTAAAAGAAAAGGCATTGTTTGGGACAGGTGAAAGGATTGTTAGAAGTGAGAGGAGTGTACGTTTTCTCTGTACAAGCTTTACTTTGAAAGATGATCACTTTCTTTCAAAATTTTATTAATTTCATGATACGGTTTAGTTAAAAAAGCACATGTATTTCTCTTAAAAGAAAAGCATTCATTTCGGACATGTCAAAGGATTGTTAGAAGTGAGAGGAGTCTTCCTATTCTCAGTACAAGCTTTACTTTGAAAGATAATCATGATCTTTTGAAAGTGAATTAATTTCATAGAAGCTTTAGTAAAAAACGCACATGTGTTTCTCTGAAAACAAAAGCATTTGGAACATGTCAAAGCAAGTTAGAAGTGAGAACCCTTTTAGTTTTACTTGTCCAAGCTTTTCTTTGAAAGATAATCATGTTATTTTGAAATTGTATTAATTTCATGAAAAGTTATAGTGAGAAAGGCACACATTTTTCTCTGAAAAGAGAAGCAGTTGATTGGGAAATGTCAAAGCACTCTTAGAAGTGAGAGCAGTGGGCTCTTCTCTACACAAGCTTTTCTTCGATAGATAATCACGTTCTTTTGAAGATTATCAATTTTATTAATAGCTTTAGTGAGAAACATACATGTGTTTCTCTGAAAAGAAAAGCATTTGGGACATGTCAAAGCAAGTTAGAAGTGAGAACGGTTTTAGTTTTACTTGTCTAAGCTTTTCTTTGAAAGATAATCATGTTATTTTGAAAGTGTATTAATTTCATGAAAATTTATAGTGAGAAAGGCACATATTTTTCTCTGAAAAGAGAAGCAGTTGATTGGGAAATGTCAAAGCACTCTTAGAAGTGAGAGCAGTGATCCTTTTCTCTGTACACACTTTACTTGGAAAGATAATCACATTCTTTTCAATGTGTATTAATTTCCTAGAAGCTTTAGTAAAAAACACAGATGTGTTTCTCTGAAAAGAGAAGCAGTTATTTGAGACATGTCAAAGTGTTACTAGAAGTGAGAGAAGTGGGCTTTTCTCTGTACAAGCTTTTCTTCGAAAGATAATCATGTCCTTTGGAGAGTATTTATTTCAATAAAAGCTTTAGTGAGAAACGCTCATATGTTTCTCTAAAAAGAGAAGCAGTTGTTTGAGACATTTCAAAGCATTGTTAGAAGTGAGAGGAGTGTTGCTTTTTTCTGTACACACTTTAATTGGAAAGATAATCATGTTCTTTTGAAAGTGTAATAATTTTATAGAAGCTTTAGTGAGAAACGCAGATGTGTTTCTCTGAAAATAGAAGCAGTTGTTTGGGACATGTCAAAGCATGGTTGGAGTGAGAGTAGTGTTGCTTTTCTCTGTATGCACTTTAATTTGAAAGATAATCACGTTCTTTTGAAAGTGTATTAATTTCATAGAATCTTTAGGGAGAAACACAGATATTTTTATCTGAAAAGAGAAGCATTTGTTTTGGATATGTCAAAGCATTGTTAGAAGTGAGAGAAGTGTTTCTTTTCTCTTTATAAGCTTTTCTTTGAAGGATAATCATGTTCTTTTGAAAGTGTATTTATTTTATGAAATGCTTCAGTGAGAAAAGCACATGTGTTTTTCTGAAAACAGAAACAGTCATTTGGGACATGTCAAAGGATTGTTGGAAGTGAGAGGAATGTTCCTTTTTATCTGTAGAAGCTTTACTATAAAGATAATCATGTTCTTTGTAAGTGTATTATATTCATGAAATGTTTTAGTGAAAAACGCACATGTGTTTCTCTGAAATGAGAAGCAGTTGTTTGGGACATGTCAAAGCATTAGTAGAAGTGAGTGCTGTTTTGCTTTTCTTTGTGAAAGCATTACATTGAAAGATAATCATGTTATTTCCAAAGTGTAATAATTTCATGAAAAGGTCTAGTGAGAAACACACATGTGTCCTTGAAAAGAGAAGCATTTGGGACATGTCAAAGCAAGATCAAAATGAGAGCGTTTTTGCTTTTCCTTGTGCAAGCTTTATTTTGAAAGATAATCACGTTCTTTGAAAGTGTATTAATTTCATGAAAAGCTATAGTGAGAAATGCATATGTGTTTCTCTGAAAAGGGAAGCAGTTGTTTGGGACATGTCAAAACATTGTTAGAAGTGAGAGCAGTGTTCTTTTTCTTTGTAAAAGATTTACTTTGAAAGATAATCACATTCTTTTGAAAGTGTATTAATTTCATGAAAGCTTTAGTGAGAAACGCACATGTGTTTCTCTGAAAAGAGAAGCAGTTGTTTGTTACTTGTAAAAGTATTCTTAGAAGTGAGAGCAGTGGGATCTTCTCTATACAAGCTTTTATGGAAAGATAATCACCTTCTTTTGAAGAGTATTAATTTCATTAACAGCTTTAGTGAGAAAAGCACATGTGTTTTTCTGAATAGAGAAGCATTTTGGACATGTCAAAGCATTGTTATGAGTGAGAGCAGTTTTGCTTTTCCTTGTGCAAGCTTTACTTTGACAGATAATCACGTTCTTTTGAAAGTGTATTAATTTCATGAAAAGCTATAGTCAGAAACACACAAGTGTTTCTCTGAAAAGAGAAGCAGTTGTTTGGGACATGTAAAAGCATTGTTAGAATTGAGAGGAGTGTTTCTTTTCTCTTTACAAGCTTTATTTGAAAGATTATCACGTTTTTATAAAAGTATAATAATTTCAGGAAATGCTTTAGTGAGAAACCACCATGTGTTTTTCTGAAAAGAGAAGTAGTTGTTTGAGACATGTCAAAGCATTGTTAGAAGTGAGAGCTATTTTCCATTTTTTGTGAAAGCCTTTCTTAGAAAGATAATTATGTTCTTTCGAAAGTGTAATGATTTCATGAAAAGCTTTAGTGAGAAATCATCATTTGTTTCTCTGAAAAGAGAAGCAGTTGTTTCAGACATGTCAAAGCATTGTTAGAAATAAGAGCAGTTGGATTGTCTCTGTATAAGCTTTACTTTGAAAGATAGTCACGTTCTTTTGAAAGTGCATTAATTTCATGAAAAGCTTTAGTGAGAAACTCACATGTGTTTCTCTGAAAAGAGAAACAGTTGTTTGGGCACTGTGAAAGGATTTTTAGAAGTGAGAAGAGTGTTCCTTTTCTCTCTACAAGCTTTACTTTGAAAGATAATCACATTATATTGAAATTGTATTAATTTCACGAGAAGCTTTAGTGAGAAATGCACATGTGTTTGTCTGAAGAGAAGCAGTTGTTTGGGACATGGCAAATCATTGTGAGAAGTGAGAGCATTGATCCTTTTCTCTCTAAAAGCTTTACTTTGAAAGATAATCACATTCTTTTGAAAGTGTATTAATTTCATGAGATTTAGGGATAAACACATATGGGTTTCTGTGAAAAGAGAAGCAGTCATTTGGGACATCTCAAAGCATTGTGAGAAGTGAGAGAAAGGTTGCTTTTCTCTATACAAGCTTTACTTGAAGATAATCACGTTCTTGGAAAGTGTATTAATGTCCTGTTTAGTGAGAAATGCACATGTCTTTTTCTGAAAAGAGAAGGAGTTGCTGGAGACATGTCAAAGCATTGTTGATAGTGAGAGTGTTGTTCCTTTTTTTCTGTACAAGCTTTATTTGGAAAGATAATCACATTCTTTGATAGTGTATCAGATTCATGAGAATCTTTATTGAGAAATGCACATGTGTTTGTCTGAAAGAGAAGCAGTTGTTTGGGACATGTCAAAGTATTGTTGAAAGTGAAAGTGTTGTTGCTTTTCTCTGTACAAGCTTTACTTCGAAAGATAATCACGTTCTTTGGAAAGTGTATCAATTTCATGAGAAGTTTTAGTGAGAAATGCACATGTGTTTCTGTGAAAAGAGATGCAGTAGTTTGGGACATATCAAATAATGGCTGGAAGTGAGAGCAGGTTTGCTTTTCTCTGTACAAGCTTTAATTTGAAACATAATCACGTTGTTTTGAAAGTGTATCAATTTCATGAGAAGTTTTAGTGAGAAATGCACATGTGTTTCTCTAAAAAGAGAAGCCTTGTTTGATACATCTCAAAGCATTATGAGAAAGAAGAGCACGGTTGCTTTTCTGTGTCAAAACTTTACTTTGAAAGATAATCACATTCTTTGGAAAGTGTATTTATTACATGAGAAATTTTAGTGAGAAACACACATGTGTTTTTCTAAAAAGAGAAGCAGTAGTTTGCGATATGTGAAAGCATTGTTGAAAGTGAGAGCAGTGTTGCTTTTCTCTGTACAAGCTTTTCTTTGAAAAATAATCACGTGTCTCAAAAAAATAAGAAAGATAATCATGTACTTTCGATAGAGTATTAATTTCATGAGAAGCTTTAGGGATACTGCATATGTGTTTCTCTGAAAAGAGAAGATGTTGTTTGGGACATGTCAAAGCATTGAGAGAAGTGAGAGAGGGTTGCTTTTCACTGTACAATCTTTACTTTGAAAGATAAACACGTTCTTTTGAAATTGTATTAATTTCACGAGAAGCTTTAGTCTGAAATGCACATGTGTTTGTCTGAGAAGAGAAGCAGTTGTTTGGGAGATATTAAAGCATTGTTGAAAGTGAGAGGGATATTGCTTTTGTTTGTACAAATTTACTTTGAAAGATAATCATATTCTTTTGAAAGTGTTTTAATTTCGTGAGAAGCTTTAGTGAGAAATGGACATGTGTTTCTCTGAAAAGAGAAGCAGTTGTTTGGGACATTTCAAATAATGGTTAGAAGTGAGAGCAGGGAATCTTTTCTGTGTACAAGCTTTACTTTGAAAGAAAACAAGTTCTTTTGAAAGTGTATAAATTTCATGAGAAGCTTTAGTGAGAAATGCACATGTGTTTGTCTCAAAAGACAAGAAGTTCTTTGGGACAGGTCAAAGCATTGCGAGAAGTGAATACAGGGTTGCTTTTCTCTGGACAAGCTTTACTTTGAAAGATAATCATGTCTTTTGAAAGAGTATTAATTTCATGAAAACCTTTAGTTAGAAACACACATTGTTTCTCTGAAAAGACAAACAGTTATTTGGGACACGTCAAAGCCTTGTGAGAAGTAAGAGCATGGTTGCTTTTCCCTGTACAAGCTTCATTTTGAAAGATAATAATATTCTTTTGAAAGTGTATTAATTTCATTAGAATCTTTAGTGAGAAATGCACATATGTTTGTCTAAAAAGAGAAGCAATTGTTTGGGACATGTCAAAGTATTGTTGAAAGTGAGAGCGGTGTTGCTTTTCTTTGTACAAGATGGCCAAAAGACACTTAAGGTCATGCTCAACCTCCTTAGCAATAAGGGAAATGCAAATTCAAACAACTTTGAGATACCATCTTACACCTGTCAGAATGGCTAAAATCAAAAACACCAATGATAGCCTTTGCTGGAGAGGTTGTGGAGAAAGGGACACACTCATTCATTGCTGGTGGGAATACAAACTTGTGCAACCACTTTGGAAATCAGTGTGGCGATTTCTCAGGAAATTTGGGATGAACCTACCCCAAGATCCAGTAATACCACTATTGGGAATATACCCAAGAGATGCCCCATCAAATGACAAAAGTATCTGTTCAACTATGTTCATAGCAGCATTGTTTGTAATAGCCAAAACCTGGAAACAACCTAGATGCCCTTCAATGGAGGAATGGATGAAGAAAGTGTGGAATATATACATATTAGAGTACTACTCAGCGGTAAAAAACAATGACTTCTCGAATTTTGCGTGCAAATGGATGGAAATAGAAAACACTATCCTGAGTGAGGTATCCCAGACCCAAAAAGAGGAACATGGGATGTACTCACTCATAATTGGTTTCTAGCCATAAATAAAGGACATTGAGCATATAATTTGTGATCCTAGAGAAGCTAAATAAGAAAGTGAACCCAAAGAAAATCATATAGTCATCCGCCTGGAGAGGGGAAGTAGACAAGATTGCCGGGCAAAAACTGGGAACTTGAGGGTGAGGTGGCATGGGACAAAGGGGAAATGGGATGTGAAACATGAAAAGGGGAGGATGAGAGGAGCTCGGGGGATTGGGATGGTTGGGATATAGGAAGGGTGGATATGGGAGCAGGGAAGTATATATCCTAACTAAGGGAGCCATCTTAGGGTTGGCAAGAGACTTGACTCTAGAGGGGTTCACAGGTGTCCAGGGAGATGTCCCCAGCTGGTACCTTGGGCAACTGAGGAGAGGGAACCTGAAATGACCCTATCCTATACTGATGAATATCTTACATATCACCTTAGAACCTTCATCTGGCGATGGATCGAGGTAGAGACAGAGAATCAATTTGGAGCAACGGTCTGAGCTCTTAAGGTCCAAATGAGGAGCAGAAGGAGGGAGAACACGAGGGATGCACCCACCCACTGTGACAGTGGAACTGATTTATTGGGAGCCCACCAAGGCCAGCTGGTCTGGGACTGAATAAGCATGGGTTGAAACTGGACTCTCTGAGCATGGCGGACAATGAAGGCTGATGAGAAGCCAAGGACAGTGGCACTAGGTTTCGATCCTAATACATGAACTGGCTTTGTGGGAGCTTAGCCTGTTTAGACGCTCACCTTCCTGGACATAGATAGAAGACCTTTGTCTTCCCGTAGGGCAGAGAATTTGGACTGCTCTTCAGTATCGAGAGGGAGGGGGAATGGTGTGGGGGGTGGAGAAGAGGAGTGAGGATAGGAAGAGGAGAGTGGGGGAGGGGGCAATATTTGGGAGGAGGGGAGGGAAATGGGAAACGGGGAGCAGGTTGAAATATTAATTAAAGAAGAATAAATAATAATAATAAAAGATTTATTTTGAAAGGTAATCATGTTCTTTTGAAGGTGTATTAATTTCATGAGAAGCTTTATTAATAAACACACATGTGTTTCTCTGAAATAAGAAGAAGTTGTTTGGGACATGTCAAAGCATTGTGAGAAGTGAGTGCAGGCTTGCTTTTCTCTGTACAAGCTTTACTTTGAAAGGTAATAACAGTTTTCCTCTCCTACACTAAGGCTACCCACTCAGAGTGGTGAGTGCCTGCCTACTGGGCAGGCCTCAAGAACCCCCAAAAGGGATCGCAGGCACCTTCAGCTTGTGCTGCAGCGTCTCCTGTGTTCTACTCGACCCCGCCCTACCCCCCACATTCACCCTTTTGTCCGTGGGTCATTGGACTACCAGGCGTCCATGTTTCGGTGCTGAGGAGTCCATCTGGAAGGGAACGATTCCTGCTCCTACACTGAGGAGATACACCCAGAGAGTCAGTCACAGCAAAGACTGGACCAAGACACCAGTCCTCTCCTGGCTCCATTTGTAGGAAGAGATGGGCAGGCGCCAATGCAAGAATTCCTCCAACAAGCGAAAGGCAAATGACATCACCAGAATCCAGAAATACCGAAATAAGAAGAATTGTATACCCTACTCCAGAAGAATTAGAAGAATTTGACTCAAAAGTGAATTATATGAAAATAATAGAGGACCTTAAACAGGAGGTGAAAAACTGCCATAAACAATTAGAGATTACAAACAAAAAGGTAGAGGAAATGAATAAATCTCTCAAAGATACCCAAGAAAAACAAGAAAAAGCAATCAAACAAGTAAGGGAAATGCTTGAAGACTCGAAGAATGAAATGGAAGTAATGAAGAAAACAGAAACTGAGGGAAGGATGGAGATGGAAAATCTGGGTAAATGAACAGGAACTACAGAGACAAGTACTACCAACAGATTACAAAAGATAGAAGAAAGAATCTCAGACATTGAATATACCATAGAGAAAATAAACACACTGATCAAAGAAAACAGCAAAACCAACAAATTCTCATCACAAAACATTCAGAAAATCTGGGACACAATAAAAAACCAAACCTAAGAATAATAGGGATAGAAGGAGAAGAAGTACAGCTCAATGGACCAGAAAATATATTTAATAAAATTATAGAAGAAAACTTTCCCAACCTTAAGAAAGATATTCCTTTGAAGGTCCAAGAAGCATACAGAACACTGAATAGACTCGATCAAAAAAAAAAAAAAGAAATCTCCTCGTCATATAATAATCAAAACAAAAAAACATACAGAATAAAGAAAGAATATTAAGAGCTGCAATGGAAAAGGGCCAAATAACTTATAAAGGTAAACCTATCAGACTTACACCTGACTTCTCTATGGAAACCACGAAAGCCAGAACGTCCTAGAGAGATGTACTGCAGAAACAAAGAGACCATGAATGCAAGCCCAAACCACTATATGCAGCCAAGCTTTTGTTCACTATAAATGTTTGTCTGAAATGAGAAGCAGTTGTTTGGGACTTATCAAAGAATTGTTGAAAGTGAGAGCGATGTTGCTTTTGTTTTTACAAATTTACTTTGAAAGATAATCACATTCTTTTGAAAGTGTATTAATTTTATGAGAAGCTTTAGTGAGAAATGCCCTTGTTTCTCTGAAAAGAGATGCTGTTTTTTGGGACATGTCAAATAATGATGAAAAGTGAGAGTGGGGTCCCTTTCTCTGTAAAATCTTTACTTTGAAAGATATTCAAGTTCATTTAAAAGAGTATCAATTTCATGAGAAGCTTTAGTGAGAAATGCACTTGTGTTTCTCTGAGAAGAGAAGCAGTTGTTTGGGACATATCAAATAATGGTGAGAAGTGAGAGCAGGGTTTATTTTCTCTGTACAAGGTTAACATTGAAAGATAATCACCACCTTTTGAAAGTGTATGAATTGCATGAGAAGCATTAGTGAGAAAATCAAATGTATTTCTCTTAAAAGAGAAGCAGTTGTTTGGGACAAGCGTAATAATGGTGAGAATTAGGAGCAGGGCTGCTTTTCTCTGCACAAGCTTTACTTTGAAAGATAATCACTTTCTTTTGAAAGTGTATTAATTTCTTTAAAAGCTTTAGATAGAAATGCACATTTGTTTGTCGAAAAGAGAAGCAGTTGTTTGGGACATGTCAAACCATTGTTGAAAGTGAGAGTGGTGTTGTTTTTCTCTGTGCAAGCTTTATTTTGAAAGATAATCATGTTCTTTTGAACGTGTATCAATTTCATGAGAAGCTTTAGTCATAAACGCACATGTGTTTCTCTGAAAAGAGAAGCAGTTGTTTGCTACACGTCAAATAATGCTGAGAAGTGAAAGCAGTTGTGCTATTCTTTTTTTTATTTTTTATTAAAAAATTTCAGGCTCCTCCCAGTCACCCATTTCCCTATCCCCTCCTCCCACTCCTCTCCCCCTCCCCCCACTCCTTTCTCCCTCCCCCTCCAGTCCAAAGAGAAGTCAGTGTTCCCTGAACTGTAGAAAGTCCAAGGTCCTCCCCCCTCCGTGTAGGTCTAGGAAGGTATGCATCCAAACTGGCTAGGCTTCCACAAAGCCAGAACATGAAGTAGGATCAAAACCCAGTGCCATTTTCCTTGGCTTCTCATCAGCCCTCATTGTCCGCTGTGTTCAGGGAGTCTGGTTTTATCCCATGATTTTTCATTTCCAGTCCAGCTGGCCTTGGTGAGCTCCCAAAAGATCAGTCCCTCTGTCCCAGTGGGTGGGTGCACCCCTCGGGGTCCTGACTTCCTTGCTCATGTTCTCCCTCCTTCTACTCCTCATTGGGACCTTGGGAGCTCATTCTAGTGCTCCAATTTGGGTCTCTGCCTCTATCTTCATCCATCGCCAGATGAAGGTTCAATGGTGATATGCAAGATATTCATCAATATGGCTATAGGATAGGGCCATTTCAGGCTCCCTATCCACAGCTGCCCAAGGAACTAACTGGGGACATCCCCCTGGGCACCAGGGAGCTCCTCTAGGTTCAAATCTCTTGCCAACCTTAAGATGTCTCCCTTAAATAAGATATATGCTTCCGTGCTCCCATATCCATCCTTCCTTTATCCCAACAATCCCAATTCCCTAAGTTCCCCCCATCCTCCCCTTCTCAATTTTCTCTCCCATCTCCCCTTACTTGTATCCCACACCACTCCCAAGATCCGAATTTTTTTCCTGGGAATCTTGTCTACTTCCCATATCCAGGAGGGAGATCTCAGTTCTAACAATGCTTTCACACGTAACAAACAACTGCTTGTCTTTACAAAGAAACACATGCGAGTTTCTTACTAACCTTTTGTGAAATTAATAAACTTTCAAAAGAACGCGATTATATTTCAAAGTAAAGCTTGTACTGAGAAAAGGAACACTGATCTCAGTTCTAAAAGTGCTTTCACATGTAGCAAATATCTGCTTGTCTTTACAAGAAAACACATGTGCATTTCTTACTAAAGCTTTCGTGCAATTGATAAACTTTCAAAACAACACGATTATCTTTCAAAGAAAAGCTTGTACTGAGAAAAGGAACACTGATCTCAGTTCTAACAAAATTTTCACACTAGGCAACCAACTGTCTTTACAAAGAAACACATGTGCTTTTCTTACTAAAGCTTTCGTGAAATTAATAAACTTTCAAAAGAAGGCGATTATCTTTCAAAGTAAAGCTTGTACTGAGAAAAGCAACACTGATCTCAGTTCTAACAATGCTTTCAAATGTAGCAAACAACTGCTTGTCTTTACAAAGAAACAATGTGTGTTTCTTACTAAAGCTTTCGTGAAATTAATAAACTTTCAAAAGAACGAGATTAACTTTCAAAGTAAAGCTTGTACTGAGAAAAGGAATACTGATCCCAGTTCTAACAAAACATTCACATGTAGCAAATAACTGCTTGACTTTACAAAGAAACACATGTGCGTTTCTTACTAAAGTTTTCGTGAAATTAATAAACTTTCAAAAGAACGCGATTATCTTTCAAAGTAAAGCTTGTACTGAGAAAAGGATCACTGATCTCAGTTCTAACAATGCTTTGACAAGTAGCAAAAAACTGCTTGTCTTTACAAAAAAACACAAGTGTGTTTCTTACTAAAGCTTTCATGAAATTAATAAACTTTCAAAAGAAGGCGATTATCTTTCAAAGTAAAGCTTGTACTGAGAAAAGGAACACTGAACTCAGTTCTAAAAATGCTTTCACACGTGGCAAACAACTGCTTGTCTTTACAAAGAAACACATTTGCATTTCTTACTAAAGCTTTCATGCAATTAATAAACTTTCAAAACAGCACGATTATCTTTCAAAGAAAAGCTAGTACTGAGAAAAGGAACACTAATCTCAGTTCTAACAAAACTTTCACACTAGGCAAACAACTGCTTGTCTTTACAAGGAAACACATGTGCATTTCTTACTAAAGCTTTCGTGACATTAATAAACTTTCAAAAGATTGTGATTATCTTTCAAAGTAAAGCTTGTACTGAGAAAAGCAACACTGATCTCAGTTCTAACAATGCTTTCACACGTAGCAAACAACTCCTTGTCTTTACAAAGAAACAATGTGTGTTTCTTACTAAAGCTTTCGTGAAATTAATAAACTTTCAAAAGAACGAGATTAACTTTCAAAGTAAAGCTTGTACTGAGAAAAGGAATACTGATCCCAGTTCTAACAAAACATTCACATGTAGCAAATAACTGCTTGACTTTCCAAAGAAACAATGTGCGTTTCTTACTAAAGCTTTCGTGAAATTAATAAACTTTTAAAAGAACGCGATTATCTTTCAAAGTAAAGCTTGTACTAAGAAAAGGATCACTGATCTCAGTTCTAACAATGCTTTCACAAGTAGCAAAAAACTGCTTGTCTTTACAAAGAAACACAAGTGTGTTTCTTACTAAAGCTTTCATGAAATTAATAAACTTTCAAAAGAAGGCGATTATCTTTCAAAGTAAAGCTTGGCCTGAGAACAGGAACACTGATCTCAGTTCTAAAAATGCTTTCACACGTAGCAAACAACAGCTTGTCTTTACAAAGAAACACATTTGCATTTCTTACTAAAGCTTTCATGCAATTAATAAACTTTCAAAACAGCATGATTATCTTTCAAAGAAAAGGTTGTAGGAGAAAAGGAACACTAATCTCAGTTCTAACAAAACTTTCACACTAGGCAAACAATTGCTTGTCTTTACAAGGAAACACATGTGCGTTTCTTACTAAAGCTTTCGTGACATTAATAAACTTTCAAAAGATTGTGATTATCTTTCAAAGTAAAGCTTGTAATGAGAAAAGGAACACTGATCTCAGTTCTAACAATTCTTTCACACGTGGCAAACAACTACTTGTCTTTACAAAGAAAAACATGTGCGTTTCCTACTAAAGCTTTTGTGCAATTAATAAACTTTCAAAAGAAAGCGATTATCTTTCAAAGTAAAGCTTGTACTGAGAAAAGGAACACTGATCTCAGTTCTTACAATGCTTTCACACGTAGCAAACAACTGCTTATCTTTACAAAGAAACACATTGCATTTCTTACTAAATATTTCATGAAATTAATAAACTTTCAAGAGAACGCGATTATCTTTCAAAATAAACTTGTCCTGAGAAAAGGAACACTGATCTCAGTTCTAACAATGCTTTCACACGTAGCAAACAACTGGTTGTCTATACAAAGAAACACATGTGCGTTTCTTACTAAAGCTTTCGTGAAATTAATAAACTTTCAAAAGAATGAATTTATCTTTCTTAGTAAAGCTTGTACTGAGAACAGGAACACTGATCTGCGTTCTAACAATGGTTTCACACGTAGCAAACAACTGCTTGTCTTTACAAATAAACACATGTGCGTTTCTTACTAAAGCTTTCTTGCAATTAATAAACTTTCAATACAACGCGATTATCTTTCAAAGTAAAGCTTGTACTGAGAAAAGCAACACTGATCTCAGTTCTAACAGTGCTTTCACACGTAGCAAACAACTGCTTGTCTTTACAAAGTAAAGCATGTGCGTTTCTTACTAAAGCTTTCGTGAAATTAATAAACTTTCAAAAGAACGCGATTATCTTTCAAAGTAAAGCTTGTACTGAGAAAAGGAACACTGATCTCGGTTCTAACATTGCTTTCACACGTAGAACCAACTGCTTGTCTATACATAGAAACACATGTGCTTTTCTTACTAAAGCTGTGGTGCAATTAATAAACTTCCAAAGAGGGCGATTATCTTTCAAAGTAAAGCTTGTATTGAGAAAAGGAACACTGATCTCATTGCTAACAATGCTTTCACAAGTAGCAAACAACTGCTTGTCTTTACAAAGAAACTCATGTGCGTTTCTTACTAAAGCTTTCGTGAAATTAATAAACTTTCAAAAGAATGTGATTATCTTTCAAAATAAAACTTGTACTGAGCAAAGAAACACTGATCTCAGTTCTAACAGTGCTTTCACTCGTAGCAAACAATTGCTTGTCTTTACAAAGAAACACATTTGCGTTTCTTACTAAAGCTTTCGTGCAATTAATAAACTTTCAAAACAGCACGATTATCTAACAAAGTAAAGCTTGTACTGAGAAACGGAACACTAATCTCAGTTCTAACAAAACTTTCACACTAGGCAAAAAATGCTTGTCTTTCAAAGAAACACATGTGTGTTTCTTACTAAAGCTTTCGTGATATTAATAAACTTTCAAAAGATCGTGATTATCTTTCAAAGTAAAGCTTGTACTGAGAAGAGGAACACTGATCTCAGTTCTAACAGTTCTTTCACACGTGCCAAAGAACTGCTTGTCTTCCCAAAGAAACACATGTGCGTTTCTTACTAAAGCTTTTGTGCAATTAATAAACGTTCAAAAGAAAGTGATTATCGTTCAAAGTAAAGCTTGTACTGAGAAAAGGAACACTGATCTCAGTTCCAAAAATGCTTTCCCATGTAGCAAACAACAGCTTGTATTTACAAAGAAACACATGTGCGTTTCTTACTAAAGCTTTCGTGACATTAATAAACTTTCAAAAGAACGCGATTATCTTTCAAAATAAACTTGTCCTGAGAAAAGGAACACTGATCTCAGTTCTAACAATGCTTTCACACATAGCAAACAACTGGTTGTCTATACAAATAAACACATGTGCGTTTCTTACTAAAGCTTTCTTGCAATTAATAAACTTTCAATAAAACGCGATTATCTTTCAATAAAAAGCTTGTACTGAGAAAAGGAATACTAACCTAGTACTAACAAAACTTTCACACTAGGCAAACAACTGCATGTCTTTACAAGGAAACACATGTGCGTTTCTTACTAAAGCTTTCGTGACATTAATAAACTTTCCAAAGATTGTGATTATCTTTCAAAGTAAAGCTTGTACTGAGAAAAGGAACACTGATCTTAGTTCTAACAATTCTTTCACACGTGGCAAACAACTGCTTGACTTTCCAAAGAAACAAATGTGTGTTTCCTACTAAAGCTTTTGTGCAATTAGTAAACTTTCAAAAGAAAGTGATTATCTTTCAAAGTAAAGCTTGTACTGAGAAAAGGAACTCTGATCTCAGTTCCAACAATGCTTTCACACGTAGCAAACAACTGCTTGTCTTTACAAAGAAACATATGTGAGTTTCTTATTAATCTTTCATGAAATTGATAAACTAAGAACGCGATTATCTTTCAAAGTAAATCTTGTACTGAGAAAAGGAACACTGATCTCAGTTCTAACAATGCTTTCACAAGTAGCAAACAACTGCTTGTATTTATAAAGAAACACATTTGCGTTTCTTACTAACCTTTCTTGAAATTAATAAACTTTCAAAAGAAGGCGATTATCTTTCAAAGGAAAGCTTGTACTGAGAAAAGGAACACTGATCTCAGTTCTAAAAATGCTTTCACTCGTAGCAAACAACTGCTTGTCTTTACAAAGAAACACATTTGCGTTTCTTACTAAAGCTTTCGTGACATTAATAAACTTTCAAAAGAACGCGATTATCTTTCAAAATAAACTTGTCCTGAGAAAAGGAACACTGATCTCAGTTCTAACAATGCTTTCACACATAGCAAACAACTGGTTGTCTATACAAAGAAACACATGTGCGTTTCTTACTAAAGCTTTCGTGAAATTAATAAACTTTCAAAAGAATCAATTTATCTTTCTTAGTAAAGCTTGTACTGAGAAAATAACACTGATCTCCGTTCTAACAATGGTTTCACACGTAGCAAACAACTGCTTGTCTTTACAAATAAACACATGTGCGTTTCTTACTAAAGCTTTCTTGCAATTAATAAACTTTCAATAAAACACGATTATCTTTCAATAAAAAGCTTGTACTGAGAAAAGGAATACTAACCTAGTTCTAACAAAACTTTCACACTAGGCAAACAACTGCTTGTCTTTACAAGGAAACACATGTGCGTTTCTTACTAAAGCTTTCGTGACATTAATAAACTTTCAAAAGATTGTGATTATCTTTCAAAGTAAAGCTTGTACTGAGAAAAGGAACACTGATCTTAGTTCTAACAATTCTTTCACACGTGGCAAACAACTGCATGACTTTCCAAAGAAACAAATGTGTGTTTCCTACTAAAGCTTTTGTGCAATTAGTAAACTTTCAAAAGAAAGTGATTATCTTTCAAAGTAAAGCTTGTACTGAGAAAAGGAACTCTGATCTCAGTTCCAACAATGCTTTCACACGTAGCAAACAACTGCTTGTCTTTACAAAGAAACATATGTGAGTTTCTTACTAATCTTTCATGAAATTGATAAACTAAGAACGCGATTATCTTTCAAAGTAAATCTTGTACTGAGAAAAGGAACACTGATCTCAGTTCTAACAATGCTTTCACAAGTAGCAAACAACTGCTTGTATTTATAAAGAAACACATTTGCGTTTCTTACTAACCTTTCTTGAAATTAATAAACTTTCAAAGGAAGGCGATTATCTTTCAAAGGAAAGCTTGTACTGAGAAAAGCAACACTGATCTCAGTTCTAAAAATGCTTTCACTCGTAGCAAACAACTGCTTGTCTTTACAAAGAAACACATTTGCGTTTCTTACTAAAGCTTTCATGCAATTCATAAACTTTCAAAAGAGCACGATTATCTTAAAAAGTAAAGCCTGAACTGAGAAACGGAACACTAATCTCAGTTCTAACAAAACTTTCACACTAG
Organism: Chionomys nivalis; assembly: GCF_950005125.1. Taxonomy (NCBI): domain Eukaryota; kingdom Metazoa; phylum Chordata; class Mammalia; order Rodentia; family Cricetidae; genus Chionomys; species Chionomys nivalis. The sequence goes on along the minus strand of NC_080105.1, from coordinate 3,428,941 downwards.
GCAAACAAATGCTTATCTTTACAAAGAAACACATGTGTGTTTCTTACTAAAGCTTTCGTGACATTAATAAACTTTCAAAAGATCGCGATTATCTTTCAAAGTAAAGCATGTACTGAGAAGACGAACACTGATCTCAGTTCTAACAGTTCTTTCACATGTGGCAAAGAACTGCTTGTCTTTCCAAAGAAACACATGTGCGTTTCCTCCTAAAGCTTTTGTGCAATTAATAAACGTTCAAAAGAAAGTGATTATCATTCAAAGTAAAGCTTGTACTGAAAAAAGGAACACTGATCTCAGTTCCAACAATGCTTTCCCACGTAGCAAACAACAGCTTGTATTTACAAAGAAACACATGTGCATTTCTTACTAATCATTCGTGAAATTAATAAACTTAAAAAGAACGTGATTATCTTTCAAAGTAAATCTTGTACTGAGAAAAAGAACACTGATATCAGATCTAACAATGCTTTCACACGTAACAAACAACTGCTTGTCTTTACAAAGAAACACATATGGGTTTCTTACTGACCTTTCTTGAAATTAATAAGCTTTCAAAAGAACGCGATTATCTTTCAAAGTAAAGCTAGTACTGAGAAAAGGAACACTGATCTCAGTTCTACAAATGCTTTCACACGTAGCAAACAACTGCTTGTATTTACAAAGGAACACATTTGCATTTCTTACTAAAGCTTTCGTGCAATTAATATACTTTCAAAACAGCACGATTATCTTTCAAAGAAAAGCTTGTACTGAGAAAAGGAATACTAACCTAGTTCTAACAAATCTTTCACACTAGGCAAACAACTGCTTGTCTTTACAAGGAAACACATGTGCGTTTCTTACTAAAGCTTTCGTGACATTAATAAACTTTCAAAAGATTGTGATTATCTTTCAAAGTATAGCTTGTACTGAGAAAAGGAACACAGATCTCAGTTCTAACAATTCTTTCACACGTGGCAAACAACTGCTTGACTTTCCAAAGAAACAATGTGTGTTTCCTACTAAAGCTTTTGTGCAATCAGTAAACTTTCAAAAAAAAGTGATTATCTTTCAAAGTAAAGCTTGTACTGAGAAAAGGAACTCTGATCTCAGTTCCAACAATGCTTTCACACGTAGCAAACAACTGCTTGTCTTTACAAAGAAACATATGTGAGTTTCTTACTAATCTTTCATGAAATTGATAAACTAAGAACGCGATTATCTTTCAAAGTAAATCTTGTACTGAGAAAAGGAACACTGATCTCAGTTCTAACAATGCTTTCACAAGTAGCAAACAACTGCTTGTATTTATAAAGAAACACATTTGCGTTTCTTACTAACCTTTCTTGAAATTAATAAACTTTCAAAAGAAGGCGATTATCTTTCAAAGGAAAGCTTGTACTGAGAAAAGGAACACTCATCTCAGTTCTAAAAATGCTTTCACACGTAGCAAACAACTGGTTGTCTTTACAAAGAAACACATTTGCATTTCTTACTAAAGCTTTCGTGTAATTAATATACTTTCAAAGCAGCACGATTATCTTTCAAAGAAAAGCTTGTACTGAGAAAAGGAATGCTAATCTCAGTTCTAACAAAACTTTCACACTAGGCAAACAACTGCTTGTCTTTACAAGGAAACACATGTGCGTTTCTTACTAAAGCTTTCGTGACATAAATAAACATTCAAAAGATTGTGATTATCTTTCAAATTAAAGCTTGTACTGAGAAAAGGAACACTGATCTCAGTTCTCACAATTCTTTCACACTTGGCAAGCAACTGCTTGTCTTTCCAAAGAAACACATGTGCTTTCCTACTAAAGCATTTGTGCAATTAATAAACTTTCAAAAGAAAGCGATTATCTTTCAAAGTTAAGCTTGTACTGAGAAAAGGAACACTGATCTCTGTTCCAACAAGGCTTTCCCACGTAGCAAACAACTGCTTGTCTTTACAAAGAAAAACATTTGAGTTTCTTACTAATCTTTCGTGAAATTGATAAACTTAAAAAGAACGCAATTATCTTTCAAAGTAAAGTTTGTACTGAGAAAAGGAACACTGATCTCAGTTCTTACAATGCTTTCACACATAGCAAACAACTGCTTATCTTTACAAAGAAACACATTGCATTTCTTACTAAAGCTTTCATGAAATTAATAAACTTTCAAAAGAACGCGATTATCTTTCTAAATAAACTTGTCCTGAGAAAAGGAACGCTGATCTCAGTTCTAACAGTGCTTTCACACGTAGCAAACAACTGCTAGTCTTGACAAAGAAACACATGTGCGTTTCTTACTAAAGCTTTCGTGAAATTAATAAACTTTCAAAAGAATGTGATTATCTTTCAAAATAAAACTTGTACTGAGCAAAGAAACACTGATCTCAGTTCTAACAGTGCTTTCACTCGTAGCAAACAACTGCTTGTCTTTACAAAGAAACACATTTGCGTTTCTTACTAAAGCTTTCGTGCAATTAATAAACTTTCAAAACAGCACGATTATCTAACAAAGTAAAGCTTGTACTGAGAAACGGAACACTAATCTCAGTTCTAACAAACTTTCACACTAGGCAAACAAATGCTTGTCTTTACAAAGAAACACATGTGTGTTTCTTAATAAAGTTTTCGTGACATTAATAAACTTTCAAAAGATCGCGATTATCTTTCAAAGTAAACCTTGTACTGAGAAACGGAACACTAATCTCAGTTCTAACAAACTTTCACACTAGGCAAACAAATGCTTGTCTTTACAAAGAAACACATGTGTGTTTCTTACTAAAGCTTTCGTGACATTAATAAACTTTCAAAAGATCGCGATTATCTTTCAAAGTAAAGCTTGTACTGAGAAGAGGAACACTGATCTCAGTTCTAACAGTTCTTTCTAACAGTGGCAAAGAACTGCTTGTCTTTCCAAAGAAACACATGTGCGTTTCCTACTAAAGCTTTTGTGCACTTAATAAACGTTCAAAAGAAAGTGATTATCTTTCAAAGTAAAGCTTGTACTGAGAAAAAGAACACTGATATCAGTTCTAACAGTGCTTTCCCACGTAGCAAACAACAGCTTGTATTTACATAGAAACACATGTGCGTTTCTTACTAATCATTCGTGAAATTAATAAACTTAAAAAGAACGTGATTATCTTTCAAAGTAAATCTCGTACTGAGAAAAAGAACACTGATATCAGTTCTAACAATGCTTTCACACGTAACAAACAACTGCTTGTCTTTACAAAGAAACACATATGGTTTTCTTACTGATCTTTCGTGAAATTAATAAGCTTTCAAAGAACGCGATTATCTTTCAAATTAAAGCTTGTACTGAGAAAAGGAACACTGATCTCGGTTCTAAAAATGCTTTCACACGTAGCAAACAACTGCTTGTATTTACAAAGAAACACATCTGCATTTCTTACTAAAGCTTTCGTGCAATTAATATACTTTCAAATCAGCACGATTATCTTTCAAAGAAAAGCTTGTACTGAGAAAAGGAATACTAATCTCAGTTCTAACAAAACTTTCACACTAGGCAAACAACTGCTTGCCTTTACAAGGAAACACATGTGCGTTTCTTACTAAAGCTTTCGTGACATTAATAAACTTTCAAAAGATTGTGATTATCTTTCAAAGTAAAGCTTATACTGAGAAAAGGAACATTGATTTCAGTTCTAAAAATTCTTTCACACTTGGCAAACAACTGCTTGTCTTTCCAAAGAAACACATGTGCGATTCCTACTAAAGCATTTGTGCAATTAATAAACTTTCAAAAGAAAGCGATTATCTTTCAAAGTAAAGCTTGTACTGAGAAACGGAACACTGATCTCTGTTCCAACAAGGCTTTCACACGTAGCAAACAACTGCTTATCTTTACAAAGAAACACATTGCATTTCTTACTAAAGCTTTCATGAAATTAATAAACTTTCAAAAGAACACTATTATCTTTCAAAATAAACTTGTCCTGAGAAAAGGAACACTGATCTCAGTTCTAACAATGCTTTCACAAGTAGCAAACAACTGCTTGTATTTACAAAGAAACACATTTGTGTTTCTTACTAAAGCTTTCTTGCAATTAATAAACTTTCAATAAAACGCGATTATCTTTCAATAAAAAGCTTGTATTGAGAAAAGGAACACGGATCTCAGTTCTAACAATGCTTTCACACGTAGCAAAAAACTGCTTTTCTTTCAAAGGAACACATGTGCGTTTCTTAATAAAGCTTTCGTGCAATTAATAAACTTTCAAATGAACGTGATTATCATTCAAAGTAAAGCATGTACTGAGAAAAGGAACTGTGTTCTCAGTTCTAACAATGCTTTCACACGTAGCAAACAACTGCTTGTCTTGACAAAGAAACACATGTGCGTTTCTTACTAAAGCTTTCGTGAAATTAATAAACTTTCAAAAGAATGTGATTATCTTTCAAAATAAAACTTGTACTGAGCAAAGAAACACTGATCTCAGTTCTAACAGTGCTTTCACTCATAGCAAACAACTGCTTGTCTCTACAAAGAAACACATTTGCGTTTCTTACTACAGCTTTCGTGCAATTAATAAACTTTCAAAACAGCACGATTATCTTACAAAGTAAAGCTTGTACTGAGAAACGGAACACTAATCTCAGTTCTAACAAAACTTTCACACTAGGCAAACAAATGCTTATCTTTACAAAGAAACACATGTGTGTTTCTTACTAAAGCTTTCGTGACATTAATAAACTTTCAAAAGATCGCGATTATCTTTCAAAGTAAAGCTTGTACTGAGAAAAGCAACACTGATCTCAGTTCTAACAGTGCTTTCACACGTAGCAAACACCTGCTTGTCTTATCAAAGATACGCATGTGCGTTTCTTACTAAAGCTTTCGTGAAATTAATAAACTTTCAAAAGAATGAATTTATCTTTCTTAGTAAAGCTTGTACTGAGAAAATAACACTGATCTCCGTTCTAACAATGGTTTCACACGTAGCAAACAACTGCTTGTCTTTACAAATAAACACATGTGCGTTTCTTATTAAGCTTTCTTGCAATTAATAAACTTTCAATAAAACGCGATTATCTTTCAATAAAAAGCTTGTATTGAGAAAAGGAACACTGATCTCAGTTCTAACAATGCTTTCACAAGTAGCAAAAAACTGCTTGTCTTTCAAAGGAACACATGTGAGTTTCTTACTAAAGCTTTCGTGCAATTAATAAACTTTCAAATGAACGTGATTATCATTCAAAGTAAAGCTTGTACTGAGAAAAGGAACTCTGATCTCAGTTCTAACAATGCTTTCACACGTAGCAAACAACTGCTTGTCTTGACAAAGAAAGACATGTGCGTTTTCTACTAACCTTTCTTGAAATTAATAAACTTTCAAAAGAAGGCGATTATCTTTCAAAGGAAATCTTGTACTGAGAAAAGGAACACTGATCTCAGTTCTAAAAATGCTTTCACACGTAGGAAACAACAGCTTTTATTTACAAAGAAACACATGTGCGTTTATACTAAACCTTTTGTGCAATTCATAAACGTTCAAAAGAAAGTGATTATCTTTCAAAGTAAAGCTTGTACTGAGAAAAGGAACACTGATCTCAGTTCCAACAATGCTTTCCCACGTAGCAAACAACAGCTTGTATTTACAAAGAAACACATGTGCGTTTCTTACTAATCATTCGTGAAATTAATAAACTTAAAATAAAGGTGATTATCTTTCAAAGTAAAGCTTGTACTGAGAAAAAGAACACTGATATCAGTTCTAAAAATGCTTTCACACGTAACAAACAACTGCTTGTCTTTACAAAGAAACACATATAGGTTTCTTACTAACCTTTCGTGAAATTCATAAACTTAAAAAGAACGCAATTATCTTTCAAAGTAAAGTGTGTACTGATAAAAGGAACACTGATCTCAGTTCTTACAATGCTTTCACACGTAGCAAACAACTGCTTGTCTTCACAAAGAAACACATGTGCGTTTCTTACTAAAGCTTTCGTGTAATTAATAAACTTCCAATACAACACGATTATCTTTTAAAATAAAGCTTGTACTGAGAAAAGGAACACTGATCTCAGTTCTAACAATGCTTTCAGAAGTAGCAAACAACTGGTTGTCTATACAAAGAAACACATGTGCGTTTCTTACTAAAGCTTTCGAGAAATTAATAAACAATCAAAAGAACGAATTTATATTTCTTAGTAAACCTTGTAGTGAGGAAAGGAGCACTGATCTCCGTTCTAACAATGCTTTCACATGAAACAAACAACTGCTTGTCTTTATAAGGAAGCACATGTGCGTTTCTTACTAAAGCTTTCGTGACATAAATAAACTTTCAAAAGATTGTGATTATCTTTCAAAGTAAAGCTTGTACTGAGAAGGGAACACTGATCTCAGTACTCACAATTCTTTCACACTTGGCAAACAACTGCTTGTCTTTCCAAAGAAACACATGTGCGTTTCCTACTAAAGCTTTTGTGCACTTAATAAACGTTCAAAAGAAAGTGATTATCTTTCAAAGTAAAGCTTGTACTGAGAAAAAGAACACTGATATCAGTTCTAACAGTGCTTTCCCACGTAGCAAACAACAGCTTGTATTTACATAGAAACACATGTGCGTTTCTTACTAATCATTCGTGAAATTAATAAACTTAAAAAGAACGTGATTATCTTTCAAAGTAAATCTCGTACTGAGAAAAAGAACACTGATATCAGTTCTAACAATGCTTTCACACGTAACAAACAACTGCTTGTCTTTACAAAGAAACACATATGGTTTTCTTACTGATCTTTCGTGAAATTAATAAGCTTTCAAAGAACGCGATTATCTTTCAAATTAAAGCTTGTACTGAGAAAAGGAACACTGATCTCGGTTCTAAAAATGCTTTCACACGTAGCAAACAACTGCTTGTATTTACAAAGAAACACATCTGCATTTCTTACTAAAGCTTTCGTGCAATTAATATACTTTCAAATCAGCACGATTATCTTTCAAAGAAAAGCTTGTACTGAGAAAAGGAATACTAATCTCAGTTCTAACAAAACTTTCACACTAGGCAAACAACTGCTTGCCTTTACAAGGAAACACATGTGCGTTTCTTACTAAAGCTTTCGTGACATTAATAAACTTTCAAAAGATTGTGATTATCTTTCAAAGTAAAGCTTATACTGAGAAAAGGAACATTGATTTCAGTTCTAAAAATTCTTTCACACTTGGCAAACAACTGCTTGTCTTTCCAAAGAAACACATGTGCGATTCCTACTAAAGCATTTGTGCAATTAATAAACTTTCAAAAGAAAGCGATTATCTTTCAAAGTAAAGCTTGTACTGAGAAACGGAACACTGATCTCTGTTCCAACAAGGCTTTCACACGTAGCAAACAACTGCTTATCTTTACAAAGAAACACATTGCATTTCTTACTAAAGCTTTCATGAAATTAATAAACTTTCAAAAGAACACTATTATCTTTCAAAATAAACTTGTCCTGAGAAAAGGAACACTGATCTCAGTTCTAACAATGCTTTCACAAGTAGCAAACAACTGCTTGTATTTACAAAGAAACACATTTGTGTTTCTTACTAAAGCTTTCTTGCAATTAATAAACTTTCAATAAAACGCGATTATCTTTCAATAAAAAGCTTGTATTGAGAAAAGGAACACGGATCTCAGTTCTAACAATGCTTTCACACGTAGCAAAAAACTGCTTTTCTTTCAAAGGAACACATGTGCGTTTCTTAATAAAGCTTTCGTGCAATTAATAAACTTTCAAATGAACGTGATTATCATTCAAAGTAAAGCATGTACTGAGAAAAGGAACTGTGTTCTCAGTTCTAACAATGCTTTCACACGTAGCAAACAACTGCTTGTCTTGACAAAGAAACACATGTGCGTTTCTTACTAAAGCTTTCGTGAAATTAATAAACTTTCAAAAGAATGTGATTATCTTTCAAAATAAAACTTGTACTGAGCAAAGAAACACTGATCTCAGTTCTAACAGTGCTTTCACTCATAGCAAACAACTGCTTGTCTCTACAAAGAAACACATTTGCGTTTCTTACTACAGCTTTCGTGCAATTAATAAACTTTCAAAACAGCACGATTATCTTACAAAGTAAAGCTTGTACTGAGAAACGGAACACTAATCTCAGTTCTAACAAAACTTTCACACTAGGCAAACAAATGCTTATCTTTACAAAGAAACACATGTGTGTTTCTTACTAAAGCTTTCGTGACATTAATAAACTTTCAAAAGATCGCGATTATCTTTCAAAGTAAAGCTTGTACTGAGAAAAGCAACACTGATCTCAGTTCTAACAGTGCTTTCACACGTAGCAAACACCTGCTTGTCTTATCAAAGATACGCATGTGCGTTTCTTACTAAAGCTTTCGTGAAATTAATAAACTTTCAAAAGAATGAATTTATCTTTCTTAGTAAAGCTTGTACTGAGAAAATAACACTGATCTCCGTTCTAACAATGGTTTCACACGTAGCAAACAACTGCTTGTCTTTACAAATAAACACATGTGCGTTTCTTATTAAGCTTTCTTGCAATTAATAAACTTTCAATAAAACGCGATTATCTTTCAATAAAAAGCTTGTATTGAGAAAAGGAACACTGATCTCAGTTCTAACAATGCTTTCACAAGTAGCAAAAAACTGCTTGTCTTTCAAAGGAACACATGTGAGTTTCTTACTAAAGCTTTCGTGCAATTAATAAACTTTCAAATGAACGTGATTATCATTCAAAGTAAAGCTTGTACTGAGAAAAGGAACTCTGATCTCAGTTCTAACAATGCTTTCACACGTAGCAAACAACTGCTTGTCTTGACAAAGAAAGACATGTGCGTTTTCTACTAACCTTTCTTGAAATTAATAAACTTTCAAAAGAAGGCGATTATCTTTCAAAGGAAATCTTGTACTGAGAAAAGGAACACTGATCTCAGTTCTAAAAATGCTTTCACACGTAGGAAACAACAGCTTTTATTTACAAAGAAACACATGTGCGTTTATACTAAACCTTTTGTGCAATTCATAAACGTTCAAAAGAAAGTGATTATCTTTCAAAGTAAAGCTTGTACTGAGAAAAGGAACACTGATCTCAGTTCCAACAATGCTTTCCCACGTAGCAAACAACAGCTTGTATTTACAAAGAAACACATGTGCGTTTCTTACTAATCATTCGTGAAATTAATAAACTTAAAATAAAGGTGATTATCTTTCAAAGTAAAGCTTGTACTGAGAAAAAGAACACTGATATCAGTTCTAAAAATGCTTTCACACGTAACAAACAACTGCTTGTCTTTACAAAGAAACACATATAGGTTTCTTACTAACCTTTCGTGAAATTCATAAACTTAAAAAGAACGCAATTATCTTTCAAAGTAAAGTGTGTACTGATAAAAGGAACACTGATCTCAGTTCTTACAATGCTTTCACACGTAGCAAACAACTGCTTGTCTTCACAAAGAAACACATGTGCGTTTCTTACTAAAGCTTTCGTGTAATTAATAAACTTCCAATACAACACGATTATCTTTTAAAATAAAGCTTGTACTGAGAAAAGGAACACTGATCTCAGTTCTAACAATGCTTTCAGAAGTAGCAAACAACTGGTTGTCTATACAAAGAAACACATGTGCGTTTCTTACTAAAGCTTTCGAGAAATTAATAAACAATCAAAAGAACGAATTTATATTTCTTAGTAAACCTTGTAGTGAGGAAAGGAGCACTGATCTCCGTTCTAACAATGCTTTCACATGAAACAAACAACTGCTTGTCTTTATAAGGAAGCACATGTGCGTTTCTTACTAAAGCTTTCGTGACATAAATAAACTTTCAAAAGATTGTGATTATCTTTCAAAGTAAAGCTTGTACTGAGAAGGGAACACTGATCTCAGTACTCACAATTCTTTCACACTTGGCAAACAACTGCTTGTCTTTCCAAAGAAACACATGTGCGTTTCCTACTATAGCATTTGTGCAATTAATAAACTTTCAAACGAAAGCGATTATCTTTCAAAGTTAAGCTTGTACTGAGAAAAGGAACACTGATCTCTGTTCCAACAAGGCTTTCACTTTAGGAAACAACTGCTTGTCTTTACAAAGAAAAACATTTGAGTTTCTTACTAACCTTTCGTGAAATTGATAAACTTAAAAAGAACGCAATTATCTTTCAAAGTAAAGTTTGTACTAATAAAAGGAACACCGATCTCAGTTCTTACAATGCTTTCACATGTAGCAAACAACTGCTTATCTTTACAAAGAAACACATTGCATTTCTTACTAAAGCTTTCATGAAATTAATAAACATTCAAAAGAACGCGATTATCTTTCAAAATAAACTTGTCCTGAGAATAGGAACACTGATCTCAGTTCTAACAATGCTTTCACCCGTAGCAAACAACTGGTTGTCTATACAAAGAAACACATGTGCGTTTCTTACTAAAGCTTTCGTGAAATTAATAAACTTACAAAAGAATGAATTCATCTTTCTTAGTAAAGCTTGTACTGAGAAAATAACACTGATCTCCGTTCTAACAATGGTTTCACACGTAGCAAACAACTGCTTGTCTTTAAAATAAACACAGTGGCCTTTCTTATTAAGCTTTCTCGCAATTAATAAACTTTCAATAAAACGCGATTATCTTTCAATAAAAAGCTTGTATTGAGAAAAGGAACACTGATCTCAGTTCTAACAATGCTTTCACACGTAGCAAAAAAACTGCTTGTCTTTCAAAGAAACACATGTGCGTTTCTTACTAAAGCTTTCGTGCAATTAATAAACTTTCAATACAAGGCGATTATCTTTCAATAAAATGCTTGTATTGAGAAAAGGAACACTCATCTCAGTTTTAAACAACTGCTTGTCTTCACAAAGAAACACATGTGTGTTTCTTACTAAAGCTTTCGTGCAATTAATAAACTTCCAACACAACATGATTATCTTTTAAAGTAAAGCTTGTACTGTGAAAAGGAACACTGATCTCAGTTCTAACAATGCTTTCAGACGTAGCAAACAACTGGTTGCCTATACCAAGAAACACATGTGCGTTTCTTACTAAAGCTTTCGAGAAATTAATAAACAATCAAAAGAACGAATTTATATTTCTTAGTAAACCTTTTACTGAGGAAAGGACCACTGATCTCCGTTCTAACAATGCTTTCACATGAAACGAACAACTGCTTGTCTTTACAAATAAACACATGTGCGTATCTTACTAAAGCTTTCGTGAAATTAATAAACTTTCAAAAGAACACGATTATCTTTCAAAGTAAAGCTTGTACTGAGAAAAGGAACACTGACCTTAGTTCTAACAATGCTTTCACACGAAGCAAACAACTGCTTGTCTTTCCAAAGAAACACATGTGCGTTTCTTACTAAAGCTTTCATGCAATTAATAAACTTCCAATAAAACACGATTATCTTCCAAAGTAAAGATTATACTGAGAAAAAAAACACTGATCTCAGTTCTAACAATGCTTTCGCACTAGGCAAACCAGTGCTAGATATTACAAAGAAACACATGTGCGTTTCTTAATAAAGCTTTCATGAAATTAATAAACTTTCAAAAGAACGCGATTATCTTTTAAAATAAACTTGTTCTGAGAAAAGGCACACTGATCTCTGTGCTAACAATGGTCTCACACAGCAAACAACTGGTTGTCTATACAAAGAAAAACATGTGCGTTTCTTACTAAAGCTTTCGTACAATTAATAAACTTCCAATAAACACGATTATCTTCCAAAGTAAAGCTTGTACTGAGAAAAGGAACACTGATCTCAGTTCTAACAATGCTTTCCCACTAGGCAAACCAATGCTAGATATTGCAAAGAAACACATGTGCGTTTTTTAATAAAGCTTTCGTGACATTAATAAACTTTCAAAAGATTGCGATTATCTTTCAAAGTAAAGCTTGTACTGAGAAAAGGAACACTGATCTCAGTTCCAACAATGCTTTCACACGTAGTAAACAACTGCTTGTCTTTACAAAGAAACACATGTGAGTTTCTTACTAATCTTTCGTGAAATTTATAAACTTAAAAAGAACGCGATTATCTTTCAAAATAAACTTGTCCTGAGAAAAGGAACACTGATCTCAGTGCTAACAATGCTTTCACACGTTGCAAACAACTGGTTGTCTATACAAAGGAACACATATGCGTTTCTTACTAAAGCTTTCGTGAAATTAATAAACTTTCAAAAGAACAAATTTATCTTTCTTAGTAAAGCTTGTACTGAGAAAAGCACCACTGATCTCCGTTCTAAGAATGCTTTCACATAGAGCAAACAACTGCATGTCTTTATAAATAAACACATGTGCGTTTCTTACTAAAGCTTACGTGAAATTAATAAACATACAAAAGAACGAGATTATCTTTCAAAGTAAAGCTTGTACTGAGAAAAGGAACACTGATCTCAGTTCTAACAATGCTTTCACACGTTGCAAAAAACTGCTTGTCTTTACAAAGAAACACATATGTGTCTTACTAATCATTCGTGAAATTACTAAACTTAAAAAGATTATCTTTCAAAGTCAATCTTGTACTGAGAAAAAGAACACTGATATCAGTTCTAACAATGCTTTCACAAGTAATAAACAACTGCTTGTCTTTACAAAGAAACACATATGTGTTTCTTACTAACCTTTCGTGAAATTAATAAGCTTTCAAAGGAACGCGATTATCTTTCAAAGTAAAGCTTGTACTGAGAAAAGGATCACTGATCTCAGTTCTTACAATGCTTTCACACATAGCAAACACTGCTTGTATTTACAAAGAAACACATTTGCGTTTCTTACTAACCTTTCTTGAAATAAATAAACTTTCAAAAGAAGGCGATTGTCTTTCAAAGGAAAGCTTGTACTGAGAAAAGGAACACTGATCTCAGTCCTAAAAATGCTTACACACATAGCAAACAACTGCTTGTCTTTACAAAGCAACATATTTGCATTTCTTACTAAAGCTTTGGTGCAATTAATATACTTTCAAAACAGCATGATTATCTTTCAAAGAAAAGCTTGTACTGAGAAGAGGAACACTGATCTCAGTTCTACAATTCTTTCACACTTGGCAAACAACTGCTTGACTTTACAAAGAAACACATGTGCGTTTCTTTTAAAGCTTTCGTGAAATAATTAAACTTTCAAAAGAAAGAGATTGTCTTTCAAAGTAAAGCTTGCACTGAGAAAAGGAACACTGATCTCAGTCCTAACAATGATTTCACACGAAGCAAACAACTGCTTGTCATTAAAAAGAAACACATTTGCGTTTCTTACTAACCTTTTTGAAATTAATAAACTTTCAAAAGAAGGCGATTATCTTTCAAAGTAAAGCTTGCACTGAGAAAAGGAACACTCATCTCAGTTCTAAGAACGCTTTCTCATAGAGCAAACAACTGCATGTCTTTACAAATAAACAGATGTGCGTTTCTTACTAAAGCTTACGTGAAAAAATAAACTTACAAAAGAACGAGATTATCTTTCAAAGTAAAGCTTGTACTGAGAAAAGGAACACTGATCTCAGTTCTAACAAAATTTTCACACTAGGCAACCAATTGTTTGTCTTTAAAAAGAAACACATGTTCGTTTCTTACTAAAGCTTTTGTGAAATTAATAAAATTTCAAAAGAACGCGATTATCTTTCAAAGTAAAGCTTGTACTGAGAAAATGATCACTGATCTCAGTCCTAAAAATGCTTTCACAAGTAGGAAAAAACTGCTTGTCTTTACAAAGAAACACAAGTGCGTTTCTTACTAAAGCTTTCATGAAATAATTAAACTTTCAAAAGAACGGGATTATCTTTCAAAGTAAAGCTTGTACTGAGAAAAGGAACACTGATCTCAGTTCTACAATTCTTTCACACTTGGCAAACAACTGCTTGACTTTACAAAGAAACACATGTGCGTTTCTTACTAAAGCTTTCTTGAAATAATTAAACTTTCAAAAGAAAGAGATTATCTTTCAAAGTAAAGCTTGTACTGAGAAAAGGAACACTGATCTCAGTTCTAACAAAGCTTTCACACATAGCAAACAACTGCTTGTCTTTACAAAGAAACACATTTGCGTTTCTTACTAACCTTTCTTGAAATTAACAAACTTTCAAAAGAAGGCGATTATCTTTCAAAATAAACTTGTCCTGAGAAAAGGAACACTGATCTGAGTTCTAACAATGCTTTCACACGTAGCAAACAACTGCTTATCTTTACAAAGAAACACATTGCATTTCTTACTAAAGCTTTCATGAAATTAATAAACTTTCAAAAGAACGCGATTATCTTTCAAAGTAAAGCTTGTACTGAGAAAAGCAACACTGATCTCAGTTCTAACAGTGCTTTCACACGTAGCAAACAACAGCTTGTCTTAATAAATAAACACATGTGCGTTTCTTACTAAAGCTTTCTTGCAATTAATAAACTTTCAATAAAACGCGATTATCTTTCAATAAAAAGCTTGTATTGAGAAAAGGAACACTGATCTCAGTTCTAACAATGCTTTCACACGTAGCAAAAAACTGCTTGTCTTTCAAAGGAACACATGTGCGTTTCTTACTAAAGCTTTCGTGCAATTAATAAACTTTCAAATGAAAGTGATTATCATTCAAAGTAAAGCTTGTACTGAGAAAAGGAACGCTGATCTCAGTTTTAACAATGCTTTCACACGTAGAAAACAACTGCTTGTCTTGACAAAGAAACACATGTGCGTTTCTTACTAAAGCTTTCGTGAAATTAATAAACTTTCAAAAGAATGTGATTATCTTTCAAAATAAAACTTGTACTGAGCAAAGAAACACTGATCTCAGTTCTAACAGTGCTTTCACTAGTAGCAAACAACTGCTTGTCTTTACAAAGAAACACATTTGCGTTTCTTACTAAAGCTTTCGTGCAATTAATAAACTTTCAAAACAGCACGATTATCTTACAAAGTAAAGCTTGTACTGAGAAACGGAACACTAATCTCAGTTCTAACAAACTTTCACACTAGGCAAACAAATGCTTGTCTTTACAAAGAAACACGTGTTTGTTTCTTACTAAAGCTTTCGTGACATTAATAAACTTTCAAAAGATCGCGATTATCTTTCAAAGTAAAGCTTGTACTGAGAAGAGGAACACTGATCTAAGTTCTAACAGTTCTTTCTAACAGTGGTAAAGAACTGCTTGTCTTTCCAAAGAAACACATGTGCGTTTCTTACTAAAGCTTTCGTGAAATTAATAAACTTTCAAAAGAAGGCGATTATCTTTCAAAGGAAAGCTTGTACTGAGAAAAGGAACACTGATCTTAGTTCTAAAAATGCTTTCACACGTAGCAAACAACAGCTTTTATTTACAAAGAAACACATGTGCGTTTACTACTAAAGCTTTTGTGCAATTAATAAACGTTCAAAAGAAAGTGATTATCTTTCAAAGTAAAGCTTGTCCTGAGAAAAGGAACACTGATCTCAGTTCCAACAATGCTTTCCCACGTAGCAAAGAACAGCTAGTATTTACAAAGAAACACATGTGCGTTTCTTACTAAAGCTTTCGTGAAATTAATAAACTTAAAAGGAACGTGATTATCTATCAAAGTAAATCTTGTACTGAGAAAAAGAACACTGATATCACTTCTAACAATGCTTTCACACGTAACAAACAACTGCTTGTCTTTACAAAGAAACACATATGGGTTTCTTACTAACATTTCGTGAAATTAATGAGCTTTCTAGGGAACGCGATTATCTTTCAAAGTAAAGCTTGTACTGAGAAAATGAACACTGATCTCAGTTCTTACAATGCTTTCACACGTAGCAAACAACTGCTTGTATTTACAAAGAAACACATTTGCGTTTCCTACTAAAGCTTTTGTGCAATTAATAAACTTTCAAAAGAAAGCGATTATCTTTCAAAGTAAAGCTTGTACTGAGAAAAGGAACACTGATCTCCGTTCCAACAAGGCTTTCACATGTAGCAAACAACTGCTTGTCTTTACAAAGAAAAACATGTGAGTTTCTTACTAATCTTTCGTGAAATTGATAAACTTAAAAAGAACGCAATTATCTTTCAAAGTAAAGTTTGTACTGATAAAAGGAACACTGATCTCACTTCTTACAATGCATTCACACGTAGCAAACAACTGCTTATCTTTACAAAGAAACACATTGCATTTCTTACTAAAGTTTTCATGAAATTAATAAACTTTCAAAAGAACGCGATTATCTTTCAAAATAAACTTGTCCTGAGAAAAGGAACACTGATCTCAGTTCTAACAATGCTTTCATACGTAGCAAAAAACTGGTTGTCTATACAAAGAAACACAGGTGCGTTTCTTACTAAAGCTTTCGTGAAATTAATAAACTTTCAAAATAATGAATTTATCTTTCTTAGTAAAGCTTGTACTGAGAAAAGGAACACTGATCTCCGTTCTAACAATGCTTTCACACGTAGCAAACAACTGCTTGTCTTTCAAAGAAACATATGTGCGTTTCTTACTAAAGCTTTCGTGCAATTAATAAACTTTCAATACAACGCGATTATCTTTCAATAAAATGCTTGTATTGAGAAAAGGAACACTGATCTCAGTTCTAACAATGCTTTCCCACGTAGCAAAAAACTGCTTGTCTTTACAAAGGAACACATGTGCGTTTCTTACTAAAGCTTTCGTGAAATTAATAAACTTTCAAATGAACGTGATTATCATTCAAATTAAAGCTTGTACTGAGAAAAGGAACACTGATCTCAGTTCTAACAATGCTTTCACACGTAGCAAACAACTGCTTGTCTTCACAAAGAAACACATGTGCGTTTCTTACTAAAGCTTTCGAGAAATTAATAAAAAATCAAAAGAACGAATTTATATTTCTTAGTAAACCTTGTACTGAGGAAAGGACCACTGATCTCTGTTCTAACAATGCTTTCACATGAAACAAACAACTTCTTGTCTTTACAAATAAACACATGTGCATATCTTACTAAAGCTTTCGTGAAATTAATAAACTTTCAAAAGAACGCGATTATCTTTCAAAGTAAAGCTTGTACTGAGAAAAGGGACACTGACCTCAGTTCTAACAATGCTTTCACGCGAAGCAAACAACTTCTGTCTTTCCAAAGAAACACATGTGCGTTTCTTACTAAAGCTTTCGTGAAATTAATAAACTTTCAAAAGCACGCGATTATCTTTCAAAGTAAATCTTGTACTGAGAAAAGGAACACTGATCTCAGATCTAACAATGCTTTCACAGGTAGCAAACAACTACTTGTCTTCACAAAGAAACACATGTGCGTTTCTTACTAAACCTTTCGTGCAATTAATAAACTTCCAATACAACACGATTATCTTCCAAAGTAAAGATTGTACTGAGAAAAGCAACACTGATCTCAGTTCTAACAATGCTTTCACAATAGGCAAACCACTGCTAGATATTACAAAGTACACATGTGCGTTTCTTAATAAAGCTTTCATGAAATTAATAAACTTTCAAAAGAACGCGATTATCTTTTAAAATAAACTTGTTCTGAGAAAAGGAACACTGATCTCTGTGCTAACAATGCTTTCACACGTAGCAAACAACTGGTTGTCTATACAAAGAAAAACGTGCGTTTCTTACTAAAGCTTTCGTACAATTAATAAACTTAAAATAAACACGATTATCTTCCAAAGTAAAGCTTGTACTGAGAAAAGGAACACTGATCTCAGTTCTAACAATGCTTTCACACTAGGCAAACCAATGCTAGATATTGCAAAGGAACATATGTGCGTTTCTTAATAAAGCTTTCGTGACATAAATAAACTTTTAAAAGATTGTGATTATCTTTCAAAGTAAAGCGTGTACTGAGAAAAGGAACACTGGTCTCAGTTCTAACAGTTCTTTGACACGAGGCAAACAACTGATTGTCTTTCCAAAGAAACACATGAGCGTTTCCTACTAAAGCTTTTGTGCAATTAATAAACTTTCAAAAGAAAGCGATTATCTTTCAAAGTAAAGCTTGTACTGAGAAAAAAAACACTGATCTCAGTTCCAACAATGCTTTCACACGTAGTAAACAACTGCTTGTCTTTACAAAGAAACACATGTGAGTTTCTTACTAATCTTTCGTGAAATTGATAAACTTAAAAAGAACGCGATTATCTTTCAAAATAAACTTGTCCTGAGAAAAGGAACACTGATCTCAGTGCTAACAATGCTTTTACACATTGCAAACAACTGGTTGTCTATACAAAGAAACACATACTTGTTTCTTACTAAAGCTTTCGTGAAATTAATAAACTTTCAAAAGAACAAATTTATCTTTCTTAGTAAAGCTTGTACTGAGAAAAGGACCACTGATCTCTGTTCTAAGAATGCTTTCACATAGAGGAAACCACTGCATGTCTTTATAAATAAACACATGTGCGTTTCTTACTAAAGCTTACGTGAAATTAATAAACTTACAAAAGAACGAGATTATCTTTCAAAGGAAAGCTTGTACTGAGAAAAGGAACACTGATCTCAGTCCTAAAAATGCTTTCACAAGTAGCAAACAACCTCTTGTCTTTACAAAGAAACATATTTGCATTTCTTACTAAAGCTTTTGTGCAATTAATATACTTTCAAAACAGCACGATTATCTTTCAAAGAAAAGCTTGTACTGAGAAAAGGAATACGAATCTCAGTTCTAACAAAACTTTCACACTAGGCAAACAACTGCTTGTCTTTACAAGGAAACACATGTGCGTTTCTTACTACAGCTTTCGTGAAATTAATAAACTTTCAAAAGAACGTGATTATCTTTCAGAGTAAAGCTTGTACTGAGAAAAGGAACATTGATCTCAGTTCTAACAATGCTTTCACAAGTAGCAAAAAACTGCTTGTCTTTAAAAAGAAACACAAGTGCGTTTCTTACTAAAGCTTTCATGAAATAATTAAACTTTCAAAAGAATGAGATTATCTTTCAAAGTAAAGCTTGTACTGAGAAAAGGAACACTGATCTCAGTTCTACAATTCTTTCACACTTGGCAAACAACAGCTTGACTTTACAAAGAAACACATGTGCGTTTCTTAATAAAGCTTTCGTGAAATAATTAAACTTTCAAAAGAAAGAGATTATCTTTCAAGTAAAGCTTGTAATGAGAAAAGGAACACTGATCACAGTTCTAACAACGCTTTCACACGTAGCAAACAACTGCTTGTCTTTACAAAGAAACACATTTGCGTTTCATACTAACCTTTTTTGAAATTAATAAACTTTCAAAAGAAGGCGATTATCTTTCAAAGTAAAGCTTGCACTGAGAAAAGAACACTGATCTCAGTTCTAAGAACACTTTCACATAGAGCAAACAACTGCATGTCTTTACAAATAAACACATGTGCGTTTCTTACTAAAGCTTACGTGAAAAAATAAACTTACAAAAGAACGAGATTATCTTTCAAAGTAAAGCTTGTACTGAGAAAAGGATCACTGATCTCAGTTCTAACCATGCTTTCACACATAGGGAACAACTGCTTGTCTTTACAAAGAAACACATTTGCGTTTCTTACTAACCTTTCTTGAAATTAATAAACTTTCAAAAGAAGGCGATTATCTTTCAAAGTAAAACTTGCACTGAGAAAAGGAACACTGATCTCATTTCTAACAATGCTTTCACACGTAGCAAACAACTGCTTGTCTTTACAAAGAAACACATTTGCATTTCTTACTAAAGCTTTCGTGCAATTAATAAACTTTCAAAACAGCACGATTATCTTTCAAAGAAAAGCTTGTACTGAGAAAGGAACACTAATATCAGTTCTAACAAACCTTTCACACTAGGCAAACAACTGCTTGTCTTTACAAGGAAACACATGTGCGTTTCTTACTAAAGCTTTCGTGACATTAATAAACTTTCAAAAGATTGTGATTATCTTTCTAAGTAAAGCTTGTACTGAGAAAAGGAACACTGTTCTCAGTTCTAACAATTTTTTCACACGTGGCAAACAACTGCTTGTCTTTCCAAAGAAACACATGTGTGTTTCCTACTAAAGCATTTTTGCAATTCATAAACTTTCAAAAGAACGCGATTATCTTTCAAAGTAAAGCTTGTACTGAGAAAAGGATCACTGATCTCAGTTTTAACAATGCTTTCCCAAGTAGCAAAAAACTGTTTTTCTTTACAAAGAAACACAAGTGCGTTTCTTACTAAAGCTTCCATGAAATAATTAAACTTTCAAAAGAACGAATTTATCTTTCTTAGTAAAGAATCTACTGAGAAAAGGAACACTGATCTCCGTCCTAACAAAGCTTTCACATGTAGCAAACAACTGCTTGTCTTTACAAATAAACACATGTGCGTTTCATACTAAAGCTTTTGTGCAATTAATAAACTTTATAATGAACGCGATTACCTTTCAAAGTAAAGCTTGTACTAAGAAAAGGAACACTGATCTCAGTTCTAACAATGCTTTCACACGTAGCAAACAACTGCTTGTCTTTACAATGAAACAAATGTGTGTTTCTTACTAACCTTTTGTGAAATTAATAAACTTTCAAAAGAACGTGATTATCTTTCAAAATAAAACTTGTCCTGAGAAAAGAAACACTGCTCTCAGTTCTAACAATGCTTTCACAAGTAGCAAAAAACTGCTTGTCTTTACAAAGAAACACATGCGCGTTTCTTACTAAAGCTTTCGTGCAATTAATAAACTTCCAATACAACACGATTATCTTCCCAAGTAAAGATTGTACTGAGAAAAGCAACACTGATCTCAGTTCTAACAATGCTTTCACACTAGGCAAACCACTGCTAGATATTACAAAGAAACACATGTGCGTTTCTTAATAGAGCTTTCATGAAATTAATAAACTTTCAAAAGAACGCGATTATCTTTCAAAATAAACTTGTCCTGAGAAAAGGAACACTGATCTCAGTTCTAACAATGCTTTCACACGTAGCAAACAACTGCTTGTCTTTACAATGAAAGAAATGTGCGTTTCTTACTAACCTTTTGTGAAATTAATAAACTTTCAAAAGAACGAATTTATCTTTCATAGTAAAGCTTGTACTGAGAAAAGGACCACTGATCTCCGTTCTAACAATGCTTTCACAAGTAGCAAACAACTGCATGTCTTTACAAATAACCCCATGTGCGTTTCTTACTAAAGCTTTCGTGCAATTAAAAAACTTTAAAATGAACGCGATTATCTTTCAAAGTAAATCTTGTACTGATAAAAGGAACACTGATCTCAGTTCTAACAATGCTTTTTCTCGTAGAAATCAACTCCTTATCTTTACAAAGAAACACATGTGCGTTTCCTACTAAAGCTTTTGTGCAATTAGTAAACTTTCAAAACAACGCGATTATCTTTCAAAGTAAAGCTTGTAATGAGAAAAGGAACACTGATCTCAGTGCTAACAATGCTTTCACACTTTGCAAACAACTGCTTGTCTTTACAAAGAAACACATGTGCGTTCCTTACTAACCTTTCGTGAAATTAATTAACTTTCAAAAGAACGTGATTATCTTTCAAAATAAAACTTGTACTGAGAAAGGAAACAGTGATCTCAGTTCTAACAATGCTTTAACACATAACAAACAACTGCTTGTCTATACAAAGGAACACATGTGCGTTTCTTACTAAAGCTTTCGTGAAATTAATAAACTTTCAAAAACGTGATTATCTTTCAAAGTAAATCTTGTACTGAGAAAATGAACACTGATCTCAGTTCTAACAATGCTTTCACACGTTGCAAACTACTGCTTGTCTTTACAAAGAAACACATGTGTGTTTCCTACTAAAGCTTTCTAGAAATTAATAAACTTTCAAAAGAACGAGAGTATCTTTCAAAGTAAAGCTTGAATTGAGAAAAGGAACACTGATCCCAGTTCTAACAAAACATTCACATGTAGCAAATAACTGCTTGTCTTTACAAAGAAACACATGTGAGATTCTTACTAATCTTTCGTGAAATTGATAAACTTAAAAAGAACTTGATTATCTTTCAAAGTAAATCTTGTACTGAGAAAAGGAACACTGATCTCAGTTCTAACAATGCTTTCACACGTAGCAAACAACTGCTTTTCTTTACAAAGAAATACATGTGTGTTTCCTACTAAAGCTTTCGTGAAATTAATAAACTTTCAAAAGAATGAATTTATCTTTCTTAGTAAAGCTTGTACTGAGAAAAGGAACACTGATCTCAGTTCCAACAATGCTTTCACACGTAGCAAACAACTGCTTGTCTTTACAAAGAAACACATGTGAGTTTCTTACTAATCTTTGATGAAATTGATAAACTTAAAAAGAACGTGATTATCTTTCAAAGTAAATCTTGTACTGAGAAAATGTAAACTGATATCAGTTCTAACCATGCTTTCACACGTAGCAAACAACTGCATGTCTTTACAAAGAAACACATGTGAGATTCTTACTAATCTTTCTAGAAATTAATAAACTTTCAAAAGAATGCGATTATCTTTCAAAATAAACTTGTCCTGAGAAAAGGAACACTGATCTCACTTCTAACAATGCTTTCACACGTAGCAAACTACTGGTTTTCTATAAAAGAAACACATGTGCATTTCTTACTAAAGCTTTCGTGAAATTAATAAAATTTCAAAAGAATGAATTTATCTTTCTTAGTAAAGCCTGTACTGAGAAAAAGAACACTGATCTCATTCTAACAATGCTTTCACACGTAGCAAACAACTGTTTGTTTTTCAAAGAAATACATGTGTGTTTCTTACTAAAGCTTTCATGCAATATATAAACTTTCAATACAACGCGATTATCTTTCAATAAAAAGGTTGTATTGAGAAAAGGAACACTGATCTCAGTTCTAACAATGCTTTCACACGTAGCAAAAAACTCCTTGTCTTTACAAAGGAACACTTGTGCGTTTCTTACTAAAGCTTTCGTGTAATTAATAAACTTCCAACACAACACGATTATCTTCCAAAGTAAAGCTTGTACTGAGAAAAGGAACACTGATCTCAGTTCTAACAATGCTTTCCAACTAGGCAAACCACTGCTAGATATTACAAAGAAACAGATGTGCGTTTTTAATAAAGCTTTCATGAAATTAATAAACTTTCAAAAGAAAGAGATTACCTTTCAAAGTAAAGCTTGTACTGAGAAAAGGAAGACTGATCTCGGTTCTAACATTGCTTTCACACGTAGAACCAACTTCTTGTCTATACAATGAAACACACGTGCGTTTCTTACTAAAACTTTCGTGCAATTAATAAACTTCCAAAGAAGGCGATTATCTTTCAAAGTAAAGCTTGTACTGAGAAACGGAACACTGATCTCATTTCTAACAATGCTTTCACACGTAGCAAACAACTGCTAGTCTTTACAAAGAAACACATGTGCGTTTCTTACTAAAGCTTTCGTGAAATTAATAAACTTTCAAAAGAACGTGATTATCTTTCAAAGTAAAGCTTGTACTGAGAAAAGGAACACAGATATCTGTTCTAACAATTCTTTCACACGTGGCAAACAACAGCTTGTCTTTCCAAAGAAACACATGTGCGTTTCCTACTAAAGCTTTTGTGAAATTAATAAACTTTCAAGAGAAAGCAATTATCTTTCAAAGTAAGGCTTGTACTGAGAAAAGGAAGACTGATCTCAGTTCCAAAATTGCTTTCACACGTAGCAAACAACTGCTTGTCTTTACAAAGAAACAGATGTGCGTTTCTTACTAAAGCATTCGTGTAATTAATAAACTTCCAATACAACACGATTATCTTCCAAAGTAAAGCTTGTAATGAGAAAAGGAACACTGTTCTCAGTTCTAACAATGCTTTCCCACTAGGCAAAGCACTGCTAGATATTACAAAGAAACACATGTGCGTTTTTAATAAAACCTTCATGTAATTAATAAACTTTCAAAAGAAAGAGATTATCTTTCAAAGTAAAGCTTGTACTGAGAAAAGGAATACTGATCTCGGTTCTAACATTGCTTTAACACGTAGAACTAACTGCTTGTCTATACAAAGAAACACATGTGCGTTTCTTACTAAAGCTTTCGTGCAACTAATAAACTTCAAAAGGAGGCGATTATCTTTCAAATTAAAGCTTGTACTGAGAAAAGCAACACTGATCTCATTTCTAACAATGCTTTCACACGTAGCAAAAAACTGCTTGTCTTTACAAAGAAACAAATGTGCGTTTCTTATTAAAGCTTTCGTGAAATAAATAAACTTTCAAAAGAACGTGATTATCTTTCAAAATAAAACTTGTACTGAGAAAAGAAACACTGATCTCAGTTATAACAATGCTTTCACACCTAGCAAACAACTGCTTGTCTTTACAATGAAGCACATTTGCGTTTCTTACTAAAGTTTTCATGCAATTAATAAACTTTCAAACAGCACGATTATCTTTCAAAGTAAAGCTTGTACTGAGAAAAGGAACACTAATCTCAGTTCTAACAAAACTTTCACACTATGCAAACAACTGCTTGTCTTTACAAAGAAACACATGTGCGTTTCTTACTAAAGCTTTCGTGACATTAATAAACTTTCAAAAGATTGTGATTATCTTTCAAAGTAAAGCTTGTACTGAGAAGAGGAACACTGATCTCAGTTCTAACAATTCTTTCACACGTGGCAAACAACTGCTTGTCTTTCCAAAGAAACACAGGTGAGTTTCCTCCTAAACTTTTTTGCCATTAATAAACGTTCAAAAGAAAGAGATTATCTTTCAAAGTAAAGCTTGTACTGAGAAAAGGAACACTGATCTCAGTTCCAACAATGCTTTGACACTTAGCAAATAACTGCTTGTCTTTACAAAGAAACACAAGTGCATTTCTTACTAAACCTTTCATGAAATAAATAAACTTTCAAAGAATGAGATTATCTTTCAAAGTAAAGCTTGTATTGAGAAAAGGAACACTGATCTCAGTTCTCCAATTCCTTCACACTTGGCTAACAACTGCTTGACTTTAAAAAGAAACACATGTGCGTTTCTTGCTAAAGCTTTCGTGAAATAATTAAACTTTCAAAGAAAGAGATTATCTTTCAAACTAAAGCTTGCAATGAGAAAAGGAACACTGATCTAAGTTCTAACAATGCTTTCACACGTAGCAAGAACTGCTTGTATTTTCAAAGAAACACATTTGCGTTTCTTAATTAACCTTTCTTGAAATTAATAAACTTTCAAAGAAGGCGATTATCTTTCAAAGTAAAGCTTGTACTGAGATAAGGAACACTGATCTCACTTCTAAAAATGCTTTCACACGTAGCAAACAACTGCTTGTCTTTACAAAGAAACACATTTACATTTCTTACTAAAGCTTTCGTGACATTAATAAACTTTCAAAAGATTGCGATTATCTTTCAAAATAAAGCTTGTACTGAGAAAAGGAACACTGATCTCAGTTCTAACAATTCTTTCACACGTGGCAAACAACTGCTTGACTTTCCAAAGAAACACATGTGCGTTTCCTACTAAAGCTTTTGTGCAATTAATAAACTTTCAAATGAACGCGATTATCATTCAAAGTAAATCATGTACTGAGAAAAGGAACACTGATCTCAGTTCTAACAATGCTTTCAGACAAAGCAAAGAACTGGTTGTCTATACAAAGAAACACATGTGCGTTTCTTACTAAAGCTTTCGTGAAATTAGTAAACTTTCAAAACAACAAATTTATATTTCTTAGTAAAGCTTGTACTGAGAAAAGGAACACTGATCTCCGTTCTAACAATGCTTTCACATGAAACAACAACTGCTTTTTTTTACAAATAAACACATGTGCGTATCTTACTAAAGCTTTCGTGAAATTAATAATCTTTCAAAAGAACGTGATTATCTTTCAAAGTAAAGCTTGTAATGAGAAAAGGAAAACATATCTCAGTTCTAACAATGCTTTCACACGTAGCAAACAACTGCTTGTGTTTACTAATAAACACATGTGCGTTTCTTTCTAAAGCTTTCGTGACATTAATAAACTTTCAAAAGATTGCGATTATCTTTCAAAGTAAAGCTTTTACTGATAAAAAGAACACTGATCTCAGTTCTAACAATTCTTTCACACGTGGCAAACAACTGCTTGTCTTTCCAAAGAAGCATATGTGCGTTTTCTACTAAAGCTTTTGTGCAATTAATAAACGTTCAAAACAAAGCGATTATCTTTCAAAGTAAAGCTTGTACTGAGAAAAGGAACACTGATCTCAGTGCTAACAATGCTTTCACACGTAGTAAACAGTTGGTTGTCTATACAAAGAAACACATGTGCGTTTCTTACTAAAGCTTTCGTGCAATTAATAAACTTCCAATAAAACACGATTATCTTCCAAAGTAAAGCTTGTACTGAGAAAAGGAACACTGATATCAGTTCTAACAATGCTGTCACACTAGGCAAACCAATGCTAAATATTGCAAAGAAACACATGTGCGTTTCTTACTAAAGCTTTCGTGAAATTAATAAACTTTCAAAAGATTGCGATTATCTTTCAAAGTAAAGCTTGTACTGAGAAAAGGAACACTGATCTCAGTTATAACAGTTTTTTCACACGTGGCAAACAATTGCTGGTCTTTCCAAAGTAACACATGTGCGTTTCCAACTAAAGCTTTTGTGCAATAAATAAACTTTCAAAAGAAATCGATTATCTTTCAAAGTAAAGCTTGTACTGAGAAAAGGAACACTGATCCCTGTTCTAACAATGCTTTCACACGTAGCAAACAACAGCTTGTATTTACAAAGAAACACATGTGCGTTTCTTACTAATCATTCGTGAAATTAATAAACTAAAAAAGAACGTGATTATCTTTCAAAGTAAATCTTGTACTGAGAAAAAGAACAATGATATTAGTTCTAACAATGCTTTCACACGTAACAAACAACTGCTTGTCTTTACAAAGTAACACATATGAGTTTCTTACTAACCTTTCGTGAAATTATTAAACTTTCAAAAGAACGCGATTATCTTTTAAAGTAAAGCTTGTACTGAGAAAAGGAACACTGATCTCAGTTCTTACAATGCTTTCACAGGTAGCAAACAACTGCTTATCTTTACAAAGAAACACATGTGCTTTTCTTACTAAAGCTTTCATGAAATTAATAAACTTTCTAAAGAACGCGATTATCTTTAAAAATAAACTTGTCCTGAGAAAAGGAACACTGATCTCAGTGCTAACAATGCTTTCAGACGTAGCAAACAACTGCTTGTCTTTAGAAAGAAACACATGTGCGTATCTTACTAAAGCTTTCATGAAATTAATAAACTTTCAAAAGAACGCGATTATCTTTCAAAGTAAATCTTGTACTTAGAAAAGGTACACTGATATCAGTTCTAACAATGCTTTCACACGTAATTGTTTTAATGTGAGCGGTGGGGCTAAGTCCCCAGGACCCGGCCGCCCACATGGCTACCTTATGCCCCGAAATAATTACATGGAAACTGTATTCTTTTAATCACTGCCTGGCCCATTAGTTCCAGCCTCTTATTGGCTAGCTCTTACATATTGATCTAACCCATTTTTAATATTTTATGTAACACCACAAGCTGGCTTACTAGGAAAGGTCTTAACCTGCGTCTGTCTGGAGTGGGAGAATCACGGCGACTCCTTACTCGGCTTCTTTCTCCCAGCATCCTGTTCTGTCTACTCCGCCTACCTAATTTTCTGTCCTATTAAAGGGGCCAAGGCAGTTTCTTTATTATTTATCCAATAAAAGCAACAGATAAAATACAAAAACCACCTCCATCACGTAACAAACAACTGCTATCTTTACAAAGAAACACATATGGGTTTCTTACTAAACTTTCGTGAAATTAATAAACTTTCAAAAGAACGCGATTATCTTTCAAAGTAACACTTATACTGAGAAAAGGAACACTGATCTCAGTTCTTACAATGCTTTCACACGTAGCAAACAACTGCTTATCTTTACAAAGAAACACATGTGCATTTCTTACTAAAGCTTTCATGAAATTAATAAACTTTCAAAAGAACGAATTTATATTTCTTAGTAAAGCTTGTACTGAGAAAAAGAACACTGATCTCCGTTCTAACAATGCTTTCACATGAAACAAACAACTGCTTGTTTATACAAATAAACACATGTGCGTATCTTACTAAAGCTTTCGTGAAATTAATAAAGTTTCAAAAGAACGCGATTATCTTTCAGGGTAAAGCATGTACTGAGAAAAGGAACACTGATCTCAGTTCTAACAATGCTTTCACATGTAGCAAACAACTGCTTGTCTATACAAAGAAACAAATGTGCGTTTTTAATAAAGATTAGTTGAAATTAATAAACTTTAAAAAGAACACGATTATCTTTCAAAGTAAAGCTTGTACTGAGAAAAGGAACACTGATCTCAGTTCCTATAATGCTTTCACACACAGCAAAGAACTGCTTGTCTTTACAAATAAACACATGTGCGTTTCTTACTAAAGCTTTCGTGAAATTAATAAACTTTCAAAAGAATGCGATTATCTTTCAAAATCAAGCTTGTACTGAGAAAAGGAACACTGATCTCAGTTCTAACAATGCTTTCACATGTAGCAAACAACTGCTTGTCTATACAAAGAAACACATGTGCGTTTTTAATAAAGATTAGTTGAAATTAATAAACTTTCAAAGAACGCGATTATCTTTCAAAGTAAAGCTTGTACTGAGAAAAGGAACACTGATCTCAGTTCTTACAATGCTTTCACACGTAGCAAACAACTGCTTATCTTTACAAAGAAACACATGTGCTTTTCTTACTAAAGCTTTCATAAAATTAATAAACTTTCAAAAGAACGCGATTATCTTTAAAAATAAACTTGTCCTGAGAAAAGGAACACTGATCTCAGTTCTAACAATGCTTTCAGACGTAGCAAACAACTGCTTGTCTATACAAAGAAACACATGTGCGTTTCTTAGTAAAGCTTTCGTGAAATTAATTAACATTCAAAAGAAAGAATTTATATTTCTTAGTAAAGCTAATACCGAGAAAAGGAACACTGATCTCCTTTCTAACAATGCTTTCACATGAAACAAACAACTGCTTGTTTTTACAAATAAACACATGTGCGTATCTTACTAAAGTTTTCGTGAAATTAATAAACTTTCAAAAGAACGCGATTATCTTTCAAAGTAAAGCTTGTACTGAGAAAAGGAACACTGATCTCAGTTCTAACAATGCTTTCACATGTAGCAAACAACTGCTTGTGTTTACAAATAAACACATGTGCGTTTCTTACTAAAGCTTTGGTGAAATTAATAAACTTTCAAAAGAACGCGATTATCTTTCAAAGTAAATCTTATACTGATAAAAGGAACACTGATCTCGGTTCTAACAATGCTTTCACACGTAGCAAACAACTGCTTGTCTTTACAGAGAAACACATGTGCGTTTCTCACTAAAGCTTTCGTGCAATTAATAAACTTCCAATACAACACGATTATCTTCCAAAGTAAAGCTTGTACTGAGAAAAGGAACACTGATCTCAGTTCCAACAATGCTTTCACACTAGGCAAACCACTGCTAGATATTACAAAGAAACACATGTGCATTTCTTAATAAAGCTTTCATGAAATTAATAAACTTTCAAAAGAACGCGATTATCTTTTAAAATAAACTTGCTCTGAGAAATGGAACACTGATCTCATTGCTAACAATGCTTTCACACATAGCAAACTACTGGTTGTCTATACAAAGAAACACATGTGCGTTTCTTACTAAATCTTTCGTGCAATTAATAAACTTCCAATAAAACACGATTATCTTCCAAAGTAAAGCTTGTACTGAGAAAAGGAACACTGATCTCTTTTCTAACAATACTTTCACACTAGGCAAACCAATGCTAGATATTGCAAAGAAACACATGTGCGTTTCTTACTAAAGCTTTCGTGACATTAATAAACTTTCAAAAGATTGCGATTATCTTTCAATGTAAAGCTCCTACTGAGAAAAGGAACAGTGATCTCAGTTCTAACAGTTCTTTCACACGTGGCAAACAACTGCTTGTCTTTCCAAAGAAACACATGTGCGTTTCCTACTAAAGCTTTTGTGCAATTAATAAACTTTCAAAAGAAAGCGATTATCTTTCAAAGTAAAGCTTGTACTGAGAAAAGGAACACTGATCTCAGTTCCAACAATGCTTTCACACGTAGCAAACAACTGCTTGTCTTTACAAAGAAACACATGTGAGTTTCTTACTAATCATTCGTGAAATTGATAACCTTAAAAAGAACGCAATTATCTTTCAAAGTAAATCTTGTACTGAGAAAAGGTACACTGATATCAGTTCTAACAATGCTTTCACACGTAACAAACAACTCCTTGTCTTTACAAAGAAACACATATGGGTTTCTTACTAAAGCTTTCGTGAAATAAGTAAACTTTCAAAAGTAGGTGATTATCTTTCAAAGTAAAGCATGTACTGAGAAAAGGAACACTGATCTCAGTTCTAACAATGCTTTCCCACGTAGCAAACAACTGCTTGTCTATACAAAGATACACATGTGCGTTTTTAATAAATTTAGGTGAAATTAATAAACTTTCAAAACAAAGCGATTATCTTTCAAAGTAAGTCTTGTACTGAAAAAAGAAACACTGAGACTGGCCTGCCTGCATCATGCAAGGTGGGTGCTTTGTATACGAACTACCCAACCTGCATGGAGATCTGATCTCGGCACCGGGAGAGATAGCAGTGGGGTGAGTTTGTGACTGGCGGCGGCGGAAGCAGCCCTGGACAAGGAACTCTGAAGTTCCTCATCCTCCACCCTATATTCCCTGGGCTCCCTGCAGGGGCTCTACACCCTGCATACTGCTTCTCTCTTCTTTCCCACCCACCTTGCATCCAGAACCCTTCTTCCTTTTTCCCCCTTTCTTCTTTGGGCACTTATCACCATCCAGCTCAGTCTGTCTGGTGCTGGGGGCAAATCCTCAGGGCAAGTAGGCAGGCGAGACTTCCTTTGTTTCACTGGCCTGCCTGCATCAAGCAAGGTAGGCGCTTTTTTTACGAACTACCCAACCTGCACGGAGATCTGATCTCGGCACCAGGAGAGACAGCAGTGGGGTGAGTTTGTGACCGGCGGTGGTGGAAGCAACCCTGGACAGGGAATTCTGAAGTTCCTCATCCCCCACCATATACTCCCTGGGCTCCCTGCAGGGGCTCTACACCCTGCATACTGCCTCTCTCTTCTTGTCCCACCCAGCTTGCATCCAGAACCCTTCTTCCTTCTGCCCCCTTTCCTCTTTGGGCACATAACACCATCCAGCTCAGTCTGTCTGGCGCTGGGGGCAAATCCTCTGGGCAAGTAGGCAGGCGAGACTTCCTTTGTTTCACCGGCCTGCCTGTAACAAGCAAGGTAGGGGCTTTGTTTACGAACTACCCAACCTGCAGGGAGATTTGATCTTGGCACCAGGAGAGCCATCAGTCAGAGAGCTAATCTGGGTACCAGGAGAGCCGTCTTTGGGCACGGAGATCTCATATTGGTACCAGGAGAGACATCACTGGAGCACCAGGAGAGCTATCACTGCAGAGTGCCATCACTGGGAAGGTACATCAGTAGGCAAGGAGACTTGATCCCGTAAAAGAAGATCCATAGGGGAGCATTCGGCGAAAGAGATGGGCAGGCGCCAATGCAAGAATTCACCCAACAATCTGAAAAACTATATGAAACCACCAGAACCCAACGACCTCACAACAGGAGGTTAATCATGAAGAAGTAGATAAAATTGACTTTATGAAAGTGATTGATACCCTTAAACAGCATGTAAAAAATGCCCTTAGAGAAATGGATGAGAAGTATAACAGAAAGTTTGAAGAATTGAGCAAATCAGTGAATGATACCCTAGGAAACCAAGGAAAAACAATCAAACAGATAATGGAAACAGTTCAAGACTTAAAAACTGAAATGGAGGCAAAGAAGAAAACACAAACAGAAGGCCAGCTGGACAGGGAAAATCTAGGTAAATGAATAGAGACTACAGAAGCAAGCATAACCAACAGAATACAAGAGATAGAAGAAAGAATCTCAGATTCTGAAGATACCATAGAGAAAATAAACACGCTGATCAAAGAAAACAGCAAGGCCAACAAATTCTCATCACAAAACATTCAGGAAATATGGGACACAATAAAAAGACCAAACCTAAGAATAATAGGAATAGAAGAAGGAGAAGAAGCGCAGCTCAACGGTCCAGAAAATATATTTAATAAAATTATAGAAGTAAACTTTCCCAACCTAAAGAAAGATATACCTATGAAGGTTCAAGAAGCATACAGAACACCGAATAGGCTGGATCAAAAAAGAAACATCCTCTCGCCATATAATAATCAAAACACAAAGCATACAGAATAAAGAAAGAATACTAAGAGCAGCAAAGGAAAACGGCCAAGTTACTTATAAAGGTAAACCTATCAGACTTACACCTGACTTCTCTATGGAAACCATGAAAGCCAGAAGATCCTGGATAGATGTACTGCAGAAACTAAGAGACCATGGATGCAAGCCCATACTACTATACCCAGCCAAGCTTTCGTTCACTATAAATGGAGAAACAAAATTTTCCAGGATAAAAACAAATTTAAACAATACGTAGCCACAAATCCAGCCTTACAGAAAGTAATAGAAGGAAAATCACTAATCAAGGAGTCCAACAATGACCACAATAACTCAGACATCTAGAGACCCTTTACCAGCGCAACTCAAAGAAGGGAAACACACAAAATCTACTACTAAAAAAGTGACCGGAGTTAACAACCACTGGTCATTAATATCACTTAATGTCAATGGACTCAACTCACCTATAAAAAGGCACAGACTAAGAGATTGGATACGAAAACAGGATCCAACATTCTGCTGTTTACAAGAAACACACCTCAACCACAAAGACAGGCACCTACTCAGAGTAAAGGGTTGGGATAAGGCTTATCAAGTAAATGGACCTAAGAAACAAGCAGGTGTGGCCATACTAATTTCTAACAAAGTTGACTTCAAACTTAAATCAATCAGAAGAGATGGAGAGGGACATTTTCTACTCATAACAGGAACAATTCATCAGGATGAAGTCTCAATCCTGAATATCTATGCCCCTAATATAAAAGCACCCACGTACGTAAAAGAAACATTGTTAAAACTCAAGGCAGCCATCAAACCGCACACATTAATAGTAGGAGACTTTAATACTCCTCTCTCACCAATGGACAGGTCAATTAGACAGAAACCTAACAGAGAAATAAGAGATTTAATGGAGGTAATGAATCAAATGGACTTAACAGACATCTATAGAATATTCCACCCAAATAGGAAAGAATATACCTTCTTCTCTGCAGCTCATGGAACCTTCTCAAAAATAAACCACATACTCGGTAACAAAGCAAACATCCACAGTTACAAAAAAATATTAATAACCACCTGTGTCTTATCAGATCACCATGGATTAAAGCTAGAATTCAGCAACAATGCTACCCCCAGAAAGCCTACAAACTCATGGAAACTGAATAGTCAACTACTGAACCATACCTGGATTAAGGAAGAAATAAAGAAAGAAATTAAAGTCTTCCTTGAAGACAATGAAAATAAAGAAACAACATACTCAAACCTATGGGACACTATGAAAGCAGTCCTGAGAGGAAAGTTCATAGCACTAACTGCCCACTTAAAGAAAACAGAGAAAGCACACATTGGAGACTTAACAGCCCACCTGAAAGCTCTAGAAAAAAAAGAAGCAGACTCACCTAGAAGGGGTAGAAGACTGGAAATAATCAAACTGAGGGCTGAAATCAACAAAATAGAGACACAGAAAACAATTGAAAGAATCAATAAATCAAAAAGCTGGTTCCTGGAGAAAATCAACAAGATTGATAAACCCCTATCCAAACTAATCAAACGGCAGAGAGAGAATTTGCAAATTAATAAGATCAGAAATGAAAAGGGGGACATAACCACAGACACAGAGGAAATTCAGAGAATCATTAGATCTTACTACAAAAGCCTGTATGCCACAAAACTGGAAAATGTAGAAGAAATGGACACTTTTTTAGATAAATACCATATACCAAAGTTAAACCAGGACCAGGTGAACAACCAAAATAGACCTGTTAGTCGTGAAGAATTAGAAGCTGTTATCAAAAACCCTCCTTCCAGAAAAAGTCCAGGACCAGATGGTTTCAATGCGGAATTCTACCAGAACTTCCAAGAAGACCTAATACCTATACTCCTTAATGTATTTCACAATATAGAAACAGAAGAGTCATTGCCAAATTCCTTTTATGAAGCTACGGTAACTCTGATACCAAAACCACACAAAGACCCAACCAAGAAAGAGAATTACAGGCCAATCTCACTCATGAACATCGACACAAAAATCCTCAACAAAATTCTGGCAAACCGAATCCAAGAACACATTAGAAAAATTATCCATTATGATCAAGTAGGCTTCATACCAGAAATGCAGGGCTGGTTTAACATACGCAAATCTATCAATGTAATCCATCATATAAATAAACTGAAAGAAAAAAAACATATGGTCGTCTCATTAGATGCTGAAAAAGCATTTGACAAAATTCAACATCCCTTTATGAAACAAGTCTTGGAGAGATTAGGGATACAAGGGTCATACCTAAATTTAATTAAAGCTATATACAGCAAGCCGACAGCTAATATCAAATTAAATGGAGAGAAACTTATAGCCATCCCACTAAAATCAGGAACACGCCAAGGCTGTCCACTCTCTCCATACCTCTTCAATATAGTTCTCGAAGTTTTAGCAATAGCAATAAGACAACATAAGGGGATAAAGGGAATTCAAATTGGAAAGGAAGAAGTTAAACTTGTATTATTTGCAGATGATATGATAGTGTACATGAGCGACCCCAAAAACTCCACCAAAGAACTCCTACAGCTGATAAACGCCTTTAGTAATGTGGCAGGATACAAGATCAACTCCAAAAAATCAGTCGCCCTCTTATGCACAAAGGATAGGGAAGCAGAGAGGGAAATAAGAGAATCATCACCTTTCATGATAGCCACAAAAAGCATAAAATATCTTGGGGTAACTCTAACCAAGGAAGTGAAAGATCTATTTGACAAGAACTTTAAGGCATTGAAGAAAGAAATTGAAGAGGATACCAGAAAATGGAAGGATCTTCCTTGCTCTTGGATTGGGAGGATCAACATAGTAAAAATGGCAATTCTACCAAGGGGAATTTATAGATTCAATGCAATCCCCATTAAAATCCCATCAAAATTCTTCACAGATCTTGAAAGGAGAATAATCAAATTTATATGGAGAAACAAAAAAACCAGGATAGCCAAAACAATCCTTTACAATAAAGGAACTTCTGGAGGCATTACCATCCCTGACTTCAAACTCTATTACAGAGCTACAGTAATGAAAACAGCGTGGTACTGGCATAAAAACAGAGAAGTCGACCAATGGAATCGTATAGAAGACCCGGATTTTAACCCACAAACCTATGAACAACTGATTTTCTATAAAGGAGCTAAAGTATACTTTGGAAGAAAGAAAGCATCTTCAGCAAATGGTGCTGGCACAATTGGATGTCAACCTGTAGAAGAATAAAAATAGACCCATATCTATCACCATGCACAAAACTCAAGTCCAAATGGATCAAAGACCTCAATATCAATCTGAACACACTGAACCTGATAGAAGAGAAAGTGGGAAGTACCCTACAACATATGGGCACAGGAGATCGCTTCCTATGTATAACCCCAGCAGCACAGACATTAAGGGCAACATTGAATAAATGGGACCTCCTGAAACTGAGAAGCTTCTGTAAAGCAAAGGACACTGTCATTAAGACAAAAAGGCAGCCTACTGACTGGGAGAAGATCTTCACCAACCCCGCAACAGACAAAGGTCTGATCTCCAAAATATATAAAGAACTCAAGAAACTAGACTTTAAAAGGATAATTAACCCAATTAAAAAATGGGGCACTGAACTGAACAGAGAATTCTCAACAGAAGAAGTTAAAATGGCCAAAAGATACTTAAGGTCATGCTCAACCTCCTTAGCGATCAGAGAAATGCAAATCAAAACAACTTTGATATATCATCTTACACCTGTCAGAATGGCTAAAATCAAAAACACCAAGGATAGCCTTTGCTGGAGAGGTTGTGGAGAAAGGGGTACCCTCATCCATTGCTGGTGGGACTGCAAACTTGTGCAACCACTTTGGAAATCAGTGTGGCGGTTTCTCAGAAAAATTGGGATCAACCTACCCCTGGACCCAGCAATAGCACTCTTGGGAATATACCCAAGAGATGCCCTATCAGATGACAAAAGCATTTGTCCAACTATGTTCGTAGCAGCATTATTTGTAATAGCCAGAACCTGGAAGCAACCTAGATGCTCTTCAATGGAAGAATGGATGAAGAAAGTGTGGAATATATACACATTAGAGTACTACTCTGCGGTAAAAAACAATGACTTCTCAAATTTTGCATGCAAATGGATGGAAATAGAAAATACGATCCTCAGTGAGGTAACCCAGACCCAAAAAGAAGATCATGGGATGTACTCACTCATAATTGGTTTCTAGCCATGGATAGGGGCCACTGAGTCTATAATTTGTGATCCTAAAGAAGCTAAACAATAGGGTAAACCCAAGGAAAAACATAAAGATATCCTTCCAGCTATGGGAAATAGACAAGATTGATGGGCAAAAAATTGGAATCTTGGGGGTGGGGTGGGATGGGGAGAGAAAAGTGTGAAGGAGAGGATGAGGGGAACTGGGAGAATCGGGGTGATTGGGGATAAAGGAAGGTGGGATAGGGGAGCAGGGAAACTCATACCTTAGTTAAGGGAGCCACCTAAGGTTTGGCAAGAGACTTGAACTTGGAATGGCTACCAGATGCCCAGGGCTATGTCCCCAGTTAGTTCATTGGGGCACCTGAGGATAGGGAACCTAAAATGAACCTATCCTATAATCATACTGATGAATATCTTGCATATCGCCATAGAACCTTCATCTAGCGATGGATGGAGGTAGAGACAGAGACCCACACTGGAGCACCGGACTGAGCTCCCAAGGTTATAATGAGGAGCAGAAGGAGAGAGAACATGAACAAGGAAGTCAGGACAATGAGGGGTGCACCCAACCACTGAGACAGTGGGGCCGATCTGTTGGGAGCTCACCAAGGCCAGCTGGACTGCTAATGAAAAAACATGGGATAAAACCGGACTCTCTGAATGAGGCAGACAATGAGAGCTGACGAGAGGCCAAGGAGAATGGCACGGGAACTTTCATCTGGCAATGGATCAAGAGAGAGACAGAGACCCAATTTGGAGCAACGGTCTGAGCTCTTAAGGTCCAAATGAGGAGCAGAAGGAGGGAAAACATGAGCAAGGAAGTCAGGACCACGAGGTGTGCACCCACCCACTGTGACAGTGGAACTTATCTATTGGGAGCTCTCCAAGGCCAGCTGGACTGGGACTGAATAAGCATGGGTTGAAACTGGACTCTCTTAACAAGGCGGACAATGAAGGCTGATGAGAAGCCAAAAACAATGGAACTAGGTTTCGATCCTAATACATGAACTGGCTTTGTGGTGCTTAGCCTGTTTGGATGCTCAACTTCCTGGACCTAGATAGAAGTGGGAGGACCTTGGTCTTCCTGAAAGACGGGGAATTTGGACTGCTCTTCAGTATAAAGAGGGAGGGGGAATGGACAGGGGGGAGGAGAAGAGGAGTGGGTATAGGGGGAAGGGAGCGGGGGAAGGGGGCAATAAGAGGGAGGAGGGGGAAGGAAATGGGAAACGGGGTGCAGTTGGAAATTTTAATTAAAAAAGAATAAAAAAATGGAAAAAAGGAACACTGATCTCAGTTCTAACAATGCTTTCACACATAGCAAACAACTGCTTATCTAAACAAAGAAACACATGTGCATTTCTTACTAAAGCTTTCGTGAAATTAATAAACTTTCAAAAGAAGGCGATTATCTTTCAAAGTAAACCTTGAACTAAAAAAGCAACACTGATCTCAGTTCTAACAATGCTTTCACACGTAGCAAACAACTGCTTGTCTTTACAAAGAAACACAGGTGCGTTTCTTACTAAAGCTTTCGTGAAATAAATAAACTTTCAAAAGAAGGCCATAATCTTTCAAAGTAAAGCTGGAACTGAGAAAAGAAACGCTGATATCAGTTCTAACAATGCTTTCACACGTAGCAAACAACGGCTTGTCTTTACAAAGAAACACAGGTGCGTTTCTTACTAAAGCTTTCGTGAAATAAATAAACTTTCAAAAGAAGGCCATAATCTTTTAAAGTAAAGCTGGAACTGAGAAAAGAAACGCTGATATCAGTTCTAACAATGCTTTCACACGTAGCAAACAACTGCTTGTCTTTACAAAGAAACACAGGTGCGTTTCTTACTAAAGCTTTCGTGAAATAAATAAACTTTCAAAAGAAGGCCATAATCTTTCAAAGTAAAGCTGGAACTGAGAAAAGAAACGCTGATATCAGTTCTAACAATGCTTTCACACGTAGCAAACAACTGCTTGTCTTTACAAAGAAACGCAGGTGCGTTTCTTACTAAAGCTTTCGTGAAATAAATAAACTTTCAAAAGAAGGTGATTATCTTTCAAAGTAAAGCTTGTACTGAGAAAAGGAACACTGATCTCAGTTCCTATAATGCTTTCGCACACAGCAAACAACTGCTTGTCTTTACAAAGAAACACATGTGCGTTTCTTACTAACCTTTCGTAAAATGAATAAACTTCAAAAGAATGCGATTATCTTTCAAAATCAAGCTTGTACTGAGAAAAGGAACACTGATCTCAGTTCTAACAATGCTTTCACACGTAACAAACAACTGCTAGTCTCTACAAGAAACACATTTGCGTTTCTTACTAACATTTCGTGCAATTAATAAACTTTCAAAAGAACGCGATTATCTTTCAAAGTAAAGCTTGTACTGAGAAAAGGAACACTGATCTCAGTTCTAACGATGCTTTCACACTAGGCAAACAACAGCTTGCCTTTACAAAGAAACACATGTGTGTTTCTTCCTAAAGCTTTCGAGAAATTAATAAATTTCCAAAGAACGCGATTATCTTTCAAAGTAAAGCTTGTACTGAGAATAGGAACACTGATCTCAGTTCTAACGATGCTTTCACACAAAGCAAACAACTGCTTGTCTTTACCAAGAAACACATGTGCGTTTCTTACTAAAGCTTTGTTAAATTAATAAACTTTCAAAAGATCGCGATTATCTTTCAAAGTAAAGCTTGACTGGGAAAAGGAACGCTCATCTCAGTTTTAACAATGCTTTCACACGTAGCAACCAACTGCTTGTCTTTAAAAACACATGTGCAATTCATACTAAAGATTTCGTGAAATTAATAAACTTTCAAATGTACGCGATTATCTTTTAAAGTAAAGCTTCTTCTGAGAGAAGACACACCGATTTCATTTCTAACAATGCTTTCACACATGGCAAACAACTGCTTTCTTTACAAAGAAACACATGTGCGTTGCTTACTAATGCTTTCGTGATGTTAATATACTTTCAAAAGAACGCGATTATCTTTCAAAGTAAAGCTTGTACTGAGAAAAGGAACACTATTTCAGTTCTAAAAATGCTTGCACACTTAGCAAACAACTGCTTTCTTTACAAAGAAACACATGTGCCTTTCTTACTAATGCTTTCGTGATATTAATATACTTTCAAAAGAACGCGATTATGTTTCAAAGTAAAGCTTGTACCGAGAAAAGGAACCCTGATCTCAGTTCTAACAATGCTTTCATACGTAGCAAACAACTGCTTTTCTTTACAAAGAAACACATTTGCGTTTCTTATTAAAGCTTTCCTGCAATAAATAAACTTTCAAATGAAGGCGATTATCTTTCAAAATAAAGCTTGTACTGAGAAAAGGAACACTCATCTCAGTTCTAACAATGCTTTCACACAAAGCAAACAAATGCTTGCCTTTACAAAGAAACACATGTGCTTTTCTTACTAAAGCTTTCTTGAAATTAATATACTTTCAAAAGAACATGATTATCTTTCAAGGTAAAGCTTGTACTAAGAAAAGGAACACTGATCTCAGTTCTAACAATGCTTTCACACGTAGCAAAAACTGATTGTCTGTACAAAGAAACACATGTGCGTTTCTTACTATCCTTTCGTGATATTAATATACTCTCAAAGGAACGCGATTATCTTTCAAAGTAAAGCTTTACTGAGAAAAGGAACACTGATCTCAGATCTTACAATGCTTTCACACGTAGCAAACAACTGCTTGTCTTTACCAAGAAACACATGAGCGTTTCTTACTAAATATGTTGTGAAATTAATAACCTTTCAAAAGATCGCAATTATCTGTCAAAGTAAAGCTTGTACTGGGAAAAGGAACGCTCATCTCAGTTTTAACAATGCTTTCACACATAGCAACCAACTGCTTGTCGTTAAAAACACATGTGCAATTCTTACTGAAGCTTTCGTGAAATTAATAAACTTTCAAAAGAACGCGATTATCTTTCAATTTAAAGCTTGTACTGAGAAAAGGAACACTGATCTCAGTTCTAACAATGCTTCCACATGGAGCAAACAACTGCTTTCTGTACAAAGAAACACATGTGCGTTTCTTACTAATGCTTTCGTGATATAAATATACTTTCAAAAGAACGCGATTATGTTTCAAAGTAAAGCTTGTACCGACAAAAGGAACCCTGATCTCAGTTCTAACAATGTTTTCATACGTACCAAAGAACTGCTTCTCTTTAAAAGAAACACATTTGCGTTTCTTATTAAAGCTTTCCTGCAATAAATAAACTTTCAAATGTACGCGATTATCTTTCAAATAAAGCTTGTACTGAGAAAAGGAACACCCATCTCAGTTCTAACAATGCTTTCACACAAAGCAAACAACTGCTTGCTTTACAAAGAAACACATGTGCATTTCTTACTAAAGATTTCGCGCAATTAATAAACTTTCAAAAGAACGTGATTAACTTTCAAAGTAAAGCTTGTACTAATAAAAGTAACACTGATCTCAGTTCTAACAATGCTTTCACACGTAGCAAACAACTGCTTGTCTTACAAAGAAACACATGTGCGTTTCTTATTAAAGCTTTCGTGAAATTAATAACCTTTCAAAAGATCGCGATTATCTTTCTAAGTAAAGCTTGTACTGAAAAAAGGAACAATGATCTCACTTCTTACAATGCTTTTACACGTATCAAACAACTGCTTTTCTTTACAAAGACATATGTGGGTTTCTTATTCAAGCTTTCGTGAAATTAATAAACTTTGAAAAGAACGCGATTATCTTTCAAAGTAAAGCTTGTACTGAGAAAAGGAACACTGATCTCAGTTCTAACAATGCTTTCACACGTAGCAAACAACTGCTTGTCTATACAAAGCATCACATGTGCATTTCTTACTAAAGCTTTCGTGAAATTAGTAAACTTTTATAAGAACACAATTATCTTTCGAGATAAATCTTGTACTGAGAAAAGGAACACTGATCTCAGTTCTACCAATGCTTTCCACATAGCAAACAACTGCTTGTCTTTACAAAGAAATACATGTGCGTTTCTTACTAAATCTTTCATGCAATTAATAAACTTTCAAAAGAAGGGGATTATCTTTCAAAGTAATGCTTGTACTGAGAAAAGGAATACTGATCTCAGTTCTAACAATGCTGTCACAGCAGCAAACATCTGCTGTTCTTTACAAAGAAACATATGTGCGTTTCTTACTAAAGCTTTTGTGAAATTAATAAACTTTAAAGAATGCAATTATCTTTCAAAGTAAACCTTGAACGGAGAAAAGGATAACTTATCCCAGTTCTAACAATGCTTTCACATGTAGCAAACAACTGCTTGTCTACACAAAGAAACACATGTGCGTTTCTTACTAACTTTTCGTGAAATTAATAAACTTTCAAAAAAACTGATTATCTTTCAAAGTAAAGCTTGTACTGAGAAAGGAACACTGAATTGAGTTATAACAATGCTTTCACACGTAGCAAACAAGTACTTGTCTACACAAAGATACAAGTTTATTTCTTTCTAACCGTACTTGAAATTAGTAAACTTTCAAAAGAACGCGATTATCTCTCAAAGTAAAGCTTGTACTGATTAAAGTTACACTGCTCTCAGTTCTAACAATGCTTTCACACCTAGCAAACCACTACTTGTCTTTACAATGAAACACATGTGCATTTCTTACTAAAGCTTTCGTGGAATTAATAAACTTTCAAAAGAACGTGATTATCTCTCAAAGGAAAGCTTGTACTGAGAAAAGGAACACTGATCTCAGTTCTTACAATCCTTTCACACGTAGCGAAAATACTTGTCTTTATAAAGAAACACATGTCGTTTCTTACTAAAGCTTTCGTGAAATTAATAAACTTTCAAAAGAATGCAATTATCTTTCAAAGTAAACTTGTACTTAGAAAAGAAACACTGATCTCAGTTCTAACAGTGCTTTCACACTAGGCAAACAACTGCTTGTCTTTAAAAAGAAACACATGTGCGTTTCTTTCTAAAGCTTTCGTGAAATAAAAAAAACTTTCAATAGAACGCGATTATCTTTAAAAGTAAAGCTTCTACTGAGAAAAGGAACACTGATCTCAGTTCTAAAAAAACTTTCACACTCCGCAACAATTGCTTGTCTTTACAAAGAAAAACATGTGAATTTCTTAATAAGGCTTTCGTGAAATTAATAAACTTTCAAAAGAACGCGATTATCTTTCAAAATAAACCTTGTACTAAGAAAAGGAACACTAATCTCAGTTCTAAAAAATTTTCATACTAGGCAAACAACTGCTTGTCTTTACAAAGAAACACATGTGCGTTTCTTACTAAAGCTTTCGAGAAATTAATAAACTTTCAAAAAAATGCGATTATCTTTCAAAGTAAACTTGTACTGAGAAAAGTTACACTGATCACAGTTCTAACAATGCTTCACACGTAGCGAAAAGTACTTGTATTTACAAAGAAAAACATGTGCATTTCTTACTAAACCTTTCGTGAAATTAATAAACTTTCAAAAGTACGCGATTATCTTTCAAAGTATAGCTTGTACTGAGAAAAGGACCACTGATCTCAGTTCTAACAATGCTTCCCACGTAGCGAAAAGTACTTGTATTTACAAAGAAACACATGTGTATTTCTTACTAAAGCTTTCGAGAAATTAATAATCTTTCAAAAGAACGTGATTATCTTTCAAAGTAAAGCTAGTACTGAGAAAAGAAAAACTGATCTCAGTTGTAACAATGCTTTTACACTAGGCAAACAACTGCTTGTCTTTAAAAAGCAACACATGTGCGTTTCTTCCTAAAGTTTTCGTGAAATTAATAAACTTTCAAAAAAATACGATTATCTTTCAAAGTAAACTTGTACTGAGAAAAGGAACACTGATCTCAGTTCTAACAAAACTTTCACACTCGGCAAAAAATTGCTTGTCTTCACAAAGAAAAACATGTGCATTTCTTACTAAAGCTTTTGTGAAATTAATAAACATTCAAAAGAACGCGATTATCTTTCAAAGTAAAGCTTGTATTGAGTAAAGGAACACTGATCTCAGTTCTAAAAATGTTTTCACACTAGGAAACAACTGCTTGTCTTTACAAAGAAACACATGTGCGTTACTTACTAATGCTTTCGTGCAATTAATAAACTTTCAAATGAAGGCGATTATCTTTCAAAGTAAA
The DNA here is from genome assembly GCF_950005125.1 of Chionomys nivalis. NCBI lineage: Eukaryota > Metazoa > Chordata > Mammalia > Rodentia > Cricetidae > Chionomys > Chionomys nivalis. The sequence continues at coordinate 3,385,430 of NC_080105.1, read as the reverse complement.
GCTTCTACTGAGAAAAGGAACAGTGATCTCCGTTCTAACAAAACTTTCACACTAGGCAAAGAACTGCTTGTCTTTCCAAAGAAACACATGTGCGTTTCTTACTAATGCTTTCGTGAAATTATAAAACTTACAAAAGAATGCGATTATCTTTCAAAGTAAATTGTATTGATCAAAGGAACACTGATCTCTGTGGTAACAAAACTTTAACAATAGGCAAACAACTGCTTGTCTTTCCAAAAAAACATGTGCATTTCTTACTAAAGCTTTCGTGAAATTAATAAATTTTCAAAGAACGCCACTATCTTTCAAAGTAAAGCTTGTACTGAGAAAACGATCACTGAACTCAGTTCTAACAATGCTTTCACACTAGGCAAACAACTGCTTTTCTTTACAAAGAAACACATGTATGTTACTTACTAAAGCTTTTGTGCAATTAATAAACTTCCAAAGAATGCGATTATCTTTCAAAATAAAGCTTGTACTGAGAAAAGCAACACTGTTCTCAGTTCTAACAATGCTTTCATACTAGTCAATCAAATACTTGTCTTCACAGAGAAACACATGTCAGTTTCTTACTAAAGCTTTCGTGAAATTAATAAACTTTCAAAAGAACGCAATTATCTTTGAAAGTAAAGCTTGTACTGAGAAAAGGAACACTGATCTCAGTTCTAACAATGCCCTCACACGTAGCAAACAACTGCTTGTCTTTCCAAAGAAACACATGTGCGTTTGGTACTAAAGCATTCGTGAAATTAATAAACTTTCAAAAGAAAGCGATTATCTTTCCAAGTAAAGCTTGTGCTGAGAAAAGGAACACTCATCTCAGTTCTAACAGTGTTTTCCCACGTAGCAAACAACTTCTTGTCTTTACAAAGAAACACATATGCGTTTCTTACTAAAGGTTTCATGAAATTTATAAACTATCAAAGGAACGTGATTATCTTTCAAAGTAAAGAATGTACTGAGAAAAAGAACACTGATCTCAGTTCTAACAATGCTTTCACACGTAGCAAACAACTGCTTGTCTTTACAAAGATACACATGTGCGTTTTTTACTAAAGCTTTCGTGAAACTAATAAACTTTGAAAGGAACGTGATAATCTTTCAAAGTAAAGCTTGTACTGAGAAAAGGAACACTGATGTCAGTTCTGACAATGCTTTCACACGTAGCAAACAACTTCTTGTCTTTACAAAGGAACACATGTTCGTTTCTTACTAAAGCTTTTGTGAAATTAACTTTCAAACGAATGCATTTATCTTTCAAAGTAAAGCTTGTACTGAGAAAGGGACACTGATCTCAGTTCTAACAGTGCTTTCACACTAGGCAAACAACTGCTTGTCTTTCCAAAGAAACACATGTGCGTTACTTACTAAAGCTTTCCTGAAATTAATAATCTTTCAAAAGAACGCGATTATCTTTGAAAGTAAAGCTTGTACTGAGAAAAGGAACACTGATCAGTTCTAACAATGCTTTCCACTTGGCAAAGAACTGTTTGTCTTTAAAAAGAAACAATGTGTGTTTCTTACTAAAGCTTTCGTGAAATTAATAAACTTTCAAAAGAACGCGATTATCTTTCATAGTAAAATTGTACTGAGAAAAGGAACACTGATCTCAGTTCTACCAATGCTTTCACACTAGCCAAACAACTGCTTGTCTTTACAAAGAAACACATGTGCGTTTCCTACTAAAGCTTTCGTGAAATTAATAAACTTTCAAAAGAACACGATTATCTATCAATATAAAGCTTGTACTGAGAAAAGGAACACTAATCTCATTTCTAACAATGCTTTCACACTACGCAAACATCTGCTTGGCTTTCCAATGAATCACATGTGTTTCTTATTAAAACTTTCGTGAAATTAATAAACTTCCAAAGAATGCGATTATCTTTCAATGTAAAGCTTGTACTGAGAAAAGGAACACTGATCTCAGTTCTAACAATGCTTTCATACTAGGCAATCAAATGCTTGTCTTCACAGAGAAACACATATGCGTTTTTTACTAAAGCTTTCGTGCAATTAATAAACTTTCAAAAGAACGCAATTTCTTTGAAAGTAAAGCTTGTACTGAGAAAAGGAACATTGATCTCAGTTCTAACAATGCTTTCACACAAGCAAACAATTGCTTGTCTTTACAAAGAAACACATGTGCGTTTCTTACTAAAGCTTTCGTGAAATTAATAAACTTTCAAAAGAACGCGATTATCTTTTAAACTAAAGCTTGTACTGAGAAAAGAAACACTGATCTCAGTTCTAACAATGCTTTCACACTAGGCAAACAACTGCTTGTCTTTATAAAGAAACGCATGTGCGTTTCTTACTAAAGCTTTCGTGCAATAGATAAACTTTCAAAAGAAGGCGATTATCTTTCAAAGTAAAGCTTGTACTGAGAAAAGGAACACTGATCGCAGTTCTAACAATGCTTTCACACAAGCAAACAACTGCTTGTCGTTACAAAGAAACGCATGTTCGTTTCTTACTAAAGCTTTCGTGAAATTAATAAACTTTCCAAAGAACGCGATTATATTTCAAAGTAAAGCTTATACTGAGAAAAGGAACACTGATCTCAGTTCTAACAATGCTTTCACACTAGGCAAACAACTGCTTGTCTTTCCAAAGAAACACATGTGCGTTTTGACTAAAGCTTTCGTGCAATTAATAAACCTTCAAAGAAGTCGAATATCTCTCAAAGTAAAGCTTGTAGTGAGAAAAGGAACACTGATCTCAGTTCTTACAATGCTTTCACACATAGCAAACAACTGCTTGCATTTACAAAGAAGCACATGTTCGTTTCTTACTAAAGCATTCGTGAAATTAATTACTTTCCAAAGAATGCGATTATCTCCATAGTAAACTTGTACTGATAAAAGGTGCAATCATTTCAGTTCTAAAAATGCTTTCACACGTAGCAAACAACTGCTTGTCTTTGAAAAGAAACACATGTGCTTTTCTTAATAAAGCTTTCGTGAAATTAATAAACTTTCAAAAGAACGTGATTATCTTTCAAAGTAAAGCTTGTATTGAGAAAAGAAACACTGATCTAAGTTCAAACAATGTTTTCACACTAGGCAAACAACTGCTTGTCTTTACAAAGAAACACATGTGCGTTATTTACTAATGCTTTCGTGCAATTAATAAACTTTCAAATGAAGGCGATTATCTTTCAAAGTAAAGCTTGCACTGAGAAAAGGAACAGTGATCTCAGTTCTAACAAAACTTTCACACTAGGCAAAGAACAGCTTGTCTTTCCGAAGAAACATATGTGCGTTTCTTACTAAAGCTTTCGTGAAATTATAAAACTTACAAAAGAATGTGATTATCTTTCAAAGTAAATTGTATTGATCAAAGGAACACTGATCTCAGTGTTAACAAAACTTTAACAATAGGCAAACAACTGCTTGTTTTTCCAAAGAAACACATGTGCATTTCTTAATAAAGCTTTCGTGAAATTAATAAACTCTCAAAAGAACGCCACTATCTTTCAAAGTAAAGCTTGTACTGAGAAAAGGAACACTGATCTCAGTTCAATAATGCTTTCACACTAGGCAAACAACTGCATTTCTTTACAAAGAAACAAATGTATGTTACTTACTAAAGCTTTCGTGCAATTAATAAACTTCCAAAGAATGCGATTATCTTTCAAAGTAAAGCTTGTATTGAGAAAAGGAACACTGATCTCATTTCTAACAAAACTTTCACACTAGGCAAACAACTGCTTGTCTTTCCAAAGATACACATGTGCGTTTCTCACTAAAGCTTTCGTGAAATTAATAAACTTTCAAAAGAACGCAATTATCTTTGAAAGTAAAGCTTGTACTGAGAAAAGGAACACTGATCTCAGTTCTAACAATGCTTTCACAGTAGGCAAACAACTGCTTGTTTTTTCAAAGAAACACATGTGCGTTTCTTACTAAAGCTTTCGTGAAATTAATAAACTTTCAAAAGAACGCGATTATCTTTCAAAGTAAAGCTTGTACTGAGAAAAGAAACACTGATATCAGTTCTAAAAGTGCTTTCACACGTAGCAAACAACTCCTTGTCTTTATAAAGAAACACAAGGGAGTTTCTTACTAAAGCGTTCTTGCAATAAATAAACTTTCAAAAGAACGCGATTATCTTTCAAACTAAAGCTTGTACTGAGAAAAGAAACACTGATCTCAGTTCTAACAATGCTTTCACACAAGCAAACAACTGCTTGTCGTTACAAAGAAACGCATGTTCTTTTCTTACTAAAGCTTTCGTGAAATTAATAAACTTTCAAAAAACGCGTTTATATTTCAAATTAAAGCTTGTACTGAGAAAAGGAACACTGATCTCAGTTCTAACAGTGCTTTCACACAAGCAAACAACTGCTTGTCGTTACAAAGAAACGCATGGGCTTTGCTTACTAATGCTTTCGTGCAATTAATAAACTTCAAAAGAAAAAGATTATCTATCAAAGTAAAGCTTCTACTGAGAAAAGGAACAATGATCTCAGTTCTAACAGTGCTTTCACACTAGGCAAACAACTGCTTGTCTTTCCAAAGAAACACATGTGTGTTTTTACTAAAGCTTTCGTGCAATGAATAAACCTTCAAAGAAGTCGAAAATCTCTCAAAGTAAAGCTTGTACTGAGAAAAGGAACACTGATCTCAGTTCTAACAATGCTTTCACACATAGCAAACAACTGCTTGTATTTACAAAGAAGCACATGTGCATTTCTTACTAAAGCATTCCTGAAATTAATTACTTTCAAAAGAACGTGATTATCTTCCAAAGTAAACTTGTACTGAGAAAAGGAACACTCATTTCAGTTCTAAAAATGCTTTCACACATAGCAAACAACTGCTTGTCTTTCCAAAGGAACTCATGTGCGTTTCTTAATATAGCTTTCGTGAAATTAATAAACTTTCAAAAGAACGTGATTATCTTTCAAAGTAAAGCTTGTATTGAGAAAAGAAACACTGATCTCAGTTCTAACAATGTTTTCACACTAGGCAAACAACTGCTTGTCTTTACAAAGAAACACATGTGCGTTACTTACTAATGCCTTCGTGCAATTAATAAACTTTCAAATGAAGGCGATTATCTTTCAAAGTAAAGCTTGTACTGAGAAAAGGAACAGTGATCTCAGTTCTAACAAAACTTTCACACTAGGCAAAGAACTGCTTGTCTTTCCTAAGAAACACATGTGCGTTTCTTACTAAAGCTTTCGTGAAAATATAAAACTTACAAAAGAACGCGATTATCTTTCAAAGTAAATTGTATTGATCAAAGGAACACTGATCTCAGTGTTAACAAAACTTTCACACTAGGCAAAGAACTGCTTGTCTTTCCAAAGAAACACATGTGCGTTACTTACTAAAGCTTTCGTGAAATTAATAAACTTTCAAAAGAAGGCAATTGTCTTTCAAAGTCAAACTTGTACTGAGAAAAGGAACACTGATCTCAGATCTAATAATGCTTTCACAGTAGGCAAACAACTGCTTGTTTTTTCAAAGAAAAACCTGTGCGTTTCTTACTAAAGCTTTCGTGAAATTAATAAACTTTCAAAAGAACGCGATTATCTTTCAAAGTAAAGCTTGTACTGAGAAAAGAAACACTGATCTCAGTTCTAACAATGCTTTCACACTAGGCAAACTACTGCTTGTCTTTATCAGGAAACGCAAGGGCTTTTCTTACTAAAGCTTTCGTGCAATAAATAAACTTTCAAAAGAAGGCGATTATCTTTCAAAGTAAAGCTTGTACTGAGAAAAGGAACACTGATCTCAGTTCTAACAATGCTTTCACGCATAGCAAACAACTGCTTGTATTTACAAAGGAGCACGTGTGTGTTTCTTACTAAAGCATTCCTGAAATTAATTACTTTCAAAAGAACGCGATTATTTTCCAAAGTAAACTTGTACTGAGAAAAGGAACACTCATTTCAGTTCTAAAAATGCTTTCACACGTAGCAAACAACTGCTTGTCTTTCCAAAGAAACACATGTGCGTTTCTTAATATAGCTTTCGTGAAATAAATAAACTTTCAAAAGAACGCAATTATCTTTGAAAGTAAAGCTTGTACTGAGAAAAGGAACACTGATCTCAGTTATAATAATGCTTTCACATGTAGCAAACAACTGCTTGTCTTTACAAAGAAACACATGTGCGTTACTTACTAAAGCTTTCGTGAAATTAATAAACTTTCAAAAGAACGTGATTATCTTTCAAAGTAAAGCTTGTATTGAGAAAAGAAACAATGATCTCAGTTCTAACAATGCTTTTACACTAGGCAAACAACTGATTGTCTTTCAAATAAACACATGTGCGTTTCTTACTAAAGCTTTCGTGAAATTAATAAACTTACAAAAGAACGTGATTATTTTTGAAAGTAAACTTGTACTGAGAAAAGGAACACTGATCTCAGTTCTAACAATGCTTTCAAACTAGGCAAACAACTGCTTTTCTTTACAAAGAAACATATGTATGTTACTTACTAAAGCTTTCGTGCAATTAATAAACTTCCAAAGAATGCGATCATCTTTCAAAATAAAGCTTGTACTGAGAAAAGAAACACTGATCTCAGTTCTAACAAAACTTTCACACTAGGCAAACAACTGCTTGTCTTTATAAAGAAACGCAAGGGCGTTTCTTACTGAAGCTTTCGTGCAATAAATAAACTTTCAAAAGAAGGCGATTATCTTTCAAAGTAAAGCTTGCACTGAGAAAAGGAACACCGATCTCAGTTCTAACAATGCTTTCACACAAGCAAACAACTGCTTGTCGTTACAAAGAAACACATGTGCGTTTCTTACTAATGCTTTCGTGCAATTAATAAACTTCAAAAGAAAAAGATTATCTATCAAAGTATAGCTTGTACTGAGAAAAGGAACACTGATCTCAGTTCTAACAAAACTTTCACAATAGGCAAACAACTGCTTGTCTTTCCAAAGAAACACATGTGTGTTTTTACTAAAGCTTTCGTGCAATTAATAAACCTTCAAAAGAAATCGAATATCTCTCAAAGTAAAGCTTGTACTGAGAAAAGGAACACTGATCTCAGTTCTAACAATGCTTTCATACATAGCAAACAGCTGCTTTTATTTACAAAGAAGCACATGTGCGTTTCTTACTAAAGCATTCCTGAAATTAATTACTTTCAAAAGAACGCGATTATCTTCCAAAGTAAACTTGTACTGAGAAAAGGAACACTCATTTCAGTTCTAAAAATGCTTTCACACGTAGCAAACAACTGCTTGTCTTTCCAAAGAAACTCATGTGCGTTTCTTAATATAGCTTTCGTGAAATTAATAAACGTTCAAAAGAACGTGATTATCTTTCAAAGTAAAGCTTGTATTGAGAAAAGAAACACTGATCTCAGTTCTAACAATGTTTTCACACTAGGCAAACAACTGCTTGTCTTTACAAAGAAACACATGTGCGTTACTTACTAATGCCTTCGTGCAATTAATAAACTTTCAAATGAAGGCGACAGTGATCTCAGTTCTAACAAAACTTTCACACTAGGCAAAGAACTGCTTGTCTTTCCAAAGAAACACATGTGCGTTTCTTACTAAAGCTTTCGTGAAAATATAAAACTTACAAAAGAACGCGATTATCTTTCAAAGTAAATTGTATTGATCAAAGGAACACTGATCTCAGTGTTAACAAAACTTTAACAATAGGCAAACAACTGCTTGTCTTTCCAAAGAAACACATGTGCATTTCTTACTAAAGCTTTCGTGAAATTAATAAACTTTCAAAAGAACGCGACTATCTTTCAAAGTAAAGCTTGTACTGAGAAAAGGAACACTGTTCTCAGTTCTAACAATGCTTTCACACTAGGCAATCAAATGCTTGTCTTCACAGAGAAACACATGTGCGTTTCTTACTAAAGCTTTCGTGAAATTAATAAACTTTCAAAAGAACGCAATTATCTTTGAAAGTAAAGCTTGTACTGAGAAAAGGAACACTGATCTCAGTTATAACAATGCTTTCACATATAACAAACAACTGCTTGTCTTTACAAAGAAACACATGTGCGTTACTTACTAAAGCTTTCGTGAAATTAATAAACTTTCAAAAGAACGCAATTGTCTTTCAAAGTCAAGCTCGTACTGAGAAAAGGAACACTGATCTCAGTTCTAACAATGCTTTCACAGTAGGCAAACAACTGCTTGTTTTTTCAAAGAAAAACATGTGCGTTTCTTACTAAAGCTTTCGTGAAATTAATAAACTTTCAAAAGAACGCGATTATCTTTCAAAGTAAAGCTTGTACTGAGAAAAGAAACACTGATCTCAGTTCTAACAATGCTTTCCCACTAGGCAAACTACTGCTTGTCTTTATCAGGAAACACAAGGGCGTTTCTTACTAAAGCTTTCGTGCAATAAATAAACTTTCAAAAGAAGGCGATTATCTTTCAAAGTAAAGCTTGTACTGAGAAAAGGAACACTGATCTCAGTTCTAACAATTCTTTCACACATAGCAAACAACTGGTTGTATTTACAAAGAAGCACATGTGCGTTTCTTACTAAAGCATTCCTGAAATTAATTACTTTCAAAAGAACGCGATTATCTTCCAAAGTAAACTTGTACTGAGAAAAGGAACACTCATTTCCGTTCTAAAAATGCTTTCACAAGTAGCAAACAACTGCTTGTCTTTCCAAAGAAACACATGTGCGTTTCTTAATATAGCTTTCGTGAAATAAATAAACTTTCAAAAGAACGCAATTATCTTTGAAAGTAAAGCTTGTACTGAGAAAAGGAACACTGATCTCAGTTATAATAATGCTTTCACATGTAGCAAACAACTGCTTGTCTTTACAAAGAAATACATGTGCGTTACTTACTAAAGCTTTCGTGAAATTAATAAACTTTCAAAAGAACACGACTATCTTTCAAAGTAAAGCTTGTACTGTGAAAAGGAACACTGTTCTCAGTTCTAACAATGCTTTCACACTAGGCAATCAACTGATTGTCTTTCAAATAAACACATGTGCGTTTCTTACTAAAGCTTTCGTGAAATTAATAAACTTTCAAAAGAACGCAATTATCTTTGAAAGTAAAGCTTGTACTGAGAAAAGCAACACTGATCTCAGTTCTAACAGTGCTTTCACACGTAGCAAACAACTGCTTGTCTTGACAAAGAAACGCATGTGCGTTTCTTACTAAAGCTTTCGTGAAATTCATAAAGTTTCAAAAGGACGCGATTATCTTTCAAAGTAAAGCTTGTACTGAGAAAATTAAACCTGATCTCAGTTCTAACAGTGTTTTCACACGTAGCAAACAACTGCTTGTCTTGACAAAGAAACGCATGTGCGTTTCTTACTAAAGCTTTCGTGAAATTAATAAACTTTCAACAGAACGCGATTATCTTTCAAAGTAAAGCTTGTACTGAGAAAAGCAACACTGATCTCAGTTCTAACAGTGCTTTCACACGTAGCAAACAACTGCTTGTCTTTACAAAGAAACGCATGAGCGTTTCGTACTAAAGCTTTCGTGAAATTAATAAACTTTCAAAAGAACGCGATTATCTTTCAAAGTAAAGCTTGTACTGAGAAAATTAAACCTGATCTCAGTTCTAACAGTGCTTTCACACGTAGCAAACAACTGCTTGTCTTGACAAAGAAACGCATGTGCCTTTCTTACTAAATCTTTTATGAAATTAATAAACTTTCAAAAGAACGCGATTATCTTTCAAAGTAAAGCTTGTACTGAGAAAAGCAACACTGATCTCAGTTCTAACCGTGCTTTCACACGTAGCAAACAACTGCTTGTCTTGACAAAGAAACGCATGTGCGTTTCTTACTAAAGCTTTCGTGAAATTAATAAACTTTCAAAAAACGCGTTTATATTTCAAATTAAAGCTTGTACTGAGAAAAGGAACACTGATCTCAGTTCTAACAGTGCTTTCACACAAGCAAACAACTGCTTGTCGTTACAAAGAAACGCATGGGCTTTGCTTACTAATGCTTTCGTGCAATTAATAAACTTCAAAAGAAAAAGATTATCTATCAAAGTAAAGCTTCTACTGAGAAAAGGAACAATGATCTCAGTTCTAACAAAACTTTCACACTAGGCAAACAACTGCTTGTCTTTCCAAAGAAACACATGTGTGTTTTTACTAAAGCTTTCGTGCAATGAATAAACCTTCAAAGAAGTCGAATATCTCTCAAAGTAAAGCTTGTACTGAGAAAAGGAACACTGATCTCAGTTCTAACAATGCTTTCACACATAGCAAACAACTGCTTGTATTTACAAAGAAGCACATGTGCATTTCTTACTAAAGCATTCCTGAAATTAATTACTTTCAAAAGAACGTGATTATCTTCCAAAGTAAACTTGTACTGAGAAAAGGAACACTCATTTCAGTTCTAAAAATGCTTTCACACATAGCAAACAACTGCTTGTCTTTCCAAAGGAACTCATGTGCGTTTCTTAATATAGCTTTCGTGAAATTAATAAACGTTCAAAAGAACGTGATTATCTTTCAAAGTAAAGCTTGTATTGAGAAAAGAAACACTGATCTCAGTTCTAACAATGTTTTCACACTAGGCAAACAACTGCTTGTCTTTACAAAGAAACACATGTGCGTTACTTACTAATGCCTTCGTGCAATTAATAAACTTTCAAATGAAGGCGATTATCTTTCAAAGTAAAGCTTGTACTGAGAAAAGGAACAGTGATCTCAGTTCTAACAAAACTTTCACACTAGGCAAAGAACTGCTTGTCTTTCCTAAGAAACACATGTGCGTTTCTTACTAAAGCTTTCGTGAAAATATAAAACTTACAAAAGAACGCGATTATCTTTCAAAGTAAATTGTATTGATCAAAGGAACACTGATCTCAGTGTTAACAAAACTTTCACACTAGGCAAAGAACTGCTTGTCTTTCCAAACAAACACATGTGCGTTACTTACTAAAGCTTTCGTGAAATTAATAAACTTTCAAAAGAAGGCAATTGTCTTTCAAAGTCAAGCTTGTACTGAGAAAAGGAACACTGATCTCAGATATAATAATGCTTTCACAGTAGGCAAACAACTGCTTGTTTTTTCAAAGAAAAACATGTGCGTTTCTTACTAAAGCTTTCGTGAAATTAATAAACTTTCAAAAGAACGCGATTATCTTTCAAAGTAAACCTTGTACTGAGAAAAGAAACACTGATCTCAGTTCTAACAATGCTTTCACACTAGGCAAACTACTGCTTGTCTTTATCAGGAAACGCAAGGGCGTTTCTTACTAAAGCTTTCGTGCAATAAATAAACTTTCAAAAGAAGGCGATTATCTTTCAAAGTAAAGCTTGTACTGAGAAAAGGAACACTGATCTCAGTTCTAACAATGCTTTCACACATAGCAAACAACTGCTTGTGTTTACAAAGGAGCACGTGTGTGTTTCTTACTAAAGCATTCCTGAAATTAATTACTTTCAAAAGAACGCGATTATCTTCCAAAGTAAACTTGTACTGAGAAAAGGAACACTCATTTCAGTTCTAAAAATGCTTTCACACGTAGCAAACAACTGCTTGTCTTTCCAAAGAAACACATGTGCGTTTCTTAATATAGCTTTCGTGAAATAAATAAACTTTCAAAAGAACGCAATTATCTTTGAAAGTAAAGCTTGTACTGAGAAAAGGAACACTGATCTCAGTTATAATAATGCTTTCACATGTAGCAAACAACTGCTTGTCTTTACAAAGAAACACATGTGCGTTACTTACTAAAGCTTTCGTGAAATTAATAAACTTTCAAAAGAACGTGATTATCTTTCAAAGTAAAGCTTGTATTGAGAAAAGAAACAATGATCTCAGTTCTAACAATGCTTTTACACTAGGCAAACAACTGATTGTCTTTCAAATAAACACATGTGCGTTTCTTACTAAAGCTTTCGTGAAATTAATAAACTTACAAAAGAACGTGATTATTTTTGAAAGTAAACTTGTACTGAGAAAAGGAACACTGATCTCAGTTCTAACAATGCTTTCACACTAGGCAAACAACTGCTTTTCTTTACAAAGAAACATATGTATGTTACTTACTAAAGCTTTCGTGCAATTAATAAACTTCCAAAGAATGCGATCATCTTTCAAAATAAAGCTTGTACTGAGAAAAGAAACACTGATCTCAGTTCTAACAAAACTTTCACACTAGGCAAACAACTGCTTGTCTTTATAAAGAAACGCAAGGGCGTTTCTTACTGAAGCTTTCGTGCAATAAATAAACTTTCAAAAGAAGGCGATTATCTTTCAAAGTAAAGCTTGCACTGAGAAAAGGAACACTGATCTCAGTTCAAACAATGCTTTCACACAAGCAAACAACTGCTTGTCGTTACAAAGAAACACATGTGCGTTTCTTACTAATGCTTTCGTGCAATTAATAAACTTCAAAAGAAAAAGATTATCTATCAAAGTATAGCTTGTACTGAGAAAAGGAACAGTGATCTCAGTTCTAACAAAACTTTCACAATAGGCAAACAACTGCTTGTCTTTCCAAAGAAACACATGTGTGTTTTTACTAAAGCTTTCGTGCAATTAATAAACCTTCAAAAGAAATCGAATATCTCTCAAAGTAAAGCTTGTACTGAGAAAAGGAACACTGATCTCAGTTCTAACAATGCTTTCATACATAGCAAACAGCTGCTTTTATTTACAAAGAAGCACATGTGCGTTTCTTACTAAAGCATTCCTGAAATTAATTACTTTCAAAAGAACACGATTATCTTCCAAAGTAAACTTGTACTGAGAAAAGGAACACTCATTTCAGTTCTAAAAATGCTTTCACACGTAGCAAACAACTGCTTGTCTTTCCAAAGAAACTCATGTGCGTTTCTTAATATAGCTTTCGTGAAATTAATAAACGTTCAAAAGAACGTGATTATCTTTCAAAGTAAAGCTTGTATTGAGAAAAGAAACACTGATCTCAGTTCTAACAATGTTTTCACACTAGGCAAACAACTGCTTGTCTTTACAAAGAAACACATGTGCGTTACTTACTAATGCCTTCGTGCAATTAATAAACTTTCAAATGAAGGCGACAGTGATCTCAGTTCTAACAAAACTTTCACACTAGGCAAAGAACTGCTTGTCTTTCCAAAGAAACACATGTGCGTTTCTTACTAAAGCTTTCGTGAAAATATAAAACTTACAAAAGAACGCGATTATCTTTCAAAGTAAATTATATTGATCAAAGGAACACTGATCTCAGTGTTAACAAAACTTTAACAATAGGCAAACAACTGCTTGTCTTTCCAAAGAAACACATGTGCATTTCTTACTAAAGCTTTCGTGAAATTAATAAACTTTCAAAAGAACGCGACTATCTTTCAAAGTAAAGCTTGTACTGAGAAAAGGAACACTGTTCTCAGTTCTAACAATGCTTTCACACTAGGCAATCAAATGCTTGTCTTCACAGAGAAACACATGTGCGTTTCTTACTAAAGCTTTCGTGAAATTAATAAACTTTCAAAAGAACGCAATTATCTTTGAAAGTAAAGCTTGTACTGAGAAAAGGAACACTGATCTCAGTTATAACAATGCTTTCACATGTAACAAACAACTGCTTGTCTTTACAAAGAAACACATGTGCGTTACTTACTAAAGCTTTCGTGAAATTAATAAACTTTCAAAAGAACGCAATTGTCTTTCAAAGTCAAGCTCGTACTGAGAAAAGGAACACTGATCTCAGTTCTAACAATGCTTTCACATTAGGCAAACAACTGCTTGTTTTTTCAAAGAAAAACATGTGCGTTTCTTACTAAAGCTTTCGTGAAATTAATAAACTTTCAAAAGAACGCGATTATCTTTCAAAGTAAAGCTTGTACTGAGAAAAGAAACACTGATCTCAGTTCTAACAATGCTTTCCCACTAGGCAAACTACTGCTTGTCTTTATCAGGAAACGCAAGGGCGTTTCTTACTAAAGCTTTCGTGCAATAATTAAACTTTCAAAAGAAGGCGATTATCTTTCAAAGTAAAGCTTGTACTGCGAAAAGGAACACTGATCTCAGTTCTAACAATTCTTTCACACATAGCAAACAACTGGTTGTATTTACAAAGAAGCACATGTGCGTTTCTTACTAAAGCATTCCTGAAATTAATTACTTTCAAAAGAACGCGATTATCTTCCAAAGTAAACTTGTACTGAGAAAAGGAACACTCATTTCCGTTCTAAAAATGCTTTCACAAGTAGCAAACAACTGCTTGTCTTTCCAAAGAAACACATGTGCGTTTCTTAATATAGCTTTCGTGAAATAAATAAACTTTCAAAAGAACGCAATTATCTTTGAAAGTAAAGCTTGTACTGAGAAAAGGAACACTGATCTCAGTTATAATAATGCTTTCACATGTAGCAAACAACTGCTTGTCTTTACAAAGAAATACATGTGCGTTACTTACTAAAGCTTTCGTGAAATTAATAAACTTTCAAAAGAACGCAACTATCTTTCAAAGTAAAGCTTGTACTGTGAAAAGGAACACTGTTCTCAGTTCTAACAATGCTTTCACACTAGGCAATCAACTGATTGTCTTTCAAATAAACACATGTGCGTTTCTTACTAAAGCTTTCGTGAAATTAATAAACTTTCAAAAGAACGCAATTATCTTTGAAAGTAAACTTGTACTGAGAAAAGGAACACTGATCTCAGTTATAACAATGCTTTCACATGTAGCAAACAACTGCTTGTCTTTACAAAGAAACACATGTATGTTACTTACTAAAGCTTTCGTGAAATTAATAAACTTTCAAAAGAAAGCAATTGTCTTTCAAAGTCAAGCTTGTACAGAGAAAAGAAACACTGATCTCAGTTCTAACAAAACTTTCACACTAGGCAAACAACTGCTTGTCTTTATAAAGAAACGCAAGGGCGTTTCTTACTAAAGCTTTCGTGCAATAAATAAACTTTCAAAAGAACGCGATTATCTTTCAAAGTAAAGCTTGTACTGAGAAAATTAAACCTGATCTCAGTTCTAACAGTGCTTTCACACGTAGCAAACAACTGCTTGTCTTGACAAAGAAACGCATGTGCCTTTCTTACTAAATCTTTCATGAAATTAATAAACTTTCAAAAGAACGCGACTATCTTTCAAAGTAAAGCTTGTACTGAGAAAAGCAACACTGATCTCAGTTCTAACCGTGCTTTCACACGTAGCAAACAACTGCTTGTCTTGACAAAGAAACGCATGTGCGTTTCTTACTAAAGCTTTCGTGAAATTAATAATCTTTCAAAAGAACGCGATTATCTTTCAAAGTAAAGCTTGTACTGAGAAAAGCAACACTGATCTCAGTTTTAACACTGCTTTCACACGTAGCAAACAACTGCTTGTCTTGACAAAGAAACGCATGTGCGTTTCTTACTAAAGCTTTCGTGAAATTAATAAACTTTCAAAAGAACGCGATTATCTTTCAAAGTAAAGCTTGTACTGAGAAAAGCAACACTGATCTCAGTTCTAACAGTGCTTTCACACGTAGCAAACATCTGCTTGTCTTTACAAAGAAAGGCATGAGCGTTTCTTACTAAAGCTTTCGTGAAATTAATAAACTTTCAAAAGAACGCGACTATCTTTCAAAGTAAAGCTTGTACTGAGAAAAGCAACACTGATCTCAGTTCTAACAGTGCTTTCACACGTAGCAAACAACTGCTTGTCTTGACAAAGAAACGCATGTGCGTTTCTTACTAAAGCTTTCGTGAAATTCATAAAGTTTCAAAAGGACGCGATTATCTTTCAAAGTAAAGCTTGTACTGAGAAAATTAAACCTGATCTCAGTTCTAACAGTGTTTTCACACGTAGCAAACAACTGCTTGTCTTGACAGAGAAACGCATGTGCGTTTCTTACTAAAGCTTTCGTGAAATTAATAAACTTTCAAAAGAACGCAATTATCTTTGAAAGTAAAGCTTGTACTGAGAAAAGGAACACTGATCTCAGTTATAACAATGCTTTCACATGTAACAAACAACTGCTTGTCTTTACAAAGAAACACATGTGCGTTACTTACTAAAGCTTTCGTGAAATTAATAAACTTTCAAAAGAACGCAATTGTCTTTCAAAGTCAAGCTCGTACTGAGAAAAGGAACACTGATCTCAGTTCTAACAATGCTTTCACATTAGGCAAACAACTGCTTGTTTTTTCAAAGAAAAACATGTGCGTTTCTTACTAAAGCTTTCGTGAAATTAATAAACTTTCAAAAGAACGCGATTATCTTTCAAAGTAAAGCTTGTACTGAGAAAAGAAACACTGATCTCAGTTCTAACAATGCTTTCCCACTAGGCAAACTACTGCTTGTCTTTATCAGGAAACGCAAGGGCGTTTCTTACTAAAGCTTTCGTGCAATAAATAAACTTTCAAAAGAAGGCGATTATCTTTCAAAGTAAAGCTTGTACTGAGAAAAGGAACACTGATCTCAGTTCTAACAATTCTTTCACACATAGCAAACAACTGGTTGTATTTACAAAGAAGCACATGTGCGTTTCTTACTAAAGCATTCCTGAAATTAATTACTTTCAAAAGAACGCGATTATCTTCCAAAGTAAACTTGTACTGAGAAAAGGAACACTCATTTCCGTTCTAAAAATGCTTTCACAAGTAGCAAACAACTGCTCGTCTTTCCAAAGAAACACATGTGCGTTTCTTAATATAGCTTTCGTGAAATAAATAAACTTTCAAAAGAACGCAATTATCTTTGAAAGTAAAGCTTGTACTGAGAAAAGGAACACTGATCTCAGTTATAATAATGCTTTCACATGTAGCAAACAACTGCTTGTCTTTACAAAGAAAAACATGTGCGTTACTTACTAAAGCTTTCGTGAAATTAATAAACTTTCAAAAGAACGCAACTATCTTTCAAAGTAAAGCTTGTACTGTGAAAAGGAACACTGTTCTCAGTTCTAACAATGCTTTCACACTAGGCAATCAACTGGTTGTCTTTCAAATAAACACATGTGCGTTTCTTACTAAAGCTTTCGTGAAATTAATAAACTTTCAAAAGAACGCAATTATCTTTGAAAGTAAACTTGTACTGAGAAAAGGAACACTGATCTCAGTTATAACAATGCTTTCACATGTAGCAAACAACTGCTTGTCTTTACAAAGAAACACATGTATGTTACTTACTAAAGCTTTCGTGAAATTAATAAACTTTCAAAAGAAAGCAATTGTCTTTCAAAGTCAAGCTTGTACAGAGAAAAGAAACACTGATCTCAGTTCTAACAAAACTTTCACACTAGGCAAACAACTGCTTGTCTTTATAAAGAAACGCAAGGGCGTTTCTTACTAAAGCTTTCGTGCAATAAATAAACTTTCAAAAGAACGCGATTATCTTTCAAAGTAAAGCTTGTACTGAGAAAATTAAACCTGATCTCAGTTCTAAGAGTGCTTTCACACGTAGCAAACAACTGCTTGTCTTGACAAAGAAACGCATGTGCCTTTCTTACTAAATCTTTCATGAAATTAATAAACTTTCAAAAGAACGCGACTATCTTTCAAAGTAAAGCTTGTACTGAGAAAAGCAACACTGATCTCAGTTCTAACCGTGCTTTCACACGTAGCAAACAACTGCTTGTCTTGACAAAGAAACGCATGTGCGTTTCTTACTAAAGCTTTCGTGAAATTAATAATCTTTCAAAAGAACGCGATTATCTTTCAAAGTAAAGCTTGTACTGAGAAAAGCAACACTGATCTCAGTTTTAACACTGCTTTCACACGTAGCAAACAACTGCTTGTCTTGACAAAGAAACGCATGTGCGTTTCTTACTAAAGCTTTCGTGAAATTAATAAACTTTCAAAAGAACGCGATTATCTTTCAAAGTAAAGCTTGTACTGAGAAAAGCAACACTGATCTCAGTTCTAACAGTGCTTTCACACGTAGCAAACATCTGCTTGTCTTTACAAAGAAAGGCATGAGCGTTTCTTACTAAAGCTTTCGTGAAAGTAATAAACTTTCAAAAGAACGCGACTATCTTTCAAAGTAAAGCTTGTACTGAGAAAAGCAACACTGATCTCAGTTCTAACAGTGCTTTCACACGTAGCAAACAACTGCTTGTCTTGACAAAGAAACGCATGTGCGTTTCTTACTAAAGCTTTCGTGAAATTCATAAAGTTTCAAAAGGACGCGATTATCTTTCAAAGTAAAGCTTGTACTGAGAAAATTAAACCTGATCTCAGTTCTAACAGTGTTTTCACACGTAGCAAACAACTGCTTGTCTTGACAAAGAAACGCATGTGCGTTTCTTACTAAAGCTTTCGTGAAATTAATAAACTTTCAAAAGAACGCGATTATCTTTCAAAGTAAAGCTTGTACTGAGGAAAGCAACACTGATCTCATTTCTAACAGTGCTTTCACAAGTAGCAAACAACTGCTTATCTTTACAAAGAAACGCATGTCCGTTTCTTACTAAAGCTTTCGTGACATTAATAAACTTTCAAAAGAACGCGATTATCTTTCAAAGTAAAGCTTGTACGGAGAAAAGCAACACTGATCTCAGTTCTAACAGTGCTTTCACACGTAGCAAACAACTGCTTGTCTTGACAAAGAAACGCATGTGCGTTTCTTACTAAAGCTTTCGTGAAATTAATAAACTTTCAACAGAACGCGATTATCTTTCAAAGTAAAGCTTGTACTGAGAAAAGCAACACTGATCTCAGTTCTAACAGTGCTTTCACACGTAGCAAACAACTGCTTGTCTTTACAAAGAAACGCATGAGCGTTTCGTACTAAAGCTTTCGTGAAATTAATAAACTTTCAAAAGAACGCGATTATCTTTCAAAGTAAAGCTTGTACTGAGAAAATTAAACCTGATCTCAGTTCTAACAGTGCTTTCACACGTAGCAAACAACTGCTTGTCTTGACAAAGAAACGCATGTGCCTTTCTTACTAAATCTTTTATGAAATTAATAAACTTTCAAAAGAACGCGATTATCTTTCAAAGTAAAGCTTGTACTGAGAAAAGCAACACTGATCTCAGTTCTAACCGTGCTTTCACACGTAGCAAACAACTGCTTGTCTTGACAAAGAAACGCATGTGCGTTTCTTACTAAAGCTTTCGTGAAATTAATAAACTTTCAAAAAACGCGTTTATATTTCAAATTAAAGCTTGTACTGAGAAAAGGAACACTGATCTCAGTTCTAACAGTGCTTTCACACAAGCAAACAACTGCTTGTCGTTACAAAGAAACGCATGGGCTTTGCTTACTAATGCTTTCGTGCAATTAATAAACTTCAAAAGAAAAAGATTATCTATCAAAGTAAAGCTTCTACTGAGAAAAGGAACAATGATCTCAGTTCTAACAAAACTTTCACACTAGGCAAACAACTGCTTGTCTTTCCAAAGAAACACATGTGTGTTTTTACTAAAGCTTTCGTGCAATGAATAAACCTTCAAAGAAGTCGAATATCTCTCAAAGTAAAGCTTGTACTGAGAAAAGGAACACTGATCTCAGTTCTAACAATGCTTTCACACATAGCAAACAACTGCTTGTATTTACAAAGAAGCACATGTGCATTTCTTACTAAAGCATTCCTGAAATTAATTACTTTCAAAAGAACGTGATTATCTTCCAAAGTAAACTTGTACTGAGAAAAGGAACACTCATTTCAGTTCTAAAAATGCTTTCACACATTGCAAACAACTGCTTGTCTTTCCAAAGGAACTCATGTGCGTTTCTTAATATAGCTTTCGTGAAATTAATAAACGTTCAAAAGAACGTGATTATCTTTCAAAGTAAAGTTTGTATTGAGAAAAGAAACACTGATCTCAGTTCTAACAATGTTTTCACACTAGGCAAACAACTGCTTGTCTTTACAAAGAAACACATGTGCGTTACTTACTAATGCCTTCGTGCAATTAATAAACTTTCAAATGAAGGCGATTATCTTTCAAAGTAAAGCTTGTACTGAGAAAAGGAACAGTGATCTCAGTTCTAACAAAACTTTCACACTAGGCAAAGAACTGCTTGTCTTTCCTAAGAAACACATGTGCGTTTCTTACTAAAGCTTTCGTGAAAATATAAAACTTACAAAAGAACGCGATTATCTTTCAAATAAATTGTATTGATCAAAGGAACACTGATCTCAGTGTTAACAAAACTTTCACACTAGGCAAAGAACTGCTTGTCTTTCCAAAGAAACACATGTGCGTTACTTACTAAAGCTTTCGTGAAATTAATAAACTTTCAAAAGAAGGCAATTGTCTTTCAAAGTCAAGCTTGTACTGAGAAAAGGAACACTGATCTCAGTTCTAATAATGCTTTCACAGTAGGCAAACAACTGCTTGTTTTTTCAAAGAAAAACATGTGCGTTTCTTACTAAAGCTTTCGTGAAATTAATAAACTTTCAAAAGAACGCGATTATCTTTCAAAGTAAAGCTTGTACTGAGAAAAGAAACACTGATCTCAGTTCTAACAATGCTTTCACACTAGGCAAACTACTGCTTGTCTTTATCAGGAAACGCAAGGGCGTTTCTTACTAAAGCTTTCGTGCAATAAATAAACTTTCAAAAGAAGGCGATTATCTTTCAAAGTAAAGCTTGTACTGAGAAAAGGAACACTGATCTCAGTTCTAACAATGCTTTCACGCATAGCAAACAACTGCTTGTATTTACAAACAAGCACGTGTGTGTTTCTTACTAAAGCATTCCTGAAATTAATTACTTTCAAAAGAACGCGATTATCTTTCAAAGTAAACTTGTACTGAGAAAAGGAACACTCATTTCAGTTCTAAAAATGCTTTCACACGTAGCAAACAACTGCTCGTCTTTCCAAAGAAACACATGTGCGTTTCTTAATATAGCTTTCGTGAAATAAATAAACTTTCAAAAGAACGCAATTATCTTTGAAAGTAAACCTGTACTGAGAAAAGGAACACTGATCTCAGTTATAATAATGCTTTCACATGTAGCAAACAACTGCTTGTCTTTACAAAGAAACACATGTGCGTTACTTACTAAAGCTTTCGTGAAATTAATAAACTTTCAAAAGAACGTGATTATCTTTCAAAGTAAAGCTTGTATTGAGAAAAGAAACAATGATCTCAGTTCTAACAATGCTTTTACACTAGGCAAACAACTGATTGTCTTTCAAATAAACACATGTGCGTTTCTTACTAAAGCTTTCGTGAAATTAATAAACTTACAAAAGAACGTGATTATTTTTGACAGTAAACTTGTACTGAGAAAAGGAACACTGATCTCAGTTCTAACAATGCTTTCACACTAGGCAAACAACTGCTTTTCTTTACAAAGAAACATATGTATGTTACTTACTAAAGCTTTCGTGCAATTAATAAACTTCCAAAGAATGCGATCATCTTTCAAAATAAAGCTTGTACTGAGAAAAGAAACACTGATCTCAGTTCTAACAAAACTTTCACACTAGGGAAACAACTGCTTGTCTTTATAAAGAAACGCAAGGGCGTTTCTTACTAAAGCTTTCGTGCAATAAATAAACTTTCAAAAGAAGGCGATTATCTTTCAAAGTAAAGCTTGCACTGAGAAAAGGAACACTGATCTCAGTTCTAACAATGCTTTCACACAAGCAAACAACTGCTTGTCGTTACAAAGAAACACATGTGCGTTTCTTACTAATGCTTTCGTGCAATTAATAAACCTTCAAAAGAAATCGAATATCTCTCAAAGTAAAGCTTGTACTGAGAAAAGGAACACTGATCTCAGTTCTAACAATGCTTTCATACATAGCAAACAACTGCTTTTATTTACAAAGAAGCACATGTGCGTTTCTTACTAAAGCATTCCTGAAATTAATTACTTTCAAAAGAACGCGATTATCTTCCAAAGTAAACTTGTACTGAGAAAAGGAACACTCATTTCAGTTCTAAAAATGCTTTCACACGTAGCAAACAACTGCTTGTCTTTCCAAAGAAACTCATGTGCGTTTCTTAATATAGCTTTCGTGAAATTAATAAACGTTCAAAAGAACGTGATTATCTTTCAAAGTAAAGCTTGTATTGAGAAAAGAAACACTGATCTCAGTTCTAACAATGTTTTCACACTAGGCAAACAACTGCTTGTCTTTACAAAGAAACACATGTGCGTTACTTACTAATGCCTTCGTGCAATTAATAAACTTTCAAATGAAGGCGACAGTGATCTCAGTTCTAACAAAACTTTCACAGTAGGCAAAGAACTGCTTGTCTTTCCAAAGAAACACATGTGCGTTTCTTACTAAAGCTTTCGTGAAAATATAAAACTTACAAAAGAACGCGATTATCTTTCAAAGTAAATTGTATTGATCAAAGGAACACTGATCTCAGTGTTAACAAAACTTTAACAATAGGCAAACAACTGCTTGTCTTTCCAAAGAAACACATGTGCATTTCTTACTAAAGCTTTCGTGAAATTAATAAACTTTCAAAAGAACGCGACTATCTTTCAAAGTAAAGCTTGTACTGAGAAAAGGAACACTGTTCTCAGTTCTAACAATGCTTTCACACTAGGCAATCAAATGCTTGTCTTCACAGAGAAACACATGTGCGTTTCTTACTAAAGCTTTCGTGAAATTAATAAACTTTCAAAAGAACGCAATTATCTTTGAAAGTAAAGCTTGTACTGAGAAAAGGAACACTGATCTCAGTTATAACAATGCTTTCACATGTAACAAACAACTGCTTGTCTTTACAAAGAAACACATGTGCGTTACTTACTAATGCTTTCGTGAAATTAATAAACTTTCAAAAGAACGCAATTGTCTTTCAAAGTCAAGCTTGTACTGAGAAAAGGAACACTGATCTCAGTTCTAACAATGCTTTCACAGTAGGCAAACAACTGCTTGTTTTTTCAAAGAAAAACATGTGCGTTTCTTACTAAAGCTTTCGTGAAATTAATAAACTTTCAAAAGAACGCGATTATCTTTCAAAGTAAAGCTTGTACTGAGAAAAGAAACACTGATCTCAGTTCTAACAATGCTTTCCCACTAGGCAAACTACTGCTTGTCTTTATCAGGAAACGCAAGGGCGTTTCTTACTAAAGCTTTCGTGCAATAAATAAACTTTCAAAAGAAGGCGATTATCTTTCAAAGTAAAGCTTGTACTGAGAAAAGGAACACTGATCTCAGTTCTAACAATTCTTTCACACATAGCAAACAACTGGTTGTATTTACAAAGAAGCACATGTGCGTTTCTTACTAAAGCATTCCTGAAATTAATTACTTTCAAAAGAACGCGATTATCTTCCAAAGTAAACTTGTACTGAGAAAAGGAACACTCATTTCCGTTCTAAAAATGCTTTCACATGTAGCAAACAACTGCTTGTCTTTCCAAAGAAACACATGTGCGTTTCTTAATATAGCTTTCGTGAAATAAATAAACTTTCAAAAGAACGCAATTATCTTTGAAAGTAAAGCTTGTACTGAGAAAAGGAACACTGATCTCAGTTATAATAATGCTTTCACATGTAGCAAACAACTGCTTGTCTTTACAAAGAAACACATGTGCGTTACTTACTAAAGCTTTCGTGAAATTAATAAACTTTCAAAAGAACGTGATTATCTTTCAAAGTAAAGCTTGTATTGAGAAAAGAAACAATGATCTCAGTTCTAACAATGCTTTTACACTAGGCAAACAACTGATTGTCTTTCAAATAAACACATGTGCGTTTCTTACTAAAGCTTTCGTGAAATTAATAAACTTACAAAAGAACGTGATTATTTTTGACAGTAAACTTGTACTGAGAAAAGGAACACTGATCTCAGTTCTAACAATGCTTTCACACTAGACAAACAACTGCTTTTCTTTACAAAGAAACATATGTATGTTACTTACTAAAGCTTTCGTGCAATTAATAAACTTCCAAAGAATGCGATCATCTTTCAAAATAAAGCTTGTACTGAGAAAAGAAACACTGATCTCAGTTCTAACAAAACTTTCACACTAGGCAAACAACTGCTTGTCTTTATAAAGAAACGCAAGGGCGTTTCTTACTAAAGCTTTCGTGCAATAAATAAACTTTCAAAAGAAGGCGATTATCTTTCAAAGTAAAGCTTGCACTGAGAAAAGGAACACTGATCTCAGTTCTAACAATGCTTTCACACAAGCAAACAACTGCTTGTCGTTACAAAGAAACACATGTGCGTTTCTTACTAATGCTTTCGTGCAATTAATAAACCTTCAAAAGAAATCGAATATCTCTCAAAGTAAAGCTTGTACTGAGAAAAGGAACACTGATCTCAGTTCTAACAATGCTTTCATACATAGCAAACAACTGCTTTTATTTACAAAGAAGCACATGTGCGTTTCTTACTAAAGCATTCCTGAAATTAATTACTTTCAAAAGAACGCGATTATCTTCCAAAGTAAACTTGTACTGAGAAAAGGAACACTCATTTCAGTTCTAAAAATGCTTTCACACGTAGCAAACAACTGCTTGTCTTTCCAAAGAAACTCATGTGCGTTTCTTAATATAGCTTTCGTGAAATTAATAAACGTTCAAAAGAACGTGATTATCTTTCAAAGTAAAGCTTGTATTGAGAAAAGAAACACTGATCTCAGTTCTAACAATGTTTTCACACTAGGCAAACAACTGCTTGTCTTTACAAAGAAACACATGTGCGTTACTTACTAATGCCTTCGTGCAATTAATAAACTTTCAAATGAAGGCGACAGTGATCTCAGTTCTAACAAAACTTTCACAGTAGGCAAAGAACTGCTTGTCTTTCCAAAGAAACACATGTGCGTTTCTTACTAAAGCTTTCGTGAAAATATAAAACTTACAAAAGAACGCGATTATCTTTCAAAGTAAATTGTATTGATCAAAGGAACACTGATCTCAGTGTTAACAAAACTTTAACAATAGGCAAACAACTGCTTGTCTTTCCAAAGAAACACATGTGCATTTCTTACTAAAGCTTTCGTGAAATTAATAAACTTTCAAAAGAACGCGACTATCTTTCAAAGTAAAGCTTGTACTGAGAAAAGGAACACTGTTCTCAGTTCTAACAATGCTTTCACACTAGGCAATCAAATGCTTGTCTTCACAGAGAAACACATGTGCGTTTCTTACTAAAGCTTTCGTGAAATTAATAAACTTTCAAAAGAACGCAATTATCTTTGAAAGTAAAGCTTGTACTGAGAAAAGGAACACTGATCTCAGTTATAACAATGCTTTCACATGTAACAAACAACTGCTTGTCTTTACAAAGAAACACATGTGCGTTACTTACTAATGCTTTCGTGAAATTAATAAACTTTCAAAAGAACGCAATTGTCTTTCAAAGTCAAGCTTGTACTGAGAAAAGGAACACTGATCTCAGTTCTAACAATGCTTTCACAGTAGGCAAACAACTGCTTGTTTTTTCAAAGAAAAACATGTGCGTTTCTTACTAAAGCTTTCGTGAAATTAATAAACTTTCAAAAGAACGCGATTATCTTTCAAAGTAAAGCTTGTACTGAGAAAAGAAACACTGATCTCAGTTCTAACAATGCTTTCCCACTAGGCAAACTACTGCTTGTCTTTATCAGGAAACGCAAGGGCGTTTCTTACTAAAGCTTTCGTGCAATAAATAAACTTTCAAAAGAAGGCGATTATCTTTCAAAGTAAAGCTTGTACTGAGAAAAGGAACACTGATCTCAGTTCTAACAATTCTTTCACACATAGCAAACAACTGGTTGTATTTACAAAGAAGCACATGTGCGTTTCTTACTAAAGCATTCCTGAAATTAATTACTTTCAAAAGAACGCGATTATCTTCCAAAGTAAACTTGTACTGAGAAAAGGAACACTCATTTCCGTTCTAAAAATGCTTTCACATGTAGCAAACAACTGCTTGTCTTTCCAAAGAAACACATGTGCGTTTCTTAATATAGCTTTCGTGAAATAAATAAACTTTCAAAAGAACGCAATTATCTTTGAAAGTAAAGCTTGTACTGAGAAAAGGAACACTGATCTCAGTTATAATAATGCTTTCACATGTAGCAAACAACTGCTTGTCTTTACAAAGAAACACATGTGCGTTACTTACTAAAGCTTTCGTGAAATTAATAAACTTTCAAAAGAACGTGATTATCTTTCAAAGTAAAGCTTGTATTGAGAAAAGAAACAATGATCTCAGTTCTAACAATGCTTTTACACTAGGCAAACAACTGATTGTCTTTCAAATAAACACATGTGCGTTTCTTACTAAAGCTTTCGTGAAATTAATAAACTTACAAAAGAACGTGATTATTTTTGACAGTAAACTTGTACTGAGAAAAGGAACACTGATCTCAGTTCTAACAATGCTTTCACACTAGACAAACAACTGCTTTTCTTTACAAAGAAACATATGTATGTTACTTACTAAAGCTTTCGTGCAATTAATAAACTTCCAAAGAATGCGATCATCTTTCAAAATAAAGCTTGTACTGAGAAAAGAAACACTGATCTCAGTTCTAACAAAACTTTCACACTAGGCAAACAACTGCTTGTCTTTATAAAGAAACGCAAGGGCGTTTCTTACTAAAGCTTTCGTGCAATAAATAAACTTTCAAAAGAAGGCGATTATCTTTCAAAGTAAAGCTTGCACTGAGAAAAGGAACACTGATCTCAGTTCTAACAATGCTTTCACACAAGCAAACAACTGCTTGTCGTTACAAAGAAACACATGTGCGTTTCTTACTAATGCTTTCGTGCAATTAATAAACCTTCAAAAGAAATCGAATATCTCTCAAAGTAAAGCTTGTACTGAGAAAAGGAACACTGATCTCAGTTCTAACAATGCTTTCATACATAGCAAACAACTGCTTTTATTTACAAAGAAGCACATGTGCGTTTCTTACTAAAGCATTCCTGAAATTAATTACTTTCAAAAGAACGCGATTATCTTCCAAAGTAAACTTGTACTGAGAAAAGGAACACTCATTTCAGTTCTAAAAATGCTTTCACACGTAGCAAACAACTGCTTGTCTTTCCAAAGAAACTCATGTGCGTTTCTTAATATAGCTTTCGTGAAATTAATAAACGTTCAAAAGAACGTGATTATCTTTCAAAGTAAAGCTTGTATTGAGAAAAGAAACACTGATCTCAGTTCTAACAATGTTTTCACACTAGGCAAACAACTGCTTGTCTTTACAAAGAAACACATGTGCGTTACTTACTAATGCCTTCGTGCAATTAATAAACTTTCAAATGAAGGCGACAGTGATCTCAGTTCTAACAAAACTTTCACAGTAGGCAAAGAACTGCTTGTCTTTCCAAAGAAACACATGTGCGTTTCTTACTAAAGCTTTCGTGAAAATATAAAACTTACAAAAGAACGCGATTATCTTTCAAAGTAAATTGTATTGATCAAAGGAACACTGATCTCAGTGTTAACAAAACTTTAACAATAGGCAAACAACTGCTTGTCTTTCCAAAGAAACACATGTGCATTTCTTACTAAAGCTTTCGTGAAATTAATAAACTTTCAAAAGAACGCGACTATCTTTCAAAGTAAAGCTTGTACTGAGAAAAGGAACACTGTTCTCAGTTCTAACAATGCTTTCACACTAGGCAATCAAATGCTTGTCTTCACAGAGAAACACATGTGCGTTTCTTACTAAAGCTTTCGTGAAATTAATAAACTTTCAAAAGAACGCAATTATCTTTGAAAGTAAAGCTTGTACTGAGAAAAGGAACACTGATCTCAGTTATAACAATGCTTTCACATGTAACAAACAACTGCTTGTCTTTACAAAGAAACACATGTGCGTTACTTACTAATGCTTTCGTGAAATTAATAAACTTTCAAAAGAACGCAATTGTCTTTCAAAGTCAAGCTTGTACTGAGAAAAGGAACACTGATCTCAGTTCTAACAATGCTTTCACAGTAGGCAAACAACTGCTTGTTTTTTCAAAGAAAAACATGTGCGTTTCTTACTAAAGCTTTCGTGAAATTAATAAACTTTCAAAAGAACGCGATTATCTTTCAAAGTAAAGCTTGTACTGAGAAAAGAAACACTGATCTCAGTTCTAACAATGCTTTCCCACTAGGCAAACTACTGCTTGTCTTTATCAGGAAACGCAAGGGCGTTTCTTACTAAAGCTTTCGTGCAATAAATAAACTTTCAAAAGAAGGCGATTATCTTTCAAAGTAAAGCTTGTACTGAGAAAAGGAACACTGATCTCAGTTCTAACAATTCTTTCACACATAGCAAACAACTGGTTGTATTTACAAAGAAGCACATGTGCGTTTCTTACTAAAGCATTCCTGAAATTAATTACTTTCAAAAGAACGCGATTATCTTCCAAAGTAAACTTGTACTGAGAAAAGGAACACTCATTTCCGTTCTAAAAATGCTTTCACATGTAGCAAACAACTGCTTGTCTTTCCAAAGAAACACATGTGCGTTTCTTAATATAGCTTTCGTGAAATAAATAAACTTTCAAAAGAACGCAATTATCTTTGAAAGTAAAGCTTGTACTGAGAAAAGGAACACTGATCTCAGTTATAATAATGCTTTCACATGTAGCAAACAACTGCTTGTCTTTACAAAGAAACACATGTGCGTTACTTACTAAAGCTTTCGTGAAATTAATAAACTTTCAAAAGAACGTGATTATCTTTCAAAGTAAAGCTTGTATTGAGAAAAGAAACAATGATCTCAGTTCTAACAATGCTTTTACACTAGGCAAACAACTGATTGTCTTTCAAATAAACACATGTGCGTTTCTTACTAAAGCTTTCGTGAAATTAATAAACTTACAAAAGAACGTGATTATTTTTGACAGTAAACTTGTACTGAGAAAAGGAACACTGATCTCAGTTCTAACAATGCTTTCACACTAGACAAACAACTGCTTTTCTTTACAAAGAAACATATGTATGTTACTTACTAAAGCTTTCGTGCAATTAATAAACTTCCAAAGAATGCGATCATCTTTCAAAATAAAGCTTGTACTGAGAAAAGAAACACTGATCTCAGTTCTAACAAAACTTTCACACTAGGCAAACAACTGCTTGTCTTTATAAAGAAACGCAAGGGCGTTTCTTACTAAAGCTTTCGTGCAATAAATAAACTTTCAAAAGAAGGCGATTATCTTTCAAAGTAAAGCTTGCACTGAGAAAAGGAACACTGATCTCAGTTCTAACAATGCTTTCACACAAGCAAACAACTGCTTGTCGTTACAAAGAAACACATGTGCGTTTCTTACTAATGCTTTCGTGCAATTAATAAACCTTCAAAAGAAATCGAATATCTCTCAAAGTAAAGCTTGTACTGAGAAAAGGAACACTGATCTCAGTTCTAACAATGCTTTCATACATAGCAAACAACTGCTTTTATTTACAAAGAAGCACATGTGCGTTTCTTACTAAAGCATTCCTGAAATTAATTACTTTCAAAAGAACGCGATTATCTTCCAAAGTAAACTTGTACTGAGAAAAGGAACACTCATTTCAGTTCTAAAAATGCTTTCACACGTAGCAAACAACTGCTTGTCTTTCCAAAGAAACTCATGTGCGTTTCTTAATATAGCTTTCGTGAAATTAATAAACGTTCAAAAGAACGTGATTATCTTTCAAAGTAAAGCTTGTATTGAGAAAAGAAACACTGATCTCAGTTCTAACAATGTTTTCACACTAGGCAAACAACTGCTTGTCTTTACAAAGAAACACATGTGCGTTACTTACTAATGCCTTCGTGCAATTAATAAACTTTCAAATGAAGGCGACAGTGATCTCAGTTCTAACAAAACTTTCACAGTAGGCAAAGAACTGCTTGTCTTTCCAAAGAAACACATGTGCGTTTCTTACTAAAGCTTTCGTGAAAATATAAAACTTACAAAAGAACGCGATTATCTTTCAAAGTAAATTGTATTGATCAAAGGAACACTGATCTCAGTGTTAACAAAACTTTAACAATAGGCAAACAACTGCTTGTCTTTCCAAAGAAACACATGTGCATTTCTTACTAAAGCTTTCGTGAAATTAATAAACTTTCAAAAGAACGCGACTATCTTTCAAAGTAAAGCTTGTACTGAGAAAAGGAACACTGTTCTCAGTTCTAACAATGCTTTCACACTAGGCAATCAAATGCTTGTCTTCACAGAGAAACACATGTGCGTTTCTTACTAAAGCTTTCGTGAAATTAATAAACTTTCAAAAGAACGCAATTATCTTTGAAAGTAAAGCTTGTACTGAGAAAAGGAACACTGATCTCAGTTATAACAATGCTTTCACATGTAACAAACAACTGCTTGTCTTTACAAAGAAACACATGTGCGTTACTTACTAATGCTTTCGTGAAATTAATAAACTTTCAAAAGAACGCAATTGTCTTTCAAAGTCAAGCTTGTACTGAGAAAAGGAACACTGATCTCAGTTCTAACAATGCTTTCACAGTAGGCAAACAACTGCTTGTTTTTTCAAAGAAAAACATGTGCGTTTCTTACTAAAGCTTTCGTGAAATTAATAAACTTTCAAAAGAACGCGATTATCTTTCAAAGTAAAGCTTGTACTGAGAAAAGAAACACTGATCTCAGTTCTAACAATGCTTTCCCACTAGGCAAACTACTGCTTGTCTTTATCAGGAAACGCAAGGGCGTTTCTTACTAAAGCTTTCGTGCAATAAATAAACTTTCAAAAGAAGGCGATTATCTTTCAAAGTAAAGCTTGTACTGAGAAAAGGAACACTGATCTCAGTTCTAACAATTCTTTCACACATAGCAAACAACTGGTTGTATTTACAAAGAAGCACATGTGCGTTTCTTACTAAAGCATTCCTGAAATTAATTACTTTCAAACGAACGCGATTATCTTCCAAAGTAAACTTGTACTGAGAAAAGGAACACTCATTTCCGTTCTAAAAATGCTTTCACATGTAGCAAACAACTGCTTGTCTTTACAAAGAAACACATGTATGTTACTTACTAAAGCTTTCGTGAAATTAATAAACTTTCAAAAGAAAGCAATTGTCTTTCAAAGTCAAGCTTGTACTGAGAAAAGAAACACTGATCTCAGTTCTAACAAAACTTTCACACTAGGCAAACAACTGCTTGTCTTTATAAAGAAACGCAAGGGCGTTTCTTACTAAAGCTTTCGTGCAATAAATAAACTTTCAAAAGAACGCGATTATCTTTCAAAGTAAAGCTTGTACTGAGAAAAGCAACACTGATCTCAGTTCTAACAGTGCTTTCACACGTAGCAAACAACTGCTTGTCTTGACAAAGAAACGCATGTGCGTTTCTTACTAAAGCTTTCGTGAAATTAATAAACTTTCAACAGAACGCGATTATCTTTCAAAGTAAACCTTGTACTGAGAAAAGCAACACTGATCTCAGTTCTAACAGTGCTTTCACACGTAGCAAACAACTGCTTGTCTTTACAAAGAAACCCATGAGCGTTTAGTACTAAAGCTTTCGTGAAATTAATAAACTTTCAAAAGAACGCGATTATCTTTCAAAGTAAAGCTTGTACTGAGAAAATTAAACCTGATCTCAGTTCTAACAGTGCTTTCACACGTAGCAAACAACTGCTTGTCTTGACAAAGAAACGCATGTGCCTTTCTTACTAAATCTTTCATGAAATTAATAAACTTTCAAAAGAACGCAATTATCTTTCAAAGTAAAGCGTGTACTGAGAAAAGCAACACTGATCTCAGTTCTAACCGTGCTTTCACACGTAGCAAACAACTGCTTGTCTTGACAAAGAAACGCATGTGCGTTTCTTACTAAAGCTTTCGTGAAATTAATAAACTTTCAAAAGAACGCGATTATCTTTCAAAGTAAAGCTTGTACTGAGAAAAGCAACACTGATCTCAGTTTTAACACTGCTTTCACACGTAGCAAACAACTGCTTGTCTTGACAAAGAAACGCATGTGCGTTTCTTACTAAAGCTTTCGTGAAATTAATAAACTTTCAAAAGAACGCGATTATCTTTCAAAGTAAAGCTTGTACTGAGAAAAGCAACACTGATCTCAGTTCTAACAGTGCTTTCACACGTAGCAAACATCTGCTTTTCTTTACAAAGAAAGGCATGAGCGTTTCTTACTAAAGCTTTCGTGAAATTAATAAACTTTCAAAAGAACGCGACTATCTTTCAAAGTAAAGCTTGTACTGAGAAAAGCAACAATGATCTCAGTTCTAACAGTGCTTTCACACGTAGCAAACAACTGCTTGTCTTGACAAAGAAACGCATGTGCGTTTCGTACTAAAGCTTTCGTGAAATTAATAAACTTTCAAAAGAACGCGATTATCTTTCAAAGTAAAGCTTGTACTGAGAAAATTAAACCTGATCTCAGTTCTAACAGTGCTTTCACACGTAGCAAACAACTGCTTGTCTTGACAAAGAAACGCATGTGCCTTTCTTACTAAATCTTTTATGAAATTAATAAACTTTCAAAAGAACGCGATTATCTTTCAAAGTAAGCTTGTACTGAGAAAAGCAACACTGATCTCATTTCTAACAGTGCTTTCACAAGTAGCAAAAAACTTCTTATCTTTACAAAGAAACGCATGTGCGTTTCTTACTAAAGCTCTCGTGAAATTAATAAACTTTCAAAAGAACACGATTATCTTTCAAAGTAAAGCTTGTACTGAGAAAAGCAACACTGATCTCAGTTCTAACAGTGCTTTCACACGTAGCAAACAACTGCTTGTCTTGACAAAGAAACGCATGTGCGTTTCTTACTAAAGCTTTCGTGAAATAATAAACTTTCAAAAGAACGCAATTATCTTTCAAAGTAAAGCTTGTACTGAGAAAATGAAACCTGATCTCAGTTCTAACAGTGCTTTCACACGTAGCAAACAACTGCTTGTCTTTAAAAAGAAACGCATGTGCGTTTCTTACTAAAGCTTTCGTAAAATTAATAAAGTTTCAAAAGAACGCGATTATCTTTCAAAGTAAAGCTTGTACTGAGAAAACCAACACTGATCTCAGTTCTAACAGTGCTTTCACACGTAGCAAACAACTGCTTGTCTTTATAAAGAAACGCATGTGCGTTTCTTACTAAAGCTTTCGTGAAATTAATAAAGATTCAGAAGAACGCGATTATCTTTCAAAGTAAAGCTTGTACTGAGAAAAGCAACAATGATCTCAGTTCTAACAGTGCTTTCACACGTAGCAAACAACTGCTTGTCTTTACAAAGAAACGCATGTGCGTTTCTTACTAAAGCTTTCGTGAAATTCATAAAGTTTCAAAAGGACGCGATTATCTTTCAATGTAAAGCTTGTACTGAGAAAATTAAACCTGATCTCCGTTCTAACAGTGCTTTCACACGTAGCAAACAACTGCTTGTCTTTACAAAGAAACGCATGTGCGTTTCTTACTAAAGCTTTCATGAAATTAATAAAGTTTCAGAAGAACGCGATTATCTTTCAAAGTAAAGCTTGTACTGAGAAAAGCAACAATGATCTCAGTTCTAACAGTGCTTTCACACGTAGCAAACAACTGCTTGTCTTGACAAAGAAACGCATGTGCGTTTCTTACTAAAGCTTTCGTGAAATTAATAAACTTTCAAAAGAACGCGATTATCTTTCAAAGTAAAGCTTGTACTGAGAATGGCAACACTGATCTCATTTCTAACAGTGCTTTCACAAGTAGCAAACAACTGCTTATCTTGACAAAGAAACGCATGTGCGTTTCTTACTAAAGCTTTCGTGAAATTAATAAACTTTCAAAAGAACGCGATTATCTTTCAAAGTTAAGCTTGTACTGAGAAAAGCAACACTGATCTCAGTTCTAACAGTGCTTTCACACGTAGCAAACAACTGCTTGTCTTTACAAAGAAACGAATGAGCGTTTCTTACTAAAGCTTTCGTGAAATTAATAAACTTTCAAAAGAACGCGATTATCTTTCAAAGTAAAGCTTGTACTGAGAAAAGCAACACTGATCTCAGTTTTAACAGTGCTTTCACACGTAGCAAACAACTGCTTGTCTTGACAAAGAAATGCATGTGCGTTTCTTACTAAATCTTTCGTGAAATTAATAAACATTCAAAAGAACGCGATTATCTTTCAAAGTAAAGCTTGTACTGATAAAATTAAACCTGATCACAGTTCTAACAGTGCTTTCACACGTAGCAAACAACTGCTTGTCTTGACAAAGAAACGCATGTGCGTTTCTTACTAAATCTTTCATGAAATTAATAAACTTTCAAAAGAACGCGATTATCTTTCAAAGTAAAGCTTGTACTGAGAAAAGCAACACTGATCTCAGTTCTAACAGTGCTTTCACACGTAGCAAACAACTGCTTGTCTTTACAAAGAAACGCATGAGCGTTTCTTACTAAAGCTTTCGTGAAATTAATAAACTTTCAAAAGAACGTGATTATCTTTCAAAGTAAAGCTTGTACTGAGAAAAGCAACACTGATCTCAGTTCTAACAGTGCTTTCACACGTAGCAAACAACTGCTTGTCTTGACAAAGAAACGCATGTGCGTTTCTTACTAAAGCTTTCGTGAAATTAATAAACTTTCAAAAGAACACGATTATCTTTCAAAGTAAAGCTTGTACTGAGAAAAGCAACAATGATCTCAGTTCTAACAGTGCTTTCACACGTGGCAAACCACTCTTTGTCTTTACAAAGAAACTCATGAGTGTTTCTTACTAAAGCTTTCGTGAAATTAATAGACTTTCAAAAGAACGCGATTATCTTTCAAATAAAGCTTGTACTGAGAAAAGCAACACTGATCTCAGTTCTAACAGTGCTTTCACACGTAGCAAACAACTGCTTGTCTTGACAAAGAAACGCATGTGCGTTTCTTACTAAAGCTTTCGTGAAATTAATAAATTTTCAAACGAACGCGATTATCTTTCAAAGGAAAGCTTGTACTGAGAAAATTAAACCTGATCTTAGTTCTAACAGTGCTTTCACACGTAGCAAACAACTGCTTGTCTTTAAAAAGAAACGCATGTGCGTTTCTTACTAAAGCTTTCGTGAAATTAATAAACTTTCAAAAGAAAGCGATTATCTTTCAAAATAAAGCTTGTACTGAGAAAATTAAACCTGATCTCAGTTCTAACAGTGCTTTCACACGTAGCCAACAACTGCTTGTCTTTACAAAGAAACGCATGTGCGTTTCTTACTAAAGCTTTCGTGAAATTAATAAACTTTCAAAAGAACGCGATTATCTTTCAAAGTAAAGCTTGTACTGAGAAAAGCAACACTGATCTCATTTCTAACAGTGCTTTCACAAGTAGCAAATTACTGCTTATCTTTACAAAGAAACGCATGTGCGTTTCTTACTAAAGCTTTCGTGAAATTAATAAACTTTCAAAAGAAGGCGATTATCTTTCAAAGTAAAGCTTGTACTGAGAAAAGCAACACTGATCTCATTTCTAACAGTGCTTTCACAAGTAGCAAACAACTGCTTATCTTTACAAAGAAACGCATGTGCGTTTCTTACTAAAGCTTTCGTGAAATTAATAAACTTTCAAAAGAAGGCGATTATCTTTCAAAGTAAAGCTTGTACTGAGAAAAGCAACACTGATCTCAGTTCTAACAGTGCTTTCACACATAGCAAACCACTGCTTGTCTTTACAAAGAAATGCATGAGCGTTTCTGACTAAAGCTTTCGTGAAATTAATAAACTTTCAAAAGAACGCGATTATCTTTCAAAGTAAAGCTTGTACTGAGGAAATTAAACCTGATCTCAGTTGTAACAGTGCTTTCAAACGTAGCAAACAACTGCTTGTCTTTACAAAGAAACGCATGTGCGTTTCTTACTAAAGCTTTCGTGAAATTAATAAACTTTCAAAAGAACGCGATTATCTTTCAAAGTAAAGCTTGTACTGAGGAAATTAAACCTGATCTCAGTTGTAACAGTGCTTTCAAACGTAGGAAACAACTGCTTGTCTTTACAAAGAAACTCATGAGCATTTCTTACTAAAGCTTTCGTGAAATTAATAAACTTTCAAAAGAACGCGATTATCTTTCAAAGTAAAGCTTGTACTGAGAAAAGCAACACTGATCTCAGTTCTAACACTGCTTTCACACGTAGCAAACAACTGCTTGTCTTGATAAAGAAACACATGTGCGTTTCTTACTAAAGCTTTCGTGAAATTAATAAACTTTCAAAAGAACGCGATTATCTTTCAAAGTAAAGCTTGTACTGAGAAAAGCAACACTGATCTCAGTTCTAACACTGCTTTCACACGTAGCAAACAACTGCTTGTCTTGACAAAAAACGCATGTGCGTTTCTTACTAAAGCTTTCGTGAAATTAATAAAGTTTCAAAAGAACGTGATTATCTTTCAAAGTAAAGCTTGTACTGAGAAAAGCAATACTGATCTTAGTTCTAACAGTGCTTTCACACGTAGCAAACAACTGCTTGTCTTTACAAAGAAACGCATGATCGTTTCTCACTAAAGCATTCGTGAAATTAATAAACTTTCAAAAGAACGCGATTATCTTTCAAAGTAAAGCTTGTACTGAGAAAAGCAACACTGATCTCATTTCTAACACTGCTTTCACACGTATCAAACAACTGCTTGTCTTTAAAAAGACACGCATGTGCGTTTCTGACTAAAGCTTTCGTGAAATTAATAAAGTTTCAAAAGAAAGCGATTATCTTTCAAAGTAAAGCTTGTACTGAGAAAAGCAACACTGATTCAGTTCTAACAGTGCTTTCACACGTAGCAAACACCTGCTTGTCTTGACAAAGAAACGCATGTGCGTTTCTTACTAAAGCTTTCGTGAAATTAATAAATTTTCAAACGAACGCGATTATCTTTCAAAGGAAAGCTTGTACTGAGAAAATTAAACCTGATCTTAGTTCTAACAGTGCTTTCACACGTGGCAAACAACTGCTTGTCTTGACAAAGAAACGCATGTGCGTTTCTTACTAAAGCTTTCGTGAAATTAATAAACTTTCAAAGAACGCGATTATCTTTCAAAGTAAAGCTTGTACTGAGAAAAGCAACACTGATCTCATTTCTAACAGTGCTTTCACAAGTAGCAAACAACTGCTTATCTTTACAAAGAAACGCATGTGCGTTTCTTACTAAAGCTTTCGTGAAATTAATAAACTTTCAAAAGAACGCGATTATCTTTCAAAGTAAAGCTTGTACTGAGAAAAGCAACACTGATCTCAGTTCTAACAGTGCTTTCACACGTAGCAAACAACTGATTGTATTTACAAAGAAACGCATGTGCGTTTCTAACTAAAGCTTTCGTGATATTCATAAACTTTCAAAAGGACGCGATTATCTTTCAAAATAAAGCATGTACTGAGAAAAGCAACTCTGATCTCAGTTCTAACAGTACTTTCATACGTAGCAAACAACTGCTTGTCTTGACAAAGAAATGCATGTGCGTTTCTTACTAAAGCTTTCGTGAAATTAATAAAGTTTCAAAAGAACGCGATTATCTTTCAAAGTAAGGCTTGTACTGAGAAAAGCAACACTGATCTCTGTTCTAACAGTGCTTACACACATAGCAAACAACTGCTTGTCTTTACAAAGAAATGCATGAGCGTTTCTTCCTAAAGCTTTCGTGAAATTAATAAACTTTCAAAAGAACGCGATTATCTTTCAAAGTAAAGCTTGTACTGTGGAAATTAAACCTGATCTCAGTTCTAACAGTGCTTTCACACGTAGCAAACACCTGCTTGTCTTGACAAAGAAACGCATGTGCGTTTCTTACTAAAGCTTTCGTGAAATTAATAAATTTTCAAACGAACGCGATTATCTTTCAAAGGAAAGCTTGTACTGA
The DNA here is from genome assembly GCF_950005125.1 of Chionomys nivalis. Lineage (NCBI taxonomy): Eukaryota > Metazoa > Chordata > Mammalia > Rodentia > Cricetidae > Chionomys > Chionomys nivalis. The sequence goes on along the minus strand of NC_080105.1, from coordinate 3,347,865 downwards.
GAAAATTAAACCTGATCTTAGTTCTAACAGTGCTTTCACACGTGGCAAACAACTGCTTGTCTTGACAAAGAAACGCATGTGCGTTTCTTACTAAAGCTTTCGTGAAATTAATAAACTTTCAAAGAACGCGATTATCTTTCTAAGTAAAGCTTGTACTGAGAAAAGCAACACTGATCTCATTTCTAACAGTGCTTTCACAAGTAGCAAACAACTGCTTATCTTTACAAAGAAACGCATGTGCGTTTCTTACTAAAGCTTTCGTGAAATTAATAAACTTTCAAAAGAACGCGATTATCTTTCAAAGTAAAGCTTGTACTGAGAAAAGCAACACTGATCTCAGTTCTAACAGTGCTTTCACACGTAGCAAACAACTGCTTGTCTTTACAAAGAAACTCATGAGCGTTTCTTACTAAAGCTTTCGTGAAATTAATAAACTTTCAAAAGAACACGATTATCTTTCAAAGTAAAGCTTGTACTGAGGAAATTAAACCTGATCTCAGTTGTAACAGTGCTTTCAAACGTAGCAAACAACTGCTTGTCTTTACAAAGAAACTCATGAGCGTTTCTTACTAAAGCTTTCGTGAAATTAATAAACTTTCAAAAGAACGCGATTATCTTTCAAAGTAAAGCTTGTACTGAGAAAAGCAACACTGATCTCAGTTCTAACACTGCTTTCACACGTAGCAAACAACTGCTTGTCTTGACAAAGAAACACATGTGCGTTTCTTACTAAAGCTTTCGTGAAATTAATAAACTTTCAAAAGAACGCGATTATCTTTCAAAGTAAAGCTTGTACTGAGAAAAGCAACACTGATCTCAGTTCTAACCGTGCTTTCACACGTAGCAAACAACTGCTTGTCTTGACAAAGAAACGCATGTGCGTTTCTTACTAAAGCTTTCGTGAAATTAATAAAGTTTCAAAAGAACGTGATTATCTTTCAAAGTAAAGCTTGTACTGAGAAAAGCAATACTGATCTTAGTTCTAACAGTGCTTTCACACGTAGCAAACAACTGCTTGTCTTTACAAAGAAACGCATGATCGTTTCTCACTAAAGCTTTCTTAAAATTAATAAACTTTCAAAAGAACGCGATTATCTTTCAAAGTAAAGCTTGTACTGAGAAAAGCAACACTGATCTCAGTTCTAACAGTGCTTTCACACGTAGCAAACAACTGCTTGTCTTGACAAAGAAACGCATGTGCGTTTCTTAGTAAAGCTTTCGTGAAATTAATAAACTTTCAAAAGAACACGATTATCTTTCAAAGTAAAGCTTGTACTGAGAAAAGCAACAATGATCTCAGTTCTAACAGTGCTTTCTCACGTGGCAAACCACTCTTTGTCTTTACAAAGAAACTCATGAGCGTTTCTTACTAAAGCTTTCGTGAAATTAATAGACTTTCAAAAGAACGCGATTATCTTTCAAATAAAGCTTGTACTGAGAAAAGCAACACTGATCTCAGTTCTAACAGTGCTTTCACACGTAGCAAACAACTGCTTGTCTTGACAAAGAAACGCATGTGCGTTTCTTACTAAAGCTTTCGTGAAATTAATAAATTTTCAAACGAACGCGATTATCTTTCAAAGGAAAGCTTGTACTGAGAAAATTAAACCTGATCTTAGTTCTAACAGTGCTTTCACACGTAGCAAACAACTGCTTGTCTTGACAAAGAAACGCATGTGCGTTTCTTACTAAAGCTTTCGTGAAATTAATAAACTTTCAAAAGAAAGCGATTATCTTTCAAAGTAAAGCTTGTACTGACAAAATTAAACCTGATCTCAGTTCTAACAGTGCTTTCACACGTAGCCAACAACTGCTTGTCTTTACAAAGAAACGCATGTGCTTTTCTTACTAAAGCTTTCGTCAAATTAATAAACTTTCAAAAGAACGCGATTATCTTTCAAAGTAAAGCTTGTACTGAGAAAAGCAACACTGATCTCATTTCTAACAGTGCTTTCACAAGTAGCAAACAACTGCTTATCTTTACAAAGAAACGCATGTGCGTTTCTTACTAAAGCTTTCGTGAAATTAATAAACTTTCAAAAGAAGGCGATTATCTTTCAAACTAAAGCTTGTACTGAGAAAAGCAACACTGATCTCATTTCTAACAGTGCTTTCACAAGTAGCAAACAACTGCTTATCTTTACAAAGAAACGCATGTGCGTTTCTTACTAAAGCTTTCGTGAAATTAATAAACTTTCAAAAGAAGGCGATTATCTTTCAAAGTAAAGCTTGTACTGAGAAAAGCAACACTGATCTCAGTTCTAACAGTGCTTTCACACATAGCAAACCACTGCTTGTCTTTACAAAGAAATGCATGAGCGTTTCTTACTAAAGCTTTCGTGAAATTAATAAACTTTCAAAAGAACGCGATTATCTTTCAAAGTAAAGCTTGTACTGAGGAAATTAAACCTGATCTCAGTTGTAACAGTGCTTTCAAACGTAGCAAACAACTGCTTGGCTTTACAAAGAAACGCATGTGCGTTTCTTACTAAAGCTTTCGTGAAATTAATAAACTTTCAAAAGAACGCGATTATCTTTCAAAGTAAAGCTTGTACTGAGGAAATTAAACCTGATCTCAGTTGTAACAGTGCTTTCAAACGTAGCAAACAACTGCTTGTCTTTACAAAGAAACTCATGAGCGTTTCTTACTAAAGCTTTCGTGAAATTAATAAACTTTCAAAAGAACGCGATTATCTTTCAAAGTAAAGCTTGTACTGAGAAAAGCAACACTGATCTCAGTTCTAACACTGCTTTCACACGTAGCAAACAACTGCTTGTCTTGACAAAGAAACACATGTGCGTTTCTTACTAAAGCTTTCGTGAAATTAATAAACTTTCAAAAGAACGCGATTATCTTTCAAAGTAAAGCTTGTACTGAGAAAAGCAACACTGATCTCAGTTCTAACACTGCTTTCACACGTAGCAAACAACTGCTTGTCTTGACAAAAAACGCATGTGCGTTTCTTACTAAAGCTTTCGTGAAATTAATAAAGTTTCAAAAGAACGTGATTATCTTTCAAAGTAAAGCTTGTACTGAGAAAAGCAATACTGATCTTAGTTCTAACAGTGCTTTCACATGTAGCAAACAACTGCTTGTCTTTACAAAGAAACGCATGATCGTTTCTCACTAAAGCTTTCTTAAAATTAATAAACTTTCAAAAGAACGCGATTATCTTTCAAAGTAAAGCTTGTACTGAGAAAAGCAACACTGATCTCAGTTCTAACAGTGCTTTCACACGTAGCAAACAACTGCTTGTCTTGACAAAGAAAAGCATGTGCGTTTCTTACTAAAGCTTTCGTGAAATTAATAAACTTTCAAAAGAACGCGATTATCTTTCAAAGTAAAGCTTGTACTGAGAAAAGCAACACTGATCTCATTTCTAACACTGCTTTCACACGTATCAAACAACTGCTTGTCTTTAAAAAGACACGCATGTGCGTTTCTGACTAAAGCTTTCATCAAATTAATAAAGTTTCAAAAGAAAGCGATTATCTTTCAAAGTAAAGCTTGTACTGAGAAAAGCAACACTGATCTCATTTCTAACACTGCTTTCACACGTATCAAACAACTGCTTGTCTTTAAAAAGAAACGCATGTGCGTTTCTGACTAAAGCTTTCGTGAAATTAATAAAGTTTCAAAAGAAAGCGATTATCTTTCAAAGTAAAGCTTGTACTGAGAAAAGCAATACTGATCTCATTTCTAACAGTGCTTTCACAAGTAGCAAAAAACTTCTTATCTTTACAAAGAAACGCATGTGCGTTTCTTACTAAAGCTCTCGTGAAATTAATAAACTTTCAAAAGAACACGATTATCTTTCAAAGTAAAGCTTGTACTGAGAAAAGCAACAATGATCTCAGTTCTAACAGTGCTTTCACACGTGGCAAACCACTCTTTGTCTTTACAAAGAAACTCATGAGCGTTTCTTACTAAAGCTTTCGTGAAATTAATAGACTTTCAAAAGAACGTGATTATCTTTCAAATAAAGCTTGTACTGAGAAAAGCAACACTGATCTCAGTTCTAACAGTGCTTTCACACGTAGCAAACAACTGCTTGTCTTGACAAAGAAACGCATGTGCGTTTCTTACTAAAGCTTTCGTGAAATTAATAAATTTTCAAACGAACGCGATTATCTTTCAAAGGAAAGCTTGTACTGAGAAAATTAAACCTGATCTTAGTTCTAACAGTGCTTTCACACGTAGCAAACAACTGCTTGTCTTGACAAAGAAACGCATGTGCGTTTCTTACTAAAGCTTTCGTGAAATTAATAAACTTTCAAAAAAAGCGATTATCTTTCAAAGTAAAGCTTGTACTGAGAAAATTAAACCTGATCTCAGTTCTAACAGTGCTTTCACACGTAGCCAACAACTGCTTGTCTTTACAAAGAAACGCATGTGCGTTTCTTACTAAAGCTTTCGTGAAATTAATAAACTTTCAAAAGAACGCGATTATCTTTCAAAGTAAAGCTTGTACTGAGAAAAGCAACACTGATCTCATTTCTAACAGTGCTTTCACAAGTAGCAAACAACTGCTTATCTTTACAAAGAAACGCATGTGCGTTTCTTACTAAAGCTTTCGTGAAATTAATAAACTTTCAAAAGAAGGCGATTATCTTTCAAAGTAAAGCTTGTACTGAGAAAAGCAACACTGATCTCATTTCTAACAGTGCTTTCACAAGTAGCAAACAACTGCTTATCTTTACAAAGAAACGCATGTGCGTTTCTTACTAAAGCTTTCGTGAAATTAATAAACTTTCAAAAGAAGGCGATTATCTTTCAAAGTAAAGCTTGTACTGAGAAAAGCAACACTGATCTCAGTTCTAACAGTGCTTTCACACATAGCAAACCACTGCTTGTCTTTACAAAGAAATGCATGAGCGTTTCTTACTAAAGCTTTCGTGAAATTAATAAACTTTCAAAAGAACGCGATTATCTTTCAAAGTAAAGCTTGTACTGCGGAAATTAAACCTGATCTCAGTTGTAACAGTGCTTTCAAACGTAGCAAACAACTGCTTGTCTTTACAAAGAAACGCATGTGCGTTTCTTACTAAAGCTTTCGTGAAATTAATAAACTTTCAAAAGAACGCGATTATCTTTCAAAGTAAAGCTTGTACTGAGGAAATTAAACCTGATCTCAGTTGTAACAGTGCTTTCAAACGTAGCAAACAACTGCTTGTCTTTACAAAGAAACTCATGAGCGTTTCTTACTAAAGCTTTCGTGAAATTAATAAACTTCCAAAAGAACGCGATTATCTTTCAAAGTAAAGCTTGTACTGAGAAAAGCAACACTGATCTCAGTTCTAACACTGCTTTCACACGTAGCAAACAACTGCTTGTCTTGACAAAGAAACACATGTGCGTTTCTTACTAAAGCTTTCGTGAAATTAATAAACTTTCAAAAGAACGCGATTATCTTTCAAAGTAAAGCTTGTACTGAGAAAAGCAACACTGATCTCAGTTCTAACACTGCTTTCACACGTAGCAAACAACTGCTTGTCTTGACAAAGAAAAGCATGTGCGTTTCTTACTAAAGCTTTCGTGAAATTAATAAACTTTCAAAAGAACGCGATTATCTTTCAAAGTAAAGCTTGTACTGAGAAAAGCAACACTGATCTCATTTCTAACACTGCTTTCACACGTATCAAACAACTGCTTGTCTTTAAAAAGACACGCATGTGCGTTTCTGACTAAAGCTTTCGTGAAATTAATAAAGTTTCAAAAGAAAGCGATTATCTTTCAAAGTAAAGCTTGTACTGAGAAAAGCAATACTGATCTCATTTCTAATAGTGCTTTCACAAGTAGCAAACAACTTCTTATCTTTACAAAGAAACGCATGTGCGTTTCTTACTAAAGCTTTCGTGAAATTAATAAACTTTCAAAAGAACGCGATTATCTTTCAAATAAAGCTTGTACTGAGAAAAGCAACACTGATCTCAGTTCTAACAGTGCTTTCACACGTAGCAAACAACTGCTTGTCTTGACAAAGAAACGCATGTGCGTTTCTTACTAAAGCTTTCGTGAAATTAATAAATTTTCAAACGAACGCGATTATCTTTCAAAGGAAAGCTTGTACTGAGAAAATTAAACCTGATCTTAGTTCTAACAGTGCTTTCACACGTGGCAAACAACTGCTTGTCTTTACAAAGAAACGCATGTGCGTTTCTTACTAAAGCTTTCGTGAAATTAATAAACTTTCAAAAGAACGCGATTATCTTTCAAAGTAAAGCTTGTACTGAGAAAATTAAACCTGATCTCAGTTCTAACAGTGCTTTCACACGTAGCAAACAACTGCTTGTCTTCACAAAGAAACGCATGTGCGTTTCTTACTAAAGCTTTCATGAAATTAATAAACTTTCAAAAGAACGCGATTATCTTTCAAAGTAAAGCTTGTACTGAGAAAAGCAACACTGATCTCATTTCTAACAGTGCTTTCACAAGTAGCAAACAACTGCTTATCTTTACAAAGAAACGCATGTGCGTTTCTTACTAAAGCTTTCGTGAAATTAATAAACTTTCAAAAGAACGCGATTATCTTTCAAAGTAAAGCTTGTACTGAGAAAAGCAACACTGATCTCATTTCTAACAGTGCTTTCACAAGTAGCAAACAACTGCATATCTTTACAAAGAAACGCATGTGCGTTTCTTACTAAAGCTTTCGTGAAATTAATAAACTTTCCAAAGAACGCGATTATCTTTCTAAGTAAAGCTTGTACTGAGAAAAGCAAGACTGATCTCAGTTCTAACAGTGCTTTCACACGTAGCAAACAACTGATTGTATTTACAAAGAAACGCATGTGCATTTCTAACTAAAGCTTTCGTGATATTCATAAACTTTCAAAAGGACGCGATTATCTTTCAAAATAAAGCACGTACTGAGAAAAGCAACTCTGATCTCAGTTCTAACAGTACTTTCATACGTAGCAAACAACTGCTTGTCTTGACAAAGAAATGCATGTGCGTTTCTTACTAAAGCTTTCGAGAAATTAATAAACTTTCAAAAGAACGCGATTATCTTTCAAAGTAAAGCTTGTACTGAGAAAAGCAACACTGATCTCAGTTCTAACAGTGCTTTCACACGTAGCAAACATCTGCTTGTCTTTACAAAGAAACGCATGAGCGTTTCTTACTAAAGCTTTCGTGAAATTAATAAAGTTTCAAAAGAACGCGATTATCTTTCAAAGTAAGGCTTGTACTGAGAAAAGCAACACTGATCTCTGTTCTAACAGTGCTTTCACACGTAGCAAACAACTGCTTGTCTTTACAAAGAAATGCATGAGCGTTTCTTACTAAAGCTTTCGTGAAATTAATAAACTTTCAAAAGAACGCGATTATCTTTCAAAGTAAAGCTTGTACTGAGAAAAGCAACACTGATCTCAGTTCTAACCGTGCTTTCACACGTAGCAAACAACTGCTTGTCTTGACAAAGAAACGCATGTGCGTTTCTTACTAAAGCTTTCGTGAAATTAATAAACTTTCAAAAGAACGCGATTATCTTTCAAAGTAAAGCTTGTACTGAGAAAAGCAACACTGATCTCAGTTCTAACACTGCCTTCACACGTAGCAAACAACTGGTTGTCTTGACAAAGAAACGCATGTGCGTTTCTTACTAAAGCTTTCGTGAAATTAATAAACTTTCAAAAGAACGCGATTATCTTTCAAAGTAAAGCTTGTACTGAGAAAATTAAACCTGATCTCAGTTCTAACAATGCTTTCACACGTAGCAAACAACTGCTTGTCTTGACAAAGAAACGCATGTGCGTTTCTTACTAAATCTTTCGTGAAATTAATAAACATTCAAAAGAACGCGATTATCTTTCAAAGTAAAGCTTGTACTGAGAAAAGCAACACTGATCTCATTTCTAACAGTGCTTTCACAAGTAGCAAACAACTGCTTATCTTTACAAAGAAACGCATGTGCGTTTCTTACTAAAGCTTTCGTGAAATTAATAAACTTTCAAAAGAACGCGATTATCTTTCAAAGTAAAGCTTGTACTGAGAAAAGCAACACTGATCTCAGTTCTAACAGTGCTTTCACACGTAGCAAGCAACTGATTGTATTTACAAAGAAACGCATGTGCGTTTCTAACTAAAGCTTTCGTGATATTCATAAACTTTCAAAAGGACGCGATTATCTTTCAAAATAAAGCATGTACTGAGAAAAGCAACACTGATCTCAGTTCTAACAGTGCTTTCACACGTAGCAAACAACTGCTTGTCTTTAAAAAGAAACGCATGTGCGTTTCTTACTAAAGCTTTCGTGAAATTAATAAACTTTCAAAAGAACGCGATTATCTTTCAAAGTAAAGCTTGTACTGAGAAAAGCAACACTGATCTCAGTTCTAACACTGCCTTCACACGTAGCAAACAACTGCTTGTCTTGACAAAGAAACGCATGTGCGTTTCTTACTAAAGCTTTCGTGAAATTAATAAACTTTCAAAAGAACGCGATTATCTTTCAAAGTAAAGCTTGTACTGAGAAAATTAAACCTGATCTCAGTTCTAACAGTGCTTTCACACGTAGCAAACAACTGCTTGTCTTGACAAAGAAACGCATGTGCGTTTCTTACTAAATCTTTCGTGAAATTAATAAACATTCAAAAGAACGCGATTATCTTTCAAAGTAAAGCTTGTACTAAGAAAAGCAACACTGATCTCAGTTCTAACAGTGCTTTCACACGTAGCAAACAACTGCTTGTCTTGACAAAGAAACGCATGTGCGTTTCTTACTAAAGATTTCGTGAAATTAATAAACTTTCAAAAGAACGCGATTATCTTTCAAAGTAAAGCTTGTACTGAGAAAATGAAACCTGATCTCAGTTCTAACAGTGCTTTCACACGTAGCAAACAACTGCTTGTCTTTAAAAAGAAACGCATGTGCGTTTCTTACTAAAGCTTTCGTAAAATTAATAAAGTTTCAAAAGAACGCGATTATCTTTCAAAGTAAAGCTTGTACTGAGAAAACCAACACTGATCTCAGTTCTAACAGTGCTTTCACACGTAGCAAATAACTGCTTGTCTTTAAAAAGAAACGCATGTGCGTTTCTTACTAAAGCTTTCGTGAAATTAATAAAGTTTCAGAAGAATGCGATTATCTTTCAAAGTAAAGCTTGTACTGAGAAAAGCAACAATGATCTCAGTTCTAACAGTGCTTTCACACGTAGCAAACAACTGCTTGTCTTTACAAAGAAACGCATGTGCGTTTCTTACTAAAGCTTTCGTGAAATTCATAAAGTTTCAAAAGGAAGCGATTATCTTTCAAAGTAAAGCTTGTACTGAGAAAATTAAACCTGATCTCAGTTCTAACAGTGCTTTCACACGTAGCAAACAACTGCTTGTCTTTAAAAAGAAACGCATGTGCGTTTCTTACTAAAGCTTTCATGAAATTAATAAACTTTCAGAAGAACGCGATTACCTTTCAAAGTAAAGCTTGTACTGAGAAAAGCAACAATGATCTCAGTTCTAACAGTGCTTTCACACGTAGCAAACAACTGCTTGTCTTTACAAAGAAACACATGTGCGTTTCTTACTAAAGCTTTCGTGAAATTAATAAAGTTTCAAAAGAACGCGATTATCTTTCAAAGTAAAGCTTGTACTGAGAAAAGCAACACTGATCTCAGTTCTAACACTGCTTTCACACGTAGCAAACAACTGCTTGTCTTGACAAAGAAACGCATGTGCGTTTCTTACTAAAGCTTTCGTGAAATTAATAAAGTTTCAAAAGAACGCGATTATCTTTCAAAGTAAAGCTTGTACTGAGAAAAGCAACACTGATCTCAGTTCTAACAGTGCTTTCACACATAGCAAACCACTGCTTGTCTTTACAAAGAAATGCATGAGCGTTTCTTACTAAAGCTTTCGTGAAATTAATAAACTTTCAAAAGAACGCGATTATCTTTCAAAGTAAAGCTTGTACTGCGGAAATTAAACCTGATCTCAGTTGTAACAGTGCTTTCAAACGTAGCAAACAACTGCTTGTCTTTACAAAGAAACGCATGTGCGTTTCTTACTAAAGCTTTCGTGAAATTAATAAACTTTCAAAAGAACGCGATTATCTTTCAAAGTAAAGCTTGTACTGAGGAAATTAAACCTGATCTCAGTTGTAACAGTGCTTTCAAACGTAGCAAACAACTGCTTGTCTTTACAAAGAAACTCATGAGCGTTTCTTACTAAAGCTTTCGTGAAATTAATAAACTTCCAAAAGAACGCGATTATCTTTCAAAGTAAAGCTTGTACTGAGAAAAGCAACACTGATCTCATTTCTAACACTGCTTTCACACGTATCAAACAACTGCTTGTCTTTAAAAAGACACGCATGTGCGTTTCTGACTAAAGCTTTCGTGAAATTAATAAAGTTTCAAAAGAAAGCGATTATCTTTCAAAGTAAAGCTTGTACTGAGAAAAGCAATACTGATCTCATTTCTAATAGTGCTTTCACAAGTAGCAAACAACTTCTTATCTTTACAAAGAAACGCATGTGCGTTTCTTACTAAAGCTTTCGTGAAATTAATAAACTTTCAAAAGAACGCGATTATCTTTCAAATAAAGCTTGTACTGAGAAAAGCAACACTGATCTCAGTTCTAACCGTGCTTTCACACGTAGCAAACAACTGCTTGTCTTGACAAAGAAACGCATGTGCGTTTCTTACTAAAGCTTTCGTGAAATTAATAAACTTTCAAAAGAACGCGATTATCTTTCAAAGTAAAGCTTGTACTGAGAAAATGAAACCTGATCTCAGTTCTAACAGTGCTTTCACACGTAGCAAACAACTGCTTGTCTTTAAAAAGAAACGCATGTGCGTTTCTTACTAAAGCTTTCGTAAAATTAATAAAGTTTCAAAAGAACGCGATTATCTTTCAAAGTAAAGCTTGTACTGAGAAAACCAACACTGATCTCAGTTCTAACAGTGCTTTCACACGTAGCAAATAACTGCTTGTCTTTAAAAAGAAACGCATGTGCGTTTCTTACTAAAGCTTTCGTGAAATTAATAAAGTTTCAGAAGAATGCGATTATCTTTCAAAGTAAAGCTTGTACTGAGAAAAGCAACAATGATCTCAGTTCTAACAGTGCTTTCACACGTAGCAAACAACTGCTTGTCTTTACAAAGAAACGCATGTGCGTTTCTTACTAAAGCTTTCGTGAAATTCATAAAGTTTCAAAAGGAAGCGATTATCTTTCAAAGTAAAGCTTGTACTGAGAAAATTAAACCTGATCTCAGTTCTAACAGTGCTTTCACACGTAGCAAACAACTGCTTGTCTTTAAAAAGAAACGCATGTGCGTTTCTTACTAAAGCTTTCATGAAATTAATAAACTTTCAGAAGAACGCGATTACCTTTCAAAGTAAAGCTTGTACTGAGAAAAGCAACAATGATCTCAGTTCTAACAGTGCTTTCACACGTAGCAAACAACTGCTTGTCTTTACAAAGAAACACATGTGCGTTTCTTACTAAAGCTTTCGTGAAATTAATAAAGTTTCAAAAGAACGCGATTATCTTTCAAAGTAAAGCTTGTACTGAGAAAAGCAACACTGATCTCAGTTCTAACACTGCTTTCACACGTAGCAAACAACTACTTGTCTTGACAAAGAAACGCATGTGCGTTTCTTACTAAAGCTTTCGTGAAATTAATAAAGTTTCAAAAGAACGCGATTATCTTTCAAAGTAAAGCTTGTACTGAGAAAAGCAACACTGATCTCAGTTCTAACAGTGCTTTCACACATAGCAAACCACTGCTTGTCTTTACAAAGAAATGCATGAGCGTTTCTTACTAAAGCTTTCGTGAAATTAATAAACTTTCAAAAGAACGCGATTATCTTTCAAAGTAAAGCTTGTACTGCGGAAATTAAACCTGATCTCAGTTGTAACAGTGCTTTCAAACGTAGCAAACAACTGCTTGTCTTTACAAAGAAACGCATGTGCGTTTCTTACTAAAGCTTTCGTGAAATTAATAAACTTTCAAAAGAACGCGATTATCTTTCAAAGTAAAGCTTGTACTGAGGAAATTAAACCTGATCTCAGTTGTAACAGTGCTTTCAAACGTAGCAAACAACTGCTTGTCTTTACAAAGAAACTCATGAGCGTTTCTTACTAAAGCTTTCGTGAAATTAATAAACTTCCAAAAGAACGCGATTATCTTTCAAAGTAAAGCTTGTACTGAGAAAAGCAACACTGATCTCAGTTCTAACACTGCTTTCACACGTAGCAAACAACTGCTTGTCTTGACAAAGAAACACATGTGCGTTTCTTACTAAAGCTTTCGTGAAATTAATAAACTTTCAAAAGAACGCGATTATCTTTCAAAGTAAAGCTTGTACTGAGAAAAGCAACACTGATCTCAGTTCTAACACTGCTTTCACACGTAGCAAACAACTGCTTGTCTTGACAAAGAAAAGCATGTGCGTTTCTTACTAAAGCTTTCGTGAAATTAATAAAGTTTCAAAAGAACGCGATTATCTTTCAAAGTAAAGCTTGTACTGAGAAAAGCAACACTGATCTCATTTCTAACACTGCTTTCACACGTATCAAACAACTGCTTGTCTTTAAAAAGACACGCATGTGCGTTTCTGACTAAAGCTTTCGTGAAATTAATAAAGTTTCAAAAGAAAGCGATTATCTTTCAAAGTAAAGCTTGTACTGAGAAAAGCAATACTGATCTCATTTCTAATAGTGCTTTCACAAGTAGCAAACAACTTCTTATCTTTACAAAGAAACGCATGTGCGTTTCTTACTAAAGCTTTCGTGAAATTAATAAACTTTCAAAAGAACGCGATTATCTTTCAAATAAAGCTTGTACTGAGAAAAGCAACACTGATCTCAGTTCTAACAGTGCTTTCACACGTAGCAAACAACTGCTTGTCTTGACAAAGAAACGCATGTGCGTTTCTTACTAAAGCTTTCGTGAAATTAATAAATTTTCAAACGAACGCGATTATCTTTCAAAGGAAAGCTTGTACTGAGAAAATTAAACCTGATCTTAGTTCTAACAGTGCTTTCACACGTGGCAAACAACTGCTTGTCTTTACAAAGAAACGCATGTGCGTTTCTTACTAAAGCTTTCGTGAAATTAATAAACTTTCAAAAGAACGCGATTATCTTTCAAAGTAAAGCTTGTACTGAGAAAATTAAACCTGATCTCAGTTCTAACAGTGCTTTCACACGTAGCAAACAACTGCTTGTCTTCACAAAGAAACGCATGTGCGTTTCTTACTAAAGCTTTCGTGAAATTAATAAACTTTCAAAAGAACGCGATTATCTTTCAAAGTAAAGCTTGTACTGAGAAAAGCAACACTGATCTCATTTCTAACAGTGCTTTCACAAGTAGCAAACAACTGCTTATCTTTACAAAGAAACGCATGTGCGTTTCTTACTAAAGCTTTCGTGAAATTAATAAACTTTCAAAAGAACGCGATTATCTTTCAAAGTAAAGCTTGTACTGAGAAAAGCAACACTGATCTCATTTCTAACAGTGCTTTCACAAGTAGCAAACAACTGCATATCTTTACAAAGAAACGCATGTGCGTTTCTTACTAAAGCTTTCGTGAAATTAATAAACTTTCAAAAGAACGCGATTATCTTTCTAAGTAAAGCTTGTACTGAGAAAAGCAACACTGATCTCAGTTCTAACAGTGCTTTCACACGTAGCAAACAACTGATTGTATTTACAAAGAAACGCATGTGCGTTTCTAACTAAAGCTTTCGTGATATTCATAAACTTTCAAAAGGACGCGATTATCTTTCAAAATAAAGCACGTACTGAGAAAAGCAACTCTGATCTCAGTTCTAACAGTACTTTCATACGTAGCAAACAACTGCTTGTCTTGACAAAGAAATGCATGTGCGTTTCTTACTAAAGCTTTCGAGAAATTAATAAACTTTCAAAAGAACGCGATTATCTTTCAAAGTAAAGCTTGTACTGAGAAAAGCAACACTGATCTCAGTTCTAACAGTGCTTTCACACGTAGCAAACATCTGCTTGTCTTTACAAAGAAACGCATGAGCGTTTCTTACTAAAGCTTTCGTGAAATTAATAAAGTTTCAAAAGAACGCGATTATCTTTCAAAGTAAGGCTTGTACTGAGAAAAGCAACACTGATCTCTGTTCTAACAGTGCTTTAACACGTAGCAAACAACTGCTTGTCTTTACAAAGAAATGCATGAGCGTTTCTTACTAAAGCTTTCGTGAAATTAATAAACTTTCAAAAGAACGCGATTATCTTTCAAAGTAAAGCTTGTACTGAGAAAAGCAACACTGATCTCAGTTCTAACACTGCCTTCACACGTAGCAAACAACTGGTTGTCTTGACAAAGAAACGCATGTGCGTTTCTTACTAAAGCTTTCGTGAAATTAATAAACTTTCAAAAGAACGCGATTATCTTTCAAAGTAAAGCTTGTACTGAGAAAATTAAACCTGATCTCAGTTCTAACAATGCTTTCACACGTAGCAAACAACTGCTTGTCTTGACAAAGAAACGCATGTGCGTTTCTTACTAAATCTTTTGTGAAATTAATAAACATTCAAAAGAACGCGATTATCTTTCAAAGTAAAGCTTGTACTGAGAAAAGCAACACTGATCTCATTTCTAACAGTGCTTTCACAAGTAGCAAACAACTGCTTATCTTTACAAAGAAACGCATGTGCGTTTCTTACTAAAGCTTTCGTGAAATTAATAAACTTTCAAAAGAACGCGATTATCTTTCAAAGTAAAGCTTGTACTGAGAAAAGCAACACTGATCTCAGTTCTAACAGTGCTTTCACACGTAGCAAGCAACTGATTGTATTTACAAAGAAACGCATGTGCGTTTCTAACTAAAGCTTTCGTGATATTCATAAACTTTCAAAAGGACGCGATTATCTTTCAAAATAAAGCATGTACTGAGAAAAGCAACACTGATCTCAGTTCTAACAGTGCTTTCACACGTAGCAAACAACTGCTTGTCTTTAAAAAGAAACGCATGTGCGTTTCTTACTAAAGCTTTCTTGAAATTAATAAACTTTCAAAAGAAGGCGATTATCTTTCAAAGTAAAGCTTGTACTGAGAAAAGCAACACTGATCTCAGTTCTAACAGTGCTTTCACACGTAGCAAACATCTGCTTGTCTTTACAAAGAAACGCATGAGCGTTTCTTACTAAAGCTTTCGTGAAATTAATAAAGTTTCAAAAGAACGCGATTATCTTTCAAAGTAAGGCTTGTACTGAGAAAAGCAACACTGATCTCTGTTCTAACAGTGCTTTCACACGTAGCAAACAACTGCTTGTCTTTACAAAGAAATGCATGAGCGTTTCTTACTAAAGCTTTCGTGAAATTAATAAACTTTCAAAAGAACGCGATTATCTTTCAAAGTAAAGCTTGTACTGAGAAAAGCAACACTGATCTCAGTTCTAACCGTGCTTTCACACGTAGCAAACAACTGCTTGTCTTGACAAAGAAACGCATGTGCGTTTCTTACTAAAGCTTTCGTGAAATTAATAAACTTTCAAAAGAACGCGATTATCTTTCAAAGTAAAGCTTGTACTGAGAAAAGCAACACTGATCTCAGTTCTAACACTGCCTTCACACGTAGCAAACAACTGCTTGTCTTGACAAAGAAACGCATGTGCGTTTCTTACTAAAGCTTTCGTGAAATTAATAAACTTTCAAAAGAACGCGATTATCTTTCAAAGTAAAGCTTGTACTGAGAAAATTAAACCTGATCTCAGTTCTAACAGTGCTTTCACACGTAGCAAACAACTGCTTGTCTTGACAAAGAAACGCATGTGCGTTTCTTACTAAATCTTTCGTGAAATTAATAAACATTCAAAAGAACGCGATTATCTTTCAAAGTAAAGCTTGTACTAAGAAAAGCAACACTGATCTCAGTTCTAACAGTGCTTTCACACGTAGCAAACAACTGCTTGTCTTGACAAAGAAACGCATGTGCGTTTCTTACTAAAGATTTCGTGAAATTAATAAACTTTCAAAAGAACGCGATTATCTTTCAAAGTAAAGCTTGTACTGAGAAAATGAAACCTGATCTCAGTTCTAACAGTGCTTTCACACGTAGCAAACAACTGCTTGTCTTTAAAAAGAAACGCATGTGCGTTTCTTACTAAAGCTTTCGTAAAATTAATAAAGTTTCAAAAGAACGCGATTATCTTTCAAAGTAAAGCTTGTACTGAGAAAACCAACACTGATCTCAGTTCTAACAGTGCTTTCACACGTAGCAAATAACTGCTTGTCTTTAAAAAGAAACGCATGTGCGTTTCTTACTAAAGCTTTCGTGAAATTAATAAAGTTTCAGAAGAATGCGATTATCTTTCAAAGTAAAGCTTGTACTGAGAAAAGCAACAATGATCTCAGTTCTAACAGTGCTTTCACACGTAGCAAACAACTGCTTGTCTTTACAAAGAAACGCATGTGCGTTTCTTACTAAAGCTTTCGTGAAATTCATAAAGTTTCAAAAGGAAGCGATTATCTTTCAAAGTAAAGCTTGTACTGAGAAAATTAAACCTGATCTCAGTTCTAACAGTGCTTTCACACGTAGCAAACAACTGCTTGTCTTTAAAAAGAAACGCATGTGCGTTTCTTACTAAAGCTTTCATGAAATTAATAAACTTTCAGAAGAACGCGATTACCTTTCAAAGTAAAGCTTGTACTGAGAAAAGCAACAATGATCTCAGTTCTAACAGTGCTTTCACACGTAGCAAACAACTGCTTGTCTTTACAAAGAAACACATGTGCGTTTCTTACTAAAGCTTTCGTGAAATTAATAAAGTTTCAAAAGAACGCGATTATCTTTCAAAGTAAAGCTTGTACTGAGAAAAGCAACACTGATCTCAGTTCTAACACTGCTTTCACACGTAGCAAACAACTGCTTGTCTTGACAAAGAAACGCATGTGCGTTTCTTACTAAAGCTTTCGTGAAATTAATAAAGTTTCAAAAGAACGCGATTATCTTTCAAAGTAAAGCTTGTACTGAGAAAAGCAACACTGATCTCATTTCTAACAGTGCTTTCACAAGTAGCAAACAACTGCTTATCTTTACAAAGAAACGCATGTGCGTTTCTTACTAAAGCTTTCGTGAAATTAATAAACTTTCAAAAGAACGCGATTATCTTTCAAAGTAAAGCTTGTACTGAGAAAAGCAACACTGATCTCAGTTCTAACAGTGCTTTAACAAATAGCAAACCACTGCTTGTCTTTACAAAGAAATGCATGAGCGTTTCTTACTAAAGCTTCCGTGAAATTAATAAACTTTCAAAAGAACGCGATTATCTTTCAAAGTAAAGCTTGTACTGAGGAAATTAAACCTGATCTCAGTTGTAACAGTGCTTTCAAATGTAGCAAACAACTGCTTGTCTTTACAAAGAAACTCATGTGCGTTTCTTACTAAAGCTTTCGTGAAATTAATAAACTTTCAAAAGAACGCGATTATCTTTCAAAGTAAAGCTTGTACTGAGAAAAGCAACACTGATCTCTGTTCTAACAGTGCTTTCACACGTAGCAAACAACTGCTTGTCTTTAAAAAGAAACGCATGTGCATTTCTTACTAAAGCTTTCATGAAATTAATAAACTTTCAAAAGAACACGATTATCTTTCAAAGTAAAGCTTGTACTGAGAAAAGCAACACTGATCTCAGTTCTAACAGTGCTTTTACACGTAGCAAACAACTGCTTGTCTTTACAAAGAAACGCATGAGCGTTTCTTATTAAAGCTTTCGTGAAATTAATAAACTTTCAAAAGAACGCGATTATCTTTCAAAGTAAAGCTTGTACTGAGAAAATTAAACCTGATCTCAGTTCTAACAGTGCTTTCACACGTAGCAAACAACTGCTTGTCTTGACAAAGAAACGCATGTGCGTTTCTTACTAAATCTTTCGTGAAATTAATAAACATTCAAAAGAACGCGATTATCTTTCAAAGTAAAGCTTGTACTGAGAAAAGCAACACTGAACTCAGTTCTAACAGTGCTTTCACACGTAGCAAACAACTGCTTGTCTTGACAAAGAAACGCACGTGCGTTTCTTAATAAAGCTTTCGTGAAATTCATAAAGTTTCAAAAGGACGCGATTATCTTTCAAAGTAAAGCTTGTACTGAGAAAATTAAACCTGATCTCAGTTCTAACAGTGCTTTCACACGTAGCAAACAACTGCTTGTCTTGACAAAGAAACGCATGTGCGTTTCTTACTAAATCTTTCGTGAAATTAATAAAGATTCAAAAGAACGCGATTATCTTTCAAAGTAAAGCTTGTACTGAGCAAAGCAACACTGATCTCAGTTCTAACAGTGCTTTCACACGTAGCAAACAACTGCTTGTCTTGACAAAGAAACGCATGTGCGTTTCTTACTAAAGCTTTCGTGAAATTAATAAACTTTCAAAAGAACGCGATTATCTTTCAAAGTAAAGCTTGTACTGAGAAAATGAAACCTGATCTCAGTTCTAACAGTGCTTTCACACGTAGCAAACAACTGCTTGTCTTTAAAAAGAAACGCATGTGCGTTTCTTACTAAAGCTTTCGTGAAATTAATAAAGTTTCAAAAGAACGCGATTATCTTTCAAAGTAAAGCTTGTACTGAGAAAAGCAACACTGATCTCAGTTCTAACAGTGCTTTCACACGTAGCAAACATCTTGTCCTTATAAAGAAACGCATGTGCGTTTCTTACTAAAGCTTTCGTGAAATTAATGAAGTTTCAGAAGAACGCGATTATCTTTCAAAGTAAAGCTTGTACTGAGAAAAGCAACAATGATCTCAGTTCTAACAGTGCTTTCACACGTAGCAAACAACTGCTGGTCTTTACAAAGAAACGCATGTGCGTTTCTTACTAAAGCTTTCGTGAAATTCATAAAGTTTCAAAAGGACGCGATTATCTTTCAAAGTAAAGCTTGTACTGAGAAAATTAAACCTGATCTCAGTTCTAACAGTGCTTTCACACGTAGCAAACAACTGCTTGTCTTTACAAAGAAACGCATGTGCGTTTCTTACTAAAGCTTTCGTGAAATTAATAAACTTTCAAAAGAACGCGATTATCTTTCAAAGTTAAGCTTGTACTGAGAAAAGCAACACTGATCTCATTTCTAACAGTGCTTTCACAAGTAGCAAACAACTGCTTATCTTGACAAAGGAACGCATGTGCGTTTCTTACTAAAGCTTTCGTGAAATTAATAAACTTTCAAAAGAACGCGATTATCTTTCAAAGTAAAGCTTGTACTGAGAAAAGCAACACTGATCTCAGTTCTAACAGTGCTTTCACACGTAGCAAACAACTGCTTGTCTTTACAAAGAAACGAATGAGCGTTTCTTACTAAAGCTTTCGTGAAATTAATAAACTTTCAAAAGAACGCGATTATCTTTCAAAGTAAAGCTTGTACTGAGAAAATTAAACCTGATCTCAGTTCTAACAGTGCTTTCACACGTAGCAAACAACTGCTTGTCTTGACAAAGAAACGCATGTGCGTTTCTTACTAAATCTTTCGTGAAATTCATAAACATTCAAAAGAACGCGATTATCTTTCAAAGTAAAGCTTGTACTGAGAAAAGCAACACTGAACTCAGTTCTAACAGTGCCATCACACGTAGCAAACAACTGCTTGTCTTGACAAAGAAACGCATGTGCGTTTCTTACTAAAGCTTTCGTGAAATTAATAAACTTTCAAAAGAACGCGATTATCTTTCAAAGTAAAGCTTGTACTGAGAAAAGCAACACTGATCTCAGTTCTAACAGTGCTTTCACACGTAGCAAACAACTGCTTGTCCTTACAAAGAAACGCACGTGCGTTTCTTACTAAAGCTTTCGTGAAATTCATAAAGTTTCAAAAGGACGCGATTATCTTTCAAAGTAAAGCTTGTACTGAGAAAATTAAACCTGATCTCAGTTCTAACAGTGCTTTCACACGTAGCAAACAACTGCTTGTCTTTACAAAGAAACGCATGAGCGTTTCTTACTAAAGCTTTCGTGAAATTAATAAACTTTCAAAAGAACGCGATTATCTTTCAAAGTAAACTTGTACTGAGAAAATTAAACCTGATCTCAGTTCTAACAGTGCTTTCACACGTAGCAAACAACTGCTTGTCTTTAAAAAGAAACGAATGTGCGTTTCTTACTAAAGCTTTCGTAAAATTAATAAAGTTTCAAAAGAACGCGATTATCTTTCAAAGTAAAGCTTGTACTGAGAAAACCAACACTGATCTCAGTTCTAACAGTGCTTTCACACGTAGCAAACAACTGCTTGTCTTTAAAAATAAACGCATGTGCGTTTCTTACTAAAGCTTTCGTGAAATTAATAAAGTTTCAGAAGCACGCGATTATCTTTCAAAGTAAAGCTTGTACTGAGAAAAGCAACAATGATCTCAATTCTAACAGTGCTTTCACACGTAGCAAACAACTGCTTGTCTTTACAAAGAAACGCATGTGCGTTTCTTACTAAAGCTTTCGTGAAATTCATAAAGTTTCAAATGGACGCGATTATCTTTCAAAGTAAAGCTTGTACTGAGAAAATTAAACCTCATCTCAGTTCTAACAGTGCTTTCACACGTAGCAAACAACTGCTTGTCTTTACAAAGAAACGCATGTGCGTTTCTTACTAAAGCTTTCGTGAAATTAATAAACTTTCAAAAGAAGGCGATTATCTTTCAAAGTAAAGCTTGTACTGAGAAAAGCAACACTGATCTCATTTCTAACAGTGCTTTCACAAGTAGCAAACAACTGCTTATCTTGACAAAGAAACGCATGTGCGTTTCTTACTAAAGCTTTCGTGAAATTAATAAACTTTCAAAAGAACGCGATTATCTTTCAAAGTTAAGCTTGTACTGAGAAAAGCAACACTGATCTCAGTTCTAACAGTGCTTTCACACGTAGGAAACAACTGCTTGTCTTTACAAAGAAACGAATGAGCGTTTCTTACTAAAGCTTTCGTGAAATTAATAAACTTTCAAAAGAACGCGATTATCTTTCAAAGTAAAGCTTGTACTGAGAAAATTAAACTTGATCTCAGTTCTAACAGTGCTTTCACACGTAGCAAACAACTGCTTGTCTTGACAAAGAAACGCATGTGCGTTTCTTACTAAATCTTTCGTGAAATTAATAAACATTCAAAAGAACGCGATTATCTTTCAAAGTAAAGCTTGTACTGAGAAAAGCAACACTGAACTCAGTTCTAACAGTGCTTTCACACGTAGCAAACAACTGCTTGTCTTGACAAAGAAAAGCATGTGCGTTTCTTACTAAAGCTTTCGTGAAATTAATAAACTTTCAAAAGAACGCGATTATCTTTCAAAGTAAAGCTTGTACTGAGAAAAGCAACACTGATCTCAGTTCTAACAGTGCTTTCACACGTAGCAAACAACAGCTTGTCTTTACAAAGATACTCATGAGCGTTTCTTACTAAAGCTTTCGTGAAATTAATAAACTTTCAAAGAACGCGATTATCTTTCAAAGTAAAGCTTGTACTGAGAAAAGCAACACTGATCTCAGTTCTAACAGTGCTTTCACACGTAGCAAACATCTGCTTGTCTTTACAAAGAAACGCATGTGCGTTTCTTACTAAAGCTTTCGTGAAATCATAAACTTTCAAAAGAACGCGATTATCATTCAAAGTAAAGCTTGTACTGAGAAAAGCAACACTGATCTCAGTTCTAACAGTGCTTTCACACGTAGCAAACAACTGCTTGTCTTGACAAAGAAACGCATGAGGGTTTCTTACTAAAGCTTTCGTGAAATTAATAAAGTTTCAGAAGAACGCGATTATCTTTCAAAGTAAAGCTTGTACTGAGAAAATTAAACCTGATCTCAGTTCTAACAGTGCTTTCAAACGTAGCAAACAACTGCTTGTCTTTAAAAAGAAACGCATGTGCGTTTCTTACTAAAGCTTTCGTAAAATTAATAAAGTTTAAAAAGAACGCGATTATCTTTCAAAGTAAAGCTTGTACTGAGAAAACCAACACTGATCTCAGTTCTAACAGTGCTTTCACACGTAGCAAACAACTGCTTGTCTTTAAAAAGAAACGCATGTGCGTTTCTTACTAAAGCTTTCGTGAAATTAATAAAGTTTCAGAAGAACGCGATTATCTTTCAAAGTAAAGCTTGTACTGAGAAAAGCAACAATGATCTAAGTTCTAACAGTGCTTTCACACGTAGCAAACAACTGCTTGTCTTTACAAAGAAACGCATGTGCGTTTCTTACTAAAGCTTTCGTGAAATTCATAAAGTTTCAAATGGACGCGATTATCTTTCAAAGTAAAGCTTGTACTGAGAAAATTAAACCTGATCTCAGTTCTAACAGTGATTTCACACGTAGCAAACAACTGCTTGTCTTTAAAAAGAAACGCATGTGCGTTTCTTACTAAAGCTTTCGTGAAATTAATAAAGTTTCAGAAGAACGCGATTATCTTTCAAAGTAAAGCTTGTACTGAGAAAATTAAACCTGATCTCAGTTCTAACAGTGCTTTCACACGTAGCAAACAACTGCTTGTCTTTACAAAGAAACGCATGTGCGTTTCTTACTAAAGCTTTCGTGAAATTAATAAAGTTTCAGAAGCACGCGATTATCTTTCAAAGTAAAGCTTGTACTGAGAAAAGCAACAATGATCTCAATTCTAACAGTGCTTTCACACGTAGCAAACAACTGCTTGTCTTTACAAAGAAACGCATGTGCGTTTCTTACTAAAGCTTTCGTGAAATTCATAAAGTTTCAAATGGACGCGATTATCTTTCAAAGTAAAGCTTGTACTGAGAAAATTAAACCTGATCTCAGTTCTAACAGTGCTTTCACACGTAGCAAACAACTGCTTGTCTTTACAAAGAAACGCATGTGCGTTTCTTACTAAAGCTTTCGTGAAATTAATAAAGTTTCAGAAGAACGCGATTATCTTTCAAAGTAAAGCTTGTACTGAGAAAATTAAACCTCATCTCAGTTCTAACAGTGCTTTCACACGTAGCAAACAACTGCTTGTCTTTACAAAGAAACGCATGTGCGTTTCTTACTAAAGCTTTCGTGAAATTAATAAACTTTCAAAAGAAGGCGATTATCTTTCAAAGTAAAGCTTGTACTGAGAAAAGCAACACTGATCTCATTTCTAACAGTGCTTTCACAAGTAGCAAACAACTGCTTATCTTGACAAAGAAACGCATGTGCGTTTCTTACTAAAGCTTTCGTGAAATTAATAAACTTTCAAAAGAACGCGATTATCTTTCAAAGTTAAGCTTGTACTGAGAAAAGCAACACTGATCTCAGTTCTAACAGTGCTTTCACACGTAGGAAACAACTGCTTGTCTTTACAAAGAAACGAATGAGCGTTTCTTACTAAAGCTTTCGTGAAATTAATAAACTTTCAAAAGAACGCGATTATCTTTCAAAGTAAAGCTTGTACTGAGAAAATTAAACTTGATCTCAGTTCTAACAGTGCTTTCACACGTAGCAAACAACTGCTTGTCTTGACAAAGAAACGCATGTGCGTTTCTTACTAAATCTTTCGTGAAATTAATAAACATTCAAAAGAACGCGATTATCTTTCAAAGTAAAGCTTGTACTGAGAAAAGCAACACTGAACTCAGTTCTAACAGTGCTTTCACACGTAGCAAACAACTGCTTGCCTTGACAAAGAAAAGCATGTGCGTTTCTTACTAAAGCTTTCGTGAAATTAATAAACTTTCAAAAGAACGCGATTATCTTTCAAAGTAAAGCTTGTACTGAGAAAAGCAACACTGATCTCAGTTCTAACAGTGCTTTCACACGTAGCAAACAACAGCTTGTCTTTACAAAGATACTCATGAGCGTTTCTTACTAAAGCTTTCGTGAAATTAATAAACTTTCAAAGAACGCGATTATCTTTCAAAGTAAAGCTTGTACTGAGAAAAGCAACACTGATCTCAGTTCTAACAGTGCTTTCACACGTAGCAAACAACTGCTTGTCTTTACAAAGAAACGCATGTGCGTTTCTTACTAAAGCTTTCGTGAAATCATAAACTTTCAAAAGAACGCGATTATCATTCAAAGTAAAGCTTGTACTGAGAAAAGCAACACTGATCTCAGTTCTAACAGTGCTTTCACACGTAGCAAACAACTGCTTGTCTTGACAAAGAAACGCATGAGGGTTTCTTACTAAAGCTTTCGTGAAATTAATAAAGTTTCAGAAGAACGCGATTATCTTTCAAAGTAAAGCTTGTACTGAGAAAATTAAACCTGATCTCAGTTCTAACAGTGCTTTCAAACGTAGCAAACAACTGCTTGTCTTTAAAAAGAAACGCATGTGCGTTTCTTACTAAAGCTTTCGTAAAATTAATAAAGTTTAAAAAGAACGCGATTATCTTTCAAAGTAAAGCTTGTACTGAGAAAACCAACACTGATCTCAGTTCTAACAGTGCTTTCACACGTAGCAAACAACTGCTTGTCTTTAAAAAGAAACGCATGTGCGTTTCTTACTAAAGCTTTCGTGAAATTAATAAAGTTTCAGAAGAACGCGATTATCTTTCAAAGTAAAGCTTGTACTGAGAAAAGCAACAATGATCTAAGTTCTAACAGTGCTTTCACACGTAGCAAACAACTGCTTGTCTTTACAAAGAAACGCATGTGCGTTTCTTACTAAAGCTTTCGTGAAATTCATAAAGTTTCAAATGGACGCGATTATCTTTCAAAGTAAAGCTTGTACTGAGAAAATTAAACCTGATCTCAGTTCTAACAGTGATTTCACACGTAGCAAACAACTGCTTGTCTTTAAAAAGAAACGCATGTGCGTTTCTTACTAAAGCTTTCGTGAAATTAATAAAGTTTCAGAAGAACGCGATTATCTTTCAAAGTAAAGCTTGTACTGAGAAAATTAAACCTGATCTCAGTTCTAACAGTGCTTTCACACGTAGCAAACAACTGCTTGTCTTTACAAAGAAACGCATGTGCGTTTCTTACTAAAGCTTTCGTGAAATTAATAAAGTTTCAGAAGCACGCGATTATCTTTCAAAGTAAAGCTTGTACTGAGAAAAGCAACAATGATCTCAATTCTAACAGTGCTTTCACACGTAGCAAACAACTGCTTGTCTTTACAAAGAAACGCATGTGCGTTTCTTACTAAAGCTTTCGTGAAATTCATAAAGTTTCAAATGGACGCGATTATCTTTCAAAGTAAAGCTTGTACTGAGAAAATTAAACCTGATCTCAGTTCTAACAGTGCTTTCACACGTAGCAAACAACTGCTTGTCTTTACAAAGAAACGCATGTGCGTTTCTTACTAAAGCTTTCGTGAAATTAATAAAGTTTCAGAAGAACGCGATTATCTTTCAAAGTAAAGCTTGTACTGAGAAAATTAAACCTCATCTCAGTTCTAACAGTGCTTTCACACGTAGCAAACAACTGCTTGTCTTTACAAAGAAACGCATGTGCGTTTCTTACTAAAGCTTTCGTGAAATTAATAAACTTTCAAAAGAAGGCGATTATCTTTCAAAGTAAAGCTTGTACTGAGAAAAGCAACACTGATCTCATTTCTAACAGTGCTTTCACAAGTAGCAAACAACTGCTTATCTTGACAAAGAAACGCATGTGCGTTTCTTACTAAAGCTTTCGTGAAATTAATAAACTTTCAAAAGAACGCGATTATCTTTCAAAGTTAAGCTTGTACTGAGAAAAGCAACACTGATCTCAGTTCTAACAGTGCTTTCACACGTAGGAAACAACTGCTTGTCTTTACAAAGAAACGAATGAGCGTTTCTTACTAAAGCTTTCGTGAAATTAATAAACTTTCAAAAGAACGCGATTATCTTTCAAAGTAAAGCTTGTACTGAGAAAATTAAACTTGATCTCAGTTCTAACAGTGCTTTCACACGTAGCAAACAACTGCTTGTCTTGACAAAGAAACGCATGTGCGTTTCTTACTAAATCTTTCGTGAAATTAATAAACATTCAAAAGAACGCGATTATCTTTCAAAGTAAAGCTTGTACTGAGAAAAGCAACACTGAACTCAGTTCTAACAGTGCTTTCACACGTAGCAAACAACTGCTTGCCTTGACAAAGAAAAGCATGTGCGTTTCTTACTAAAGCTTTCGTGAAATTAATAAACTTTCAAAAGAACGCGATTATCTTTCAAAGTAAAGCTTGTACTGAGAAAAGCAACACTGATCTCAGTTCTAACAGTGCTTTCACACGTAGCAAAAAACAGCTTGTCTTTACAAAGATACTCATGAGCGTTTCTTACTAAAGCTTTCGTGAAATTAATAAACTTTCAAAGAACGCGATTATCTTTCAAAGTAAAGCTTGTACTGAGAAAAGCAACACTGATCTCAGTTCTAACAGTGCTTTCACACGTAGCAAACAACTGCTTGTCTTTACAAAGAAACGCATGTGCGTTTCTTACTAAAGCTTTCGTGAAATCATAAACTTTCAAAAGAACGCGATTATCTTTCAAAGTAAAGCTTGTACTGAGAAAAGCAACACTGATCTCAGTTCTAACAGTGCTTTCACACGTAGCAAACAACTGCTTGTCTTGACAAAGAAACGCATGAGGGTTTCTTACTAAAGCTTTCGTGAAATTAATAAAGTTTCAGAAGAACGCGATTATCTTTCAAAGTAAAGCTTGTACTGAGAAAATTAAACCTGATCTCAGTTCTAACAGTGCTTTCAAACGTAGCAAACAACTGCTTGTCTTTAAAAAGAAACGCATGTGCGTTTCTTACTAAAGCTTTCGTAAAATTAATAAAGTTTAAAAAGAACGCGATTATCTTTCAAAGTAAAGCTTGTACTGAGAAAACCAACACTGATCTCAGTTCTAACAGTGCTTTCACACGTAGCAAACAACTGCTTGTCTTTAAAAAGAAACGCATGTGCGTTTCTTACTAAAGCTTTCGTGAAATTAATAAAGTTTCAGAAGAACGCGATTATCTTTCAAAGTAAAGCTTGTACTGAGAAAAGCAACAATGATCTAAGTTCTAACAGTGCTTTCACACGTAGCAAACAACTGCTTGTCTTTACAAAGAAACGCATGTGCGTTTCTTACTAAAGCTTTCGTGAAATTCATAAAGTTTCAAATGGACGCGATTATCTTTCAAAGTAAAGCTTGTACTGAGAAAATTAAACCTGATCTCAGTTCTAACAGTGATTTCACACGTAGCAAACAACTGCTTGTCTTTAAAAAGAAACGCATGTGCGTTTCTTACTAAAGCTTTCGTGAAATTAATAAAGTTTCAGAAGAACGCGATTATCTTTCAAAGTAAAGCTTGTACTGAGAAAATTAAACCTGATCTCAGTTCTAACAGTGCTTTCACACGTAGCAAACAACTGCTTGTCTTTACAAAGAAACGCATGTGCGTTTCTTACTAAAGCTTTCGTGAAATTAATAAACTTTCAAAAGAACGCGATTATCTTTCAAAGTTAAGCTTGTACTGAGAAAAGCAACACTGATCTCAGTTCTAACAGTGCTTTCACACGTAGCAAACAACTGCTTGTCTTTACAAAGAAACGAATGAGCGTTTCTTACTAAAGCTTTCGTGAAATTAATAAACTTTCAAAAGAACGCGATTATCTTTCAAAGTAAAGCTTGTACTGAGAAAATTAAACCTGATCTCAGTTCTAACAGTGCTTTCACACGTAGCAAACAACTGCTTGTCTTGACAAAGAAACGCATGTGCGTTTCTTACTAAATCTTTCGTGAAATTAATAAACATTGAAAAGAACGCGATTATCTTTCAAAGTAAAGCTTGTACTGAGAAAAGCAACACTGAACTCAGTTCTAACAGTGCTTTCACACGTAGCAAACAACTGCTTGTCTTGACAAAGAAACGCATGTGCGTTTCTTACTAAAGCTTTCGTGAAATTAATAAAGTTTCAAAAGAACGCGATTATCTTTCAAAGTAAAGCTTGTACTGAGAAAAGCAACACTGATCTCAGTTCTAACAGTGCTTTCACACGTAGCAAACAACTGCTTGTCTTTACAAAGAAACGCATGTGCGTTTCTTACTAAAGCTTTCGTGAAATTAATAAACTTTCAAAAGAACGCGATTATCTTTCAAAGTAAAGCTTGTACTGAGAAAAGCAACACTGATCTCAGTTCTAACAGTGCTTTCACAAGTAGCAAACAACTGCTTATCTTTACAAAGAAACGCATGTGCGTTTCTTACTAAAGCTTTCGTGAAATTAATAAACTTTCTAAAGAACGCGATTATCTTTCAATGTAAAGGTTGTACTGAAAAAAGCAACACTGATCTCAGTTCTAACAGTGCTTTCACACGTAACAAACAACTGCTTGTCTTGACAAAGAAAGGAATGAGCGTTTCTTACTAAAGCTTTCGTGAAATTAATAAACTTTCAAAAGAACGCGATTATCTTTCAAAGTAAAGCTTGTACTGAGAAAACCAACAGTGATCTCAGTTCTAACAGTGCTTTCACACGTAGCAAACAACTGCTTGTCTTTAAAAAGAAACGCATGTGCGTTTCTTACTAAAGCTTTCGTGAAATTAATAAAGTTTCAGAAGAACGCGATTATCTTTCAAAGTAAAGCTTGTACTGAGACAAGCAACAATGATCTCAGTTCTAATAGTGCTTTCACACGTAGCAAACAACTGTTTGTCTTTACAAAGAAACGCATGTGCGTTTCTTACTAAAGCTTTCGTGAAATTAATAAAGTTTCAGAAGAACGCGATTATCTTTCAAAGTAAAGCTTGTACTGAGAAAAGCAACACTGATCTCAGTTCTAACAGTGCTTTCACACGTAGCAAACAACTGCTTGTCTTTACAAAGAAACGCATGAGCGTTTCTTACTAAAGCTTTCGTGAAATTAATAAACTTTCAAAATAACGCATTTACCTTCCAAAGTAAAGCTTGTACTGAGAAAACCAACACTGATCTCAGTTCTAACAGTGCTTTCACACGTAGCAAACAACTGCTTGTCTTTAAAAAGAAACGCATGTGCGTTTCTTACTAAAGCTTTCGTGAAATTAATAAAGTTTCAGAAGAACGCGATTATCTTTCAAAGTAAAGCTTGTACTGAGAAAAGCAACAATGATCTCAGTTCTAACAGTGCTTTCACACGTAGCAAACAACTGCTTGTCTTTACAAAGAAACGCATGTGCGTTTCTTACTAAAGCTTTCGTGAAATTAATAAAGTTTCAGAAGAACGCGATTATCTTTCAAAGTAAAGCTTGTACTGAGAAAAGCAACAATGATCTCAGTTCTAACAGTGCTTTCACACGTAGCAAACAACTGCTTGTCTTTACAAAGAAACGCATGGCGTTTCTTACTAAAACTTTCGTGAAATTAATAAACTTTCAAAAGAACGCGATTATCTTTCAAAGTAAAGCTTGTACTGAGAAAAGCAACACTGATCTCATTTCTATCAGTGCTTTCAAAGTAGCAAAAAACTGCTTATCTTTACAAAGAAACGCATGAGCGTTTCTTACTAAAGCTTTCGTGAAATTAATAAACTTTCAAAAGAACGCGATTACCTTTCAAAGTTAAGCTTGTAATGAGAAAAGCAACACTGATCTCAGTTCTAACAGTGCTTTCACACGTAGCAAACAACTGCTTGTCTTTACAAAGAAACGAATGAGCGTTTCTTACTAAAGCTTTCGTGAAATTAATAAACATTCAAAAGAACGCGATTATCTTTCAAAGTAAAGCTTGTACTGAGAAAAGCAACACTGATCTCAGTTCTAACAGTGCTTTCACACGTAGCAAACAACTGCTTGTCTTGACAAAGAAACGCATGTGCGTTTCTTACTAAAGCTTTCGTGAAATTAATAAACTTTCAAAAGAACGTGATTATCTTTCAAAGTAAAGCTTGTACTGAGAAAATTAAACCTGATCTCAGTTCTAACAGTGCTTTCACACGTAGCAAACAACTGCTTGTCTTTAAATAGAAACGCATGTGCGTTTCTTACTAAAGCTTTCGTGAAATTAATAAAGTTTCAAAAGAACGCGATTATCTTTCAAAGTAAAGCTTGTACTGAGAAAAGCAACACTGATCTCAGTTCTACCAGTGCTTTCACACGTAGCAAACAACTGCTAGTCTTTACAAAGAAACGCATGTGCGTTTCTTACTAAAGCTTTCGTGAAATTAATAAACTTTCAAAAGAACGCGATTATCTCTCAAAGTAAAGCTTGTACTGAGAAAAGCAACACTGATCTGAGTTCTAACAGTGCTTTCACACGTAGCAAACTACTGCTTCTTTACAAAGAAACGCATGTGCGTTTCGTACTAAATCTTTCGTGAAATTAATAAACTTTCATATGAACGCGATTATCTTTCAAAGTAAAGCTTGTACTGAGAAAAGCAACACTGATCTCAGTTCTAACAGTGCTTTCACACGTAGCAAACAACTGCTTGTCTTGACAAAGAAACGCATGTGCGTTTCTTACTAAAGCTTTCGTGAAATTAATAAACTTTCAAAAGAACGCGATTATCTTTCAAAGTAAAGCTTGTTCTGAGAAAAGCAACACTGATCTCAGTTCTAACAGTGCTTTCACATGTAGCAAACAACTGCTTGTCTTGACAAAGAAACGCATGTGCGTTTCTTACTAAAGCTTTCGTGAAATTAATAAACTTTCAAAAGAACGCGATTATCTTTCAAAGTAAAGCTTGTACGGAGAAAATTAAACCTGATCTCAGTTCTAACAGTGCTTTCACACGTAGCAAACAACTGCTTGTCTTTAAAAAGAAACGCATGAGCGTTTCTTACTAAAGCTTTCGTGAAATTAATAAATTTCAAAAGAACGCGATTATCTGTAAATGTAAAGCTTGTACTGAGAAAAGCAACACTGATCTCAGTTCTAACAGTGCTTTCACACGTAGCAAACAACCGCTTTTCTTGACAAAGAAACGCATGTGCGTTTCTTCCTAAAGCTTTCGTGAAATTAATAAACTTTCAAAAGAACGCGATTATCTTTCAAAGTAAAGCTTGTACTGAGAAAAGCAACACTGATCTCAGTTCTAACAGTGCTTTCACACGTAGCAAACAACTGCTTGTCTTGACAAAGAAACGCATGTGCGTTTCTTACTAAAGCTTTCGTGAAATTAATAAACTTTCAAAAGAACGCGATTATCTTTCAAAGTAAATCTTGTACTGAGAAAATTAAACCTGATCTCAGTTCTAACAGTGCTTTCACACGTAGCAAACAACTGCTTGTCTTTAAAAAGAAACGCATGTGCGTTTCTTACTAAAGCTTTCGTGAAATTAATAAACTTTCAAAAGTACGCGATTATCTTTCAAAGTTAAGCTTGTACTGAGAAAAGCAACACTGATCTCTGTTCTAACAGTGCTTTCACACGTAGCAAACAACTGCTTGTCTTTACAAAGAAACGAAAGAGCGTTTCTTACTAAAGCTTTCGTGAAATTAATAAACTTTCAAAAGAACGCGATTATCTTTCAAAGTAAAGCTTGTACTGAGAAAAGCAACACTGATCTCAGTTCTAACAGTGCTTTCACACGTAGCAAACAACTGCTTGTCTTTACAAAGAAACGCATGAGCGTTTCTTACTAAAGCTTTCGTGAAATTAATAAACTTTCAAAAGAACGCGATTATCTTTAAATGTAAAGCTTGTACTGAGAAAAGCAACACTGATCTCAGTTCTAACAGTGCTTTCACACGTAGCAAACAACTGCTTGTCTTGACAAAGAAACGCATGTGCGTTTCTTACTAAAGCTTTCGTGAAATTAATAAACTTTCAAAAGAACGCGATTATCTTTCAAAGTAAAGCTTGTACTGAGAAAAGCAACACTGATCTCAGTTCTAACAGTGCTTTCACACGTAGCAAACAACTGCTTGTCTTGACAAATTTACGCATGTGCGTTTCTTACTAAAGCTTTCGTGAAATTAATAAACTTTCAAAAGAACGCGATTATCTTTCAAAGTAAATCTTGTACTGAGAAATTTAAACCTGATCTCAGTTCTAACAGTGCTTTCACACGTAGCAAACAACTGCTTGTCTTTAAAAAGAAACGCATTTGCGTTTCTTACTAAAGCTTTCGTGAAATTAATAAACTTTCTAAAGAACGCGAATATCTTTCAATGTAAAGCTTGTACTGAAAAAAGCAACACTGATCTCAGTTCTAACAGTGCTTTCACACGTAACAAACAACTGCTTGTCTTGACAAAGAAAGGAATGAGCGTTTCTTACTAAAGCTTTCGTGAAATTAATAAACTTTCAAAAGAACGCGATTATCTTTCAAAGTAAAGCTTGTACTGAGAAAACCAACAGTGATCTCAGTTCTAACAGTGCTTTCACACGTAGCAAACAACTGCTTGTCTTTAAAAAGAAACGCATGTGCGTTTCTTACTAAAGCTTTCGTGAAATTAATAAAGTTTCAGAAGAACGCGATTATCTTTCAAAGTAAAGCTTGTACTGAGACAAGCAACAATGATCTCAGTTCTAATAGTGCTTTCACACATAGCAAACAACTGTTTGTCTTTACAAAGAAACGCATGTGCGTTTCTTACTAAAGCTTTCGTGAAATTAATAAAGTTTCAGAAGAACGCGATTATCTTTCAAAGTAAAGCTTGTACTGAGAAAAGCAACACTGATCTCAGTTCTAACAGTGCTTTCACACGTAGCAAACAACTGCTTGTCTTTACAAAGAAAGGCATGAGCGTTTCTTACTAAAGCTTTCGTGAAATTAATAAACTTTCAAAATAACGCATTTACCTTCCAAAGTAAAGCTTGTACTGAGAAAACCAACACTGATCTCAGTTCTAACAGTGCTTTCACACGTAGCAAACAACTGCTTGTCTTTAAAAAGAAACGCATGTGCGTTTCTTACTAAAGCTTTCGTGAAATTAATAAAGTTTCAGAAGAACGCGATTATCTTTCAAAGTAAAGCTTGTACTGAGAAAAGCAACAATGATCTCAGTTCTAACAGTGCTTTCACACGTAGCAAACAACTGCTTGTCTTTACAAAGAAAGGCATGAGCGTTTCTTACTAAAGCTTTCGTGAAATTAATAAAGTTTCAGAAGAACGCGATTATCTTTCAAAGTAAAGCTTGTACTGAGAAAAGCAACAATGATCTCAGTTCTAACAGTGCTTTCACACGTAGCAAACAACTGCTTGTCTTTACAAAGAAACGCATGTGCGTTTCTTACTAAAACTTTCGTGAAATTAATAAACTTTCAAAAGAACGCGATTATCTTTCAAAGTAAAGCTTGTACTGAGAAAAGCAACACTGATCTCATTTCTATCAGTGCTTTCACAAGTAGCAAAAAACTGATTATCTTGACAAAGAAACGCATGTGCGTTTCTTACTAAAGCTTTCGTGAAATTCATAAACTTTCAAAAGAACGCGATTATCTTTCAAAGTAAAGCTTGTACTGAGAAAAGCAACACTGATCTCAGTTCTAACAGTGCTTTCACACGTAGCAAACAACTGCTTGTCTTGACAAAGAAACGCATGTGCGTTTCTTACTAAAGCTTTCGTGAAATTAATAAACTTTCAAAAGAAGGTGATTATCTTTCAAAGTAAAGCTTGTACTGAGAAAATTAAACCTGATCTCAGTTCTAACAGTGCTTTTACACGTAGCAAACAACTGCTTGTCTTTAAATAGAAACGCATGTGCGTTTCTTACTAAAGCTTTCGTAAAATTAATAAAGTTTCAAAAGAACGCGATTATCTTTCAAAGTAAAGCTTGTACTGAGAAAAGCAACACTGATCTCAGTTCTACCAGTGCTTTCACACGTAGCAAACAACTGCTTGTCTTTACAAAGAAACGCATGTGCGTTTCTTACTAAAGCTTTCGTGAAATTAATAAACTTTCAAAAGAACGCGATTATCTTTCAAAGTAAAGCTTGTACTGAGAAAAGCAACACTGATCTGAGTTCTAACAGTGCTTTCACACGTAGCAAACTACTGCTTCTTTACAAAGAAACGCATGTGCGTTTCGTACTAAATCTTTCGTGAAATTACTTTCATATGAACGCGATTATCTTTCAAAGTAAAGCTTGTACTGAGAAAAGCAACACTGATCTCAGTTCTAACAGTGCTTTCACACGTAGCAAACAACTGCTTGTCTTTACAAAGAAACGCATGAGCGTTTCTTACTAAAGCTTTCGTGAAATTAATAAACTTTCAAAAGAACGCGATTATCTTTAATTGTAAAGCTTGTACTGAGAAAAGCAACACTGATCTCAGTTCTAACAGTGCTTTCACACGTAGCAAACAACTGCTTGTCTTGACAAAGAAACGCATGTGCGTTTCTTCCAAAAGCTTTCGTGAAATTAATAAACTTTCAAAAGAACGCGATTATCTTTCAAAGTAAAGCTTGTTCTGAGAAAAGCAACACTGATCTCAGTTCTAACAGTGCTTTCACACGTAGCAAACAACTGCTTGTGTTGACAAAGAAACGCATGTGCGTTTCTTACTAAAGCTTTCGTGAAATTAATAAACTTTCAAAAGAACGTGATTATCTTTCAAAGTAAAGCTTGTACGGAGAAAATTAAACCTGATCTCAGTTCTAACAGTGCTTTCACACGTAGCAAACAACTGCTTGTCTTTAAAAAGAAACGCATGTGCGTTTCTTAATAAAGCTTTCGTGAAATTAATAAACTTTCAAAAGAACGCGATTATCTTTCGAAGTAAAGCTTGTACTGAGAAAAGCAACACTTATCTCAGTTCTAACAGTGCTTTCACACGTAGCAAACAACTGCTTGTCTTTACAAAGAAACGCATGAGCGTTTCTTACTAAAGCTTTCGTGAAATTAATAAACTTTCAAAAGAACGCGATTATCTGTAAATGTAAAGCTTGTACTGAGAAAAGCAACACTGATCTCAGTTCTAACAGTGCTTTCACACGTAGCAAACAACTGCTTGTCTGTAAAAAGAAACGCATGTGCGTTTCTTACTAAAGCTTTCGTGAAATTAATAAACTTTCAAAAGAACGCGATTATCTTTCAAAGTAAAGCTTGTACTGAGAAAAGCAACACTGATCTCAGTTCTAACAGTGCTTTCACACGTAGCAAACAACTGCTTGTCTTGACAAAGAAACGCATGTGCGTTTCTTACTAAAGCTTTCGTGAAATTAATAAAGTTTCAGAAGAACGCGATTATCTTTCAAAGTAAAGCTTGTACTGAGAAAAGCAACACTGATCTCAGTTCTAACAGTGCTTTCACACGTAGCAAACAACTGCTTGTCTTTACAAAGAAAGGCATGAGCGTTTCTTACTAAAGCTTTCGTGAAATTAATAAACTTTCAAAATAACGCATTTACCTTCCAAAGTAAAGCTTGTACTGAGAAAACCAACACTGATCTCAGTTCTAACAGTGCTTTCACACGTAGCAAACAACTGCTTGTCTTTAAAAAGAAACGCATGTGCGTTTCTTACTAAAGCTTTCGTGAAATTAATAAAGTTTCAGAAGAACGCGATTATCTTTCAAAGTAAAGCTTGTACTGAGAAAAGCAACAATGATCTCAGTTCTAACAGTGCTTTCACACG
The DNA here is from genome assembly GCF_950005125.1 of Chionomys nivalis. Lineage (NCBI taxonomy): Eukaryota > Metazoa > Chordata > Mammalia > Rodentia > Cricetidae > Chionomys > Chionomys nivalis. The sequence goes on along the minus strand of NC_080105.1, from coordinate 3,312,493 downwards.
TAGCAAACAACTGCTTGTCTTTACAAAGAAACGCATGTGCGTTTCTTACTAAAGCTTTCGTGAAATTAATAAAGTTTCAGAAGAACGCGATTATCTTTCAAAGTAAAGCTTGTACTGAGAAAAGCAACAATGATCTCAGTTCTAACAGTGCTTTCACACGTAGCAAACAACTGCTTGTCTTTACAAAGAAACGCATGGCGTTTCTTACTAAAACTTTCGTGAAATTAATAAACTTTCAAAAGAACGCGATTATCTTTCAAAGTAAAGCTTGTACTGAGAAAAGCAACACTGATCTCATTTCTATCAGTGCTTTCACAAGTAGCAAAAAACTGCTTATCTTTACAAAGAAACGCATGAGCGTTTCTTACTAAAGCTTTCGTGAAATTAATAAACTTTCAAAAGAACGCGATTACCTTTCAAAGTTAAGCTTGTACTGAGAAAAGCAACACTGATCTCAGTTCTAACAGTGCTTTCACACGTAGCAAACAACTGCTTGTCTTTACAAAGAAACGAATGAGCGTTTCTTACTAAAGCTTTCGTGAAATTAATAAACATTCAAAAGAACGCGATTATCTTTCAAAGTAAAGCTTGTACTGAGAAAAGCAACACTGATCTCAGTTCTAACAGTGCTTTCACACGTAGCAAACAACTGCTTGTCTTGACAAAGAAACGCATGTGCGTTTCTTACTAAAGCTTTCGTGAAATTAATAAACTTTCAAAAGAACGTGATTATCTTTCAAAGTAAAGCTTGTACTGAGAAAATTAAACCTGATCTCAGTTCTAACAGTGCTTTCACACGTAGCAAACAACTGCTTGTCTTTAAATAGAAACGCATGTGCGTTTCTTACTAAAGCTTTCGTAAAATTAATAAAGTTTCAAAAGAACGCGATTATCTTTCAAAGTAAAGCTTGTACTGAGAAAAGCAACACTGATCTCAGTTCTACCAGTGCTTTCACACGTAGCAAACAACTGCTAGTCTTTACAAAGAAACGCATGTGCGTTTCTTACTAAAGCTTTCGTGAAATTAATAAACTTTCAAAAGAACGCGATTATCTTTCAAAGTAAAGCTTGTACTGAGAAAAGCAACACTGATCTGAGTTCTAACAGTGCTTTCACACGTAGCAAACTACTGCTTCTTTACAAAGAAACGCATGTGCGTTTCGTACTAAATCTTTCGTGAAATTAATAAACTTTCATATGAACGCGATTATCTTTCAAAGTAAAGCTTGTACTGAGAAAAGCAACACTGATCTCAGTTCTAACAGTGCTTTCACACGTAGCAAACAACTGCTTGTCTTGACAAAGAAACGCATGTGCGTTTCTTACTAAAGCTTTCGTGAAATTAATAAACTTTCAAAAGAACGCGATTATCTTTCAAAGTAAAGCTTGTTCTGAGAAAAGCAACACTGATCTCAGTTCTAACAGTGCTTTCACATGTAGCAAACAACTGCTTGTCTTGACAAAGAAACGCATGTGCGTTTCTTACTAAAGCTTTCGTGAAATTAATAAACTTTCAAAAGAACGCGATTATCTTTCAAAGTAAAGCTTGTACGGAGAAAATTAAACCTGATCTCAGTTCTAACAGTGCTTTCACACGTAGCAAACAACTGCTTGTCTTTAAAAAGAAACGCATGTGCGTTTCTTAATAAAGCTTTCGTGAAATTAATAAACTTTCAAAAGAAGGCGATTATCTTTCAAAGTAAAGCTTGTACTGAGAAAAGCAACACTTATCTCAGTTCTAACAGTGCTTTCACACGTAGCAAACAACTGCTTGTCTTTACAAAGAAACGCATGAGCGTTTCTTACTAAAGCTTTCGTGAAATTAATAAACTTTCAAAAGAACGCGATTATCTGTAAATGTAAAGCTTGTACTGAGAAAAGCAACACTGATCTCAGTTCTAACAGTGCTTTCACACGTAGCAAACAACCGCTTTTCTTGACAAAGAAACGCATGTGCGTTTCTTCCTAAAGCTTTCGTGAAATTAATAAAGTTTCAGAAGAACGCGATTATCTTTCAAAGTAAATCTTGTACTGAGAAAATTAAACCTGATCTCAGTTCTAACAGTGCTTTCACACGTAGCAAACAACTGCTTGTCTTTAAAAAGAAACGCATGTGCGTTTCTTACTAAAGCTTTCGTGAAATTAATAAACTTTCAAAAGTACGCGATTATCTTTCAAAGTTAAGCTTGTACTGAGAAAAGCAACACTGATCTCTGTTCTAACAGTGCTTTCACACGTAGCAAACAACTGCTTGTCTTTACAAAGAAACGAAAGAGCGTTTCTTACTAAAGCTTTCGTGAAATTAATAAACTTTCAAAAGAACGCGATTATCTTTCAAAGTAAAGCTTGTACTGAGAAAAGCAACACTGATCTCAGTTCTAACAGTGCTTTCACACGTAGCAAACAACTGCTTGTCTTTACAAAGAAACGCATGAGCGTTTCTTACTAAAGCTTTCGTGAAATTAATAAACTTTCTAAAGAACGCGATTATCTTTCAATGTAAAGCTTGTACTGAAAAAAGCAACACTGATCTCAGTTCTAACAGTGCTTTCACACGTAACAAACAACTGCTTGTCTTGACAAAGAAAGGAATGAGCGTTTCTTACTAAAGCTTTCGTGAAATTAATAAACTTTCAAAAGAACGCGATTATCTTTCAAAGTAAAGCTTGTACTGAGAAAACCAACAGTGATCTCAGTTCTAACAGTGCTTTCACACGTAGCAAACAACTGCTTGTCTTTAAAAAGAAACGCATGTGCGTTTCTTACTAAAGCTTTCGTGAAATTAATAAAGTTTCAGAAGAACGCGATTATCTTTCAAAGTAAAGCTTGTACTGAGACAAGCAACAATGATCTCAGTTCTAATAGTGCTTTCACACATAGCAAACAACTGTTTGTCTTTACAAAGAAACGCATGTGCGTTTCTTACTAAAGCTTTCGTGAAATTAATAAAGTTTCAGAAGAACGCGATTATCTTTCAAAGTAAAGCTTGTACTGAGAAAAGCAACACTGATCTCAGTTCTAACAGTGCTTTCACACGTAGCAAACAACTGCTTGTCTTTACAAAGAAAGGCATGAGCGTTTCTTACTAAAGCTTTCGTGAAATTAATAAACTTTCAAAATAACGCATTTACCTTCCAAAGTAAAGCTTGTACTGAGAAAACCAACACTGATCTCAGTTCTAACAGTGCTTTCACACGTAGCAAACAACTGCTTGTCTTTAAAAAGAAACGCATGTGCGTTTCTTACTAAAGCTTTCGTGAAATTAATAAAGTTTCAGAAGAACGCGATTATCTTTCAAAGTAAAGCTTGTACTGAGAAAAGCAACAATGATCTCAGTTCTAACAGTGCTTTCACACGTAGCAAACAACTGCTTGTCTTTACAAAGAAAGGCATGAGCGTTTCTTACTAAAGCTTTCGTGAAATTAATAAAGTTTCAGAAGAACGCGATTATCTTTCAAAGTAAAGCTTGTACTGAGAAAAGCAACAATGATCTCAGTTCTAACAGTGCTTTCACACGTAGCAAACAACTGCTTGTCTTTACAAAGAAACGCATGTGCGTTTCTTACTAAAACTTTCGTGAAATTAATAAACTTTCAAAAGAACGCGATTATCTTTCAAAGTAAAGCTTGTACTGAGAAAAGCAACACTGATCTCATTTCTATCAGTGCTTTCACAAGTAGCAAAAAACTGATTATCTTGACAAAGAAACGCATGTGCGTTTCTTACTAAAGCTTTCGTGAAATTCATAAACTTTCAAAAGAACGCGATTATCTTTCAAAGTAAAGCTTGTACTGAGAAAAGCAACACTGATCTCAGTTCTAACAGTGCTTTCACACGTAGCAAACAACTGCTTGTCTTGACAAAGAAACGCATGTGCGTTTCTTACTAAAGCTTTCGTGAAATTAATAAACTTTCAAAAGAAGGTGATTATCTTTCAAAGTAAAGCTTGTACTGAGAAAATTAAACCTGATCTCAGTTCTAACAGTGCTTTTACACGTAGCAAACAACTGCTTGTCTTTAAATAGAAACGCATGTGCGTTTCTTACTAAAGCTTTCGTAAAATTAATAAAGTTTCAAAAGAACGCGATTATCTTTCAAAGTAAAGCTTGTACTGAGAAAAGCAACACTGATCTCAGTTCTACCAGTGCTTTCACACGTAGCAAACAACTGCTTGTCTTTACAAAGAAACGCATGTGCGTTTCTTACTAAAGCTTTCGTGAAATTAATAAACTTTCAAAAGAACGCGATTATCTTTCAAAGTAAAGCTTGTACTGAGAAAAGCAACACTGATCTGAGTTCTAACAGTGCTTTCACACGTAGCAAACTACTGCTTCTTTACAAAGAAACGCATGTGCGTTTCGTACTAAATCTTTCGTGAAATTACTTTCATATGAACGCGATTATCTTTCAAAGTAAAGCTTGTACTGAGAAAAGCAACACTGATCTCAGTTCTAACAGTGCTTTCACACGTAGCAAACAACTGCTTGTCTTTACAAAGAAACGCATGAGCGTTTCTTACTAAAGCTTTCGTGAAATTAATAAACTTTCAAAAGAACGCGATTATCTTTAAATGTAAAGCTTGTACTGAGAAAAGCAACACTGATCTCAGTTCTAACAGTGCTTTCACACGTAGCAAACAACTGCTTGTCTTGACAAAGAAACGCATGTGCGTTTCTTACTAAAGCTTTCGTGAAATTAATAAACTTTCAAAAGAACGCGATTATCTTTCAAAGTAAAGCTTGTATTGAGAAAAGCAACACTGATCTCAGTTCTAACAGTGCTTTCACACGTAGCAAACAACTGCTTGTCTTGACAAAGAAACGCATGTGCGTTTCTTACTAAAGCTTTCGTGAAATTAATAAACTTTCAAAAGAACGCGATTATCTTTCAAAGTAAATCTTGTACTGAGAAATTTAAACCTGATCTCAGTTCTAACAGTGCTTTCACACGTAGCAAACAACTGCTTGTCTTTAAAAAGAAACGCATTTGCGTTTCTTACTAAAGCTTTCGTGAAATTAATAAACTTTCAAAAGAACGCGATTATCTTTCAAAGTAAAGCTTGTACTGAGAAAAGCAACACTGATCTCAGTTCTAACAGTGCTTTCACACGTAGCAAACAACTGCTTGTCTTTACAAAGAAACGCATGAGCGTTTCTTACTAAAGCTTTCGTGAAATTAATAAACTTTCAAAAGAACGCGATTATCTTTAAATGTAAAGCTTGTACTGAGAAAAGCAACACTGATCTCAGTTCTAACAGTGCTTTCACACGTAGCAAACAACTGCTTGTCTTGACAAAGAAACGCATGTGCGTTTCTTACTAAAGCTTTCGTGAAATTAATAAACTATCAAAAGAACGCGATTATCTTTCAAAGTAAAGCTTGTACTGAGAAAAGCAACACTGATCTCAGTTCTAACAGTGCTTTCACACGTAGCAAACAACTGCTTGTCTTGACAAAGAAACGCATGTGCGTTTCTTACTAAAGCTTTCGTGAAATTAATAAACTTTCAAAAGAACGCGATTATCTTTCAAAGTAAAGCTTGTACTGAGAAAAGCAACACTGATCTCAGTTCTAACAGTGCTTTCACACGTAGCAAACAACAGCTTGTCTTTACAAAGATACTCATGAGCGTTTCTTACTAAAGCTTTCGTGAAATGAATAAACTTTCAAAGAACGCGATTATCTTTCAAAGTAAAGCTTGTACTGAGAAAAGCAACACTGATCTCAGTTCTAACAGTGCTTTCACACGTAGCAAACAACTGCTTGTCTTTACAAAGAAACGCATGTGCGTTTCTTACTAAAGCTTTCGTGAAATTCATAAACTTTCAAAAGAACGCGATTATCTTTCAAAGTAAAGCTTGTACTGAGAAAAGCAACACTGATCTCAGTTCTAACAGTGCTTTCACACGTAGCAAACAACTGCTTGTCTTTACAAAGAAACGCATGAGCGTTTCTTACTAAAGCTTTCGTGAAATTAATAAAGTTTCAGAAGAACGCGTTTATCTTTCAAAGTAAAGCTTGTACTGAGAAAATTAAACCTGATCTCAGTTCTAACAGTGCTTTCACACGTAGCAAACAACTGCTTGTCTTGACAAAGAAACGCATGTGCGTTTCTTACTAAAGCTTTCGTGAAATTAATAAAGTTTCAGAAGAACGCGATTATCTTTCAAAGTAAAGCTTGTACTGAGAAAAGCAACACTGATCTCAGTTCTAACAGTGCTTTCACACGTAGCAAACAACTGCTTGTCTTTACAAAGAAAGGCATGAGCGTTTCTTACTAAAGCTTTCGTGAAATTAATAAACTTTCAAAATAACGCATTTACCTTCCAAAGTAAAGCTTGTACTGAGAAAACCAACACTGATCTCAGTTCTAACAGTGCTTTCACACGTAGCAAACAACTGCTTGTCTTTAAAAAGAAACGCATGTGCGTTTCTTACTAAAGCTTTCGTGAAATTAATAAAGTTTCAGAAGAACGCGATTATCTTTCAAAGTAAAGCTTGTACTGAGAAAAGCAACAATGATCTCAGTTCTAACAGTGCTTTCACACGTAGCAAACAACTGCTTGTCTTTACAAAGAAACGCATGTGCGTTTCTTACTAAAGCTTTCGTGAAATTAATAAAGTTTCAGAAGAACGCGATTATCTTTCAAAGTAAAGCTTGTACTGAGAAAAGCAACAATGATCTCAGTTCTAACAGTGCTTTCACACGTAGCAAACAACTGCTTGTCTTTACAAAGAAACGCATGGCGTTTCTTACTAAAACTTTCGTGAAATTAATAAACTTTCAAAAGAACGCGATTATCTTTCAAAGTAAAGCTTGTACTGAGAAAAGCAACACTGATCTCATTTCTATCAGTGCTTTCACAAGTAGCAAAAAACTGCTTATCTTTACAAAGAAACGCATGAGCGTTTCTTACTAAAGCTTTCGTGAAATTAATAAACTTTCAAAAGAACGCGATTACCTTTCAAAGTTAAGCTTGTAATGAGAAAAGCAACACTGATCTCAGTTCTAACAGTGCTTTCACACGTAGTAAACAACTGCTTGTCTTTACAAAGAAACGAATGAGCGTTTCTTACTAAAGCTTTCGTGAAATTAATAAACATTCAAAAGAACGCGATTATCTTTCAAAGTAAAGCTTGTACTGAGAAAAGCAACACTGATCTCAGTTCTAACAGTGCTTTCACACGTAGCAAACAACTGCTTGTCTTGACAAAGAAACGCATGTGCGTTTCTTACTAAAGCTTTCGTGAAATTAATAAACTTTCAAAAGAACGTGATTATCTTTCAAAGTAAAGCTTGTACTGAGAAAATTAAACCTGATCTCAGTTCTAACAGTGCTTTCACACGTAGCAAACAACTGCTTGTCTTTAAATAGAAACGCATGTGCGTTTCTTACTAAAGCTTTCGTAAAATTAATAAAGTTTCAAAAGAACGCGATTATCTTTCAAAGTAAAGCTTGTACTGAGAAAAGCAACACTGATCTCAGTTCTACCAGTGCTTTCACACGTAGCAAACAACTGCTAGTCTTTACAAAGAAACGCATGTGCGTTTCTTACTAAAGCTTTCGTGAAATTAATAAACTTTCAAAAGAACGCGATTATCTTTCAAAGTAAAGCTTGTACTGAGAAAAGCAACACTGATCTGAGTTCTAACAGTGCTTTCACACGTAGCAAACTACTGCTTCTTTACAAAGAAACGCATGTGCGTTTCGTACTAAATCTTTCGTGAAATTAATAAACTTTCATATGAACGCGATTATCTTTCAAAGTAAAGCTTGTACTGAGAAAAGCAACACTGATCTCAGTTCTAACAGTGCTTTCACACGTAGCAAACAACTGCTTGTCTTGACAAAGAAACGCATGTGCGTTTCTTACTAAAGCTTTCGTGAAATTAATAAACTTTCAAAAGAACGCGATTATCTTTCAAAGTAAAGCTTGTTCTGAGAAAAGCAACACTGATCTCAGTTCTAACAGTGCTTTCACATGTAGCAAACAACTGCTTGTCTTGACAAAGAAACGCATGTGCGTTTCTTACTAAAGCTTTCGTGAAATTAATAAACTTTCAAAAGAACGCGATTATCTTTCAAAGTAAAGCTTGTACGGAGAAAATTAAACCTGATCTCAGTTCTAACAGTGCTTTCACACGTAGCAAACAACTGCTTGTCTTTAAAAAGAAACGCATGTGCGTTTCTTAATAAAGCTTTCGTGAAATTAATAAACTTTCAAAAGAACGCGATTATCTTTCAAAGTAAAGCTTGTACTGAGAAAAGCAACACTTATCTCAGTTCTAACAGTGCTTTCACACGTAGCAAACAACTGCTTGTCTTTACAAAGAAACGCATGAGCGTTTCTTACTAAAGCTTTCGTGAAATTAATAAACTTTCAAAAGAACGCGATTATCTGTAAATGTAAAGCTTGTACTGAGAAAAGCAACACTGATCTCAGTTCTAACAGTGCTTTCACACGTAGCAAACAACCGCTTTTCTTGACAAAGAAACGCATGTGCGTTTCTTCCTAAAGCTTTCGTGAAATTAATAAAGTTTCAGAAGAACGCGATTATCTTTCAAAGTAAATCTTGTACTGAGAAAATTAAACCTGATCTCAGTTCTAACAGTGCTTTCACACGTAGCAAACAACTGCTTGTCTTTAAAAAGAAACGCATGTGCGTTTCTTACTAAAGCTTTCGTGAAATTAATAAACTTTCAAAAGTACGCGATTATCTTTCAAAGTTAAGCTTGTACTGAGAAAAGCAACACTGATCTCTGTTCTAACAGTGCTTTCACACGTAGCAAACAACTGCTTGTCTTTACAAAGAAACGAAAGAGCGTTTCTTACTAAAGCTTTCGTGAAATTAATAAACTTTCAAAAGAACGCGATTATCTTTCAAAGTAAAGCTTGTACTGAGAAAAGCAACACTGATCTCAGTTCTAACAGTGCTTTCACACGTAGCAAACAACTGCTTGTCTTTACAAAGAAACGCATGAGCGTTTCTTACTAAAGCTTTCGTGAAATTAATAAACTTTCAAAAGAACGCGATTATCTTTAAATGTAAAGCTTGTACTGAGAAAAGCAACACTGATCTCAGTTCTAACAGTGCTTTCACACGTAGCAAACAACTGCTTGTCTTGACAAAGAAACGCATGTGCGTTTCTTACTAAAGCTTTCGTGAAATTAATAAACTTTCAAAAGAACGCGATTATCTTTCAAAGTAAAGCTTGTACTGAGAAAAGCAACACTGATCTCAGTTCTAACAGTGCTTTCACACGTAGCAAACAACTGCTTGTCTTTACAAAGAAACGCATGAGCGTTTCTTACTAAAGCTTTCGTGAAATTAATAAACTTTCTAAAGAACGCGATTATCTTTCAATGTAAAGCTTGTACTGAAAAAAGCAACACTGATCTCAGTTCTAACAGTGCTTTCACACGTAACAAACAACTGCTTGTCTTGACAAAGAAAGGAATGAGCGTTTCTTACTAAAGCTTTCGTGAAATTAATAAACTTTCAAAAGAACGCGATTATCTTTCAAAGTAAAGCTTGTACTGAGAAAACCAACAGTGATCTCAGTTCTAACAGTGCTTTCACACGTAGCAAACAACTGCTTGTCTTTAAAAAGAAACGCATGTGCGTTTCTTACTAAAGCTTTCGTGAAATTAATAAAGTTTCAGAAGAACGCGATTATCTTTCAAAGTAAAGCTTGTACTGAGACAAGCAACAATGATCTCAGTTCTAATAGTGCTTTCACACATAGCAAACAACTGTTTGTCTTTACAAAGAAACGCATGTGCGTTTCTTACTAAAGCTTTCGTGAAATTAATAAAGTTTCAGAAGAACGCGATTATCTTTCAAAGTAAAGCTTGTACTGAGAAAAGCAACACTGATCTCAGTTCTAACAGTGCTTTCACACATAGCAAACAACTGCTTGTCTTTACAAAGAAAGGCATGAGCGTTTCTTACTAAAGCTTTCGTGAAATTAATAAACTTTCAAAATAACGCATTTACCTTCCAAAGTAAAGCTTGTACTGAGAAAACCAACACTGATCTCAGTTCTAACAGTGCTTTCACACGTAGCAAACAACTGCTTGTCTTTAAAAAGAAACGCATGTGCGTTTCTTACTAAAGCTTTCGTGAAATTAATAAAGTTTCAGAAGAACGCGATTATCTTTCAAAGTAAAGCTTGTACTGAGAAAAGCAACAATGATCTCAGTTCTAACAGTGCTTTCACACGTAGCAAACAACTGCTTGTCTTTACAAAGAAAGGCATGAGCGTTTCTTACTAAAGCTTTCGTGAAATTAATAAAGTTTCAGAAGAACGCGATTATCTTTCAAAGTAAAGCTTGTACTGAGAAAAGCAACAATGATCTCAGTTCTAACAGTGCTTTCACACGTAGCAAACAACTGCTTGTCTTTACAAAGAAACGCATGTGCGTTTCTTACTAAAACTTTCGTGAAATTAATAAACTTTCAAAAGAACGCGATTATCTTTCAAAGTAAAGCTTGTACTGAGAAAAGCAACACTGATCTCATTTCTATCAGTGCTTTCACAAGTAGCAAAAAACTGATTATCTTGACAAAGAAACGCATGTGCGTTTCTTACTAAAGCTTTCGTGAAATTCATAAACTTTCAAAAGAACGCGATTATCTTTCAAAGTAAAGCTTGTACTGAGAAAAGCAACACTGATCTCAGTTCTAACAGTGCTTTCACACGTAGCAAACAACTGCTTGTCTTGACAAAGAAACGCATGTGCGTTTCTTACTAAAGCTTTCGTGAAATTAATAAACTTTCAAAAGAAGGTGATTATCTTTCAAAGTAAAGCTTGTACTGAGAAAATTAAACCTGATCTCAGTTCTAACAGTGCTTTTACACGTAGCAAACAACTGCTTGTCTTTAAATAGAAACGCATGTGCGTTTCTTACTAAAGCTTTCGTAAAATTAATAAAGTTTCAAAAGAACGCGATTATCTTTCAAAGTAAAGCTTGTACTGAGAAAAGCAACACTGATCTCAGTTCTACCAGTGCTTTCACACGTAGCAAACAACTGCTTGTCTTTACAAAGAAACGCATGTGCGTTTCTTACTAAAGCTTTCGTGAAATTAATAAACTTTCAAAAGAACGCGATTATCTTTCAAAGTAAAGCTTGTACTGAGAAAAGCAACACTGATCTGAGTTCTAACAGTGCTTTCACACGTAGCAAACTACTGCTTCTTTACAAAGAAACGCATGTGCGTTTCGTACTAAATCTTTCGTGAAATTACTTTCATATGAACGCGATTATCTTTCAAAGTAAAGCTTGTACTGAGAAAAGCAACACTGATCTCAGTTCTAACAGTGCTTTCACACGTAGCAAACAACTGCTTGTCTTTACAAAGAAACGCATGAGCGTTTCTTACTAAAGCTTTCGTGAAATTAATAAACTTTCAAAAGAACGCGATTATCTTTAAATGTAAAGCTTGTACTGAGAAAAGCAACACTGATCTCAGTTCTAACAGTGCTTTCACACGTAGCAAACAACTGCTTGTCTTGACAAAGAAACGCATGTGCGTTTCTTACTAAAGCTTTCGTGAAATTAATAAACTTTCAAAAGAACGCGATTATCTTTCAAAGTAAAGCTTGTATTGAGAAAAGCAACACTGATCTCAGTTCTAACAGTGCTTTCACACGTAGCAAACAACTGCTTGTCTTGACAAAGAAACGCATGTGCGTTTCTTACTAAAGCTTTCGTGAAATTAATAAACTTTCAAAAGAACGCGATTATCTTTCAAAGTAAATCTTGTACCGAGAAATTTAAACCTGATCTCAGTTCTAACAGTGCTTTCACACGTAGCAAACAACTGCTTGTCTTTAAAAAGAAACGCATTTGCGTTTCTTACTAAAGCTTTCGTGAAATTAATAAACTTTCAAAAGAACGCGATTATCTTTCAAAGTAAAGCTTGTACTGAGAAAAGCAACACTGATCTCAGTTCTAACAGTGCTTTCACACGTAGCAAACAACTGCTTGTCTTTACAAAGAAACGCATGAGCGTTTCTTACTAAAGCTTTCGTGAAATTAATAAACTTTCAAAAGAACGCGATTATCTTTAAATGTAAAGCTTGTACTGAGAAAAGCAACACTGATCTCAGTTCTAACAGTGCTTTCACACGTAGCAAACAACTGCTTGTCTTGACAAAGAAACGCATGTGCGTTTCTTACTAAAGCTTTCGTGAAATTAATAAACTATCAAAAGAACGCGATTATCTTTCAAAGTAAAGCTTGTACTGAGAAAAGCAACACTGATCTCAGTTCTAACAGTGCTTTCACACGTAGCAAACAACTGCTTGTCTTGACAAAGAAACGCATGTGCGTTTCTTACTAAAGCTTTCGTGAAATTAATAAACTTTCAAAAGAACGCGATTATCTTTCAAAGTAAAGCTTGTACTGAGAAAAGCAACACTGATCTCAGTTCTAACAGTGCTTTCACACGTAGCAAACAACAGCTTGTCTTTACAAAGATACTCATGAGCGTTTCTTACTAAAGCTTTCGTGAAATTAATAAACTTTCAAAGAACGCGATTATCTTTCAAAGTAAAGCTTGTACTGAGAAAAGCAACACTGATCTCAGTTCTAACAGTGCTTTCACACGTAGCAAACAACTGCTTGTCTTTACAAAGAAACGCATGTGCGTTTCTTACTAAAGCTTTCGTGAAATTCATAAACTTTCAAAAGAACGCGATTATCTTTCAAAGTAAAGCTTGTACTGAGAAAAGCAACACTGATCTCAGTTCTAACAGTGCTTTCACACGTAGCAAACAACTGCTTGTCTTTACAAAGAAACGCATGAGCGTTTCTTACTAAAGCTTTCGTGAAATTAATAAAGTTTCAGAAGAACGCGTTTATCTTTCAAAGTAAAGCTTGTACTGAGAAAATTAAACCTGATCTCAGTTCTAACAGTGCTTTCACACGTAGCAAACAACTGCTTGTCTTTAAAAAGAAACGCATGTGCGTTTCTTACTAAAGCTTTCGTAAAATTAATAAAGTTTAAAAAGAACGCGATTATCTTTCAAAGTAAAGCTTGTACTGAGAAAACCAACACTGATCTCAGTTCTAACAGTGCTTTCACACGTAGCAAACAACTGCTTGTCTTTACAAAGAAACGCATGAGCGTTTCTTACTAAAGCTTTCGTGAAATTAATAAAGTTTCAGAAGAACGCGTTTATCTTTCAAAGTAAAGCTTGTACTGAGAAAATTAAACCTGATCTCAGTTCTAACAGTGCTTTCACACGTAGCAAACAACTGCTTGTCTTTAAAAAGAAACGCATGTGCGTTTCTTACTAAAGCTTTCGTAAAATTAATAAAGTTTCAAAAGAACGCGATTATCTTTCAAAGTAAAGCTTGTACTGAGAAAAGCAACACTGATCTCAGTTCTACCAGTGCTTTCACACGTAGCAAACAACTGCTTGTCTTTACAAAGAAACGCATGTGCGTTTCTTACTAAAGCTTTCGTGAAATTAATAAACTTTCAAAAGAACGCGATTATCTTTCAAAGTAAAGCTTGTACTGAGAAAAGCAACACTGATCTGAGTTCTAACAGTGCTTTCACACGTAGCAAACTACTGCTTCTTTACAAAGAAACGCATGTGCGTTTCGTACTAAATCTTTCGTGAAATTACTTTCATATGAACGCGATTATCTTTCAAAGTAAAGCTTGTACTGAGAAAAGCAACACTGATCTCAGTTCTAACAGTGCTTTCACACGTAGCAAACAACTGCTTGTCTTTACAAAGAAACGCATGAGCGTTTCTTACTAAAGCTTTCGTGAAATTAATAAACTTTCAAAAGAACGCGATTATCTTTAATTGTAAAGCTTGTACTGAGAAAAGCAACACTGATCTCAGTTCTAACAGTGCTTTCACACGTAGCAAACAACTGCTTGTCTTGACAAAGAAACGCATGTGCGTTTCTTACAAAAGCTTTCGTGAAATTAATAAACTTTCAAAAGAACGCGATTATCTTTCAAAGTAAAGCTTGTTCTGAGAAAAGCAACACTGATCTCAGTTCTAACAGTGCTTTCACACGTAGCAAACAACTGCTTGTGTTGACAAAGAAACGCATGTGCGTTTCTTACTAAAGCTTTCGTGAAATTAATAAACTTTCAAAAGAACGTGATTATCTTTCAAAGTAAAGCTTGTACGGAGAAAATTAAACCTGATCTCAGTTCTAACAGTGCTTTCACACGTATCAAACAACTGCTTGTCTTTAAAAAGAAACGCATGTGCGTTTCTTAATAAAGCTTTCGTGAAATTAATAAACTTTCAAAAGAACGCGATTATCTTTCAAAGTAAAGCTTGTACTGAGAAAAGCAACACTTATCTCAGTTCTAACAGTGCTTTCACACGTAGCAAACAACTGCTTGTCTTTACAAAGAAACGCATGAGCGTTTCTTACTAAAGCTTTCGTGAAATTAATAAACTTTCAAAAGAACGCGATTATCTGTAAATGTAAAGCTTGTACTGAGAAAAGCAACACTGATCTCAGTTCTAACAGTGCTTTCACACGTAGCAAACAACTGCTTTTCTTGACAAAGAAACGCATGTGCGTTTCTTCCTAAAGCTTTCGTGAAATTAATAAACTTTCAAAAGAACGCGATTATCTTTCAAAGTAAAGCTTGTACTGAGAAAAGCAACACTGATCTCAGTTCTAACAGTGCTTTCACACGTAGCAAACAACTGCTTGTCTTGACAAAGAAACGCATGTGCGTTTCTTACTAAAGCTTTCGTGAAATTAATAAACTTTCAAAAGAACGCGATTATCTTTCAAAGTAAATCTTGTACTGAGAAAATTAAACCTGATCTCAGTTCTAACAGTGCTTTCACACGTAGCAAACAACTGCTTGTCTTTAAAAAGAAACGCATGTGCGTTTCTTACTAAAGCTTTCGTGAAATTCATAAACTTTCAAAAGAACGCGATTATCTTTCAAAGTTAAGCTTGTACTGAGAAAAGCAACACTGATCTCTGTTCTAACAGTGCTTTCACACGTAGCAAACAACTGCTTGTCTTTACAAAGAAACGAAAGAGCGTTTCTTACTAAAGCTTTCGTGAAATTAATAAACTTTCAAAAGAACGCGATTATCTTTCAAAGTAAAGCTTGTACTGAGAAAAGCAACACTGATCTCAGTTCTAACAGTGCTTTCACACGTAGCAAACAACTGCTTGTCTTTACAAAGAAACGCATGAGCGTTTCTTACTAAAGCTTTCGTGAAATTAATAAACTTTCAAAAGAACGCGATTATCTTTAAATGTAAAGCTTGTACTGAGAAAAGCAACACTGATCTCAGTTCCAACAGTGCTTTCACACGTAGCAAACAACTGCTTGTCTTGACAAAGAAACGCATGTGCGTTTCTTACTAAAGCTTTCGTGAAATTAATAAACTTTCAAAAGAACGCGATTATCTTTCAAAGTAAAGCTTGTATTGAGAAAAGCAACACTGATCTCAGTTCTAACAGTGCTTTCACACGTAGCAAACAACTGCTTGTCTTGACAAAGAAACGCATGTGCGTTTCTTACTAAAGCTTTCGTGAAATTAATAAACTTTCAAAAGAACGCGATTATCTTTCAAAGTAAATCTTGTACTGAGAAATTTAAACCTGATCTCAGTTCTAACAGTGCTTTCACACGTAGCAAACAACTGCTTGTCTTTAAAAAGAAACGCATTTGCGTTTCTTACTAAAGCTTTCGTGAAATTAATAAACTTTCAAAAGAACGCGATTATCTTTCAAAGTAAAGCTTGTACTGAGAAAAGCAACACTGATCTCAGTTCTAACAGTGCTTTCACACGTAGCAAACAACTGCTTGTCTTTACAAAGAAACGCATGAGCGTTTCTTACTAAAGCTTTCGTGAAATTAATAAACTTTCAAAAGAACGCGATTATCTTTAAATGTAAAGCTTGTACTGAGAAAAGCAACACTGATCTCAGTTCTAACAGTGCTTTCACACGTAGCAAACAACTGCTTGTCTTGACAAAGAAACGCATGTGCGTTTCTTACTAAAGCTTTCGTGAAATTAATAAACTATCAAAAGAACGCGATTATCTTTCAAAGTAAAGCTTGTACTGAGAAAAGCAACACTGATCTCAGTTCTAACAGTGCTTTCACACGTAGCAAACAACTGCTTGTCTTGACAAAGAAACGCATGTGCGTTTCTTACTAAAGCTTTCGTGAAATTAATAAACTTTCAAAAGAACGCGATTATCTTTCAAAGTAAAGCTTGTACTGAGAAAAGCAACACTGATCTCAGTTCTAACAGTGCTTTCACACGTAGCAAACAACAGCTTGTCTTTACAAAGATACTCATGAGCGTTTCTTACTAAAGCTTTCGTGAAATTAATAAACTTTCAAAGAACGCGATTATCTTTCAAAGTAAAGCTTGTACTGAGAAAAGCAACACTGATCTCAGTTCTAACAGTGCTTTCACACGTAGCAAACAACTGCTTGTCTTTACAAAGAAACGCATGTGCGTTTCTTACTAAAGCTTTCGTGAAATTCATAAACTTTCAAAAGAACGCGATTATCTTTCAAAGTAAAGCTTGTACTGAGAAAAGCAACACTGATCTCAGTTCTAACAGTGCTTTCACACGTAGCAAACAACTGCTTGTCTTTACAAAGAAACGCATGAGCGTTTCTTACTAAAGCTTTCGTGAAATTAATAAAGTTTCAGAAGAACGCGTTTATCTTTCAAAGTAAAGCTTGTACTGAGAAAATTAAACCTGATCTCAGTTCTAACAGTGCTTTCACACGTAGCAAACAACTGCTTGTCTTTAAAAAGAAACGCATGTGCGTTTCTTACTAAAGCTTTCGTAAAATTAATAAAGTTTAAAAAGAACGCGATTATCTTTCAAAGTAAAGCTTGTACTGAGAAAACCAACACTGATCTCAGTTCTAACAGTGCTTTCACACGTAGCAAACAACTGCTTGTCTTTAAAAAGAAACGCATGTGCGTTTCTTACTAAAGCTTTCGTGAAATTAATAAAGTTTCAGAAGAACGCGATTATCTTTCAAAGTAAAGCTTGTACTGAGAAAAGCAACAATGATCTAAGTTCTAACAGTGCTTTCACACGTAGCAAACAACTGCTTGTCTTTACAAAGAAACGCATGTGCGTTTCTTACTAAAGCTTTCGTGAAATTCATAAAGTTTCAAATGGACGCGATTATCTTTCAAAGTAAAGCTTGTACTGAGAAAAGCAACACTGATCTCATTTCTAACAGTGCTTTCACAAGTAGCAAACAACTGCTTATCTTGACAAAGAAACGCATGTGCGTTTCTTACTAAACCTTTCGTGAAATTAATAAACTTTCAAAAGAACGCGATTATCTTTCAAAGTTAGCTTGTACTGAGAAAAGCAACACTGATCTCAGTTCTAACAGTGCTTTCACACGTAGCAAACAACTGCTTGTCTTTACAAAGAAACGCATGTGCGTTTCTTACTAAAGCTTTCGTGAAATTAATAAACTTTCAAAAGAACGCGATTATCTTTCAAAGTAAAGCTTGTACTGAGAAAATTAAACCTGATCTCAGTTCTAACAGTGCTTTCACACGTAGCAAACAACTGCTTGTCTTGACAAACGCATGTGCGTTTCTTACTAAATCTTTCGTGAAATTAATAAACATTCAAAGAACGCGATTATCTTTCAAAGTAAAGCTTGTACTGAGAAAAGCAACACTGAACTCAGTTCTAACAGTGCTTTCACACGTAGCAAACAACTGCTTGTCTTGACAAAGAAACGCATGTGCGTTTCTTACTAAAGCTTTCGTGAAATTAATAAAGTTTCAAAAGAACGCGATTATCTTTCAAAGTAAAGCTTGTACTGAGAAAAGCAACACTGATCTCAGTTCTAACAGTGCTTTCACACGTAGCAAACAACTGCTTGTCTTTACAAAGAAACGCATGTGCGTTTCTTACTAAAACTTTCGTGAAATTAATAAACTTTCAAAAGAACGCGATTGTCTTTCAAAGTAAAGCTTGTACTGAGAAAAGCAACACTGATCTCAGTTCAAACAGTGCTTTCACAAGTAGCAAACAACTGCTTATCTTTACAAAGAAACGCATGTGCGTTTCTTACTAAAGCTTTCGTGAAATTAATAAACTTTCTAAAGAACGCGACTATCTTTCAAAGTAAAGATTGTACTGAAAAAAGCAACACTGATCTCAGTTCTAACAGTGCTTTCACACGTAGCAAACAACTGCTTGTCTTGACAAAGAAAGGCATGAGCGTTTCTTACTAAAGCTTTCGTGAAATTAATAAACTTTCAAAAGAACGCGATTATCTTTCAAAGTAAAGCTTGTACTGAGAAAACCAACAGTGATCTCAGTTCTAACAGTGCTTTCACACGTAGCAAACAACTGCTTGTCTTTAAAAAGAAACGCATGTGCGTTTCTTACTAAAGCTTTCGTGAAATTAATAAAGTTTCAGAAGAACGCGATTATCTCTCAAAGTAAAGCTTGTACTGAGACAAGCAACAATGATCTCAGTTCTAACAGCGCTTTCACACGTAGCAAACAACTGTTTGTCTTTAAAAGAAACGCAAGTGCGTTTCTTACTAAAGCTTTCGTGAAATTAATAAAGTTTCAGAAGAACGCGATTATCTTTCAAAGTAAAGCTTGTACTGAGAAAAGCAACACTGATCTCAGTTCTAACAGTGCTTTCACACGTAGCAAACAACTGCTTGTCTTTACAAAGAAAGGCATGAGCGTTTCTTACTAAAGCTTTCGTGAAATTAATAAACTTTCAAAAGAACGCATTTACCTTCCAAAGTAAAGCTTGTACTGAGAAAACCAACACTGATCTCAGTTCTAACAGTGCTTTCACACGTAGCAAACAACTGCTTGTCTTTAAAAAGAAACGCATGTGCGTTTCTTACTAAAGCTTTCGTGAAATTAATAAAGTTTCAGAAGAACGCGATTATCTTTCAAAGTAAAGCTTGTACTGAGAAAAGCAACAATGATCTCAGTTCTAACAGTGCTTTCACACGTAGCAAACAACTGCTTGTCTTTACAAAGAAACGCATGTGCGTTTCTTACTAAAGCTTTCGTGAAATTAATAAAGTTTCAGAAGAACGCGATTATCTTTCAAAGTAAAGCTTGTACTGAGAAAAGCAACACTGATCTCAGTTCTAACAGTGCTTTCACACGTAGCAAACAACTGCTTGTCTTTACAAAGAAAGGCATGAGCGTTTCTTACTAAAGCTTTCGTGAAATTAATAAACTTTCAAAAGAACGCATTTACCTTCCAAAGTAAAGCTTGTACTGAGAAAACCAACACTGATCTCAGTTCTAACAGTGCTTTCACACGTAGCAAACAACTGCTTGTCTTTAAAAAGAAACGCATGTGCGTTTCTTACTAAAGCTTTCGTGAAATTAATAAAGTTTCAGAAGAACGCGATTATCTTTAAAGGAAAGTTTGTACTGAGAAAAGCAACAATGATCTCAGTTCTAACAGTGCTTTCACACGTAGCAAACAACTGCTTGTCTTTACAAAGAAACGCATGTGCGTTTCTTACTAAAGCTTTCGTGAAATTAATAAAGTTTCAGAAGAACGCGATTATCTTTCAAAGTAAAGCTTGTACTGAGAAAAGCAACAATGATCTCAGTTCTAACAGTGCTTTCACACGTAGCAAACAACTGCTTGTCTTTACAAAGAAACGCATGTGCGTTTCTTACTAAAACTTTCGTGAAATTAATAAACTTTCAAAAGAACGCGATTATCTTTCAAAGTAAAGCTTGTACTGAGAAAAGCAACACTGATCTCATTTCTATCAGTGCTTTCACAAGTAGCAAAAAACTGCTTATCTTGACAAAGTAACGCATGTGCGTTTCTTACTAAAGCTTTCGTGAAATTAATAAACTTTCAAAAGAACGCGATTACCTTTCAAAGTTAAGCTTGTACTGAGAAAAGCAACACTGATCTCAGTTCTAACAGTGCTTTCACACGTAGCAAACAACTGCTTGTCTTTAAAAAGATACGCATGTGCGTTTCTTACTAAAGCTTTCGTGAAATTAATAAAGTTTCAGAAGAACGCCATTATCTCTCAAAGTAAAGCTTGTACTGAGACAAGCAACAATGATCTCAGTTCTAACAGCGCTTTCACACGTAGCAAACAACTGTTTGTCTTTACAAAGAAACGCATGTGCGTTTCTTACTAAAGCTTTCGTGAAATTAATAAAGTTTCAGAAGAACGCGATTATCTTTCAAAGTAAAGCTTGTACTGAGAAAAGCAACACTGATCTCAGTTCTAACAGTGCTTTCACACGTAGCAAACAACTGCTTGTCTTTACAAAGAAAGGCATGAGCGTTTCTTACTAAAGCTTTCGTGAAATTAATAAACTTTCAAAAGAACGCATTTACCTTCCAAAGTAAAGCTTGTACTGAGAAAACCAACACTGATCTCAGTTCTAACAGTGCTTTCACACGTAGCAAACAACTGCTTGTCTTTAAAAAGAAACGCATGTGCGTTTCTTACTAAAGCTTTCGTGAAATTAATAAAGTTTCAGAAGAACGCGATTATCTTTCAAAGTAAAGCTTGTACTGAGAAAAGCAACAATGATCTCAGTTCTAACAGTGCTTTCACACGTAGCAAACAACTGCTTGTCTTTACAAAGAAACGCATGTGCGTTTCTTACTAAAGCTTTCGTGAAATTAATAAAGTTTCAGAAGAACGCGATTATCTTTCAAAGTAAAGCTTGTACTGAGAAAAGCAACACTGATCTCAGTTCTAACAGTGCTTTCACAAGTAGCAAACAACTGCTTATCTTGACAAAGAAACGCATGTGCGTTTCTTACTAAACCTTTCGTGAAATTAATAAACTTTCAAAAGAACGCGATTATCTTTCAAAGTTAGCTTGTACTGAGAAAAGCAACACTGATCTCAGTTCTAACAGTGCTTTCACACGTAGCAAACAACTGCTTGTCTTTACAAAGAAACGCATGTGCGTTTCTTACTAAAGCTTTCGTGAAATTAATAAACTTTCAAAAGAACGCGATTATCTTTCAAAGTAAAGCTTGTACTGAGAAAATTAAACCTGATCTCAGTTCTAACAGTGCTTTCACACGTAGCAAACAACTGCTTGTCTTGACAAACGCATGTGCGTTTCTTACTAAATCTTTCGTGAAATTAATAAACATTCAAAGAACGCGATTATCTTTCAAAGTAAAGCTTGTACTGAGAAAAGCAACACTGAACTCAGTTCTAACAGTGCTTTCACACGTAGCAAACAACTGCTTGTCTTGACAAAGAAACGCATGTGCGTTTCTTACTAAAGCTTTCGTGAAATTAATAAAGTTTCAAAAGAACGCGATTATCTTTCAAAGTAAAGCTTGTACTGAGAAAAGCAACACTGATCTCAGTTCTAACAGTGCTTTCACACGTAGCAAACAACTGCTTGTCTTTACAAAGAAACGCATGTGCGTTTCTTACTAAAACTTTCGTGAAATTAATAAACTTTCAAAAGAACGCGATTGTCTTTCAAAGTAAAGCTTGTACTGAGAAAAGCAACACTGATCTCAGTTCAAACAGTGCTTTCACAAGTAGCAAACAACTGCTTATCTTTACAAAGAAACGCATGTGCGTTTCTTACTAAAGCTTTCGTGAAATTAATAAACTTTCTAAAGAACGCGACTATCTTTCAAAGTAAAGATTGTACTGAAAAAAGCAACACTGATCTCAGTTCTAACAGTGCTTTCACACGTAGCAAACAACTGCTTGTCTTGACAAAGAAAGGCATGAGCGTTTCTTACTAAAGCTTTCGTGAAATTAATAAACTTTCAAAAGAACGCGATTATCTTTCAAAGTAAAGCTTGTACTGAGAAAACCAACAGTGATCTCAGTTCTAACAGTGCTTTCACACGTAGCAAACAACTGCTTGTCTTTAAAAAGAAACGCATGTGCGTTTCTTACTAAAGCTTTCGTGAAATTAATAAAGTTTCAGAAGAACGCGATTATCTCTCAAAGTAAAGCTTGTACTGAGACAAGCAACAATGATCTCAGTTCTAACAGCGCTTTCACACGTAGCAAACAACTGTTTGTCTTTAAAAGAAACGCATGTGCGTTTCTTACTAAAGCTTTCGTGAAATTAATAAAGTTTCAGAAGAACGCGATTATCTTTCAAAGTAAAGCTTGTACTGAGAAAAGCAACACTGATCTCAGTTCTAACAGTGCTTTCACACGTAGCAAACAACTGCTTGTCTTTACAAAGAAAGGCATGAGCGTTTCTTACTAAAGCTTTCGTGAAATTAATAAACTTTCAAAAGAACGCATTTACCTTCCAAAGTAAAGCTTGTACTGAGAAAACCAACACTGATCTCAGTTCTAACAGTGCTTTCACACGTAGCAAACAACTGCTTGTCTTTAAAAAGAAACGCATGTGCGTTTCTTACTAAAGCTTTCGTGAAATTAATAAAGTTTCAGAAGAACGCGATTATCTTTCAAAGTAAAGCTTGTACTGAGAAAAGCAACAATGATCTCAGTTCTAACAGTGCTTTCACACGTAGCAAACAACTGCTTGTCTTTACAAAGAAACGCATGTGCGTTTCTTACTAAAGCTTTCGTGAAATTAATAAAGTTTCAGAAGAACGCGATTATCTTTCAAAGTAAAGCTTGTACTGAGAAAAGCAACACTGATCTCAGTTCTAACAGTGCTTTCACACGTAGCAAACAACTGCTTGTCTTTACAAAGAAAGGCATGAGCGTTTCTTACTAAAGCTTTCGTGAAATTAATAAACTTTCAAAAGAACGCATTTACCTTCCAAAGTAAAGCTTGTACTGAGAAAACCAACACTGATCTCAGTTCTAACAGTGCTTTCACACGTAGCAAACAACTGCTTGTCTTTAAAAAGAAACGCATGTGCGTTTCTTACTAAAGCTTTCGTGAAATTAATAAAGTTTCAGAAGAACGCGATTATCTTTAAAGGAAAGTTTGTACTGAGAAAAGCAACAATGATCTCAGTTCTAACAGTGCTTTCACACGTAGCAAACAACTGCTTGTCTTTACAAAGAAACGCATGTGCGTTTCTTACTAAAGCTTTCGTGAAATTAATAAAGTTTCAGAAGAACGCGATTATCTTTCAAAGTAAAGCTTGTACTGAGAAAAGCAACAATGATCTCAGTTCTAACAGTGCTTTCACACGTAGCAAACAACTGCTTGTCTTTACAAAGAAACGCATGTGCGTTTCTTACTAAAACTTTCGTGAAATTAATAAACTTTCAAAAGAACGCGATTATCTTTCAAAGTAAAGCTTGTACTGAGAAAAGCAACACTGATCTCATTTCTATCAGTGCTTTCACAAGTAGCAAAAAACTGCTTATCTTGACAAAGTAACGCATGTGCGTTTCTTACTAAAGCTTTCGTGAAATTAATAAACTTTCAAAAGAACGCGATTACCTTTCAAAGTTAAGCTTGTACTGAGAAAAGCAACACTGATCTCAGTTCTAACAGTGCTTTCACACGTAGCAAACAACTGCTTGTCTTTAAAAAGATACGCATGTGCGTTTCTTACTAAAGCTTTCGTGAAATTAATAAAGTTTCAGAAGAACGCCATTATCTCTCAAAGTAAAGCTTGTACTGAGACAAGCAACAATGATCTCAGTTCTAACAGCGCTTTCACACGTAGCAAACAACTGTTTGTCTTTACAAAGAAACGCATGTGCGTTTCTTACTAAAGCTTTCGTGAAATTAATAAAGTTTCAGAAGAACGCGATTATCTTTCAAAGTAAAGCTTGTACTGAGAAAAGCAACACTGATCTCAGTTCTAACAGTGCTTTCACACGTAGCAAACAACTGCTTGTCTTTACAAAGAAAGGCATGAGCGTTTCTTACTAAAGCTTTCGTGAAATTAATAAACTTTCAAAAGAACGCATTTACCTTCCAAAGTAAAGCTTGTACTGAGAAAACCAACACTGATCTCAGTTCTAACAGTGCTTTCACACGTAGCAAACAACTGCTTGTCTTTAAAAAGAAACGCATGTGCGTTTCTTACTAAAGCTTTCGTGAAATTAATAAAGTTTCAGAAGAACGCGATTATCTTTCAAAGTAAAGCTTGTACTGAGAAAAGCAACAATGATCTCAGTTCTAACAGTGCTTTCACACGTAGCAAACAACTGCTTGTCTTTACAAAGAAACGCATGTGCGTTTCTTACTAAAGCTTTCGTGAAATTAATAAAGTTTCAGAAGAACGCGATTATCTTTCAAAGTAAAGCTTGTACTGAGAAAAGCAACACTGATCTCAGTTCTAACAGTGCTTTCACAAGTAGCAAACAACTGCTTATCTTGACAAAGAAACGCATGTGCGTTTCTTACTAAACCTTTCGTGAAATTAATAAACTTTCAAAAGAACGCGATTATCTTTCAAAGTTAGCTTGTACTGAGAAAAGCAACACTGATCTCAGTTCTAACAGTGCTTTCACACGTAGCAAACAACTGCTTGTCTTTACAAAGAAACGCATGTGCGTTTCTTACTAAAGCTTTCGTGAAATTAATAAACTTTCAAAAGAACGCGATTATCTTTCAAAGTAAAGCTTGTACTGAGAAAATTAAACCTGATCTCAGTTCTAACAGTGCTTTCACACGTAGCAAACAACTGCTTGTCTTGACAAACGCATGTGCGTTTCTTACTAAATCTTTCGTGAAATTAATAAACATTCAAAGAACGCGATTATCTTTCAAAGTAAAGCTTGTACTGAGAAAAGCAACACTGAACTCAGTTCTAACAGTGCTTTCACACGTAGCAAACAACTGCTTGTCTTGACAAAGAAACGCATGTGCGTTTCTTACTAAAGCTTTCGTGAAATTAATAAAGTTTCAAAAGAACGCGATTATCTTTCAAAGTAAAGCTTGTACTGAGAAAAGCAACACTGATCTCAGTTCTAACAGTGCTTTCACACGTAGCAAACAACTGCTTGTCTTTACAAAGAAACGCATGTGCGTTTCTTACTAAAACTTTCGTGAAATTAATAAACTTTCAAAAGAACGCGATTGTCTTTCAAAGTAAAGCTTGTACTGAGAAAAGCAACACTGATCTCAGTTCAAACAGTGCTTTCACAAGTAGCAAACAACTGCTTATCTTTACAAAGAAACGCATGTGCGTTTCTTACTAAAGCTTTCGTGAAATTAATAAACTTTCTAAAGAACGCGACTATCTTTCAAAGTAAAGATTGTACTGAAAAAAGCAACACTGATCTCAGTTCTAACAGTGCTTTCACACGTAGCAAACAACTGCTTGTCTTGACAAAGAAAGGCATGAGCGTTTCTTACTAAAGCTTTCGTGAAATTAATAAACTTTCAAAAGAACGCGATTATCTTTCAAAGTAAAGCTTGTACTGAGAAAACCAACAGTGATCTCAGTTCTAACAGTGCTTTCACACGTAGCAAACAACTGCTTGTCTTTAAAAAGAAACGCATGTGCGTTTCTTACTAAAGCTTTCGTGAAATTAATAAAGTTTCAGAAGAACGCGATTATCTCTCAAAGTAAAGCTTGTACTGAGACAAGCAACAATGATCTCAGTTCTAACAGCGCTTTCACACGTAGCAAACAACTGTTTGTCTTTAAAAGAAACGCATGTGCGTTTCTTACTAAAGCTTTCGTGAAATTAATAAAGTTTCAGAAGAACGCGATTATCTTTCAAAGTAAAGCTTGTACTGAGAAAAGCAACACTGATCTCAGTTCTAACAGTGCTTTCACACGTAGCAAACAACTGCTTGTCTTTACAAAGAAAGGCATGAGCGTTTCTTACTAAAGCTTTCGTGAAATTAATAAACTTTCAAAAGAACGCATTTACCTTCCAAAGTAAAGCTTGTACTGAGAAAACCAACACTGATCTCAGTTCTAACAGTGCTTTCACACGTAGCAAACAACTGCTTGTCTTTAAAAAGAAACGCATGTGCGTTTCTTACTAAAGCTTTCGTGAAATTAATAAAGTTTCAGAAGAACGCGATTATCTTTCAAAGTAAAGCTTGTACTGAGAAAAGCAACAATGATCTCAGTTCTAACAGTGCTTTCACACGTAGCAAACAACTGCTTGTCTTTACAAAGAAACGCATGTGCGTTTCTTACTAAAGCTTTCGTGAAATTAATAAAGTTTCAGAAGAACGCGATTATCTTTCAAAGTAAAGCTTGTACTGAGAAAAGCAACACTGATCTCAGTTCTAACAGTGCTTTCACACGTAGCAAACAACTGCTTGTCTTTACAAAGAAAGGCATGAGCGTTTCTTACTAAAGCTTTCGTGAAATTAATAAACTTTCAAAAGAACGCATTTACCTTCCAAAGTAAAGCTTGTACTGAGAAAACCAACACTGATCTCAGTTCTAACAGTGCTTTCACACGTAGCAAACAACTGCTTGTCTTTAAAAAGAAACGCATGTGCGTTTCTTACTAAAGCTTTCGTGAAATTAATAAAGTTTCAGAAGAACGCGATTATCTTTAAAGGAAAGTTTGTACTGAGAAAAGCAACAATGATCTCAGTTCTAACAGTGCTTTCACACGTAGCAAACAACTGCTTGTCTTTACAAAGAAACGCATGTGCGTTTCTTACTAAAGCTTTCGTGAAATTAATAAAGTTTCAGAAGAACGCGATTATCTTTCAAAGTAAAGCTTGTACTGAGAAAAGCAACAATGATCTCAGTTCTAACAGTGCTTTCACACGTAGCAAACAACTGCTTGTCTTTACAAAGAAACGCATGTGCGTTTCTTACTAAAACTTTCGTGAAATTAATAAACTTTCAAAAGAACGCGATTATCTTTCAAAGTAAAGCTTGTACTGAGAAAAGCAACACTGATCTCATTTCTATCAGTGCTTTCACAAGTAGCAAAAAACTGCTTATCTTGACAAAGTAACGCATGTGCGTTTCTTACTAAAGCTTTCGTGAAATTAATAAACTTTCAAAAGAACGCGATTACCTTTCAAAGTTAAGCTTGTACTGAGAAAAGCAACACTGATCTCAGTTCTAACAGTGCTTTCACACGTAGCAAACAACTGCTTGTCTTTAAAAAGATACGCATGTGCGTTTCTTACTAAAGCTTTCGTGAAATTAATAAAGTTTCAGAAGAACGCCATTATCTCTCAAAGTAAAGCTTGTACTGAGACAAGCAACAATGATCTCAGTTCTAACAGCGCTTTCACACGTAGCAAACAACTGTTTGTCTTTACAAAGAAACGCATGTGCGTTTCTTACTAAAGCTTTCGTGAAATTAATAAAGTTTCAGAAGAACGCGATTATCTTTCAAAGTAAAGCTTGTACTGAGAAAAGCAACACTGATCTCAGTTCTAACAGTGCTTTCACACGTAGCAAACAACTGCTTGTCTTTACAAAGAAAGGCATGAGCGTTTCTTACTAAAGCTTTCGTGAAATTAATAAACTTTCAAAAGAACGCATTTACCTTCCAAAGTAAAGCTTGTACTGAGAAAACCAACACTGATCTCAGTTCTAACAGTGCTTTCACACGTAGCAAACAACTGCTTGTCTTTAAAAAGAAACGCATGTGCGTTTCTTACTAAAGCTTTCGTGAAATTAATAAAGTTTCAGAAGAACGCGATTATCTTTCAAAGTAAAGCTTGTACTGAGAAAAGCAACAATGATCTCAGTTCTAACAGTGCTTTCACACGTAGCAAACAACTGCTTGTCTTTACAAAGAAACGCATGTGCGTTTCTTACTAAAGCTTTCGTGAAATTAATAAAGTTTCAGAAGAACGCGATTATCTTTCAAAGTAAAGCTTGTACTGAGAAAAGCAACACTGATCTCAGTTCTAACAGTGCTTTCATTCGTAGCAAACAACTGCTTGTCTTTACAAAGAAAGGCATGAGCGTTTCTTACTAAAGCTTTCGTGAAATTAATAAACTTTCAAAAGAACGCATTTACCTTCCAAAGTAAAGCTTGTACTGAGAAAACCAACACTGATCTCAGTTCTAACAGTGCTTTCACACGTAGCAAACAACTGCTTGTCTTTAAAAAGAAACGCATGTGCGTTTCTTACTAAAGCTTTCGTGAAATTAATAAAGTTTCAGAAGAACGCGATTATCTTTCAAAGTAAAGCTTGTACTGAGAAAAGCAACAATGATCTCAGTTCTAACAGTGCTTTCACACGTAGCAAACAACTGCTTGTCTTTACAAAGAAACGCATGTGCGTTTCTTACTAAAGCTTTCGTGAAATTAATAAAGTTTCAGAAGAACGCGATTATCTTTCAAAGTAAAGCTTGTACTGAGAAAAGCAACAATGATCTCAGTTCTAACAGTGCTTTCACACGTAGCAAACAACTGCTTGTCTTTACAAAGAAACGCATGTGCGTTTCTTACTAAAACTTTCGTGAAATTAATAAACTTTCAAAAGAACGCGATTATCTTTCAAAGTAAAGCTTGTACTGAGAAAAGCAACACTGATCTTATTTCTATCAGTGCTTTCACAAGTAGCAAAAAACTGCTTATCTTGACAAAGTAACGCAAGTGCGTTTCTTACTAAAGCTTTCGTGAAATTAATAAACTTTCAAAAGAACGCGATTACCTTTCAAAGTTAAGCTTGTACTGAGAAAAGCAACACTGATCTCAGTTCTAACAGTGCTTTCACACGTAGCAAACAACTGCTTGTCTTTACAAATAAACGAATGAGCGTTTCTTACTAAAGCTTTCGTGAAATTAATAAACATTCAAAAGAACGCGATTATCTTTCAAAGTAAAGCTTGTACTGAGAAAAGCAACACTGATCTCAGTTCTAACAGTGCTTTCACACGTAGCAAACAACTGCTTGTCTTGACAAAGAAACGCATGTGCTTTTCTTACTAAAGCTTTCGTGAAATTAATAAACTTTCAAAAGAACGTGATTATCTTTCAAAGTAAAGCTTGTACTGAGAAAATTAAACCTGATCTCAGTTCTAACAGTGCTTTCACACGTAGCAAACAACTGCTTGTCTTTAAATAGAAACACATGTGCGTTTCTTACTAAAGCTTTCGTAAAATTAATAAAGTTTCAAAAGAACGGGATTATCTTTCAAAGTAAAGCTTGTACTGAGAAAAGCAACACTGATCTCAGTTCTACCAGTGCTTTCACACATAGCAAACAACTGCTTGTCTTTACAAAGAAACGCATGTGCGTTTTTTACTAAAGCTTTCGTGAAATTAATAAACTTTCGAAAGAACGCGATTATCTTTCAAAGTAAAGCTTGTACTGAGAAAAGCAACACTGATCTCAGTTCTAACAGTGCTTTCACACGTAGCAAACAACAGCTTGTCTTTACAAAGAAACTCATGAGCGTTTCTTACTAAAGCTTTCGTGAAATTAATAAACTTTCAAAAGAACGCAATTATCTTTCAAAGTAAAGCTTGTACTGAGAAAAGCAACACTGATCTCAGTTCTAACAGTGCTTTCACACGTAGCAAACTACTGCTTGTCTTTACAAAGAAACGCATGTGCGTTTCTTACTAAATCTTTCGTGAAATTAATAAACTTTCATATGAACGCGATTATCTTTCAAAGGAAAGCTTGTACTGAGAAAAGCAACACTGATCTCAGTTCTAACAGTGCTTTTACACGTAGCAAACAACTGCTTGTCTTTACAAAGAAACGCATGAGCGTTTCCTATTAAGCTTTCGTTAAATTAATAAACTTTCAAAAGAACGCGATTATCTTTAATTGTAAAGCTTGTACTGAGAAAAGCAACACTGATCTCAGTTCTAACAGTGCTTTCACACGTAGCAAACAACTGCTTGTCTTGACAAAGAAACGCATGTGCGTTTCTTACTAAAGCTTTCGTGAAATTAATAAACTTTCAAAAGAACGCGATTATCTTTCAAAGTAAAGCTTGTACTGAGAAAAGCAACACTGATCTCAGTTCTAACAGTGCTTTCACACGTAGCAAACAACTGCTTGTCTTGACAAAGAAACGCATGTGCGTTTCTTACTAAAGCTTTCGTGAAATTAATAAACTTTCAAAAGAACGCGATTATCTTTCAAAGTAAAGCTTGTACGGAGAAAATTAAACCTGATCTCAGTTCTAACAGTGCTTTCACACGTAGCAAACAACTGCTTGTCTTTAAAAAGAAACGCATGTGCGTTTCTTAATAAAGCTTTCGTGAAATTAATAAACTTTCAAAAGAACGCGATTATCTTTCAAAGTAAAGCTTGTACTGAGAAAAGCAACACTGATCTCAGTTCTAACAGTGCTTTCACACGTAGCAAACAACTGCTTGTCTTTACAAAGAAACGCATGAGCGTTTCTTACTAAAGCTTTCGTGAAATTAATAAACTTTCAAAAGAACGCGATTATCTGTAAATGTAAAGCTTGTACTGAGAAAAGCAACACTGATCTCAGTTCTAACAGTGCTTTCACACGTAGCAAACAACTGCTTTTCTTGACAAAGAAACGCATGTGCGTTTCTTACTAAAGCATTCGTGAAATTAATAAACTTTCAAAAGAACGCGATTATCTTTCAAAGTAAAGCTTGTACTGAGAAAAGCAACACTGATCTCAGTTCTAACAGTGCTTTCACACGTAGCAAACAACTGCTTGTCTTGACAAAGAAACGTA
Organism: Chionomys nivalis; assembly: GCF_950005125.1. Classification (NCBI taxonomy): domain Eukaryota; kingdom Metazoa; phylum Chordata; class Mammalia; order Rodentia; family Cricetidae; genus Chionomys; species Chionomys nivalis. The sequence continues at coordinate 3,281,953 of NC_080105.1, read as the reverse complement.
TGTGCGTTTCTTACTAAAGCTTTCGTGAAATTAATAAACTTTCAAAAGAACGCGATTATCTGTCAAAGTAAATCTTGTACTGAGAAAATTAAACCTGATCTCAGTTCTAACAGTGCTTTCACACGTAGCAAACAACTGCTTGTCTTTAAAAAGAAACGCATGTGCGTTTCTTACTAAAGCTTTCTAGAAATTAATAAACTTTCAAAAGTACGCGATTATCTTTCAAAGTTAAGCTTGTACTGAGAAAAGCAACACTGATCTCTGTTCTAACAGTGCTTTCACACGTAGCAAACAACTGCTTGTCTTTACAAAGAAACGAAAGAGCGTTTCTTACTAAAGCTTTCGTGAAATTAATAAACTTTCAAAAGAACGCGATTATCTTTCAAAGTAAAGCTTGTACTGAGAAAAGCAACACTGATCTCAGTTCTAACAGTGCTTTCACACGTAGCAAACAACTGCTTGTCTTTACAAAGAAACGCATGAGCGTTTCTTACTAAAGCTTTCGTGAAATTAATAAACTTTCAAAAGAACGCGATTATCTTTAAATGTAAAGCTTGTACTGAGAAAAGCAACACTGATCTCAGTTCTAACAGTGCTTTCACACGTAGCAAACAACTGCTTGTCTTGACAAAGAAACGCATGTGCGTTTCTTACTAAAGCTTTCGTGAAATTAATAAACTTTCAAAAGAACGCGATTATCTTTCAAAGTAAAGCTTGTACTGAGAAAAGCAACACTGATCTCAGTTCTAACAGTGCTTTCACACGTAGCAAACAACTGCTTGTCTTGACAAAGAAACGCATGTGCGTTTCTTACTAAAGCTTTCGTGAAATTAATAAACTTTCAAAAGAACGCGATTATCTTTCAAAGTAAATCTTGTACTGAGAAAATTAAACCTGATCTCAGTTCTAACAGTGCTTTCACACGTAGCAAACAACTGCTTGTCTTTAAAAAGAAACGCATTTGCGTTTCTTACTAAAGATTTGTGAAATTAATAAACTTTCAAAAGAACGCGATTATCTGTCAAAGTAAAGCTTGTACTGAGAAAAGCAACACTGATCTCAGTTCTAACAGTGCTTTCACACGTAGCAAACAACTGCTTGTCTTTACAAAGAAACGCATGAGCGTTTCTTACTAAAGCTTTCGTGAAATTAATAAACTTTCAAAAGAACGCGATTATCTTTAAATGTAAAGCTTGTACTGAGAAAAGCAACACTGATCTCAGTTCTAACAGTGCTTTCACACGTAGCAAACAACTGCTTGTCTTGAAAAAGAAATGCATGTGCGTTTCTTACTAAAGCTTTCGTGAAATTAATAAACTATCAAAAGAACGCGATTATCTTTCAAAGTAAAGCTTGTACTGAGAAAAGCAACACTGATCTCAGTTCTAACAGTGCTTTCACACGTAGCAAACAACTGCTTGTCTTGACAAAGAAACGCATGTGCGTTTCTTACTAAAGCTTTCGTGAAATTAATAAACTTTCAAAAGAACGCGATTATCTTTCAAAGTCAATCTTGTACTGAGAAAATTAAACCTGATCTCAGTTCTAACAGTGCTTTCACACGTAGCAAACAACTGCTTGTCTGTAAAAAGAAACGCATGTGCGTTTCTTACTAAAGCTTTCGTGAAATTAATAAACTTTCAAAAGAACGCGATTATCTTTCAAAGTTAAGCTTGTACTGAGAAAAGCAACACTGATCTCAGTTCTAACAGTGCTTTCACACGTAGCAAACAACTGCTTGTCTTTACAAAGAAACGAATGAGCGTTTCTTACTAAAGCTTTCGTGAAATTAATAAACTTTCAAAAGAACGCGATTATCTTTCAAAGTAAAGCTTGTACTGAGAAAATTAAACCTGATCTCAGTTCTAACAGTGCTTTCACACGTAGCAAACAACTGCTTGTCTTGACAAAGAAACGCATGTGCGTTTCTTACTAAATCTTTCGTGAAATTAATAAACATTCAAAAGAACGCGATTATCTTTCAAAGTAAAGCTTGTACTGAGAAAAGCAACACTGAACTCAGTTCTAACAGTGCTTTCACACGTAGCAAACAACTGCTTGTCTTGACAAAGAAACGCATGTGTGTTTCTTACTAAAGCTTTCGTGAAATTAATAAAGTTTCAAAAGAACGCGATTATCTTTCAAAGTAAAGCTTGTACTGAGAAAAGCAACACTGAACTCAGTTCTAACAGTGCTTTCACACGTAGCAAACAACTGCTTGTCTTGACAAAGAAACGCATGTGTGTTTCTTACTAAAGCTTTCGTGAAATTAATAAAGTTTCAAAAGAACGCGATTATCTTTCAAAGTAAAGCTTGTACTGAGAAAAGCAACACTGATCTCAGTTCTAACAGTGCTTTCACACGTAGCAAACAACTGCTTGTCTTTAAAAAGAAACGCATTTGCGTTTCTTACTAAAGCTTTCGTGAAATTAATAAAGTTTCAGAAGAACGCGATTATCTTTCAAAGTAAAGCTTGTACTGAGACAAGCAACAATGATCTCAGTTCTAACAGCGCTTTCACACGTAGCAAACAACTGTTTGTCTTTACAAAGAAACGCATGTGCGTTTCTTACTAAAGCTTTCGTGAAATTAATAAAGTTTCAGAAGAACGCGATTATCTTTCAAAGTAAAGCTTGTACTGAGAAAAGCAACACTGACCTCAGTTCTAACAGTGCTTTCACACGTAGCAAACAACTGCTTGTCTTTACAAAGAAAGGCATGAGCGTTTCTTACTAAAGCTTTCGTGAAATTAATAAACTTTCAAAAGAACCCATTTACCTTCCAAAGTAAAGCTTGTACTGAGAAAAGCAACACTGATCTCAGTTCTAACAGTGCTTTCACACGTAGCAAACAACTGCTTGTCTTTAAAAAGAAACGCATGTGCGTTTCTTACTAAAGCTTTCGTGAAATTAATAAAGTTTCAGAAGAACGCGATTATCTTTCAAAGTAAAGCTTGTACTGAGAAAAGCAACAATGATCTCAGTTCTAACAGTGCTTTCACACGTAGCAAACAACTGCTTGTCTTTACAAAGAAACGCATGTGCGTTTCTTACTAAAGCTTTCGTGAAATTAATAAAGTTTCAGAAGAACGCGATTATCTTTCAAAGTAAAGCTTGTACTGAGAAAAGCAACACTGATCTCAGTTCTAACAGTGCTTTCACACGTAGCAAACAACTGCTTGTCTTTACAAAGAAAGGCATGAGCGTTTCTTACTAAAGCTTTCGTGAAATTAATAAACTTTCAAAAGAACGCATTTACCTTCCAAAGTAAAGCTTGTACTGAGAAAAGCAACACTGATCTCAGTTCTAACAGTGCTTTCACACGTAGCAAACAACTGCTTGTCTTTAAAAAGAAACGCATGTGCGTTTCTTACTAAAGCTTTCGTGAAATTAATAAAGTTTCAGAAGAACGCGATTATCTTTCAAAGTAAAGCTTGTACTGAGAAAAGCAACAATGATCTCAGTTCTAACAGTGCTTTCACACGTAGCAAACAACTGCTTGTCTTTACAAAGAAACGCATGTGCGTTTCTTACTAAAGCTTTCGTGAAATTAATAAAGTTTCAGAAGAACGCGATTATCTTTCAAAGTAAAGCTTGTACTGAGAAAAGCAACAATGATCTCAGTTCTAACAATGCTTTCACACGTAGCAAACAACTGCTTGTCTTTACAAAGAAACGCATGTGCGTTTCTTACTAAAACTTTCGTGAAATTAATAAACTTTCAAAAGAACGCGATTATCTTTCAAAGTAAAGCTTGTACTGAGAAAAGCAACACTGATCTCATTTCTATCAGTGCTTTCACAAGTAGCAAAAAACTGCTTATCTTGACAAAGAAACGCATGTGCGTTTCTTACTAAAGCTTTCGTGAAATTAATAAACTTTCAAAAGAACGCGATTACCTTTCAAAGTAAAGCTTGTACTGAGAAAAGCAACACTGATCTCAGTTCTAACAGTGCTTTCACACGTAGCAAACAACTGCTTGTCTTTACAAAGAAACGAATGAGCGTTTCTTACTAAAGCTTTCGTGAAATTAATAAACATTCAAAAGAACGCGATTATCTTTCAAAGTAAAGCTTGTACTGAGAAAAGCAACACTGATCTCAGTTCTAACAGTGCTTTCACACGTAGCAAACAACTGCTTGTCTTGACAAAGAAACGCATGTGCGTTTCTTACTAAAGCTTTCGTGAAATTAATAAACTTTCAAAAGAACGTGATTATCTTTCAAAGTAAAGCTTGTACTGAGAAAATTAAACCTGATCTCAGTTCTAACAGTGCTTTCACACGTAGCAAACAACTGCTTGTCTTTAAATAGAAACACATGTGCGTTTCTTACTAAAGCTTTCGTAAAATTAATAAAGTTTCAAAAGAACGCGATTATCTTTCAAAGTAAAGCTTGTACTGAGAAAAGCAACACTGATCTCAGTTCTACCAGTGCTTTCACACGTAGCAAACAACTGCTTGTCTTTACAAAGAAACGCATGTGCGTTTTTTACTAAAGCTTTCGTGAAATTAATAAACTTTCAAAAGAACGCGATTATCTTTCAAAGTAAAGCTTGTACTGAGAAAAGCAACACTGATCTCAGTTCTAACAGTGCTTTCACACGTAGCAAACAACAGCTTGTCTTTACAAAGAAACTCATGAGCGTTTCTTACTAAAGCTTTCGTGAAATTAATAAACTTTCAAAAGAACGCGATTATCTTTCAAAGTAAAGCTTGTACTGAGAAAAGCAACACTGATCTCAGTTCTAACAGTGCTTTCACACGTAGCAAACTACTGCTTGTCTTTACAAAGAAACGCATGTGCGTTTCTTACTAAATCTTTCGTGAAATTAATAAACTTTCATATGAACGCGATTATCTTTCAAAGTAAAGCTTGTACTGAGAAAAGCAACACTGATCTCAGTTCTAACAGTGCTTTTACACGTAGCAAACAACTGCTTGTCTTTACAAAGAAACGCATGAGGGTTTCCTATTAAGCTTTCGTGAAATTAATAAACTTTCAAAAGAACGCGATTATCTTTAATTGTAAAGCTTGTACTGAGAAAAGCAACACTGATCTCAGTTCTAACAGTGCTTTCACACGTAGCAAACAACTGCTTGTCTTGACAAAGAAACGCATTTGCGTTTCTTACTAAAGCTTTCGTGAAATTAATAAACTTTCAAAAGAACGCGATTATCTTTCAAAGTAAAGCTTGTACTGAGAAAAGCAACACTGATCTCAGTTCTAACAGTGCTTTCACACGTAGCAAACAACTGCTTGTCTTGACAAAGAAACGCATGTGCGTTTCTTACTAAAGCTTTCGTGAAATTAATAAACTTTCAAAGAACGCGATTATCTTTCAAAGTAAAGCTTGTACGGAGAAAATTAAACCTGATCTCAGTTCTAACAGTGCTTTCACACGTAGCAAACAACTGCTTGTCTTTACAAAGAAACGCATGAGCGTTTCTTACTAAAGCTTTCGTGAAATTAATAAACTTTCAAAAGAACGCGATTATCTTTAAATGTAAAGCTTGTACTGAGAAAAGCAACACTGATCTCAGTTCTAACAGTGCTTTCACACGTAGCAAACAACTGCTTGTCTTGACAAAGAAACGCATGTGCGTTTCTTACTAAAGCTTTCGTGAAATTAATAAACTTTCAAAAGAACGCGATTATCTTTCAAAGTAAAGCTTGTACTGAGAAAAGCAACACTGATCTCAGTTCTAACAGTGCTTTCACACGTAGCAAACAACAGCTTGTCTTTACAAAGAAACTCATGAGCGTTTCTTACTAAAGCTTTCGTGAAATTAATAAACTTTCAAAAGAACGCGATTATCTTTCAAAGTAAAGCTTGTACTGAGAAAAGCAACACTGATCTCAGTTCTAACAGTGCATTCACACGTAGCAAACAACTGCTTGTCTTGACAAAGAAACGCATGTGCGTTTCTTACTAAAGCTTTCGTGAAATTAATAAACTTTCAAAAGAACGCGATTATCTTTCAAAGTAAATCTTGTACTGAGAAAATTAAACCTGATCTCAGTTCTAACAGTGCTTTCACACGTAGCAAACAACTGCTTGTCTTGACAAAGAAACGCATGTGCGTTTCTTACTAAAGCTTTCGTGAAATTAATAAACTTTCAAAAGAACGCGATTATCTTTCAAAGTAAAGCTTGTACTGAGAAAAGCAACACTGATCTCAGTTCTAACAGTGCTTTCACACGTAGCAAACAACTGCTTGTCTTGACAAAGAAACGCATGTGCGTTTCTTACTAAAGCTTTCGTGAAATTAATAAACTTTCAAAGAACGCGATTATCTTTCAAAGTAAAGCTTGTACGGAGAAAATTAAACCTGATCTCAGTTCTAACAGTGCTTTCACACGTAGCAAACAACTGCTTGTCTTTACAAAGAAACGCATGAGCGTTTCTTACTAAAGCTTTCGTGAAATTAATAAACTTTCAAAAGAACGCGATTATCTTTAAATGTAAAGCTTGTACTGAGAAAAGCAACACTGATCTCAGTTCTAACAGTGCTTTCACACGTAGCAAACAACTGCTTGTCTTGACAAAGAAACGCATGTGCGTTTCTTACTAAAGCTTTCGTGAAATTAATAAACTTTCAAAAGAACGCGATTATCTTTCAAAGTAAAGCTTGTACTGAGAAAAGCAACACTGATCTCAGTTCTAACAGTGCTTTCACACGTAGCAAACAACAGCTTGTCTTTACAAAGAAACTCATGAGCGTTTCTTACTAAAGCTTTCGTGAAATTAATAAACTTTCAAAAGAACGCGATTATCTTTCAAAGTAAAGCTTGTACTGAGAAAAGCAACACTGATCTCAGTTCTAACAGTGCATTCACACGTAGCAAACAACTGCTTGTCTTGACAAAGAAACGCATGTGCGTTTCTTACTAAAGCTTTCGTGAAATTAATAAACTTTCAAAAGAACGCGATTATCTTTCAAAGTAAATCTTGTACTGAGAAAATTAAACCTGATCTCAGTTCTAACAGTGCTTTCACACGTAGCAAACAACTGCTTGTCTTGACAAAGAAACGCATGTGCGTTTCTTACTAAAGCTTTCGTGAAATTAATAAACTTTCAAAAGAACGCGATTATCTTTCAAAGTAAATCTTGTACTGAGAAAATTAAACCTGATCTCAGTTCTAACAGTGCTTTCACACGTAGCAAACAACTGCTTGTCTTGACAAAGAAACGCATGTGCGTTTCTTACTAAAGCTTTCGTGAAATTAATAAACTTTGAAAAAAACGCGATTATCTTTCAAAGTTAAGCTTGTACTGAGAAAAGCAACACTGATCTCAGTTCTAACAGTGCTTTCACACGTAGCAAACAACTGCTTGTCTTTACAAAGAAACGAATGAGCGTTTCTTACTAAAGCTTTCGTGAAATTAATAAACTTTCAAAAGAACGCGATTATCTTTCAAAGTAAAGCTTGTACTGAGAAAATTAAACCTGATCTCAGTTCTAACAGTGCTTTCACACGTAGCAAACAACTGCTTGTCTTGACAAAGAAACGCATGTGCGTTTCTTACTAAATCTTTCGTGAAATTAATAAACATTCAAAAGAACGCAATTATCTTTCAAAGTAAAGCTTGTACTGAGAAAAGCAACACTGAACTCAGTTCTAACAGTGCTTTCACACGTAGCAAACAACTGCTTGTCTTGACAAAGAAACGCATGTGTGTTTCTTACTAAAGCTTTCGTGAAATTAATAAAGTTTCAAAAGAACGCGATTATCTTTCAAAGTAAAGCTTGTACTGAGAAAAGCAACACTGATCTCAGTTCTAACAGTGCTTTCACACGTAGCAAACAACTGCTTGTCTTTACAAAGAAACGCATGTGCGTTTATTACTAAAGCTTTCGTGAAATTAATAAAGTTTCAGAAGAACGCGATTATCTTTCAAAGTAAAGCTTGTACTGAGAAAAGCAACACTGATCTCAGTTCTAACAGTGCTTTCACACGTAGCAAACAACTGCTTGTCTTTACAAAGAAAGGCATGAGCGTTTCTTACTAAAGCTTTCGTGAAATTAATAAACTTTCAAAAGAACGCATTTACCTTCCAAAGTAAAGCTTGTACTGAGAAAACCAACACTGATCTCAGTTCTAACACTGCTTTCACACGTAGCAAACAACTGCTTGTCTTTAAAAAGAAACGCATGTGCGTTTCTTACTAAAGCTTTCGTGAAATTAATAAAGTTTCAGAAGAACGCGATTATCTTTCAAAGTAAAGCTTGTACTGAGAAAAGCAACAATGATCTCAGTTCTAACAGTGCTTTCACACGTAGCAAACAACTGCTTGTCTTTACAAAGAAACGCATGTGCGTTTCTTACTAAAGCTTTCGTGAAATTAATAAAGTTTCAGAAGAACGCGATTATCTTTCAAAGTAAAGCTTGTACTGAGAAAAGCAACAATGATCTCAGTTCTAACAGTGCTTTCACACGTAGCAAACAACTGCTTGTCTTTACAAAGAAACGCATGTGCGTTTCTTACTAAAACTTTCGTGAAATTAATAAACTTTCAAAAGAACGCGATTATCTTTCAAAGTAAAGCTTGTACTGAGAAAAGCAACACTGATCTCATTTCTATCAGTGCTTTCACAAGTAGCAAAAAACTGCTTATCTTGACAAAGTAACGCATGTGCGTTTCTTACTAAAGCTTTCGTGAAATTAATAAACTTTCAAAAGAACGCGATTATCTTTCAAAGTAAAGCTTGTACTGAGAAAAGCAACACTGATCTCAGTTCTAACAGTGCTTTCACACGTAGCAAACAACTGCTTGTCTTGACAAAGAAACGCATGTGCGTTTCTTACTAAAGCTTTCGTGAAATTAATAAACTTTCAAAAGAACGTGATTATCTTTCAAAGTAAAGCTTGTACTGAGAAAATTAAACCTGATCTCAGTTCTAACAGTGCTTTCACACGTAGCAAACAACTGCTTGTCTTTAAATAGAAACACATGTGCGTTTCTTACTAAAGCTTTCGTAAAATTAATAAAGTTTCAAAAGAACGCGATTATCTTTCAAAGTAAAGCTTGTACTGAGAAAACAACACTGATCTCAGTTCTACCAGTGCTTTCACACGTAGCAAACAACTGCTTGTCTTTACAAAGAAACGCATGTGCGTTTCTTACTAAAGGCTTTCGTGAAATTAATAAACTTTCAAAGAACGCGATTATCTTTCAAAGTAAAGCTTGTACTGAGAAAAGCAACACTGATCTCAGTTCTAACAGTGCTTTCACACGTAGCAAACAACAGCTTGTCTTACAAAGAAACTCATGAGCGTTTCTTACTAAAGCTTTCGTGAAATTAATAAACTTTCAAAAGAACGCGATTATCTTTAATTGTAAAGCTTGTACTGAGAAAAGCAACACTGATCTCAGTTCTAACAGTGCTTTCACACGTAGCAAACTACTGCTTGTCTTTACAAGAAACGCATGTGCGTTTCTTACTAAATCTTTCGTGAAATTAATAAACTTTCATATGAACGCGATTATCTTTCAAAGTAAAGCTTGTACTGAGAAAAGCAACACTGATCTCAGTTCTAACAGTGCTTTTACATGTAGCAAACAACTGCTTGTCTTTACAAAGATACGCATGAGCGTTTCTTACTAAAGCTTTCGTGAAATTAATAAACTTTCAAAAGAACGCGATTATCTTTAATTGTAAAGCTTGTACTGAGAAAAGCAACACTGATCTCAGTTCTAACAGTGCTTTCACACGTAGCAAACAACTGCTTGTCTTGACAAAGAAACGCATGTGCGTTTCTTACTAAAGCTTTCGTGAAATTAATAAACTTTCAAAGAACGCGATTATCTTTCAAAGTAAAGCTTGTACTGAGAAAAGCAACACTGATCTCAGTTCTAACAGTGCTTTCACACGTAGCAAACAACTGCTTGTCTTGACAAAGAAACGCATGTGCGTTTCTTACTAAAGCTTTCGTGAAATTAATAAACTTTCAAAGAACGCGATTATCTTTCAAAGTAAAGCTTGTACGGAGAAAATTAAACCTGATCTCAGTTCTAACAGTGCTTTCACACGTAGCAAACAACTGCTTGTCTTTAAAAAGAAACGCATGTGCGTTTCTTACTAAAGCTTTCGTGAAATTAATAAACTTTCAAAAGAACGCGATTATCTTTCAAAGTAAAGCTTGTACTGAGAAAAGCAACACTGATCTCAGTTCTAACAGTGCTTTCACACGTAGCAAACAACAGCTTGTCTTTACAAAGAAACTCATGAGCGTTTCTTACTAAAGCTTTCGTGAAATTAATAAACTTTCAAAAGAACGCGATTATCTTTCAAAGTAAAGCTTGTACTGAGAAAAGCAACACTGATCTCAGTTCTAACAGTGCATTCACACGTAGCAAACAACTGCTTGTCTTGACAAAGAAACGCATGTGCGTTTCTTACTAAAGCTTTCGTGAAATTAATAAACTTTCAAAAGAACGCGATTATCTTTCAAAGTAAATCTTGTACTGAGAAAATTAAACCTGATCTCAGTTCTAACAGTGCTTTCACACGTAGCAAACAACTGCTTGTCTTGACAAAGAAACGCATGTGCGTTTCTTACTAAAACTTTCGTGAAATTAATAAACTTTCAAAAGAACGCGATTATCTTTCAAAGTAAATCTTGTACTGAGAAAATTAAACCTGATCTCAGTTCTAACAGTGCTTTCACACGTAGCAAACAACTGCTTGTCTTGACAAAGAAACGCATGTGCGTTTCTTACTAAAGCTTTCGTGAAATTAATAAACTTTGAAAAAAACGCGATTATCTTTCAAAGTTAAGCTTGTACTGAGAAAAGCAACACTGATCTCAGTTCTAACAGTGCTTTCACACGTAGCAAACAACTGCTTGTCTTGACAAAGAAACGAATGAGCGTTTCTTACTAAAGCTTTCGTGAAATTAATAAACTTTCAAAAGAACGCGATTATCTTTCAAAGTAAAGCTTGTACTGAGAAAATTAAACCTGATCTCAGTTCTAACAGTGCTTTCACACGTAGCAAACAACTGCTTGTCTTGACAAAGAAACGCATGTGCGTTTCTTACTAAATCTTTCGTGAAATTAATAAACATTCAAAAGAACGCAATTATCTTTCAAAGTAAAGCTTGTACTGAGAAAAGCAACACTGAACTCAGTTCTAACAGTGCTTTCACACGTAGCAAACAACTGCTTGTCTTGACAAAGAAACGCATGTGTGTTTCTTACTAAAGCTTTCGTGAAATTAATAAAGTTTCAAAAGAACGCGATTATCTTTCAAAGTAAAGCTTGTACTGAGAAAAGCAACACTGATCTCAGTTCTAACAGTGCTTTCACACGTAGCAAACAACTGCTTGTCTTTACAAAGAAACGCATGTGCGTTTATTACTAAAGCTTTCGTGAAATTAATAAAGTTTCAGAAGAACGCGATTATCTTTCAAAGTAAAGCTTGTACTGAGAAAAGCAACACTGATCTCAGTTCTAACAGTGCTTTCACACGTAGCAAACAACTGCTTGTCTTTACAAAGAAAGGCATGAGCGTTTCTTACTAAAGCTTTCGTGAAATTAATAAACTTTCAAAAGAACGCATTTACCTTCCAAAGTAAAGCTTGTACTGAGAAAACCAACACTGATCTCAGTTCTAACACTGCTTTCACACGTAGCAAACAACTGCTTGTCTTTAAAAAGAAACGCATGTGCGTTTCTTACTAAAGCTTTCGTGAAATTAATAAAGTTTCAGAAGAACGCGATTATCTTTCAAAGTAAAGCTTGTACTGAGAAAAGCAACAATGATCTCAGTTCTAACAGTGCTTTCACACGTAGCAAACAACTGCTTGTCTTTACAAAGAAACGCATGTGCGTTTCTTACTAAAGCTTTCGTGAAATTAATAAAGTTTCAGAAGAACGCGATTATCTTTCAAAGTAAAGCTTGTACTGAGAAAAGCAACAATGATCTCAGTTCTAACAGTGCTTTCACACGTAGCAAACAACTGCTTGTCTTTACAAAGAAACGCATGTGCGTTTCTTACTAAAACTTTCGTGAAATTAATAAACTTTCAAAAGAACGCGATTATCTTTCAAAGTAAAGCTTGTACTGAGAAAAGCAACACTGATCTCATTTCTATCAGTGCTTTCACAAGTAGCAAAAAACTGCTTATCTTGACAAAGTAACGCATGTGCGTTTCTTACTAAAGCTTTCGTGAAATTAATAAACTTTCAAAAGAACGCGATTACCTTTCAAAGTTAAGCTTGTACTGAGAAAAGCAACACTGATCTCAGTTCTAACAGTGCTTTCACACGTAGCAAACAACTGCTTGTCTTGACAAAGAAACGCATGTGCGTTTCTTACTAAAGCTTTCGTGAAATTAATAAACTTTCAAAAGAACGTGATTATCTTTCAAAGTAAAGCTTGTACTGAGAAAATTAAACCTGATCTCAGTTCTAACAGTGCTTTCACACGTAGCAAACAACTGCTTGTCTTTAAATAGAAACACATGTGCGTTTCTTACTAAAGCTTTCGTAAAATTAATAAAGTTTCAAAAGAACGCGATTATCTTTCAAAGTAAAGCTTGTACTGAGAAAACAACACTGATCTCAGTTCTACCAGTGCTTTCACACGTAGCAAACAACTGCTTGTCTTTACAAAGAAACGCATGTGCGTTTCTTACTAAAGCTTTCGTGAAATTAATAAACTTTCAAAAGAACGCGATTATCTTTCAAAGTAAAGCTTGTACTGAGAAAAGCAACACTGATCTCAGTTCTAACAGTGCTTTCACACGTAGCAAACAACAGCTTGTCTTTACAAAGAAACTCATGAGCGTTTCTTACTAAAGCTTTCGTGAAATTAATAAACTTTCAAAAGAACGCGATTATCTTTAATTGTAAAGCTTGTACTGAGAAAAGCAACACTGATCTCAGTTCTAACAGTGCTTTCACACGTAGCAAACTACTGCTTGTCTTTACAAAGAAACGCATGTGCGTTTCTTACTAAATCTTTCGTGAAATTAATAAACTTTCATATGAACGCGATTATCTTTCAAAGTAAAGCTTGTACTGAGAAAAGCAACACTGATCTCAGTTCTAACAGTGCTTTTACATGTAGCAAACAACTGCTTGTCTTTACAAAGATACGCATGAGCGTTTCTTACTAAAGCTTTCGTGAAATTAATAAACTTTCAAAAGAACGCGATTATCTTTAATTGTAAAGCTTGTACTGAGAAAAGCAACACTGATCTCAGTTCTAACAGTGCTTTCACACGTAGCAAACAACTGCTTTTCTTGACAAAGAAACGCATGTGCGTTTCTTACTAAAGCTTTCGTGAAATTAATAAACTTTCAAAAGAACGCGATTATCTTTCAAAGTAAAGCTTGTACTGAGAAAAGCAACACTGATCTCAGTTCTAACAGTGCTTTCACACGTAGCAAACAACTGCTTGTCTTGACAAAGAAACGCATGTGCGTTTCTTACTAAAGCTTTCGTGAAATTAATAAACTTTCAAAAGAACGCGATTATCTTTCAAAGTAAAGCTTGTACGGAGAAAATTAAACCTGATCTCAGTTCTAACAGTGCTTTCACACGTAGCAAACAACTGCTTGTCTTTAAAAAGAAACGCATGTGCGTTTCTTACTAAAGCTTTCGTGAAATTAATAAACTTTCAAAAGAACGCGATTATCTTTCAAAGTAAAGCTTGTACTGAGAAAAGCAACACTGATCTCAGTTCTAACAGTGCTTTCACACGTAGCAAACAACAGCTTGTCTTTACAAAGAAACTCATGAGCGTTTCTTACTAAAGCTTTCGTGAAATTAATAAAGTTTCAAAAGAACGCGATTATCTTTCAAAGTAAAGCTTGTACTGAGAAAAGCAACACTGATCTCAGTTCTAACAGTGCTTTCACACGTAGCAAACAACTGCTTGTCTTTACAAAGAAACGCATGTGCGTTTATTACTAAAGCTTTCGTGAAATTAATAAAGTTTCAGAAGAACGCGATTATCTTTCAAAGTAAAGCTTGTACTGAGAAAAGCAACACTGATCTCAGTTCTAACAGTGCTTTCACACGTAGCAAACAACTGCTTGTCTTTACAAAGAAAGGCATGAGCGTTTCTTACTAAAGCTTTCGTGAAATTAATAAACTTTCAAAAGAACGCATTTACCTTCCAAAGTAAAGCTTGTACTGAGAAAACCAACACTGATCTCAGTTCTAACACTGCTTTCACACGTAGCAAACAACTGCTTGTCTTTAAAAAGAAACGCATGTGCGTTTCTTACTAAAGCTTTCGTGAAATTAATAAAGTTTCAGAAGAACGCGATTATCTTTCAAAGTAAAGCTTGTACTGAGAAAAGCAACAATGATCTCAGTTCTAACAGTGCTTTCACACGTAGCAAACAACTGCTTGTCTTTACAAAGAAACGCATGTGCGTTTCTTACTAAAGCTTTCGTGAAATTAATAAAGTTTCAGAAGAACGCGATTATCTTTCAAAGTAAAGCTTGTACTGAGAAAAGCAACAATGATCTCAGTTCTAACAGTGCTTTCACACGTAGCAAACAACTGCTTGTCTTTACAAAGAAACGCATGTGCGTTTCTTACTAAAACTTTCGTGAAATTAATAAACTTTCAAAAGAACGCGATTATCTTTCAAAGTAAAGCTTGTACTGAGAAAAGCAACACTGATCTCATTTCTATCAGTGCTTTCACAAGTAGCAAAAAACTGCTTATCTTGACAAAGAAACGCATGTGCGTTTCTTACTAAAGCTTTCGTGAAATTAATAAACTTTCAAAAGAACGCGATTACCTTTCAAAGTTAAGCTTGTACTGAGAAAAGCAACACTGATCTCAGTTCTAACAGTGCTTTCACACGTAGCAAACAACTGCTTGTCTTGACAAAGAAACGCATGTGCGTTTCTTACTAAAGCTTTCGTGAAATTAATAAACTTTCAAAAGAACGTGATTATCTTTCAAAGTAAAGCTTGTACTGAGAAAATTAAACCTGATCTCAGTTCTAACAGTGCTTTCACACGTAGCAAACAACTGCTTGTCTTTAAATAGAAACACATGTGCGTTTCTTACTAAAGCTTTCGTAAAATTAATAAAGTTTCAAAAGAACGCGATTATCTTTCAAAGTAAAGCTTGTACTGAGAAAACAACACTGATCTCAGTTCTACCAGTGCTTTCACACGTAGCAAACAACTGCTTGTCTTTACAAAGAAACGCATGTGCGTTTCTTACTAAAGCTTTCGTGAAATTAATAAACTTTCAAAAGAACGCGATTATCTTTCAAAGTAAAGCTTGTACTGAGAAAAGCAACACTGATCTCAGTTCTAACAGTGCTTTCACACGTAGCAAACAACAGCTTGTCTTTACAAAGAAACTCATTAGCGTTTCTTACTAAAGCTTTCGTGAAATTAATAAACTTTCAAAAGAACGCGATTATCTTTAATTGTAAAGCTTGTACTGAGAAAAGCAACACTGATCTCAGTTCTAACAGTGCTTTCACACGTAGCAAACTACTGCTTGTCTTCACAAAGAAACGCATGTGCGTTTCTTACTAAATCTTTCGTGAAATTAATAAACTTTCATATGAACGCGATTATCTTTCAAAGTAAAGCTTGTACTGAGAAAAGCAACACTGATCTCAGTTCTAACAGTGCTTTTACATGTAGCAAACAACTGCTTGTCTTTACAAAGATACGCATGAGCGTTTCTTACTAAAGCTTTCGTGAAATTAATAAACTTTCAAAAGAACGCGATTATCTTTAATTGTAAAGCTTGTACTGAGAAAAGCAACACTGATCTCAGTTCTAACAGTGCTTTCACACGTAGCAAACAACTGCTTGTCTTGACAAAGAAACGCATGTGCGTTTCTTACTAAAGCTTTCGTGAAATTAATAAACTTTCAAAAGAACGCGATTATCTTTCAAAGTAAAGCTTGTACTGAGAAAAGCAACACTGATCTCAGTTCTAACAGTGCTTTCACACGTAGCAAACAACTGCTTGTCTTGACAAAGAAACGCATGTGCGTTTCTTACTAAAGCTTTCGTGAAATTAATAAACTTTCAAAAGAACGCGATTATCTTTCAAAGTAAAGCTTGTACGGAGAAAATTAAACCTGATCTCAGTTCTAACAGTGCTTTCACACGTAGCAAACAACTGCTTGTCTTTAAAAAGAAACGCATGTGCGTTTCTTAATAAAGCTTTCGTGAAATTAATAAACTTTCAAAAGAACGCGATTATCTTTCAAAGTAAAGCTTGTACTGAGAAAAGCAACACTGATCTCAGTTCTAACAGTGCTTTCACACGTAGCAAACAACTGCTTGTCTTTACAAAGAAACGCATGAGCGTTTCTTACTAAAGCTTTCGTGAAATTAATAAACTTTCAAAAGAACGCGATTATCTGTAAATGTAAAGCTTGTACTGAGAAAAGCAACACTGATCTCAGTTCTAACAGTGCTTTCACACGTAGCAAACAACTGCTTTTCTTGACAAAGAAACGCATGTGCGTTTCTTACTAAAGCATTCGTGAAATTAATAAACTTTCAAAAGAACGCGATTATCTTTCAAAGTAAAGCTTGTACTGAGAAAAGCAACACTGATCTCAGTTCTAACAGTGCTTTCACACGTAGCAAACAACTGCTTGTCTTGACAAAGAAACGCATGTGCGTTTCTTACTAAAGCTTTCGTGAAATTAATAAACTTTCAAAAGAACGCGATTATCTTTCAAAGTAAATCTTGTACTGAGAAAATTAAAACTGATCTCAGTTCTAACAGTGCTTTCACACGTAGCAAACAACTGCTTGTCTTTAAAAAGAAACGCATGTGCGTTTCTTACTAAAGCTTTCGTGAAATTAATAAACTTTCAAAAGTACGCGATTATCTTTCAAAGTTAAGCTTGTACTGAGAAAAGCAACACTGATCTCTGTTCTAACAGTGCTTTCACACGTAGCAAACAACTGCTTGTCTTGACAAAGAAACGAAAGAGCGTTTCTTACTAAAGCTTTCGTGAAATTAATAAACTTTCAAAAGAACGCGATTATCTTTCAAAGTAAAGCTTGTACTGAGAAAAGCAACACTGATCTCAGTTCTAACAGTGCTTTCACACGTAGCAAACAACTGCTTGTCTTTACAAAGAAACGCATGTGCGTTTCTTACTAAAGCTTTCGTGAAATTAATAAACTTTCAAAAGAACGCGATTATCTTTCAAAGTAAAGCTTGTACTGAGAAGAGCAACACTGATCTCAGTTCTAACAGTGCTTTCACACGTAGCAAACAACTGCTTGTCTTGACAAAGAAACGCATGTGCGTTTCTTACTAAAGCTTTCGTGAAATTAATAAACTTTCAAAAGAACGCGATTATCTTTCAAAGTAAATCTTGTACTGAGAAAATTAAACCTGATCTCAGTTCTAACAGTGCTTTCACACGTAGCAAACAACTGCTTGTCTTTAAAAAGAAACGCATGTGCGTTTCTTACTAAAGCTTTCGTGAAATTAATAAACTTTCAAAAGAACGCGATTATCTTTCAAAGTTAAGCTTGTACTGAGAAAAGCAACACTGATCTCAGTTCTAACAGTGCTTTCACACGTAGCAAACAACTGCTTGTCTTTACAAAGAAACGAATGAGCGTTTCTTACTAAAGCTTTCGTGAAATTAATAAACTTTCAAAAGAACGCGATTATCTTTCAAAGTAAAGCTTGTACTGAGAAAAGCAACAATGATCTCAGTTCTAACAGTGCTTTCACACGTAGCAAACAACTGCTTGTCTTGACAAAGAAACGCATGTGCGTTTCTTACTAAAGCTTTCGTGAAATTAATAAACTTTCAAAAGAACGCGATTATCTTTCAAAGTTAAGCTTGTACTGAGAAAAGCAACACTGATCTCAGTTCTAACAGTGCTTTCACACGTAGCAAACAACTGCTTGTCTTTACAAAGAAACGAATGAGCGTTTCTTACTAAAGCTTTCGTGAAATTAATAAACTTTCAAAAGAACGCGATTATCTTTCAAAGTAAAGCTTGTACTGAGAAAAGCAACAATGATCTCAGTTCTAACAGTGCTTTCACACGTAGCAAACAACTGCTTGTCTTGACAAAGAAACGCATGTGCGTTTCTTACTAAATCTTTCGTGAAATTAATAAACATTCAAAAGAACGCGATTATCTTTCAAAGTAAAGCTTGTACTGAGAAAAGCAACACTGAACTCAGTTCTAACAGTGCTTTCACACGTAGCAAACAACTGCTTGTCTTTACAAAAAAAGGCATGAGCGTTTCTTACTAAAGCTTTCGTGAAATTAATAAAGTTTCAGAAGAACGCGATTATCTTTCAAAGTAAAGCTTGTACTGAGAAAAGCAACAATGATCTCAGTTCTAACAGTGCTTTCACACGTAGCAAACAACTGCTTGTCTTTACAAAGAAACGCATGTGCGTTTCTTACTAAAGCTTTCGTGAAATTAATAAAGTTTCAGAAGAACGCGATTATCTTTCAAAGTAAAGCTTGTACTGAGAAAAGCAACAATGATCTCAGTTCTAACAGTGCTTTCACACGTAGCAAACAACTGCTTGTCTTTACAAAGAAACGCATGTGCGTTTCTTACTAAAGCTTTCGTGAAATTAATAAACATTCAAAAGAACGCGATTATCTTTCAAAGTAAAGCTTGTACTGAGAAAAGCAACACTGATCTCAGTTCTAACAGTGCTTTCACACGTAGCAAACAACTGCTTGTCTTGACAAAGAAACGCATGTGCGTTTCTTACTAAAGCTTTCGTGAAATTAATAAACTTTCAAAAGAACGCGATTATCTTTAATTGTAAAGCTTGTACTGAGAAAAGCAACACTGATCTCAGTTCTAACAGTGCTTTCACACGTAGCAAACTACTGCTTGTCTTTACAAAGAAACGCATGTGCGTTTCTTACTAAATCTTTCGTGAAATTAATAAACTTTCATATGAACGCGATTATCTTTCAAAGTAAAGCTTGTACTGAGAAAAGCAACACTGATCTCAGTTCTAACAGTGCTTTTACATGTAGCAAACAACTGCTTGTCTTTACAAAGAAACGCATGAGCGTTTCTTACTAAAGCTTTCGTGAAATTAATAAACTTTCAAAAGAACGCGATTATCTTTAATTGTAAAGCTTGTACTGAGAAAAGCAACACTGATCTCAGTTCTAACAGTGCTTTCACACGTAGCAAACAACTGCTTGTCTTGACAAAGAAACGCATGTGCGTTTCTTACTAAAGCTTTCGTGAAATTAATAAACTTTCAAAAGAACGCGATTATCTTTCAAAGTAAAGCTTGTACTGAGAAAAGCAACACTGATCTCAGTTCTAACAGTGCTTTCACACGTAGCAAACAACTGCTTGTCTTGACAAAGAAACGCATGTGCGTTTCTTACTAAAGCTTTCGTGAAATTAATAAACTTTCAAAAGAACGCGATTATCTTTCAAAGTAAAGCTTGTACGGAGAAAATTAAACCTGATCTCAGTTCTAACAGTGCTTTCACACGTAGCAAACAACTGCTTGTCTTTAAAAAGAAACGCATGTGCGTTTCTTAATAAAGCTTTCGTGAAATTAATAAACTTTCAAAAGAACGCGATTATCTTTCAAAGTAAAGCTTGTACTGAGAAAAGCAACACTGATCTCAGTTCTAACAGTGCTTTCACACGTAGCAAACAACTGCTTGTCTTTACAAAGAAACGCATGAGCGTTTCTTACTAAAGCTTTCGTGAAATTAATAAACTTTCAAAAGAACGCGATTATCTGTAAATGTAAAGCTTGTACTGAGAAAAGCAACACTGATCTCAGTTCTAACAGTGCTTTCACACGTAGCAAACAACTGCTTTTCTTGACAAAGAAACGCATGTGCGTTTCTTACTAAAGCATTCGTGAAATTAATAAACTTTCAAAAGAACGCGATTATCTTTCAAAGTAAAGCTTGTACTGAGAAAAGCAACAATGATCTCAGTTCTAACAGTGCTTTCACACGTAGCAAACAACTGCTTGTCTTTACAAAGAAACGCATGTGCGTTTCTTACTAAAGCTTTCGTGAAATTAATAAAGTTTCAGAAGAACGCGATTATCTTTCAAAGTAAAGCTTGTACTGAGAAAAGCAACAATGATCTCAGTTCTAACAGTGCTTTCACACGTAGCAAACAACTGCTTGTCTTTACAAAGAAACGCATGTGCGTTTCTTACTAAAACTTTCGTGAAATTAATAAACTTTCAAAAGAACGCGATTATCTTTCAAAGTAAAGCTTGTACTGAGAAAAGCAACACTGATCTCATTTCTATCAGTGCTTTCACAAGTAGCAAAAAACTGCTTATCTTGACAAAGAAACGCATGTGCGTTTCTTACTAAAGCTTTCGTGAAATTAATAAACTTTCAAAAGAACGCGATTACCTTTCAAAGTTAAGCTTGTACTGAGAAAAGCAACACTGATCTCAGTTCTAACAGTGCTTTCACACGTAGCAAACAACTGCTTGTCTTTACAAAGAAACGAATGAGCGTTTCTTACTAAAGCTTTCGTGAAATTAATAAACATTCAAAAGAACGCGATTATCTTTCAAAGTAAAGCTTGTACTGAGAAAAGCAACACTGATCTCAGTTCTAACAGTGCTTTCACACGTAGCAAACAACTGCTTGTCTTGACAAAGAAACGCATGTGCGTTTCTTACTAAAGCTTTCGTGAAATTAATAAACTTTCAAAAGAACGCGATTATCTTTAATTGTAAAGCTTGTACTGAGAAAAGCAACACTGATCTCAGTTCTAACAGTGCTTTCACACGTAGCAAACTACTGCTTGTCTTTACAAAGAAACGCATGTGCGTTTCTTACTAAATCTTTCGTGAAATTAATAAACTTTCATATGAACGCGATTATCTTTCAAAGTAAAGCTTGTACTGAGAAAAGCAACACTGATCTCAGTTCTAACAGTGCTTTTACATGTAGCAAACAACTGCTTGTCTTTACAAAGAAACGCATGAGCGTTTCTTACTAAAGCTTTCGTGAAATTAATAAACTTTCAAAAGAACGCGATTATCTTTAATTGTAAAGCTTGTACTGAGAAAAGCAACACTGATCTCAGTTCTAACAGTGCTTTCACACGTAGCAAACAACTGCTTGTCTTGACAAAGAAACGCATGTGCGTTTCTTACTAAAGCTTTCGTGAAATTAATAAACTTTCAAAAGAACGCGATTATCTTTCAAAGTAAAGCTTGTACTGAGAAAAGCAACACTGATCTCAGTTCTAACAGTGCTTTCACACGTAGCAAACAACTGCTTGTCTTGACAAAGAAACGCATGTGCGTTTCTTACTAAAGCTTTCGTGAAATTAATAAACTTTCAAAAGAACGCGATTATCTTTCAAAGTAAAGCTTGTACGGAGAAAATTAAACCTGATCTCAGTTCTAACAGTGCTTTCACACGTAGCAAACAACTGCTTGTCTTTAAAAAGAAACGCATGTGCGTTTCTTAATAAAGCTTTCGTGAAATTAATAAACTTTCAAAAGAACGCGATTATCTTTCAAAGTAAAGCTTGTACTGAGAAAAGCAACACTGATCTCAGTTCTAACAGTGCTTTCACACGTAGCAAACAACTGCTTGTCTTTACAAAGAAACGCATGAGCGTTTCTTACTAAAGCTTTCGTGAAATTAATAAACTTTCAAAAGAACGCGATTATCTGTAAATGTAAAGCTTGTACTGAGAAAAGCAACACTGATCTCAGTTCTAACAGTGCTTTCACACGTAGCAAACAACTGCTTTTCTTGACAAAGAAACGCATGTGCGTTTCTTACTAAAGCATTCGTGAAATTAATAAACTTTCAAAAGAACGCGATTATCTTTCAAAGTAAAGCTTGTACTGAGAAAAGCAACACTGATCTCAGTTCTAACAGTGCTTTCACACGTAGCAAACAACTGCTTGTCTTGACAAAGAAACGCATGTGCGTTTCTTACTAAAGCTTTCGTGAAATTAATAAACTTTCAAAAGAACGCGATTATCTTTCAAAGTAAATCTTGTACTGAGAAAATTAAAACTGATCTCAGTTCTAACAGTGCTTTCACACGTAGCAAACAACTGCTTGTCTTTAAAAAGAAACGCATGTGCGTTTCTTACTAAAGCTTTCGTGAAATTAATAAACTTTCAAAAGTACGCGATTATCTTTCAAAGTTAAGCTTGTACTGAGAAAAGCAACACTGATCTCTGTTCTAACAGTGCTTTCACACGTAGCAAACAACTGCTTGTCTTTACAAAGAAACGAAAGAGCGTTTCTTACTAAAGCTTTCGTGAAATTAATAAACTTTCAAAAGAACGCGATTATCTTTCAAAGTAAAGCTTGTACTGAGAAAAGCAACACTGAACTCAGTTCTAACAGTGCTTTCACACGTAGCAAACAACTGCTTGTCTTGACAAAGAAACGCATGTGTGTTTCTTACTAAAGCTTTCGTGAAATTAATAAAGTTTCAAAAGAACGCGATTATCTTTCAAAGTAAAGCTTGTACTGAGAAAAGCAACACTGATCTCAGTTCTAACAGTGCTTTCACACGTAGCAAACAACTGCTTGTCTTTACAAAGAAACGCATGTGCGTTTCTTACTAAAGCTTTCGTGAAATTAATAAAGTTTCAGAAGAACGCGATTATCTTTCAAAGTAAAGCTTGTACTGAGAAAAGCAACACTGATCTCAGTTCTAACAGTGCTTTCACACGTAGCAAACAACTGCTTGTCTTTACAAAGAAAGGCATGAGCGTTTCTTACTAAAGCTTTCGTGAAATTAATAAACTTTCAAAAGAACGCATTTACCTTCCAAAGTAAAGCTTGTACTGAGAAAACCAACACTGATCTCAGTTCTAACACTGCTTTCACACGTAGCAAACAACTGCTTGTCTTTAAAAAGAAACGCATGTGCGTTTCTTACTAAAGCTTTCGTGAAATTAATAAAGTTTCAGAAGAACGCGATTATCTTTCAAAGTAAAGCTTGTACTGAGAAAAGCAACAATGATCTCAGTTCTAACAGTGCTTTCACACGTAGCAAACAACTGCTTGTCTTTACAAAGAAACGCATGTGCGTTTCTTACTAAAGCTTTCGTGAAATTAATAAAGTTTCAGAAGAACGCGATTATCTTTCAAAGTAAAGCTTGTACTGAGAAAAGCAACAATGATCTCAGTTCTAACAGTGCTTTCACACGTAGCAAACAACTGCTTGTCTTTACAAAGAAACGCATGTGCGTTTCTTACTAAAACTTTCGTGAAATTAATAAACTTTCAAAAGAACGCGATTATCTTTCAAAGTAAAGCTTGTACTGAGAAAAGCAACACTGATCTCATTTCTATCAGTGCTTTCACAAGTAGCAAAAAACTGCTTATCTTGACAAAGAAACGCATGTGCGTTTCTTACTAAAGCTTTCGTGAAATTAATAAACTTTCAAAAGAACGCGATTACCTTTCAAAGTTAAGCTTGTACTGAGAAAAGCAACACTGATCTCAGTTCTAACAGTGCTTTCACACGTAGCAAACAACTGCTTGTCTTTACAAAGAAACGAATGAGCGTTTCTTACTAAAGCTTTCGTGAAATTAATAAACATTCAAAAGAACGCGATTATCTTTCAAAGTAAAGCTTGTACTGAGAAAAGCAACACTGATCTCAGTTCTAACAGTGCTTTCACACGTAGCAAACAACTGCTTGTCTTGACAAAGAAACGCATGTGCGTTTCTTACTAAAGCTTTCGTGAAATTAATAAACTTTCAAAAGAACGTGATTATCTTTCAAAGTAAAGCTTGTACTGAGAAAATTAAACCTGATCTCAGTTCTAACAGTGCTTTCACACGTAGCAAACAACTGCTTGTCTTTAAATAGAAACACATGTGCGTTTCTTACTAAAGCTTTCGTAAAATTAATAAAGTTTCAAAAGAACGCGATTATCTTTCAAAGTAAAGCTTGTACTGAGAAAACAACACTGATCTCAGTTCTACCAGTGCTTTCACACGTAGCAAACAACTGCTTGTCTTTACAAAGAAACGCATGTGCGTTTCTTACTAAAGCTTTCGTGAAATTAATAAACTTTCAAAAGAACGCGATTATCTTTCAAAGTAAAGCTTGTACTGAGAAAAGCAACACTGATCTCAGTTCTAACAGTGCTTTCACACGTAGCAAACAACAGCTTGTCTTTACAAAGAAACTCATGAGCGTTTCTTACTAAAGCTTTCGTGAAATTAATAAACTTTCAAAAGAACGCGATTATCTTTAATTGTAAAGCTTGTACTGAGAAAAGCAACACTGATCTCAGTTCTAACAGTGCTTTCACACGTAGCAAACTACTGCTTGTCTTTACAAAGAAACGCATGTGCGTTTCTTACTAAATCTTTCGTGAAATTAATAAACTTTCATATGAACGCGATTATCTTTCAAAGTAAAGCTTGTACTGAGAAAAGCAACACTGATCTCAGTTCTAACAGTGCTTTTACATGTAGCAAACAACTGCTTGTCTTTACAAAGAAACGCATGAGCGTTTCTTACTAAAGCTTTCGTGAAATTAATAAACTTTCAAAAGAACGCGATTATCTTTAATTGTAAAGCTTGTACTGAGAAAAGCAACACTGATCTCAGTTCTAACAGTGCTTTCACACGTAGCAAACAACTGCTTGTCTTGACAAAGAAACGCATGTGCGTTTCTTACTAAAGCTTTCGTGAAATTAATAAACTTTCAAAAGAACGCGATTATCTTTCAAAGTAAAGCTTGTACTGAGAAAAGCAACACTGATCTCAGTTCTAACAGTGCTTTCACACGTAGCAAACAACTGCTTGTCTTGACAAAGAAACGCATGTGCGTTTCTTACTAAAGCTTTCGTGAAATTAATAAACTTTCAAAAGAACGCGATTATCTTTCAAAGTAAAGCTTGTACGGAGAAAATTAAACCTGATCTCAGTTCTAACAGTGCTTTCACACGTAGCAAACAACTGCTTGTCTTTAAAAAGAAATGCATGTGCGTTTCTTAATAAAGCTTTCGTGAAATTAATAAACTTTCAAAAGAACGCGATTATCTTTCAAAGTAAAGCTTGTACTGAGAAAAGCAACACTGATCTCAGTTCTAACAGTGCTTTCACACGTAGCAAACAACTGCTTGTCTTTACAAAGAAACGCATGAGCGTTTCTTACTAAAGCTTTCGTGAAATTAATAAACTTTCAAAAGAACGCGATTATCTGTAAATGTAAAGCTTGTACTGAGAAAAGCAACACTGATCTCAGTTCTAACAGTGCTTTCACACGTAGCAAACAACTGCTTTTCTTGACAAAGAAACGCATGTGCGTTTCTTACTAAAGCATTCGTGAAATTAATAAACTTTCAAAAGAACGCGATTATCTTTCAAAGTAAAGCTTGTACTGAGAAAAGCAACACTGATCTCAGTTCTAACAGTGCTTTCACACGTAGCAAACAACTGCTTGTCTTGACAAAGAAACGCATGTGCGTTTCTTACTAAAGCTTTCGTGAAATTAATAAACTTTCAAAAGAACGCGATTATCTTTCAAAGTAAATCTTGTACTGAGAAAATTAAAACTGATCTCAGTTCTAACAGTGCTTTCACACGTAGCAAACAACTGCTTGTCTTTAAAAAGAAACGCATGTGCGTTTCTTACTAAAGCTTTCGTGAAATTAATAAACTTTCAAAAGTACGCGATTATCTTTCAAAGTTAAGCTTGTACTGAGAAAAGCAACACTGATCTCTGTTCTAACAGTGCTTTCACACGTAGCAAACAACTGCTTGTCTTTACAAAGAAACGAAAGAGCGTTTCCTACTAAAGCTTTCGTGAAATTAATAAACTTTCAAAAGAACGCGATTATCTTTCAAAGTAAAGCTTGTACTGAGAAAAGCAACACTGAACTCAGTTCTAACAGTGCTTTCACACGTAGCAAACAACTGCTTGTCTTGACAAAGAAACGCATGTGTGTTTCTTACTAAAGCTTTCGTGAAATTATTAAAGTTTCAAAAGAACGCGATTATCTTTCAAAGTAAAGCTTGTACTGAGAAAAGCAACACTGATCTCAGTTCTAACAGTGCTTTCACACGTAGCAAACAACTGCTTGTCTTTACAAAGAAACGCATGTGCGTTTCTTACTAAAGCTTTCGTGAAATTAATAAAGTTTCAGAAGAACGCGATTATCTTTCAAAGTAAAGCTTGTACTGAGAAAAGCAACACTGATCTCAGTTCTAACAGTGCTTTCACACGTAGCAAACAACTGCTTGTCTTTACAAAGAAAGGCATGAGCGTTTCTTACTAAAGCTTTCGTGAAATTAATAAACTTTCAAAAGAACGCATTTACCTTCCAAAGTAAAGCTTGTACTGAGAAAACCAACACTGATCTCAGTTCTAACACTGCTTTCACACGTAGCAAACAACTGCTTGTCTTTAAAAAGAAACGCATGTGCGTTTCTTACTAAAGCTTTCGTGAAATTAATAAAGTTTCAGAAGAACGCGATTATCTTTCAAAGTAAAGCTTGTACTGAGAAAAGCAACAATGATCTCAGTTCTAACAGTGCTTTCACACGTAGCAAACAACTGCTTGTCTTTACAAAGAAACGAATGAGCGTTTCTTACTAAAGCTTTCGTGAAATTAATAAACATTCAAAAGAACGCGATTATCTTTCAAAGTAAAGCTTGTACTGAGAAAAGCAACACTGATCTCAGTTCTAACAGTGCTTTCACACGTAGCAAACAACTGCTTGTCTTGACAAAGAAACGCATGTGCGTTTCTTACTAAAGCTTTCGTGAAATTAATAAACTTTCAAAAGAACGTGATTATCTTTCAAAGTAAAGCTTGTACTGAGAAAATTAAACCTGATCTCAGTTCTAACAGTGCTTTCACACGTAGCAAACAACTGCTTGTCTTTAAATAGAAACACATGTGCGTTTCTTACTAAAGCTTTCGTAAAATTAATAAAGTTTCAAAAGAACGCGATTATCTTTCAAAGTAAAGCTTGTACTGAGAAAACAACACTGATCTCAGTTCTACCAGTGCTTTCACACGTAGCAAACAACTGCTTGTCTTTACAAAGAAACGCATGTGCGTTTCTTACTAAAGCTTTCGTGAAATTAATAAACTTTCAAAAGAACGCGATTATCTTTCAAAGTAAAGCTTGTACTGAGAAAAGCAACACTGATCTCAGTTCTAACAGTGCTTTCACACGTAGCAAACAACAGCTTGTCTTTACAAAGAAACTCATGAGCGTTTCTTACTAAAGCTTTCGTGAAATTAATAAACTTTCAAAAGAACGCGATTATCTTTAATTGTAAAGCTTGTACTGAGAAAAGCAACACTGATCTCAGTTCTAACAGTGCTTTCACACGTAGCAAACTACTGCTTGTCTTTACAAAGAAACGCATGTGCGTTTCTTACTAAATCTTTCGTGAAATTAATAAACTTTCATATGAACGCGATTATCTTTCAAAGTAAAGCTTGTACTGAGAAAAGCAACACTGATCTCAGTTCTAACAGTGCTTTTACATGTAGCAAACAACTGCTTGTCTTTACAAAGAAACGCATGAGCGTTTCTTACTAAAGCTTTCGTGAAATTAATAAACTTTCAAAAGAACGCGATTATCTTTAATTGTAAAGCTTGTACTGAGAAAAGCAACACTGATCTCAGTTCTAACAGTGCTTTCACACGTAGCAAACAACTGCTTGTCTTGACAAAGAAACGCATGTGCGTTTCTTACTAAAGCTTTCGTGAAATTAATAAACTTTCAAAAGAACGCGATTATCTTTCAAAGTAAAGCTTGTACTGAGAAAAGCAACACTGATCTCAGTTCTAACAGTGCTTTCACACGTAGCAAACAACTGCTTGTCTTGACAAAGAAACGCATGTGCGTTTCTTACTAAAGCTTTCGTGAAATTAATAAACTTTCAAAAGAACGCGATTATCTTTCAAAGTAAAGCTTGTACGGAGAAAATTAAACCTGATCTCAGTTCTAACAGTGCTTTCACACGTAGCAAACAACTGCTTGTCTTTAAAAAGAAACGCATGTGCGTTTCTTAATAAAGCTTTCGTGAAATTAATAAACTTTCAAAAGAACGCGATTATCTTTCAAAGTAAAGCTTGTACTGAGAAAAGCAACACTGATCTCAGTTCTAACAGTGCTTTCACACGTAGCAAACAACTGCTTGTCTTTACAAAGAAACGCATGAGCGTTTCTTACTAAAGCTTTCGTGAAATTAATAAACTTTCAAAAGAACGCGATTATCTGTAAATGTAAAGCTTGTACTGAGAAAAGCAACACTGATCTCAGTTCTAACAGTGCTTTCACACGTAGCAAACAACTGCTTTTCTTGACAAAGAAACGCATGTGCGTTTCTTACTAAAGCATTCGTGAAATTAATAAACTTTCAAAAGAACGCGATTATCTTTCAAAGTAAAGCTTGTACTGAGAAAAGCAACACTGATCTCAGTTCTAACAGTGCTTTCACACGTAGCAAACAACTGCTTGTCTTGACAAAGAAACGCATGTGCGTTTCTTACTAAAGCTTTCGTGAAATTAATAAACTTTCAAAAGAACGCGATTATCTTTCAAAGTAAATCTTGTACTGAGAAAATTAAAACTGATCTCAGTTCTAACAGTGCTTTCACACGTAGCAAACAACTGCTTGTCTTTAAAAAGAAACGCATGTGCGTTTCTTACTAAAGCTTTCGTGAAATTAATAAACTTTCAAAAGTACGCGATTATCTTTCAAAGTTAAGCTTGTACTGAGAAAAGCAACACTGATCTCTGTTCTAACAGTGCTTTCACACGTAGCAAACAACTGCTTGTCTTTACAAAGAAACGAAAGAGCGTTTCCTACTAAAGCTTTCGTGAAATTAATAAACTTTCAAAAGAACGCGATTATCTTTCAAAGTAAAGCTTGTACTGAGAAAAGCAACACTGAACTCAGTTCTAACAGTGCTTTCACACGTAGCAAACAACTGCTTGTCTTGACAAAGAAACGCATGTGTGTTTCTTACTAAAGCTTTCGTGAAATTAATAAAGTTTCAAAAGAACGCGATTATCTTTCAAAGTAAAGCTTGTACTGAGAAAAGCAACACTGATCTCAGTTCTAACAGTGCTTTCACACGTAGCAAACAACTGCTTGTCTTTACAAAGAAACGCATGTGCGTTTCTTACTAAAGCTTTCGTGAAATTAATAAAGTTTCAGAAGAACTCGATTATCTTTCAAAGTAAAGCTTGTACTGAGAAAAGCAACACTGATCTCAGTTCTAACAGTGCTTTCACACGTAGCAAACAACTGCTTGTCTTTACAAAGAAAGGCATGAGCGTTTCTTACTAAAGCTTTCGTGAAATTAATAAACTTTCAAAAGAACGCATTTACCTTCCAAAGTAAAGCTTGTACTGAGAAAACCAACACTGATCTCAGTTCTAACACTGCTTTCACACGTAGCAAACAACTGCTTGTCTTTAAAAAGAAACGCATGTGCGTTTCTTACTAAAGCTTTCGTGAAATTAATAAAGTTTCAGAAGAACGCGATTATCTTTCAAAGTAAAGCTTGTACTGAGAAAAGCAACAATGATCTCAGTTCTAACAGTGCTTTCACACGTAGCAAACAACTGCTTGTCTTTACAAAGAAACGCATGTGCGTTTCTTACTAAAGCTTTCGTGAAATTAATAAAGTTTCAGAAGAACGCGATTATCTTTCAAAGTAAAGCTTGTACTGAGAAAAGCAACAATGATCTCAGTTCTAACAGTGCTTTCACATGTAGCAAACAACTGCTTGTCTTTACAAAGAAACGCATGTGCGTTTCTTACTAAAACTTTCGTGAAATTAATAAACTTTCAAAAGAATGCGATTATCTTTCAAAGTAAAGCTTGTACTGAGAAAAGCAACACTGATCTCATTTCTATCAGTGCTTTCACAAGTAGCAAAAAACTGCTTATCTTGACAAAGAAACGCATGTGCGTTTCTTACTAAAGCTTTCGTGAAATTAATAAACTTTCAAAAGAACGCGATTACCTTTCAAAGTTAAGCTTGTACTGAGAAAAGCAACACTGATCTCAGTTCTAACAGTGCTTTCACACGTAGCAAACAACTGCTTGTCTTTACAAAGAAACGAATGAGCGTTTCTTACTAAAGCTTTCGTGAAATTAATAAACATTCAAAAGAACGCGATTATCTTTCAAAGTAAAGCTTGTACTGAGAAAAGCAACACTGATCTCAGTTCTAACAGTGCTTTCACACGTAGCAAACAACTGCTTGTCTTGACAAAGAAACGCATGTGCGTTTCTTACTAAAGCTTTCGTGAAATTAATAAACTTTCAAAAGAACGTGATTATCTTTCAAAGTAAAGCTTGTACTGAGAAAATTAAACCTGATCTCAGTTCTAACAGTGCTTTCACACGTAGCAAACAACTGCTTGTCTTTAAATAGAAACACATGTGCGTTTCTTACTAAAGCTTTCGTAAAATTAATAAAGTTTCAAAAGAACGCGATTATCTTTCAAAGTAAAGCTTGTACTGAGAAAACAACACTGATCTCAGTTCTACCAGTGCTTTCACACGTAGCAAACAACTGCTTGTCTTTACAAAGAAACGCATGTGCGTTTCTTACTAAAGCTTTCGTGAAATTAATAAACTTTCAAAAGAACGCGATTATCTTTCAAAGTAAAGCTTGTACTGAGAAAAGCAACACTGATCTCAGTTCTAACAGTGCTTTCACACGTAGCAAACAACAGCTTGTCTTTACAAAGAAACTCATGAGCGTTTCTTACTAAAGCTTTCGTGAAATTAATAAACTTTCAAAAGAACGCGATTATCTTTAATTGTAAAGCTTGTACTGAGAAAAGCAACACTGATCTCAGTTCTAACAGTGCTTTCACACGTAGCAAACTACTGCTTGTCTTTACAAAGAAACGCATGTGCGTTTCTTACTAAATCTTTCGTGAAATTAATAAACTTTCATATGAACGCAATTATCTTTCAAAGTAAAGCTTGTACTGAGAAAAGCAACACTGATCTCAGTTCTAACAGTGCTTTTACATGTAGCAAACAACTGCTTGTCTTTACAAAGATACGCATGAGCGTTTCTTACTAAAGCTTTCGTGAAATTAATAAACTTTCAAAAGAACGCGATTATCTTTAATTGTAAAGCTTGTACTGAGAAAAGCAACACTGATCTCAGTTCTAACAGTGCTTTCACACGTAGCAAACAACTGCTTGTCTTGACAAAGAAACGCATGTGCGTTTCTTACTAAAGCTTTCGTGAAATTAATAAACTTTCAAAAGAACGCGATTATCTTTCAAAGTAAAGCTTGTACTGAGAAAAGCAACACTGATCTCAGTTCTAACAGTGCTTTCACACGTAGCAAACAACTGCTTTTCTTGACAAAGAAACGCATGTGCGTTTCTTACTAAAGCTTTCGTGAAATTAATAAACTTTCAAAAGAACGCGATTATCTTTCAAAGTAAAGCTTGTACGGAGAAAATTAAACCTGATCTCAGTTCTAACAGTGCTTTCACACGTAGCAAACAACTGCTTGTCTTTAAAAAGAAACGCATGTGCGTTTCTTAATAAAGCTTTCGTGAAATTAATAAACTTTCAAAAGAACGCGATTATCTTTCAAAGTAAAGCTTGTACTGAGAAAAGCAACACTGATCTCAGTTCTAACAGTGCTTTCACACGTAGCAAACAACTGCTTGTCTTTACAAAGAAACGCATGAGCGTTTCTTACTAAAGCTTTCGTGAAATTAATAAACTTTCAAAAGAACGCGATTATCTGTAAATGTAAAGCTTGTACTGAGAAAAGCAACACTGATCTCAGTTCTAACAGTGCTTTCACACGTAGCAAACAACTGCTTTTCTTGACAAAGAAACGCATGTGCGTTTCTTACTAAAGCATTCGTGAAATTAATAAACTTTCAAAAGAACGCGATTATCTTTCAAAGTAAAGCTTGTACTGAGAAAAGCAACACTGATCTCAGTTCTAACAGTGCTTTCACACGTAGCAAACAACTGCTTGTCTTGACAAAGAAACGCATGTGCGTTTCTTACTAAAGCTTTCGTGAAATTAATAAACTTTCAAAAGAACGCGATTATCTTTCAAAGTAAATCTTGTACTGAGAAAATTAAAACTGATCTCAGTTCTAACAGTGCTTTCACACGTAGCAAACAACTGCTTGTCTTTAAAAAGAAACGCATGTGCGTTTCTTACTAAAGCTTTCGTGAAATTAATAAACTTTCAAAAGTACGCGATTATCTTTCAAAGTTAAGCTTGTACTGAGAAAAGCAACACTGATCTCTGTTCTAACAGTGCTTTCACACGTAGCAAACAACTGCTTGTCTTTACAAAGAAACGAAAGAGCGTTTCTTACTAAAGCTTTCGTGAAATTAATAAACTTTCAAAAGAACGCGATTATCTTTCAAAGTAAAGCTTGTACTGAGAAAAGCAACACTGATCTCAGTTCTAACAGTGCTTTCACACGTAGCAAACAACTGCTTGTCTTTACAAAGAAACGCATGTGCGTTTCTTACTAAAGCTTTCGTGAAATTAATAAACTTTCAAAAGAACGCGATTATCTTTCAAAGTAAAGCTTGTACTGAGAAGAGCAACACTGATCTCAGTTCTAACAGTGCTTTCACACGTAGCAAACAACTGCTTGTCTTGACAAAGAAACGCATGTGCGTTTCTTACTAAAGCTTTCGTGAAATTAATAAACTTTCAAAAGAACGCGATTATCTTTCAAAGTAAATCTTGTACTGAGAAAATTAAACCTGATCTCAGTTCTAACAGTGCTTTCACACGTAGCAAACAACTGCTTGTCTTGACAAAGAAACGCATGTGCGTTTCTTACTAAAGCTTTCGTGAAATTAATAAACTTTCAAAAGAACGCGATTATCTTTCAAAGTAAAGCTTGTACTGAGAAAAGCAACACTGAACTCAGTTCTAACAGTGCTTTCACACGTAGCAAACAACTGCTTGTCTTTACAAAGAAAGGCATGAGCATTTCTTACTAAAGCTTTCGTGAAATTAATAAAGTTTCAGAAGAACGCGATTATCTTTCAAAGTAAAGCTTGTACTGAGAAAAGCAACAATGATCTCAGTTCTAACAGTGCTTTCACACGTAGCAAACAACTGCTTGTCTTTACAAAGAAACGCATGTGCGTTTCTTACTAAAGCTTTCGTGAAATTAATAAAGTTTCAGAAGAACGCGATTATCTTTCAAAGTAAAGCTTGTACTGAGAAAAGCAACAATGATCTCAGTTCTAACAGTGCTTTCACACGTAGCAAACAACTGCTTGTCTTTACAAAGAAACGCATGTGCGTTTCTTACTAAAACTTTCGTGAAATTAATAAACTTTCAAAAGAACGCGATTATCTTTCAAAGTAAAGCTTGTACTGAGAAAAGCAACACTGATCTCATTTCTATCAGTGCTTTCACAAGTAGCAAAAAACTGCTTATCTTGACAAAGAAACGCATGTGCGTTTCTTACTAAAGCTTTCGTGAAATTAATAAACTTTCAAAAGAACGCGATTACCTTTCAAAGTTAAGCTTGTACTGAGAAAAGCAACACTGATCTCAGTTCTAACAGTGCTTTCACACGTAGCAAACAACTGCTTGTCTTTACAAAGAAACGAATGAGCGTTTCTTACTAAAGCTTTCGTGAAATTAATAAACATTCAAAAGAACGCGATTATCTTTCAAAGTAAAGCTTGTACTGAGAAAAGCAACACTGATCTCAGTTCTAACAGTGCTTTCACACGTAGCAAACAACTGCTTGTCTTGACAAAGAAACGCATGTGCGTTTCTTACTAAAGCTTTCGTGAAATTAATAAACTTTCAAAAGAACGCGATTATCTTTCAAAGTAAAGCTTGTACTGAGAAAATTAAACCTGATCTCAGTTCTAACAGTGCTTTCACACGTAGCAAACAACTGCTTGTCTTTAAATAGAAACACATGTGCGTTTCTTACTAAAGCTTTCGTAAAATTAATAAAGTTTCAAAAGAACGCGATTATCTTTCAAAGTAAAGCTTGTACTGAGAAAACAACACTGATCTCAGTTCTACCAGTGCTTTCACACGTAGCAA
This sequence comes from Chionomys nivalis, assembly GCF_950005125.1. Taxonomy (NCBI): domain Eukaryota; kingdom Metazoa; phylum Chordata; class Mammalia; order Rodentia; family Cricetidae; genus Chionomys; species Chionomys nivalis. The sequence goes on along the minus strand of NC_080105.1, from coordinate 3,247,917 downwards.
ACAACTGCTTGTCTTTACAAAGAAACGCATGTGAGTTTCTTACTAAAGCTTTCGTGAAATTAATAAACTTTCAAAAGAACGCGATTATCTTTCAAAGTAAAGCTTGTACTGAGAAAAGCAACACTGATCTCAGTTCTAACAGTGCTTTCACACGTAGCAAACAACAGCTTGTCTTTACAAAGAAACTCATGAGCGTTTCTTACTAAAGCTTTCGTGAAATTAATAAACTTTCAAAAGAACGCGATTATCTTTAATTGTAAAGCTTGTACTGAGAAAAGCAACACTGATCTCAGTTCTAACAGTGCTTTCACACGTAGCAAACTACTGCTTGTCTTTACAAAGAAACGCATGTGCGTTTCTTACTAAATCTTTCGTGAAATTAATAAACTTTCATATGAACGCGATTATCTTTCAAAGTAAAGCTTGTACTGAGAAAAGCAACACTGATCTCAGTTCTAACAGTGCTTTTACATGTAGCAAACAACTGCTTGTCTTTACAAAGAAACGCATGAGCGTTTCTTACTAAAGCTTTCGTGAAATTAATAAACTTTCAAAAGAACGCGATTATCTTTAATTGTAAAGCTTGTACTGAGAAAAGCAACACTGATCTCAGTTCTAACAGTGCTTTCACACGTAGCAAACAACTGCTTGTCTTGACAAAGAAACGCATGTGCGTTTCTTACTAAAGCTTTCGTGAAATTAATAAACTTTCAAAAGAACGCGATTATCTTTCAAAGTAAAGCTTGTACTGAGAAAAGCAACACTGATCTCAGTTCTAACAGTGCTTTCACACGTAGCAAACAACTGCTTGTCTTGACAAAGAAACGCATGTGCGTTTCTTACTAAAGCTTTCGTGAAATTAATAAACTTTCAAAAGAACGCGATTATCTTTCAAAGTAAAGCTTGTACGGAGAAAATTAAACCTGATCTCAGTTCTAACAGTGCTTTCACACGTAGCAAACAACTGCTTGTCTTTAAAAAGAAACGCATGTGCGTTTCTTAATAAAGCTTTCGTGAAATTAATAAACTTTCAAAAGAACGCGATTATCTTTCAAAGTAAAGCTTGTACTGAGAAAAGCAACACTGATCTCAGTTCTAACAGTGCTTTCACACGTAGCAAACAACTGCTTGTCTTTACGAAGAAACGCATGAGCGTTTCTTACTAAAGCTTTCGTGAAATTAATAAACTTTCAAAAGAACGCGATTATCTGTAAATGTAAAGCTTGTACTGAGAAAAGCAACACTGATCTCAGTTCTAACAGTGCTTTCACACGTAGCAAACAACTGCTTTTCTTGACAAAGAAACGCATGTGCGTTTCTTACTAAAGCATTCGTGAAATTAATAAACTTTCAAAAGAACGCGATTATCTTTCAAAGTAAAGCTTGTACTGAGAAAAGCAACACTGATCTCAGTTCTAACAGTGCTTTCACACGTAGCAAACAACTGCTTGTCTTGACAAAGAAACGCATGTGCGTTTCTTACTAAAGCTTTCGTGAAATTAATAAACTTTCAAAAGAACGCGATTATCTTTCAAAGTAAATATTGTACTGAGAAAATTAAAACTGATCTCAGTTCTAACAGTGCTTTCACACGTAGCAAACAACTGCTTGTCTTTAAAAAGAAACGCATGTGCGTTTCTTACTAAAGCTTTCGTGAAATTAATAAACTTTCAAAAGTACGCGATTATCTTTCAAAGTTAAGCTTGTACTGAGAAAAGCAACACTGATCTCTGTTCTAACAGTGCTTTCACACGTAGCAAACAACTGCTTGTCTTTACAAAGAAACGAAAGAGCGTTTCTTACTAAAGCTTTCGTGAAATTAATAAACTTTCAAAAGAACGCGATTATCTTTCAAAGTAAAGCTTGTACTGAGAAAAGCAACACTGATCTCAGTTCTAACAGTGCTTTCACACGTAGCAAACAACTGCTTGTCTTTACAAAGAAACGCATGTGCGTTTCTTACTAAAGCTTTCGTGAAATTAATAAACTTTCAAAAGAACGCGATTATCTTTCAAAGTAAAGCTTGTACTGAGAAAAGCAACACTGATCTCAGTTCTAACAGTGCTTTCACACGTAGCAAACAACAGCTTGTCTTTACAAAGAAACTCATGAGCGTTTCTTACTAAAGCTTTCGTGAAATTAATAAACTTTCAAAAGAACGCGATTATCTTTAATTGTAAAGCTTGTACTGAGAAAAGCAACACTGATCTCAGTTCTAACAGTGCTTTCACACGTAGCAAACTACTGCTTGTCTTTACAAAGAAACGCATGTGCGTTTCTTACTAAATCTTTCGTGAAATTAATAAACTTTCATATGAACGCGATTATCTTTCAAAGTAAAGCTTGTACTGAGAAAAGCAACACTGATCTCAGTTCTAACAGTGCTTTTACATGTAGCAAACAACTGCTTGTCTTTACAAAGAAACGCATGAGCGTTTCTTACTAAAGCTTTCGTGAAATTAATAAACTTTCAAAAGAACGCGATTATCTGTAAATGTAAAGCTTGTACTGAGAAAAGCAACACTGATCTCAGTTCTAACAGTGCTTTCACACGTAGCAAACAACTGCTTTTCTTGACAAAGAAACGCATGTGCGTTTCTTACTAAAGCATTCGTGAAATTAATAAACTTTCAAAAGAACGCGATTATCTTTCAAAGTAAAGCTTGTACTGAGAAAAGCAACACTGATCTCAGTTCTAACAGTGCTTTCACACGTAGCAAACAACTGCTTGTCTTGACAAAGAAACGCATGTGCGTTTCTTACTAAAGCTTTCGTGAAATTAATAAACTTTCAAAAGAACGCGATTATCTTTCAAAGTAAATATTGTACTGAGAAAATTAAAACTGATCTCAGTTCTAACAGTGCTTTCACACGTAGCAAACAACTGCTTGTCTTTAAAAAGAAACGCATGTGCGTTTCTTACTAAAGCTTTCGTGAAATTAATAAACTTTCAAAAGTACGCGATTATCTTTCAAAGTTAAGCTTGTACTGAGAAAAGCAACACTGATCTCTGTTCTAACAGTGCTTTCACACGTAGCAAACAACTGCTTGTCTTTACAAAGAAACGAAAGAGCGTTTCTTACTAAAGCTTTCGTGAAATTAATAAACTTTCAAAAGAACGCGATTATCTTTCAAAGTAAAGCTTGTACTGAGAAAAGCAACACTGATCTCAGTTCTAACAGTGCTTTCACACGTAGCAAACAACTGCTTGTCTTTACAAAGAAACGCATGTGCGTTTCTTACTAAAGCTTTCGTGAAATTAATAAACTTTCAAAAGAACGCGATTATCTTTCAAAGTAAAGCTTGTACTGAGAAAAGCAACACTGATCTCAGTTCTAACAGTGCTTTCACACGTAGCAAACAACAGCTTGTCTTTACAAAGAAACTCATGAGCGTTTCTTACTAAAGCTTTCGTGAAATTAATAAACTTTCAAAAGAACGCGATTATCTTTAATTGTAAAGCTTGTACTGAGAAAAGCAACACTGATCTCAGTTCTAACAGTGCTTTCACACGTAGCAAACTACTGCTTGTCTTTACAAAGAAACGCATGTGCGTTTCTTACTAAATCTTTCGTGAAATTAATAAACTTTCATATGAACGCGATTATCTTTCAAAGTAAAGCTTGTACTGAGAAAAGCAACACTGATCTCAGTTCTAACAGTGCTTTTACATGTAGCAAACAACTGCTTGTCTTTACAAAGAAACGCATGAGCGTTTCTTACTAAAGCTTTCGTGAAATTAATAAACTTTCAAAAGAACGCGATTATCTTTAATTGTAAAGCTTGTACGGAGAAAAGCAACACTGATCTCAGTTCTAACAGTGCTTTCACACGTAGCAAACAACTGCTTGTCTTGACAAAGAAACGCATGTGCGTTTCTTACTAAAGCTTTCGTGAAATTAATAAACTTTCAAAAGAACGCGATTATCTTTCAAAGTAAAGCTTGTACTGAGAAAAGCAACACTGATCTCAGTTCTAACAGTGCTTTCACACGTAGCAAACAACTGCTTGTCTTGACAAAGAAACGCATGTGCGTTTCTTACTAAAGCTTTCGTGAAATTAATAAACTTTCAAAAGAACGCGATTATCTTTCAAAGTAAAGCTTGTACGGAGAAAATTAAACCTGATCTCAGTTCTAACAGTGCTTTCACACGTAGCAAACAACTGCTTGTCTTTAAAAAGAAACGCATGTGCGTTTCTTAATAAAGCTTTCGTGAAATTAATAAACTTTCAAAAGAACGCGATTATCTTTCAAAGTAAAGCTTGTACTGAGAAAAGCAACACTGATCTCAGTTCTAACAGTGCTTTCACACGTAGCAAACAACTGCTTGTCTTTACAAAGAAACGCATGAGCGTTTCTTACTAAAGCTTTCGTGAAATTAATAAACTTTCAAAAGAACGCGATTATCTGTAAATGTAAAGCTTGTACTGAGAAAAGCAACACTGATCTCAGTTCTAACAGTGCTTTCACACGTAGCAAACAACTGCTTTTCTTGACAAAGAAACGCATGTGCGTTTCTTACTAAAGCATTCGTGAAATTAATAAACTTTCAAAAGAACGCGATTATCTTTCAAAGTAAAGCTTGTACTGAGAAAAGCAACACTGATCTCAGTTCTAACAGTGCTTTCACACGTAGCAAACAACTGCTTGTCTTGACAAAGAAACGCATGTGCGTTTCTTACTAAAGCTTTCGTGAAATTAATAAACTTTCAAAAGAACGCGATTATCTTTCAAAGTAAATATTGTACTGAGAAAATTAAAACTGATCTCAGTTCTAACAGTGCTTTCACACGTAGCAAACAACTGCTTGTCTTTAAAAAGAAACGCATGTGCGTTTCTTACTAAAGCTTTCGTGAAATTAATAAACTTTCAAAAGTACGCGATTATCTTTCAAAGTTAAGCTTGTACTGAGAAAAGCAACACTGATCTCTGTTCTAACAGTGCTTTCACACGTAGCAAACAACTGCTTGTCTTTACAAAGAAACGAAAGAGCGTTTCTTACTAAAGCTTTCGTGAAATTAATAAACTTTCAAAAGAACGCGATTATCTTTCAAAGTAAAGCTTGTACTGAGAAAAGCAACACTGATCTCAGTTCTAACAGTGCTTTCACACGTAGCAAACAACTGCTTGTCTTTACAAAGAAACGCATGTGCGTTTCTTACTAAAGCTTTCGTGAAATTAATAAACTTTCAAAAGAACGCGATTATCTTTCAAAGTAAAGCTTGTACTGAGAAAAGCAACACTGATCTCAGTTCTAACAGTGCTTTCACACGTAGCAAACAACTGCTTGTCTTGACAAAGAAACGCATGTGCGTTTCTTACTAAAGCTTTCGTGAAATTAATAAACTTTCAAAAGAACGCGATTATCTTTGAAAGTAAATCTTGTACTGAGAAAATTAAACCTGATCTCAGTTCTAACAGTGCTTTCACACGTAGCAAACAACTGCTTGTCTTTAAAAAGAAACGCATTTGCGTTTCTTACTAAAGCTTTTGTGAAATTAATAAACTTTCAAAAGAACGCGATTATCTTTCAAAGTAAAGCTTGTACTGAGAAAAGCAACACTGATCTCAGTTCTAACAGTGCTTTCACACGTAGCAAACAACTGCTTGTCTTTACAAAGAAACGCATGAGCGTTTCTTACTAAAGCTTTCGTGAAATTAATAAACTTTCAAAAGAACGCGATTATCTTTAAATGTAAAGCTTGTACTGAGAAAAGCAACACTGATCTCAGTTCTAACAGTGCTTTCACACGTAGCAAACAACTGCTTGTCTTGACAAAGAAACGCATGTGCGTTTCTTACTAAAGCTTTCGTGAAATTAATAAACTATCAAAAGAACGCGATTATCTTTCAAAGTAAAGCTTGTACTGAGAAGAGCAACACTGATCTCAGTTCTAACAGTGCTTTCACACGTAGCAAACAACTGCTTGTCTTGACAAAGAAACGCATGTGCGTTTCTTACTAAAGCTTTCGTGAAATTAATAAACTTTCAAAAGAACGCGATTATCTTTCAAAGTAAATCTTGTACTGAGAAAATTAAACCTGATCTCAGTTCTAACAGTGCTTTCACACGTAGCAAACAACTGCTTGTCTTTACAAAGAAACGAATGAGCGTTTCTTACTAAAGCTTTCGTGAAATTAATAAACTTTCAAAAGAACGCGATTATCTTTCAAAGTAAAGCTTGTACTGAGAAAATTAAACCTGATCTCAGTTCTAACAGTGCTTTCACACGTAGCAAACAACTGCTTGTCTTGACAAAGAAACGCATGTGCGTTTCTTACTAAAGCTTTTGTGAAATTAATAAAGTTTCAAAAGAACGCGATTATCTTTCAAAGTAAAGCTTGTACTGAGAAAAGCAACACTGAATCAGTTCTAACAGTGCTTTCACACGTAGCAAACAACTGCTTGTCTTTACAAAGAAACGCATGTGCGTTTCTTACTAAAGCTTTCGTGAAATTAATAAACTTTCAAAAGAACGCGATTATCTTTCAAAGTAAAGCTTGTACTGAGAAAAGCAACACTGATCTCAGTTCTAACAGTGCTTTCAAAAGTAGCAAACAACTGCTTATCTTTACAAAGAAACGCATGTGCGTTTCTTACTAAAGCTTTCGTGAAATTAATAAACTTTCTAAAGAACGCTATTATCTTTCAAAGTAAAGCTTGTACTGAGAAAAGCAACACTGATCTCAGTTCTAACAGTGCTTTCACACGTAGCAAACAACTGCTTGTCTTTACAAAGAAAGGCATGAGCGTTTCTTACTAAAGCTTTCGTGAAATTAATAAACTTTCAAAAGAACGCGATTATCTTTCAAAGTAAAGCTTGTACTGAGAAAACCAACACTGATCTCAGTTCTAACAGTGCTTTCACACGTAGCAAACAACTGTTTGTCTTTACAAAGAAACGCATGTGCGTTTCTTACTAAAGCTTTCGTGAAATTAATAAAGTTTCAGAAGAACGCGATTATCTTTCAAAGTAAAGCTTGTACTGAGAAAAGCAACAATGATCTCAGTTCTAACAGTGCTTTCACACGTAGCAAACAACTGCTTGTCTTTACAAAGAAACGAATGTGCGTTTCTTACTAAAACTTTCGTGAAATTAATAAACTTTCAAAAGAACGCGATTATCTTTCAAAGTAAAGCTTGTACTGAGAAAAGCAACACTGATCTCAGTTCTAACAGTGCTTTCACACGTAGCAAACAACTGCTTGTCTTTACAAAGAAAGGCATGAGCGTTTCTTACTAAAGCTTTCGTGAAATTAATAAACTTTCAAAAGAACGCATTTACCTTCCAAAGTAAAGCTTGTACTGAGAAAACCAACACTGATCTCAGTTCTAACAGTGCTTTCACACGTAGCAAACAACTGCTTGTCTTTAAAAAGAAACGCATGTGCGTTTCTTACTAAAGCTTTCGTGAAATTAATAAAGTTTCAGAAGAACGCGATTATCTTTCAAAGTAAAGCTTGTACTGAGACAAGCAACAATGATCTCAGTTCTAACAGTGCTTTCACACGTAGCAAACAACTGTTTGTCTTTACAAAGAAACGCATGTGCGTTTCTTACTAAAGCTTTCGTGAAATTAATAAAGTTTCAGAAGAACGCGATTATCTTTCAAAGTAAAGCTTGTACTGAGAAAAGCAACAATGATCTCAGTTCTAACAGTGCTTTCACACGTAGCAAACAACTGCTTGTCTTGACAAAGAAACGCATGTGCGTTTCTTACTAAAACTTTCGTGAAATTAATAAACTTTCAAAAGAACGCGATTATCTTTCAAAGTAAAGCTTGTACTGAGAAAAGCAACACTGATCTCAGTTCTAACAGTGCTTTCACACGTAGCAAAGAACTGCTTGTCTTTACAAAGAAAGGCATGAGCGTTTCTTACTAAAGCTTTCGTGAAATTAATAAACTTTCAAAAGAACGCATTTACCTTCCAAAGTAAAGCTTGTACTGAGAAAACCAACACTGATCTCAGTTCTAACAGTGCTTTCACACGTAGCAAACAACTGCTTGTCTTTAAAAAGAAACGCATGTGCGTTTCTTACTAAAGCTTTCGTGAAATTAATAAAGTTTCAGAAGAACACGATTATCTTTCAAAGTAAAGCTTGTACTGAGAAAAGCAACACTGATCTCAGTTCTAACAGTGCTTTCACACGTAGCAAACAACTGCTTGTCTTTACAAAGAAACGCATGAGCGTTTCTTACTAAAGCTTTCGTGAAATTAATAAAGTTTCAGAAGAACGCGATTATCTTTCAAAGTAAAGCTTGTACTGAGAAAAGCAACAATGATCTCAGTTCTAACAGTGCTTTCACACGTAGCAAACAACTGCTTGTCTTTACAAAGAAACGCATGTGCGTTTCTTACTAAAACTTTCGTGAAATTAATAAACTTTCAAAAGAACGCGATTATCTTTCAAAGTAAAGCTTGTATTGAGAAAAGCAACACTGATCTCATTTCTATCAGTGCTTTCACAAGTAGCAAAAAACTGCTTATCTTGACAAAGAAACGCATGTGCGTTTCTTACTAAAGCTTTCGTGAAATTAATAAACATTCAAAAGAACGCGATTACCTTTCAAAGTTAAGCTTGTACTGAGAAAAGCAACACTGATCTCAGTTCTAACAGTGCTTTCACACGTAGCAAACAACTGCTTGTCTTTACAAAGAAACGAATGAGCGTTTCTTACTAAAGCTTTCGTGAAATTAATAAACATTCAAAAGAACGCGATTATCTTTCAAAGTAAAGCTTGTACTGAGAAAAGCAACACTGATCTCAGTTCTAACAGTGCTTTCACACGTAGCAAACAACTGCTTGTCTTTACAAAAATACGCATGTGCGTTTCTTACTAAAGCATTCGTGAAATTAATAAACTTTAAAAAGAACGCGATTATCTTTCAAAGTAAATCTTGTACTGAGAAAATTAAACCTGATCTCAGTTCTAACAGTGCTTTCACACGTAGCAAACAACTGCTTGTCTTTAAAAAGAAACGCATGTGCGTTTCTTACTAAAGCTTTCGTGAAATTAATAAACTTTCAAAAGAACGCGATTATCTTTCAAAGTTAAGCTTGTACTGAGAAAAGCAACACTGATCTCAGTTCTAACAGTGCTTTCACACGTAGCAAACAACTGCTTGTCTTTACAAAGAAACGAATGAGCGTTTCTTACTAAAGCTTTCGTGAAATTAATAAACTTTCCAAAGAACGCGATTATCTTTCAAAGTAAAGCTTGTACTGAGAAAATTAAACCTGATCTCAGTTCTAACAGTGCTTTCACACGTAGCAAACAACTGCTTGTCTTTAAATAGAAACGCATGTGCGTTTCTTACTAAAGCTTTCGTAAAATTAATAAAGTTTCAAAAGAACGCGATTATCTTTCAAAGTAAAGCTTGTACTGAGAAAAGCAACACTGATCTCAGTTCTACCAGTGCTTTCACACGTAGCAAACAACTGCTTGTCTTGACAAAGAAACGCATGTGCGTTTCTTACTAAAGCTTTCGTGAAATTAATAAACTTTCAAAAGAACGCGATTATCTTTCAAAGTAAATCTTGTACTGAGAAAAATTAAACCTGATCTCAGTTTTAACAGTGCTTTCACACGTAGCAAACAACTGCTTGTCTTTAAAAAGAAACGCATGTGCGTTTCTTACTAAAGCTTTCGGAAAATTAATAAAGTTTCAAAAGAACGCGATTATCTTTCAAAGTAAAGCTTGTACTGAGAAAAGCAACACTTATCTCAGTTCTAACAGTGCTTTCACAAGAAGCAAACAGCTGCTTGTCTTTACAAAGAAAAGCATGTGCGTTTCTTACTAAAGCTTTCGTGAAGTTAATAAACTTTCAAAAGAACGCGATTATCTTTCAAAGTAAAGCTTGTACTGAGAAAAGCAACACTGATCTCATTTCTAACAGTGCTTTCACAAGTAGTAAACAACTGCTTATCTTTACAAAGAAACGCATGTGCGTTTCTTACTAAAGCTTTCGTGAAATTAATAAACTTTCAAAAGAACGCGATTATCTTTCAAAGTAAAGCTTGTACTGAGAAAAGCAACACTGATCTCAGTTCTAACAGTGCTTTCACACGTAGCAAACAACTGCTTGTCTTTACAAAGAAAGGCATGAGCGTTTCTTACTAAAGCATTCGTGAAATTAATAAACTTTCAAAAGAACGCGATTATCTTTCAAATTAAAGCTTGTACTGAGAAAAGCAACACTGATCTCAGTTCTAACAGTGCTTCCACACGTAGCAAACAACTGCTTGTCTTCACAAAGAAACGCATGTGCGTTTCTTACTAAAGCTTTCGTGAAATTAATAAACTTTCAAAACAACGTGATTATCTTTCAAAGTAAAGCTTGTACTGAGAAAAGCAACACTGATCTCATTTCTAACAGTGCTTTCACAAGTAGCAAACAACTGCTTATCTTTACAAAGAAACGCATGTGCGTTTCTTACTAAAGCTTTCGTGAAATTAATAAACTTTCAAAAGAACGCGATTATCTTTAAATGTAAAGCTTGTACTGAGAAAAGCAACACTGATCTCAGTTCTAACAGTGCTTTCACACGTAGCAAACAACTGCTTGTCTTGACAAAGAAATGCACATGCGTTTCTTACTAAAGCTTTCGTGAAATTAATAAACTTTCAAAAGAACGCGATTATCTTTCAAAGTAAAGCTTGTACTGAAAAAAGCAACACTCATCACAGTTCTAACAGTGCTTTCACACGTAGCAAACAACTGCTTGTCTTGACAAAGAAACGCATGTGCGTTTCTTACAAAAGCTTTCGTGAAATTAAGAAACTTTCAAAAGAACGCGATTATCTTTCAAAGTAAAGCTTGTACTGAGAAAAGCAACACTGATCTCAGTTCTAACAGTGCTTTCACAAGTAGCAAACAACTGCTTATCTGAAACAAAGAAACGCATGTGCGTCTTACTAAAGCTTTCGTGAAATTAATAAACTTTCAAAAGAACGCGATTATCTTTCAAAGTAAAGCTTGTACTGAGAAAACCAACACTGATCTCAGTTCTAACAGTGCTTTCACACGTAGGAAACAACTGCTTGTCTTTAAAAAGAAACGCATGTGCGTTTCTAACTAAAGCTTTCGTGAAATTAATAAAGTTTCAGAAGAACGCGATTATCTTTCAAAGTAAAGCTTGTACTGAGAAAAGCAACAATGATGTCAGTACTAACAGTGCTTTCACACGTAGCAAACAACTGCTTGTCTTTACAAAGAAACGCATGTGCGTTTCTTACTAAAGCTTTCGTGAAATTAATAAACTTTCAAAAGAACGCGATTATCTTTCAAAGTAAAGCTTGTACTGAGAAAACCAACACTGATCTCAGTTCTAACAGTGCTTTCACACGTAGCAAACAACTGCTTGTCTTGACAAAGAAACGCATGTGCGTTTCTTACTAAAGCTTTCGTGAAATTAAAAAACTTTCAAAAGAACGTGATTATCTTTCAAAATAAAGCTTGTACTGAGAAAAGCAACACTGATCTCAGTTCTAACAGTGCTTTCACACGTAGCAAACAACTGCTTGTCTTTACAAAGAAACGCATGAGCGTTTCTTACTAAAGCTTTCGTGAAATTAATAAACTTTCAAAAGAACGCGATTATCTTTCAAAGTAAAGCTTGTACTGAGAAAATTAAACCTGATCTCAGTTCTAACAGTGCTTTCACACGTAGCAAACAACTGCTTGTCTTGACAAAGAAACGCATGTGCCTTTCTTACTAAATCTTTCATGAAATTAATAAACTTTCAAAAGAACGCGATTATCTTTCAAAGTAAAGCTTGTACTGAGAAAAGCAACACTGATCTCAGTTCTAACAGTGCTTTCACACGTAGCAAACAACTGCTTGTCTTGACAAAGAAACGCATGTGCGTTTCTTACTAAAGCTTTCGTGAAATTAATAAAGTTTCAGAAGAACGCGATTATCTTTCAAAGTAAAGCTTGTACTGAGAAAAGCAACAATGATCTCAGTTCTAACAGTGCTTTCACACGTAGCAAACAACTGCTTGTCTTTACAAAGAAACACATGTGCGTTTCTTACTAAAGCTTTCGTGAAATTAATAAACTTTCAAAAGAACGCGATTATCTTTCAAAGTAAAGCTTGTACTGAGAAAAGCAATACTGATCTCATTTCTAACAGTGCTTTCACAAGTAGCAAACAACTGCTTATCTTGACAAAGAAACGCATGTGCGTTTCTTACTAAAGCTTTCGTGAAATTAATAAACTTTCAAAAGAACGCGATTATCTTTCAAATTAAAGCTTGTACTGAGAAAAGCAACACTGATCTCAGTTTTAACAGTGCTTTCACACGTAGCAAACAACTGCTTGTCTTTAAAAGAAACGAATGAGCGTTTCTTACTAATGCTTTCGTGAAATTAATAAACTTTCAAAAGAACGCGATTATCTTTCAAAGTAAAGCTTGTACTGAGAAAATTAAACCTGATCTCAGTTCTAACAGTGTTTTCACACGTAGCATACAACTGCTTGTCTTGACAAAGAAACGCTTGTGCGTTTCTTACTAAAGCTTTCGTGAAATTAATAAACTTTCAAAAGAACGCGATTATCTTTCAAAGTAAAGCTTGTACTGAGAAAAGCAACACTGATCTCAGTTCTAACAGTGCTTTCACACGTAGCAAACACCTGCTTGTCTTGACAAAGAAACGCATGTGCGTTTCTTACTAAAGCTTTTGTGAAATTAATAAAGTTTCAAAGGAACGCGATTATCTTTCAGTGTAAAGCTTGTACTGAGAAAATTAAACCTGATCTTAGTTCTAACAGTGCTTTCACACGTAGCAAACAACTGCTTGTCTTTACAAAGAAACACATGAGTGTTTCTTACTAAAGCTTTCGTGAAATTAATAAACTTTCAAAAGAACGCGATTATCTTTCAAAGTAGCTTATACTGAGAAAAGCATCACTGATCTCAGTTCTAACAGTGCTTTCACACGTAGCAAACAACTGCTTGTCTTTACAAAGAAACGCATGTGCGTTTCTTACTAAAGCTTTCGTGAAATTAATAAACTTTCAAAAGAACGCGGTTATCTTTCAAAGTAAAGCTTGTACTGAGAAAAGCAACACTGATCTCAGTTCTAACAGTGCTTTCACACGTAGCAAACAACTGCTTGTCTTGACAAAGAAACGCATGTGCCTTTCTTACTAAATCTTTCATGAAATTAATAAACTTTCAAAAGAAGGCGATTATCTTTCAAAGTAAAGCTTGTACTGAGAAAAGCAACACTGATCTCAGTTTTAACAGTGCTTTCACACGTAGCAAACAACTGCTTGTCTTTAAAAGAAACGAATGAGCGTTTCTTACTAATGCTTTCGTGAAATTAATAAACTTTCAAAAGAACGCGATTATCTTTCAAAGTAAAGCTTGTACTGAGAAAAGCAACACTGATCTCAGTTCTAACAGTGCTTTCACACGTAGCAAACAACTGCTTGTCTTTACAAAGAAACGCATGTGCGTTTCTTACTAAAGCTTTCGTGAAATTAATAAACTTTCAAAAGAACGCGATTATCTTTCAAAGTAAAGCTTGTACTGAGAAAAGCAACACTGATCTCAGTTCTAACAGTGCTTTCACACGTAGCAAACAACTGCTTGTCTTGACAAAGAAACGCATGAGCGTTTCTTACTAAAGCTTTCGTGAAATTAATAAAGTTTCAAAAGAACGCGATTACCTTTCAATGTAAAGCTTGTACTGAGTAAAGCAACACTGATCTCAGTTCTAACACTGCTTTCACACGTAGCAAACAACTGCTTGTCTTGACCAAGAAACGCATGTCGTTTCTTACTTAAGCTTTCGTGAAATTAATAAACTTTCAAAAGAACGCGATTATCTTTAAAGGAAAGTTTGTACTGAGAAAAGCAACACTGATCTCAGTTCTAACAGTGCTTTCACACGTAGCAAACAACTGCTTGTCTTTACAAAGAAACACATGAGTGTTTCTTACTAAAGCTTTCGTGAAATTAATAAACTTTCAAAAGAACGCGATTATCTTTCAAAGTAGCTTATACTGAGAAAAGCATCACTGATCTCAGTTCTAACAGTGCTTTCACACGTAGCAAACAACTGCTTGTCTTTACAAAGAAACGCATGTGCGTTTCTTACTAAAGCTTTCGTGAAATTAATAAACTTTCAAAAGAACGCGGTTATCTTTCAAAGTAAAGCTTGTACTGAGAAAAGCAACAATGATCTCAGTTCTAACAGTGCTTTCACACGTAGCAAACAACTGCTTGTCTTGACAAAGAAACGCATGTGCCTTTCTTACTAAATCTTTCATGAAATTAATAAACTTTCAAAAGAAGGCGATTATCTTTCAAAGTAAAGCTTGTACTGAGAAAAGCAACACTGATCTCAGTTCTAACAGTGCTTTCACAAGGAGCAAACAACTGCTTATCTTGACAAAGAAACGCTTGTGCGTTTCTTACTAAAGCTTTCGTGAAATTAATAAACTTTCAAAAGAACGCGATTATCTTTCAAAGTAAAGCTTGTACTGAGAAAAGCAACACTGATCTCAGTTCTAACAGTGCTTTCACACGTAGCAAACAACTGCTTGTCTTGACAAAGAAACGCATGTGCGTTTCTTACTAAAGCTTTCGTGAAATTAATAAAGTTTCAAAAGAACGCGATTATCTTTCAATGTAAAGCTTGTACTGAGAAAATTAAACCTGATCTTAGTTCTAACAGTGCTTTCACACGTAGCAAACAACTGCTTGTCTTGACAAAGTAACGCATGAGCGTTTCTTACTAAAGCTTTCGTGAAATTAATAAACTTTCAAAAGAAAGCGATTATCTTTCAAAGTAAAGCTTGTACTGAGAAAAGCAACACTGATCTCAGTTCTAACAGTGCTTTCACACGTAGCAAACAACTGCTTGTCTTTACAAAGAAACGCATGTGCGTTTCTTACTAAAGCTTTCGTGAAATTAATAAACTTTCAAAAGAACGCGATTATCTTTCAAAGTAAAGCTTGTACTGAGAAAATTAAAAGTGATCTCAGTTCTAACAGTGCTTTCACACGTAGCAAACAACGCTTGTCTTTAAAAAGAAACGCATGTGCGTTTCTTACTAAAGCTTTCGTGAAATTAATAAAGTTTCAGAAGAACGCGATTATCTTTCAAAGTAAAGTTTGAACTGAGAAAAGCAACAATGATCTCAGTTCTAACAGTGCTTTCACACGTAGCAAACAACTGCTTGTGTATACAAAGAAACGCATGTGCGTTTCTTACTAAAGCTTTCGTGAAATTCATAAAGTTTCAAAAGGACGCGATTATCTTTCAAATTAAAGCTTGTACTGAGAAAATTAAACCTGATCTCAGTTCTAACAGTGCTTTCACACGTAGCAAACAACTCCTTGTCTTTAAAAAGAAACGCATGTGCGTTTCTTACTAAAGCTTTCGTGAAATTAATAAAGTTTCAGAAGAACGCGATTATCTTTCAAATTAAAGCTTGTACTGAGAAAAGCAACAATGATCTCAGTTCTAACAGTGCTTTCACACGTAGCAAACAACTGCTTGTCTTTACAAAGAAACGCATGTGCGTTTCTTACTAAAGCTTTCGTGAAATTAATAAACTTTCAAAAGAACGCGATTATCTTTCAAAGTAAAGCTTGTACTGAGAAAAGCAACACTGATCTCAGTTCTAACAGTGCTTTCACACGTAGCAAACAACTGCTTGTCTTTAAAAGAAACGAATGAGCGTTTCTTACTAAAGCTTTCGTGAAATTAATAAACTTTCAAAAGAACGCGATTATCTTTCAAAGTAAAGCTTGTACTGAGAAAATTAAACCTGATCTCAGTTCTAACAGTGTTTTCACACGTAGCAAACAACTGCTTGTCTTGACAAAGAAACGCTTGTGCATTTCTTACTAAAGCTTTCGTGAAATTAATAAACTTTCAAAAGAAAGCGATTATCTTTCAAAGTAAAGCTTGTACTGAGAAAAGCAACACTGATCTCAGTTCTAACAGTGCTTTCACACGTAGCAAACAACTGCTTGTCT
The DNA here is from genome assembly GCF_950005125.1 of Chionomys nivalis. NCBI lineage: Eukaryota > Metazoa > Chordata > Mammalia > Rodentia > Cricetidae > Chionomys > Chionomys nivalis. Next base: position 3,231,914 of record NC_080105.1, on the reverse strand, counting down.
TGACAAAGAAACGCATGTGCGTTTCTTACTAAAGCATTCGTGAAATTCATAAAGTTTCAAAAGGACGCGATTATCTTTCAAAGTAAAGCTTGTACTGAGAAAATTAAACCTGATCTCAGTTCTAACAGTGCTTTCACACGTAGCAAACAACTGCTTGTCTTTAAAAAGAAACGCATGTGCGTTTCTTACTAAAGCTTTCGTGAAATTAATAAAGTTTCAGAAGAACGCGATTATCTTTCAAAGTAAAGCTTGTACTGAGAAAAGCAACAATGATCTCAGTTCTAACAGTGCTTTCACACGTAGCAAACAACTGCTTGTCTTTACAAAGAAACGCATGTGCGTTTCTTACTAATGCTTTCGTGAAATTAATAAACTTTCAAAAGAACGCGATTATCTTTCAAAGTAAAGCTTGTACTGAGAAAAGCAACACTGATCTCAGTTCTAACAGTGCTTTCACACGTAGCAAACAACTGCTTGTCTTTAAAAGAAATGAATGAGCGTTTCTTACTAAAGCTTTCGTGAAATTAATAAACTTTCAAAAGAACGCGATTATCTTTCAAAGTAAAGCTTGTACTGAGAAAATTAAACCTGATCTCAGTTCTAACAGTGTTTTCACACGTAGCAAACAACTGCTTGTCTTGACAAAGAAACGCTTGTGCGTTTCTTACTAAAGCTTTCGTGAAATTAATAAACTTTCAAAAGAACGCGATTATCTTTCAAAGTAAAGCTTGTACTGAGAAAAGCAACACTGATCTCAGTTCTAACAGTGCTTTCACACGTAGCAAACAACTGCTTGTCTTTACAAAGAAACGCATGTGCGTTTCTTACTAAAGCTTTCGTGAAATTAATAAACTTTCAAAAGAACGCGATTATCTTTCAAAGTAAAGCTTGTACTGAGAAAAGCAACACTGATCTCAGTTCTAACAGTGCTTTCACACGTAGCAAACAACTGCTTGTCTTTACAAAGAAAAGCATGTGCGTTTCTTACTAAAGCTTTCGTGAAATTAATAAAGTTTCAAAAGAACGCGATTATCTTTCAATGTCAAGCTTGTACTGAGAAAATTAAACCTGATCTTAGTTCTAACAGTGCTTTCACACGTAGCAAACAACTGCTTGTCTTGACAAAGAAACGGATGAGCGTTTCTTACTAATGCTTTCGTGAAATTAATAAAGTTTCAAAAGAACGCGATTATCTTTCAAAGTAAAGCTTGTACTGAGAAAAGCAACACTGATCTCAGTTCTAACAGTGCTTTCAATCGTAGCAAACAACTGCTTGTCTTTACAAGGAAACACATGAGCGTTTCTTACTAAAGCTTTCGTGAAATTAATAAACTTTAAAAAGAACGCGATTATCTTTCAAAATAGCTTGTACTGAGAAAAGCATCACTGATCTCAGTTCTAACAGTGCTTTCACACGTAGCAAACAACTGCTTGTCTTTACAAAGAAACGCATGTGCGTTTCTTACTAAAGCTTTCGTGAAATTAATAAACTTTCAAAAGAACGCGATTATCTTTCAAAGTAAAGCTTGTACTGAGAAAAGCAGCACTGTTCTCAGTTCTAACAGTGCTTTCACACGTAGCAAACAACTGCTTGTCTTTAAAAAGAAACGCATGTGCGTTTCTTACTAAAGCTTTGGTGAAATTAATAAAGTTTCAGAAGAACGCGATTATCTTTCAAAGTAAAGCTTGTACTGAGAAAAGAAACAATGATCTCAGTTCTAACAGTGCTTTCACACGTAGCAAACAACTGCTTGTCTTTACAAAAAAAAGCATGTGCGTTTCTTACTAAAGCTTTCGTGAAATTAATAAACTTTCAAAAGAACGCGATTATCTTTCAAAGTAAAGCTTGTACTGAGAAAAGCAACACTGATCTCATTTCTAACAGTGCTTTCACAAGTAGCAATCAACTGCTTATCTTGACAAAGAAACGCATGTGCGTTTCTTACTAAAGCTTTCGTGAAATTAATAAACTTTCAAAAGAACGCGATTATGTTTCAAAGTAAAGCTTGTACTGAGAAAAGCAACACTGATCTCAGTTCTAACAGTGCTTTCACACGTAGCAAACAACTGCTTGTCTTTAAAAGAAACGAATGAGCGTTTCTTACTAAAGCTTTCGTGAAATTAATAAACTTTCAAAAGAACGCGATTATCTTTGAAAGTAAAGCTTGTACTGAGAAAATTAAACCTGATCTCAGTTCTAACAGTGTTTTCACACGTAGCAAACAACTGCTTGTCTTGACAAAGAAACGCTTGTGCGTTTCTTACTAAAGCTTTCGTGAAATTAATAAACTTTCAAAAGAACGCGATTATCTTTCAAAGTAAAGCTTGTACTGAGAAAAGCAACACTGATCTCAGTTCTAACAGTGCTTTCACACGTAGCAAACAACTGCTTGTCTTTACAAAGAAACGCATGTGCGTTTCTTACTAAAGCTTTCGTGAAATTAATAAACTTTCAAAAGAACGCGATTATCTTTCAATGTAAAGCTTGTACTGAGAAAATTAAACCTGATCTTAGTTCTAACAGTGCTTTCACACGTAGCAAACAACTGCTTGTCTTGACAAAGAAACGCATGAGCGTTTCTTACTAAAGCTTTCGTGAAATTAATAAAGTTTCAAAAGAACGCGATTATCTTTCAATGTAAACCTTGTGCTGAGTAAAGCAACACTGATCTCAGTTCTAACACTGCTTTCACACGTAGCAAAAAACTGCTTGTCTTTACAAAGAAACGCATGAGCGTTTCTTACTAAAGCTTTCGGAAAATTAATAAATTTTCAAAAGAACGCGATTATCTTTCAAAGTAAAGCTTGTACTGAGAAAAGCAACACTGATCTCAGTTCTAACAGTGCTTTCAAACGTAGCAAACAACTGCTTGTCTTGACAAAGAAACGCATGTGCGTTTCTTACTAAAGCTTTCGTGAAATTCATAAAGTTTCAGAAGAACGCGATTATCTTTCAAAGTAAAGCTAGTACTGAGAAAAGCAACAATGATCTCAGTTCTAACAGTGCTTTCACACGTAGCAAACAACTGCTTGTCTTTACAAAGAAACGCATGTGCGTTTCTTACTAAAGCTTTCGTGAAATTAATAAAGTTTCAAAGGACGCGATTATCTTTCAAAGTAAAGCTTGTACTGAGAATATTAAACCTGATCTCAGTTCTAACAGTGCTTTCACACGTAGCAAACAACTGCTTGTCTTTAAAAAGAAACACATGTGCGTTTCTTACTAAAGCTTTCGTGAAATTAATAAAGTTTCAGAAGAACGCGATTATCTTTCAAAGTAAAGCTTGTACTGAGAAAAGCAACAATGATCTCAGTTCTAACAGTGCTTTCACACGTAGCAAACAACTGCTTGTCTTTCAAAGAAACGCATGTGCGTTTCTTACTAAAGCTTTCGTGAAATTAATAAACTTTCAAAAGAACGCGATTATCTTTCAAAGTAAAGCTTGTACTGAGAAAAGCAACACTGATCTCATTTCTAACAGTGCTTCACAAGTAGCAATCAACTGCTTATCTTGACAAAGAAACGCATGTGCGTTTCTTACTAAAGCTTTCGTGAAATTAATAAACTTTCAAAAGAACGCGATTATGTTTCAAAGTAAAGCTTGTACTGAGAAAAGCAACACTGATCTCAGTTCTAACAGTGCTTTCACACGTAGCAAACAACTGCTTGTCTTTAAAAGAAACGAATGAGCGTTTCTTACTAAAGCTTTCGTGAAATTAATAAACTTTCAAAAGAACGCGATTATCTTTGAAAGTAAAGCTTGTACTGAGAAAATTAAACCTGATCTCAGTTCTAACAGTGTTTTCACACGTAGCAAACAACTGCTTGTCTTGACAAAGAAACGCTTGTGCGTTTCTTACTAAAGCTTTCGTGAAATTAATAAACTTTCAAAAGAACGCGATTATCTTTCAAAGTAAAGCTTGTACTGAGAAAAGCAACACTGATCTCAGTTCTAACAGTGCTTTCACACGTAGCAAACAACTGCTTGTCTTTACAAAGAAACGCATGTGCGTTTCTTACTAAAGCTTTCGTGAAATTAATAAACTTTCAAAAGAACGCGATTATCTTTCAATGTAAAGCTTGTACTGAGAAAATTAAACCTGATCTTAGTTCTAACAGTGCTTTCACACGTAGCAAACAACTGCTTGTCTTGACAAAGAAACGCATGAGCGTTTCTTACTAAAGCTTTCGTGAAATTAATAAAGTTTCAAAAGAACGCGATTATCTTTCAATGTAAACCTTGTGCTGAGTAAAGCAACACTGATGTCAGTTCTAACACTGCTTTCACACGTAGCAAAAAACTGCTTGTCTTTACAAAGAAACGCATGAGCGTTTCTTACTAAAGCTTTCGGAAAATTAATAAATTTTCAAAAGAACGCGATTATCTTTCAAAGTAAAGCTTGTACTGAGAAAAGCAACACTGATCTCAGTTCTAACAGTGCTTTCAAACGTAGCAAACAACTGCTTGTCTTGACAAAGAAACGCATGTGCGTTTCTTACTAAAGCTTTCGTGAAATTCATAAAGTTTCAAAAGGACGCGATTATCTTTCAAAGTAAAGCTTGTACTGAGAAAATTAAACCTGATCTCAGTTCTAACCGTGCTTTCACACGTAGCAAACAACTGCTTGTCTTGACAAAGAAACACATGTGCGTTTCTTACTAAAGCTTTCGTGAAATTAATAAAGTTTCAGAAGAACGCGATTATCTTTCAAAGTAAAGCTAGTACTGAGAAAAGCAACAATGATCTCAGTTCTAACAGTGCTTTCACACGTAGCAAACAACTGCTTGTCTTTAAAAAGAAACACATGTGCGTTTCTTACTAAAGCTTTCGTGAAATTAATAAAGTTTCAGAAGAACGCGATTATCTTTCAAAGTAAAGCTTGTACTGAGAAAAGCAACAATGATCTCAGTTCTAACAGTGCTTTCACACGTAGCAAACAACTGCTTGTCTTTCAAAGAAACGCATGTGCGTTTCTTACTAAAGCTTTCGTGAAATTAATAAACTTTCAAAAGAACGCGATTATCTTTCAAAGTAAAGCTTGTACTGAGAAAAGCAACACTGATCTCATTTCTAACAGTGCTTCACAAGTAGCAATCAACTGCTTATCTTGACAAAGAAACGCATGTGCGTTTCTTACTAAAGCTTTCGTGAAATTAATAAACTTTCAAAAGAACGCGATTATCTTTCAAAGTAAAGCTTGTACTGAGAAAAGCAACACTGATCTCAGTTCTAACAGTGCTTTCACACGTAGCAAACAACTGCTTGTCTTTAAAAGAAACGAATGAGCGTTTCTTACTAAAGCTTTCGTGAAATTAATAAACTTTCAAAAGAACGCGATTATCTTTGAAAGTAAAGCTTGTACTGAGAAAATTAAACCTGATCTCAGTTCTAACAGTGTTTTCACACGTAGCAAACAACTGCTTGTCTTGACAAAGAAACGCTTGTGCGTTTCTTACTAAAGCTTTCGTGAAATTAATAAACTTTCAAAAGAACGCGATTATCTTTCAAAGTAAAGCTTGTACTGAGAAAAGCAACACTGATCTCAGTTCTAACAGTGCTTTCAAACGTAGCAAACAACTGCTTGTCTTGACAAAGAAACGCATGTGCGTTTCTTACTAAAGCTTTCGTGAAATTCATAAAGTTTCAAAAGGACGCGATTATCTTTCAAAGTAAAGCTTGTACTGAGAAAATTAAACCTGATCTCAGTTCTAACCGTGCTTTCACACGTAGCAAACAACTGCTTGTCTTTAAAAAGAAACGCATGTGCGTTTCTTACTAAAGCTTTCGTGAAATTAATAAAGTTTCAGAAGAACGCGATTATCTTTCAAAGTAAAGCTAGTACTGAGAAAAGCAACAATGATCTCAGTTCTAACAGTGCTTTCACACGTAGCAAACAACTGCTTGTCTTTACAAAGAAACGCATGTGCGTTTCTTACTAAAGCTTTCGTGAAATTCATAAAGTTTCAAAGGACGCGATTATCTTCAAAGTAAAGCTTGTACTGAGAATATTAAACCTGATCTCAGTTCTAACAGTGCTTTCACACTTAGCAAACAACTGCTTGTCTTTAAAAAGAAACACATGTGCGTTTCTTACTAAAGCTTTCGTGAAATTAATAAAGTTTCAGAAGAACGCGATTATCTTTCAAAGTAAAGCTTGTACTGAGAAAAGCAACAATGATCTCAGTTCTAACAGTGCTTTCACACGTAGCAAACAACTGCTTGTCTTTCAAAGAAACGCATGTGCGTTTCTTACTAAAGCTTTCGTGAAATTAATAAACTTTCAAAAGAACGCGATTATCTTTCAAAGTAAAGCTTGTACAGAGAAAAGCAACACTGATCTCAGTTCTAACACTGCTTTCACACGTAGCAAACAACTGCTTGTCTTTACCAAGAAATACATGAGCGTTTCTTACTAAAGATTTCGTGAAATTAATAAACTTTCAAAAGAACGCGATTATCTTTCAAAGTAAAGCTTGTACTGAGGAAATTAAACCTGATCTCAGTTATAACAGTGCTTCCACACGTAGCAAACAACTGCTTGTCTTGACAAAGAAACGCATGTGCGTTTCTTACTAAAGCTTTCGTGAAATTAATAAACTTTCAAAAGAACGCAATTATCTTTCAAAGTAAAGCTTGTACTGAGAAAAGCAACTCTGATCTCAGTTCTAACAGTGCTTTCACACGTAGCAAACAACTGCTTGTCTTTACAAAGAAACACATGAGCGTTTCTTACTAAAGCTTTCGTGAAATTAATACACTTTCAAAAGAACGCGATTATCTTTCAAAGTAAAGCTTGTACTGAGGAAATTAAACCTGATCTCAGTTCTAACAGTGCTTCCACACGTAGAAAACAACTGCTTGTCTTGACCAAGAAACGCATGTGCGTTTCTTACTCAAGCTTTCGTGAAATTAATAAACTTTCAAAAGAACGCGATTATCTTTCAAAGTAAAGCTTGTACTGAGAAAAGCAACACTGATCTCAGTTCTAACAGTGCTTTCACACGTAGCAAACAACTGCTTGTCTTTACAAAGAAACGCATGAGCGTTTCTTACTAAAGCTTTCGTAAAATTAATAAACTTTCAAAAGAACTCGATTATCTTTCAAAGTAAATCTTGTACTGAGAGAAGCAACACTGATCTCAGTTCTAACAGTGCTTTCACACGTAGCAAACAACTGCTTGTCTTCACACTGAAACGCATGAGCGTTTCTTACTAAAGCTTTCGTGAAATTAAGAAACTTTCAAAAGAACCCGATTATCTTTCAAAGTAAAGCTTGTACTGAGGAAATTAAACCTGATCTCAGTTCTACCAGTGCTTTCACACGTAGCAAACAACTGCTTGTCTTGACAAAAAAACGCATGTGCGTTTCTTACTAAAGCTTTCATGAAATTAATAAACTTTCAAAAGAAAGCGATTATCTTTCAAAGTAAAGCTTGTACTGAGAAAAGCAACACTGATCTCAGTTCTAACATTGCTTTCACACGTAGCAAACAACTGCTTGTCTTTACAAAGAAACGCATGAGCGTTTCTTACTAAAGCTTTCGTGAAATTAATAAACTTTCAAAAGAACGCGATTATCTTTCAAAGTAAAGCTTGTACTGAGGAAATTAAACCTGATCTAAGTTCTAATAGTGCTTTCACACGTAGCAAACAACTGCTTGTCTTGACAAAGAAATGCATGTGCGTTTCTTACTAAAGCTTTCGTGAAATTAATAAACTTTCAAAAGAACGCGATTATCTTTCAAAGTAAAGCTTGTACTGAGAAAAGCAACACTGATCTCAGTTCTAACACTGCTTTCACACGTAGCAAACAACTGCTTGTCTTTACAAAGAAAAGCATGTGCGTTTCTTACTAAAGCTTTCGTGAAATTAATAAACTTTCAAAAGAACGCGATTATCTTTCAAAGTAAAGCTTGTACTGAGAAAAGCAACACTGATCTCAGTTCTAACAGTGCTTTCACACGTAGCAACCATCTGCTTGTCTTTACAAAGAAACGCATGTGTGTTTATTACTATAGCATTCTTAAAATTAATAAACTTTCAAAAGAACGCGATTATCTTTCAAAGTAAAGCTTGTACTGAGAAAAGCAACACTGATCTCAGTTCTAACAGTGCTTTCACACGTAGCAAACAACTGCTTGTCTTTACAAAGAAATGCATGAGCGTTTCTTACTAAAGATTTCGTGAAATTAATAAACTTTCAAAAGAACGCGATTATCTTTCAAAGTAAAGCTTGTACTGAGGAAATTAAACCTGATCTCAGTTCTAACAGTGCTTCCACACATAGCAAACAACTGCTTGTCTTGACCAAGAAACGCATGTGCGTTTCTTACTAAAGCTTTCGTGAAATTAATAAACTTTCAAAAGAACGCGATTATCTTTCAACGTAAAGCTTGTACTGAGAAAAGCAACACTGATCTCAGTTCTAACAGTGCTTTCACACGTAGCAAACAACTGCTTGTCTTTACAAAGAAATGCATGAGCGTTTCTTACTAAAGCTTTCGTGAAATTAATAAACTTTCAAAAGAACGCGAGTATCTTTCAAAGTAAACTTGTACTGTGGAAATTAAACCTGATCTCAGTTCTAACAGTGCTTTCACATGTAGCAAACAACTGCTTGTCTTGACAAAGAAACGCATGTGCGTTTGTTACTAAAGCTTTCGTGAAAGTAATAAACTTTCAAAAGAACGCGATTATCTTTCAAAGCAAAGCTTGTACTGAGAAAATTAAACCTGATCTCAGTTCTAACAGTGCTTTCACACGTAGCAAACAACTGCTTGTCTTTAGAAAGAAACGCATGAGCGTTTCTTACTAAAGCTTTCGTGAAATTAATAAACTTTCAAAAGAACGCAATTATCTTTCAAAGTAAAGCTTGTACTGAGAAAAGCAACACTTATCTCAGTTCTAACACTGCTTTCACACGTAGCAAAAAACTGCTTGTCTTGACAAAGAAACGCTTGTGCGTTTCTTACTAAAGCTTTCGTGAAATTAATAAACTTTCAAAAGACCGCGATTATCTTTCAAAGTAAAGCTTGTACTGAGGAAATTAAACCTGATCTCAGTTCTAACAGTGCTTTCACACGTAGCAAACAACTGCTTGTCTTTAAAAAGAAACGCATGTGCGTTTCTTAATAAGCTTTCGTGTAATTAATAAACTTTCGAAAGAACGCGATTATCTTTCAAAGTAAAGCTTGTACTGAGAAAAGCAACACTGATATCAGTTCTAACAGTGCTTTCACACGTAGCAAACAACTGCTTGTCTTTACAAAGAAATGCATGTGCGTTTCTTACTAAAGCTTTCGTGAAATTAATAAACTTTCAAAAGAACGCGATTATCTTTCAAAGTAAAGCTTGTACTGAGAAAACCAACACTGATCTCAGTTCTAACACTGCTTTCACACGTAGCAAACAACTGCTTGTCTTTACCAAGAAATGCATGAGCGTTTCTTACTAAAGATTTCGTGAAATTAATAAACTTTCAAAAGACCGCGATTATCTTTCAAAGTAAAGCTTGTACTGAGGAAATTAAACCTGATCTCAGTTCTAACAGTGCTTTCACACGTAGCAAACAACTGCTTGTCTTTAAAAAGAAACGCATGTGCGTTTCTTAATAAGCTTTCGTGTAATTAATAATCTTTCGAAAGAACGCGATTATCTTTCAAAGTAAAGCTTGTACTGAGAAAAGCAACACTGATCTCAGTTCTAACAGTGCTTTCACACGTAGCAAACAACTGCTTGTCTTTACAAAGAAACGCATGAGCGTTTCTTACTAAAGCTTTCGTGAAATTAATAAACTTTCAAAAGAACGCGATTATCTTTCAAAGTAAAGCTTGTACTGAGAAAAGCAACACTGATCTCAGTTCTAACAGTGCTTTCACACGTAGCAAACAACTGCTTGTCTTTAAAAAGAAACGCATTTGCGTTTCTTAATAAGCTTTCGTGTAATTAATAAACTTTCGAAAGAACGCGATTATCTTTCAAAGTAAAGCTTGTACTGAGAAAAGCAACACTGATATCAGTTCTAACAGTGCTTTCACACGTAGCAAACAACTGCTTGTCTTTACAAAGAAACGCATGTGCGTTTCTTACTAAAGCTTTCGTGAAATTAAGAAACTTTCAAAAGAACCCGATTATCTTTCAAAGTAAAGCTTGTACTGAGAAAACCAACACTGATCTCAGTTCTAACACTGCTTTCACACGTAGCAAACAACTGCTTGTCTTTACCAAGAAATGCATGAGCGTTTCTTACTAAAGATTTCGTGAAATTAATAAACTTTCAAAAGGACGCGATTATCTTTCAAAGTAAAGCTTGTACTGAGGAAATTAAACCTGATCTCAGTTCTAACAGTGCTTTCACACGTAGCAAACAACTGCTTGTCTTGACAAAGAAACGCATGTGCGTTTCTTACTAAAGCTTTCGTGAAATTAATAAACTTTCAAAAGAACGCGATTATCTTTCAAAGTAAAGCTTGTACTGAGAAAAGCAACTCTGATCTCAGTTCTAACAGTGCTTTCACACGTAGCAAACAACTGCTTGTCTTGACAAAGAAACGCATGTGCGTTTCTTACTAAAGCTTTCGTGAAATTAATAAACTTTCAAAAGAACGCGATTATCTTTCAAAGTAAAGCTTGTACTGAGAAAAGCAACACTGATCTCAGTTCTAACAGTGCTTTCACACGTAGCAAACAACTGCTTGTCTTTACAAAGAAACGCATGAGCGTTTCTTACTAAAGCTTTCGTGAAATTAATAAACTTTCAAAAGAACGCGATTATCTTTCAAAGTAAAGCTTGTACTTAGAAAATTAAACCAGATCTCAGTTCTAACAGTGCTTTCACACGTAGCAAACAACTGCTTGTCTTGACAAAGAAACGCATGTGCGTTTCTTACTAAAGCTTTCGTGAAATTAATAAACTTTCAAAAGACCGCGATTATCTTTCAAAGTAAAGCTTGTACTGAGGAAATTAAACCTGATCTCAGTTCTAACAATGCTTTCACACGTAGGAAACAACTGCTTGTCTTGACAAAGAAACGCAGGTGCGTTTCTTAATAAGCTTTCGTGAAATTAATAAACTTTCGAAAGAACGCGATTATCTTTCAAAGTAAAGCTTGTACTGAGAAAAGCAACACTGATCTCAGTTCTAACACTGCTTTCACACGTAGCAAACAACTGCTTGTCTTTACAAAGAAACGCATGAGCGTTTCTTACTAAAGCTTTCGTGAAATTAATAAACTCTCAAAAGAACGTGATTATCTTTCAAAGTAAAGCTTGTACTGAGAAAATTAAACCTGATCTCAGTTCTAACAGTGCTTTCACACGTAGCAAACAACTGCTTGTCTTGACAAAGAAACGCATGTGCGTTTCTTACTAAAGCTTTCGTGAAATTAATAAACTTTCAAAAGAACGCGATTATCTTTCAAAGTAAAGCTTGTACTGAGAAAAGCAACACTGATCTCAGTTCTAACAGTGCTTTCACACGTAGCAAACAACTGATTGTATTTACAAAGAAACGCATGTGCGTTTCTAACTAAAGCTTTCGTGAAATTCATAAAGTTCAAAAGGACGCGATTATCTTTCAAAGTAAAGCTTGTACTGAGAAAATTAAACCTGATCTCAGTTCTAACAGTGCTTTCACACGTAGCAAACAACTGCTTGTCTTATAAAGAAACGCATGTGCGTTTCTTACTAAAGCTTTCGTGAAATTAACAAAGTTTCAAAAGAACGCAATTATCTTTCAAAGTAAAGCTTGTACTGAGAAAAGCAACACTGATCTCAGTTCTAACACTGCTTTCACACGTAGCAAACAACTGCTTGTCTTTACCAAGAAATGCATGAGCGTTTCTTACTAAAGATTTCGTGAAATTAATAAACTTTCAAAAGAACGCGATTATCTTTCAAAGTAAAGCTTGTACTGAGGAAATTAAACCTGATCTCAGTTCTAACAGTGCTTTCACACGTAGCAAACAACTGCTTGTCTTGACAAAGAAACGCATGTGCGTTTCTTACTAAAGCTTTCGTGAAATTAATAAACTTTCAAAAGAACGCGATTATCTTTCAAAGTAAAGCTTGTACTGAGAAAAGCAACTCTGATCTCAGTTCTAACAGTGCTTTCACACGTAGCAAATAACTGCTTGTCTTTACAAAGAAACGCATGAGCGTTTCTTAATAAAGCTTTCGTGAAATTAATAAACTTTCAAAAGAACGCGATTATCTTTCAAAGTAAAGCTTGTACTGAGGAAATTAAACCTGATCTCATTTCTAACAGTGCTTCCACACGTAGCAAACAACTACTTGTCTTGACCAAGAAACGCATGTGCGTTTCTTACTAAAGCATTCGTGAAATTCATAAAGTTTCAAAAGGACGCGATTATCTTTCAAAGTAAAGCTTGTACTGAGAAAATTAAACCTGATCTCAGTTCTAACAGTGTTTTCACACGTAGCAAACAACTGCTTGTCTTGACAAAGAAACGCATGTGCGTTTCTTACTAAAGCTTTCGTGAAATTAATAAACTTTCAAAAGAACGCGATTATCTTTCAAAGTAAAGCTTGTACTGAGAAAAGCAACACTGATCTCAGTTCTAACAGTGCTTTCACACGTAGCAAACAACTGCTTGTCTTGACAAAGAAACGCATGTGCGTTTCTTACTAAAGCTTTCGTGAAATTAATAAACTTTCAAAAGAACGTGATTATCTTTCAAAGTAAATCTTGTACTGAGAAAATTAAACCTGATCTCAGTTCTAACAGTGCTTTCACACGTAGCAAACAACTGCTTGTCTTGACAAAGAAACGCATGTGCGTTTCTTACTAAAGCTTTCGTGAAATTAATAAACTTTCAAAAGAACGCGATTATCTTTCAAAGTAAAGCTTGTACTGAGAAAATTAAACCTGATCTCAGTTCTAACAGTGCTTTCACACGTAGCAAACAACTGCTTGTCTTTACAAAGAAACGCATGTGCGTTTCTTACTAAAGCTTTCGGAAAATTAATAAAGTTTCAAAAGAACGCGATTATCTTTCAAAGTAAAGCTTGTACTGAGAAAAGCAACACTTATCTCAGTCCTAACAGTGCTTTCACAAGAAGCAAACAACTGCTTGTCTTTACAAAGAAAAGCATGTGCGTTTCTTACTAAAGCTTTCGTGAAGTTAATAAACTTTCAAAAGAACGCGATTATCTTTCAAAGTAAAGCTTGTACTGAGAAAAGCAACACTGATCTCATTTCTAACAGTGCTTTCACAAGTAGTAAACAACTGCTTATCTTTACAAAGAAACGCATGTGCGTTTCTTACTAAAGCTTTCGTGAAATTAATAAACTTTCAAAAGAACGCGATTATCTTTCAAAGTAAAGCTTGTACTGAGAAAAGCAACACTGATCTCAGTTCTAACAGTGCTTTCACACGTAGCAAACAACTGCTTGTCTTTACAAAGAAAGGCATGAGCGTTTCTTACTAAAGCATTCGTGAAATTAATAAACTTTCAAAAGAACGCGATTATCTTTCAAAGTAAAGCTTGTACTGAGAAAAGCAACACTGATCTCAGTTCTAACAGTGCTTAGCCACGTAGCAAACAACTGCTTGTCTTGACAAAGTAACGCATGTGCGTTTCTTACTAAAGCTTTCGTGAAATTAATAAACTTTCAAAAGAACGTGATTATCTTTCAAAGTAAAGCTTGTACTGAGAAAAGCAACACTGATCTCATTTCTAACAGTGCTTTCACAAGTAGCAAACAACTGCTTATCTTTACAAAGAAACGCATGTGCGTTTCTTACTAAAGCTTTCGTGAAATTAATAAACTTTCAAAAGAACGCGATTATCTTTAAATGTAAAGCTTGTACTGAGAAAAGCAACACTGATCTCAGTTCTAACAGTGCTTTCACACGTAGCAAACAACTGCTTGTCTTGACAAAGTAACGCACATGCGTTTCTTACTAAAGCTTTCGTGAAATTAATAAACTTTCAAAAGAACACGATTATCTTTCAAAGTAAAGCTTGTACTGAGAAAAGCAACACTGATCTCAGTTCTAACAGTGCTTTCACACGTAGCAAACAACTGCATGTCTTGAGAAAGAAACGCATGTGCGTTTCTTACAAAAGCTTTCGTGAAATTAAGAAACTTTCAAAAGAACGCGATTATCTTTCAAAGTAAAGCTTGTACTGAGAAAAGCAACACTGATCTCAGTTCTAACAGTGCTTTCACAAGTAGCAAACAACTGCTTATCTTTACAAAGAAACGCATGTGCGTCTTACTAAAGCTTTCGTGAAATTAATAAACTTTCAAAAGAACGCGATTATCTTTCAAAGTAAAGCTTGTACTGAGAAAACCAACACTGATCTCAGTTCTAACAGTGCTTTCACACGTAGCAAACAACTGCTTGTCTTTAAAAAGAAACGCATGTGCGTTTCTAACTAAAGCTTTCGTGAAATTAATAAAGTTTCAGAAGAACGCGATTATCTTTCAAAGTAAAGCTTGTACTGAGAAAAGCAACACTGATCTCAGTTCTAACAGTGCTTTCACACGTAGCAAACAACTGCTTGTCTTTACAAAGAAACGCATGTGCGTTTCTTACTAAAGCTTTCGTGAAATTAATAAACTTTCAAAAGAACGCGATTATCTTTCAAAGTAAAGCTTGTACTGAGAAAATAACACTGATCTCAGTTCTAACAGTGCTTTCACACGTAGCAAACAACTGCTTGTCTTGACAAAGAAACGCATGTGCGCATCTTACTAAAGCATTCGTGAAATTCATAAAGTTTCAAAAGGACGCGATTATCTTTCAAAGTAAAGCTTGTACTGAGAAAATTAAACCTGATCTCAGTTCTAACAGTGTTTTCACACGTAGCAAACAACTGCTTGTCTTGACAAAGAAACGCATGTGCGTTTCTTACTAAAGCATTCGTGAAATTAATAAACTTTCAAAAGAACACGATTATCTTTCAAAGTAAAGCTTGTACTGAGAAAAGCAACACTGATCTCATTTCTAACAGTGCTTTCACAAGTAGCAAACAACTGCTTATCTTTACAAAGAAACGCATGTGCGTTTCTTACTAAAGCTTTCGTGAAATTAATAAACTTTCAAAAGAACGCGATTATCTTTCAAAGTAAAGCTTGTACTGAGAAAAGCAACACTGACCTCAGTTCTAACAGTGCTTTCACACGTAGCAAACAACTGCTTGTCTTGACAAAGAAACGCATGTGCGTTTCTTACTAAAGCTTTCGTGAAATTAATAAACTTTCAAAAGAACGCGATTATCTTTCAAAGTAAAGCTTGTACTGAGAAAAGCAACACTGATCTCAGTTCTAACAGTGCTTTCACACGTAGCAAACAACTGCTTGTCTTTACAAAGAAACACATGAGCGTTTCTTACTAAAGCTTTCGTGAAATTAATAAACTTTCAAAAGAACGCGATTATCTTTCAAAGTAAAGCTTGTACTGAGAAAATTAAACCTGATCTCAGTTCTAACAGTGCTTTCACACGTAGCAAACAACTGCTTGTCTTGACAAAGAAACGCATGTGCCTTTCTTACTAAATCTTTCATGAAATTAATAAACTTTCAAAAGAACGCGATTATCTTTCAAAGTAAAGCTTGTACTGAGAAAAGCAACACTGATGTCATTTCTAACAGTGCTTTCACAAGTAGCAAACAACTGCTTGTCTTGACAAAGAAACGCTTGTGCGTTTCTTACTAAAGCTTTCGTGAAATTAATAAACTTTCAAAAGAACGCGATTATCTTTCAAAGTAAAGCTTGTACTGAGAAAAGCAACACTGATCTCAGTTCTAACAGTGCTTTCACACGTAGCAAACAACTGCTTGTCTTGACAAAGAAACGCATGTGCGTTTCTTACTAAAGCTTTCGTGAAATTAATAAAGTTTCAAAAGAACGCGATTATCTTTCAAAGTAAAGCTTGTACTGAGGAAATTAAACCTGATCTCAGTTCTACCAGTGCTTTCACACGTAGCAAACAACTGCTTGTCTTGACAAAGAAACGCATGTGCGTTTGTTACTAAAGCTTTCATGAAATTAATAAACTTTCAAAAGAAAGCGATTATCTTTCAAAGTAAAGGTTGTACTGAGAAAAGCAACACTGATCTCAGTTCTAACACTGCTTTCACACGTAGCAAACAACTGCTTGTCTTGACAAAGAAACGCATGAGCGTTTCTTACTAAAGCTTTCGTGAAATTAATAAACTTTCAAAAGAACGCGATTATCTTTCAAAGTAAAGCTTGTACTGAGAAAAGCAACACTGATCTCAGTTCTAACACTGCTTTCACACGTAGCAAGCAACTGCTTGTCTTGACAAAGAAACGCATGTGCGTTTCTTACTAAAGCTTTCGTGAAATTAATATACTTTCAAAAGAACGCGATTATCTTTTAATGCAAAGCTTGTACTGAGAAAATTAAACCTGATCTCAGTTCTAACAGTGCTTTCACACGTAGCAAACAACTGCTTGTCTTTAGAAAGAAACGCATGAGCGTTTCTTACTAAAGCTTTCGTGAAATTAATAAACTTTCAAAAGAACGCGATTATCTTTCAAAGTAAAGCTTGTACTGAGAAAAGCAACACTGATCTCAGTTCTAACAGTGCTTTCACACGTAGCAAACAACTGATTGTATTTACAAAGAAATGCATGTGCGTTTCTAACTAAAGCTTTCGTGAAATTCATAAACTTTCAAAAGGACGCGATTATCTTTCAAAATAAAGCTTGTACTGAGAAAAGCAACACTGATCTCAGTTCTAACAGTGCTTTCACACGTAGCAAACAACTGCTTGTCTTGACAAAGAAACGCATGTGCGTTTCTTACTAAAGCTTTCGTGAAATTAATAAACTTTCAAAAGACCGCGATTATCTTTCAAAGTAAAGCTTGTACTGAGGAAATTAAACCTGATCTCAGTTCTAACAGTGCTTTCACACGTAGCAAACAACTGCTTGTCTTTAAAAAGAAAGGCATGTTCGTTTCTTACTAAAGCTTTCGTGAAATTAATAAAGTTTCAAAGAACGCGATTATTTTTGAAAGTAAAGCTTGTACTGAGAAAAGCAACACTGATCTCAGTTCTATCAGTGCTTTCACATGTAGCAAACAACTGCTTGTCTTTACAAAGAAATGCATGAGCGTTTCTTACTAAAGATTTCGTGAAATTAATAAACTTTCAAAAGAACGCGATTATCTTTCAAAGTAAAGCTTGTACTGAGGAAATTAAACCTGATCTCAGTTCTAACAGTGCTTCCACACGTAGCAAACAACTGCTTGTCTTGACCAAGAAACGCATGTGCGTTTCTTACTAAAGCTTCCGTGAAATTAATAACTTTCAAAAGAACGTGATTATCTTTCAAAGTAAAGCTTGTACTGAGAAAAGCAACACTGATCTCAGTTCTAACAGTGCTTTGACACGTAGCAAACAACTGCTTGTCTTTACAAAGAAACGCATGAGCGTTTCTTACTAAAGCTTACGTAAAATTAATAAACTTTCAAAAGAACTCGATTATCTTTCAAAGTAAATCTTGTATTGAGAAAAGCAACACTGATCTCAGTTCTAACAGTGCTTTCACACGTAGCAAACAACTGCTTGTCTTTACACTGAAACGCATGAGCGTTTCTTACTAAAGCTTTCGTGAAATTAAGAAACTTTCAAAAGAACGCGATTATCTTTCAAAGTAAAGCTTGTACTGAGGAAATTAAACCTGATCTCAGTTCTACCAGTGCTTTCACACGTAGCAAACAACTGCTTGTCTTGACAAAGAAACGCATGTGCGTTTGTTACTAAAGCTTTCATGAAATTAATAAACTTTCAAAAGAAAGTGATTATCTTTCAAAGTAAAGCTTGTACTGAGCAAAGCATCACTGATCTCAGTTCTAACACTGCTTTCACACGTAGCAAACAACTGCTTGTCTTGACAAAGAAACGCATGAGCGTTTCTTACTAAAGCTTTCGTGAAATTAATAAACTTTCAAAAGAACACGATTATCTTTCAAAGTAAAGCTTGTACTGAGAAAACCAACACTGATCTCAGTTCTAACACTGCTTTCACACGTAGCAAACAGCTGCTTGTCTTGACAAAGAAACGCATGTGCGTTTCTTACTAAAGCTTTCGTGAAATTAATAAACTTTCAAAAGAACGCGATTATCTTTCAAAGCAAAGCTTGTACTGAGAAAATTAAACCTGATCTCAGTTCTAACAGTGCTTTCACATGTAGCAAACAACTGCTTGTCTTTAGAAAGAAACGCATGAGCGTTTCTTACTAAAGCTTTCGTGAAATTAATAAACTTTAAAAAGAACGCGATTATCTTTCAAAGTAAAGCTTGTACTGAGAAAAGCAACACTGATCTCAGTTCTAACAGTGCTTTCACACGTAGCAAACAACTGATTGTATTTACAAAGAAACGCATGTGCGTTTCTAACTAAAGCTTTCGTGAAATTCATAAACTTTCAAAAGGACGTGATTATCTTTCAAAATAAAGCTTGTACTGAGAAAAGCAACACTGATCTCAGTTCTAACAGTGCTTTCACACGTAGCAAACAACTGCTTGTCTTGACAAAGAAACGCATGTGCGTTTGTTACTAAAGCTTTCGTGAAATTAATAAACTTTCAAAAGAACGCGATTATCTTTCAAAGCAAAGCTTGTACTGAGAAAATTAAACCTGATCTCAGTTCTAACAGTGCTTTCACACGTAGCAAACAACTGCTTGTCTTTTTAAAGAAACGCATGTGCGTTTCTTACTAAAGCTTTCGTGAAATTAATAAACTTTCAAAAGAACGCGATTATCTTTCAAAGTAAAGCTTGTACTGAGAAAAGCAACACTGATCTCAGTTCTAACACTGCTTTCACACGTAGCAAGCAACTGCTTGTCTTGACAAAGAAACGCATGTGCGTTTCTTACTAAAGCTTTCGTGAAATTAATAAACTTTCAAAAGAACGCGATTATCTTTCAAAGTAAAGCTTGTACTGAGAAAAGCAACACTGATCTCAGTTCTAACAGTGCTTTCAAACGTAGCAAACAACTGCTTGTCTTGACAAAGAAACGCTTGTGCGTTTCTTACTAAAGCTTTCGTGAAATTAATAAAGTTTCAAAAGAACGCGATTATCTTTCAAAGTAAAGCTTGTTCTGAGAAAAGCAACACTGATCTCAGTTCTAACAGTGCTTTCACACGTAGCAAACAACTGCTTGTCTTTACAAAGAAACGCATGAGCGTTTCTTACTAAAGCTTTCGTGAAATTAATAAAGTTTCAAAAGAACGCGATTATCTTTCAAAGTAAAGCTTGTACTGAGAAAAGCAACACTGATCTCAGTTCTAACACTGCTTTCACACGTAGCAAACAACTGCTTGTCTTTACAAAGAAATGCATGAGCGTTTCTTACTAAAGCTTTCGTGAAATTAATAAACTTTCAAAAGAACGCGATTATCTTTCAAAGTAAAGCTTGTACTGTGGAATTTAAACCTGATCTCAGTTCTAACAGTCCTTTCACACGTAGCAAACAACTGCTTGTCTTGACAAAGAAACGCATGTGCGTTTGTTACTAAAGCTTTCGTGAAATTAATAAACTTTCAAAAGAACGTGATTATCTTTCAAAGCAAAGCTTGTACTGAGAAAATTAAACCTGATCTCAGTTCTAACAGTGCTTTCACACGTAGCAAACAACTGCTTGTCTTTAGAAAGAAACGCATGAGCGTTTCTTACTAAAGCTTTCGTGAAATTAATAAACTTTCAAAAGAACGCGATTATCTTTCAAAGTAAAGCTTGTACTGAGAAAAGCAACACTGAACTCAGTTCTAACACTGCTTGCACACGTAGTAAACAACTGCTTGTCTTGACAAAGAAACGCATGTGCGTTTCTTACTAAAGCTTTCGTGAAATTAATAAACTTTCAAAAGAACGCGATTATCTTTCAAAGCAAAGCTTGTACTGAGAAAATTAAACCTGATCTCAGTTCTAACAGTGCTTTCACACGTAGCAAACAACTGCTTGTCTTTAGAAAGAAACGCATGAGCGTTTCTTACTAAAGCTTTCGTGAAATTAATAAACTTTCAAATGAACGCGATTATCTTTCAAAGTAAAGCTTGTACTGAGAAAAGCAACACTGATCTCAGTTCTAACAGTGCTTTCACACGTAGCAAACAACTGCTTGTCTTTACAAAGAAACGCATGTGCGTTTCTTACTAAAGCTTTCGTGAAATTAATAAACTTTCAAAAGAACGCGATTATCTTTCAAAGTAAAGCTTGTACTGAGAAAAGCAACACTGATCTCAGTTCTAACAGTGCTTTCACACATAGCAAACCACTGCTTGTCTTTACAAAGGAATGCATGAGCGTTTCTTAATAAAGCTTTCGTGAAATTAATAAACTTTCAAAAGAACGCGATTATCTTTCAAAGTAAAGCTTGTACTGAGAAAATTAAACCTGATCTCAGTTCTAACAGTGCTTTCACACGTAGCAAACAACTGCTTGTCTTGACAAAGAAACCCATGAGCGTTTCTTACTAAAGCTTTCGTGAAATTAATAAAGTTTCAAAAGAATGCGATTATCTTTCAAAATAAAGCTTGTACTGAGAAAAGCAACACTGATCTCAGTTCTAACACTGCTTTCACACGTAGCAAGCAACTGCTTGTCTTGACAAAGAAACGCATGTGCGTTTCTTACTAAAGCTTTCGTGAAATTAATAAACTTTCAAAAGAACGCGATTATCTTTCAAAGTAAAGCTTGTACTGAGAAAAGCAACACTGATCTCAGTTCTAACACTGCTTTCACACGTAGCACACAACTGCTTGTCTTGACAAAGAAACGCATGTGCGTTTCTTACTAAAGCTTTCGTGAAATTAATAAAGTTTCAAAAGAACGCGATTATCTTTCAAAGTAAAGCTTGTACTGAGAAAAGCAACACTGATCTCAGTTCTAACAGTGCTTTCACACGTAGCAAACAACTGCTTGTCTTTACAAAGAAACGCATGATCGTTTCACACTAAAGCTTTCGTAAAATTAATAAACTTTCAAAAGAACGCGATTATCTTTCAAAGTAAAGCTTGTACTGAGAAAAGCAACACTGATCTCAGTTCTAACAGTGCTTTGACACGTAGCAAACAACTGCTTGTCTTGACAAAGAAACGCATGAGCGTTTCTTACTAAAGCTTTCGTAAAATTAATAAACTTTCAAAAGAACTCGATTATCTTTCAAAGAAAATCTTGTATTGAGAAAAGCAACACTGATCTCAGTTCTAACAGTGCTTTCACACGTAGCAAACAACTGCTTGTCTTTACACTGAAACGCATGAGCGTTTCTTACTAAAGCTTTCGTGAAATTAAGAAACTTTCAAAAGAACGCGATTATCTTTCAAAGTAAAGCTTGTACTGAGGAAATTAAACCTGATCTCAGTTCTACCAGTGCTTTCACACGTAGCAAACAACTGCTTGTCTTGACAAAGAAACGCATGTGCGTTTGTTACTAAAGCTTTCATGAAATTAATAAACTTTCAAAAGAAAGTGATTATCTTTCAAAGTAAAGCTTGTACTGAGCAAAGCAACACTGATCTCAGTTCTAACACTGCTTTCACACGTAGCAAACAACTGCTTGTCTTGACAAAGAAACGCATGAGCGTTTCTTACTAAAGCTTTCGTGAAATTAATAAACTTTCAAAAGAACACGATTATCTTTCAAAGTAAAGCTTGTACTGAGAAAAGCAACACTGATCTCAGTTCTAACACTGCTTTCACACGTAGCAAACAGCTGCTTGTCTTGACAAAGAAACGCATGTGCGTTTCTTACTAAAGCTTTCGTGAAATTAATAAACTTTCAAAAGAACGCGATTATCTTTCAAAGCAAAGCTTGTACTGAGAAAATTAAACCTGATCTCAGTTCTAACAGTGCTTTCACATGTAGCAAACAACTGCTTGTCTTTAGAAAGAAACGCATGAGCGTTTCTTACTAAAGCTTTCGTGAAATTAATAAACTTTCAAAAGAACGCGATTATCTTTCAAAGTAAAGCTTGTACTGAGAAAAGCAACACTGATCTCAGTTCTAACAGTGCTTTCACACGTAGCAAACAACTGCTTGTCTTGACAAAGAAACGCATGTGCGTTTGTTACTAAAGCTTTCGTGAAATTAATAAACTTTCAAAAGAACGCGATTATCTTTCAAAGCAAAGCTTGTACTGAGAAAATTAAACCTGATCTCAGTTCTAACAGTGCTTTCACACGTAGCAAACAACTGCTTGTCTTGACAAAGAAACGCATGTGCGTTTCTTACTAAAGCTTTCGTGAAATTAATAAACTTTCAAAAGAACGCGATTATCTTTCAAAGTAAAGCTTGTACTGAGAAAAGCAACACTGATCTCAGTTCTAACACTGCTTTCACACGTAGCAAGCAACTGCTTGTCTTGACAAAGAAACGCATGTGCGTTTGTTACTAAAGCTTTCGTGAAATTAATAAACTTTCAAAAGAACGCGATTATCTTTCAAAGTAAAGCTTGTACTGAGAAAAGCAACACTGATCTCAGTTCTAACAGTGCTTTCAAACGTAGCAAACAACTGCTTGTCTTGACAAAGAAACGCATGTGCGTTTCTTAGTAAAGCTTTCGTGAAATTAATAAAGTTTCAAAAGAACGCGATTATCTTTCAAAGTAAAGCTTGTACTGAGAAAAGCAACACTGATCTCAGTTCTAACAGTGCTTTCACACGTAGCAAACAACTGCTTGTCTTTACAAAGAAACGCATGAGCGTTTCTTACTAAAGCTTTCGTGAAATTAATAAAGTTTCAAAAGAACGCGATTATCTTTCAAAGTAAAGCTTGTACTGAGAAAAGCAACACTGATCTCAGTTCTTACAGTGCTTTCACAAGTAGCAAACAACTGCTTGTCTTTACAAAGAAATGCATGAGCGTTTCTTACTAAAGCTTTCGTGAAATTAATAAACTTTCAAAAGAACGCGATTATCTTTCAAAGTAAAGCTTGTACTGTGGAAATTAAACCTGATCTCAGTTCTAACAGTCCTTTCACACGTAGCAAACAACTGCTTGTCTTGACAAAGAAACGCATGTGCGTTTGTTACTAAAGCTTTCGTGAAATTAATGAACTTTCAAAAGAACGTGATTATCTTTCAAAGCAAAGCTTGTACTGAGAAAATTAAACCTGATCTCAGTTCTAACAGTGCTTTCACACGTAGCAAACAACTGCTTGTCTTTAGAAAGAAACGCATGAGCGTTTCTTACTAAAGCTTTCGTGAAATTAATAAACTTTCAAAAGAACGCGATTATCTTTCAAAGTAAAGCTTGTACTGAGAAAAGCAACACTGATCTCAGTTCTAACAGTGCTTTCACACGTAGTAAACAACTGCTTGTCTTGACAAAGAAACGCATGTGCGTTTCTTACTAAAGCTTTTGTGAAATTAATAAACTTTCAAAAGAACGCGATTATCTTTCAAAGCAAAGCTTGTACTGAGAAAATTAAACCTGATCTCAGTTCTAACAGTGCTTTCACACGTAGCAAACAACTGCTTGTCTTTAGAAAGAAACGCATGAGCGTTTCTTACTAAAGCTTTCGTGAAATTAATAAACTTTCAAATGAACGCGATTATCTTTCAAAGTAAAGCTTGTACTGAGAAAAGCAACACTGATCTCAGTTCTAACACTGCTTTCACACGTAGCAAACAACTGCTTGTCTTGACAAAGAAACGCATGAGCGTTTCTTACTAAAGCTTTCGTGAAATTAATAAACTTTCAAAAGAACGCGATTATCTTTCAAAGTAAAGCTTGTACTGAGAAAAGCAACACTGATCTCAGTTCTAACAGTGCTTTCACACATAGCAAACCACTGCTTGTCTTAACAAAGGAATGCATGAGCGTTTCTTACTAAAGCTTTCGTGAAATTAATAAACTTTCAAAAGAACGCGATTATCTTTCAAAGTAAAGCTTGTACTGAGAAAATTAAACCTGATCTCAGTTCTAACAGTGCTTTCACACGTAGCAAACAACTGCTTGTCTTGACAAAGAAACCCATGAGCGTTTCTTACTAAAGCTTTCGTGAAATTAATAAAGTTTCAAAAGAATGCGATTATCTTTCAAAATAAAGCTTGTACTGAGAAAAGCAACACTGATCTCAGTTCTAACACTGCTTTCACACGTAGCAAGCAACTGCTTGTCTTGACAAAGAAACGCATGTGCGTTTCTTACTAAAGCTTTCGTGAAATTAATAAACTTTCAAAAGAACGCGATTATCTTTCAAAGTAAAGCTTGTACTGAGAAAAGCAACACTGATCTCTGTTCTAACACTGCTTTCACACGTAGCAAACAACTGCTTGTCTTGACAAAGAAACGCATGTGCGTTTCTTACTAAAGCTTTCGTGAAATTAATAAAGTTTCAAAAGAACGCGATTATCTTTCAAAGTAAAGCTTGTACTGAGAAAAGCAACACTGATCTCAGTTCTAACAGTGCTTTCACACGTAGCAAACAACTGCTTGTCTTTACAAAGAAACGCATGATCGTTTCACACTAAAGCTTTCGTAAAATTAATAAACTTTCAAAAGAACGCGATTATCTTTCAAAGTAAAGCTTGTACTGAGAAAAGCAACACTGATCTCAGTTCTAACACTGCTTTCACACGTAGCAAGCAACTGCTTGTCTTTACAAAGAAACGCATGAGCGTTTCTTACTAAAGCTTTCGTGAAATTAATAAACTTTCAAAAGAACGCGATTATCTTTCAAAGTAAAGCTTGTACTGAGAAAAGCAACACTGATCTCAGTTCTAACAGTGCTTTCACACATAGCAAACAACTGCTTGTCTTTACAAAGAAATGCATGAGCGTTTCTTACTAAAGCTTTCGTGAAATTAATAAACTTTCAAAAGAACGCGATTATCTTTCAAAGTAAAGCTTGTACTGTGGAAATTAAACCTGATCTCAGTTCTAACAGTGCTTTCACACGTAGCAAACAACTGCTTGTCTTGACAAAGAAACGCATGTGCGTTTGTTACTAAAGCTTTCGTGAAATTAATAAACATTCAAAAGAACGCGATTATCTTTCAAAGCAAAGCTTGTACTGAGAAAATTAAACCTGATCTCAGTTCTAACAGTGCTTTCACACGTAGCAAACAACTGCTTGTCTTTACAAAGAAACGCATGTGCGTTTATTACTAAAGCTTTCGTGAAATTAATAAACTTTCAAAAGAACGCGATTATCTTTCAAAGTAAAGCTTGTACTGAGAAAAGCAACACTGATCTCAGTTCTAACAGTGCTTTCACACGTAGCAAACAACTGCTTGTCTTTACAAAGAAACGCATGAGCGTTTCTTACTAAAGCTTTCGTGAAATTAATAAACTTTCAAAAGAACGCGATTATCTTTCAAAGTAAAGCTTGTACTTAGAAAATTAAACCAGATCTCAGTTCTAACAGTGCTTTCACACGTAGCAAACAACTGCTTGTCTTGACAAAGAAACGCATGTGCGTTTCTTACTAAATCTTTCATGAAAGTAATAAACTTTCAAAAGAACGCGATTATCTTTCAAAGTAAAGCTTGTACTGAGGAAATTAAACCTGATCTCAGTTCTAACAGTGCTTTCACACGTAGCAAACAACTGCTTGTCTTTAAAAAGAAACGCATGTTCGTTTCTTACTAAAGCTTTCGTGAAATTAATAAAGTTTCAAAGAACGCGATTATTTTTGAAAGTCCAGCTTGTACTGAGAAAAGCAACACTGATCTCAGTTCTAACAGTGCTTTCACATGTAGCAAACAACTGCTTGTCTTTACAAAGAAACGCATGAGCGTTTCTTACTAAAGCTTTCGTGAAATTAATAAACTTTCAAAAGAACGTGATTATCTTTCAAAGTAAAACTTGTACTGAGAAAAGCAACACTGATCTCAGTTCTAGCAGTGCTTTCACACATAGCAAACCACTGCTTGTCTTTGCAAAGAAATGCATGAGCGTTTCTTAATAAAGCTTTCGTGAAATTAATAAACTTTCAAAAGAACGCGATTATCTTTCAAAGTAAAGCTTGTACTGAGAAAATTAAACCTGATCTCAGTTCTAACAGTTCTTTCACACGTAGCAAACAACTGCTTGTCTTGACAAAGAAACCCATGAGCGTTTCTTACTAAAGCTTTCGTGAAATTAATAAAGTTTAAAAAGAACGCGATTATCTTTCAAAGTAAAGCTTGTACTGAGAAAAGCAACACTGATCTCAGTTCTAACACTGCTTTCACACGTAGCAAACAACTGCTTGTCTTGACAAAGAAACGCATGAGCGTTTCTTACTAAAGCTTTCGTGAAATTAATAAACTTTCAAAAGAACGCGATTATCTTTCAAAGTAAAGCTTGTACTGAGGAAATTAAACCTGATCTCAGTTCTAACAGTGCTTCCACACGTAGCAAACAACTACTTGTCTTGACCAAGAAACGCATGTGCGTTTCTTACTAAAGCTTTCGTGAAATTAATAAACTTTCAAAAGAACGTGATTATCTTTCAAAGTAAAGCTTGTACTGAGAAAAGCAGCACTGATCTCAGTTCTAACAGTGCTTTGACACGTAGCAAACAACTGCTTGTCTTTACAAAGAAACGATTGAGCGTTTCTTACTAAAGCTTTCGTAAAATTAATAAACTTTCAAAAGAACTCGATTATCTTTCAAAGTAAATCTTGTACTGAGAAAAGCAACACTGATCTCAGTTCTAACAGTGCTTTCACACGTAGCAAACAACTGCTTGTCTTTACACTGAAACGCATGAGCGTTTCTTACTAAAACTTTCGTGAAATTAAGAAACTTTCAAAAGAACGCGATTATCTTTCAAAGTAAAACTTGTACTGAGGAAATTAAACCTCATCTCAGTTCTACCAGTGCTTTCACACGTAGCAAACAACTGCTTGTCTTGACAAAGAAACGCATGTGCGTTTGTTACTAAAGCTTTCATGAAATTAATAAACTTTCAAAACAAAGCGATTATCTTTCAAAGTAAAGCTTGTACTGAGAAAAGCAACACTGATCTCAGTTCTAACATTGCTTTCACACGTAGCAAACAACTGCTTGTCTTGACAAACAAACGCATGAGCGTTTCTTACTAAAACTTTCGTGAAATTAATAAACTTTCAAAAGAACGCGATTATCTTTCAAAGTAAAGCTTGTACTGAGAAAAGCAACACTGATCTCAGTTCTAACACTCCTTTCACACGTAGCAAACAGTTGCTTGTCTTGACAAAGAAACGCATGTGCGTTTGTTACTAAAGCTTTCATGAAATTAATAAACTTTCAAAACAAAGCGATTATCTTTCAAACCAAAGCTTGTACTGAGAAAATTAAACCTGATCTCAGTTCTAACAGTGATTTCACACGTAGCAAACAACTGCTTGTCTCTAGAAAGAAACGCATGAGCGTTTCTTCCTAAAGCTTTCGTGAAATTAATAAACTTTCAAAAGAACGCGATTATCTTTCAAAGTAAAGCTTGTACTGAGAAAAGCAACACTGAACTCAGTTCTAACAGTGCTTTCACACGTAGCAAACAACTGATTGTATTTACAAAGAAACGCATGTGCGTTTCTAACTAAAGCTTTCGTGAAATTCATAAAGTTCAAAAGGACGCGATTATCTTTCAAAGTAAAGCTTGTACTGAGAAAATTAAACCTGATCTCAGTTCTAACAGTGCTTTCACACGTAGCAAACAACTGCTTGTCTTGACAAAGAAACGCATGTGCGTTTGTTACTAAAGCTTTCGTGAAATTAATAAACTTTCAAAAGAACGCGATTATCTTTCAAAGCAAAGCTTGTACTGAGAAAATTGAACCTGATCTCAGTTCTAACAGTGCTTTCACACGTAGCAAACAACTGCTTGTCTTGACAAAGAAACGCATGTGCGTTTCTTACTAAAGCTTTCGTGAAATTAATAAACTTTCAAAAGAACGCGATTATCTTTCAAAGTAAAGCTTGTACTGAGAAAAGCAACACTGATCTCAGTTCTAACAGTGCTTTCACACGTAGCAAACAACTGCTTGTCTTTACAAAGAAACGCATGAGCGTTTCTTACTAAAGCTTTCGTGAAATTAATAAACTTTCAAAAGAACGCGATTATCTTTCAAAGTAAAGCTTGTACTTAGAAAATTAAACCAGATCTCAGTTCTAACAGTGCTTTCACACGTAGCAAACAACTGCTTGTCTTTACAAAGAAACGCATGTGCGTTTCTTACTAAATCTTTCATGAAAGTAATAAACTTTCAAAGGAACGCGATTATCTTTCAAAGTAAAGCTTGTACTGAGAAAAGCAACACTGATCTCAGTTCTAACAGTGCTTTCACACGTAGCAAACAACTGCTTGTCTTGACAAAGAAACGCATGTGCGTTTCTTACTAAAGCTTTCGTGAAATTAATAAACTTTCAAAAGACCGCGATTATCTTTCAAAGTAAAGCTTGTACTGAGGAAAGTAAACCTGATCTCAGTTCTAACAATGCTTTCACACGTAGGAAACAACTGCTTGTCTTGACAAAGAAACGCAGGTGCGTTTCTTAATAAGCTTTCGTGAAATTAATAAACTTTCGAAAGAACGCGATTATCTTTCAAAGTAAAGCTTGTACTGAGAAAAGCAACACTGATCTCAGTTCTAACACTGCTTTCACACGTAGCAAACAACTGCTTGTCTTTACAAAGAAACGCATGAGCGTTTCTTACTAAAGCTTTCGTGAAATTAATAAACTCTCAAAAGAACGTGATTATCTTTCAAAGTAAAGCTTGTACTGAGAAAAGCAACACTGATCTCAGTTCTAACAGTGCTTTCACACGTAGCAAACAACTGCTTGTCTTTACAAAGAAATGCATGAGCGTTTCTTACTAAAGATTTCGTGAAATTAATAAACTTTCAAAAGAACGCGATTATCTTTCAAAGTAAAGCTTGTACTGAGGAAATTAAACCTGATCTCAGTTCTAACAGTGCTTCCACACGTAGCAAACAACTGCTTGTCTTGACCAAGAAACGCATGTGCGTTTCTTACTAAAGTTTTCGTGAAATTAATAAACTTTCAAAAGAACGCGATTATCTTTCAAAGTAAAGCTTGTACTGAGAAAAGCAACACTGATCTCAGTTCTAACAGTGCTTTGACACGTAGCAAACAACTGCTTGTCTTTACAAAGAAACGATTGAGCGTTTCTTACTAAAGCTTTCGTAAAATTAATAAACTTTCAAAAGAACTCGATTATCTTTCAAAGTAAATCTTGTACTGAGAAAAGCAACACTGATCTCAGTTCTAACAGTGCTTTCACACGTAGCAAACAACTGCTTGTCTTTACACTGAAACGCATGAGCGTTTCTTACTAAAGCTTTCGTGAAATTAAGAAACTTTCAAAAGAACGCGATTATCTTTCAAAGTAAAACTTGTACTGAGGAAATTAAACCTCATCTCAGTTCTACCAGTGCTTTCACACGTAGCAAACAACTGCTTGTCTTGACAAAGAAACGCATGTGCGTTTGTTACTAAAGCTTTCATGAAATTAATAAACTTTCAAAACAAAGCGATTATCTTTCAAAGTAAAGCTTGTACTGAGAAAAGCAACACTGATCTCAGTTCTAACATTGCTTTCACACGTAGCAAACAACTGCTTGTCTTGACAAACAAACGCATGAGCGTTTCTTACTAAAACTTTCGTGAAATTAATAAACTTTCAAAAGAACGCGATTATCTTTCAAAGTAAAGCTTGTACTGAGAAAAGCAACACTGATCTCAGTTCTAACACTCCTTTCACACGTAGCAAACAGTTGCTTGTCTTGACAAAGAAACGCATGTGCGTTTGTTACTAAAGCTTTCATGAAATTAATAAACTTTCAAAACAAAGCGATTATCTTTCAAACCAAAGCTTGTACTGAGAAAATTAAACCTGATCTCAGTTCTAACAGTGATTTCACACGTAGCAAACAACTGCTTGTCTCTAGAAAGAAACGCATGAGCGTTTCTTCCTAAAGCTTTCGTGAAATTAATAAACTTTCAAAAGAACGCGATTATCTTTCAAAGTAAAGCTTGTACTGAGAAAAGCAACACTGAACTCAGTTCTAACAGTGCTTTCACACGTAGCAAACAACTGATTGTATTTACAAAGAAACGCATGTGCGTTTCTAACTAAAGCTTTCGTGAAATTCATAAAGTTCAAAAGGACGCGATTATCTTTCAAAGTAAAGCTTGTACTGAGAAAATTAAACCTGATCTCAGTTCTAACAGTGCTTTCACACGTAGCAAACAACTGCTTGTCTTGACAAAGAAACGCATGTGCGTTTGTTACTAAAGCTTTCGTGAAATTAATAAACTTTCAAAAGAACGCGATTATCTTTCAAAGCAAAGCTTGTACTGAGAAAATTAAACCTGATCTCAGTTCTAACAGTGCTTTCACACGTAGCAAACAACTGCTTGTCTTGACAAAGAAACGCATGTGCGTTTCTTACTAAAGCTTTCGTGAAATTAATAAACTTTCAAAAGAACGCGATTATCTTTCAAAGTAAAGCTTGTACTGAGAAAAGCAACACTGATCTCAGTTCTAACAGTGCTTTCACACGTAGCAAACAACTGCTTGTCTTTACAAAGAAACGCATGAGCGTTTCTTACTAAAGCTTTCGTGAAATTAATAAACTTTCAAAAGAACGCGATTATCTTTCAAAGTAAAGCTTGTACTTAGAAAATTAAACCAGATCTCAGTTCTAACAGTGCTTTCACACGTAGCAAACAACTGCTTGTCTTTACAAAGAAACGCATGTGCGTTTCTTACTAAATCTTTCATGAAAGTAATAAACTTTCAAAGGAACGCGATTATCTTTCAAAGTAAAGCTTGTACTGAGAAAAGCAACACTGATCTCAGTTCTAACAGTGCTTTCACACGTAGCAAACAACTGCTTGTCTTTACAAAGAAATGCATGAGCGTTTCTTACTAAAGATTTCGTGAAATTAATAAACTTTCAAAAGAACGCGATTATCTTTCAAAGTAAAGCTTGTACTGAGGAAATTAAACCTGATCTCAGTTCTAACAGTGCTTCCACACGTAGCAAACAACTGCTTGTCTTGACCAAGAAACGCATGTGCGTTTCTTACTAAAGTTTTCGTGAAATTAATAAACTTTCAAAAGAACGCGATTATCTTTCAAAGTAAAGCTTGTACTGAGAAAAGCAACACTGATCTCAGTTCTAACAGTGCTTTGACACGTAGCAAACAACTGCTTGTCTTTACAAAGAAACGCATGAGCATTTCTTACTAAAGCTTTCGTAAAATTAATAAACTTTCAAAAGAACTCGATTATCTTTCAAAGTAAATCTTGTACTGAGAAAAGCAACACTGATCTCAGTTCTAACAGTGCTTTCACACGTAGCAAAAAACTGCTTGTCTTTACACTGAAACGCATGAGCGTTTCTTTCTAAAGCTTTCGTGAAATTAATAAACTTTCAAAAGAACGCGATTATCTTTCAAAGTAAAGCTTGTACTGAGGAAATAAAACCTGATCTCAGTTCTACCAGTGCTTTCACACGTAGCAAACAACTGCTTGTCTTGACAAAGAAACGCATGTGCGTTTGTTACTAAAGCTTTCATGAAATTAATAAACTTTCAAAAGAAAGCGATTATCTTTCAAAGTAAAGGTTGTACTGAGAAAAGCAACACTGATCTCAGTTCTAACACTGCTTTCACACGTAGCAAAAAACTGCTTGTCTTGACAAAGAAACGCATGAGCGTTTCTTACTAAAGCTTTCGTGAAATTAATAAACTTTCAAAAGAACGCGATTATCTTTCAAAGTAAAGCTTGTACTGAGAAAAGCAACACTGATCTCAGTTCTAACACTGCTTTCACACGTAGCAAGCAACTGCTTGTCTTGAAAAAGAAACGCATGTGCGTTTCTTACTAAAGCTTTCGTGAAATTAATATACTTTCAAAAGAACGCGATTATCTTTTAATGCAAAGCTTGTACTGAGAAAATTAAACCTGATCTCAGTTCTAACAGTGCTTTCACACGTAGCAAACAACTGCTTGTCTTTAGAAAGAAACGCATGAGCGTTTCTTACTAAAGCTTTCGTGAAATTAATAAACTTTCAAAAGAACGCGATTATCTTTCAAAGTAAAGCTTGTACTGAGAAAAGCAACACTGATCTCAGTTCTAACAGTGCTTTCACACGTAGCAAACAACTGATTGTATTTACAAAGAAATGCATGTGCGTTTCTAACTAAAGCTTTCGTGAAATTCATAAACTTTCAAAAGGACGCGATTATCTTTCAAAATAAAGCTTGTACTGAGAAAAGCAACACTGATCTCAGTTCTAACAGTGCTTTGACACGTAGCAAACAACTGCTTGTCTTGACAAAGAAACGCATGTGCGTTTCTTACTAAAGCTTTCGTGAAATTAATAAACTTTCAAAAGACCGCGATTATCTTTCAAAGTAAAGCTTGTACTGAGGAAATTAAACCTGATCTCAGTTCTAACAGTGCTTTCACACGTAGCAAACAACTGCTTGTCTTTACAAAGAAACGATTGAGCGTTTCTTACTAAAGCTTTCGTAAAATTAATAAACTTTCAAAAGAACTCGATTATCTTTCAAAGTAAATCTTGTACTGAGAAAAGCAACACTGATCTCAGTTCTAACAGTGCTTTCACACGTAGCAAACAACTGCTTGTCTTTACACTGAAACGCATGAGCGTTTCTTACTAAAGCTTTCGTGAAATTAAGAAACTTTCAAAAGAACGCGATTATCTTTCAAAGTAATACTTGTACTGAGGAAATTAAACCTCATCTCAGTTCTACCAGTGCTTTCACACGTAGCAAACAACTGCTTGTCTTGACAAAGAAACGCATGTGCGTTTGTTACTAAAGCTTTCATGAAATTAATAAACTTTCAAAACAAAGCGATTATCTTTCAAAGTAAAGCTTGTACTGAGAAAAGCAACACTGATCTCAGTTCTAACATTGCTTTCACACGTAGCAAACAACTGCTTGTCTTGACAAACAAACGCATGAGCGTTTCTTACTAAAACTTTCGTGAAATTAATAAACTTTCAAAAGAACGCGATTATCTTTCAAAGTAAAGCTTGTACTGAGAAAAGCAACACTGATCTCAGTTCTAACACTCCTTTCACACGTAGCAAACAGTTGCTTGTCTTGACAAAGAAACGCATGTGCGTTTGTTACTAAAGCTTTCATGAAATTAATAAACTTTCAAAACAAAGCGATTATCTTTCAAACCAAAGCTTGTACTGAGAAAATTAAACCTGATCTCAGTTCTAACAGTGATTTCACACGTAGCAAACAACTGCTTGTCTCTAGAAAGAAACGCATGAGCGTTTCTTCCTAAAGCTTTCGTGAAATTAATAAACTTTCAAAAGAACGCGATTATCTTTCAAAGTAAAGCTTGTACTGAGAAAAGCAACACTGAACTCAGTTCTAACAGTGCTTTCACACGTAGCAAACAACTGATTGTATTTACAAAGAAACGCATGTGCGTTTCTAACTAAAGCTTTCGTGAAATTCATAAAGTTCAAAAGGACGCGATTATCTTTCAAAGTAAAGCTTGTACTGAGAAAATTAAACCTGATCTCAGTTCTAACAGTGCTTTCACACGTAGCAAACAACTGCTTGTCTTGACAAAGAAACGCATGTGCGTTTGTTACTAAAGCTTTCGTGAAATTAATAAACTTTCAAAAGAACGCAATTATCTTTCAAAGCAAAGCTTGTACTGAGAAAATTAAACCTGATCTCAGTTCTAACAGTGCTTTCACACGTAGCAAACAACTGCTTGTCTTGACAAAGAAACGCATGTGCGTTTCTTACTAAAGCTTTCGTGAAATTAATAAACTTTCAAAAGAACGCGATTATCTTTCAAAGTAAAGCTTGTACTGAGAAAAGCAACACTGATCTCAGTTCTAACAGTGCTTTCACACGTAGCAAACAACTGCTTGTCTTTACAAAGAAACGCATGAGCGTTTCTTACTAAAGCTTTCGTGAAATTAATAAACTTTCAAAAGAACGCGATTATCTTTCAAAGTAAAGCTTGTACTTAGAAAATTAAACCAGATCTCAGTTCTAACAGTGCTTTCACACGTAGCAAACAACTGCTTGTCTTTACAAAGAAACGCATGTGCGTTTCTTACTAAATCTTTCATGAAAGTAATAAACTTTCAAAGGAACGCGATTATCTTTCAAAGTAAAGCTTGTACTGAGAAAAGCAACACTGATCTCAGTTCTAACAGTGCTTTCACACGTAGCAAACAACTGCTTGTCTTGACAAAGAAACGCATGTGCGTTTCTTACTAAAGCTTTCGTGAAATTAATAAACTTTCAAAAGACCGCGATTATCTTTCAAAGTAAAGCTTGTACTGAGGAAAGTAAACCTGATCTCAGTTCTAACAATGCTTTCACACGTAGGAAACAACTGCTTGTCTTGACAAAGAAACGCAGGTGCGTTTCTTAATAAGCTTTCGTGAAATTAATAAACTTTCGAAAGAACGCGATTATCTTTCAAAGTAAAGCTTGTACTGAGAAAAGCAACACTGATCTCAGTTCTAACACTGCTTTCACACGTAGCAAACAACTGCTTGTCTTTACAAAGAAACGCATGAGCGTTTCTTACTAAAGCTTTCGTGAAATTAATAAACTCTCAAAAGAACGTGATTATCTTTCAAAGTAAAGCTTGTACTGAGAAAAGCAACACTGATCTCAGTTCTAACAGTGCTTTCACACGTAGCAAACAACTGCTTGTCTTTACAAAGAAATGCATGAGCGTTTCTTACTAAAGATTTCGTGAAATTAATAAACTTTCAAAAGAACGCGATTATCTTTCAAAGTAAAGCTTGTACTGAGGAAATTAAACCTGATCTCAGTTCTAACAGTGCTTCCACACGTAGCAAACAACTGCTTGTCTTGACCAAGAAACGCATGTGCGTTTCTTACTAAAGTTTTCGTGAAATTAATAAACTTTCAAAAGAACGCGATTATCTTTCAAAGTAAAGCTTGTACTGAGAAAAGCAACACTGATCTCAGTTCTAACAGTGCTTTGACACGTAGCAAACAACTGCTTGTCTTTACAAAGAAACGCATGAGCATTTCTTACTAAAGCTTTCGTAAAATTAATAAACTTTCAAAAGAACTCGATTATCTTTCAAAGTAAATCTTGTACTGAGAAAAGCAACACTGATCTCAGTTCTAACAGTGCTTTCACACGTAGCAAAAAACTGCTTGTCTTTACACTGAAACGCATGAGCGTTTCTTACTAAAGCTTTCGTGAAATTAATAAACTTTCAAAAGAACGCGATTATCTTTCAAAGTAAAGCTTGTACTGAGGAAATTAAACCTGATCTCAGTTCTACCAGTGCTTTCACACGTAGCAAACAACTGCTTGTCTTGACAAAGAAACGCATGTGCGTTTGTTACTAAAGCTTTCATGAAATTAATAAACTTTCAAAAGAAAGCGATTATCTTTCAAAGTAAAGGTTGTACTGAGAAAAGCAACACTGATCTCAGTTCTAACACTGCTTTCACACGTAGCAAACAACTGCTTGTCTTGACAAAGAAACGCATGAGCGTTTCTTACTAAAGCTTTCGTGAAATTAATAAACTTTCAAAAGAACGCGATTATCTTTCAAAGTAAAGCTTGTACTGAGAAAAGCAACACTGATCTCAGTTCTAACAGTGCTTTCACACGTAGCAAACAACTGATTGTATTTACAAAGAAATGCATGTGCGTTTCTAACTAAAGCTTTCGTGAAATTCATAAACTTTCAAAAGGACGCGATTATCTTTCAAAATAAAGCTTGTACTGAGAAAAGCAACACTGATCTCAGTTCTAACAGTGCTTTCACACGTAGCAAACAACTGCTTGTCTTGACAAAGAAACGCATGTGCGTTTCTTACTAAAGCTTTCGTGAAATTAATAAACTTTCAAAAGACCGCGATTATCTTTCAAAGTAAAGCTTGTACTGAGGAAATTAAACCTGATCTCAGTTCTAACAGTGCTTTCACACGTAGCAAACAACTGCTTGTCTTTAAAAAGAAACGCATGTTCGTTTCTTACTAAAGCTTTCGTGAAATTAATAAAGTTTCAAAGAACGCGATTATTTTTGAAAGTAAAGCTTGTACTGAGAAAAGCAACACTGATCTCAGTTCTATCAGTGCTTTCACATGTAGCAAACAACTGCTTGTCTTTACAAAGAAATGCATGAGCGTTTCTTACTAAAGATTTCGTGAAATTAATAAACTTTCAAAAGAACGCGATTATCTTTCAAAGTAAAGCTTGTACTGAGGAAATTAAACCTGATCTCAGTTCTAACAGTGCTTCCACACGTAGCAAACAACTGCTTGTCTTGACAAAGAAACGCATGTGCGTTTCTTACTAAAGCTTCCGTGAAATTAATAACTTTCAAAAGAACGTGATTATCTTTCAAAGTAAAGCTTGTACTGAGAAAAGCAACACTGATCTCAGTTCTAACAGTGCTTTGACACGTAGCAAACAACTGCTTGTCTTTACAAAGAAACGCATGAGCGTTTCTTACTAAAGCTTTCGTAAAATTAATAAACTTTCAAAAGAACTCGATTATCTTTCAAAGTAAATCTTGTATTGAGAAAAGCAACACTGATCTCAGTTCTAACAGTGCTTTCACACGTAGCAAACAACTGCTTGTCTTTACACTGAAACGCATGAGCGTTTCTTACTAAAGCTTTCGTGAAATTAAGAAACTTTCAAAAGAACGCGATTATCTTTCAAAGTAAAGCTTGTACTGAGGAAATTAAACCTGATCTCAGTTCTACCAGTGCTTTCACACGTAGCAAACAACTGCTTGTCTTGACAAAGAAACGCATGTGCGTTTCTTACTAAAGCTTTCATGAAATTAATAAACTTTCAAAAGAAAGTGATTATCTTTCAAAGTAAAGCTTGTACTGAGCAAAGCAACACTGATCTCAGTTCTAACACTGCTTTCACACGTAGCAAACAACTGCTTGTCTTGACAAAGAAACGCATGAGCGTTTCTTACTAAAGCTTTCGTGAAATTAATAAACTTTCAAAAGAACACGATTATCTTTCAAAGTAAAGCTTGTACTGAGAAAAGCAACACTGATCTCAGTTCTAACACTGCTTTCACACGTAGCAAACAGCTGCTTGTCTTGACAAAGAAACGCATGTGCGTTTCTTACTAAAGCTTTCGTGAAATTAATAAACTTTCAAAAGAACGCGATTATCTTTCAAAGCAAAGCTTGTACTGAGAAAATTAAACCTGATCTCAGTTCTAACAGTGCTTTCACATGTAGCAAACAACTGCTTGTCTTTAGAAAGAAACGAATGAGCGTTTCTTACTAAAGCTTTCGTGAAATTAATAAACTTTCAAAAGAACGCGATTATCTTTCAAAGTAAAGCTTGTACTGAGAAAAGCAACACTGATCTCAGTTCTAACAGTGCTTTCACACGTAGCAAACAACTGATTGTATTTACAAAGAAACGCATGTGCGTTTCTAACTAAAGCTTTCGTGAAATACATAAACTTTCAAAAGGACGTGATTATCTTTCAAAATAAAGCTTGTACTGAGAAAAGCAACACTGATCTCAGTTCTAACAGTGCTTTCACACGTAGCAAACAACTGCTTG
Organism: Chionomys nivalis; assembly: GCF_950005125.1. Lineage (NCBI taxonomy): Eukaryota > Metazoa > Chordata > Mammalia > Rodentia > Cricetidae > Chionomys > Chionomys nivalis. The sequence continues at coordinate 3,194,351 of NC_080105.1, read as the reverse complement.
TCTTGACAAAGAAACGCATGTGCGTTTGTTACTAAAGCTTTCGTGAAATTAATAAACTTTCAAAAGAACGCGATTATCTTTCAAAGCAAAGCTTGTACTGAGAAAATTAAACCTGATCTCAGTTCTAACAGTGCTTTCACACGTAGCAAACAACTGCTTGTCTTTTTAAAGAAACGCATGTGCGTTTCTTACTAAAGCTTTCGTGAAATTAATAAACTTTCAAAAGAACGCGATTATCTTTCAAAGTAAAGCTTGTACTGAGAAAAGCAACACTGATCTCAGTTCTAACACTGCTTTCACACGTAGCAAGCAACTGCTTGTCTTGACAAAGAAACGCATGTGCGTTTCTTACTAAAGCTTTCGTGAAATTAATAAACTTTCAAAAGAAAGCGATTATCTTTCAAAGTAAAGCTTGTACTGAGAAAAGCAACACTGATCTCAGTTCTAACAGTGCTTTCAAACGTAGCAAATAACTGCTTGTCTTGACAAAGAAACGCTTGTGCGTTTCTTACTAAAGCTTTCGTGAAATTAATAAAGTTTCAAAAGAACGCGATTATCTTTCAAAGTAAAGCTTGTACTGAGAAAAGCAACACTGATCTCAGTTCTAACAGTGCTTTCACACGTAGCAAACAACTGCTTGTCTTTACAAAGAAACGCATGAGCGTTTCTTACTAAAGCTTTCGTGAAATTAATAAAGTTTCAAAAGAACGCGATTATCTTTCAAAGTAAAGCTTGTACTGAGAAAAGCAACACTGATCTCAGTTCTAACACTGCTTTCACACGTAGCAAACAACTGCTTGTCTTTACAAAGAAATGCATGAGCGTTTCTTACTAAAGCTTTCGTGAAATTAATAAACTTTCAAAAGAACGCGATTATCTTTCAAAGTAAAGCTTGTACTGTGGAAATTAAACCTGATCTCAGTTCTAACAGTCCTTTCACACGTAGCAAACAACTGCTTGTCTTGACAAAGAAACGCATGTGCGTTTGTTACTAAAGCTTTCGTGAAATTAATAAACTTTCAAAAGAACGTGATTATCTTTCAAAGCAAAGCTTGTACTGAGAAAATTAAACCTGATCTCAGTTCTAACAGTGCTTTCACACGTAGCAAACAACTGCTTGTCTTTAGAAAGAAACGCATGAGCGTTTCTTACTAAAGCTTTCGTGAAATTAATAAACTTTCAAAAGAACGCGATTATCTTTCAAAGTAAAGCTTGTACTGAGAAAAGCAACACTGAACTCAGTTCTAACACTGCTTGCACACGTAGCAAACAACTGCTTGTCTTTACAAAGAAACGCATGTGCGTTTCTTACTAAAGCTTTCGTGAAAAAATAAACTTTCAAAAGAACGCGATTATCTTTCAAAGTAAAGCTTGTACTGAGAAAAGCAACACTGATCTCAGTTCTAACAGTGCTTTCACACATAGCAAACCACTGCTTGTCTTTACAAAGGAATGCATGAGCGTTTCTTACTAAAGCTTTCGTGAAATTAATAAACTTTCAAAAGAACGCGATTATCTTTCAAAGTAAAGCTTGTACTGAGAAAATTAAACCTGATCTCAGTTCTAACAGTGCTTTCACACGTAGCAAGCAACTGCTTGTCTTGACAAAGAAACGCATGTGCGTTTCTTACTAAAGCTTTCGTGAAATTAATAAACTTTCAAAAGAACGCGATTATCTTTCAAAGTAAAGCTTGTACTGAGAAAAGCAACACTGATCTCAGTTCTAACACTGCTTTCACACGTAGCACACAACTGCTTGTCTTGACAAAGAAACGCATGTGCGTTTCTTACTAAAGCTTTCGTGAAATTAATAAAGTTTCAAAAGAACGCGATTATCTTTCAAAGTAAAGCTTGTACTGAGAAAAGCAACACTGATCTCAGTTCTAACAGTGCTTTCACACGTAGCAAACAACTGCTTGTCTTTACAAAGAAACGCATGATCGTTTCACACTAAAGCTTTCGTAAAATTAATAAACTTTCAAAAGAACGCGATTATCTTTCAAAGTAAAGCTTGTACTGAGAAAAGCAACACTGATCTCAGTTCTAACAGTGCTTTGACACGTAGCAAACAACTGCTTGTCTTGACAAAGAAACGCATGAGCGTTTCTTACTAAAGCTTTCGTAAAATTAATAAACTTTCAAAAGAACTCGATTATCTTTCAAAGTAAATCTTGTATTGAGAAAAGCAACACTGATCTCAGTTCTAACAGTGCTTTCACACGTAGCAAACAACTGCTTGTCTTTACACTGAAACGCATGAGCGTTTCTTACTAAAGCTTTCGTGAAATTAATAAACTTTCAAAAGAACACGATTATCTTTCAAAGTAAAGCTTGTACTGAGAAAAGCAACACTGATCTCAGTTCTAACACTGCTTTCACACGTAGCAAACAGCTGCTTGTCTTGACAAAGAAACGCATGTGCGTTTCTTACTAAAGCTTTCGTGAAATTAATAAACTTTCAAAAGAACGCGATTATCTTTCAAAGCAAAGCTTGTACTGAGAAAATTAAACCTGATCTCAGTTCTAACAGTGCTTTCACATGTAGCAAACAACTGCTTGTCTTTAGAAAGAAACGCATGAGCGTTTCTTACTAAAGCTTTCGTGAAATTAATAAACTTTCAAAAGAACGCGATTATCTTTCAAAGTAAAGCTTGTACTGAGAAAAGCAACACTGATCTCAGTTCTAACAGTGCTTTCACACGTAGCAAACAACTGATTGTATTTACAAAGAAACGCATGTGCGTTTCTAACTAAAGCTTTCGTGAAATTCATAAACTTTCAAAAGGACGTGATTATCTTTCAAAATAAAGCTTGTACTGAGAAAAGCAACACTGATCTCAGTTCTAACAGTGCTTTCACACGTAGCAAACAACTGCTTGTCTTGACAAAGAAACGCATGTGCGTTTGTTACTAAAGCTTTCGTGAAATTAATAAACTTTCAAAAGAACGCGATTATCTTTCAAAGCAAAGCTTGTACTGAGAAAATTAAACCTGATCTCAGTTCTAACAGTGCTTTCACACGTAGCAAACAACTGCTTGTCTTGACAAAGAAACGCATGTGCGTTTCTTACTAAAGCTTTCGTGAAATTAATAAACTTTCAAAAGAACGCGATTATCTTTCAAAGTAAAGCTTGTACTGAGAAAAGCAACACTGATCTCAGTTCTAACACTGCTTTCACACGTAGCAAGCAACTGCTTGTCTTGACAAAGAAACGCATGTGCGTTTGTTACTAAAGCTTTCGTGAAATTAATAAACTTTCAAAAGGACGTGATTATCTTTCAAAATAAAGCTTGTACTGAGAAAAGCAACACTGATCTCAGTTCTAACAGTGCTTTCACACGTAGCAAACAACTGCTTGTCTTGACAAAGAAACGCATGTGCGTTTCTTACTAAAGCTTTCGTGAAATTAATAAACTTTCAAAAGAACGCGATTATCTTTCAAAGCAAAGCTTGTACTGAGAAAATTAAACCTGATCTCAGTTCTAACAGTGCTTTCACACGTAGCAAACAACTGCTTGTCTTGACAAAGAAACGCATGTGCGTTTCTTACTAAAGCTTTCGTGAAATTAATAAACTTTCAAAAGAACGCGATTATCTTTCAAAGTAAAGCTTGTACTGAGAAAAGCAACACTGATCTCAGTTCTAACACTGCTTTCACACGTAGCAAGCAACTGCTTGTCTTGACAAAGAAACGCATGTGCGTTTCTTACTAAAGCTTTCGTGAAATTAATAAACTTTCAAAAGAACGCGATTATCTTTCAAAGTAAAGCTTGTACTGAGAAAAGCAACACTGATCTCAGTTCTAACAGTGCTTTCAAACGTAGCAAACAACTGCTTGTCTTGACAAAGAAACGCATGTGCGTTTCTTACTAAAGCTTTCGTGAAATTAATAAAGTTTCAAAAGAACGCGATTATCTTTCAAAGTAAAGCTTGTACTGAGAAAAGCAACACTGATCTCAGTTCTAACAGTGCTTTCACACGTAGCAAACAACTGCTTGTCTTGACAAAGAAACGCATGAGCGTTTCTTACTAAAGCTTTCGTGAAATTAATAAAGTTTCAAAAGAACGCGATTATCTTTCAAAGTAAAGCTTGTACTGAAAAAGCAACACTGATCTCAGTTCTTACAGTGCTTTCACAAGTAGCAATCAACTGCTTGTCTTTACAAAGAAATGCATGAGCGTTTCTTACTAAAGCTTTCGTGAAATTAATAAACTTTCAAAAGAACGCGATTATCTTTCAAAGTAAAGCTTGTACTGTGGAAATTAAACCTGATCTCAGTTCTAACAGTCCTTTCACACGTAGCAAACAACTGCTTGTCTTGACAAAGAAACGCATGTGCGTTTGTTACTAAAGCTTTCGTGAAATTAATAAACTTTCAAAAGAACGTGATTATCTTTCAAAGCAAAGCTTGTACTGAGAAAATTAAACCTGATCTCAGTTCTAACAGTGCTTTCACACGTAGCAAACAACTGCTTGTCTTTAGAAAGAAACGCATGAGCGTTTCTTACTAAAGCTTTCGTGAAATTAATAAACTTTCAAAAGAACGCGATTATCTTTCAAAGTAAAGCTTGTACTGAGAAAAGCAACACTGATCTCAGTTCTAACACTGCTTTCACACGTAGTAAACAACTGCTTGTCTTGACAAAGAAACGCATGTGCGTTTCTTACTAAAGCTTTTGTGAAATTAATAAACTTTCAAAAGAACGCGATTATCTTTCAAAGCAAAGCTTGTACTGAGAAAATTAAACCTGATCTCAGTTCTAACAGTGCTTTCACACGTAGCAAACAACTGCTTGTCTTTAGAAAGAAACGCATGAGCGTTTCTTACTAAAGCTTTCGTGAAATTAATAAACTTTTAAATGAACGCGATTATCTTTCAAAGTAAAGCTTGTACTGAGAAAAGCAACACTGATCTCAGTTCTAACACTGCTTTCACACGTAGCACACAACTGCTTGTCTTTACAAAGAAACGCATGTGCGTTTCTTACTAAAGCTTTCGTGAAATTAATAAACTTTCAAAAGAACGCGATTATCTTTCAAAGTAAAGCTTGTACTGAGAAAAGCAACACTGATCTCAGTTCTAACAGTGCTTTCACACATAGCAAACCACTGCTTGTCTTTACAAAGGAATGCATGAGCGTTTCTTACTAAAGCTTTCGTGAAATTAATAAACTTTCAAAAGAACGCGATTATCTTTCAAAGTAAAGCTTGTACTGAGAAAATTAAACCTGATCTCAGTTCTAACAGTGCTTTCACACGTAGCAAACAACTGCTTGTCTTGACAAAGAAACCCATGAGCGTTTCTTACTAAAGCTTTCGTGAAATTAATAAAGTTTCAAAAGAATGCGATTATCTTTCAAAATAAAGCTTGTACTGAGAAAAGCAACACTGATCTCAGTTCTAACACTGCTTTCACACGTAGCAAGCAACTGCTTGTCTTGACAAAGAAACGCATGTGCGTTTCTTACTAAAGCTTTCGTGAAATTAATAAACTTTCAAAAGAACGCGATTATCTTTCAAAGTAAAGCTTGTACTGAGAAAAGCAACACTGATCTCTGTTCTAACACTGCTTTCACACGTAGCAAACAACTGCTTGTCTTGACAAAGAAACGCATGTGCGTTTCTTACTAAAGCTTTCGTGAAATTAATAAAGTTTCAAAAGAACGCGATTATCTTTCAAAGTAAAGCTTGTACTGAGAAAAGCAACACTGATCTCAGTTCTAACAGTGCTTTCACACGTAGCAAACAACTGCTTGTCTTTACAAAGAAACGCATGATCGTTTCACACTAAAGCTTTCGTAAAATTAATAAACTTTCAAAAGAACGCGATTATCTTTCAAAGTAAAGCTTGTACTGAGAAAAGCAACACTGATCTCAGTTCTAACACTGCTTTCACACGTAGCAAGCAACTGCTTGTCTTTACAAAGAAACGCATGTGCGTTTATTACTAAAGCTTTCGTGAAATTAATAAACTTTCAAAAGAACGCGATTATCTTTCAAAGTAAAGCTTGTACTGAGAAAAGCAACACTGATCTCAGTTCTAACAGTGCTTTCACACGTAGCAAACAACTGCTTGTCTTTACAAAGAAACGCATGAGCGTTTCTTACTAAAGCTTTCGTGAAATTAATAAACTTTCAAAAGAACGCGATTATCTTTCAAAGTAAAGCTTGTACTTAGAAAATTAAACCAGATCTCAGTTCTAACAGTGCTTTCACACGTAGCAAACAACTGCTTGTCTTGACAAAGAAACGCATGTGCGTTTCTTACTAAATCTTTCATGAAAGTAATAAACTTTCAAAAGAACGCGATTATCTTTCAAAGTAAAGCTTGTACTGAGGAAATTAAACCTGATCTCAGTTCTAACAGTGCTTTCACACGTAGCAAACAACTGCTTGTCTTTAAAAAGAAACGCATGTTCGTTTCTTACTAAAGCTTTCGTGAAATTAATAAAGTTTCAAAGAACGCGATTATTTTTGAAAGTCCAGCTTGTACTGAGAAAAGCAACACTGATCTCAGTTCTAACAGTGCTTTCACATGTAGCAAACAACTGCTTGTCTTTACAAAGAAACGCATGAGCGTTTCTTACTAAAGCTTTCGTGAAATTAATAAACTTTCAAAAGAACGCGATTATCTTTCAAAGTAAAACTTGTACTGAGAAAAGCAACACTGATCTCAGTTCTAGCAGTGCTTTCACACATAGCAAACCACTGCTTGTCTTTGCAAAGAAATGCATGAGCGTTTCTTAATAAAGCTTTCGTGAAATTAATAAACTTTCAAAAGAACGCGATTATCTTTCAAAGTAAAGCTTGTACTGAGAAAATTAAACCTGATCTCAGTTCTAACAGTTCTTTCACACGTAGCAAACAACTGCTTGTCTTGACAAAGAAACCCATGAGCGTTTCTTACTAAAGCTTTCGTGAAATTAATAAAGTTTAAAAAGAACGCGATTATCTTTCAAAGTAAAGCTTGTACTGAGAAAAGCAACACTGATCTCAGTTCTAACACTGCTTTCACACGTAGCAAAAAACTGCTTGTCTTGACAAAGAAACGCATGAGCGTTTCTTACTAAAGCTTTCGTGAAATTAATAAACTTTCAAAAGAACGCGATTATCTTTCAAAGTAAAGCTTGTACTTAGAAAATTAAACCAGATCTCAGTTCTAACAGTGCTTTCACACGTAACAAACAACGTCTTGACAAAGAAACGCATGTGCGTTTCTTACTAAAGCTTTTGTGATATTAATAAACTTTCAAAAGACCGCGATTATCTTTCAAAGTAAAGCTTGTACTGAGGAAATTAAACCTGATCTCAGTTCTAACAGTGCTTTCACACGTAGCAAACAACTGCTTGTCTTTAAAAAGAAACGCATGAGCGTTTCTTACTAAAGCTTTCGTGAAATTAATAAAGTTTCAAAAGAACGCGATTATTTTTGAAAGTAAAGCTTGTACTGAGAAAAGCAACACTGATCTCAGTTCTAACAGTGCTTTCACATGTAGCAAACAACTGCTTGTCTTTACAAAGAAACGCATGAGCGTTTCTTACTAAAGCTTTCGTGAAATTAATAAACTTTAAAAGAAGGCGATTATCTTTCAAAGTAAAGCTTGTACTGAGAAAAGCAACACTGATCTCAGTTCTAACAGTGCTTTCACACGTAGCAAACAACTGCTTTTCTTGACAAAGAAACGCATGTGCGTTTCTTTGCTTTCGTGAAATTAATAAACTTTCAAAAGAACGCGATTATCTTTCAAAGTAAAGCTTGTACTGAGAAAAGCAACACTGATCTCAGTTCTAACAGTGCTTTCACACGTAGCAAACAACTGCTAGTCTTTACAAAGAAATGCATGAGCGTTTCTTACTAAAGCTTTCGTGAAATTAATAAACTTTCAAAGAACGCGATTATCTTTAAAAGTAAAGCTTGTTCTGTGGAAATTAAACCTGATCTCAGTTCTAACAGTGCTTTCACACGTAGCAAACAACTGCTTGTCTTGACAAAGAAACGCATGTGCGTTTGTTACTAAAGCTTTCATGAAATTAATAAACGTTCAAAAGAACGCGATTATCTTTCAAAGCAAAGCTTGTACTGAGAAAATTAAACCTGATCTCAGTTCTAACAGTGCTTTCACACGTATCAAACAACTGCTTGTCTTGACAAAGAAACGCATGTGCGTTTCTTACTAAAGCTTTTGTGAAATTAATAAACTTTCAAAAGAACGCGATTATCTTTCAAAGTAAAGCTTGTACTGAGAAAAGCAACACTGATCTCAGTTCTAACAGTGCTTTCAAACGTAGCAAACAACTGCTTGTCTTTAAAAAGAAACGCATGTTCGTTTCTTACTAAAGCTTTCGTGAAATTAATAAAGTTTCAAAAGAACGCGATTATTTTTGAAAGTAAAGCTTGTACTGAGAAAAGCAAAACTGATCTCAGTTCTAACAGTGCTTTCACATGTAGCAAACAACTGCTTGTCTTTACAAAGAAACGCATGAGCGTTTCTTACTAAAGCTTTCATGAAATTAATAAACTTTCAAAAGAACGCGATTATCTTTCAAAGTAAAGCTTGTACTGAGAAAAGCAACACTGATCTCAGTTCTAACAGTGCTTTCACACATAGCAAACCACTGCTTGTCTTTACAAAAAATGCATGAGTGTTTCTTAATAAAGCTTTCGTGAAATTAATAAACTTTCAAAAGAACGCGATTATCTTTCAAAGTAAAGCTTGTACTGAGAAAATTAAACCTGATCTCAGTTCTAACAGTGCTTTCACACGTAGCAAACAACTGCTTGTCTTGACAAAGAAACCCATGAGCGTTTCTTACTAAAGCTTTCGTGAAATTAATAAAGTTTCAAAAGAACGCAATTATCTTTCAAAGTAAAGATTGTACTGAGAAAAGCAACACTGATCTCAGTTCTAACACTTCTTTCACACGTAGCAAACAACTGCTTGTCTTGACAAAGAAACGCATGTGCGTTTCTTACTAAAGCTTTCGTGAAATTAATAAAGTTTCAAAAGAACGCGATTATCTTTCAAAGTAAAGCTTGTACTGAGAAAAGCAACACTGATCTCAGTTCTAACAGTGCTTTCACACGTATCAAACAACTGCTTGTCTTTACAAAGAAACGCATGATCGTTTCACACTAAAGCTTTCGTAAAATTAATAAACTTTCAAAAGAACGCGATTATCTTTCAAAGTAAAGCTTGTACTGAGAAAAGCAACACTGATCTCAGTTCTAACAGTGCTTTCACACGTAGCAAACAACTGCTTGTCTTGACAAAGAAAAGCATGTGCGTTTCTTACTAAAGCTTTCGTGAAATTAATAAACTTTCAAAAGAACGCAATTATCTTTCAAAGTAAAGCTTGTACTGAGAAAAGCCACACTGATCTCATTTCTAACAGTGCTTTCACACGTATCAAACAACTGCTTGTCTTTAAAAAGAAACGCATGTGCGTTTCTTACTAAGCTTTCGTGAAATTAATAAAGTTTCAAAAGAACGCGATTATCTTTCAAAGTAAAGCTTGTACTGAGAAAAGCAACAATGATCTCAGTTCTAACAGTTCTTTGACACATAGCAAACAACGTCTTGACAAAGAAACGCATGTGCGTTTCTTACTAAAGCTTTTGTGAAATTAATAAACTTTCAAAAGACCGCGATTATCTTCCAAAGTAAAGCTTGTACTGAGAAAAGCAACACTGATCTCAGTTCCAACAGTGCTTTCACATGTTGCAAACAACTGATTGTCTTTACAAAGAAACGCATGAGCGTTTCTTACTAAAGCTTTCGTGAAATTAATAAACTTTCAAAAGAACGCGATTATCTTTCAAAGTAAAGCTTGTACTGAGGAAATTAAACCTGATCTCAGTTCTAACAGTGCTTTCACACGTAGCAAACAACTGCTTGTCTTGACAAAGAAACGCATGTGCGTTTGTTACTAAAGCTTTCGTGAAATTAATAAACTTTCAAAAGAACGCGATTATCTTTCAAAGCAAAGCTTGTACTGAGAAAATTAAACCTGATCTCAGTTCTAACAGTGCTTTCACACGTAGCAAACAACTGCTTGTCTTGACAAAGAAACGCATGTGCGTTTCTTACTAAAGCTTTCGTGAAATTAATAAACATTCAAAAGAACGCGATTATCTTTCAAAGTAAAGCTTGTACTGAGAAAAGCAACACTGATCTCAGTTCTAACAGTGCTTTCACACGTAGCAAAAAACTGCTTGTCTTTACAAAGAAACGCATGAGCGTTTCTTACTAAAGCCTTCGTGAAATTAATAAACTTTCAAAAGACCGCGATTATCTTTCAAAGTAAAGCTTGTACTGAGGAAATTAAACCTGATCTCAGTTCTAACAGTGCTTTCACACGTAGCAAACAACTGCTTGTCTTGACAAAGAAACGCATGTGCGTTTCTTACTAAATCTTTCCTGAAATTAATAAACTTTCAAAAGAACGCGATTATCTTTCAAAGTAAAGCTTGTACTGAGAAAAGCAACACTGATCTCAGTTCTAACAGTGCTTTCACACGTAGCAAACAACTGCTTGTCTTTACAAAGAAACGCATGAGCGTTTCTTACTGAGCATTCGTAAAATTAATAAACTTTCAAAAGAACGCGATTATCTTTCAAAGTAAAGCTTGTACTGAGAAAAGCAACACTGATCTCAGTTCTAACAGTGCTTTCGCACGTAGCAAACAACTGCTTGTCTTGACAAAGAAACGCATGTGCGTTTCTTACTAAAGCTTTCGTGAAATTAATAAACTTTCAAAAGAACGCGATTATCTTTCAAAGTAAAGCTTGTACTGAGAAAATTAAACCTGATCTCAGTTCTAACAGTGCTTTCACACGTAGCAAACAACTACTTGCTTGACAAAGAAACGCATGTTCGTTTCTTACTAAAGCTTTCCTGAAATTAATAAAGTTTCAAAAGAACGCGATTATCTTTCAAAGTAAAGCTAGTACTGAGGAAATTAAACCTGATCTTAGTTCTAACAGTGCTTTCACACGTAGCAAACAACTGCTTGTCTTGACAAAAAAAGGCATGTGCGTTTCTTACTAAAGCTTTCGTGAAATTAATAAACTTTCAAAAGAACGCGATTATCTTTCAAAGTAAAGCTTGTACTGAGAAAATTAAAACTGATCTCAGTTCTAACAGTGCTTTCACACGTAGCAAACAACTGCTTGTCTTTACAAAGAAACGCATGAGCGTTTCTTACTAAAGCTTTCGTGAAATTAATAAACTTTCAAAAGAACGCGATTATCTTTCAAAGTAAAGGTTGTACTGAGAAAAGCAACACTGATCTCAGTTCTAACAGTGCTTTCACACGTAGCAAACAACTGCTTGTCTTGACAAAGAAACGCATGTGCGTTTCTTACTAAAGCTTTCGTGAAATTAATAAACTTTCAAAAGAACGCGATTATCTTTCAAAGTAAAGCTTGTACTGAGAAAAGCAAGACTGATCTCAGTTCTATCATTGCTTTCACACGTAGCAAACAACTGCTTGTCTTTACAAAGAAACGCATGTGCCTTTCTTACAAAGCTTTCGTGAAATTAATAAACTTTCAAAAGAACTCGATTATCTTTCAAAGTAAAGCTTGTACTGAGGAAATTAAACCTGATCTCAGTTCTAACAGTGCTTTCACACGTAGCAAACAACTGCTTGTCTTTAAAAAGAAACGCATGTGCGTTTCTTACTAAAGCTTTCGTGAAATTAATAAAGTTTCAAAAGAACGCGATTATCTTTCAAAGTAAAGCTTGTACTGAGAAAAGCAACACTGATCTCAGTTCTAACACTGCTTTTACACGTAGCAAACAACTGCTTGTCTTGACAAAGAAACGCATGAGCGTTTCTTACTAAAGCTTTTGTGAAATTAATAAACTTTCAAAAGAACGCGATTATCTTTCAACGTAAAGCTTGTACTGAGAAAAGCAACACTGATCTCAGTTCTAACAGTGCTTTCACACGTAGCAAACAACTGCTTGTCTTTACCAAGAAATTCATGAGCATTTCTTACTAAAGATTTTGTGAAATTAAAAAACTTTCAAAAGAACGCGATTATCTTTCAAAGTAAATCTTGTACTGAGGAAATTAAACCTGATCTCAGTTCTAACAGTGCTTCCACACGTAGCAAACAACTGCTTGTCTTGAAAAAGAAACGCATGTGCGTTTCTTACTAAAGCTTTCGTGAAATTAATAAACTTTCAAAAGAATGCGATTATCTTTCAAAGTAAAGCTTGTACTGAGAAAAGCAAGACTGATCTCAGTTCTAACATTGCTTTCACACGTAGCAAACAACTGCTTGTCTTTACAGAGAAACGCATGAGCGTTTCTTACTAAAGCTTTCGTAAAATTAATAAACTTTCAAAAGAACTCGATTATCTTTCAAAGTAAAGCTTGTACTGGGAAAAGGAACACTGATCTCAGTTCTAACAGTGCTTTCACACGTAGCAAACAACTGCTTGTCTTTACAAAGAAACGCATGAGCGTTTCTTACTAAAGCTTTCGTGAAATTAATAAACTTTCAAAAGAACGAGATTATCTTTCAAAGTAAAGCTTGTACTGAGAAAAGCAACACTGATCTCAGTTCTAACAGTGCTTTCACACGTAGCAAACAACTGCTTGTCTTTACAAAGAAACGCATGAGCGTTTCTTACTAAAGCTTTCGTGAAATTAATAAACTTTCAAAAGAACGCGATTATCTTTCAAAGTAAAGCTTGTACTGAGAAAAGCAACACTGATCTCAGTTCTAACAGTGCTTTCACACGTAGCAAACAACTGCTTGTCTTGACAAAGAAACGCATGTGCGTTTCTTACTAAAGCTTTCGTGAAATTAATAAACTTTCAAAAGAACGCGATTATCTTTCAAAGTAAAGCTTGTACTGAGAAAAGCAAGACTGATCTCAGTTCTAACATTGCTTTCACACGTAGCAAACAACTGCTTGTCTTTACAAAGAAACGCATGTGCGTTTCTTACTAAAACTTTCGTGAAATTAATAAACTTTCAAAAGAACGCGATTATCTTTCAAAGTAAAGCTTGTACTGAGGAAATTAAACCTGATCTCAGTTCTAACAGTGCTTTCACACGTAGCAAACAACTGCTTGTCTTGACAAAGAAACGCATGAGCGTTTCTTACTAAAGCTTTCGTGAAATTAATAAACTTTCAAAAGAACGCGATTATCTTTCAAAGTAAAGCTTGTACTGAGAAAAGCAACACTGATCTCAGTTCTAACAGTGCTTTCACACGTAGCAAACAACTGCTTGTCTTGACAAAGAAACGCATGTGCGTTTCTTACTAAAGCTTTCGTGAAATTAATAAACTTTCAAAAGAACACGATTATCTTTCAAAGTAAAGCTTGTTCTGAGAAAAGCAACACTGATCTCAGTTCTAACAGTGCTTTCACACGTAGCAAACAACTGCTTGTCTTGACAAAGAAACGCATGTGCGTTTCTTACTAAATCTTTCATGAAATTAATAAACTTTCAAAAGAACGCGATTATCTTTCAAAGTAAAGCTTGTACTGAGAAAAGCAACACTGATCTCAGTTCTAACAGTGCTTTCACACGTAGCAAACAACTGCTTGTCTTTACAAAGAAACGCATGAGCGTTTCTTACTAAAGCATTCGTAAAATTAATAAACTTTCAAAAGAACGCGATTATCTTTCAAAGTAAAGCTTGTACTGAGAAAAGCAACACTGATCTCAGTTCTAAAAGTGCTTTCACACGTAGCAAACAACTGCTTGTCTTGACAAAGAAACGCATGTGCGTTTCTTACTAAAGCTTTCGTGAAATTAATGAACTTTCAAAAGAACGCGATTATCTTTCAAAGTAAAGCTTGTACTGAGAAAATTAAACCTGATCTCAGTTCTAACAGTGCTTTCACACGTAGCAAACAACTGCTTGTCTTGACAAAGAAACCCATGAGCGTTTCTTACTAAAGCTTTCGTGAAATTAATAAAGTTTCAAAAGAACGCGATTATCTTTCAAAGTAAAGATTGTACTGAGAAAAGCAACACTGATCTCAGTTCTAACACTTCTTTCACACGTAGCAAACAACTGCTTGTCTTGACAAAGAAAAGCATGTGCGTTTCTTACTAAAGCTTTCGTGAAATTAATAAAGTTTCAAAAGAACGCGATTATCTTTCAAAGTAAAGCTTGTACTGAGAAAAGCAACACTGATCTCAGTTCTAACAGTGCTTTCACACGTATCAAACAACTGCTTGTCTTTACAAAGAAACGCATGATCGTTTCACACTAAAGCTTTCGTAAAATTAATAAACTTTCAAAGAACGCGATTATCTTTCAAAGTAAAGCTTGTACTGAGAAAAGCAACACTGATCTCAGTTCTAACAGTGCTTTCACACGTAGCAAACAACTGCTTGTCTTGACAAAGAAAAGCATGTGCGTTTCTTACTAAAGCTTTCGTGAAATTAATAAACTTTCAAAAGAACGCAATTATCTTTCAAAGTAAAGCTTGTACTGAGAAAAGCAACACTGATCTCATTTCTAACAGTGCTTTCACACGTATCAAACAACTGCTTGTCTTTAAAAAGAAACGCATGTGCGTTTCTTACTAAGCTTTCGTGAAATTAATAAAGTTTCAAGAGAACGCGATTATCTTTCAAAGTAAAGCTTGTACTGAGAAAAGCAACAATGATCTCAGTTCTAACAGTTCTTTGACACGTAGCAAACAACGTCTTGACAAAGAAACGCATGTGCGTTTCTTACTAAAGCTTTTGTGAAATTAATAAACTTTCAAAAGACCGCGATTATCTTCCAAAGTAAAGCTTGTACTGAGAAAAGCAACACTGATCTCAGTTCCAACAGTGCTTTCACATGTAGCAAACAACTGCTTGTCTTTACAAAGAAACGCATGAGCGTTTCTTACTAAAGCTTTCGTGAAATTAATAAACTTTCAAAAGAACGCGATTATCTATCAAAGTAAAGCTTGTACTGAGGAAATTAAACCTGATCTCAGTTCTAACAGTGCTTTCACACGTAGCAAACAACTGCTTGTCTTGACAAAGAAACGCATGTGCGTTTGTTACTAAAGCTTTCGTGAAATTAATAAACTTTCAAAAGAACGCGATTATCTTTCAAAGCAAAGCTTGTACTGAGAAAATTAAACCTGATCTCAGTTCTAACAGTGCTTTCACACGTAGCAAACAACTGCTTGTCTTTACAAAGAAACGCATGAGCGTTTCTTACTAAAGCCTTCGTGAAATTAATAAACTTTCAAAAGACCGCGATTATCTTTCAAAGTAAAGCTTGTACTGAGGAAATTAAACCTGATCTCAGTTCTAACAGTGCTTTCACACGTAGCAAACAACTGCTTGTCTTGACAAAGAAACGCATGTGCGTTTCTTACTAAATCTTTCCTGAAATTAATAAACTTTCAAAAGAACGCGATTATCTTTCAAAGTAAAGCTTGTACTGAGAAAAGCAACACTGATCTCAGTTAAAACAGTGCTTTCACACGTAGCAAACAACTGCTTGTCTTTACAAAGAAACGCATGAGCGTTTCTTACTGAGCATTCGTAAAATTAATAAACTTCCAAAGAACGCGATTATCTTTCAAAGTAAAGCTTGTACTGAGAAAAACAACACTGATCTCAGTTCTAACAGTGCTTTCGCACGTAGCAAACAACTGCTTGTCTTGACAAAGAAACGCATGTGCGTTTCTTACTAAAGCTTTCGTGAAATTAATAAACTTTCAAAAGAACGCGATTATCTTTCAAAGTAAAGCTTGTACTGAGAAAATTAAACCTGATCTCAGTTCTAACAGTGCTTTCACACGTAGCAAACAACTACTTGCTTGACAAAGAAACGCATGTTCGTTTCTTACTAAAGCTTTCCTGAAATTAATAAAGTTTCAAAAGAACGCGATTATCTTTCAAAGTAAAGCTAGTACTGAGGAAATTAAACCTGATCTTAGTTCTAACAGTGCTTTCACACGTAGCAAACAACTGCTTGTCTTGACAAAAAAAGGCATGTACGTTTCTTACTAAAGCTTTCGTGAAATTAATAAACTTTCAAAAGAACGCGATTATCTTTCAAAGTAAAGCTTGTACTGAGAAAATTAAACCTGATCTCAGTTCTAACAGTGCTTTCACACGTAGCAAACAACTGCTTGTCTTTACAAAGAAACGCATGAGCGTTTCTTACTAAAGCTTTCGTGAAATTAATAAACTTTCAAAAGAACGCGATTATCTTTCAAAGTAAAGCTTGTACTGAGAAAAGCAACACTGATCTCAGTTCTAACAGTGCTTTCACACGTAGCAAACAACTGCTTGTCTTGACAAAGAAACGCATGTGCGTTTCTTACTAAAGCTTTCGTGAAATTAATAAACTTTCAAAAGAACACGATTATCTTTCAAAGTAAAGCTTGTACTGAGAAAATCAAGACTGATCTCAGTTCTATCATTGCTTTCACACGTAGCAAACAACTGCTTGTCTTTACAAAGAAACGCATGTGCCTTTCTTACAAAGCTTTCGTGAAATTAATAAACTTTCAAAAAAACTCGATTATCTTTCAAAGTAAAGCTTGTCCTGAGGAAATTAAACCTGATCTCAGTTCTAACAGTGCTTTCACACGTAGCAAACAACTGCTTGTCTTGACAAAGAAACGCATGTGCGTTTCTTACTAAAGCTTTCGTGAAATTAATAAAGTTTCAAAACAACGCGATTATCTTTCAAAGTAAAGCTTGTACTGAGAAAAGCAACACTGATCTCAGTTCTAACACTGCTTTCACACGTAGCAAACAACTGCTTGTCTTGACAAAGAAACGCATGAGCGTTTCTTACTAAAGCTTTTGTGAAATTAATAAACTTTCAAAAGAACGCGATTATCTTTCAAAGTAAAGCTTGTACTGAGAAAAGCAACACTGATCTCAGTTCTAACAGTGCTTTCACACGTAGCAAACAACTGCTTGTCTTTACCAAGAAATTCATGAGCGTTTCTTACTAAAGATTTTGTGAAATTAAAAAACTTTCAAAAGAACGCGATTATCTTTCAAAGTAAATCTTGTACTGAGGAAATTAAACCTGATCTCAGTTCTAACAGTGCTTCCACACGTAGCAAACAACTGCTTGTCTTGAAAAAGAAACGCATGTGCGTTTCTTACTAAAGCTTTCGTGAAATTAATAAACTTTCAAAAGAACGCGATTATCTTTCAAAGTAAAGCTTGTACTGAGAAAAGCAAGACTGATCTCAGTTCTAACATTGCTTTCACACGTAGCAAACAACTGCTTGTCTTTACAAAGAAACGCATGAGCGTTTCTTACTAAAGCTTTCGTAAAATTAATAAACTTTCAAAAGAACTCGATTATCTTTCAAAGTAAAGCTTGTATTGGGAAAAGCAACACTGATCTCAGTTCTAACAGTGCTTTCACACGTAGCAAACAACTGCTTGTCTTTACAAAGAAACGCATGAGCGTTTCTTACTAAAGCTTTCGTGAAATTAATAAACTTTCAAAAGAACGAGATTATCTTTCAAAGTAAAGCTTGTACTGAGAAAAGCAACACTGATCTCAGTTCTAACAGTGCTTTCACACGTAGCAAACAACTGCTTGTCTTTACAAAGAAACGCATGAGCGTTTCTTACTAAAGCTTTCGTGAAATTAATAAACTTTCAAAAGAACGCGATTATCTTTCAAAGTAAAGCTTGTACTGAGAAAAGCAACACTGATCTCAGTTCTAACAGTGCTTTCACACGTAGCAAACAACTACTTGTCTTGACAAAGAAACGCATGTGCGTTTCTTACTAAAGCTTTCGTGAAATTAATAAACTTTCAAAAGAACGCGATTATCTTTCAAAGTAAAGCTTGTACTGAGAAAAGCAAGACTGATCTCAGTTCTAACATTGCTTTCACACGTAGCAAACAACTGCTTGTCTTTACAAAGAAACGCATGTGCGTTTCTTACTAAAGCTTTCGTGAAATTAATAAACTTTCAAAAGAACGCGATTATCTTTCAAAGTAAAGCTTGTACTGAGGAAATTAAACCTGATCTCAGTTCTAACAGTGCTTTCACACGTAGCAAACAACTGCTTGTCTTGACAAAGAAACGCATGAGCGTTTCTTACTAAAGCTTTCGTGAAATTAATAATCTTTCAAAAGAACGCGATTATCTTTCAAAGTAGAACTAGTACTGAGGAAATTAAACCTGATCTCAGTTCTAACAGAGCTTTCAAAGTAGCAAACAACTGCTTGTCTTGACAAAGTAACGCATGTGCGTTTCTTACTAAAGCTTTCGTGAAATTAATAAACTTTCAAAAGAACCCGATTATCTTTCAAAGTAAAGCTTGTACTGATAAAATGAAACCTGATCTCAGTTCTAACAGTGCTTTCACACGTAGCAAACAACTACTTTTCTTGACAAAGAAACGCATGTTCGTTTCTTACTAAAGCTTTCCTGAAATTAATAAAGTTTCAAAAGAACGCGATTATCTTTCAAAGTAAAGCTTGTACTGAGAAAAGCAACACTGATCTCAGTTCTAACAGTGCTTTCACACGTAGCAAACAACTGCTTGTCTTTACAAAGAAACGCATGTGCGTTTCTTACTAAACTTTCGTGAAATTAATAAACTTTCAAAAGAACGCGATTATCTTTCAAAGTAAAGCTTGTACTGAGAAAAGCAACACTGATCTCAGTTCTAACAGTGCTTTAACACGTAGCAAACAACTGCTTGTCTTTACAAAGAAACGCATGTGCGTTTCTTACTAAAGCTTTCGTGAAATTAATAAAGTTTCAAAAGAACGGGATTATCTTTCAAAGTAAAGCTTGTACTGAGAAAAGCAACACTGATCTCAGTTCTAACAGTGCTTTCACACGTAGCAAACAACTGCTTGTCTTGACAAAGAAACGCATGTGTGTTTCTTACTAAAGCTTTCGTGAAATTAATAAACTTTCAAAAGAACGCGATTATCTTTCAAAGTAAAGCTTGTACTGAGAAAAGCAAGACTGATCTCAGTTCTATCATTGCTTTCACACGTAGCAAACAACTGCTTGTCTTTACAAAGAAACGCATGTGCCTTTCTTACAAAGCTTTCGTGAAATTAATAAACTTTCAAAAGAACTCGATTATCTTTCAAAGTAAAGCTTGTACTGAGGAAATTAAACCTGATCTCAGTTCTAACAGTGCTTTCACACGTAGCAAACAACTGCTTGTCTTTAAAAAGAAACGCATGTGCGTTTCTTACTAAAGCTTTCGTGAAATTAATAAAGTTTCAAAAGAACGCGATTATCTTTCAAAGTAAAGCTTGTACTGAGAAAAGCAACACTGATCTCAGTTCTAACACTGCTTTCACACGTAGCAAACAACTGCTTGTCTTGACAAAGAAACGCATGAGCGTTTCTTACTAAAGCTTTTGTGAAATTAATAAACTTTCAAAAGAACGCGATTATCTTTCAAAGTAAAGCTTGTACTGAGAAAAGCAACACTGATCTCAGTTCTAACAGTGCTTTCACACGTAGCAAACAACTGCTTGTCTTTACCAAGAAATTCATGAGCGTTTCTTACTAAAGATTTTGTGAAATTAAAAAACTTTCAAAAGAACGCGATTATCTTTCAAAGTAAATCTTGTACTGAGGAAATTAAACCTGATCTCAGTTCTAACAGTGCTTCCACACGTAGCAAACAACTGCTTGTCTTGAAAAAGAAACGCATGTGCGTTTCTTACTAAAGCTTTCGTGAAATTAATAAACTTTCAAAAGAACGCGATTATCTTTCAAAGTAAAGCTTGTACTGAGAAAAGCAAGACTGATCTCAGTTCTAACATTGCTTTCACACGTAGCAAACAACTGCTTGTCTTTACAAAGAAACGCATGAGCGTTTCTTACTAAAGCTTTCGTAAAATTAATAAACTTTCAAAAGAACTCGATTATCTTTCAAAGTAAAGCTTGTACTGGGAAAAGCAACACTGATCTCAGTTCTAACAGTGCTTTCACACGTAGCAAACAACTGCTTGTCTTTACAAAGAAACGCATGAGCGTTTCTTACTAAAGCTTTCGTGAAATTAATAAACTTTCAAAAGAACGAGATTATCTTTCAAAGTAAAGCTTGTACTGAGAAAAGCAACACTGATCTCAGTTCTAACAGTGCTTTCACACGTAGCAAACAACTGCTTGTCTTTACAAAGAAACGCATGAGCGTTTCTTACTAAAGCTTTCGTGAAATTAATAAACTTTCAAAAGAACGCGATTATCTTTCAAAGTAAAGCTTGTACTGAGAAAAGCAACACTGATCTCAGTTCTAACAGTGCTTTCACACGTAGCAAACAACTGCTTGTCTTGACAAAGAAACGCATGAGCGTTTCTTACTAAAGCTTTCGTGAAATTAATAAACTTTCAAAAGAACGCGATTATCTTTCAAAGTAAAGCTTGTACTGAGAAAAGCAAGACTGATCTCAGTTCTAACATTGCTTTCACACGTAGCAAACAACTGCTTGTCTTTACAAAGAAACGCATGTGCGTTTCTTACTAAAGCTTTCGTGAAATTAATAAACTTTCAAAAGAACGCGATTATCTTTCAAAGTAAAGCTTGTACTGAGGAAATTAAACCTGATCTCAGTTCTAACAGTGCTTTCACACGTAGCAAACAACTGCTTGTCTTGACAAAGAAACGCATGAGCGTTTCTTACTAAAGCTTTCGTGAAATTAATAAACTTTCAAAAGAACGCGATTATCTTTCAAAGTAAAGCTTGTACTGAGAAAAGCAACACTGATCTCAGTTCTAACAGTGCTTTCACACGTAGCAAACAACTGCTTGTCTTGACAAAGAAACGCATGTGCGTTTCTTACTAAAGCTTTCGTGAAATTAATAAACTTTCAAAAGAACACGATTATCTTTCAAAGTAAAGCTTGTACTGAGAAAAGCAACACTGATCTCAGTTCTAACAGTGCTTTCACACGTAGCAAACAACTGCTTGTCTTTACAAAGAAACGCATGAGCGTTTCTTACTAAAGCATTCGTAAAATTAATAAACTTTCAAAAGAACGCGATTATCTTTCAAAGTAAAGCTTGTACTGAGAAAAGCAACACTGATCTCAGTTCTAAAAGTGCTTTCACACGTAGCAAACAACTGCTTGTCTTGACAAAGAAACGCATGTGCGTTTCTTACTAAAGCTTTCGTGAAATTAATGAACTTTCAAAACAACGCGATTATCTTTCAAAGTAAAGCTTGTACTGAGAAAAGCAACACTGATCTCAGTTCTAACACTGCTTTCACACGTAGCAAACAACTGCTTGTCTTGACAAAGAAACGCATGAGCGTTTCTTACTAAAGCTTTTGTGAAATTAATAAACTTTCAAAAGAACGCGATTATCTTTCAAAGTAAAACTTGTACTGAGAAAAGCAACACTGATCTCAGTTCTAACAGTGCTTTCACACGTAGCAAACAACTGCTTGTCTTTACCAAGAAATTCATGAGCGTTTCTTACTAAAGATTTTGTGAAATTAAAAAACTTTCAAAAGAACGCGATTATCTTTCAAAGTAAATCTTGTACTGAGGAAATTAAACCTGATCTCAGTTCTAACAGTGCTTCCACACGTAGCAAACAACTGCTTGTCTTGAAAAAGAAACGCATGTGCGTTTCTTACTAAAGCTTTCGTGAAATTAATAAACTTTCAAAAGAACGCGATTATCTTTCAAAGTAAAGCTTGTACTGAGAAAAGCAAGACTGATCTCAGTTCTAACATTGCTTTCACACGTAGCAAACAACTGCTTGTCTTTACAAAGAAACGCATGAGCGTTTCTTACTAAAGCTTTCGTAAAATTAATAAACTTTCAAAAGAACTCGATTATCTTTCAAAGTAAAGCTTGTATTGGGAAAAGCAACACTGATCTCAGTTCTAACAGTGCTTTCACACGTAGCAAACAACTGCTTGTCTTTACAAAGAAACGCATGAGCGTTTCTTACTAAAGCTTTCGTGAAATTAATAAACTTTCAAAAGAACGAGATTATCTTTCAAAGTAAAGCTTGTACTGAGAAAAGCAACACTGATCTCAGTTCTAACAGTGCTTTCACACGTAGCAAACAACTGCTTGTCTTTACAAAGAAACGCATGAGCGTTTCTTACTAAAGCTTTCGTGAAATTAATAAACTTTCAAAAGAACGCGATTATCTTTCAAAGTAAAGCTTGTACTGAGAAAAGCAACACTGATCTCAGTTCTAACAGTGCTTTCACACGTAGCAAACAACTACTTGTCTTGACAAAGAAACGCATGTGCGTTTCTTACTAAAGCTTTCGTGAAATTAATAAACTTTCAAAAGAACGCGATTATCTTTCAAAGTAAAGCTTGTACTGAGAAAAGCAAGACTGATCTCAGTTCTAACATTGCTTTCACACGTAGCAAACAACTGCTTGTCTTTACAAAGAAACGCATGTGCGTTTCTTACTAAAGCTTTCGTGAAATTAATAAACTTTCAAAAGAACGCGATTATCTTTCAAAGTAAAGCTTGTACTGAGGAAATTAAACCTGATCTCAGTTCTAACAGTGCTTTCACACGTAGCAAACAACTGCTTGTCTTGACAAAGAAACGCATGAGCGTTTCTTACTAAAGCTTTCGTGAAATTAATAATCTTTCAAAAGAACGCGATTATCTTTCAAAGTAGAACTAGTACTGAGGAAATTAAACCTGATCTCAGTTCTAACAGAGCTTTCAAAGTAGCAAACAACTGCTTGTCTTGACAAAGTAACGCATGTGCGTTTCTTACTAAAGCTTTCGTGAAATTAATAAACTTTCAAAAGAACCCGATTATCTTTCAAAGTAAAGCTTGTACTGATAAAATGAAACCTGATCTCAGTTCTAACAGTGCTTTCACACGTAGCAAACAACTACTTTTCTTGACAAAGAAACGCATGTTCGTTTCTTACTAAAGCTTTCCTGAAATTAATAAAGTTTCAAAAGAACGCGATTATCTTTCAAAGTAAAGCTTGTACTGAGAAAAGCAACACTGATCTCAGTTCTAACAGTGCTTTCACACGTAGCAAACAACTGCTTGTCTTTACAAAGAAACGCATGTGCGTTTCTTACTAAACTTTCGTGAAATTAATAAACTTTCAAAAGAACGCGATTATCTTTCAAAGTAAAGCTTGTACTGAGAAAAGCAACACTGATCTCAGTTCTAACAGTGCTTTAACACGTAGCAAACAACTGCTTGTCTTTACAAAGAAACGCATGTGCGTTTCTTACTAAAGCTTTCGTGAAATTAATAAAGTTTCAAAAGAACGGGATTATCTTTCAAAGTAAAGCTTGTACTGAGAAAAGCAACACTGATCTCAGTTCTAACAGTGCTTTCACACGTAGCAAACAACTGCTTGTCTTGACAAAGAAACGCATGTGTGTTTCTTACTAAAGCTTTCGTGAAATTAATAAACTTTCAAAAGAACGCGATTATCTTTCAAAGTAAAGCTTGTACTGAGAAAAGCAAGACTGATCTCAGTTCTATCATTGCTTTCACACGTAGCAAACAACTGCTTGTCTTTACAAAGAAACGCATGTGCCTTTCTTACAAAGCTTTCGTGAAATTAATAAACTTTCAAAAGAACTCGATTATCTTTCAAAGTAAAGCTTGTACTGAGGAAATTAAACCTGATCTCAGTTCTAACAGTGCTTTCACACGTAGCAAACAACTGCTTGTCTTTAAAAAGAAACGCATGTGCGTTTCTTACTAAAGCTTTCGTGAAATTAATAAAGTTTCAAAAGAACGCGATTATCTTTCAAAGTAAAGCTTGTACTGAGAAAAGCAACACTGATCTCAGTTCTAACACTGCTTTCACACGTAGCAAACAACTGCTTGTCTTGACAAAGAAACGCATGAGCGTTTCTTACTAAAGCTTTTGTGAAATTAATAAACTTTCAAAAGAACGCGATTATCTTTCAAAGTAAAGCTTGTACTGAGAAAAGCAACACTGATCTCAGTTCTAACAGTGCTTTCACACGTAGCAAACAACTGCTTGTCTTTACCAAGAAATTCATGAGCGTTTCTTACTAAAGATTTTGTGAAATTAAAAAACTTTCAAAAGAACGCGATTATCTTTCAAAGTAAATCTTGTACTGAGGAAATTAAACCTGATCTCAGTTCTAACAGTGCTTCCACACGTAGCAAACAACTGCTTGTCTTGAAAAAGAAACGCATGTGCGTTTCTTACTAAAGCTTTCGTGAAATTAATAAACTTTCAAAAGAACGCGATTATCTTTCAAAGTAAAGCTTGTACTGAGAAAAGCAAGACTGATCTCAGTTCTAACATTGCTTTCACACGTAGCAAACAACTGCTTGTCTTTACAAAGAAACGCATGAGCGTTTCTTACTAAAGCTTTCGTAAAATTAATAAACTTTCAAAAGAACTCGATTATCTTTCAAAGTAAAGCTTGTACTGGGAAAAGCTACACTGATCTCAGTTCTAACAGTGCTTTCACACGTAGCAAACAACTGCTTGTCTTTACAAAGAAACGCATGAGCGTTTCTTACTAAAGCTTTCGTGAAATTAATAAACTTTCAAAAGAACGAGATTATCTTTCAAAGTAAAGCTTGTACTGAGAAAAGCAACACTGATCTCAGTTCTAACAGTGCTTTCACACGTAGCAAACAACTGCTTGTCTTTACAAAGAAACGCATGAGCGTTTCTTACTAAAGCTTTCGTGAAATTAATAAACTTTCAAAAGAACGCGATTATCTTTCAAAGTAAAGCTTGTACTGAGAAAAGCAACACTGATCTCAGTTCTAACAGTGCTTTCACACGTAGCAAACAACTGCTTGTCTTGACAAAGAAACGCATGAGCGTTTCTTACTAAAGCTTTCGTGAAATTAATAAACTTTCAAAAGAACGCGATTATCTTTCAAAGTAAAGCTTGTACTGAGAAAAGCAAGACTGATCTCAGTTCTAACATTGCTTTCACACGTAGCAAACAACTGCTTGTCTTTACAAAGAAACGCATGTGCGTTTCTTACTAAAGCTTTCGTGAAATTAATAAACTTTCAAAAGAACGCGATTATCTTTCAAAGTAAAGCTTGTACTGAGGAAATTAAACCTGATCTCAGTTCTAACAGTGCTTTCACACGTAGCAAACAACTGCTTGTCTTGACAAAGAAACGCATGAGCGTTTCTTACTAAAGCTTTCGTGAAATTAATAAACTTTCAAAAGAACGCGATTATCTTTCAAAGTAAAGCTTGTACTGAGAAAAGCAACACTGATCTCAGTTCTAACAGTGCTTTCACACGTAGCAAACAACTGCTTGTCTTGACAAAGAAACGCATGTGCGTTTCTTACTAAAGCTTTCGTGAAATTAATAAACTTTCAAAAGAACACGATTATCTTTCAAAGTAAAGCTTGTACTGAGAAAAGCAACACTGATCTCAGTTCTAACAGTGCTTTCACACGTAGCAAACAACTGCTTGTCTTTACAAAGAAACGCATGAGCGTTTCTTACTAAAGCATTCGTAAAATTAATAAACTTTCAAAAGAACGCGATTATCTTTCAAAGTAAAGCTTGTACTGAGAAAAGCAACACTGATCTCAGTTCTAAAAGTGCTTTCACACGTAGCAAACAACTGCTTGTCTTGACAAAGAAACGCATGTGCGTTTCTTACTAAAGCTTTCGTGAAATTAATGAACTTTCAAAAGAACGCGATTATCTTTCAAAGTAAAGCTTGTACTGAGAGAATTAAACCTGATCTCAGTTCTAACAGTGCTTTCACACGTAGCAAACAACTGCTTGTCTTGACAAAGAAAAGCATGTGCGTTTCTTACTAAAGCTTTCGTGAAATTAATAAAGTTTCAAAAGAACGCGATTATCTTTCAAAGTAAAGCTTGTACTGAGAAAAGCAACACTGATCTCAGTTCTAACAGTGCTTTCACACGTATCAAACAACTGCTTGTCTTTACAAAGAAACGCATGGTCGTTTCACACTAAAGCTTTCGTAAAATTAATAAACTTTCAAAAGAACGCGATTATCTTTCAAAGTAAAGCTTGTACTGAGAAAAGCAACACTGATCTCAGTTCTAACAGTGCTTTCACACGTAGCAAACAACTGCTTGTCTTGACAAAGAAAAGCATGTGCGTTTCTTACTAAAGCTTTCGTGAAATTAATAAACTTTCAAAAGAACACAATTATCTTTCAAAGTAAAGCTTGTACTGAGAAAAGCAACACTGATCTCATTTCTAACAGTGCTTTCACACGTATCAAACAACTGCTTGTCTTTAAAAAGAAACGCATGTGCGTTTCTTACTAAGCTTTCGTGAAATTAATAAAGTTTCAAAAGAACGCGATTATCTCTCAAAGTAAAGCTTGTACTGAGAAAAGCAACAATGATCTCAGTTCTAACAGTTCTTTGACACGTAGCAAACAACGTCTTGACAAAGAAACGCATGTGCGTTTCTTACTAAAGCTTTTGTGAAATTAATAAACTTTCAAAAGACCGCGATTATCTTCCAAAGTAAAGCTTGTACTGAGAAAAGCAACACTGATCTCAGTTCCAACAGTGCTTTCACATGTAGCAAACAACTGCTTGTCTTTACAAAGAAACGCATGAGCGTTTCTTACTAAAGCTTTCGTGAAATTAATAAACTTTCAAAAGAACGCGATTATCTATCAAAGTAAAGCTTGTACTGAGGAAATTAAACCTGATCTCAGTTCTAACAGTGCTTTCACACGTAGCAAACAACTGCTTGTCTTGACAAAGAAACGCATGTGCGTTTGTTACTAAAGCTTTCGCGAAATTAATAAACTTTCAAAAGAACGCGATTATCTTTCAAAGCAAAGCTTGTACTGAGAAAATTAAACCTGATCTCAGTTCTAACAGTGCTTTCACACGTAGCAAACAACTGCTTGTCTTGACAAAGAAACGCATGTGCGTTTCTTACTAAAGCTTTCGTGAAATTAATAATCATTCAAAAGAACGCGATTATCTTTCAAAGTAAAGCTTGTACTGAGAAAAGCAACACTGATCTCAGTTCTAACAGTGCTTTCACACGTAGCAAAAAACTGCTTGTCTTTACAAAGAAACGCATGAGCGTTTCTTACTAAAGCCTTCGTGAAATTAATAAACTTTCAAAAGACCGCGATTATCTTTCAAAGTAAAGCTTGTACTGAGGAAATTAAACCTGATCTCAGTTCTAACAGTGCTTTCACACGTAGCAAACAACTGCTTGTCTTGACAAAGAAACGCATGTGCGTTTCTTACTAAATCTTTCCTGAAATTAATAAACTTTCAAAAGAACGCGATTATCTTTCAAAGTAAAGCTTGTACTGAGAAAAGCAACACTGATCTCAGTTCTAACAGTGCTTTCACACGTAGCAAACAACTGCTTGTCTTTACAAAGAAACGCATGAGCGTTTCTTACTGAGCATTCGTAAAATTAATAAACTTTCAAAAGAACGCGATTATCTTTCAAAGTAAAGCTTGTACTGAGAAAAGCAACACTGATCTCAGTTCTAACAGTGCTTTCGCACGTAGCAAACAACTGCTTGTCTTGACAAAGAAACGCATGTGCGTTTCTTACTAAAGCTTTCGTGAAATTAATAAACTTTCAAAAGAACGCGATTATCTTTCAAAGTAAAGCTTGTACTGAGAAAATTAAACCTGATCTCAGTTCTAACAGTGCTTTCACACGTAGCAAACAACTACTTGCTTGACAAAGAAACGCATGTTCGTTTCTTACTAAAGCTTTCCTGAAATTAATAAAGTTTCAAAAGAACGCGATTATCTTTCAAAGTAAAGCTAGTACTGAGGAAATTAAACCTGATCTTAGTTCTAACAGTGCTTTCACACGTAGCAAACAACTGCTTGTCTTGACAAAAAAAGGCATGTGCGTTTCTTACTAAAGCTTTCGTGAAATTAATAAACTTTCAAAAGAACGCGATTATCTTTCAAAGTAAAGCTTGTACTGAGAAAATTAAACCTGATCTCAGTTCTAACAGTGCTTTCACACGTAGCAAACAACTGCTTGTCTTTACAAAGAAACGCATGAGCGTTTCTTACTAAAGCTTTCGTGAAATTAATAAACTTTCAAAAGAACGCGATTATCTTTCAAAGTAAAGCTTGTACTGAGAAAAGCAACACTGATCTCAGTTCTAACAGTGCTTTCACACGTAGCAAACAACTGCTTGTCTTGACAAAGAAACGCATGTGCGTTTCTTACTAAAGCTTTCGTGAAATTAATAAACTTTCAAAAGAACGCGATTATCTTTCAAAGTAAAGCTTGTACTGAGAAAAGCAAGACTGATCTCAGTTCTAACATTGCTTTCACACGTAGCAAACAACTGCTTGTCTTTACAAAGAAACGCATGTGCGTTTCTTACTAAAGCTTTCGTGAAATTAATAAACTTTCAAAAGAACGCGATTATCTTTCAAAGTAAAGCTTGTACTGAGGAAATTAAACCTGATCTCAGTTCTAACAGTGCTTTCACACGTAGCAAACAACTGCTTGTCTTGACAAAGAAACGCATGAGCGTTTCTTACTAAAGCTTTCGTGAAATTAATAAACTTTCAAAAGAACGCGATTATCTTTCAAAGTAAAGCTTGTACTGAGAAAAGCAACACTGATCTCAGTTCTAACAGTGCTTTCACACGTAGCAAACAACTGCTTGTCTTGACAAAGAAACGCATGTGCGTTTCTTACTAAAGCTTTCGTGAAATTAATGAACTTTCAAAAGAACGCGATTATCTTTCAAAGTAAAGCTTGTACTGAGAAAATTAAACCTGATCTCAGTTCTAACAGTGCTTTCACACGTAGCAAACAACTACTTGTCTTGACAAAGAAATGCATGTTCGTTTCTTACTAAAGCTTTCCTGAAATTAATAAAGTTTCAAAAGAACGCGATTATCTTTCAAAGTAAAGCTTGTACTGAGAAAAGCAACACTGATCTCAGTTCTAACAGTGCTTTCACACGTAGCAAACAACTGCTTGTCTTGACAAAGAAACGCATGTGCGTTTCTTACTAAAGCTTTCGTGAAATTAATAAACTTTCAAAAGAACGCGATTATCTTTCAAAGTAAAGCTTGTACTGAGAAAAGCACCACTGATCTCAGTTCTAACAGTGCTTTCACACGTAGCAAACAACTGCTCGTCTTTACAAAGAAATGCATGAGCGTTTCTTACTAAAGCTTTCGTGAAATTAATAATCTTTCAAAAGAACGCGATTATCTTTCAAAGTAGAACTAGTACTGAGGAAATTAAACCTGATCTCAGTTCTAACAGAGCTTTCAAAGTAGCAAACAACTGCTTGTCTTGACAAAGTAACGCATGTGCGTTTCTTACTAAAGCTTTCGTGAAATTAATAAACTTTCAAAAGAACCCGATTATCTTTCAAAATAAAGCTTGTACTGATAAAATGAAACCTGATCTCAGTTCTAACAGTGCTTTCACACGTAGCAAACAACTACTTTTCTTGACAAAGAAACGCATGTTCGTTTCTTACTAAAGCTTTCCTGAAATTAATAAAGTTTCAAAAGAACGCGATTATCTTTCAAAGTAAAGCTTGTACTAAGAAAAGCAACACTGATCTCAGTTCTAACAGTGCTTTCACACGTAGCAAACAACTGCTTGTCTTTACAAAGAAACGCATGTGCGTTTCTTACTAAACTTTCGTGAAATTAATAAACTTTCAAAAGAACGCGATTACCTTTCAAAGTAAAGCTTGTACTGAGAAAAGCACACTGATCTCAGTTCTAACAGTGCTTTAACACGTAGCAAACAACTGCTTGTCTTTAAAAAGAAACGCATGTGCGTTTCTTACTAAAGCTTTCGTGAAATTAATAAAGTTTCAAAAGAACGCGATTATCTTTCAAAGTAAAGCTTGTACTGAGAAAAGCAACACTGATCTCAGTTCTAACAGTGCTTTCACACGTAGCAAACAACTGCTTGTCTTGACAAAGAAACGCATGTGCGTTTCTTACTAAAGCTTTCGTGAAATTAATAAACTTTCAAAAGAACGCGATTATCTTTCAAAGTAAAGCTTGTACTGAGAAAAGCAAGACTGATCTAAGTTCTATCATTGCTTTCACACGTAGCAAACAACTGCTTGTCTTTACAAAGAAACGCATGTGCCTTTCTTACAAAGCTTTCGTGAAATTAATAAACTTTCAAAAGAACTCGATTATCTTTCAAAGTAAAGCTTGTACTGAGGAAATTAAACCTGATCTCAGTTCTAACAGTGCTTTCACACGTAGCAAACAACTGCTTGTCTTTAAAAAGAAACGCATGTGCGTTTCTTACTAAAGCTTTCGTGAAATTAATAAAGTTTCAAAAGAACGCTATTATCTTTCAAAGTAAAGCTTGTACTGAGAAAAGCAACACTGATCTCAGTTCTAACACTGCTTTCACACGTAGCAAACAACTGCTTGTCTTGACAAAGAAACGCATGAGCGTTTCTTACTAAAGCTTTTGTGAAATTAATAAACTTTCAAAAGAACGCGATTATCTTTCAAAGTAAAGCTTGTACTGAGAAAAGCAACACTGATCTCAGTTCTAACAGTGCTTTCACACGTAGCAAACAACTGCTTGTCTTTACCAAGAAATTCATGAGCGTTTCTTACTAAAGATTTTGTGAAATTAAAAAACTTTCAAAAGAACGCGATTATCTTTCAAAGTAAATCTTGTACTGAGGAAATTAAACCTGATCTCAGTTCTAACAGTGCTTCCACACGTAGCAAACAACTGCTTGTCTTGAAAAAGAAACGCATGTGCGTTTCTTACTAAAGCTTTCGTGAAATTAATAAACTTTCAAAAGAACGCGATTATCTTTCAAAGTAAAGCTTGTACTGAGAAAAGCAAGACTGATCTCAGTTCTAACATTGCTTTCACACGTAGCAAACAACTGCTTGTCTTTACAAAGAAACGCATGAGCGTTTCTTACTAAAGCTTTCGTAAAATTAATAAACTTTCAAAAGAACTCGATTATCTTTCAAAGTAAAGCTTGTACTGGGAAAAGCAACACTGATCTCAGTTCTAACAGTGCTTTCACACGTAGCAAACAACTGCTTGTCTTTACAAAGAAACGCATGAGCGTTTCTTACTAAAGCTTTCGTGAAATTAATAAACTTTCAAAAGAACGAGATTATCTTTCAAAGTAAAGCTTGTACTGAGAAAAGCAACACTGATCTCAGTTCTAACAGTGCTTTCACACGTAGCAAACAACTGCTTGTCTTTACAAAGAAACGCATGAGCGTTTCTTACTAAAGCTTTCGTGAAATTAATAAACTTTCAAAAGAACGCGATTATCTTTCAAAGTAAAGCTTGTACTGAGAAAAGCAACACTGATCTCAGTTCTAACAGTGCTTTCACACGTAGCAAACAACTGCTTGTCTTGACAAAGAAACGCATGTGTGTTTCTTACTAAAGCTTTCGTGAAATTAATAAACTTTCAAAAGAACGCGATTATCTTTCAAAGTAAAGCTTGTACTGAGAAAAGCAAGACTGATCTCAGTTCTAACATTGCTTTCACACGTAGCAAACAACTGCTTGTCTTTACAAAGAAACGCATGTGCGTTTCTTACTAAAGCTTTCGTGAAATTAATAAACTTTCAAAAGAACGCGATTATCTTTCAAAGTAAAGCTTGTACTGAGGAAATTAAACCTGATCTCAGTTCTAACAGTGCTTTCACACGTAGCAAACAACTGCTTGTCTTGACAAAGAAACGCATGAGCGTTTCTTACTAAAGCTTTCGTGAAATTAATAAACTTTCAAAAGAACGCGATTATCTTTCAAAGTAAAGCTTGTACTGAGAAAAGCAACACTGATCTCAGTTCTAACAGTGCTTTCACACGTAGCAAACAACTGCTTGTCTTGACAAAGAAACGCATGTGCGTTTCTTACTAAAGCTTTCGTGAAATTAATAAACTTTCAAAAGAACACGATTATCTTTCAAAGTAAAGCTTGTACTGAGAAAAGCAACACTGATCTCAGTTCTAACAGTGCTTTCACACGTAGCAAACAACTGCTTGTCTTTACAAAGAAACGCATGAGCGTTTCTTACTAAAGCATTCGTAAAATTAATAAACTTTCAAAAGAACGCGATTATCTTTCAAAGTAAAGCTTGTACTGAGAAAAGCAACACTGATCTCAGTTCTAAAAGTGCTTTCACACGTAGCAAACAACTGCTTGTCTTGACAAAGAAACGCATGTGCGTTTCTTACTAAAGCTTTCGTGAAATTAATGAACTTTCAAAAGAACGCGATTATCTTTCAAAGTAAAGCTTGTACTGAGAGAATTAAACCTGATCTCAGTTCTAACAGTGCTTTCACACGTAGCAAACAACTGCTTGTCTTGACAAAGAAAAGCATGTGCGTTTCTTACTAAAGCTTTCGTGAAATTAATAAAGTTTCAAAAGAACGCGATTATCTTTCAAAGTAAAGCTTGTACTGAGAAAAGCAACACTGATCTCAGTTCTAACAGTGCTTTCACACGTATCAAACAACTGCTTGTCTTTACAAAGAAACGCATGGTCGTTTCACACTAAAGCTTTCGTAAAATTAATAAACTTTCAAAAGAACGCGATTATCTTTCAAAGTAAAGCTTGTACTGAGAAAAGCAACACTGATCTCAGTTCTAACAGTGCTTTCACACGTAGCAAACAACTGCTTGTCTTGACAAAGAAAAGCATGTGCGTTTCTTACTAAAGCTTTCGTGAAATTAATAAACTTTCGAAAGAACGCAATTATCTTTCAAAGTAAAGCTTGTACTGAGAAAAGCAACACTGATCTCATTTCTAACAGTGCTTTCACACGTATCAAACAACTGCTTGTCTTTAAAAAGAAACGCATGTGCGTTTCTTACTAAGCTTTCGTGAAATTAATAAAGTTTCAAAAGAACGCGATTATCTCTCAAAGTAAAGCTTGTACTGAGAAAAGCAACAATGATCTCAGTTCTAACAGTTCTTTGACACGTAGCAAACAACGTCTTGACAAAGAAACGCATGTGCGTTTCTTACTAAAGCTTTTGTGAAATTAATAAACTTTCAAAAGACCGCGATTATCTTCCAAAGTAAAGCTTGTACTGAGAAAAGCAACACTGATCTCAGTTCCAACAGTGCTTTCACATGTAGCAAACAACTGCTTGTCTTTACAAAGAAACGCATGAGCGTTTCTTACTAAAGCTTTCGTGAAATTAATAAACTTTCAAAAGAACGCGATTATCTATCAAAGTAAAGCTTGTACTGAGGAAATTAAACCTGATCTCAGTTCTAACAGTGCTTTCACACGTAGCAAACAACTGCTTGTCTTGACAAAGAAACGCATGTGCGTTTGTTACTAAAGCTTTCGTGAAATTAATAAACTTTCAAAAGAACGCGATTATCTTTCAAAGCAAAGCTTGTACTGAGAAAATTAAACCTGATCTCAGTTCTAACAGTGCTTTCACACGTAGCAAACAACTGCTTGTCTTGACAAAGAAATGCATGTGCGTATCTTACTAAAGCTTTCGTGAAATTAATAATCATTCAAAAGAACGCGATTATCTTTCAAAGTAAAGCTTGTACTGAGAAAAGCAACACTGATCTCAGTTCTAACAGTGCTTTCACACGTAGCAAAAAACTGCTTGTCTTTACAAAGAAACGCATGAGCGTTTCTTACTAAAGCCTTCGTGAAATTAATAAACTTTCAAAAGACCGCGATTATCTTTCAAAGTAAAGCTTGTACTGAGGAAATTAAACCTGATCTCAGTTCTAACAGTGCTTTCACACGTAGCAAACAACTGCTTGTCTTGACAAAGAAACGCATGTGCGTTTCTTACTAAATCTTTCCTGAAATTAATAAACTTTCAAAAGAACGCGATTATCTTTCAAAGTAAAGCTTGTACTGAGAAAAGCAACACTGATCTCAGTTCTAACAGTGCTTTCACACGTAGCAAACAACTGCTTGTCTTTACAAAGAAACGCATGAGCGTTTCTTACTGAGCATTCGTAAAATTAATAAACTTTCAAAAGAACGCGATTATCTTTCAAAGTAAAGCTTGTACTGAGAAAAGCAACACTGATCTCAGTTCTAACAGTGCTTTCGCACGTAGCAAACAACTGCTTGTCTTGACAAAGAAACGCATGTGCGTTTCTTACTAAAGCTTTCGTGAAATTAATAAACTTTCAAAAGAACGCGATTATCTTTCAAAGTAAAGCTTGTACTGAGAAAATTAAACCTGATCTCAGTTCTAACAGTGCTTTCACACGTAGCAAACAACTACTTGCTTGACAAAGAAACGCATGTTCGTTTCTTACTAATGCTTTCCTGAAATTAATAAAGTTTCAAAAGAACGCGATTATCTTTCAAAGTAAAGCTAGTACTGAGGAAATTAAACCTGATCTTAGTTCTAACAGTGCTTTCACACGTAGCAAACAACTGCTTGTCTTGACAAAAAAAGGCATGTGCGTTTCTTACTAAAGCTTTCGTGAAATTAATAAACTTTCAAAAGAACGCGATTATCTTTCAAAGTAAAGCTTGTACTGAGAAAATTAAACCTGATCTCAGTTCTAACAGTGCTTTCACACGTAGCAAACAACTGCTTGTCTTTACAAAGAAACGCATGAGCGTTTCTTACTAAAGCTTTCGTGAAATTAATAAACTTTCAAAAGAACGCGATTATCTTTCAAAGTAAAGGTTGTACTGAGAAAAGCAACACTGATCTCAGTTCTAACAGTGCTTTCACACGTAGCAAACAACTGCTTGTCTTGACAAAGAAACGCATGTGCGTTTCTTACTAAAGCTTTCGTGAAATTAATAAACTTTCAAAAGAACGCGATTATCTTTCAAAGTAAAGCTTGTACTGAGAAAAGCAAGACTGATCTCAGTTCTATCATTGCTTTCACACGTAGCAAACAACTGCTTGTCTTTACAAAGAAACGCATGTGCCTTTCTTACAAAGCTTTCGTGAAATTAATAAACTTTCAAAAGAACTCGATTATCTTTCAAAGTAAAGCTTGTCCTGAGGAAATTAAACCTGATCTCAGTTCTAACAGTGCTTTCACATGTAGCAAACAACTGCTTGTCTTGACAAAGAAACGCATGTGCGTTTCTTACTAAAGCTTTCGTGAAATTAATAAAGTTTCAAAAGAACGCGATTATCTTTCAAAGTAAAGCTTGTACTGAGAAAATTAAACCTGATCTCAGTTCTAACACTGCTTTCACACGTAGCAAACAACTGCTTGTCTTTACAAAGAAACGCATGAGCGTTTCTTACTAAAGCTTTCGTGAAATTAATAAACTTTCAAAAGAACGCGATTATCTTTCAAAGTAAAGCTTGTACTGAGAAAAGCAACACTGATCTCAGTTCTAACAGTGCTTTCACACGTAGCAAACAACTGCTTGTCTTGACAAAGAAACGCATGTGCGTTTCTTACTAAAGCTTTCGTGAAATTAATAAACTTTCAAAAGAACGCGATTATCTTTCAAAGTAAAGCTTGTACTGAGAAAAGCAAGACTGATCTCAGTTCTAACATTGCTTTCACACGTAGCAAACAACTGCTTGTCTTGACAAAGAAACGCATGTGCGTTTCTTACTAAAGCTTTCGTGAAATTAATGAACTTTCAAAAGAACGCGATTATCTTTCAAAGTAAAGCTTGTACTGAGAAAATTAAACCTGATCTCAGTTCTAACAGTGCTTTCACACGTAGCAAACAACTACTTGTCTTGACAAAGAAATGCATGTTCGTTTCTTACTAAAGCTTTCCTGAAATTAATAAAGTTTCAAAAGAACGCGATTATCTTTCAAAGTAAAGCTTGTACTGAGAAAAGCAACACTGATCTCAGTTCTAACAGTGCTTTCACACGTAGCAAACAACTGCTTGTCTTTACAAAGAAACGCATGTGCGTTTCTTACTAAAGCTTTCGTGAAATTAATAAACTTTCAAAAGAACGCGATTATCTTTCAAAGTAAAGCTTGTACTGAGAAAAGCACCACTGATCTCAGTTCTAACAGTGCTTTCACACGTAGCAAACAACTGCTCGTCTTTACAAAGAAATGCATGAGCGTTTCTTACTAAAGCTTTCGTGAAATTAATAATCTTTCAAAAGAACGCGATTATCTTTCAAAGTAGAACTAGTACTGAGGAAATTAAACCTGATCTCAGTTCTAACAGAGCTTTCAAAGTAGCAAACAACTGCTTGTCTTGACAAAGTAACGCATGTGCGTTTCTTACTAAAGCTTTCGTGAAATTAATAAACTTTCAAAAGAACCCGATTATCTTTCAAAGTAAAGCTTGTACTGATAAAATGAAACCTGATCTCAGTTCTAACAGTGCTTTCACACGTAGCAAACAACTACTTTTCTTGACAAAGAAACGCATGTTCGTTTCTTACTAAAGCTTTCCTGAAATTAATAAAGTTTCAAAAGAACGCGATTATCTTTCAAAGTAAAGCTTGTACTAAGAAAAGCAACACTGATCTCAGTTCTAACAGTGCTTTCACACGTAGCAAACAACTGCTTGTCTTTACAAAGAAACGCATGTGCGTTTCTTACTAAACTTTCGTGAAATTAATAAACTTTCAAAAGAACGCGATTACCTTTCAAAGTAAAGCTTGTACTGAGAAAAGCAACACTGATCTCAGTTCTAACAGTGCTTTAACACGTAGCAAACAACTGCTTGTCTTTAAAAAGAAACGCATGTGCGTTTCTTACTAAAGCTTTCGTGAAATTAATAAAGTTTCAAAAGAACGCGATTATCTTTCAAAGTAAAGCTTGTACTGAGAAAAGCAACACTGATCTCAGTTCTAACAGTGCTTTCACACGTAGCAAACAACTGCTTGTCTTGACAAAGAAACGCATGTGCGTTTCTTACTAAAGCTTTCGTGAAATTAATAAACTTTCAAAAGAACGCGATTATCTTTCAAAGTAAAGCTTGTACTGAGAAAAGCAAGACTGATCTAAGTTCTATCATTGCTTTCACACGTAGCAAACAACTGCTTGTCTTTACAAAGAAACGCATGTGCCTTTCTTACAAAGCTTTCGTGAAATTAATAAACTTTCAAAAGAACTCGATTATCTTTCAAAGTAAAGCTTGTACTGAGGAAATTAAACCTGATCTCAGTTCTAACAGTGCTTTCACACGTAGCAAACAACTGCTTGTCTTTAAAAAGAAACGCATGTGCGTTTCTTACTAAAGCTTTCGTGAAATTAATAAAGTTTCAAAAGAACGCTATTATCTTTCAAAGTAAAGCTTGTACTGAGAAAAGCAACACTGATCTCAGTTCTAACACTGCTTTCACACGTAGCAAACAACTGCTTGTCTTGACAAAGAAACGCATGAGCGTTTCTTACTAAAGCTTTTGTGAAATTAATAAACTTTCAAAAGAACGCGATTATCTTTCAAAGTAAAGCTTGTACTGAGAAAAGCAACACTGATCTCAGTTCTAACAGTGCTTTCACACGTAGCAAACAACTGCTTGTCTTTACCAAGAAATTCATGAGCGTTTCTTACTAAAGATTTTGTGAAATTAAAAAATTTTCAAAAGAACGCGATTATCTTTCAAAGTAAATCTTGTACTGAGGAAATTAAACCTGATCTCAGTTCTAACAGTGCTTCCACACGTAGCAAACAACTGCTTGTCTTGAAAAAGAAACGCATGTGCGTTTCTTACTAAAGCTTTCGTGAAATTAATAAACTTTCAAAAGAACGCGATTATCTTTCAAAGTAAAGCTTGTACTGAGAAAAGCAAGACTGATCTCAGTTCTAACATTGCTTTCACACGTAGCAAACAACTGCTTGTCTTTACAAAGAAACGCATGAGCGTTTCTTACTAAAGCTTTCGTAAAATTAATAAACTTTCAAAAGAACTCGATTATCTTTCAAAGTAAAGCTTGTACTGGGAAAAGCAACACTGATCTCAGTTCTAACAGTGCTTTCACACGTAGCAAACAACTGCTTGTCTTTACAAAGAAACGCATGAGCGTTTCTTACTAAAGCTTTCGTGAAATTAATAAACTTTCAAAAGAACGAGATTATCTTTCAAAGTAAAGCTTGTACTGAGAAAAGCAACACTGATCTCAGTTCTAACAGTGCTTTCACACGTAGCAAACAACTGCTTGTCTTTACAAAGAAACGCATGAGCGTTTCTTACTAAAGCTTTCGTGAAATTAATAAACTTTCAAAAGAACGCGATTATCTTTCAAAGTAAAGCTTGTACTGAGAAAAGCAACACTGATCTCAGTTCTAACAGTGCTTTCACACGTAGCAAACAACTGCTTGTCTTGACAAAGAAACGCATGTGTGTTTCTTACTAAAGCTTTCGTGAAATTAATAAACTTTCAAAAGAACGCGATTATCTTTCAAAGTAAAGCTTGTACTGAGAAAAGCAAGACTGATCTCAGTTCTAACATTGCTTTCACACGTAGCAAACAACTGCTTGTCTTTACAAAGAAACGCATGTGCGTTTCTTACTAAAGCTTTCGTGAAATTAATAAACTTTCAAAAGAACGCGATTATCTTTCAAAGTAAAGCTTGTACTGAGGAAATTAAACCTGATCTCAGTTCTAACAGTGCTTTCACACGTAGCAAACAACTGCTTGTCTTGACAAAGAAACGCATGAGCGTTTCTTACTAAAGCTTTCCTGAAATTAATAAACTTTCAAAAGAACGCGATTATCTTTCAAAGTAAAGCTTGTACTGAGAAAAGCAACACTGATCTCAGTTCTAACAGTGCTTTCACACGTAGCAAACAACTGCTTGTCTTGACAAAGAAACGCATGTGCGTTTCTTACTAAAGCTTTCGTGAAATTAATAAACTTTCAAAAGAACACGATTATCTTTCAAAGTAAAGCTTGTACTGAGAAAAGCAACACTGATCTCAGTTCTAACAGTGCTTTCACACGTAGCAAACAACTGCTTGTCTTTACAAAGAAACGCATGAGCGTTTCTTACTAAAGCATTCGTAAAATTAATAAACTTTCAAAAGAACGCGATTATCTTTCAAAGTAAAGCTTGTACTGAGAAAAGCAACACTGATCTCAGTTCTAAAAGTGCTTTCACACGTAGCAAACAACTGCTTGTCTTGACAAAGAAACGCATGTGCGTTTCTTACTAAAGCTTTCGTGAAATTAATGAACTTTCAAAAGAACGCGATTATCTTTCAAAGTAAAGCTTGTACTGAGAGAATTAAACCTGATCTCAGTTCTAACAGTGCTTTCACACGTAGCAAACAACTGCTTGTCTTGACAAAGAAAAGCATGTGCGTTTCTTACTAAAGCTTTCGTGAAATTAATAAAGTTTCAAAAGAACGCGATTATCTTTCAAAGTAAAGCTTGTACTGAGAAAAGCAACACTGATCTCAGTTCTAACAGTGCTTTCACACGTATCAAACAACTGCTTGTCTTTACAAAGAAACGCATGGTCGTTTCACACTAAAGCTTTCGTAAAATTAATAAACTTTCAAAAGAACGCGATTATCTTTCAAAGTAAAGCTTGTACTGAGAAAAGCAACACTGATCTCAGTTCTAACAGTGCTTTCACACGTAGCAAACAACTGCTTGTCTTTACAAAGAAACGCATGTGCCTTTCTTACAAAGCTTTCGTGAAATTAATAAACTTTCAAAAGAACTCGATTATCTTTCAAAGTAAAGCTTGTACTGAGGAAATTAAACCTGATCTCAGTTCTAACAGTGCTTTCACACGTAGCAAACAACTGCTTGTCTTTAAAAAGAAACGCATGTGCGTTTCTTACTAAAGCTTTCGTGAAATTAATAAAGTTTCAAAAGAACGCTATTATCTTTCAAAGTAAAGCTTGTACTGAGAAAAGCAACACTGATCTCAGTTCTAACACTGCTTTCACACGTAGCAAACAACTGCTTGTCTTGACAAAGAAACGCATGAGCGTTTCTTACTAAAGCTTTTGTGAAATTAATAAACTTTCAAAAGAACGCGATTATCTTTCAAAGTAAAGCTTGTACTGAGAAAAGCAACACTGATCTCAGTTCTAACAGTGCTTTCACACGTAGCAAACAACTGCTTGTCTTTACCAAGAAATTCATGAGCGTTTCTTACTAAAGATTTTGTGAAATTAAAAAACTTTCAAAAGAACGCGATTATCTTTCAAAGTAAATCTTGTACTGAGGAAATTAAACCTGATCTCAGTTCTAACAGTGCTTCCACACGTAGCAAACAACTGCTTGTCTTGAAAAAGAAACGCATGTGCGTTTCTTACTAAAGCTTTCGTGAAATTAATAAACTTTCAAAAGAACGCGATTATCTTTCAAAGTAAAGCTTGTACTGAGAAAAGCAAGACTGATCTCAGTTCTAACATTGCTTTCACACGTAGCAAACAACTGCTTGTCTTTACAAAGAAACGCATGAGCGTTTCTTACTAAAGCTTTCGTAAAATTAATAAACTTTCAAAAGAACTCGATTATCTTTCAAAGTAAAGCTTGTACTGGGAAAAGCAACACTGATCTCAGTTCTAACAGTGCTTTCACACGTAGCAAACAACTGCTTGTCTTTACAAAGAAACGCATGAGCGTTTCTTACTAAAGCTTTCGTGAAATTAATAAACTTTCAAAAGAACGAGATTATCTTTCAAAGTAAAGCTTGTACTGAGAAAAGCAACACTGATCTCAGTTCTAACAGTGCTTTCACACGTAGCAAACAACTGCTTGTCTTTACAAAGAAACGCATGAGCGTTTCTTACTAAAGCTTTCGTGAAATTAATAAACTTTCAAAAGAACGCGATTATCTTTCAAAGTAAAGCTTGTACTGAGAAAAGCAACACTGATCTCAGTTCTAACAGTGCTTTCACACGTAGCAAACAACTGCTTGTCTTGACAAAGAAACGCATGTGTGTTTCTTACTAAAGCTTTCGTGAAATTAATAAACTTTCAAAAGAACGCGATTATCTTTCAAAGTAAAGCTTGTACTGAGAAAAGCAAGACTGATCTCAGTTCTAACATTGCTTTCACACGTAGCAAACAACTGCTTGTCTTTACAAAGAAACGCATGTGCGTTTCTTACTAAAGCTTTCGTGAAATTAATAAACTTTCAAAAGAACGCGATTATCTTTCAAAGTAAAGCTTGTACTGAGGAAATTAAACCTGATCTCAGTTCTAACAGTGCTTTCACACGTAGCAAACAACTGCTTGTCTTGACAAAGAAACGCATGAGCGTTTCTTACTAAAGCTTTCGTGAAATTAATAAACTTTCAAAAGAACGCGATTATCTTTCAAAGTAAAGCTTGTACTGAGAAAAGCAACACTGATCTCAGTTCTAACAGTGCTTTCACACGTAGCAAACAACTGCTTGTCTTGACAAAGAAACGCATGTGCGTTTCTTACTAAAGCTTTCGTGAAATTAATAAACTTTCAAAAGAACACGATTATCTTTCAAAGTAAAGCTTGTACTGAGAAAAGCAACACTGATCTCAGTTCTAACAGTGCTTTCACACGTAGCAAACAACTGCTTGTCTTTACAAAGAAACGCATGAGCGTTTCTTACTAAAGCATTCGTAAAATTAATAAACTTTCAAAAGAACGCGATTATCTTTCAAAGTAAAGCTTGTACTGAGAAAAGCAACACTGATCTCAGTTCTAAAAGTGCTTTCACACGTAGCAAACAACTGCTTGTCTTGACAAAGAAACGCATGTGCGTTTCTTACTAAAGCTTTCGTGAAATTAATGAACTTTCAAAAGAACGCGATTATCTTTCAAAGTAAAGCTTGTACTGAGAGAATTAAACCTGATCTCAGTTCTAACAGTGCTTTCACACGTAGCAAACAACTGCTTGTCTTGACAAAGAAAAGCATGTGCGTTTCTTACTAAAGCTTTCGTGAAATTAATAAAGTTTCAAAAGAACGCGATTATCTTTCAAAGTAAAGCTTGTACTGAGAAAAGCAACACTGATCTCAGTTCTAACAGTGCTTTCACACGTATCAAACAACTGCTTGTCTTTACAAAGAAACGCATGGTCGTTTCACACTAAAGCTTTCGTAAAATTAATAAACTTTCAAAAGAACGCGATTATCTTTCAAAGTAAAGCTTGTACTGAGAAAAGCAACACTGATCTCAGTTCTAACAGTGCTTTCACACGTAGCAAACAACTGCTTGTCTTGACAAAGAAAAGCATGTGCGTTTCTTACTAAAGCTTTCGTGAAATTAATAAACTTTCGAAAGAACGCAATTATCTTTCAAAGTAAAGCTTGTACTGAGAAAAGCAACACTGATCTCATTTCTAACAGTGCTTTCACACGTATCAAACAACTGCTTGTCTTTAAAAAGAAACGCATGTGCGTTTCTTACTAAGCTTTCGTGAAATTAATAAAGTTTCAAAAGAACGCGATTATCTCTCAAAGTAAAGCTTGTACTGAGAAAAGCAACAATGATCTCAGTTCTAACAGTTCTTTGACACGTAGCAAACAACGTCTTGACAAAGAAACGCATGTGCGTTTCTTACTAAAGCTTTTGTGAAATTAATAAACTTTCAAAAGACCGCGATTATCTTCCAAAGTAAAGCTTGTACTGAGAAAAGCAACACTGATCTCAGTTCCAACAGTGCTTTCACATGTAGCAAACAACTGCTTGTCTTTACAAAGAAACGCATGAGCGTTTCTTACTAAAGCTTTCGTGAAATTAATAAACTTTCAAAAGAACGCGATTATCTATCAAAGTAAAGCTTGTACTGAGGAAATTAAACCTGATCTCAGTTCTAACAGTGCTTTCACACGTAGCAAACAACTGCTTGTCTTGACAAAGAAACGCATGTGCGTTTGTTACTAAAGCTTTCGTGAAATTAATAAACTTTCAAAAGAACGCGATTATCTTTCAAAGCAAAGCTTGTACTGAGAAAATTAAACCTGATCTCAGTTCTAACAGTGCTTTCACACGTAGCAAACAACTGCTTGTCTTGACAAAGAAATGCATGTGCGTTTCTTACTAAAGCTTTCGTGAAATTAATAATCATTCAAAAGAACGCGATTATCTTTCAAAGTAAAGCTTGTACTGAGAAAAGCAACACTGATCTCAGTTCTAACAGTGCTTTCACACGTAGCAAAAAACTGCTTGTCTTTACAAAGAAACGCATGAGCGTTTCTTACTAAAGCCTTCGTGAAATTAATAAACTTTCAAAAGACCGCGATTATCTTTCAAAGTAAAGCTTGTACTGAGGAAATTAAACCTGATCTCAGTTCTAACAGTGCTTTCACACGTAGCAAACAACTGCTTGTCTTGACAAAGAAACGCATGTGCGTTTCTTACTAAATCTTTCCTGAAATTAATAAACTTTCAAAAGAACGCGATTATCTTTCAAAGTAAAGCTTGTACTGAGAAAAGCAACACTGATCTCAGTTCTAACAGTGCTTTCACACGTAGCAAACAACTGCTTGTCTTTACAAAGAAACGCATGAGCGTTTCTTACTGAGCATTCGTAAAATTAATAAACTTTCAAAAGAACGCGATTATCTTTCAAAGTAAAGCTTGTACTGAGAAAAGCAACACTGATCTCAGTTCTAACAGTGCTTTCGCACGTAGCAAACAACTGCTTGTCTTGACAAAGAAACGCATGTGCGTTTCTTACTAAAGCTTTCGTGAAATTAATAAACTTTCAAAAGAACGCGATTATCTTTCAAAGTAAAGCTTGTACTGAGAAAATTAAACCTGATCTCAGTTCTAACAGTGCTTTCACACGTAGCAAACAACTACTTGCTTGACAAAGAAACGCATGTTCGTTTCTTACTAATGCTTTCCTGAAATTAATAAAGTTTCAAAAGAACGCGATTATCTTTCAAAGTAAAGCTAGTACTGAGGAAATTAAACCTGATCTTAGTTCTAACAGTGCTTTCACACGTAGCAAACAACTGCTTGTCTTGACAAAAAAAGGCATGTGCGTTTCTTACTAAAGCTTTCGTGAAATTAATAAACTTTCAAAAGAACGCGATTATCTTT
Source organism: Chionomys nivalis (assembly GCF_950005125.1). Classification (NCBI taxonomy): domain Eukaryota; kingdom Metazoa; phylum Chordata; class Mammalia; order Rodentia; family Cricetidae; genus Chionomys; species Chionomys nivalis. The sequence goes on along the minus strand of NC_080105.1, from coordinate 3,150,505 downwards.
CAAAGTAAAGCTTGTACTGAGAAAATTAAACCTGATCTCAGTTCTAACAGTGCTTTCACACGTAGCAAACAACTGCTTGTCTTTACAAAGAAACGCATGAGCGTTTCTTACTAAAGCTTTCGTGAAATTAATAAACTTTCAAAAGAACGCGATTATCTTTCAAAGTAAAGGTTGTACTGAGAAAAGCAACACTGATCTCAGTTCTAACAGTGCTTTCACACGTAGCAAACAACTGCTTGTCTTGACAAAGAAACGCATGTGCGTTTCTTACTAAAGCTTTCGTGAAATTAATAAACTTTCAAAAGAACGCGATTATCTTTCAAAGTAAAGCTTGTACTGAGAAAAGCAAGACTGATCTCAGTTCTATCATTGCTTTCACACGTAGCAAACAACTGCTTGTCTTTACAAAGAAACGCATGTGCCTTTCTTACAAAGCTTTCGTGAAATTAATAAACTTTCAAAAGAACTCGATTATCTTTCAAAGTAAAGCTTGTCCTGAGGAAATTAAACCTGATCTCAGTTCTAACAGTGCTTTCACATGTAGCAAACAACTGCTTGTCTTGACAAAGAAACGCATGTGCGTTTCTTACTAAAGCTTTCGTGAAATTAATAAAGTTTCAAAAGAACGCGATTATCTTTCAAAGTAAAGCTTGTACTGAGAAAAGCAACACTGATCTCAGTTCTAACACTGCTTTCACACGTAGCAAACAACTGCTTGTCTTGACAAAGAAACGCATGAGCGTTTCTTACTAAAGCTTTCGTGAAATTAATAAACTTTCAAAAGAACGCGATTATCTTTCAAAGTAAAGCTTGTACTGAGAAAAGCAACACTGATCTCAGTTCTAACAGTGCTTTCACACGTAGCAAACAACTGCTTGTCTTTACCAAGAAATTCATGAGCGTTTCTTACTAAAGATTTTGTGAAATTAAAAAACTTTCAAAAGAACGCGATTATCTTTCAAAGTAAATCTTGTACTGAGGAAATTAAACCTGATCTCAGTTCTAACAGTGCTTCCACACGTAGCAAACAACTGTTTGTCTTGAAAAAGAAACGCATGTGCGTTTCTTACTAAAGCTTTCGTGAAATTAATAAACTTTCAAAAGAACGCGATTATCTTTCAAAGTAAAGCTTGTACTGAGAAAAGCAAGACTGATCTCAGTTCTAACATTGCTTTCACACGTAGCAAACAACTGCTTGTCTTTACAAAGAAACGCATGAGCGTTTCTTACTAAAGCTTTCGTAAAATTAATAAACTTTCAAAAGAACTCGATTATCTTTCAAAGTAAAGCTTGTACTGGGAAAAGCAACACTGATCTCAGTTCTAACAGTGCTTTCACACGTAGCAAACAACTGCTTGTCTTTACAAAGAAACGCATGAGCGTTTCTTACTAAAGCTTTCGTGAAATTAATAAACTTTCAAAAGAACGCGATTATCTTTCAAAGTAAAGCTTGTACTGAGAAAAGCAACACTGATCTCAGTTCTAACAGTGCTTTCACACGTAGCAAACAACTGCTTGTCTTGACAAAGAAACGCATGTGCGTTTCTTACTAAAGCTTTCGTGAAATTAATAAACTTTCAAAAGAACGCGATTATCTTTCAAAGTAAAGCTTGTACTGAGAAAAGCAAGACTGATCTCAGTTCTAACATTGCTTTCACATGTAGCAAACTACTGCTTGTCTTTACAAAGAAACGCATGAGCGTTTCTTACTAAAGCTTTCGTGAAATTAATAAACTTTCAAAAGAACGCGATTATCTTTCAAAGTAAAGCTTGTACTGAGGAAATTAAACCTGATCTCAGTTCTAACAGTGCTTTCACACGTAGCAAACAACTGCTTGTCTTGACAAAGAAACGCATGAGCGTTTCTTACTAAAGCTTTCGTGAAATTAATAAACTTTCAAAAGAACGCGATTATCTTTCAATGTAAAGCTTGTACTGAGAAAAGCAACACTGATCTCAGTTCTAACAGTTCTTTCACACGTAGCAAACAACTGCTTGTCTTGACAAAGAAACGCATGTGCGTTTCTTACTAAAGCTTTCGTGAAATTAATAAACTTTCAAAAGAACACGATTATCTTTCAAAGTAAAGCTTGTACTGAGGTAATTAAACCTGATCTCAGTTCTAACAGTGCTTTCACACGTAGCAAACAACTGCTTGTCTTGACAAAGAAACGCATGTGCGTTTCTTACTAAATCTTTCATGAAATTAATAAACTTTCAAAAGAACGCGATTATCTTTCAAAGTAAAGCTTGTACTGAGAAAAGCAACACTGATCTCAGTTCTAACAGTGCTTTCACACTTAGCAAACAACTGCTTGTCTTTACAAAGAAACGCATGAGCGTTTCTTACTAAAGCATTCGTAAAATTAATAAACTTTCAAAAGAACGCGATTATCTTTCAAAGTAAAGCTTGTACTGAGAAAAGCAACACTGATCTCAGTTCTAAAAGTGCTTTCACACGTAGCAAACAACTGCTTGTCTTGACAAAGAAACGCATGTGCGTTTCTTACTAAAGCTTTCGTGAAATTAATGAACTTTCAAAAGAACGCGATTATCTTTCAAAGTAAAGCTTGTACTGAGAAAATTAAACCTGATCTCAGTTCTAACAGTGCTTTCACACGTAGCAAACAACTACTTGTCTTGACAAAGAAATGCATGTTCGTTTCTTACTAAAGCTTTCCTGAAATTAATAAAGTTTCAAAAGAACGCGATTATCTTTCAAAGTAAAGCTTGTACTGAGAAAAGCAACACTGATCTCAGTTCTAACAGTGCTTTCACACGTAGCAAACAACTGCTTGTCTTTACAAAGAAACGCATGTGCGTTTCTTACTAAAGCTTTCGTGAAATTAATAAACTTTCAAAAGAACGCGATTATCTTTCAAAGTAAAGCTTGTACTGAGAAAAGCACCACTGATCTCAGTTCTAACAGTGCTTTCACACGTAGCAAACAACTGCTCGTCTTTACAAAGAAATGCATGAGCGTTTCTTACTAAAGCTTTCATGAAATTAATAATCTTTCAAAAGAACGCGATTATCTTTCAAAGTAGAACTAGTACTGAGGAAATTAACCCTGATCTCAGTTCTAACAGTGCTTCCACACGTAGCAAACAACTGTTTGTCTTGAAAAAGAAACGCATGTGCGTTTCTTACTAAAGCTTTCGTGAAATTAATAAACTTTCAAAAGAACGCGATTATCTTTCAAAGTAAAGCTTGTACTGAGAAAAGCAAGACTGATCTCAGTTCTAACATTGCTTTCACACGTAGCAAACAACTGCTTGTCTTTACAAAGAAACGCATGAGCGTTTCTTACTAAAGCTTTCGTAAAATTAATAAACTTTCAAAAGAACTCGATTATCTTTCAAAGTAAAGCTTGTACTGGGAAAAGCAACACTGATCTCAGTTCTAACAGTGCTTTCACACGTAGCAAACAACTGCTTGTCTTTACAAAGAAACGCATGAGCGTTTCTTACTAAAGCTTTCGTGAAATTAATAAACTTTCAAAAGAACGCGATTATCTTTCAAAGTAAAGCTTGTACTGAGAAAAGCAACACTGATCTCAGTTCTAACAGTGCTTTCACACGTAGCAAACAACTGCTTGTCTTGACAAAGAAACGCATGTGCGTTTCTTACTAAAGCTTTCGTGAAATTAATAAACTTTCAAAAGAACGCGATTATCTTTCAAAGTAAAGCTTGTACTGAGAAAAGCAAGACTGATCTCAGTTCTAACATTGCTTTCACATGTAGCAAACTACTGCTTGTCTTTACAAAGAAACGCATGTGCGTTTCTTACTAAAGCTTTCGTGAAATTAATAAACTTTCAAAAGAACGCGATTATCTTTCAAAGTAAAGCTTGTACTGAGGAAATTAAACCTGATCTCAGTTCTAACAGTGCTTTCACACGTAGCAAACAACTGCTTGTCTTGACAAAGAAACGCATGAGCGTTTCTTACTAAAGCTTTCGTGAAATTAATAAACTTTCAAAAGAACGCGATTATCTTTCAATGTAAAGCTTGTACTGAGAAAAGCAACACTGATCTCAGTTCTAACAGTTCTTTCACACGTAGCAAACAACTGCTTGTCTTGACAAAGAAACGCATGTGCGTTTCTTACTAAAGCTTTCGTGAAATTAATAAACTTTCAAAAGAACACGATTATCTTTCAAAGTAAAGCTTGTACTGAGGAAATTAAACCTGATCTCAGTTCTAACAGTGCTTTCACACGTAGCAAACAACTGCTTGTCTTGACAAAGAAACGCATGTGCGTTTCTTACTAAATCTTTCATGAAATTAAAAAACTTTCAAAAGAACGCGATTATCTTTCAAAGTAAAGCTTGTACTGAGAAAAGCAACACTGATCTCAGTTCTAACAGTGCTTTCACACTTAGCAAACAACTGCTTGTCTTTACAAAGAAACGCATGAGCGTTTCTTACTAAAGCATTCGTAAAATTAATAAACTTTCAAAAGAACGCGATTATCTTTCAAAGTAAAGCTTGTACTGAGAAAAGCAACACTGATCTCAGTTCTAAAAGTGCTTTCACACGTAGCAAACAACTGCTTGTCTTGACAAAGAAACGCATGTGCGTTTCTTACTAAAGCTTTCGTGAAATTAATGAACTTTCAAAAGAACGCGATTATCTTTCAAAGTAAAGCTTGTACTGAGAAAATTAAACCTGATCTCAGTTCTAACAGTGCTTTCACACGTAGCAAACAACTACTTGTCTTGACAAAGAAATGCATGTTCGTTTCTTACTAAAGCTTTCCTGAAATTAATAAAGTTTCAAAAGAACGCGATTATCTTTCAAAGTAAAGCTTGTACTGAGAAAAGCAACACTGATCTCAGTTCTAACAGTGCTTTCACACGTAGCAAACAACTGCTCGTCTTTACAAAGAAATGCATGAGCGTTTCTTACTAAAGCTTTCATGAAATTAATAATCTTTCAAAAGAACGCGATTATCTTTCAAAGTAGAACTAGTACTGAGGAAATTAACCCTGATCTCAGTTCTAACAGAGCTTTCAAAGTAGCAAACAACTGCTTGTCTTGACAAAGTAACGCATGTGCGTTTCTTACTAAAGCTTTCGTGAAATTAATAAACTTTCAAAAGAACGCGATTATCTTTCAAAGTAAAACTTGTACTGATAAAATGAAACCTGATCTCAGTTCTAACAGTGCTTTCACACGTAGCAAACAACTACTTTTCTTGACAAAGAAACGCATGTTCGTTTCTTAATAAAGCTTTCCTGAAATTAATAAAGTTTCAAAAGAACGCGATTATCTTTCAAAGTAAAGCTTGTACTGAGAAAAGCAACACTGATCTCAGTTCTAACAGTGCTTTCACACGTAGCAAACAACTGCTTGTCTTTACAAAGAAACGCATGTGCGTTTCTTACTAAACTTTCGTGAAATTAATAAACTTTCAAAAGAACGCGATTATCTTTCAAAGTAAAGCTTGTACTGAGAAAAGCAACACTGATCTCAGTTCTAACAGTGCTTTAACACGTAGCAAACAACTGCTTGTCTTTACAAAGAAACGCATGAGCGTTTCTTACTAAAGCTTTCGTGAAATTAATAAACTTTCAAAAGAACGCGATTATCTTTCAAAGTAAAGCTTGTACTGAGAAAAGCAACACTGATCTCAGTTCAAACAGTGCTTTCACACGTAGCAAACAACTGCTTGTCTTGACAAAGAAACGCATGTGCGTTTCTTACTAAAGCTTTCGTGAAATTAATAAACTTTCAAAAGAACGCGATTATCTTTCAAAGTAAAGCCTGTACTGAGGAAATTAAACCTGATCTCAGTTCTAACAGTGCTTTCACACGTAGCAAACAACTGCTTGTTTTGACAAAGAAACGCATGTGCGTTTCTTACTAAATCTTTCATGAAATTAATAAACTTTCAAAAGAACGCGATTATCTTTCAAAGTAAAGCTTGTACTGAGAAAAGCAACACTGATCTCAGTTCTAACAGTGCTTTCACACGTAGCAAACAACTGCTTGTCTTGACAAAGAAACGCATGAGCGTTTCTTACTAAAGCATTCGTAAAATTAATAAACTTTCAAAAGAACGCGATTATCTTTCAAAGTAAAGCTTGTACTGAGAAAAGCAACACTGATCTCAGTTCTAAAAGTGCTTTCACACGTAGCAAACAACTGCTTGTCTTGACAAAGAAACGCATGTGCGTTTCTTACTAAAGCTTTCGTGAAATTAATAAACTTTCAAAAGAACGAGATTATCTTTCAAAGTAAAGCTTCTACTGAGAAAATTAAACCTGATCTCAGTTCTAACAGTGCTTTCACACGTAGCAAACAACTACTTGTCTTGACAAAGAAACGCATGTTCGTTTCTTACTAAAGCTTTCCTGAAATTAATAAAGTTTCAAAAGAACGCGATTATCTTTCAAAGTAAAGCTTGTACTGAGAAAAGCAACACTGATCTCAGTTCTAACAGTGCTTTCACACGTAGCAAACAACTGCTTGTCTTTACAAAGAAACGCATGTGCGTTTCTTACTAAAGCTTTCGTGAAATTAATAAACTTTCAGAAGAACGCGATTGTCTTTCAAAGTAAAGCTTGTACTGAGAAAAGCACCACTGATCTCAGTTCTAACAGTGCTTTCACACGTAGCAAACAACTGCTCGTCTTTACAAAGAAATGCATGAGCGTTTCTTACTAAAGCTTTCGTGAAATTAATAAACTTTCAAAAGAACGCGATTATCTTTCAAAGTAAAGGTTGTACTGAGAAAAGCAACACTGATCTCAGTTCTAACAGTGCTTTCACACGTAGCAAACAACTGCTTGTCTTGACAAAGAAACGCATGTGCGTTTCTTACTAAAGCTTTCGTGAAATTAATAAACTTTCAAAAGAACGCGATTATCTTTCAAAGTAAAGCTTGTACTGAGAAAAGCAAGACTGATCTCAGTTCTATCATTGCTTTCACACGTAGCAAACAACTGCTTGTCTTTACAAAGAAACGCATGTGCCTTTCTTACAAAGCTTTCGTGAAATTAATAAACTTTCAAAAGAACTCGATTATCTTTCAAAGTAAAGCTTGTACTGAGGAAATTAAACCTGATCTCAGTTCTAACAGTGCTTTCACACGTAGCAAACAACTGCTTGTCTTTAAAAAGAAACGCATGTGCGTTTCTTACTAAAGCTTTCGTGAAATTAATAAAGTTTCAAAAGAACGCGATTATCTTTCAAAGTAAAGCTTGTACTGAGAAAAGCAACACTGATCTCAGTTCTAACACTGCTTTCACACGTAGCAAACAACTGCTTGTCTTGACAAAGAAACGCATGAGCGTTTCTTACTAAAGCTTTTGTGAAATTAATAAACTTTCAAAAGAACGCGATTATCTTTCAAAGTAAAGCTTGTACTGAGAAAAGCAACACTGATCTCAGTTCTAACAGTGCTTTCACACGTAGCAAACAACTGCTTGTCTTTACCAAGAAATTCATGAGCGTTTCTTACTAAAGATTTTGTGAAATTAAAAAACTTTCAAAAGAACGCGATTATCTTTCAAAGTAAATCTTGTACTGAGGAAATTAAACCTGATCTCAGTTCTAACAGTGCTTCCACACGTAGCAAACAACTGCTTGTCTTGAAAAAGAAACGCATGTGCGTTTCTTACTAAAGCTTTCGTGAAATTAATAAACTTTCAAAAGAACGCGATTATCTTTCAAAGTAAAGCTTGTACTGAGAAAAGCAACACTGATCTCAGTTCTAACAGTGCTTTCACACGTAGCAAACAACTGCTTGTCTTTACAAAGAAACGCATGAGCGTTTCTTACTAAAGCTTTCGTAAAATTAATAAACTTTCAAAAGAACTCGATTATCTTTCAATTTAAAGCTTGTACTGGGAAATGCAACACTGATCTCAGTTCTAACAGTGCTTTCACACGTAGCAAACAACTGCTTGTCTTTACAAAGAAACGCATGAGCGTTTCTTACTAAAGCTTTCGTGAAATTAATAAACTTTCAAAAGAACCCGATTATCTTTCAAAGTAAAGCTTGTACTGAGAAAAGCAACACTGATCTCAGTTCTAACAGTGCTTCCACACGTAGCAAACAACTGCTTGTCTTGAAAAAGAAACGCATGTGCGTTTCTTACTAAAGCTTTCGTGAAATTAATAAACTTTCAAAAGAACGCGATTATCTTTCAAAGTAAAGCTTGTACTGAGAAAAGCAACACTGATCTCAGTTCTAACAGTGCTTTCACACGTAGCAAACAACTGCTTGTCTTTACACAGAAACGCATGACCGTTTCTTACTAAAGCTTTCGTAAAATTAATAAACTTTCAAAAGAACTCGATTATCTTTCAAAGTAAAGCTTGTACTGGGAAAAGCAACACTGATCTCAGTTCTAACAGTGCTTTCACACGTAGCAAACAACTGCTTGTCTTTACAAAGAAACGCATGAGCGTTTCTTACTAAAGCTTTCGTGAAATTAATAAACTTTCAAAAGAACCCGATTATCTTTCAAAGTAAAGCTTGTACTGAGAAAAGCAACACTGATCTCAGTTCTAACAGTGCTTTCACACGTAGCAAACAACTGCTTGTCTTGACAAAGAAACGCATGTGCGTTTCTTACTAAAGCTTTCGTGAAATTAATAAACTTTCAAAAGAACGCGATTATCTTTCAAAGTAAAGCTTGTACTGAGGAAATTAAACCTGATCTCAGTTCTAACAGTGCTTTCACACGTAGCAAACAACTGCTTGTTTTGACAAAGAAACGCACGTGCGTTTCTTACTAAATCTTTCATGAAATTAATAAACTTTCAAAAGAACGCGATTATCTTTCAAAGTAAAGCTTGTACTGAGAAAAGCAACACTGATCTCAGTTCTAACAGTGCTTTCACACGTAGCAAACAACTGCTTGTCTTGACAAAGAAACGCATGAGCGTTTCTTACTAAAGCATTCGTAAAATTAATAAACTTTCAAAAGAACGCGATTATCTTTCAAAGTAAAGCTTGTACTGAGAAAAGCAACACTGATCTCAGTTCTAAAAGTGCTTTCACACGTAGCAAACAACTGCTTGTCTTGACAAAGAAACTCATGTGCGTTTCTTACTAAAGCTTTCGTGAAATTAATAAACTTTCAAAAGAACGAGATTATCTTTCAAAGTAAAGCTTCTACTGAGAAAATTAAACCTGATCTCAGTTCTAACAGTGCTTTCACACGTAGCAAACAACTACATGTCTTGACAAAGAAACGCATGTTCGTTTCTTACTAAAGCTTTCCTGAAATTAATAAAGTTTCAAAAGAACGCGATTATCTTTCAAAGTAAAGCTTGTACTGAGAAAAGCAACACTGATCTCAGTTCTAACAGTGCTTTCACACGTAGCAAACAACTGCTTGTCTTTACAAAGAAACGCATGTGCGTTTCTTACTAAAGCTTTCGTGAAATTAATAAACTTTCAGAAGAACGCGATTGTCTTTCAAAGTAAAGCTTGTACTGAGAAAAGCACCACTGATCTCAGTTCTAACAGTGCTTTCACACGTAGCAAACAACTGCTCGTCTTTACAAAGAAATGCATGAGCGTTTCTTACTAAAGCTTTCGTGAAATTAATAAACTTTCAAAAGAACGCGATTATCTTTCAAAGTAAAGCTAGTACTGAGGAAATTAAACCTGATCTCAGTTCTAACAGTGCTTTCAAAGTAGCAAACAACTGCTTGTCTTGACAAAGTAACGCATGTGCGTTTCTTACTAAAGCTTTCGTGAAATTAATAAACTTTCAAAAGAACGCGATTATCTTTCAAAGTAAAGCTTGTACTGATAAAATTAAACCTGATCTCAGATCTAACAGTGCTTTCACACGTAGCAAACAACTACTTTTCTTGACAAAGAAACGCATGTTCGTTTCTTACTAAAGCTTTCCGGAAATTAATAACGTTTCAAAAGAACGCGATTATCTTTCAAAGTAAAGCTTGTACTGAGAAAAGCAACACTGATCTCAGTTCTAACAGTGCTTTCACACGTAGCAAACAACTGCTTGTCTTTACAAAGAAACGCATGTGCGTTTCTTACTAAACTTTCGTGAAATTAATAAACTTTCAAAAGAACGCGATTATCTTTCAAAGTAAAGCTTGTACTGAGAAAAGCAACACTGATCTCAGTTCTAACAGTGCTTTCACACGTAGAAAACAACTGCTTGTCTTGACAAAGAAACGCATGTGCGTATCTTACTAAAGCTTTCGTGAAATTAATAAACTTTCAAAAGAACGCGATTATCTTTCAAAGTAAAGCTTTTACTGAGAAAGCAACACTGATCTCAGTTCTAACAGTGCTTTCACACGTAGGAAACAACTGCTTGTCTTTACAAAGAAACGCATGAGCGTTTCTTACTAAAGCTTTCGTGAAATTAATAAACTTTCAAAAGAACGCGATTATCTTTCAAAGTAAAGGTTGTACTGAGAAAAGCAACACTGATCTCAGTTCTAACAGTGCTTTCACACGTAGCAAACAACTGCTTGTCTTGACAAAGAAACGCATGTGCGTTTCTTACTAAAGCTTTCGTGAAATTAATAAACTTTCAAAAGAACGCGATTATCTTTCAAAGTAAAGCTTGTACTGAGAAAAGCAAGACTGATCTCAGTTCTAACATTGCTTTCACACGTAGCAAACAACTGCTTGTCTTTACAAAGAAACGCATTTGCGTTTCTTACTAAAGCTTTCGTGAAATTAATGAACTTTCAAAAGAACGCGATTATGTTTTAAAGTAAAGCTTGTACTGAGGAAATTAAACCTGATCTCAGTCCTAACAGTGCTTTCACACGTAGCAAACAACTGCTTGTCTTGACAAAGAAACGCATGTGCGTTTCTTACCAAATCTTTCATGAAATTAATAAACTTTCAAAAGAACGCGATTATCTTTCAAAGTAAAGCTTGTACTGAGAAAAGCAACACTGATCTCAGTTCTAACACTGCTTTCACACGTAGCAAACAACTGCTTGTCTTTACAAAGAAACGCATGTGCGTTTCTTACTAAAGCTTTCCTGAAATTAATAAAGTTTCAAAAGAACGCGATTATCTTTCAAAGTAAAGCTTGTACTGAGAAAAGCAACACTGATCTCAGTTCTAACAGTGCTTTCACACGTAGCAAACAACTGCTTGTCTTTACAAAGAAACGCATGTGCGTTTCTTACTAAAGCTTTCGTGAAATTAATAAACTTTCAAAAGAACGCGATTATCTTTCAAAGTAAAGCTTGTACTGAGAAAAGCACCACTGATCTCAGTTCTAACAGTGCTTTCACACGTAGCAAACAACTGCTCGTCTTTACAAAGAAATGCATGAGCGTTTCTTACTAAAGCTTTCGTGAAATTAATAATCTTTCAAAAGAACGTGATTATCTTTCAAAGTAAAGCTAGTACTGAGGAAATTAAACCTGATCTCAGTTCTAACAGTGCTTTCAAAGTAGCAAACAACTGCTTGTCTTGACAAAGTAACGCATGTGCGTTTCTTACTAAAGCTTTCGTGAAATTAATAAACTTTCAAAAGAACGCGATTATCTTTCAAAGTAAAGCTTGTACTGATAAAATTAAACCTGATCTCAGTTCTAACAGTGCTTTCACACGTAGCAAACAACTACTTGTCTTGACAAAGAAACGCATGTTCGTTTCTTACTAAAGCTTTCCTGAAATTAATAAAGTTTCAAAAGAACGCGATTATCTTTCCAAGTAAAGCTTGTACTGAGAAAAGCAACACTGATCTCAGTTCTAACAGTGCTTTCACACGTAGCAAACAACTGCTTGTCTTTACAAAGAAACGCATGTGCGTTTCTTACTAAAGCTTTCGTGAAATTAATAAAGTTTCAAAAGAACGCGATTATCTTTCAAAGTAAAGCTTGTACTGAGAAAAGCAACACTGATCTCAGTTCTAACAGTGCTTTCACACGTAGCAAACAACTGCTTGTCTTTACAAAGAAACGCATGAGCGTTTCTTACTAAAGCATTCGTAAAATTAATAAACTTTCAAAAGAACGCGATTATCTTTCAAAGTAAAGCTTGTACTGAGAAAAGCAACACTGATCTCAGTTCTAACAGTGCTTTCACACGTAGCAAACAACTGCTTGTCTTGAAAAAGAAACGCATGTGCGTTTCTTACTAAAGCTTTCGTGAAATTAATAAACTTTCAAAAGAACGCGATTATCTTTCAAAGTAAAGCTTGTACTGAGAAAATTAAACCTGATCTCTGTTCTAACAGTGCTTTCACACGTAGCAAACAACTGCTTGTCTTTAAAAAGAAATGCATGTGCGTTTCTCACTAAAGCTTTCGTGAAATTAGTAAAGTTTCAAAAGAACGCGATTATCTTTCAAAGTAAAGCTTGTACTGAGAAAAGCAACACTGATCTCAGTTCTAACACTGCTTTCACACGTAGCAAACAACTGCTTGTCTTGACAAAGAAACGCATGAGCGTTTCTTACTAAAGCTTTCGTGAAATTAATAAACTTTCAAAGGAACGCGATTATCTTTCAAAGTAAAGCTTGTACTGAGAAAAGCAACAGTGATCTCAGTTCTAACAGTGCTTTCACACGTAGCAAACAACTGCTTGTCTTTACCAAGAAATTCATGAGCGTTTCTTACTAAAGATTTCGTGAAATTAAAAAACTTTCAAAAGAAGGCGATTATCTTTCAAAGTAAAGCTTGTACTGAGGAAATTAAACCTGATCTCAGTTCTAACAGTGCTTCCACACGTAGCAAACAACTGCTTGTCTTGAAAAAGAAACGCATGAGCGTTTCTTACTAAAGCTTTCGTAAAATTAATAAACTTTCAAAAGAACTCGATTATCTTTCAAAGTAAAGCTTGTACTGGGAAAAGCAACACTGATCTCAGTTCTAACAGTGCTTTCACACGTAGCAAACAACTGCTTGTCTTTACAAAGAAACGCATGAGCGTTTCTTACTAAAGCTTTCGTGAAATTAATAAACTTTCAAAAGAACGCGATTATCTTTCAAAGTAAAGCTTGTACTGAGGAAATTAAACCTGATCTCAGTTCTAACAGTGCTTTCACACGTAGCAAACAACTGCTTGTCTTGACAAAGAAATGCATGAGCGTTTCTTACTAAAGCTTTCGTGAAATTAATAAACTTTCAAAAGAACGCGATTATCTTTCAAAGTAAAGCTTGTACTGAGAAAATTAAACCTGATCTCAGTTCTAACAGTGCTTTCACACGTAGCAAACAACTACTTGTCTTGACAAAGAAACGCATGTTCGTTTCTTAAAAGCTTTCCTGAAATTAATAAACTTTCAAAGAACGCGATTATCTTTCAAAGTAAAGCTAGTACTGAGGAAATTAAACCTGATCTCAGTTCTAACAGTGCTTTCACACGTAGCTAACAACTGCTTGTCTTGACAAAGTAACGCATGTGCGTTTTTTACTAAAGCTTTCGTGAAATTAATAACTTTCAAAAGAACGCGATTATCTTTCAAAGTAAAGCTTGTACTGAGAAAATTAAACCTGATCTCAGTTCTAACAGTGCTTTCACACGTAGCAAACAACTACTTGTCTTGACAAAGAAACGCATGTTCGTTTCTTACTAAAGCTTTCCTGAAATTAATAAAGTTTCAAAAGAACGCGATTATCTTTCAAAGTAAAGCTAGTACTGAGGAAATTAAACCTGATCTCAGTTCTAACAGTGCTTTCAAAGTAGCAAACAACTGCTTGTCTTGACAAAGTAACGCATGAGCGTTTCTTACTAAAGCTTTCGTGAAATTAATAAACTTTCAAAGGAACGCGATTATCTTTCAAAGTAAAGCTTGTACTGAGAAAAGCAACACTGATCTCAGTTCTAACAGTGCTTTCACACGTAGCAAACAACTGCTTGTCTTTACCAAGAAATTCATGAGCGTTTCTTACTAAAGATTTCGTGAAATTAAAAAACTTTCAAAAGAACGCGTTTATCTTTCAAAGTAAAGCTTGTACTGAGGAAATTAAACCTGATCTCAGTTCTAACAGTGCTTCCACACGTAGCAAACAACTGCTTGTCTTGAAAAAGAAACGCATGTGCGTTTCTTACTAAAGCTTTCGTGAAATTAATAAACTTTCAAAAGAACGCGATTATCTTTAAAAGTAAAGCTTGTACTGAGAAAAGCAACACTGATCTCAGTTCTAACAGTGCTTTCACACGTAGCAAACAACTGCTTGTCTTTACAAAGAAACGCATGTGCCTTTCTTACAAAGCTCTCGTGAAATTAATAAACTTTCAAAAGAACTCGATTATCTTTCAAAGTAAAGCTTGTACTGAGGAAATTAAACCTGATCTCAGTTCTAACAGTGCTTTCACACGTAGCAAACAACTGCTTGTCTTTACAAAGAAACGCATGAGCGTTTCTTACTAAAGCTTTCGTGAAATTAATAAACTTTCAAAAGAACGCGATTATCTTTCAAAGTAAAGCTTGTACTGATAAAATTAAACCTGATCTCAGATCTAACAGTGCTTTCACACGTAGCAAACAACTACTTTTCTTGACAAAGAAACGCATGTTCGTTTCTTACTAAAGCTTTCCGGAAATTAATAACGTTTCAAAAGAACGCGATTATCTTTCAAAGTAAAGCTTGTACTGAGAAAAGCAACACTGATCTCAGTTCTAACAGTGCTTTCACACGTAGCAAACAACTGCTTGTCTTTACAAAGAAACGCATGTGCGTTTCTTACTAAACTTTCGTGAAATTAATAAACTTTCAAAAGAACGCGATTATCTTTCAAAGTAAAGCTTGTACTGAGAAAAGCAACACTGATCTCAGTTCTAACAGTGCTTTCACACGTAGAAAACAACTGCTTGTCTTGACAAAGAAACGCATGTGCGTATCTTACTAAAGCTTTCGTGAAATTAATAAACTTTCAAAAGAACGCGATTATCTTTCAAAGTAAAGCTTTTACTGAGAAAGCAACACTGATCTCAGTTCTAACAGTGCTTTCACACGTAGGAAACAACTGCTTGTCTTTACAAAGAAACGCATGAGCGTTTCTTACTAAAGCTTTCGTGAAATTAATAAACTTTCAAAAGAACGCGATTATCTTTCAAAGTAAAGGTTGTACTGAGAAAAGCAACACTGATCTCAGTTCTAACAGTGCTTTCACACGTAGCAAACAACTGCTTGTCTTGACAAAGAAACGCATGTGCGTTTCTTACTAAAGCTTTCGTGAAATTAATAAACTTTCAAAAGAACGCGATTATCTTTCAAAGTAAAGCTTGTACTGAGAAAAGCAAGACTGATCTCAGTTCTAACATTGCTTTCACACGTAGCAAACAACTGCTTGTCTTTACAAAGAAACGCATTTGCGTTTCTTACTAAAGCTTTCGTGAAATTAATGAACTTTCAAAAGAACGCGATTATGTTTCAAAGTAAAGCTTGTACTGAGGAAATTAAACCTGATCTCAGTCCTAACAGTGCTTTCACACGTAGCAAACAACTGCTTGTCTTGACAAAGAAACGCATGTGCGTTTCTTACCAAATCTTTCATGAAATTAATAAACTTTCAAAAGAACGCGATTATCTTTCAAAGTAAAGCTTGTACTGAGAAAAGCAACACTGATCTCAGTTCTAACACTGCTTTCACACGTAGCAAACAACTGCTTGTCTTTACAAAGAAACGCATGTGCGTTTCTTACTAAAGCTTTCCTGAAATTAATAAAGTTTCAAAAGAACGCGATTATCTTTCAAAGTAAAGCTTGTACTGAGAAAAGCAACACTGATCTCAGTTCTAACAGTGCTTTCACACGTAGCAAACAACTGCTTGTCTTTACAAAGAAACGCATGTGCGTTTCTTACTAAAGCTTTCGTGAAATTAATAAACTTTCAAAAGAACGCGATTATCTTTCAAAGTAAAGCTTGTACTGAGAAAAGCACCACTGATCTCAGTTCTAACAGTGCTTTCACACGTAGCAAACAACTGCTCGTCTTTACAAAGAAATGCATGAGCGTTTCTTACTAAAGCTTTCGTGAAATTAATAATCTTTCAAAAGAACGTGATTATCTTTCAAAGTAAAGCTAGTACTGAGGAAATTAAACCTGATCTCAGTTCTAACAGTGCTTTCAAAGTAGCAAACAACTGCTTGTCTTGACAAAGTAACGCATGTGCGTTTCTTACTAAAGCTTTCGTGAAATTAATAAACTTTCAAAAGAACGCGATTATCTTTCAAAGTAAAGCTTGTACTGATAAAATTAAACCTGATCTCAGTTCTAACAGTGCTTTCACACGTAGCAAACAACTACTTGTCTTGACAAAGAAACGCATGTTCGTTTCTTACTAAAGCTTTCCTGAAATTAATAAAGTTTCAAAAGAACGCGATTATCTTTCCAAGTAAAGCTTGTACTGAGAAAAGCAACACTGATCTCAGTTCTAACAGTGCTTTCACACGTAGCAAACAACTGCTTGTCTTTACAAAGAAACGCATGTGCGTTTCTTACTAAAGCTTTCGTGAAATTAATAAAGTTTCAAAAGAACGCGATTATCTTTCAAAGTAAAGCTTGTACTGAGAAAAGCAACACTGATCTCAGTTCTAACAGTGCTTTCACACGTAGCAAACAACTGCTTGTCTTTACAAAGAAACGCATGAGCGTTTCTTACTAAAGCATTCGTAAAATTAATAAACTTTCAAAAGAACGCGATTATCTTTCAAAGTAAAGCTTGTACTGAGAAAAGCAACACTGATCTCAGTTCTAACAGTGCTTTCACACGTAGCAAACAACTGCTTGTCTTGAAAAAGAAACGCATGTGCGTTTCTTACTAAAGCTTTCGTGAAATTAATAAACTTTCAAAAGAACGCGATTATCTTTCAAAGTAAAGCTTGTACTGAGAAAATTAAACCTGATCTCTGTTCTAACAGTGCTTTCACACGTAGCAAACAACTGCTTGTCTTTAAAAAGAAATGCATGTGCGTTTCTCACTAAAGCTTTCGTGAAATTAGTAAAGTTTCAAAAGAACGCGATTATCTTTCAAAGTAAAGGTTGTACTGAGAAAAGCAACACTGATCTCAGTTCTAACACTGCTTTCACACGTAGCAAACAACTGCTTGTCTTGACAAAGAAACGCATGAGCGTTTCTTACTAAAGCTTTCGTGAAATTAATAAACTTTCAAAGGAACGCGATTATCTTTCAAAGTAAAGCTTGTACTGAGAAAAGCAACAGTGATCTCAGTTCTAACAGTGCTTTCACACGTAGCAAACAACTGCTTGTCTTTACCAAGAAATTCATGAGCGTTTCTTACTAAAGATTTCGTGAAATTAAAAAACTTTCAAAAGAAGGCGATTATCTTTCAAAGTAAAGCTTGTACTGAGGAAATTAAACCTGATCTCAGTTCTAACAGTGCTTCCACACGTAGCAAACAACTGCTTGTCTTGAAAAAGAAACGCATGAGCGTTTCTTACTAAAGCTTTCGTAAAATTAATAAACTTTCAAAAGAACTCGATTATCTTTCAAAGTAAAGCTTGTACTGGGAAAAGCAACACTGATCTCAGTTCTAACAGTGCTTTCACACGTAGCAAACAACTGCTTGTCTTTACAAAGAAACGCATGAGCGTTTCTTACTAAAGCTTTCGTGAAATTAATAAACTTTCAAAAGAACGCGATTATCTTTCAAAGTAAAGCTTGTACTGAGGAAATTAAACCTGATCTCAGTTCTAACAGTGCTTTCACACGTAGCAAACAACTGCTTGTCTTGACAAAGAAATGCATGAGCGTTTCTTACTAAAGCTTTCGTGAAATTAATAAACTTTCAAAAGAACGCGATTATCTTTCAAAGTAAAGCTTGTACTGAGAAAATTAAACCTGATCTCAGTTCTAACAGTGCTTTCACACGTAGCAAACAACTACTTGTCTTGACAAAGAAACGCATGTTCGTTTCTTAAAAGCTTTCCTGAAATTAATAAACTTTCAAAGAACGCGATTATCTTTCAAAGTAAAGCTAGTACTGAGGAAATTAAACCTGATCTCAGTTCTAACAGTGCTTTCACACGTAGCTAACAACTGCTTGTCTTGACAAAGTAACGCATGTGCGTTTTTTACTAAAGCTTTCGTGAAATTAATAACTTTCAAAAGAACGCGATTATCTTTCAAAGTAAAGCTTGTACTGAGAAAATTAAACCTGATCTCAGTTCTAACAGTGCTTTCACACGTAGCAAACAACTACTTGTCTTGACAAAGAAACGCATGTTCGTTTCTTACTAAAGCTTTCCTGAAATTAATAAAGTTTCAAAAGAACGCGATTATCTTTCAAAGTAAAGCTAGTACTGAGGAAATTAAACCTGATCTCAGTTCTAACAGTGCTTTCAAAGTAGCAAACAACTGCTTGTCTTGACAAAGTAACGCATGAGCGTTTCTTACTAAAGCTTTCGTGAAATTAATAAACTTTCAAAGGAACGCGATTATCTTTCAAAGTAAAGCTTGTACTGAGAAAAGCAACACTGATCTCAGTTCTAACAGTGCTTTCACACGTAGCAAACAACTGCTTGTCTTTACCAAGAAATTCATGAGCGTTTCTTACTAAAGATTTCGTGAAATTAAAAAACTTTCAAAAGAACGCGTTTATCTTTCAAAGTAAAGCTTGTACTGAGGAAATTAAACCTGATCTCAGTTCTAACAGTGCTTCCACACGTAGCAAACAACTGCTTGTCTTGAAAAAGAAACGCATGTGCGTTTCTTACTAAAGCTTTCGTGAAATTAATAAACTTTCAAAAGAACGCGATTATCTTTAAAAGTAAAGCTTGTACTGAGAAAAGCAACACTGATCTCAGTTCTAACAGGGCTTTCACATGTAGCAAACAACTGCTTGTCTTTACAAAGAAACGCATGAGCGTTTCTTACTAAAGCTTTCGTAAAATTAATAAACTTTCAAAAGAACTCGATTATCTTTCAAAGTAAAGCTTGTACTGGGAAAAGCAACACTGATCTCAGTTCTAACAGTGCTTTCACACGTAGCAAACAACGGCTTGTCTTTACAAAGAAACGCATGAGCGTTTCTTACTAAAGCTTTCGTGAAATTAATAAACTTTCAAAGGAACGCGATTATCTTTCAAAGTAAAGCTTGTACTGAGAAAAGCAACACTGATTTCAGTTCTAACAGTGCTTTCACACGTAGCAAACAACTGCTTGTCTTTACAAAGAAACGCATGAGCGTTTCTTACTAAAGCTTTCGTGAAATTTTTAAACTTTCAAAAGAACGCGATTATCTTTCAAAGTAAAGCTTGTACTGAGAAAAGCAACAGTGATCTCAGTTCTAACAGTGCTTTCACACGTAGTAAACAACTGCTTGTCTTGACAAAGAAACGCATGTGCGTTTCTTACTAAAGCTTTCGTGAAATTAATAATCTTTCAAAAGAACGCGATTATCTTTCAAAGTAAAGCTTGTAATGAGAAAAGCAAGACTGATCTCAGTTCTAACATTGCTTTCACACGTAGCAAACAACTGCTTGTCTTTACAAAGAAACGCATGTGCGTTTCTTACTAAAGCTTTCGTGAAATTAATAAACTTTCAAAAGAACACGATTATCTTTCAAAGTAAAGCTTGTACTGAGGAAATTAAACCTGATCTCAGTTCTAACAGTGCTTTCACACGTAGAAAACAACTGCTTGTCTTGACAAAGAAACGCATGTGCATTTCTTACTAAAGCTTTCGTGAAATTAATAAAATTTCAAAAGAACGCTATTATCTTTCAAAGTAAAGCTTGTACTGAGGAAATTAAACCTGATCTCAGTTCTAACAGTGCTTTCACACGTAGCAATCAACTGCTTGTCTTGACAAAGAAACGCATGAGTATTTCTTACTAAAGCTTTCGTGAAATTAATAAACTTTCAAAAGAACGCGATTATCTTTCAAAGTAAAGCTTGTACTGAGAAAAGCAACACTGATCTCAGTTCTAACAGTGCTTTCACACGTAGCAAACAACTGCTTGTCTTGACAAAGAAACGCATGTGCCTTTCTTACTAAAGCTTTCGTGAAATTAATAAACTTTCAAAAGAACGCGATTATCTTTCAAAGTAATGCTTGTACTGAGAAAAGCAACACTGATCTCAGTTCTAACAGTGCTTTCACACGTAGCAAACAACTGCTTGTCTTTACAAAGAAACGCATGAGCGTTTCTTACTAAAGCTTTCTTGAAATTAATAAACTTTCAAAAGAACGCGATTATCTTTCAAAGTAAAGCTTGTACTGAGAAAAGCAACACTGATCTCAGTTCTAACAGTGCTTTCACACGTAGCAAACAACTGCTTGTCTTGACAAAGAAACGCATGTGCGTTTCTTACTAAAGCTTTCGTGAAATTAATAAACTTTCAAAAGAACGCGATTATCTTTCAAAGTAAAGCTTGTACTGAGGAAATTAAACCTGATCTCAGTTCTAACAGTGCTTTCACACGTAGCAAACAACTGCTTGTCTTGACAAAGAAACGCATGTGCGTTTCTTACTAAATCTTTCCTGAAATTAATAAAGTTTCAAAAGAACGCGATTATCTTTCAAAGTAAAGCTTGTACTGAGAAAAGCAACACTGATCTCAGTTCTAACAGTGCTTTCACACATAGCAAACACCTGCTTGTCTTTACAAAGAAACGCATGTGCGTTTCTTACTAAAGCTTTCGTGAAATTAATAAACTTTCAAAAGAACGCGATTATCTTTCAAAGTAAAGCTTGTACTAGAAAAGCACCACTGATATCAGTCCTAACAGTGCTTTCACACGTAGCAAACAACTGCTTGTCTTTACAAAGAAACGCATGAGCGTTTCTTACTAAACTTTCGTGAAATTAATAAACTTTCAAAAGAACGCGATTATCTTTCAAAGTAAAGCTAGTACTGAGGAAATTAAACCTGATCTCAGTTCTAACAGTGCTTTCACACGTAGCAAACAACTGCTTGTCTTGACAAAGAAACGCATGTGCGTTTCTTACTAAAGCTTTCGTGAAATTAATAAACTTTAAAAAGAACGCGATTATCTTTCAAAGTAAAGCTTGTACTGAGAAAATTAAACCGGATCTCAGTTCTAACAGTGCTTTCACACGTAGCAAACAACTACTTGTCTTGACAAAGAAACGCATGTTCGTTTCTTACTAAAGCTTTCCTGAAATTAATAAAGTTTCAAAAGAACGCGATTATCTTTCAAAGTAAAGCTTGTACTGAGAAAAGCAACACTGATCTCAGTTCTAACAGTGCTTTCACACGTAGCAAACAACTGCTTGTCTTTACAAAGAAACGCATGAGCGTTTCTTACTAAACTTTCGTGAAATTAATAAACTTTCAAAAGAACGCGATTATCTTTCAAAGTAAAGCTTGTACTGAGAAAAGCAACACTGATCTCAGTTCTAACAGTGCTTTCACACGTAGCAAACAACTGCTTGTCTTTACAAAGAAAAGCATGAGCGTTTCTTACTAAAGCTTTCGTGAAATTAATAAACTTTCAAAAGAACGCGATTATCTTTCAAAGTAAAGCTTGTACTGAGAAAAGCAACACTGATCTCAGTTCTAACAGTGCTTTCACACGTAGTAAACAACTGCTTGTCTTGACAAAGAAACGCATGTGCGTTTCTTACTAAAGCTTTCGTGAAATTAATAAACTTTCAAAAGAACGCGATTATCTTTCAAAGTAAAGCTTGTATTGAGAAAATTAAACCTGATCTCAGTTCTAACAGTGCTTTCACACGTAGCAAAAAACTGCTTGTCTTTACAAAGAAACGCATGAGCGTTTCTTACTAAAGCCTTCGTGAAATTAATAAACTTTCAAAAGACCGCGATTATCTTTCAAAGTAAAGCTTGTACTGAGGAAATTAAACCTGATCTCAGTTCTAACAGTGCTTTCACACGTAGCAAACAACTGCTTGTCTTGACAAAGAAACGCATGTGCGTTTCTTACTAAATCTTTCATGAAATTAATAAACTTTCAAAAGAACGCGATTATCTTTCAAAGTAAAGCTTGTACTGACAAAAGCAACACTGATCTCAGTTCTAACAGTGCTTTCGCACGTAGCAAACAACTGCTTGTCTTGACAAAGAAACGCATGTGCGTTTCTTACTAAAGCTTTCGTGAAATTAATAAACTTTCAAAAGAACGCGATTATCTTTCAAAGTAAAGCTTGTACTGAGAAAATTAAACCTGATCTCAGTTCTAACAGTGCTTTCACACGTAGCAAACAACTTATTGCTTGACAAAGAAACGCATGTTCGTTTCTTACTAAAGCTTTCCTGAAATTAATAAAGTTTCAAAAGAACGCGATTATCTTTCAAAGTAAAGCTAGTACTGAGGAAATTAAACCTGATCTTAGTTCTAACAGTGCTTTCACACGTAGCAAACCACTGCTTGTCTTGACAAAAAAAGGCATGTGCGTTTCTTACTAAAGCTTTCGTGAAATTAATAAACTTTCAAAGGAACGCGATTATCTTTCAAAGTAAAGCTTGTACTGAGAAAATTAAACCTGATCTCAGTTTGTAACAGTGCTTTCACACGTAGCAAACAACTGCTTGTCTTTACAAAGAAACGCATGAGCGTTTCTTACTAAAGCTTTCGTGAAATTAATAAACTTTCAAAAGAACGCGATTATCTTTCAAAGTAAAGGTTGTACTGAGAAAAGCAACACTGATCTCAGTTCTAACAGTGCTTTCACACGTAGCAAACAACTGCTTGTCTTGACAAAGAAACGCATGTGCGTTTCTTACTAAAGCTTTCGTGAAATTAATAAACTTTCAAAAGAACGCGATTATCTTTCAAAGTAAAGCTTGTACTGAGAAAAGAAAGACTGATCTCAGTTCTATCATTGCATTCACACGTAGCAAACAACTGCTTGTCTTTACAAAGAAACGCATGTGCCTTTCTTACAAAGCTCTCGTGAAATTAATAAACTTTCAAAAGAACTCGATTATCTTTCAAAGTAAAGCTTGTACTGAGGAAATTAAACCTGATCTCAGTTCTAACAGTGCTTTCACACGTAGCAAACAACTGCTTGTCTTTAAAAAGAAACGCATGTGCGTTTCTTACTAAAGCTTTCGTGAAATTAATAAAGTTTCAAAAGAACGCGATTATCTTTCAAAGTAAAGCTTGTACTGAGAAAAGCAACACTGATCTCAGTTCTAACACTGCTTTCACACGTAGCAAACAACTGCTTGTCTTGACAAAGAAACGCATGTGTGTTTCTTACTAAAGCTTTTGTGAAATTAATAAACTTTCAAAAGAACGCGATTATCTTTCAAAGTAAAGCTTGTACTGAGAAAAGCAACACTGATCTCAGTTCTAACAGTGCTTTCACACGTAGCAAACAACTGCTTGTCTTTACCAAGAAATTCATGAGCGTTTCTTACTAAAGATTTTGTGAAATTAAAAAACTTTCAAAAGAACGCGATTATCTTTCAAAGTAAATCTTGTACTGAGGAAATTAAACCTGATCTCAGTTCTAACAGTGCTTCCACACGTAGCAAACAACTGCTTGTCTTGAAAAAGAAACGCATGTGCGTTTCTTACTAAAGCTTTCGTGAAATTAATAAACTTTCAAAAGAACGCGATTATCTTTCAAAGTAAAGCTTGTACTGAGAAAAGCAAGACTGATCTCAGTTCTAACATTGCTTTCACACGTAGCAAACAACTGCTAGTCTTTACAAAGAAACGCATGAGCGTTTCTTACTAAAGCTTTCGTAAAATTAATAAACTTTCAAAAGAACTCGATTATCTTTCAAAGTAAAGCTTGTACTGGGAAAAGCAACACTGATCTCAGTTCTAACAGTGCTTTCACACGTAGCAAACAACTGCTTGTCTTTACAAAGAAACGCATGAGCGTTTCTTACTAAAGCTTTCGTGAAATTAATAAACTTTCAAAAGAACGAGATTATCTTTCAAAGTAAAGCTTGTACTGAGAAAAGCAACACTGATCTCAGTTCTAACAGTGCTTTCACACGTAGCAAACAACTGCTTGTCTTTACAAAGAAACGCATGTGCGTTTCTTACTAAAGCTTTTGTGAAATTAATAAACTTTCAAAAGAACGCGATTATCTTTCAAAGTAAAGCTTGTACTGAGAAAAGCAAGACTCATCTCAGTTCTAACATTGCTTTCACACGTAGCAAACAACTGCTTGTCTTTACAAAGAAACGCATGTGCGTTTCTTACTAAAGCTTTCGTGAAATTAATAAACTTTCAAAAGAACGCGATTATCTTTCAAAGTAAAGCTTGTACTGAGGAAAGTAAACCTGATCTCAGTTCTAACAGTGCTTTCACACGTAGCAAACAACTGCTTGTCTTGACAAAGAAACGCATGAGCGTTTCTTACTAAAGCTTTCGTGAAATTAATAAACTTTCAAAAGAACGCGATTATCTTTCAAAGTAAAGCTTGTACTGAGAAAAGCAACACTGATCTCAGTTCTAACAGTGCTTTCACACGTAGCAAACAACTGCTTGTCTTGACAAAGAAACGCATGTGCGTTTCTTACTAAAGCTTTTGTGAAATTAATAAACTTTCAAAAGAACGCGATTATCTTTCAAAGTAAAGCTTGTACTGAGAAAAGCAAGACTGATCTCAGTTCTAACATTGCTTTCACACGTAGCAAACAACTGCTTGTCTTTACAAAGAAACGCATGTGCGTTTCTTACTAAAGCTTTCGTGAAATTAATAAACTTTCAAAAGAACGCGATTATCTTTCAAAGTAAAGCTTGTACTGAGGAAATTAAACCTGATCTCAGTTCTAACAGTGCTTTCACACGTAGCAAACAACTGCTTGTCTTGACAAAGAAACGCATGAGCGTTTCTCACTAAAGCTTTCGTGAAATTAATAAACTTTCAAAAGAACGCGATTATCTTTCAAAGTAAAGCTTGTACTGAGAAAAGCAACACTGATCTCAGTTCTAACAGTGCTTTCACACGTAGCAAACAACTGCTTGTCTTGACAAAGAAACGCATGTGCGTTTCTTACTAAAGCTTTCGTGAAATTAATAAACTTTCAAAAGAACGCGATTATCTTTCAAAGTAAAGCTTGTACTGAGAAAAGCAAGACTGATCTCAGTTCTAACATTGCTTTCACACGTAGCAAACAACTGCTTGTCTTTACAAAGAAACGCATTTGCGTTTCTTACTAAAGCTTTCGTGAAATTAATAAACTTTCAAAGAACGCGATTATGTTTCAAAGTAAAGCTTGTACTGAGGAAATTAAACCTGATCTCAGTCCTAACAGTGCTTTCACACGTAGCAAACAACTGCTTGTCTTGACAAAGAAACGCATGTGCGTTTCTTACCAAATCTTTCATGAAATTAATAAACTTTCAAAAGAACGCGATTATCTTTCAAAGTAAGGCTTGTACTGAGAAAAGCAACACTGATCTCAGTTCTAACAGTGCTTTCACACGTAGCAAACAACTGCTTGTCTTGACAAAGAAACGCATGTTCGTTTCTTACTAAAGCTTTCCTGAAATTAATAAAGTTTCAAAAGAACGCG
This sequence comes from Chionomys nivalis, assembly GCF_950005125.1. Classification (NCBI taxonomy): domain Eukaryota; kingdom Metazoa; phylum Chordata; class Mammalia; order Rodentia; family Cricetidae; genus Chionomys; species Chionomys nivalis. Next base: position 3,125,101 of record NC_080105.1, on the reverse strand, counting down.
ATTATCTTTCAAAGTAAAGCTTGTACTGAGAAAAGCAATACTGATCTCAGTTCTAACAGTGCTTTCACACGTAGCAAACAACTGCTTGTCTTTACAAAGAAACGCATGTGCGTTTCTTACTAAAGCTTTCGTGAAATTAATAAACTTTCAAAAGAACGCGATTATCTTTCAAAGTAAAGCTTGTACTGAGAAAAGCACCACTGATCTCAGTTCTAACAGTGCTTTCACACGTAGCAAACAACTGCTCGTCTTTACAAAGAAATGCATGAGCGTTTCTTACTAAAGCTTTCGTGAAATTAATAATCTTTCAAAAGAACGCGATTATCTTTCAAAGTAAAGCTAGTACTGAGGAAATTAAACCTGATCTCAGTTCTAACAGTGCTTTCAAAGTAGCAAACAACTGCTTGTCTTGACAAAGTAACGCATGTGCGTTTCTTACTAAAGCTTTCGTGAAATTAATAAACTTTCAAAAGAACGCGATTATCTTTCAAAGTAAAGCTTGTACTGATAAAACTAAACCTGATCTCAGTTCTAACAGTGGTTTCACACGTAGCAAACAACTACTTGTCTTGACAAAGAAACGCATGTTCGTTTCTTACTAAAGCTTTCGTGAAATTAATAAACTTTCAAAAGAACGCGATTATCTTTCAAAGTAAAGCTTGTACTGAGAAAAGCACCACTGATCTCAGTTCTAACAGTGCTTTCACACGTAGCAAACAACTGCTTGTCTTTACAAAGAAACGCATGAGCGTTTCTTACTAAAGCATTCCTAAAATTAATAAACTTTCAAAAGAACGCGATTATCTTTCAAAGTAAAGCTTGTACTGAGAAAAGCAACACTGATCTCAGTTCTAACAGTGCTTTCACACGTAGCAAACAACTGCTTGTCTTGACAAAGAAACGCATGTGCGTTTCTTACTAAAGCTTTCGTGAAATTAATAAACTTTCAAAAGAACGCGATTATCTTTCAAAGTAAAGCTTGTACTGAGGAAATTAAACCTGATCTCAGTTCTAACAGTGCTTTCACACGTAGCAAACAACTGCTTGTCTTTACAAAGAAACGCATGAGCGTTTCTTACTAAAGCATTCGTGAAATTAATAAACTTTCAAAAGAACGCGATTATCTTTCAAAGTAAAGCTTGTACTGAGAAAAGCAACACTGATCTCAGTTCTAACAGTGCTTTCACACGTAGCAAACAACTGCTTGTCTTTACAAAGAAACGCATGAGCGTTTCTTACTAAAGCTTTCGTAAAATTAATAAACTTTCAAAAGAACTCGATTATCTTTCAAAGTAAAGCTTGTACTGGGAAAAGCAACACTGATCTTAGTTCTAACAGTGCTTTCACATGTAGCAAACAACTGCTTGTCTTTACAAAGAAACGCATGAGCGTTTCTTACTAAAGCTTTCGTGAAATTAATAAACTTTCAAAAGAACGCGATTATCTTTCAAAGTAAAGCTTGTACTGAGAAAAGCAACACTGATCTCAGTTCTAACAGTGCTTTCACACGTAGCAAACAACTGCTTGTCTTGACAAAGAAACGCATGTGCGTTTCTTACTAAAGCTTTCGTGAAATTAATAAACTTTCAAAAGAACGCGATTATCTTTCAAAGTAAAGCTTGTACTGAGAAAAGCAACACTGATCTCAGTTCTAACAGTGCTTTCACACGTAGCAAACAACTGCTTGTCTTTACAAAGAAACGCATGAGCGTTTCTTACTAAAGCTTTCGTGAAATTAATAAACTTTTAAAAGAACGCGATTATCTTTCAAAGTAAAGCTTGTACTGAGAAAAGCAAGACTGATCTCAGTTCTAACATTGCTTTCACACGTAGCAAACAACTGCTTGTCTTTACAAAGAAACACATGTGCGTTTCTTACTAAAGCTTTCGTGAATTTAATAAACTTTCAAAAGAACGCGATTATCTTTCAAAGTAAAGCTTGTACTGAGGAAATTAAACCTGATCTCAGTTCTAACAGTACTTTCACACGTAGCAAACAACTGCTTGTCTTTACAAAGAAACGCATGAGCGTTTCTTACTAAAGCATTCGTAAAATTAATAAACTTTCAAAAGAACGCGATTATCTTTCAAAGTAAAGCTTGTACTGAGAAAAGCAACACTGATCTCAGTTCTAACAGTGCTTTCACACGTAGCAAACAACTGCTTGTCTTTACAAAGAAACGCATGAGCGTTTCTTACTAAAGCATTCGTAAAATTAATAAACTTTCAAAAGAACGCGATTATCTTTCAAAGTAAAGCTTGTACTGAGAAAAGCAACACTGATCTCAGTTCTAACAGTGCTTTCACACGTAGCAAACAACTGCTTGTCTTGACAAAGAAACGCATTGCGTTTCTTACTAAAGCTTTCGTGAAATTAATAAACTTTCAAAAGAACGAGATTATCTTTCAAAGTAAAGCTTCTAATGAGAAAATTAAACCTGATCTCTGTTCTAACAGGGCTTTCACACGTAGCAAACAACTACTTGTCTTGACAAAGAAACGCATGTTCGTTTCTTACTAAAGCTTTCCTGAAATTAATAAAGTTTCAAAAGAACGCGATTATCTTTCAAAGTAAAGCTTGTACTGAGAAAATTAAACCTGATCTCTGTTCTAACAGTGCTTTCACACGTAGCAAACAACTGCTTGTCTTTAAAAAGAAATGCATGTGCGTTTCTTACTAAAGCTTTCGTGAAATTAATAAAGTTTCAAAAGAACGCGATTATCTTTCAAAGTAAAGCTTGTACTGAGAAAAGCAACACTGATCTCAGTTCTAACACTGCTTTCACACGTAGCAAACAAATGCTTGTCTTGACAAAGAAACGCATGAGCGTTTCTTACTAAAGCTTTCGTGAAATTAATAAACTTTCAAAGGAACGCGATTATCTTTCAAAGTAAAGCTTGTACTGAGAAAAGCAACACTGATCTCAGTTCTAACAGTGCTTTCACACGTAGCAAACAACTGCTTGTCTTTACCAAGAAATTCATGAGCGTTTCTTACTAAAGATTTCGTGAAATTAAAAAACTTTCAAAAGAACGCGATTATCTTTCAAAGTAAAGCTTGTACTGAGGAAATTAAACCTGATCTCAGTTCTAACAGTGCTTCCACACGTAGCAAACAACTGCTTGTCTTGAAAAAGAAACGCATGAGCGTTTCTTACTAAAGCTTTCGTAAAATTAATAAACTTTCAAAAGAACTCGATTATCTTTCAAAGTAAAGCTTGTACTGATAAAATTAAACCTGATCTCAGTTCTAACAGTGCTTTCACACGTAGCAAACAACTACTTGTCTTTACAAAGAAACGCATGTTCGTTTCTTACTAAAGCTTTCCTGAAATTAATAAAGTTTCAAAAGAACGCGATTATCTTTCAAAGTAAAGCTTGTACTGAGAAAAGCAACACTGATCTCAGTTCTAACAGTGCTTTCACACGTAGCAAACAACTGCTTGTCTTTACAAAGAAACGCATGTGCGTTTCTTACTAAAGCTTTCGTGAAATTAATAAACTTTCAAAAGAACGCGATTATCTTTCAAAGTAAAGCTTGTACTGAGAAAAGCACCACTGATCTCAGTTCTAACAGTGCTTTCACACGTAGCAAACAACTGCTTGTCTTTACAAAGAAACGCATGAGCGTTTCTTACTAAAGCATTCGTAAAATTAATAAACTTTCAAAAGAACGCGATTATCTTTCAAAGTAAAGCTTGTACTGAGAAAAGCAACACTGATCTCAGTTCTAACAGTGCTTTCACACGTAGCAAACAACTGCTTGTCTTGAAAAAGAAACGCATGTGCGTTTCTTACTAAAGCTTTCGTGAAATTAATAAACTTTCAAAAGAACGCGATTATCTTTCAAAGTAAAGCTTGTACTGAGAAAATTAAACCTGATCTCTGTTCTAACAGTGCTTTCACACGTAGCAAACAACTGCTTGTCTTTAAAAAGAAATGCATGTGCGTTTCTTACTAAAGCTTTCGTGAAATTAATAAAGTTTCAAAAGAACGCGATTATCTTTCAAAGTAAAGCTTGTACTGAGAAAAGCAACACTGATCTCAGTTCTAACACTGCTTTCACACGTAGCAAACAACTGCTTGTCTTGACAAAGAAACGCATGAGCGTTTCTTACTAAAGCTTTCGTGAAATTAATAAACTTTCAAAGGAACGCGATTATCTTTCAAAGTAAAGCTTGTACTGAGAAAAGCAACACTGATCTCAGTTCTAACAGTGCTTTCACACGTAGCAAACAACTGCTTGTCTTTACCAAGAAATTCATGAGCGTTTCTTACTAAAGATTTCGTGAAATTAAAAAACTTTCAAAAGAACGCGATTATCTTTCAAAGTAAAGCTTGTACTGAGGAAATTAAACCTGATCTCAGTTCTAACAGTGCTTCCACACGTAGCAAACAACTGCTTGTCTTGAAAAAGAAACGCATGAGCGTTTCTTACTAAAGCTTTCGTAAAATTAATAAACTTTCAAAAGAACTCGATTATCTTTCAAAGTAAAGCTTGTACTGGGAAAAGCAACACTGATCTCAGTTCTAACAGTGCTTTCACACGTAGCAAACAACTGCTTGTCTTTACAAAGAAACGCATGAGCGTTTCTTACTAAAGCTTTCGTGAAATTAATAAACTTTCAAAAGAACGCGATTATCTTTCAAAGTAAAGCTTGTACTGAGAAAAGCAACACTGATCTCAGTTCTAACAGTGCTTTCACACGTAGCAAACAACTGCTTGTCTTTACAAAGAAACGCATGTGCGTTTCTTACTAAAGCATTCGTAAAATTAATAAACTTTCAAAAGAATGCGATTATCTTTCAAAGTAAAGCTTGTACTGAGAAAAGCAACACTGATCTCAGTTCTAACAGTGCTTTCACACGTAGCAAACAACTGCTTGTCTTGACAAAGAAACGCATGTGCGTTTCTTACTAAATCTTTCCTGAAATTAATAAAGTTTCAAAAGAACGCGATTATCTTTCAAAGTAAAGCTTGTACTGAGAAAAGCAACACTGATCTCAGTTCTAACAGTGCTTTCACACGTAGCAAACAACTGCTTGTCTTGACAAAGTAACGCATGTGCGTTTCTTACTAAAGCTTTCGTGAAATTAATAAACTTTCAAAAGAACGCGATTATCTTTCAAAGTAAAGCTTGTACTGAGGAAATTAAACCTGATCTTAGTTCTAACAGTGCTTTCACACGTAGCAAACAACTGCTTGTCTTTACAAAGAAACGCATGAGCGTTTCTTACTAAAGCATTCGTGAAATTAATAAACTTTCAAAAGAACGCGATTATCTTTCAAAGTAAAGCTTGTACTGAGAAAAGCAACACTGATCTCAGTTCTAACAGTGCTTTCACACGTAGCAAACAACTGCTTGTCTTTACAAAGAAACGCATGAGCGTTTCTTACTAAAGCTTTCGTGAAATTAATAAACTTTCAAAAGAACGCGATTATCTTTCAAAGTAAAGCTTGTACTGAGAAAAGCAACACTGATCTCAGTTCTAACAGTGCTTTCACACGTAGCAAACAACTGCTTGTCTTGACAAAGAAACGCATGTGCGTTTCTTACTAAAGCTTTCGTGAAATTAATAAACTTTCAAAAGAACGCGATTATCTTTCAAAGTAAAGCTTGTACTGAGAAAAGCAACACTGATCTCAGTTCTAACAGTGCTTTCACACGTAGCAAACAACTGCTTGTCTTTACAAAGAAACGCATGAGCGTTTCTTACTAAAGCTTTCGTGAAATTAATAACTTTTAAAAGAACGCGATTATCTTTCAAAGTAAAGCTTGTACTGAGAAAAGCAAGACTGATCTCAGTTCTAACATTGCTTTCACACGTAGCAAACAACTGCTTGTCTTTACAAAGAAACACATGTGCGTTTCTTACTAAAGCTTTCGTGAATTTAATAAACTTTCAAAAGAACATGATTATCTTTCAAAGTAAAGCTAGTACTGAGGAAATTAAACCTGATCTCAGTTCTAACAGTACTTTCACACGTAGCAAACAACTGCTTGTCTTTACAAAGAAACGCATGAGCGTTTCTTACTAAAGCATTCGTAAAATTAATAAACTTTCAAAAGAACACGATTATCTTTCAAAGTAAAGCTTGTACTGAGAAAAGCAACACTGATCTCAGTTCTAACAGTGCTTTCACACGTAGCAAACAACTGCTTGTCTTGAAAAAGAAACGCATGTGCGCTTCTTACTAAAGCTTTCGTGAAATTAATAAACTTTCAAAAGAACGCGATTATCTTTCAAAGTAAAGCTTGTACTGAGAAAATTAAACCTGATCTCAGTTCTAACAGTGCTTTCACACGTAGCAAACAACTGCTTGTCTTTATAAAAGAAATGCATGTGCGTTTCTTACTAAAGCTTTCGTGACATTAATAAAGTTTCAAATGAACGCGATTATCTTTCAAGGTAAAGCTTGTACTGAGAAAAGCAACACTGATCTCAGTTCTAACACTGCTTTCACACGTAGCAAACAACTGCTTGTCTTGACAAAGAAACGCATGAGCGTTTCTTACTAAAGCTTTCGTGAAATTAATAAACTTTCAAAGGAACGCGATTATCTTTCAAAGTAAAGCTTGTACTGAGAAAAGCAACACTGATCTCAGTTCTAACAGTGCTTTCACACGTAGCAAACAACTGCTTGTCTTTACCAAGAAATTCATGAGCGTTTCTTACTAAAGATTTCGTGAAATTAAAAAACTTTCAAAAGAACGCGATTATCTTTCAAAGTAAAGCTTGTACTGAGGAAATTAAACCTGATCTCAGTTCTAACAGTGCTTCCACACGTAGCAAACAACTGCTTGTCTTGAAAAAGAAACGCATGTGCGTTTCTTACTAAAGCTTTCGTGAAATTAATAAACTCTCAAAAGAACGCGATTATCTTTCAAAGTAAAGCTTGTACTGAGAAAAGCAACACTGATCTCAGTTCTAACAGTGCTTTCACACGTAGCAAACAACTGCTTGTCTTTACCAAGAAATTCATGAGCGTTTCTTACTAAAGATTTCGTGAAATTAAAAAACTTTCAAAAGAACGCGATTATCTTTCAAAGTAAAGCTTGTACTGAGGAAATTAAACCTGATCTCAGTTCTAACAGTGCTTCCACACGTAGCAAACAACTGCTTGTCTTGAAAAAGAAACGCATGTGCGTTTCTTACTAAAGCTTTCGTGAAATTAATAAACTCTCAAAAGAACGCGATTATCTTTCAAAGTAAAGCTTGTACTGAGAAAAGCAACACTGATCTCAGTTCTAACAGTGCTTTCACACGTAGCAAACAACTGCTTGTCTTGACAAAGAAACGCATGTGCGTTTCTTACTAAAGCTTTCGTGAAATTAATAAACTTTCAAAAGAACGCGATTATCTTTCAAAGTAAAGCTTGTACTGAGGAAATTAAACCTGATCTCAGTTCTAACAGTGCTTTCACACGTAGCAAACAACTGCTTGTCTTGACAAAGAAACGCATGTGCGTTTCTTACTAAATCTTTCATGAAATTAATAAACTTTCAAAAGAACGCGATTATCTTTCAAAGTAAAGCTTGTACTGAGAAAAGCAACACTGATCTCAGTTCTAACAGTGCTTTCACACGTAGCAAACAACTGCTTGTCTTTACAAAGAAACGCATGACCGTTTCTTACTAAAGCATTCGTAAAATTAATAAACTTTCAAAAGAACGCGATTATCTTTCAAAGTAAAGCTTGTACTGAGAAAAGCAACACTGATCTCAGTTCTAAAAGTGCTTTCACACGTAGCAAACAACTGCTTGTCTTGACAAAGAAACGCATGTGCGTTTCTTACTAAAGCTTTCGTGAAATTAATAAACTTTCAAAAGAACGAGATTATCTTTCAAAGTAAAGCTTCTACTGAGAAAATTAAACCTGATCTCAGTTCTAACAGTGCTTTCACACGTAGCAAACAACTACTTGTCTTGACAAAGAAACGCATGTTCGTTTCTTACTAAAGCTTTCCTGAAATTAATAAAGTTTCAAAAGAACGCGATTATCTTTCAAAGTAAAGCTTGTACTGAGAAAAGCAACACTGATCTCAGTTCTAACAGTGCTTTCACATGTAGCAAACAACTGCTTGTCTTTACAAAGAAACGCATGTGCGTTTCTTACTAAAGCTTTCGTGAAATTAATAAACTTTCAGAAGAACGCGATTGTCTTTCAAAGTAAAGCTTGTACTGAGAAAAGCACCACTGATCTCAGTTCTAACAGTGCTTTCACACGTAGCAAACAACTGCTCGTCTTTACAAAGAAATGCATGAGCGTTTCTTACTAAAGCTTTCGTGAAATTAATAAACTTTCAAAAGAACGCGATTATCTTTCAAAGTAAAGCTAGTACTGAGGAAATTAAACCTGATCTCAGTTCTAACAGTGCTTTCAAAGTAGCAAACAACTGCTTGTCTTGACAAAGTAACGCATGTGCGTTTCTTACTAAAGCTTTCGTGAAATTAATAAACTTTCAAAAGAACGCGATTATCTTTCAAAGTAAAGCTTGTACTGATAAAATTAAACCTGATCTCAGTTCTATCAGTGCTTTCACACGTAGCAAACAACTACTTTTCTTGACAAAGAAACGCATGTTCGTTTCTTACTAAAGCTTTCCTGAAATTAATAACGTTTCAAAAGAACGCGATTATCTTTCAAAGTAAAGCTTGTACTGAGAAAAGCAACACTGATCTCAGTTCTAACAGTGCTTTCACACGTAGCAAACAACTGCTTGTCTTTACAAAGAAACGCATGTGCGTTTCTTACTAAAGCTTTTGTGAAATTAATAAACTTTCAAAAGAACGCGATTATCTTTCAAAGTAAAGCTTGTACTGAGAAAAGCAACACTGATCTCAGTTCTAACAGTGCTTTCACACGTAGCAAACAACTGCTTGTCTTTACAAAGAAACGCATGAGCGTTTCTTACTAAAGCTTTCGTGAAATTAATAAACTTTCAAAAGAACGCGATTATCTTTCAAAGTAAAGCTTGTACTGAGAAAAGCAACACTGATCTCAGTTCTAACAGTGCTTTCACACGTAGCAAACAACTGCTTGTCTTGACAAAGAAACGCATGTGCGTTTCTTACTAAATCTTTCCTGAAATTAATAAAGTTTCAAAAGAACGCGATTATCTTTCAAAGTAAAGCTTGTACTGAGAAAAGCAACACTGATCTCAGTTCTAACAGTGCTTTCACACGTAGCAAACAACTGCTTGTCTTGACAAAGTAACGCATGTGCGTTTCTTACTAAAGCTTTCGTGAAATTAATAAACTTTCAAAAGAACGCGATTATCTTTCAAAGTAAAGCTTGTACTGAGGAAATTAAACCTGATCTTAGTTCTAACAGTGCTTTCACACGTAGCAAACAACTGCTTGTCTTTACAAAGAAACGCATGAGCGTTTCTTACTAAAGCATTCGTGAAATTAATAAACTTTCAAAAGAACGCGATTATCTTTCAAAGTAAAGCTTGTACTGAGAAAAGCAACACTGATCTCAGTTCTAACAGTGCTTTCACACGTAGCAAACAACTGCTTGTCTTTACAAAGAAACGCATGAGCGTTTCTTACTAAAGCTTTCGTGAAATTAATAAACTTTCAAAAGAACGCGATTATCTTTCAAAGTAAAGCTTGTACTGAGAAAAGCAACACTGATCTCCGTTCTAACAGTGCTTTCACACGTAGCAAACAACTGCTTGTCTTGACAAAGAAACGCATGTGCGTTTCTTACTAAAGCTTTCGTGAAATTAATAAACTTTCAAAAGAACGCGATTATCTTTCAAAGTAAAGCTTGTACTGAGAAAAGCAACACTGATCTCAGTTCTAACAGTGCTTTCACACGTAGCAAACAACTGCTTGTCTTTACAAAGAAACGCATGAGCGTTTCTTACTAAAGCTTTCGTGAAATTAATAACTTTTAAAAGAACGCGATTATCTTTCAAAGTAAAGCTTGTACTGAGAAAAGCAAGACTGATCTCAGTTCTAACATTGCTTTCACACGTAGCAAACAACTGCTTGTCTTTACAAAGAAACACATGTGCGTTTCTTACTAAAGCTTTCGTGAATTTAATAAACTTTCAAAAGAACGTGATTATCTTTCAAAGTAAAGCTTGTACTGAGGAAATTAAACCTGATCTCAGTTCTAACAGTACTTTCACACGTAGCAAACAACTGCTTGTCTTTACAAAGAAACGCATGAGCGTTTCTTACTAAAGCATTCGTAAAATTAATAAACTTTCAAAAGAACACGATTATCTTTCAAAGTAAAGCTTGTACTGAGAAAAGCAACACTGATCTCAGTTCTAACAGTGCTTTCACACGTAGCAAACAACTGCTTGTCTTGAAAAAGAAACGCATGTGCGCTTCTTACTAAAGCTTTCGTGAAATTAATAAACTTTCAAAAGAACGCGATTATCTTTCAAAGTAAAGCTTGTACTGAGAAAATTAAACCTGATCTCAGTTCTAACAGTGCTTTCACACGTAGCAAACAACTGCTTGTCTTTATAAAAGAAATGCATGTGCGTTTCTTACTAAAGCTTTCGTGACATTAATAAAGTTTCAAATGAACGCGATTATCTTTCAAGGTAAAGCTTGTACTGAGAAAAGCAACACTGATCTCAGTTCTAACACTGCTTTCACACGTAGCAAACAACTGCTTGTCTTGACAAAGAAACGCATGAGCGTTTCTTACTAAAGCTTTCGTGAAATTAATAAACTTTCAAAGGAACGCGATTATCTTTCAAATAAAGCTTGTACTGAGAAAAGCAACACTGATCTCAGTTCTAACAGTGCTTTCACACGTAGCAAACAACTGCTTGTCTTTACCAAGAAATTCATGAGCATTTCTTACTAAAGATTTCGTGAAATTAAAAAACTTTCAAAAGAACGCGATTATCTTTCAAAGTAAAGCTTGTACTGAGGAAATTAAACCTGATCTCAGTTCTAACAGTGCTTCCACACGTAGCAAACAACTGCTTGTCTTGAAAAAGAAACGCATGTGCGTTTCTTACTAAAGCTTTCGTGAAATTAATAAACTCTCAAAAGAACGCGATTATCTTTCAAAGTAAAGCTTGTACTGAGAAAAGCAACACTGATCTCAGTTCTAACAGTGCTTTCACACGTAGCAAACAACTGCTTGTCTTTACCAAGAAATTCATGAGCGTTTCTTACTAAAGATTTCGTGAAATTAAAAAACTTTCAAAAGAACGCGATTATCTTTCAAAGTAAAGCTTGTACTGAGGAAATTAAACCTGATCTCAGTTCTAACAGTGCTTCCACACGTAGCAAACAACTGCTTGTCTTGAAAAAGAAACGCATGTGCGTTTCTTACTAAAGCTTTCGTGAAATTAATAAACTCTCAAAAGAACGCGATTATCTTTCAAAGTAAAGCTTGTACTGAGAAAAGCAACACTGATCTCAGTTCTAACAGTGCTTTCACACGTAGCAAACAACTGCTTGTCTTGACAAAGAAACGCATGTGCGTTTCTTACTAAAGCTTTCGTGAAATTAATAAACTTTCAAAAGAACGCGATTATCTTTCAAAGTAAAGCTTGTACTGAGGAAATTAAACCTGATCTCAGTTCTAACAGTGCTTTCACACGTAGCAAACAACTGCTTGTCTTGACAAAGAAACGCATGTGCGTTTCTTACTAAATCTTTCATGAAATTAATAAACTTTCAAAAGAACGCGATTATCTTTCAAAGTAAAGCTTGTACTGAGAAAAGCAACACTGATCTCAGTTCTAACAGTGCTTTCACACGTAGCAAACAACTGCTTGTCTTTACAAAGAAACGCATGAGCGTTTCTTACTAAAGCATTCGTAAAATTAATAAACTTTCAAAAGAACGCGATTATCTTTCAAAGTAAAGCTTGTACTGAGAAAAGCAACACTGATCTCAGTTCTAAAAGTGCTTTCACACGTAGCAAACAACTGCTTGTCTTGACAAAGAAACGCATGTGTGTTTCTTACTAAAGCTTTCGTGAAATTAATAAACTTTCAAAAGAACGAGATTATCTTTCAAAGTAAAGCTTCTACTGAGAAAATTAAACCTGATCTCAGTTCTAACAGTGCTTTCACACGTAGCAAACAACTACTTGTCTTGACAAAGAAACGCATGTTCGTTTCTTACTAAAGCTTTCCTGAAATTAATAAAGTTTCAAAAGAACGCGATTATCTTTCAAAGTAAAGCTTGTACTGAGAAAAGCAACACTGATCTCAGTTCTAACAGTGCTTTCACATGTAGCAAACAACTGCTTGTCTTTACAAAGAAACGCATGTGCGTTTCTTACTAAAGCTTTCGTGAAATTAATAAACTTTCAGAAGAACGCGATTGTCTTTCAAAGTAAAGCTTGTACTGAGAAAAGCACCACTGATCTCAGTTCTAACAGTGCTTTCACACGTAGCAAACAACTGCTCGTCTTTACAAAGAAATGCATGAGCGTTTCTTACTAAAGCTTTCGTGAAATTAATAAACTTTCAAAAGAACGCGATTATCTTTCAAAGTAAAGCTAGTACTGAGGAAATTAAACCTGATCTCAGTTCTAACAGTGCTTTCAAAGTAGCAAACAACTGCTTGTCTTGACAAAGTAACGCATGTGCGTTTCTTACTAAAGCTTTCGTGAAATTAATAAACTTTCAAAAGAACGCGATTATCTTTCAAAGTAAAGCTTGTACTGATAAAATTAAACCTGATCTCAGTTCTATCAGTGCTTTCACACGTAGCAAACAACTACTTTTCTTGACAAAGAAACGCATGTTCGTTTCTTACTAAAGCTTTCCTGAAATTAATAACGTTTCAAAAGAACGCGATTATCTTTCAAAGTAAAGCTTGTACTGAGAAAAGCAACACTGATCTCAGTTCTAACAGTGCTTTCACACGTAGCAAACAACTGCTTGTCTTTACAAAGAAACGCATGTGCGTTTCTTACTAAAGCTTTTGTGAAATTAATAAACTTTCAAAAGAACGCGATTATCTTTCAAAGTAAAGCTTGTACTGAGAAAAGCAACACTGATCTCAGTTCTAACAGTGCTTTCACACGTAGCAAACAACTGCTTGTCTTTACAAAGAAACGCATGTGCGTTTCTTACTAAACTTTCGTGAAATTAATAAACTTTCAAAAGAACGCGATTATCTTTCAAAGTAAAGCTTGTACTGAGAAAAGCAACACTGATCTCAGTTCTAACAGTGCTTTCACACGTAGCAAACAACTGCTTGTCTTTACAAAGAAACGCATGAGCGTTTCTTACTAAAGCTTTCGTGAAATTAATAAACTTTCAAAAGAACGCGATTATCTTTCAAAGTAAAGCTTGTACTGAGAAAAGCAACACTGATCTCAGTTCTAACAGTGCTTTCACACGTAGCAAACAACTGCTTGTCTTGACAAAGAAACGCATGTGCGTATCTTACTAAAGCTTTCGTGAAATTAATAAACTTTCAAAAGAACGCGATTATCTTTCAAAGTAAAGCTTTTACTGAGAAAGCAACACTGATCTCAGTTCTAACAGTGCTTTCACACGTAGGAAACAACTGCTTGTCTTGACAAAGAAACGCATGAGCGTTTCTTACTAAAGCTTTCGTGAAATTAATAAACTTTCAAAAGAACGCGATTATCTTTCAAAGTAAAGGTTGTACTGAGAAAAGCAACACTGATCTCAGTTCTAATAGTGCTTTCACACGTAGCAAACAACTGCTTGTCTTGACAAAGAAACGCATGTGCGTTTCTTACTAAAGCTTTCGTGAAATTAATAAACTTTCAAAAGAACGCGATTATCTTTCAAAGTAAAGCTTGTACTGAGAAAAGCAAGACTGATCTCAGTTCTAACATTGCTTTCACACGTAGCAAACAACTGCTTGTCTTTACAAAGAAACGCATTTGCGTTTCTTAATAAAGCTTTCGTGAAATTAATAAACTTTCAAAAGAATGCGATTATGTTTCAAAGTAAAGCTTGTACTGAGGAAATTAAACCTGATCTCAGTCCTAACAGTGCTTTCACACGTAGCAAACAACTGCTTGTCTTGACAAAGAAACGCATGTGCGTTTCTTACCAAATCTTTCATGAAATTAATAAACTTTCAAAAGAACGCGATTATCTTTCAAAGTAAAGCTTGTACTGAGAAAAGCAACACTGATCTCAGTTCTAACACTGCTTTCACACGTAGCAAACAACTGCTTGTCTTTACAAAGAAACGCATGAGCGTTTCTTACTAAAGCATTCGTAAAATTAATAAACTTTCAAAAGAACGCGATTATCTTTCAAAGTAAAGCTTGTACTGAGAAAAGCAGCACTGATCTCAGTTCTAACAGTGCTTTCACACGTAGCAAACAACTGCTTGTCTTGAAAAAGAAACGCATGTGCGTTTCTTACTAAAGCTTTCGTGAAATTAATAAAGTTTCAAAAGAACGCGATTATCTTTCAAAGTAAAGCTTTTACTGAGAAAAGCAACACTGATCTCAGTTCTAACAGTGCTTTCACACGTAGCAAACAACTGCTTGTCTTTACAAAGAAACGCATGTGCGTTTCTTACTAAAGCATTCGTAAAATTAATAAACTTTCAAAAGAACGCGATTATCTTTCAAAGTAAAGCTTGTACTGAGAAAAGCAACACTGATCTCAGTTCTAACAGTGCTTTCACACGTAGCAAACAACTGCTTGTCTTGACAAAGAAACGCATGTGCGTTTCTTACTAAAGCTTTCGTGAAATTAATAAACTTTCAAAAGAACGCGATTATCTTTCAAAGTAAAGCTTGTACTGATAAAATTAAACCTGATCTCAGTTCTAACAGTGCTTTCACACGTAGCAAACAACTACTTGTCTTGACAAAGAAACGCATGTTCGTTTCTTACTAAAGCTTTCCTGAAATTAATAAAGTTTCAAAAGAACGCGATTATCTTTCAAAGTAAAGCTTGTACTGAGAAAAGCAACACTGATCTCAGTTCTAACAGTGCTTTCACACGTAGCAAACAACTGCTTGTCTTTACAAAGAAACGCATGTGCGTTTCTTACTAAAGCTTTCGTGAAATTAATAAACTTTCAAAAGAAGGCGATTATCTTTCAAAGTAAAGCTTGTACTGAGAAAAGCACCACTGATCTCAGTTCTAACAGTGCTTTCACACGTAGCAAACAACTGCTCGTCTTTACAAAGAAATGCATGAGCGTTTCTTACTAAAGCTTTCGTGAAATTAATAAACTTTCAAAAGAACGCGATTATCTTTCAAAGTAAAGCTTGTACTGAGAAAAGCAA
Organism: Chionomys nivalis; assembly: GCF_950005125.1. Classification (NCBI taxonomy): domain Eukaryota; kingdom Metazoa; phylum Chordata; class Mammalia; order Rodentia; family Cricetidae; genus Chionomys; species Chionomys nivalis. The sequence goes on along the minus strand of NC_080105.1, from coordinate 3,109,870 downwards.
CACTGATCTCAGTTCTAACAGTGCTTTCACACGTAGCAAACAACTGCTTGTCTTGACAAAGAAACGCATGTGCGTATCTTACTAAAGCTTTCGTGAAATTAATAAACTTTCAAAAGAACGCGATTATCTTTCAAAGTAAAGCATTTACTGAGAAAGCAACACTGATCTCAGTTCTAACAGTGCTTTCACACGTAGGAAACAACTGCTTGTCTTTACAAAGAAACGCATGAGCGTTTCTTACTAAAGCTTTCGTGAAATTAATAAACTTTCAAAAGAACGCGATTATCTTTCAAAGTAAAGGTTGTACTGAGAAAAGCAACACTGATCTCAGTTCTAATAGTGCTTTCACACGTAGCAAACAACTGCTTGTCTTGACAAAGAAACGCATGTGCGTTTCTTACTAAAGCTTTCGTGAAATTAATAAACTTTCAAAAGAACGCGATTATCTTTCAAAGTAAAGCTTGTACTGAGAAAAGCAAGACTGATCTCAGTTCTAACATTGCTTTCACACGTAGCAAACAACTGCTTGTCTTTACAAAGAAACGCATTTGTGTTTCTTACTAAAGCTTTCGTGAAATTAATAAACTTTAAAAAGAACGCGATTATGTTTCAAAGTAAAGCTTGTACTGAGGAAATTAAACCTGATCTCAGTCCTAACAGTGCTTTCACACGTAGCAAACAACTGCTTGTCTTGACAAAGAAACGCATGTGCGTTTCTTACCAAATCTTTCATGAAATTAATAAACTTTCAAAAGAACGCGATTATCTTTCAAAGTAAAGCTTGTACTGAGAAAAGCAACACTGATCTCAGTTCTAACACTGCTTTCACACGTAGCAAACAACTGCTTGTCTTTACAAAGAAACGCATGAGCGTTTCTTACTAAAGCATTCGTAAAATTAATAAACTTTCAAAAGAACGCGATTATCTTTCAAAGTAAAGCTTGTACTGAGAAAAGCAGCACTGATCTCAGTTCTAACAGTGCTTTCACACGTAGCAAACAACTGCTTGTCTTGAAAAAGAAACGCATGTGCGTTTCTTACTAAAGCTTTCGTGAAATTAATAAAGTTTCAAAAGAACGCGATTATCTTTCAAAGTAAAGCTTGTACTGAGAAAAGCAACACTGATCTCAGTTCTAACAGTGCTTTCACACGTAGCAAACAACTGCTTGTCTTGACAAAGAAACGCATGTGCGTTTCTTACTAAAGCATTCGTAAAATTAATAAACTTTCAAAAGAACGCGATTATCTTTCAAAGTAAAGCTTGTAGTGAGAAAAGCAACACTGATCTCAGTTCTAACAGTGCTTTCACACGTAGCAAACAACTGCTTGTCTTGACAAAGAAACGCATGTGCGTCTCTTACTAAAGCTTTCGTGAAATTAATAAACTTTCAAAAGAACGCGATTATCTTTCAAAGTAAAGCTTGTACTGAGAAAATTAAACCTTATCTCAGTTCTAACAGTGCTTTCACACGTAGCAAACAACTACTTGTCTTGACAAAGAAACGCATGTTCGTTTCTTACTAAAGCTTTCCTGAAATTAATAAAGTTTCGAAAGAACGCGATTATCTTTCAAAGTAAAGCTTGTACTGAGAAAAGCAACACTGATCTCAGTTCTAACAGTGCTTTCACACGTAGCAAACAACTGCTTGTCTTTACAAAGAAACGCATGTGCGTTTCTTACTAAAGCTTTCGTGAAATTAATAAACTTTCAAAAGAACGCGATTATCTTTCAAAGTAAAGCTTGTACTGAGAAAAGCACCACTGATCTCAGTTCTAACAGTGCTTTCACACGTAGCAAACAACTGCTCGTCTTTACAAAGAAATGCATGAGCGTTTCTTACTAAAGCTTTCGTGAAATTAATATTCTTTCAAAAGAACGCGATTATCTTTCAAAGTAAAGCTAGTACTGAGGAAATTAAACCTGATCTCAGTTCTAACAGTGCTTTCAAAGTAGCAAACAACTGCTTGTCTTGACAAAGTAACGCATGTGCGTTTCTTACTAAAGCTTTCGTGAAATTAATAAACTTTCAAAAGAACGCGATTATCTTTCAAAGTAAAGCTTGTACTGATAAAATTAAACCTGATCTCAGTTCTAACAGTGCTTTCACACGTAGCAAACAACTACTTGTCTTGACAAAGAAACGCATGTTCGTTTCTTACTAAAGCTTTCCTGAAATTAATAAAGTTTCAAAAGAACGCGATTATCTTTCAAAGTAAAGCTTGTACTGAGAAAAGCAACACTGATCTCAGTTCTAACAGTGCTTTCACACGTAGCAAACAACTGCTTGTCTTTACAAAGAAACGCATGTGCGTTTCTTACTAAAGCTTTCGTGAAATTAATAAACATTCAAAAGAACGCGATTATCTTTCAAAGTAAAGCTTGTACTGAGAAAAGCACCACTGATCTCAGTTCTAACAGTGCTTTCACACGTAGCAAACAACTGCTTGTCTTTACAAAGAAACGCATGAGCGTTTCTTACTAAAGCATTCGTAAAATTAATAAACTTTCAAAAGAACGCGATTATCTTTCAAAGTAAAGCTTGTACTGAGAAAAGCAACACTGATCTCAGTTCTAACAGTGCTTTCACACGTAGCAAACAACTGCTTGTCTTGATAAAGAAACGCATGTGCGTTTCTTACTAAAGCTTTCGTGAAATTAATAAACTTTCAAAAGAACGCGATTATCTTTCAAAGTAAAGCTTGTACTGAGAAAATTAAACCTGATCTCTGTTCTAACAGTGCTTTCACACGTAGCAAACAACTGCTTGTCTTGACAAAGAAATGCATGAGCGTTTCTTACTAAAGCTTTCGTGAAATTAATAAACTTTCAAAAGAACGCGATTATCTTTCAAAGTAAAGCTTGTACTGAGAAAAGCAACACTGATCTCAGTTCTAACAGTGCTTTCACACGTAGCAAACAACTGCTTGTGTTTACAAAGAAACGCATGAGCGTTTCTTACTAAAGCTTTCGTGAAATTAATAAACTTTCAAAAGAACGCGATTATCTTTCAAAGTAAAGCTTGTACTGAGAAAAGCAAGACTGATCTCAGTTCTAACATTGCTTTCACACGTAGCAAACAACTGCTTGTCTTTACAAAGAAACACATGTGCGTTTCTTACTAAAGCTTTCGTGAATTTAATAAACTTTCAAAAGAACGCGATTATCTTTCAAAGTAAAGCTTGTACTGAGGAAATTAAACCTGATCTCAGTTCTAACAGTACTTTCACACGTAGCAAACAACTGCTTGTCTTTACAAAGAAACGCATGAGCGTTTCTTACTAAAGCATTCGTAAAATTAATAAACTTTCAAAAGAACGCGATTATCTTTCAAAGTAAAGCTTGTACTGAGAAAAGCAACACTGATCTCAGTTCTAACAGTGCTTTCACACGTAGCAAACAACTGCTTGTCTTTAAAAAGAAACGCATGTGCGCTTCTTACTAAAGCTTTCGTGAAATTAATAAACTTTCAAAAGAACGCGATTATCTTTCAAAGTAAAGCTTGTACTGAGAAAAGCAACACTGATCTCAGTTCTAACACTGCTTTCACACGTAGCAAACAACTGCTTGTCTTGACAAAGAAACGCATGAGCGTTTCTTACTAAAGCTTTCGTGAAATTAATAAACTTTCAAAGGAACGCGATTATCTTTCAAAGTAAAGCTTGTACTGAGAAAAGCAACACTGATCTCAGTTCTAACAGTGCTTTCACACGTAGCAAACAACTGCTTGTCTTTACCAAGAAATTCATGAGCGTTTCTTACTAAAGATTTCGTGAAATTAAAAAACTTTCAAAAGAACGTGATTATCTTTCAAAGTAAAGCTTGTACTGAGGAAATTAAACCTGATCTCAGTTCTAACAGTGCTTCCACACGTAGCAAACAACTGCTTGTCTTGAAAAAGAAACGCATGTGCGTTTCTTACTAAAGCTTTCGTGAAATTAATAAACTTTCAAAAGAACGCGATTATCTTTCAAAGTAAAGCTTGTACTGAGAAAAGCAACACTGATCTCAGTTCTAACAGTGCTTTCACACGTAGCAAACAACTGCTTGTCTTTACAAAGAAACGCATGAGCGTTTCTTACTAAAGCTTTCGTAAAATAAATAAACTTTCAAAAGAACTCGATTATCTTTCAAAGTAAAGCTTGTACTGGGAAAAGCAACACTGATCTCAGTTCTAACAGTGCTTTCACACGTAGCAAACAACGGCTTGTCTTTACAAAGAAACGCATGAGCGTTTCTTACTAAAGTTTTCGTGAAATTAATAAACTTTCAAAGGAACGCGATTATATTTCAAAGTAAAGCTTGTACTGAGAAAAGCAACACTGATTTCAGTTCTAACAGTGCTTTCACACGTAGCAAACAACTGCTTGTCTTTACAAAGAAACGCATGAGCGTTTCTTACTAAAGCTTTCGTGAAATTTTTAAACTTTCAAAAGAACGCGATTATCTTTCAAAGTAAAGCTTGTACTGAGAAAAGCAACACTGATCTCAGTTCTAACAGTGCTTTCACACGTAGTAAACAACTGCTTGTCTTGACAAAGAAACGCATGTGCGTTTCTTACTAAAGCTTTCGTGAAATTAATAATCTTTCAAAAGAACGCGATTATCTTTCAAAGTAAAGCTTGTACTGAGAAAAGCAAGACTGATCTCAGTTCTAACATTGCTTTCACACGTAGCAAACAACTGCTTGTCTTTACAAAGAAACGCATGTGCGTTTCTTACTAAAGCTTTCGTGAAATTAATAAACTTTCAAAAGAACACGATTATCTTTCAAAGTAAAGCTTGTACTGAGGAAATTAAACCTGATCTCAGTTCTAACAGTGCTTTCACACGTAGAAAACAACTGCTTGTCTTGACAAAGAAATGCATGAGCGTTTCTTACTAAAGCTTTCGTGAAATTAATAAACTTTCAAAAGAACGCGATTATCTTTCAAAGTAAAGCTTGTACTGAGAAAAGCAACACTGATCTCACTTCTAACAGTGCTTTCACACGTAGCAAACAACTGCTTGTCTTGACAAAGAAACGCATGTGCATTTCTTACTAAAGCTTTCGTGAAATTAATAAAATTTCAAAAGAACGCTATTATCTTTCAAAGTAAATCTTTTACTGAGGAAATTAAACCTGATCTCAGTTCTAACAGTGCTTTCACACGTAGCAATCAACTGCTTGTCTTGACAAAGAAACGCATGAGCGTTTCTTACTAAAGCTTTCGTGAAATTAATAAACTTTCAAAAGAACGCGATTATCTTTCAAAGTAAAGCTTGTACTGAGAAAAGCAACACTGATCTCAGTTCTAACAGTGCTTTCACACGTAGCAAACAACTGCTTGTCTTTACAAAGAAACGCATGAGCGTTTCTTACTAAAGCTTTCTTGAAATTAATAAACTTTCAAAAGAACGCGATTATCTTTCAAAGTAAAGCTTGTACTGAGAAAAGCAACACTGATCTCAGTTCTAACAGTGCTTTCACACGTAGCAAACAACTGCTTGTCTTGACAAAGAAACGCATGTGCGTTTCTTACTAAAGCTTTCGTGAAATTAATAAACTTTCAAAAGAACGCGATTATCTTTCAAAGTAAAGCTTGTACTGAGGAAATTAAACCTGATCTCAGTTCTAACAGTGCTTTCACACGTAGCAAACAACTGCTTGTCTTGACAAAGAAACGCATGTGCGTTTCTTACTAAATCTTTCCTGAAATTAATAAAGTTTCAAAAGAACGCGATTATCTTTCAAAGTAAAGCTTGTACTGAGAAAAGCAACACTGATCTCAGTTCTAACAGTGCTTTCACACGTAGCAAACAACTGCTAGTCTTTACAAAGAAACGCATGTGCGTTTCTTACTAAAGCTTTCGTGAAATTAATAAACTTTCAAAAGAACGCGATTATCTTTCAAAGTAAAGCTTGTACTGAGAAAAGCACCACTGATATCAGTCCTAACAGTGCTTTCACACGTAGCAAACAACTGCTCGTCTTTACAAAAAAATGCATGAGCGTTTCTTACTAAAGCTTTCGTGAAATTAATAATCTTTCAAAAGAACGCGATTATCTTTCAAAGTAAAGCTAGTACTGAGGAAATTAAACCTGATCTCAGTTCTAACAGTGCTTTCACACGTAGCAAACAACTGCTTGTCTTGACAAAGAAACGCATGTGCGTTTCTTACTAAAGCTTTCGTGAAATTAATAAACTTTAAAAAGAACGCGATTATCTTTCAAAGTAAAGCTTGTACTGAGAAAATTAAACCTGATCTCAGTTCTAACAGTGCTTTCACACGTACCAAACAACTACTTGTCTTGACAAAGAAACGCATGTTCGTTTCTTACTAAAGCTTTCCTGAAATTAATAAAGTTTCAAAAGAACGCGATTATCTTTCAAAGTAAAGCTTGTACTGAGAAAAGCAACACTGATCTCAGTTCTAACAGTGCTTTCACACGTAGCAAACAACTGCTTGTCTTTACAAAGAAACGCATGAGCGTTTCTTACTAAACTTTCGTGAAATTAATAAACTTTCAAAAGAACGCGATTATCTTTCAAAGTAAAGCTTGTACTGAGAAAAGCAACACTGATCTCAGTTCTAACAGTGCTTTCACACGTAGTAAACAACTGCTTGTCTTGACAAAGAAACGCATGTGCGTTTCTTACTAAAACTTTCGTGAAATTAATAAACTTTCAAAAGAACGCGATTATCTTTCAAAGTAAAGCTTGTACTGAGAAAAGCAACACTGATCTCAGTTCTAACAGTGCTTTCACACGTAGCAAACAACTGCTTGTCTTGACAAAGAAACGCATGTGCATTTCTTACTAAAGCTTTCGTGAAATTAATAAACTTTCAAAAGAACGCGATTATCTTTCAAAGTAAAGCTTGTACTGAGGAAATTAAACCTGATCTCAGTTCTAACAGTGCTTTCACACGTAGCAAACAACTGCTTGTCTTTACAAAGAAACGCATGAGCGTTTCTTACTAAAGCATTCGTGAAATTAATAAACTTTCAAAAGAACGCGATTATCTTTCAAAGTAAAGCTTGTACTGAGAAAAGCAACACTGATCTCAGTTCTAACAGTGCTTTCATTCGTAGCAAACAACTGCTTGTCTTTACAAAGAAACGCATGAGCGTTTCTTACTAAAGCTTTCGTAAAATTAATAAACTTTCAAAAGAACTCGATTATCTTTCAAAGTAAAGCTTGTACTGGGAAAAGCAACACTGATCTTAGTTCTAACAGTGATTTCACATGTAGCAAACAACTGCTTGTCTTTACAAAGAAACGCATGAGCGTTTCTTACTAAAGCTTTCGTGAAATTAATAAACTTTCCAAAGAACGCGATTATCTTTCAAAGTAAAGCTTGTACTGAGAAAAGCAACACTGATCTCAGTTCTAACAGTGCTTTCACACGTAGCAAACAACTGCTTGTCTTGACAAAGAAACGCATGTGCGTTTCTTACTAAAGCTTTCGTGAAATTAATAAACTTTCAAAAGAACGCGATTATCTTTCAAAGTAAAGCTTGTACTGAGAAAAGCAACACTGATCTCAGTTCTAACAGTGCTTTCACACGTAGCAAACAACTGCTTGTCTTTACAAAGAAACGCATGAGCGTTTCTTACTAAATCTTTCCTGAAATTAATAAAGTTTCAAAAGAACGCGATTATCTTTCAAAGTAAAGCTTGTACTGAGAAAAGCAACACTGATCTCAGTTCTAACAGTGCTTTCACACGTAGCAAACAACTGCTTGTCTTGAAAAAGAAACGCATGTGCGCTTCTTACTAAAGCTTTCGTGAAATTAATAAACTTTCAAAAGAACGCGATTATCTTTCAAAGTAAAGCTTGTACTGAGAAAATTAAACCTGATCTCAGTTCTAACAGTGCTTTCACACGTAGCAAACAACTGCTTGTCTTCATAAAAGAAATGCATGTGCGTTTCTTACTAAAGCTTTCGTGACATTAATAAAGTTTCAAATGAACGCGATTATCTTTCAAAGTAAAGCTTGTACTGAGAAAAGCAACACTGATCTCAGTTCTAACACTGCTTTCACACGTAGCAAACAACTGCTTGTCTTGACAAAGAAACGCATGAGCGTTTCTTACTAAAGCTTTCGTGAAATTAATAAACTTTCAAAGGAACGCGATTATCTTTCAAAGTAAAGCTTGTACTGAGAAAAGCAACACTGATCTCAGTTCTAACAGTGCTTTCACACGTAGCAAACAACTGCTTGTCTTTACCAAGAAATTCATGAGCGTTTCTTACTAAAGATTTCGTGAAATTAAAAAACTTTCAAAAGAACGTGATTATCTTTCAAAGTAAAGCTTGTACTGAGGAAATTAAACCTGATCTCAGTTCTAACAGTGCTTCCACACGTAGCAAACAACTGCTTGTCTTGAAAAAGAAACGCATGTGCGTTTCTTACTAAAGCTTTCGTGAAATTAATAAACTTTCAAAAGAACGCGATTATCTTTCAAAGTAAAGCTTGTACTGAGAAAAGCAACACTGATCTCAGTTCTAACAGTGCTTTCATTCGTAGCAAACAACTGCTTGTCTTTACAAAGAAACGCATGAGCGTTTCTTACTAAAGCTTTCGTAAAATTAATAAACTTTCAAAAGAACTCGATTATCTTTCAAAGTAAAGCTTGTACTGGGAAAAGCAACACTGATCTTAGTTCTAACAGTGATTTCACATGTAGCAAACAACGGCTTGTCTTTACAAAGAAACGCATGAGCGTTTCTTACTAAAGCTTTCGTGAAATTAATAAACTTTCCAAAGAACGCGATTATCTTTCAAAGTAAAGCTTGTACTGAGAAAAGCAACACTGATCTCAGTTCTAACAGTGCTTTCACACGTAGCAAACAACTGCTTGTCTTGACAAAGAAACGCATGTGCGTTTCTTACTAAAGCTTTCGTGAAATTAATAAACTTTCAAAAGAACGCGATTATCTTTCAAAGTAAAGCTTGTACTGAGAAAAGCAACACTGATCTCAGTTCTAACAGTGCTTTCACACGTAGCAAACAACTGCTTGTCTTTACAAAGAAACGCATGTGCGTTTCTTACTAAATCTTTCCTGAAATTAATAAAGTTTCAAAAGAACGCGATTATCTTTCAAAGTAAAGCTTGTACTGAGAAAAGCAACACTGATCTCAGTTCTAACAGTGCTTTCACACGTAGCAAACAACTGCTTGTCTTTACCAAGAAATTCATGAGCGTTTCTTACTAAAGATTTCGTGAAATTAAAAAACTTTCAAAAGAACGTGATTATCTTTCAAAGTAAAGCTTGTACTGAGGAAATTAAACCTGATCTCAGTTCTAACAGTGCTTCCACACGTAGCAAACAACTGCTTGTCTTGAAAAAGAAACGCATGTGCGTTTCTTACTAAAGCTTTCGTGAAATTAATAAACTTTCAAAAGAACGCGATTATCTTTCAAAGTAAAGCTTGTACTGAGAAAAGCAACACTGATCTCAGTTCTAACAGTGCTTTCACACGTAGCAAACAACTGCTTGTCTTTACAAAGAAACGCATGAGCGTTTCTTACTAAAGCTTTCGTAAAATAAATAAACTTTCAAAAGAACTCGATTATCTTTCAAAGTAAAGCTTGTACTGGGAAAAGCAACACTGATCTCAGTTCTAACAGTGCTTTCACACGTAGCAAACAACGGCTTGTCTTTACAAAGAAACGCATGAGCGTTTCTTACTAAAGCTTTCGTGAAATTAATAAACTTTCAAAGGAACGCGATTATCTTTCAAAGTAAAGCTTGTACTGAGAAAAGCAACACTGATTTCAGTTCTAACAGTGCTTTCACACGTAGCAAACAACTGCTTGTCTTTACAAAGAAACGCATGAGCGTTTCTTACTAAAGCTTTCGTGAAATTTTTAAACTTTCAAAAGAACGCGATTATCTTTCAAAGTAAAGCTTGTACTGAGAAAAGCAATACTGATCTCAGTTCTAACAGTGCTTTCACACGTAGTAAACAACTGCTTGTCTTGACAAAGAAACGCATGTGCGTTTCTTACTAAAGCTTTCGTGAAATTAATAATCTTTCAAAAGAACGCGATTATCTTTCAAAGTAAAGCTTGTACTGAGAAAAGCAAGACTGATCTCAGTTCTAACATTGCTTTCACACGTAGCAAACAACTGCTTGTCTTTACAAAGAAACGCATGTGCGTTTCTTACTAAAGCTTTCGTGAAATTAATAAACTTTCAAAAGAACACGATTATCTTTCAAAGTAAAGCTTGTACTGAGGAAATTAAACCTGATCTCAGTTCTAACAGTGCTTTCACACGTAGAAAACAACTGCTTGTCTTGACAAAGAAATGCATGAGCGTTTCTTACTAAAGCTTTCGTGAAATTAATAAACTTTCAAAAGAACGCGATTATCTTTCAAAGTAAAGCTTGTACTGAGAAAAGCAACACTGATCTCACTTCTAACAGTGCTTTCACACGTAGCAAACAACTGCTTGTCTTGACAAAGAAACGCATGTGCATTTCTTACTAAAGCTTTCGTGAAATTAATAAAATTTCAAAAGAACGCTATTATCTTTCAAAGTAAAGCTTTTACTGAGGAAATTAAACCTGATCTCAGTTCTAACAGTGCTTTCACACGTAGCAATCAACTGCTTGTCTTGACAAAGAAACGCATGAGCGTTTCTTACTAAAGCTTTCGTGAAATTAATAAACTTTCAAAAGAACGCGATTATCTTTCAAAGTAAAGCTTGTACTGAGAAAAGCAACACTGATCTCAGTTCTAACAGTGCTTTCACACGTAGCAAACAACTGCTTGTCTTTACAAAGAAACGCATGAGCGTTTCTTACTAAAGCTTTCTTGAAATTAATAAACTTTCAAAAGAACGCGATTATCTTTCAAAGTAAAGCTTGTACTGAGAAAAGCAACACTGATCTCAGTTCTAACAGTGCTTTCACACGTAGCAAACAACTGCTTGTCTTGACAAAGAAACGCATGTGCGTTTCTTACTAAAGCTTTCGTGAAATTAATAAACTTTCAAAAGAACGCGATTATCTTTCAAAGTAAAGCTTGTACTGAGGAAATTAAACCTGATCTCAGTTCTAACAGTGCTTTCACACGTAGCAAACAACTGCTTGTCTTGACAAAGAAACGCATGTGCGTTTCTTACTAAATCTTTCCTGAAATTAATAAAGTTTCAAAAGAACGCGATTATCTTTCAAAGTAAAGCTTGTACTGAGAAAAGCAACACTGATCTCAGTTCTAACAGTGCTTTCACACGTAGCAAACAACTGCTAATCTTTACAAAGAAACGCATGTGCGTTTCTTACTAAAGCTTTCGTGAAATTAATAAACTTTCAAAAGAACGCGATTATCTTTCAAAGTAAAGCTTGTACTGAGAAAAGCACCACTGATATCAGTCCTAACAGTGCTTTCACACGTAGCAAACAACTGCTCGTCTTTACAAAAAAATGCATGAGCGTTTCTTACTAAAGCTTTCGTGAAATTAATAATCTTTCAAAAGAACGCGATTATCTTTCAAAGTAAAGCTAGTACTGAGGAAATTAAACCTGATCTCAGTTCTAACAGTGCTTTCACACGTAGCAAACAACTGCTTGTCTTGACAAAGAAACGCATGTGCGTTTCTTACTAAAGCTTTCGTGAAATTAATAAACTTTAAAAAGAACGCGATTATCTTTCAAAGTAAAGCTTGTACTGAGAAAATTAAACCTGATCTCAGTTCTAACAGTGCTTTCACACGTACCAAACAACTACTTGTCTTGACAAAGAAACGCATGTTCGTTTTTTACTAAAGCTTTCCTGAAATTAAAAAGTTTCAAAAGAACGCGATTATCTTTCAAAGTAAAGCTTGTACTGAGAAAAGCAACACTGATCTCAGTTCTAACAGTGCTTTCACACGTAGCAAACAACTGCTTGTCTTTACAAAGAAACGCATGTGCGTTTCTTACTAAACTTTCGTGAAATTAATAAACTTTCAAAAGAACGCGATTATCTTTCAAAGTAAAGCTTGTACTGAGAAAAGCAACACTGATCTCAGTTCTAACAGTGCTTTCACACGTAGCAAACAACTGCTTGTCTTGACAAAGAAACGCATGTGCATTTCTTAGTAAAGCTTTCGTGAAATTAATAAACTTTCAAAAGAACGCGATTATCTTTCAAAGTAAAGCTTGTACTGAGGAAATTAAACCTGATCTCAGTTCTAACAGTGCTTTCACACGTAGCAAACAACTGCTTGTCTTGACAAAGAAACGCATGTGCGTTTCTTACTAAAGCTTTCGTGAAATTAATAAACTTTCAAAAGAACGCGATTATCTTTCAAAGTAAAGCTTGTACTGAGGAAATTAAACCTGATCTCAGTTCTAACAGTGCTTTCACACGTAGCAAACAACTGTTTGTCTTGACAAAGAAACGCATGTGCGTTTCTTACTAAATCTTTCCTGAAATTAATAAAGTTTCAAAAGAACGCGATTATCTTTCAAAATAAAGCTTGTACTGAGAAAAGCAACACTGATCTCAGTTCTAACAGTGCTTTCACACGTAGCAAACAACTTCTTGTCTTTACAAAGAAACGCATGTGCGTTTCTTACTAAAGCTTTCTTGAAATTAATAAACTTTCAAAAGAACGCGATTATCTTTCAAAGTAAAGCTTGTACTGAAAAAAGCACCACTGATCTCAGTTCTAACAGTGCTTTCACACGTAGTAAACAACTGCTTGTCTTGACAAAGAAACGCATGTGCGTTTCTTACTAAAGCTTTCGTGAAATTAATAATCTTTCAAAAGAACGCGATTATCTTTCAAAGTAAAGCTTGTACTGAGAAAAGCAAGACTGATCTCAGTTCTAACATTGCTTTCACACGTAGCAAACAACTGCTTGTCTTTACAAAGAAACGCATGTGCGTTTCTACTAAAGCTTTCGTGAAATTAATAAACTTTCAAAGGAACACGATTATCTTTCAAAGTAAAGCATGTACTGAGGAAATTAAACCTGATCTCAGTTCTAACAGTGCTTTCACATGTAGAAAACAACTGCTTGTCTTGACAAAGAAATGCATGAGCGTTTCTTACTAAAGCTTTCGTGAAATTAATAAACTTTCAAAAGAACGCGATTATCTTTCAAAGTAAAGCTTGTACTGAGAAAAGCAACACTGATCTCACTTCTAACAGTGCTTTCACACGTAGCAAACAACTGCTTGTCTTGACAAAGAAACGCATGTGCATTTCTTACTAAAGCTTTCGTGAAATTAATAAAATTTCAAAAGAACGCTATTATCTTTCAAAGTAAAGCTTTTACTGAGGAAATTAAACCTGATCTCAGTTCTAACAGTGCTTTCACACGTAGCAATCAACTGCTTGTCTTGACAAAGAAACGCATGAGCGTTTCTTACTAAAGCTTTCGTGAAATTAATAAACTTTCAAAAGAACGCGATTATCTTTCAAAGTAAAGCTTGTACTGAGAAAAGCAACACTGATCTCAGTTCTAACAGTGCTTTCACACGTAGCAAACAACTGCTTGTCTTGACAAAGAAACGCATGTGCGTTTCTTACTAAAGCTTTCGTGAAATTAATAAACTTTCAAAAGAACGCGATTATCTTTCAAAGTAATGCTTGTACTGAGAAAAGCAACACTGATCTCAGTTCTAACAGTGCTTTCACACGTAGCAAACAACTGCTTGTCTTTACAAAGAAACGCATGTGCGTTTCTTACTAAAGCTTTCGTGAAATTAATAAACTTTCAAAAGAACACGATTATCTTTCAAAGTAAAGCTTGTACTGAGGAAATTAAACCTGATCTCAGTTCTAACAGTGCTTTCACACGTAGAAAACAACTGCTTGTCTTGACAAAGAAATACATGTGCGTTTCTTACTAAAGCTTTCGTGAAATTAATAAACTTTAAAAAGAACGCGATTATCTTTCAAAGTAAAGCTTGTACTGAGGAAATTAAACCTGATCTCAGTTCTAACAGTGCTTTCACACGTACCAAACAACTACTTGTCTTGACAAAGAAACGCATGTTCGTTTCTTACTAAAGCTTTCCTGAAATTAATAAAGTTTCAAAAGAACGCGATTATCTTTCAAAGTAAAGCTTGTACTGAGAAAAGCAACACTGATCTCAGTTCTAACAGTGCTTTCACACGTAGCAAACAACTGCTTGTCTTTACAAAGAAACGCATGAGCGTTTCTTAATAAACTTTCGTGAAATTAATAAACTTTCAAAAGAACGCGATTATCTTTCAAAGTAAAGCTTGTACTGAGAAAAGCAACACTGATCTCAGTTCTAACAGTGCTTTCACACGTAGCAAACAACTGCTTGTCTTTACAAAGAAAAGCATGAGCGTTTCTTACTAAAGCATTCGTGAAATTAATAAACTTTCAAAAGAACGCGATTATCTTTCAAAGTAAAGCTTGTACTGAGAAAAGCAACACTGATCTCAGTTCTAACAGTGCTTTCACACGTAGTAAACAACTGCTTGTCTTGACAAAGAAACGCATGTGCGTTTCTTACTAAAACTTTCGTGAAATTAATAAACTTTCAAAAGAACGCGATTATCTTTCAAAGTAAAGCTTGTACTGAGAAAAGCAACACTGATCTCAGTTCTAACAGTGCTTTCACACGTAGCAAACAACTGCTTGTCTTGACAAAGAAACGCATGTGCATTTCTTACTAAAGCTTTCGTGAAATTAATAAACTTTCAAAAGAACGCGATTATCTTTCAAAGTAAAGCTTGTACTGAGGAAATTAAACCTGATCTCAGTTCTAACAGTGCTTTCACACGTAGCAAACAACTGCTTGTCTTGACAAAGAAACGCATGTGCGTTTCTTACTAAAGCTTTCGTGAAATTAATAAACTTTCAAAAGAACACGATTATCTTTCAAAGTAAAGCTTGTACTGAGGAAATTAAACCTGATCTCAGTTCTAACAGTGCTTTCACACGTAGCAAACAACTGCTTGTCTTGACAAAGAAACGCATGTGCGTTTCTTACTAAATCTTTCCTGAAATTAATAAAGTTTCAAAAGAACGCGATTATCTTTCAAAGTAAAGCTTGTACTGAGAAAAGCAACACTGATCTCAGTTCTAACAGTGCTTTCACACGTAGCAAACAACTGCTTGTCTTGACAAAGAAACGCATGTGCGTTTCTTACTAAAGCTTTCGTGAAATTAATAAACTTTCAAAAGAACGCGATTATCTTTCAAAGTAAAGCTTGTACTGAGAAAAGCACCACTGATCTCAGTTCTAACAGTGCTTTCACACGTAGCAAAAAACTGCTCGTCTTTACAAAGAAATGCATGAGCGTTTCTTACTAAAGCTTTCGTGAAATTAATAATCTTTCAAAAGAACGCGATTATCTTTCCAAGTAAAGCTAGTACTGAGGAAATTAAACCTGACCTCAGTTCTAACAGTGCTTTCACACGTAGCAAACAACTGCTTGTCTTGACAAAGAAACGCATGTGCGTTTCTTACTAAAGCTTTCGTGAAATTAATAAACTTTCAAAAGAACGCGATTATCTTTCAAAGTAAAGCTTGTACTGAAAAAAGCACCACTGATCTCAGTTCTAACAGTGCTTTCACACGTAGTAAACAACTGCTTGTCTTGACAAAGAAACGCATGTGCGTTTCTTACTAAAGCTTTCGTGAAATTAATAATCTTTCAAAAGAACGCGATTATCTTTCAAAGTAAAGCTTGTACTGAGAAAAGCAAGACTGATCTCAGTTCTAACATTGCTTTCACACGTAGCAAACAACTGCTTGTCTTTACAAAGAAACGCATGTGCGTTTCTACTAAAGCTTTCGTGAAATTAATAAACTTTCAAAAGAACACGATTATCTTTCAAAGTAAAGCTTGTACTGAGGAAATTAAACCTGATCTCAGTTCTAACAGTGCTTTCACACGTAGAAAACAACTGCTTGTCTTGACAAAGAAACGCATGAGCGTTTCTTACTAAAGCTTTCGTGAAATTAATAAACTTTCAAAAGAACGCGATTATCTTTCAAAGTAAAGCTTGTACTGAGAAAAGCAACACTGATCTCAGTTCTAACAGTGCTTTCACACGTAGCAAACAACTGCTTGTCTTGACAAAGAAACGCATGTGCATTTCTTACTAAAGCTTTCGTGAAATTAATAAACTTTCAAAAGAACGCGATTATCTTTCAAAGTAAAGCTTGTACTGAGGAAATTAAACCTGATCTCAGTTCTAACAGTGCTTTCACACGTAGCAAACAACTGCTTGTCTTGACAAAGAAACGCATGTGCGTTTCTTACTAAAACTTTCGTGAAATTAATAAACTTTCAAAAGAACGCGATTATCTTTCAAAGTAAAGCTTGTACTGAGGAAATTAAACCTGATCTCAGTTCTAACAGTGATTTCACACGTAGCAAACAACTGCTTGTCTTGACAAAGAAACGCATGTGCGTTTCTTACTAAATCTTTCCTGAAATTAATAAAGTTTCAAAAGAACGCGATTATCTTTCAAAGTAAAGCTTGTACTGAGAAAAGCAACACTGATCTCAGTTCTAACAGTGCTTTCACACGTAGCAAACAACTGCTTGTCTTGACAAAGAAACGCATGTGCGTTTCTTACTAAAGCTTTCGTGAAATTAATAAACTTTAAAAAGAACGCGATTATCTTTCAAAGTAAAGCTTGTACTGAGAAAATTAAACCTGATCTCAGTTCTAACAGTGCTTTCACACGTAGCAAACAACTACTTGTCTTGACAAAGAAACGCATGTTCGTTTCTTACTAAAGCTTTCCTGAAATTAATAAAGTTTCAAAAGAACGCGATTATCTTTCAAAGTAAAGCTTGTACTGAGAAAAGCAACACTGATCTCAGTTCTAACAGTGTTTTCGCACGTAGCAAACAACTGCTTGTCTTTACAAAGAAACGCATGAGCGTTTCTTACTAAACTTTCTTGAAATTAATAAACTTTCAAAAGAACGCGATTATCTTTCAAAGTAAAGCTTGTACTGAGAAAAGCAACACTGATCTCAGTTCTAACAGTGCTTTCACACGAAGCAAACAACTGCTTGTCTTTACAAAGAAACGCATGAGCGTTTCTTACTAAACTTTCGTGAAATTAATAAACTTTCAAAAGAACACGATTATCTTTCAAAGTAAAGCTTGTACTGAGAAAAGCAACACTGATCTCAGTTCTAACAGTGCTTTCACACGTAGCAAACAACTGCTTGTCTTTACAAAGAAACGCATGAGCGTTTCTTACTAAAGCTTTCGTGAAATTAATAAACTTTCAAAAGAACGCGATTATCTTTCAAAGTAAAGCTTGTACTGAGAAAAGCAACACTGATCTCAGTTCTAACAGTGCTTTCACACATAGCAAACAACTGCTTGTCTTTACAAAGAAACGCATGAGCGTTTCTTACTAAAGCTTTCGTGAAATTAATAAACTTTCAAAAGAACGCGATTATCTTTCAAAGTAAAGCTTGTACTGAGAAAAGCAACACTGATCTCAGTTCTAACAGTGCTTTCACACGTAGTAAACAACTGCTTGTCTTGACAAAGAAACGCATGTGCGTTTCTTACTAAAGCTTTCGTGAAATTAATAAACTTTCAAAAGAACGCGATTATCTTTCAAAGTAAAGCTTGTACTGAGAAAAGCAACACTGATCTCAGTTCTAACAGTGCTTTCACACGTAGCAAACAACTGCTTGTCTTGACAAAGAAACGCATGTGCATTTCTTACTAAAGCTTTCGTGAAATTAATAAACTTTCAAAAGAACGCGATTATCTTTCAAAGTAAAGCTTGTACTGAGGAAATTAAACCTGATCTCAGTTCTAACAGTGCTTTCACACGTAGCAAACAACTGCTTGTCTTGACAAAGAAACGCATGTGCGTTTCTTACTAAAGCTTTCGTGAAATTAATAAACTTTCAAAAGAACGCGATTATCTTTCAAAGTAAAGCTTGTACTGAGGAAATTAAACCTGATCTCAGTTCTAACAGTGCTTTCACACGTAGCAAACAACTGCTTGTCTTGACAAAGAAACGCATGTGCGTTTCTTACTAAATCTTTCCTGAAATTAATAAAGTTTCAAAAGAACGCGATTATCTTTCAAAGTAAAGCTTGTACTGAGAAAAGCAACACTGATCTCAGTTCTAACAGTGCTTTCACACGTAGCAAACAACTGCTTGTCTTTACAAAGAAACGCATGTGCGTTTCTTACTAAAGCTTTCGTGAAATTAATAAACTTTCAAAAGAACGCGATTATCTTTCAAAGTAAAGCTTGTACTGACAAAAGCACCACTGATCTCAGTTCTAACAGTGCTTTCACACGTAGCAAAAAACTGCTCGTCTTTACAAAGAAATGCATGAGCGTTTCTTACTAAAGCTTTCGTGAAATTAATAATCTTTCAAAAGAACGCGATTATCTTTCAAAGTAAAGCTAGTACTGAGGAAATTAAACCTGATCTCAGTTCTAACAGTGCTTTCACACGTAGCAAACAACTGCTTGTCTTGACAAAGAAACGCATGTGCGTTTCTTACTAAAGCTTTCGTGAAATTAATAAACTTTAAAAAGAACGCGATTATCTTTCAAAGTAAAGCTTGTACTGAGAAAATTAAACCTGATCTCAGTTCTAACAGTGCTTTCACACGTAGCAAACAACTGCTTGTCTTGACAAAGAAACGCATGTGCGTTTCTTACTAAATCTTTCCTGAAATTAATAAAGTTTCAAAAGAACGCGATTATCTTTCAAAGTAAAGCTTGTACTGAGAAAAGCAACACTGATCTCAGTTCTAACAGTGCTTTCACACGTAGCAAACAACTGCTTGTCTTTACAAAGAAACGCATGAGTGTTTCTTACTAAAGCTTTCGTGAAATTAATAAACTTTCAAAAGAATGCGATTATCTTTCAAAGTAAAGCTTGTACTGAGAAAAGCAACACTGATCTCAGTTCTAACAGTGCTTTCACACGTAGCAAGCAACTGCTTGTCCTTACTAAGAAACGCATGAGCGTTTCTTACTAAAGCTTTCGTGAAATTAATAAACTTTCAAAAGAACGCGATTATCTTTCAAAGTAAAGCTTGTACTGAGAAAAGCAACACTGATCTCAGTTCTAACAGTGCTTTCACACGTAGCAAACAACTGCTTGTCTTGACAAAGAAACGCATGAGCGTTTCTTACTAAAGCTTTCGTGAAATTAATAAACTTTCAAAAGAACACGATTATCTTTCAAAGTAAAGCTTGTACTGAGGAAATTAAACCTGATCTCTGTTCTAACAGTGCTTTCACACGTAGCAAACAACTGCTTGTCTTTACAAAGAAACGCATGAGCGTTTCTTACTAAAGCTTTCGTGAAATTAATAAACTTTCAAAAGAACACGATTATCTTTCAAAGTAAAGCTTGTACTGAGGAAATTAAACCTGATCTCAGTTCTAACAGTGCTTTCACACGTAGCAAACAACTGCTTGTCTTGACAAAGAAATGCATGAGCGTTTCTTACTAAAGCTTTCGTGAAATTAATAAACTTTCAAAAGAACGCGATTATCTTTCAAAGTAAAGCTTGTACTGAGAAAAGCAACACTGATCTCAGTTCTAACAGTGCTTTCACACGTAGCAAACAACTGCTTGTCTTGACAAAGAAACGCATGTGCATTTCTTACTAAAGCTTTCGTGAAATTAATAAACTTTCAAAAGAACGCGATTATCTTTCAAAGTAAAGCTTGTACTGAGGAAATTAAACCTGATCTCAGTTCTAACAGTGCTTTCACACGTAGCAAACAACTGCTTGTCTTGACAAAGAAACGCATGTTCATTTCTTACTAAAGTTTCGTGAAATTAATAAACTTTCAAAAGAACGCAATTATCTTTCAAAGTAAAGCTTGTACTGAGAAAAGCAACACTGATCTCAGTTCTAACAGTGCTTTCACACGTAGCAAACAACTGCTTGTCTTTATAAAGAAACGCATGAGCGTTTCTTACTAAAGCTTTCATGAAATTAATAAACTTTCAAAAGAACGCGATTATCTTTCAAAGTAAAGCTTGTACTGAGAAAAGCAAGACTGACCTCAGTTCTAACATTGCTTTCACACGTAGCAAACAACTGCTTGTCTTTACAAAGAAACACATGTGCGTTTCTTACTAAAGCTTTCGTGAAATTAATAAACTTTCAAAAGAACGCGATTATCTTTCAAAGTAAAGCTTGTACTGAGGAAATTAAACCTGATCTCAGTTCTAACAGTGTTTTCACACGTAGCAAACAACTGCTTGTCTTTACAAAGAAACGCATGAGCGTTTCTTACTAAAGCATTCGTAAAATTAATAAACTTTCAAAAGAACGCGATTATCTTTCAAAGTAAAGCTTGTACTGAGAAAAGCAACACTGATCTCAGTTCTAACAGTGCTTTCACACGTAGCAAACAACTGCTTGTCTTGACAAAGAAACGCATGTGCGTTTCTTACTAAAGCTTTCGTGAAATTAATAAACTTTCAAAAGAACGCGATTATCTTTCAAAGTAAAGCTTGTACTGAGAAAATTAAACCTGATCGCAGTTCTAACAGTGCTTTCACACGTAGCAAACAACTGCTTGTCTTTAAAAAGAAATGCATGTGCGTTTCTTACTAAAGCTTTCGTGAAATTAATAAAGTTTCAAAAGAACGCGATTATCTTTCAAAGTAAAGCTTGTACTGAGAAAAGCAACACTGATCTCAGTTCTAACACTGCTTTCGCACGTAGCAAACAACTGCTTGTCTTGACAAAGAAACGCATGAGCGTTTCTTACTAAAGCTTTCGTGAAATTAATAAACTTTCAAAAGAACGCGATTATCTTTCAAAGTAAAGCTTGTACTGAGAAAAGCAACACTGATTTCAGTTCTAACAGTGCTTTCACACGTAGCAAACAACTGCTTGTCTTTACAAAGAAACGCATGAGCGTTTCTTACTAAAGCTTTCGTGAAATTAATAAACTTTCAAAAGAACGCGATTGTCTTTCAAAGTAAAGCTTGTATGAGAAAAGCAACACTGATCTCAGTTCTAACAGTGCTTTCACACGTAGCAAACAACTGCTTTTCTTGACAAAGAAACACATGTGCGTTTCTTACTAAAGCTTTGGTGAAATTAATAAGCTTTCAAAAGAACGCGATTATCTTTCAAAGTAAAGCTTGTACTGAGAAAAGCAACACTGATCTCAGTTATAACATTGCTTTCACACGTAGCAAACAACTGCTTGTCTTGACAAAGAAACGCATGTGCGATTCTTACTAAAGCTTTCGTGAAATTAATAAACTTTCAAAGAACACGATTATCTTTCAAAGTAAAGCTTGTACTGAGGAAATTAAACCTGATCTCAGTTCTAACAGTGCTTTCACACGTAGCAAACAACTGCTTGTCTTGACAAAGAAATGCATGAGCGTTTCTTACTAAAGCTTTCGTGAAATTAATAAACTTTCAAAAGAACGCGATTATCTTTCAAAGAAAAGCTTGTACTGAGAAAAGCAACACTGATCTCAGTTCTAACAGTGCTTTCACACGTAGCAAAAAACTGCTTGTCTTTACAAAGAAACGCATGAGCGTTTCTTACTAAAGCCTTCGTGAAATTAATAAACTTTCAAAAGACCGC
Source organism: Chionomys nivalis (assembly GCF_950005125.1). Lineage (NCBI taxonomy): Eukaryota > Metazoa > Chordata > Mammalia > Rodentia > Cricetidae > Chionomys > Chionomys nivalis. The sequence continues at coordinate 3,088,321 of NC_080105.1, read as the reverse complement.
GATTATCTTTCAAAGTAAAGCTTGTACTGAGGAAATTAAACCTGATCTCAGTTCTAACAGTGCTTTCACACGTAGCAAACAACTGCTTGTCTTTACAAAGAAACGCATGTGCGTTTCTTACTAAATCTTTCCGGAAATTAATAAAGTTTCAAAAGAACGCGATTATCTTTCAAAGTAAAGCTTGTACTGAGAAAAGCAACACTGATCTCAGTTCTAACAGTGCTTTCACACGTAGCAAACAACTGCTTGTCTTTACAAAGAAACGCATGTGCGTTTCTTACTAAAGCTTTCGTGAAATTAATAAACTTTCAAAAGAACGCGATTATCTTTCAAAGTAAAGCTTGTACTGAGAAAAGCACCACTGATCTCAGTTCTAACAGTGCTTTCACACGTAGCAAAAAACTGCTCGATTTACAAAGAAATGCATGAGCGTTTCTTACTAAAGCTTTCGTGAAATTAATAATCTTTCAAAAGAACGCGATTATCTTTCAAAATAAAGCTAGTACTGAGGAAATTAAACCTGATCTCAGTTCTAACAGTGCTTTCACACGTAGCAAACAACTGCTTGTCTTGACAAAGAAACGCATGTGCGTTTCTTACTAAAGCTTTCGTGAAATTAATAAACTTTAAAAAGAACGCGATTATCTTTCAAAGTAAAGCTTGTACTGAGAAAATTAAACCTGATCTCAGTTCTAACAGTGCTTTCACACGTAGCAAACAACTACTTGTCTTGACAAAGAAATGCATGTTCGTTTCTTACTAAAGCTTTCCTGAAATTAATAAAGTTTCAAAAGAACGCGATTATCTTTCAAAGTAGAGCTTGTACTGAGAAAAGCAACACTGATCTCAGTTCTAACAGTGCTTTCACACGTAGCAAACAACTGCTTGTCTTTACAAAGAAACGCATGAGCGTTTCTTACTAAACTTTCGTGAAATTAATAAACTTTCAAAAGAACGCGATTATCTTTCAAAGTAAAGCTTGTACTGAGAAAAGCAACACTGATCTCAGTTCTAACAGTGCTTTCACACGTAGCAAACAACTGCTTGTCTTGACAAAGAAACGCATGTGCATTTCTTACTAAAGCTTTCGTGAAATTAATAAACTTTCAAAAGAACGCGATTATCTTTCAAAGTAAAGCTTGTACTGAGGAAATTAAACCTGATCTCAGTTCTAACAGTGCTTTCACACGTAGCAAACAACTGCTTGTCTTGACAAAGAAACGCAAGTGCATTTCTTACTAAAGCTTTCGTGAAATTAATAAACTTTCAAAAGAACGCGATTATCTTTCAAAGTAAAGCTTGTACTGAGGAAATTAAATCTGATCTCAGTTCTAACAGTGCTTTCACACGTAGCAAACAACTGCTTGTCTTGACAAAGAAACGCATGTGCGTTTCTTACTAAATCTTTCCTGAAATTAATAAAGTTTCAAAAGAACGCGATTATCTTTCAAAGTAAAGCTTGTACTGAGAAAAGCAACACTGATCTCAGTTCTAACAGTGCTTTCACACGTAGCAAACAACTGCTTGTCTTGACAAAGAAACGCATGTGCGTTTCTTACTAAACTTTCGTGAAATTAATAAACTTTCAAAAGAACGCGATTATCTTTCAAAGTAAAGCTTGTACTGAGAAAAGCAACACTGATCTCAGTTCTAACAGTGCTTTCACACGTAGCAAACAACTGCTTGTCTTTACAAAGAAACGCATGAGCGTTTTTTACTAAACTTTCGTGAAATTAATAAACTTTCAAAAGAAAGCGATTATCTTTCAAAGTAAAGCTTGTACTGAGAAAAGCAACACTGATCTCAGTTCTAACAGTGCTTTCACACGTAGCAAACAACTGATTGTCTTTACAAAGAAACGCATGAGCGTTTCTTACTAAACTTTCGTGAAATTAATAAACTTTCAAAAGAACGCGATTATCTTTCAAAGTAAAGCTTGTACTGAGAAAAGCAACACTGATCTCAGTTCTAACAGTGCTTTCACACGTAGCAAACAACTGCTTGTCTTTACAAAGAAACGCATGAGCGTTTCTTACTAAAGCTTTCGTGAAATTAATAAACTTTCAAAAGAACGCGATTATCTTTCAAAGTAAAGCTTGTACTGAGAAAAGCAACACTGATCTCAGTTCTAACAGTGCTTTCACACGTAGTAAACAACTGCTTGTCTTGACAAAGAAACGCATGTGCGTTTCTTACTAAAGCTTTCGTGAAATTAATAAACTTTCAAAAGAACGCGATTATCTTTCAAAGTAAAGCTTGTACTGAGAAAAGCAACACTGATCTCAGTTCTAACAGTGCTTTCACACGTAGCAAACAACTGCTTGTCTTGACAAAGAAACGCATGTGCATTTCTTACTAAAGCTTTCGTGAAATTAATAAACTTTCAAAAGAACGCGATTATCTTTCAAAGTAAAGCTTGTACTGAGGAAATTAAACCTGATCTCAGTTCTAACAGTGCTTTCACACGTAGCAAACAACTGCTTGTCTTGACAAAGAAACGCATGTGCGTTTCTTACTAAAGCTTTCGTGAAATTAATAAACTTTCAAAAGAACGCGATTGTCTTTCAAAGTAAAGCTTGTACTGAGGAAATTAAACCTGATCTCAGTTCTAACAGTGCTTTCACACGTAGCAAACAACTGCTTGTCTTGACAAAGAAACGCATGTGCGTTTCTAACTAAAGCTTTCGTGAAATTAATAAACTTTCAAAAGAACGCGATTATCTTTCAAAGTAAAGCTTGTACTGAGGAAATTAAACCTGATCTCAGTTCTAACAGTGCTTTCACACGTAGCAAACAACTGCTTGTCTTGACAAAGAAACGCATGTGCGTTTCTTACTAAATCTTTCCTGAAATTAATAAAGTTTCAAAAGAACGCGATTATCTTTCAAAGTAAAGCTTGTACTGAGAAAAGCAACACTGATCTCAGTTCTAACAGTGCTTTCACACGTAGCAAACAACTGCTTGTCTTGACAAAGAAACGCATGTGCGTTTCTTACTAAAGCTTTCGTGAAATTAATAAACTTTAAAAAGAACGCGATTATCTTTCAAAGTAAAGCTTGTACTGAGAAAATTAAACCTGATCTCAGTTCTAACAGTGCTTTCACACATAGCAAACAACTACTTGTCTTGACAAAGAAACGCATGTTCGTTTCTTACTAAAGCTTTCCTGAAATTAATAAAGTTTCAAAAGAACGCGATTATCTTTCAAAGTAAAGCTTGTACTGAGAAAAGCAACACTGATCTCAGTTCTAACAGTGCTTTCACACGTAGCAAACGACTGCTTGTCTTTACAAAGAAACGCATGAGCGTTTCTTACTAAACTTTCGTGAAATTAATAAACTTTCAAAAGAACGCGATTATCTTTCAAAGTAAAGCTAACCGAGGAAATTAAACCTGATCTCAGTTCTAACAGTGCTTTCACATGTAGCAAACAACTGCTTGTCTTGACAAAGAAACGCATGTTCGTTTCTTACTAAAGCTTTCCTGAAATTAATAAACTTTCAAAAGAACGCGATTATCTTTCAAAGTAAAGCTTGTACTGAGAAAAGCAACACTGATCTCGGTTCTAACAGTGCTTTCACACGTAGCCAACAACTGCTTGTCTTTACAAAGAAACGCATGTGCGTTTCTTACTAAACTTTCGTGAAATTAATAAACTTTCAAAAGAACGCGATTATCTTTCAAAGTAAAGCTTGTACTGAGAAAAGCAACACTGATCTCAGTTCTAACAGTGCTTTCACACGTAGCAAACAACTGCTTGTCTTTACAAAGAAACGCATGAGCGTTTCTTACTAAAGCTTTCGTGAAATTAATAAACTTTCAAAAGAATGCGATTATCTTTCAAAGTAAAGCTTGTACTGAGAAAAGCAACACTGATCTCAGTTCTAACAGTGCTTTCACACGTAGCAAACAACTGCTTGTCTTGACAAAGAAACGCATGTGCGTTTCTTACTAAAGCTTTCGTGAAATTAATAAACTTTCAAAAGAACGCAATTATCTTTCAAAGTAAAGCTTGTACTGAGAAAAGCAACACTGATCTCAGTTCTAACAGTGCTTTCACACGTAGCAAACAACTGCTTGTCTTTATAAAGAAACGCATGAGCGTTTCTTACTAAAGCTTTCATGAAATTAATAAACTTTCAAAAGAACGCGATTATCTTTCAAAGTAAAGCTTGTACTGAGAAAAGCAAGACTGACCTCAGTTCTAACATTGCTTTCACACGTAGCAAACAACTGCTTGTCTTTACAAAGAAACACATGTGCGTTTCTTACTAAAGCTTTCGTGAAATTAATAAACTTTCAAAAGAACGCGATTATCTTTCAAAGTAAAGCTTGTACTGAGGAAATTAAACCTGATCTCAGTTCTAACAGTGTTTTCACACGTAGCAAACAACTGCTTGTCTTGACAAAGAAACGCATGAGCGTTTCTTACTAAAGCATTCGTAAAATTAATAAACTTTCAAAAGAACGCGATTATCTTTCAAAGTAAAGCTTGTACTGAGAAAAGCAACACTGATCTCAGTTCTAACAGTGCTTTCACACGTAGCAAACAACTGCTTGTCTTGACAAAGAAACGCATGTGCGTTTCTTACGAAAGCTTTCGTGAAATTAATAAACTTTCAAAAGAACGCGATTATCTTTCAAAGTAAAGCTTGTACTGAGAAAATTAAACCTGATCGCAGTTCTAACAGTGCTTTCACACGTAGCAAACAACTGCTTGTCTTTAAAAAGAAATGCATGTGCGTTTCTTACTAAAGCTTTCGTGAAATTAATAAAGTTTCAAAAGAACGCGATTATCTTTCAAAGTAAAGCTTGTACTGAGAAAAGCAACACTGATCTCAGTTCTAACAGTGCTTTCACACGTAGCAAACAACTGCTTGTCTTTACAAAGAAACGCATGAGCGTTTCTTACTAAAGCTTTCGTGAAATTAATAAACTTTCAAAAGAACGCGATTGTCTTTCAAAGTAAAGCTTGTATGAGAAAAGCAACACTGATCTCAGTTCTAACAGTGCTTTCACACGTAGCAAACAACTGCTTTTCTTGACAAAGAAACACATGTGCGTTTCTTACTAAAGCTTTGGTGAAATTAATAAGCTTTCAAAAGAACGCGATTATCTTTCAAAGTAAAGCTTGTACTGAGAAAAGCAACACTGATCTCAGTTATAACATTGCTTTCACACGTAGCAAACAACTGCTTGTCTTGACAAAGAAACGCATGTGCGATTCTTACTAAAGCTTTCGTGAAATTAATAAACTTTCAAAGAACACGATTATCTTTCAAAGTAAAGCTTGTACTGAGGAAATTAAACCTGATCTCAGTTCTAACAGTGCTTTCACACGTAGCAAACAACTGCTTGTCTTGACAAAGAAATGCATGAGCGTTTCTTACTAAAGCTTTCGTGAAATTAATAAACTTTCAAAAGAACGCGATTATCTTTCAAAGAAAAGCTTGTACTGAGAAAAGCAACACTGATCTCAGTTCTAACAGTGCTTTCACACGTAGCAAAAAACTGCTTGTCTTTACAAAGAAACGCATGAGCGTTTCTTACTAAAGCCTTCGTGAAATTAATAAACTTTCAAAAGACCGCGATTATCTTTCAAAGTAAAGCTTGTACTGAGGAAATTAAACCTGATCTCAGTTCTAACAGTGCTTTCACACGTAGCAAACAACTGCTTGTCTTTACAAAGAAACGCATGTGCGTTTCTTACTAAATCTTTCCTGAAATTAATAAAGTTTCAAAAGAACGCGATTATCTTTCAAAGTAAAGCTTGTACTGAGAAAAGCAACACTGATCTCAGTTCTAACAGTGCTTTCACACGTAGCAAACAACTGCTTGTCTTTACAAAGAAACGCATGTGCGTTTCTTACTAAAGCTTTCGTGAAATTAATAAACTTTCAAAAGAACGCGATTATCTTTCAAAGTAAAGCTTGTACTGAGAAAAGCACCACTGATCTCAGTTCTAACAGTGCTTTCACACGTAGCAAAAAACTGCTCGATTTACAAAGAAATGCATGAGCGTTTCTTACTAAAGCTTTCGTGAAATTAATAATCTTTCAAAAGAACGCGATTATCTTTCAAAATAAAGCTAGTACTGAGGAAATTAAACCTGATCTCAGTTCTAACAGTGCTTTCACACGTAGCAAACAACTGCTTGTCTTGACAAAGAAACGCATGTGCGTTTCTTACTAAAGCTTTCGTGAAATTAATAAACTTTAAAAAGAACGCGATTATCTTTCAAAGTAAAGCTTGTACTGAGAAAATTAAACCTGATCTCAGTTCTAACAGTGCTTTCACACGTAGCAAACAACTACTTGTCTTGACAAAGAAATGCATGTTCGTTTCTTACTAAAGCTTTCCTGAAATTAATAAAGTTTCAAAAGAACGCGATTATCTTTCAAAGTAGAGCTTGTACTGAGAAAAGCAACACTGATCTCAGTTCTAACAGTGCTTTCACACGTAGCAAACAACTGCTTGTCTTTACAAAGAAACGCATGAGCGTTTCTTACTAAACTTTCGTGAAATTAATAAACTTTCAAAAGAACGCGATTATCTTTCAAAGTAAAGCTTGTACTGAGAAAAGCAACACTGATCTCAGTTCTAACAGTGCTTTCACACGTAGCAAACAACTGCTTGTCTTGACAAAGAAACGCATGTGCATTTCTTACTAAAGCTTTCGTGAAATTAATAAACTTTCAAAAGAACGCGATTATCTTTCAAAGTAAAGCTTGTACTGAGGAAATTAAACCTGATCTCAGTTCTAACAGTGCTTTCACACGTAGCAAACAACTGCTTGTCTTGACAAAGAAACGCAAGTGCATTTCTTACTAAAGCTTTCGTGAAATTAATAAACTTTCAAAAGAACGCGATTATCTTTCAAAGTAAAGCTTGTACTGAGGAAATTAAATCTGATCTCAGTTCTAACAGTGCTTTCACACGTAGCAAACAACTGCTTGTCTTGACAAAGAAACGCATGTGCGTTTCTTACTAAATCTTTCCTGAAATTAATAAAGTTTCAAAAGAACGCGATTATCTTTCAAAGTAAAGCTTGTACTGAGAAAAGCAACACTGATCTCAGTTCTAACAGTGCTTTCACACGTAGCAAACAACTGCTTGTCTTGACAAAGAAACGCATGTGCGTTTCTTACTAAACTTTCGTGAAATTAATAAACTTTCAAAAGAACGCGATTATCTTTCAAAGTAAAGCTTGTACTGAGAAAAGCAACACTGATCTCAGTTCTAACAGTGCTTTCACACGTAGCAAACAACTGCTTGTCTTTACAAAGAAACGCATGAGCGTTTTTTACTAAACTTTCGTGAAATTAATAAACTTTCAAAAGAAAGCGATTATCTTTCAAAGTAAAGCTTGTACTGAGAAAAGCAACACTGATCTCAGTTCTAACAGTGCTTTCACACGTAGCAAACAACTGATTGTCTTTACAAAGAAACGCATGAGCGTTTCTTACTAAACTTTCGTGAAATTAATAAACTTTCAAAAGAACGCGATTATCTTTCAAAGTAAAGCTTGTACTGAGAAAAGCAACACTGATCTCAGTTCTAACAGTGCTTTCACACGTAGCAAACAACTGCTTGTCTTTACAAAGAAACGCATGAGCGTTTCTTACTAAAGCTTTCGTGAAATTAATAAACTTTCAAAAGAACGCGATTATCTTTCAAAGTAAAGCTTGTACTGAGAAAAGCAACACTGATCTCAGTTCTAACAGTGCTTTCACACGTAGTAAACAACTGCTTGTCTTGACAAAGAAACGCATGTGCGTTTCTTACTAAAGCTTTCGTGAAATTAATAAACTTTCAAAAGAACGCGATTATCTTTCAAAGTAAAGCTTGTACTGAGAAAAGCAACACTGATCTCAGTTCTAACAGTGCTTTCACACGTAGCAAACAACTGCTTGTCTTGACAAAGAAACGCATGTGCATTTCTTACTAAAGCTTTCGTGAAATTAATAAACTTTCAAAAGAACGCGATTATCTTTCAAAGTAAAGCTTGTACTGAGGAAATTAAACCTGATCTCAGTTCTAACAGTGCTTTCACACGTAGCAAACAACTGCTTGTCTTGACAAAGAAACGCATGTGCGTTTCTTACTAAAGCTTTCGTGAAATTAATAAACTTTCAAAAGAACGCGATTGTCTTTCAAAGTAAAGCTTGTACTGAGGAAATTAAACCTGATCTCAGTTCTAACAGTGCTTTCACACGTAGCAAACAACTGCTTGTCTTGACAAAGAAACGCATGTGCGTTTCTAACTAAAGCTTTCGTGAAATTAATAAACTTTCAAAAGAACGCGATTATCTTTCAAAGTAAAGCTTGTACTGAGGAAATTAAACCTGATCTCAGTTCTAACAGTGCTTTCACACGTAGCAAACAACTGCTTGTCTTGACAAAGAAACGCATGTGCGTTTCTTACTAAATCTTTCCTGAAATTAATAAAGTTTCAAAAGAACGCGATTATCTTTCAAAGTAAAGCTTGTACTGAGAAAAGCAACACTGATCTCAGTTCTAACAGTGCTTTCACACGTAGCAAACAACTGCTTGTCTTGACAAAGAAACGCATGTGCGTTTCTTACTAAAGCTTTCGTGAAATTAATAAACTTTAAAAAGAACGCGATTATCTTTCAAAGTAAAGCTTGTACTGAGAAAATTAAACCTGATCTCAGTTCTAACAGTGCTTTCACACATAGCAAACAACTACTTGTCTTGACAAAGAAACGCATGTTCGTTTCTTACTAAAGCTTTCCTGAAATTAATAAAGTTTCAAAAGAACGCGATTATCTTTCAAAGTAAAGCTTGTACTGAGAAAAGCAACACTGATCTCAGTTCTAACAGTGCTTTCACACGTAGCAAACGACTGCTTGTCTTTACAAAGAAACGCATGAGCGTTTCTTACTAAACTTTCGTGAAATTAATAAACTTTCAAAAGAACGCGATTATCTTTCAAAGTAAAGCTAACCGAGGAAATTAAACCTGATCTCAGTTCTAACAGTGCTTTCACATGTAGCAAACAACTGCTTGTCTTGACAAAGAAACGCATGTTCGTTTCTTACTAAAGCTTTCCTGAAATTAATAAACTTTCAAAAGAACGCGATTATCTTTCAAAGTAAAGCTTGTACTGAGAAAAGCAACACTGATCTCGGTTCTAACAGTGCTTTCACACGTAGCCAACAACTGCTTGTCTTTACAAAGAAACGCATGTGCGTTTCTTACTAAACTTTCGTGAAATTAATAAACTTTCAAAAGAACGCGATTATCTTTCAAAGTAAAGCTTGTACTGAGAAAAGCAACACTGATCTCAGTTCTAACAGTGCTTTCACACGTAGCAAACAACTGCTTGTCTTTACAAAGAAACGCATGAGCGTTTCTTACTAAAGCTTTCGTGAAATTAATAAACTTTCAAAAGAATGCGATTATCTTTCAAAGTAAAGCTTGTACTGAGAAAAGCAACACTGATCTCAGTTCTAACAGTGCTTTCACACGTAGCAAACAACTGCTTGTCTTGACAAAGAAACGCATGTGCGTTTCTTACTAAAGCTTTCGTGAAATTAATAAACTTTCAAAAGAACGCAATTATCTTTCAAAGTAAAGCTTGTACTGAGAAAAGCAACACTGATCTCAGTTCTAACAGTGCTTTCACACGTAGCAAACAACTGCTTGTCTTTATAAAGAAACGCATGAGCGTTTCTTACTAAAGCTTTCATGAAATTAATAAACTTTCAAAAGAACGCGATTATCTTTCAAAGTAAAGCTTGTACTGAGAAAAGCAAGACTGACCTCAGTTCTAACATTGCTTTCACACGTAGCAAACAACTGCTTGTCTTTACAAAGAAACACATGTGCGTTTCTTACTAAAGCTTTCGTGAAATTAATAAACTTTCAAAAGAACGCGATTATCTTTCAAAGTAAAGCTTGTACTGAGGAAATTAAACCTGATCTCAGTTCTAACAGTGTTTTCACACGTAGCAAACAACTGCTTGTCTTGACAAAGAAACGCATGAGCGTTTCTTACTAAAGCATTCGTAAAATTAATAAACTTTCAAAAGAACGCGATTATCTTTCAAAGTAAAGCTTGTACTGAGAAAAGCAACACTGATCTCAGTTCTAACAGTGCTTTCACACGTAGCAAACAACTGCTTGTCTTGACAAAGAAACGCATGTGCGTTTCTTACGAAAGCTTTCGTGAAATTAATAAACTTTCAAAAGAACGCGATTATCTTTCAAAGTAAAGCTTGTACTGAGAAAATTAAACCTGATCGCAGTTCTAACAGTGCTTTCACACGTAGCAAACAACTGCTTGTCTTTAAAAAGAAATGCATGTGCGTTTCTTACTAAAGCTTTCGTGAAATTAATAAAGTTTCAAAAGAACGCGATTATCTTTCAAAGTAAAGCTTGTACTGAGAAAAGCAACACTGATCTCAGTTCTAACACTGCTTTCGCACGTAGCAAACAACTGCTTGTCTTGACAAAGAAACGCATGAGCGTTTCTTACTAAAGCTTTCATGAAATTAATAAACTTTCGAAGGAACGCGATTATCTTTCAAAGTAAAGCTTTTACTGAGAAAAGCAACACTGATCTCAGTTCTAACAGTGCTTTCACACGTAGCAAACAACTGCTTGTCTTTTCCAAGAAATTCATGAGCGTTTCTTACTAAAGATTTCGTGAAATTAAAAAACTTTCAAAAGAACGCGATTATCTTTCAAAGTAAAGCTTGTACTGAGGAAATTAAACCTGATCTCAGTTCTAACAGTGCTTCCACACGTAGCAAACAACTGCTTGTCTTGAAAAAGAAACGCATGTGCGTTTCTTACTAAAGCTTTCGTGAAATTAATAAACTTTCAAAATAACGCGATTATCTTTCAAAGTAAAGCTTGTACTGAGAAAAGCAACATTGATCTCAGTTCTAACAGTGCTTTCACACGTAGCAAACAACTGCTTGTCTTTACAAAGAAACGCATGAGCGTTTCTTACTAAAGCTTTCGTAAAATTAATAAACTTTCAAAAGAACTCGATTATCTTTCAAAGTAAAGCTTGTACTGGGAAAAGCAACACTGATCTCAGTTCTAACAGTGCTTTCACACATAGCAAACAACTGCTTGTCTTTACAAAGAAACGCATGAGCGTTTCTTACTAAAGCTTTCGTGAAATTAATAAACTTTCAAAAGAACGCGATTATCTTTCAAAGTAAAGCTTGTACTGAGAAAAGCAACACTGATTTCAGTTCTAACAGTGCTTTCACACGTAGCAAACAACTGCTTGTCTTTACAAAGAAACGCATGAGCGTTTCTTACCAAAGCTTTCGTGAAATTAATAAACTTTCAAAAGAACGCGATTATCTTTCAAAGTAAAGCTTGTATGAGAAAAGCAACACTGATCTCAGTTCTAACAGTGCTTTCACACGTAGCAAACAACTGCTCTTCTTGACAAAGAAACACATGTGCGTTTCTTACTAAAGCTTTCGTGAAATTAATAAACTTTCGAAAGAACGCGATTATCTTTCAAAGTAAAGCTTGTACTGAGAAAAGCAACACTGATCTCAGTTATAACATTGCTTTCACACGTAGCAAACAACTGCTTGTCTTGACAAAGAAATGCATGTGCGTTTCTTACTAAAGCTTTCGTGAAATTAATAAACTTTCAAAGAACACGATTATCTTTCAAAGTAAAGCTTGTACTGAGGAAATTAAACCTGATCTCAGTTCTAACAGTGCTTTCACACGTAGCAAACAACTGCTTGTCTTGACAAAGAAATGCATGAGCGTTTCTTACTAAAGCTTGCGTGAAATTAATAAACTTTCAAAAGAACGTGATTATCTTTCAAAGTAAAGCTTGTACTGAGAAAAGCAACACTGATCTCAGTTCTAACAGTGCTTTCACACGTAGCAAACAACTGCTTTTCTTGACAAAGAAACGCATGTGCATTTCTTACTAAAGCTTTCGTGAAATTAATAAACTTTCAAAAGAACGCGATTATCTTTCAAAGTAAAGCTTGTACTGAGGAAATTAAACCTGATCTCAGTTCTAACAGTGCTTTCACACGTAGCAATCAACTGCTTGTCTTGACAAAGAAACGCATGTGCGTTTCTTACTAAATCTTTCCTGAAATTAATAAAGTTTCAAAAGAACGCGATTATCTTTCAAAGTAAAGCTTGTACTGAGAAAAGCAACACTGATCTCAGTTCTAACAGTGCTTTCACACGTAGCAAACAACTGCTTGTCTTGACAAAGAAACGCATGTGCGTTTCTTACTAAAGCTTTCGTGAAATTAATAAACTTTAAAAAGAACGCGATTATCTTTCAAAGTAAAGCTTGTACTGAGAAAATTAAACCTGATCTCAGTTCTAACAGTGCTTTCACACATAGCAAACAACTACTTGTCTTGACAAAGAAACGCATGTTCGTTTCTTACTAAAGCTTTCCTGAAATTAATAAAGTTTCAAAAGAACGCGATTATCTTTCAAAGTAAAGCTTGTACTGAGAAAAGCAACACTGATCTCAGTTCTAACAGTGCTTTCACACGTAGCAAACGACTGCTTGTCTTTACAAAGAAACGCATGAGCGTTTCTTACTAAACTTTCGTGAAATTAATAAACTTTCAAAAGAACGCGATTATCTTTCAAAGTAAAGCTAACCGAGGAAATTAAACCTGATCTCAGTTCTAACAGTGCTTTCACATGTAGCAAACAACTGCTTGTCTTGACAAAGAAACGCATGTTCGTTTCTTACTAAAGCTTTCCTGAAATTAATAAACTTTCAAAAGAACGCGATTATCTTTCAAAGTAAAGCTTGTACTGAGAAAAGCAACACTGATCTCGGTTCTAACAGTGCTTTCACACGTAGCCAACAACTGCTTGTCTTTACAAAGAAACGCATGTGCGTTTCTTACTAAACTTTCGTGAAATTAATAAACTTTCAAAAGAACGCGATTATCTTTCAAAGTAAAGCTTGTACTGAGAAAAGCAACACTGATCTCAGTTCTAACAGTGCTTTCACACGTAGCAAACAACTGCTTGTCTTTACAAAGAAACGCATGAGCCTTTCTTACTAAAGCTTTCGTGAAATTAATAAACTTTCAAAAGAATGCGATTATCTTTCAAAGTAAAGCTTGTACTGAGAAAAGCAACACTGATCTCAGTTTAACAGTGCTTTCACACGTAGCAAACAACTGCTTGTCTTGACAAAGAAACGCATGTGCGTTTCTTACTAAAGCTTTCGTGAAATTAATAAACTTTCAAAAGAACGCAATTATCTTTCAAAGTAAAGCTTGTACTGAGAAAAGCAACACTGATCTCAGTTCTAACAGTGCTTTCACACGTAGCAAACAACTGCTTGTCTTTATAAAGAAACGCATGAGCGTTTCTTACTAAAGCTTTCATGAAATTAATAAACTTTCAAAAGAACGCGATTATCTTTCAAAGTAAAGCTTGTACTGAGAAAAGCAAGACTGACCTCAGTTCTAACATTGCTTTCACACGTAGCAAACAACTGCTTGTCTTTACAAAGAAACACATGTGCGTTTCTTACTAAAGCTTTCGTGAAATTAATAAACTTTCAAAAGAACGCGATTATCTTTCAAAGTAAAGCTTGTACTGAGGAAATTAAACCTGATCTCAGTTCTAACAGTGTTTTCACACGTAGCAAACAACTGCTTGTCTTGACAAAGAAACGCATGAGCGTTTCTTACTAAAGCATTCGTAAAATTAATAAACTTTCAAAAGAACGCGATTATCTTTCAAAGTAAAGCTTGTACTGAGAAAAGCAACACTGATCTCAGTTCTAACAGTGCTTTCACACGTAGCAAACAACTGCTTGTCTTGACAAAGAAACGCATGTGCGTTTCTTACGAAAGCTTTCGTGAAATTAATAAACTTTCAAAAGAACGCGATTATCTTTCAAAGTAAAGCTTGTACTGAGAAAATTAAACCTGATCGCAGTTCTAACAGTGCTTTCACACGTAGCAAACAACTGCTTGTCTTTAAAAAGAAATGCATGTGCGTTTCTTACTAAAGCTTTCGTGAAATTAATAAAGTTTCAAAAGAACGCGATTATCTTTCAAAGTAAAGCTTGTACTGAGAAAAGCAACACTGATCTCAGTTCTAACACTGCTTTCGCACGTAGCAAACAACTGCTTGTCTTGACAAAGAAACGCATGAGCGTTTCTTACTAAAGCTTTCATGAAATTAATAAACTTTCGAAGGAACGCGATTATCTTTCAAAGTAAAGCTTTTACTGAGAAAAGCAACACTGATCTCAGTTCTAACAGTGCTTTCACACGTAGCAAACAACTGCTTGTCTTTACCAAGAAATTCATGAGCGTTTCTTACTAAAGATTTCGTGAAATTAAAAAACTTTCAAAAGAACGCGATTATCTTTCAAAGTAAAGCTTGTACTGAGGAAATTAAACCTGATCTCAGTTCTAACAGTGCTTCCACACGTAGCAAACAACTGCTTGTCTTGAAAAAGAAACGCATGTGCGTTTCTTACTAAAGCTTTCGTGAAATTAATAAACTTTCAAAATAACGCGATTATCTTTCAAAGTAAAGCTTGTACTGAGAAAAGCAACATTATTCTCAGTTCTAACAGTGCTTTCACACGTAGCAAACAACTGCTTGTCTTTACAAAGAAACGCATGAGCGTTTCTTACTAAAGCTTTCGTAAAATTAATAAACTTTCAAAAGAACTCGATTATCTTTCAAAGTAAAGCTTGTACTGGGAAAAGCAACACTGATCTCAGTTCTAACAGTGCTTTCACACATAGCAAACAACTGCTTGTCTTTACAAAGAAACGCATGAGCGTTTCTTACTAAAGCTTTCGTGAAATTAATAAACTTTCAAAAGATCGCGATTATCTTTCAAAGTAAAGCTTGTACTGAGAAAAGCAACACTGATTTCAGTTCTAACAGTGCTTTCACACGTAGCAAACAACTGCTTGTCTTTACAAAGAAACGCATGAGCGTTTCTTACCAAAGCTTTCGTGAAATTAATAAACTTTCAAAAGAACGCGATTATCTTTCAAAGTAAAGCTTGTATGAGAAAAGCAACACTGATCTCAGTTCTAACAGTGCTTTCACACGTAGCAAACAACTGCTCTTCTTGACAAAGAAACACATGTGCGTTTCTTACTAAAGCTTTCGTGAAATTAATAAACTTTCGAAAGAACGCGATTATCTTTCAAAGTAAAGCTTGTACTGAGAAAAGCAACACTGATCTCAGTTATAACATTGCTTTCACACGTAGCAAACAACTGCTTGTCTTGACAAAGAAATGCATGTGCGTTTCTTACTAAAGCTTTCGTGAAATTAATAAACTTTCAAAGAACACGATTATCTTTCAAAGTAAAGCTTGTACTGAGGAAATTAAACCTGATCTCAGTTCTAACAGTGCTTTCACACGTAGCAAACAACTGCTTGTCTTGACAAAGAAATGCATGAGCGTTTCTTACTAAAGCTTGCGTGAAATTAATAAACTTTCAAAAGAACGTGATTATCTTTCAAAGTAAAGCTTGTACTGAGAAAAGCAACACTGATCTCAGTTCTAACAGTGCTTTCACACGTAGCAAACAACTGCTTTTCTTGACAAAGAAACGCATGTGCATTTCTTACTAAAGCTTTCGTGAAATTAATAAACTTTCAAAAGAACGCGATTATCTTTCAAAGTAAAGCTTGTACTGAGGAAATTAAACCTGATCTCAGTTCTAACAGTGCTTTCACACGTAGCAATCAACTGCTTGTCTTGACAAAGAAACGCATGAGCGTTTCTTACTAAAGCTTTCGTGAAATTAATAAACTTTCAAAAGAACGCGATTATCTTTCAAAGTAAAGCTTGTACTGAGAAAAGCAACACTGATCTCAGTTCTAACAGTGCTTTCACACGTAGCAAACAACTGCTTGTCTTGACAAAGAAACGCATGTGCGTTTCTTACTAAAGCTTTTGTGAAATTAATAAACTTTCAAAAGAACGCGATTATCTTTCAAAGTAAAGCTTGTACTGAGAAAATTAAACCTGATCGCAGTTCTAACAGTGCTTTCACACCTAGCAAACAACTGCCTGTCTTTAAAAAGAAATGCATGTGCGTTTCTTACTAAAGCTTTCGTGAAATTAATAAAGTTTCAAAAGAACGTGATTATCTTTCAAAGTAAAGCTTGTACTGAGAAAAGCAACACTGATCTCAGTTCTAACACTGCTTTCACACGTAGCAAACAAGTGCTTTTCTTGACAAAGAAACGCATGAGCGTTTCTTACTAAAGCTTTCGTGAAATTAATAAACTTTCAAAGGAACGCGATTATCTTTCAAAGTAAAGCTTTTACTGAGAAAAGCAACACTGATCTCAGTTCTAACAGTGCTTTCACACGTAGCAAACAACTGCTTGTCTTTACCAAGAAATTCATGAGCGTTTCTTACTAAAGATTTCGTGAAATTAAAAAACTTTCAAAAGAACGCGATTATCTTTCAAAGTAAACCTTGTACTGAGGAAATTAAACCTGATCTCAGTTCTAACAGTGCTTCCACACGTAGCAAACAACTGCTTGTCTTGAAAAAGAAACGCATGTGCGTTTCTTACTAAAGCTTTCGTGAAATTAATAAACTTTCAAAAGAACGCGATTATCTTTCAAAGTAAAGCTTGTACTGAGAAAAGCAACACTGATCTCAGTTCTAACAGTGCTTTCACATGTAGCAAACAACTGCTTGTCTTTACAAAGAAACGCATGAGCGTTTCTTACTAAAGCTTTCGTAAAATTAATAAACTTTCAAAAGAACTCGATTATCTTTCAAAGTAAAGCTTGTACTGGGAAAAGCAACACTGATCTCAGTTCTAACAGTGCTTTCACACGTAGCAAACAACTGCTTGTCTTTACAAAGAAATGCATGAGCGTTTCTTACTAAAGCTTTCGTGAAATTAATAAACTTTCAAAAGAACGCGATTATCTTTCAAAGTAAAGCTTGTACTGAGAAAAGCAACACTGATCTCAGTTCTAACAGTGCTTTCACACGTAGCAAACAACTGCTTGTCTTGACAAAGAAACGCATGTGCATTTCTTACTAAAGCTTTCGTGAAATTAATAAACTTTCAAAAGAACGCGATTATCTTTCAAAGTAAAGCTTGTACTGAGGAAATTAAACCTGATCTCAGTTCTAACAGTGCTTTCACACGTAGCAATCAACTGCTTGTCTTGACAAAGAAACGCATGAGCATTTCTTACTAAAGCTTTCGTGAAATTAATAAACTTTCAAAAGAACGCGATTATCTTTCAAAGTAAAGCTTGTACTGAGAAAAGCAACACTGATCTCAGTTCTAACAGTGCTTTCACACGTAGCAAACAACTGCTTGTCTTGACAAAGAAACGCATGAGCGTTTCTTACTAAAGCTTTCGTGAAATTAATAAACTTTCAAAAGAACGCGATTATCTTTCAAAGTAAAGCTTGTACTGAGAAAAGCAACACTGATCTCAGTTCTAACAGTGCTTTCACACGTAGCAATCAACTGCTTGTCTTGACAAAGAAACGCATGAGCGTTTCTTACTAAAGCTTTCGTGAAATTAATAAACTTTCAAAAGAACGCGATTATCTTTCAAAGTAAAGCTTGTACTGAGAAAAGCAACACTGATCTCAGTTCTAACAGTGCTTTCACACGTAGCAAACAACTGCTTGTCTTGACAAAGAAACGCATGTGCGTTTCTTACTAAAGCTTTCGTGAAATTAATAAACTTTCAAAAGAACGCGATTATCTTTCAAAGTAATGCTTGTACTGAGAAAAGCAACACTGATCTCAGTTCTAACAGTGCTTTCACACGTAGCAAACAACTGCTTGTCTTTACAAAGAAAAGCATGAGCGTTTCTTACTAAAGCTTTCGTGAAATTAATAAACTTTCAAAAGAACGCGATTATCTTTCAAAGTAAAGCTTGTACTGAGAAAAGCAACACTGATCTCAGTTCTAACAGTGCTTTCACACGTAGCAAGCAACTGCTTGTCTTGACAAAGAAACGCATGTGCGTTTCTTACTAAAGCTTTCGTGAAATTAATAAACTTTCAAAAGAACGCGATTATCTTTCAAAGTAAAGCTTGTACTGAGGAAATTAAACCTGATCTCAGTTCTAACAGTGCTTTCACATGTAGCAAACAACTGCTTGTCTTGACAAAGAAACGCATGTGCGTTTCTTACTAAATCTTTCCTGAAATTAATAAAGTTTCAAAAGAACGCGATTATCTTTCAAAGTAAAGCTTGTACTGGGAAAAGCAACACTGATCTCAGTTCTAACAGTGCTTTCACACGTAGCAAACAACTGCTTGTCTTTACAAAGAAACGCATGTGCGTTTCTTACTAAAGCTTTCGTGAAATTAATAAACTTTCAAAAGAACGCGATTATCTTTCAAAGTAAAGCTTGTACTGAGGAAATTAAACCTGATCTCAGTTCTATCAGTGCTTTCACACGTAGCAAACAACTGCTTGTCTTGACAAAGAAACGCATGTGCGTTTCTTACTAAAGCTTTCGTGAAATAATAAACTTTAAAAAGAACGCGATTATCTTTCAAAGTAAAGCTTGTACTGAGAAAATTAAACCTGATCTCAGTTCTAACAGTGCTTTCACACGTACCAAACAACTACTTGTCTTGAAAAAGAAACGCATGTGCGTTTCTTACTAAAGCTTTCCTGAAATTAATAAAGTTTCAAAAGAACGCGATTATCTTTCAAAGTAAAGCTTGTACTGAGAAAAGCAACACTGATCTCAGTTCTAACAGTGCTTTCACACGTAGCAAACAACTGCTTGTCTTGACAAAGAAACGCATGAGCGTTTCTTACTAAAGCTTTCGTGAAATTAATAAACTTTCAAAAGAACGCGATTATCTTTCAAAGTAAAGCTTGTACTGAGAAAAGCAACACTGATCTCAGTTCTAACACTGCTTTCACATGTAGCAAACAACTGCTTGTCTTGACAAAGAAACGCATGTGCGTTTCTTACTAAAGCTTTCGTGAAATTAATAAACTTTCAAAAGAACGTGATTATCTTTCAAAGTAAAGCTTGTACTGAGAAAAGCAACACTGATCTCAGTTCTAACACTGCTTTCACACGTAGCAAACAACTGCTTGTCTTGACAAAGAAACGCATGAGCGTTTCTTACTAAAGCTTTCGTAAAATTAATAAACTTTCAAAAGAACGCGATTATCTTTCAAAGTAAAGCTTGTACTGAGAAAAGCAACACTGATCTCAGTTCTAACAGTGCTTTCACACGTAGCAAACAACTGCTTGTCTTGACAAAGAAACGCATGTGCGTTTCTTACTAAAGCTTTTGTGAAATTAATAAACTTTCAAAAGAACGCGATTATCTTTCAAAGTAAAGCTTGTACTGAGAAAATTAAACCTGATCGCAGTTCTAACAGTGCTTTCACACCTAGCAAACAACTGCCTGTCTTTAAAAAGAAATGCATGTGCGTTTCTTACTAAAGCTTTCGTGAAATTAATAAAGTTTCAAAAGAACGTGATTATCTTTCAAAGTAAAGCTTGTACTGAGAAAAGCAACACTGATCTCAGTTCTAACACTGCTTTCACACGTAGCAAACAACTGCTTTTCTTGACAAAGAAACGCATGAGCGTTTCTTACTAAAGCTTTCGTGAAATTAATAAACTTTCAAAGGAACGCGATTATCTTTCAAAGTAAAGCTTGTACTGAGAAAAGCAACACTGATCTCAGTTCTAACAGTGCTTTCACACGTAGCAAACAACTGCTTGTCTTTACCAAGAAATTCATGAGCGTTTCTTACTAAAGATTTCGTGAAATTAAAAAACTTTCAAAAGAACGCGATTATCTTTCAAAGTAAACCTTGTACTGAGGAAATTAAACCTGATCTCAGTTCTAACAGTGCTTCCACACGTAGCAAACAACTGCTTGTCTTGAAAAAGAAACGCATGTGCGTTTCTTACTAAAGCTTTCGTGAAATTAATAAACTTTCAAAAAAACGCGATTATCTTTCAAAGTAAAGCTTGTACTGAGAAAAGCAACACTGATCTCAGTTCTAACAGTGCTTTCACACGTACCAAACAACTGCTTGTCTTGACAAAGAAACGCATGAGCGTTTCTTACTAAAGCTTTCGTGAAATTAATAAACTTTCAAAAGAACGCGATTATCTTTCAAATGAAAGCTTGTACTGAGAAAATTAAACCTGATCTCAGTTCTAACAGTGCTTTCACACGTAGCAAACAACTGCTTGTCTTTACAAAGAAACGCATGTGCTTTTCTTACTAAAGCTTTCGTGAAATTAATAAACTTTCAAAAGAACGCGATTATCTTTCAAAGTAAAGCTTGTAATGAGAAAAGCAACACTGATCTCAGTTCTAACACTGCTTTCACACGTAGCAAACAACTACTAGTCTTTACAAAGAAACGCATGTGCGTTTCTTACTAAAGCTTTCGTGAAATTAATAAACTTTCAAAAGAACGCGATTATCTTTAAAGTAAAGCTTGTACTGAGAAAAGCAACACTGATCTCAGTTCTAACAGTGCTTTCACACTTAGCAAACAACTGCTTGTCTTTACAAAGAAACCCATGAGCGTTTCTTACTAAAGCATTCGTAAAATTAATAAACTTTCAAAAGAACGCGATTATCTTTCAACGGAAAGCTTGTACTGAGAAAAGCAACCCTGATCTCAGTTCTAACAGTGCTTTCACACGTAGCAAACAACTGCTTGTCTTGACAAAGAAACGCATGAGCGTTTCTTACGAAAGTTTTCGTGAAATTAATAAACTTTCAAAAGAACGCGATTATCTTTCAAAGTAAAGCTTGTACTGAGAAAAGCAACACTGATCTCAGTTCTAACAGTGCTTTCACACATAGCAAACCACTGCTTGTCTTTACAAAGAAATGCATGAGCCTTTCTTACTAAAGCTTTCGGAAAATTAATAAACTTTCAAAAGAACGCGATTATCTTTCAACGAAAAGCTTGTACTGAGAAAAGCAACACTGATCTCAGTTCTAACAGTGCTTTCACACGTAGCAAACAAATGCATGTCTTTACAAAGAAACGCATGAGCGTTTCTTACTAAAGCTTTCGTGAAATTAATAAACTCAAAAGAACGCGATTATCTTTCAAAGTAAAGCTTGTACTGAGAAAAGCAACACTGATCTCAGTTCTAACAGTGCTTTCACACATAGCAAACAACTGCTTGTCTTTAAAAAGAAACGCATGTGCGTTTCTTACTAAAGCTTTCGTGAAATTAATAAAGTTTCAAAAGAACGCGATTATCTTTCAAAGTAAAGCTTGTACTGAGAAAAGCAACACTGATCTCAGTTCTAACTCTGCTTTCACACGTAGCAAACAACTGCTTGTCTTTAGAAAGAAACGCATGTGCGTTTCTTACTAAAGCTTTCGTGAAATTAATAAACTTTCAAAAGATCGCGATTATCTTTCAAAGTAAAGCTTGTACTGAGAAAATTAAACCTGATCTCAGTTCTAACAGTGCTTTCACACGTAGCAAACAACTGCTTGTCTTTAAAAAGAAACGCATGTGCGTTTCTTACTAAAGCTTTCGTGAAATTAATAAACTTTCAAAAGAACGCGATTATCTTTCAAAGTAAAGCTTGTACTGAGAAAAGCAACACTGATCTCAGTTCTAACACTGCTTTCACACGTAGCAAACAACTGCTTGTCTTTACAAACAAATGCATGTGCGTTTCTTACTAAAGCTTTCGTGAAATTAATAAACTTTCAAAAGAACGCAATTATCTTTCAAAGTAAAGCTTGTACTGAGAAAAGCAACACTGATCTCAGTTCTAACAGTGCTTTCACACGTAGCAAACAACTGCTCGTCTTGACAAAGAAACGCATGTGCGTTTCTTACTAAAGCTTTCGTGAAATTAATAAAGTTTCAAAAGAACGCGATTATCTTTCAAAGTAAAGCTTGTACTGAGAAAAGCAACACTGATCTCAGTTCTAACAGTGCTTTCACACGTAGCAAACAACTGCTTGTCTTTACAAAGAAACCCATGAGCGTTTCTTACTAAAGCATTCGTAAAATTAATAAACTTTCAAAAGAACGCGATTATCTTTCAAAGTAAAGCTTGTACTGAGAAAAGCAACACTGATCTCAGTTCTAATAATGCTTTCACACGTAGCAAACAACTGCTTGTCTTTACAAAGAAATGCATGAGCGTTTCTTACTAAAGCTTTCGTAAAATTAATAAACTTTCAAAAGAACGCGATTATCTTTCAAAGTAAAGCTTGTACTGAGAAAAGCAACACTGATCTCAGTTCTAACAGTGCTTTCACACGTAGCGAACAACTGCTTGTCTTTACAAAGAAACCCATGAGCGTTCCTTACTAAAGCATTCGTAAAATTAATAAACTTTCAAAAGAACGCGATTATCTTTCAAAGTAAAGCTTGTACTGAGAAAAGCAACACTGATCTCAGTTCTAACAGTGCTTTCACACGTAGCAAACAACTGCTTGTCTTGACAAAGAAACGCATGAGCGTTTCTTACTAAAGCTTTCGTGAAATTAATAAACTTTCAAAAGAATGCGATTATCTTTCAAAGTAAAGCTGTACTGAGAAAATTAAACCTGATCTCAGTTCTAACAGTGCTTTCACACGTAGCAAACAACTGCTTGTCTTTAAAAAGAAACGCATGTGCGTTTCTTACTAAAGCTTTCGTGAAATTAATAAAGTTTCAAAAGAACGCGATTATCTTTCAAAGTAAAGCTTGTACTGAGAAAAGCAACACTGATCTCAGTTCTAACAGTGCTTTCACACGTAGCAAACAACTGCTTGTCTTGACAAAGAAACGCATGAGCGTTTCTTACGAAAGCTTTTGTGAAATTAATAAACTTTCAAAAGAACGCGATTATCTTTCAAAGTAAAGCTTGTACTGAGAAAAGCAACACTGATCTCAGTTCTAACAGTGCTTTCACACATAGCAAACCACTGCTTGTCTTTACAAAGAAATGCATGAGCCTTTCTTACTAAAGCTTTCGGAAAATTAATAAACTTTCAAAAGAACGCGATTATCTTTCAACGAAAAGCTTGTACTGGGAAAAGCAACACTGATCTCAGTTCTAACAGTGCTTTCACACGTAGCAAACAAATGCATGTCTTTACAAAGAAACGCATGAGCGTTTCTTACTAAAGCTTTCGTGAAATTAATAAACTTTCAAAAGAACGCGATTATCTTTCAAAGTAAAGCTTGTATTAAGAAAAGCAACACTGATCTCAGTTCTAAGAGTGCTTTTACACGTAGCAAACAACTGCTTGTCTTGACAAAGAAACGCATGTGCGTTTCTTACTAAAGCTTTCGTGAAATTAAAAAACTTTCAAAAGAACGCGATTATCTTTCAAAGTAAAGCTTGTACTGAAAAAAGCACCACTGATCTCAGTTCTAACAGTGCTTTCACACGTAGCAAACAACTGCTCGTCTTTACAAAGAAATGCATGAGCGTTTCTTACTAAAGCTTTCGTGAAATTAATAAACTTTCAAAAGAACGCGATTATCTTTCAAAGTAAATGTTGTACTGAGAAAAGCAACACTGATCTCAGTTCTTACATCCCTTCACAAGTAGCAAACAACTGCTTATCTTTACAAAGAAACGCATGTGCGTTTCTTACTAAAGCTTTCGTGAAATTAATAAACTTTCAAAAGAACACGATTATCTTTCAAAGTAAAGCTTATACTGAGAAAAGCAACACTGATCTCAGTTCTAACAGTGCTTTCACACGTAGCAAACAACTGCTAGTCTTGACAAAGAAACGCATGAGCGTTTCTTACTAAAGCTTTCGTGAAATTAATAAACTTTCAAAAGAACGTGATTATCTTTCAAAGTAAAGCTTGTACTGAGAAAAGCAACACTTATCTCAGTTCTAACAGTGCTTTCACACGTAGAAAACAACTGCTTGTCTTAAAAAAGAAACGCATGTGCGTTTCTTACTAAAGCTTTCGTGAAATTAATAAACTTTCAAAAGAACGCGATTATCTTTCAAAGTAAAGCTTGTACTGAGAAAAGCAAGTCTGATCTCAGTTCTAACATTGCTTTCACATGTAGCAAACAACTGCTTGTCTTTACAAAGAAACGCATGTTTGTTTCTTACTAAAGCTTTCGTGAAATTAATAAACTTTCAAAAGAACGCGATTATCTTTCAAAGTAAAGCTTGTACTGAGAAAAGCAACACTGATCTCAGTTCTAACACTGCTTTCACACGTAGCAAACAACTGCTTGTCTTGACAAAGAAACGCATGAGCGTTTCTTACTAAAGCTTTCGTGAAATTAATAAACTTTCAAAGGAAGGCGATTATCTTTCAAAGTAAAGCTTGTACTGAGAAAAGCAACACTGATCTCAGTTCTAACAGTGCTTTCACACGTAGCAAACAACTGCTTGTCTTGACAAAGAACCGCATGAGCGTTTCTTACGAAAGCTTTCGTGAAATTAATAAACTTTCAAAAGAACGCGATTATCTTTCAAAGTAAAGCTTGTACTGAGAAAAGCAACACTGATCTCAGTTCTAACAGTGCTTTCACACATAGCAAACCACTGCTTGTCTTTACAAAGAAATGCATGAGCGTTTCTTACTAAAGCTTTCGGAAATTTAATAAACTTTCAAAAGAACGCGATTATCTTTCAAAGAAAAGCTTGTACTGAGAAAAGCAACACTGATCTCAGTTCTAACAGAGCTTTCACACGTACAAACAAATGCATGTCTTTACAAAGAAACGCATGAGCGTTTCTTACTAAAGCATTCGTGAAATTAATAAACTTTCAAAAGAACGCGATTATCTTTCAAAGTAAAGCTTGTATTAAGAAAAGCAACACTGATCACGGTTCTAAGAGTGCTTTCACACGTAGCAAACAACTGCTTGTCTTGACAAAGAAACGCATGTGCGTTTCTTACTAAAGCTTTCGTGAAATTAATAAACTTTCAAAAGAACGCGATTATCTTTCAAAGTAAAGCTTGTACTGAAAATAGCACCACTGATCTCAGTTCTAAAGGTGCTTTCACACGTAGCAAACAACTGCTCGTCTTTGCAAAGGAATGCATGTGCGTTTCTTACTAAAGCTTTCGTGAAATTAATAAAATTTCAAAAGAACGCGATTATCTTTCAAAGTAAATGTTGTACTGAGAAAAGCAACACTGATCTCAGTTCTTACAGTCCTTTCACAAGTAGCAAACAACTGCTTATCTTTACAAAGAAACGCGTGTGCGTTTCTTACTAAAGCTTTCGTGAAATTAATAAACTTTCAAAAGAACGCGATTATCTTTCAAAGTAAAGCTTGTACTGAGAAAAGCAACACTGATCTCAGTTCTATCAGTGCTTTCACACGTAGCAAACAACTGCTTGTCTTGACAAAGAAACGCATGTGCGTTTCTTACTAAAGCTTTCGTGAAATTAATAAACTCAAAAGAACGCGATTATCTTTCAAAGTAAAGCTTGTACTGAGAAAAGCAACACTGATCTCAGTTCTAACAGTGCTTTCACACATAGCAAACAACTGCTTGTCTTGACAAAGAAAAGCATGTGCGTTTCTTACTAAAGCTTTCGTGAAATTAATAAAGTTTCAAAAGAACGCGATTATCTTTCAAAGTAAAGCTTGTACTGAGAAAAGCAACACTGATCTCAGTTCTAACTCTGCTTTCACACGTAGCAAACAACTGCTTGTCTTTAGAAAGAAACGCATGTGCGTTTCTTACTAAAGCTTTCGTGAAATTAATAAACTTTCAAAAGATCGCGATTATCTTTCAAAGTAAAGCTTGTACTGAGAAAATTAAACCTGATCTCAGTTCTAACAGTGCTTTCACACGTAGCAAACAACTGCTTGTCTTTAAAAAGAAACGCATGTGCGTTTCTTACTAAAGCTTTCGTGAAATTAATAAACTTTCAAAAGAACGCGATTATCTTTCAAAGTAAAGCTTGTACTGAGAAAAGCAACACTGATCTCAGTTCTAACACTGCTTTCACACGTAGCAAACAACTGCTTGTCTTTACAAACAAATGCATGTGCGTTTCTTACTAAAGCTTTCGTGAAATTAATAAACTTTCAAAAGAACGCAATTATCTTTCAAAGTAAAGCTTGTACTGAGAAAAGCAACACTGATCTCAGTTCTAACAGTGCTTTCACACGTAGCAAACAACTGCTCGTCTTGACAAAGAAACGCATGTGCGTTTCTTACTAAAGCTTTCGTGAAATTAATAAAGTTTCAAAAGAACGCGATTATCTTTCAGAGTAAAGCTTGTACTGAGAAAAGCAACACTGATCTCAGTTCTAACAGTGCTTTCACACGTAGCAAACAACTGCTTGTCTTTACAAAGAAACCCATGAGAGTTTCTTACTAAAGCATTCGTAAAATTAATAAACTTTCAAAAGAACGCGATTATCTTTCAAAGTAAAGCTTTTACTGAGAAAAGCAACACTGATCTCAGTTCTAATAATGCTTTCACACGTAGCAAACAACTGCTTGTCTTTACAAAGAAATGCATGAGCGTTTCTTACTAAAGCTTTCGTAAAATTAATAAACTTTCAAAAGAACGCGATTATCTTTCAAAGTAAAGCTTGTACTGAGAAAAGCAACACTGATCTCAGTTCTAACAGTGCTTTCACACGTAGCGAACAACTGCTTGTCTTTACAAAGAAACCCATGAGCGTTCCTTACTAAAGCATTCGTAAAATTAATAAACTTTCAAAAGAACGCGATTATCTTTCAAAGTAAAGCTTGTACTGAGAAAAGCAACACTGATCTCAGTTCTAACAGTGCTTTCACACGTAGCAAACAACTGCTTGTCTTGACAAAGAAACGCATGAGCGTTTCTTACTAAAGCTTTCGTGAAATTAATAAACTTTCAAAAGAATGCGATTATCTTTCAAAGTAAAGCTTGTACTGAGAAAAGCAACACTGATCTCAGTTCTAACAGTGCTTTCACACGTAGCAAACAACTGCTTGTCTTGACAAAGAAACGCATGAGCGTTTCTTACTAAAGCTTTCGTGAAATTAATAAAGTTTCAAAAGAACGCGATTATCTTTCAAAGTAAAGCTTGTACTGAGAAAATTAAACCTGATCTCAGTTCTAACAGTGCTTTCACACGTAGCAAACAACTGCTTGTCTTTAAAAAGAAACGCATGTGCGTTTCTTACTAAAGCTTACGTGAAATTAATAAAGTTTCAAAAGAACGCGATTATCTTTCAAAGTAAAGCTTGTACTGAGAAAAGCAACACTGATCTCAGTTCTAACAGTGCTTTCACACGTAGCAAACAACTGCTTGTCTTGACAAAGAAACGCATGAGCGTTTCTTACGAAAGCTTTTGTGAAATTAATAAACTTTCAAAAGAACGCGATTATCTTTCAAAGTAAAGCTTGTACTGAGAAAAGCAACACTGATCTCAGTTCTAACAGTGCTTTCACACATAGCAAACCACTGCTTGTCTTTACAAAGAAATGCATGAGCCTTTCTTACTAAAGCTTTCGGAAAATTAATAAACTTTCAAAAGAACGCGATTATCTTTCAACGAAAAGCTTGTACTGGGAAAAGCAACACTGATCTCAGTTCTAACAGTGCTTTCACACGTAGCAAACAAATGCATGTCTTTACAAAGAAACGCATGAGCGTTTCTTACTAAAGCTTTCGTGAAATTAATAAACTTTCAAAAGAACGCGATTATCTTTCAAAGTAAAGCTTGTATTAAGAAAAGCAACACTGATCTCAGTTCTAAGAGTGCTTTTACACGTAGCAAACAACTGCTTGTCTTGACAAAGAAACGCATGTGCGTTTCTTACTAAAGCTTTCGTGAAATTAAAAAACTTTCAAAAGAACGCGATTATCTTTCAAAGTAAAGCTTGTACTGAAAAAAGCACCACTGATCTCAGTTCTAACAGTGCTTTCACACGTAGCAAACAACTGCTAGTCTTGACAAAGAAACGCATGAGCGTTTCTTACTAAAGCTTTCGTGAAATTAATAAACTTTCAAAAGAACGCGATTATCTTTCAAAGTAAATGTTGTACTGAGAAAAGCAACACTGATCTCAGTTCTTACATCCCTTCACAAGTAGCAAACAACTGCTTATCTTTACAAGAAACGCATGTGCGTTTCTTACTAAAGCTTTCGTGAAATTAATAAACTTTCAAAAGAACACGATTATCTTTCAGGGTAAAGCTTATACTGAGAAAAGCAACACTGATCTCAGTTCTAACAGTGCTTTCACACGTAGCAAACAACTGCTAGTCTTGACAAAGAAACGCATGAGCGTTTCTTACTAAAGCTTTCGTGAAATTAATAAACTTTCAAAAGAACGTGATTATCTTTCAAAGTAAAGCTTGTACTGAGAAAAGCAACACTTATCTCAGTTCTAACAGTGCTTTCACACGTAGAAAACAACTGCTTGTCTTAAAAAAGAAACGCATGTGCGTTTCTTACTAAAGCTTTCGTGAAATTAATAAACTTTCAAAAGAACGCGATTATCTTTCAAAGTAAAGCTTGTACTGAGAAAAGCAAGTCTGATCTCAGTTCTAACATTGCTTTCACATGTAGCAAACAACTGCTTGTCTTTACAAAGAAACGCATGTTTGTTTCTTACTAAAGCTTTCGTGAAATTAATAAACTTTCAAAAGAACGCGATTATCTTTCAAAGTAAAGCTTGTACTGAGGAAATTAAACCTGATCTCAGTTCTAACAGTGCTTTCACACGTAGCAAACAACTGCTTGTCTTGAAAAAGAAACGCATGTGCGTTTCTTATTAATCTTTCATGAAATTAATAAACTTTCAAAAGAACGCGATTATCTTTCAAAGTAAAGCTTGTACTGAGAAAAGCAACACTGATCTCAGTTCTAACAGTGCTTTCACACGTAGCAAACAACTGCTTGTCTTTACAAAGAAACGCATGAGCGTTTCTTACTAAAGCTTTCGTGAAATTAATAAAATTTCAAAAGAACGCGATTATCTTTCAAAGTAAATGTTGTACTGAGAAAAGCAACACTGATCTCAGTTCTTTCAGTCCTTTCACAAGTAGCAAACAACTGCTTATCTTTACAAAGAAACGCGTGTGCGTTTCTTACTAAAGCTTTCGTGAAATTAATAAACTTTCAAAAGAACGCGATTATCTTTCAAAGTAAAGCTTGTACTGAGAAAAGCAACACTGATCTCAGTTCTATCAGTGCTTTCACACGTAGCAAACAACTGCTTGTCTTGACAAAGAAACGCATGTGCGTTTCTTACTAAAGCTTTCGTGAAATTAATAAAATCAAAAGAACGCGATTATCTTTCAAAGTAAAGCTTGTACTGAGAAAAGCAACACTGATCTCAGTTCTAACAGTGCTTTCACACATAGCAAACAACTGCTTGTCTTTAAAAAGAAACGCATGTGCGTTTCTTACTAAAGCTTTCGTGAAATTAATAAAGTTTCAAAAGAACGCGATTATCTTTCAAAGTAAAGCTTGTACTGAGAAAAGCAACACTGATCTCAGTTCTAACTCTGCTTTCACACGTAGCAAACAACTGCTTGTCTTTAGAAAGAAACGCATGTGCGTTTCTTACTAAAGCTTTCGTGAAATTAATAAACTTTCAAAAGATCGCGATTATCTTTCAAAGTAAAGCTTGTACTGAGAAAATTAAACCTGATCTCAGTTCTAACAGTGCTTTCACACGTAGCAAACAACTGCTTGTCTTTACAAAGAAATGCATGAGCGTTTCTTACTAAAGCTTTCGTAAAATTAATAAACTTTCAAAAGAACGCGATTATCTTTCAAAGTAAAGCTTGTACTGAGAAAAGCAACACTGATCTCAGTTCTAACAGTGCTTTCACACGTAGCAAACAACTGCTTGTCTTTACAAAGAAACCCATGAGCGTTCCTTACTAAAGCATTCGTAAAATTAATAAACTTTCAAAAGAACGCGATTATCTTTCAAAGTAAAGCTTGTACTGAGAAAAGCAACACTGATCTCAGTTCTAACAGTGCTTTCACACGTAGCAAACAACTGCTTGTCTTGACAAAGAAACGCATGAGCGTTTCTTACTAAAGCTTTCGTGAAATTAATAAACTTTCAAAAGAATGCGATTATCTTTCAAAGTAAAGCTTGTACTGAGAAAAGCAACACTGATCTCAGTTCTAACAGTGCTTTCACACGTAGCAAACAACTGCTTGTCTTGACAAAGAAACGCATGAGCGTTTCTTACTAAAGCTTTCGTGAAATTAATAAACTTACAAAAGAACGCGATTATCTTTCAAAGTAAAGCTTGTACTGAGAAAAGCAACACTGATCTCAGTTCTATCAGTGCTTTCACACGTAGCAAACAACTGCTTGTCTTTACAAAGAAATGCATGAGCCTTTCTTACTAAAGCTTTCGGAAAATTAATAAACTTTCAAAAGAACGCGATTATCTTTCAACGAAAAGCTTGTACTGAGAAAAGCAACACTGATCTCAGTTCTAACAGTGCTTTCACACGTAGCAAACAAATGCATGTCTTTACAAAGAAACGCATGAGCGTTTCTTACTAAAGCTTTCGTGAAATTAATAAACTTTCAAAAGAACGCGATTATCTTTCAAAGTAAAGCTTGTATTAAGAAAAGCAACACTGATCTCAGTTCTAAGAGTGCTTTTACACGTACCAAACAACTGCTTGTCTTGACAAAAAAACGCATGTGCGTTTCTTACTAAAGCTTTCGTGAAATTAAAAAACTTTCAAAAGAACGCGATTATCTTTCAAAGTAAAGCTTGTACTGAAAAAAGCACCACTGATCTCAGTTCTAACAGTGCTTTCACACGTAGCAAACAACTGCTCGTCTTTACAAAGAAATGCATGAGCGTTTCTTACTAAAGCTTTCGTGAAATTAATAAACTTTCAAAAGAACGCGATTATCTTTCAAAGTAAATGTTGTACTGAGAAAAGCAACACTGATCTCAGTTCTTACATCCCTTCACAAGTAGCAAACAACTGCTTATCTTTACAAAGAAACGCATGTGCGTTTCTTACTAAAGCTTTCGTGAAATTAATAAACTTTCAAAAGAACACGATTATCTTTCAAAGTAAAGCTTATACTGAGAAAAGCAACACTGATCTCAGTTCTAACAGTGCTTTCACACGTAGCAAACAACTGCTTGTCTTTACAAAGAAACGCATGAGCGTTTCTTACTAAAGCTTTCTTGAAATTAATAAACTTTCAAAAGAACGCGATTATCTTTCAAAGTAAAGCTTGTACTGAGAAAAGCAACACTGATCTCAGTTCTAACAGTGCTTTCACACGTAGCAAACAACTGCTTGTCTTTACAAAGAAACGCATGAGCGTTTCTTACTAATGCTTTCGTGAAATTAATAAACTTACTAAAGAACGCGATTATCTTTCAAAGTAAAGCTTGTACTGAGAAAAGCAACACTGATCTCAGTTCTAACAGTGCTTTCACACGTAGCAAACAACTGCTAGTCTTGACAAAGAAACGCATGAGCGTTTCTTACTAAAGCTTTCGTGAAATTAATAAACTTTCAAAAGAACGTGATTATCTTTCAAAGTAAAGCTTGTACTGAGAAAAGCAACACTGATCTCTGTTCTAACAGTGCTTTCACACGTAGAAAACAACTGCTTGTCTTAAAAAAGAAACGCATGTGCGTTTCTTACTAAAGCTTTCGTGAAATTAATAAACTTTCAAAAGAACGCGATTATCTTTCAAAGTAAAGCTTGTACTGAGAAAAGCAAGTCTGATCTCAGTTCTAACATTGCTTTCACATGTAGCAAACAACTGCTTGTCTTTACAAAGAAACGCATGTTTGTTTCTTACTAAAGCTTTCGTGAAATTAATAAACTTTCAAAAGAACGCGATTATCTTTCAAAGTAAAGCTTGTACTGAGGAAATTAAACATGATCTCACTTCTAACAGTGCTTTCACACGTAGCAAACAACTGCTTGTCTTGAAAAAGAAACGCATGTGCGTTTCTTATTAATCTTTCATGAAATTAATAAACTTTCAAAAGAACGCAATTATCTTTCAAAGTAAAGCTTGTACTGAGAAAAGCAACACTGATCTCAGTTCTAACAGTGCTGTCACACGTAGCAAACAACTGCTCGTCTTTACAAAGAAATGCATGAGCGTTTCTTACTAAAGCTTTCATGAAATTAATAAACTTTCAAAAGAACGCGATTATCTTTCAAAGTAAATGTTGTACTGAGAAAAGCAACACTGATCTCAGTTCTTACATCCCTTCACAAGTAGCAAACAACTGTTTATCTTTACAAAGAAACGCATGTGCGTTTCTTACTAAAGCTTTCGTGAAATTAATAAACTTTCAAAAGAACACGATTATCTTTCAAAGTAAAGCTTATACTGAGAAAAGCAACACTGATCTCAGTTCTAACAGTGCTTTCACACGTAGCAAACAACTGCTTGTCTTTACAAAGAAACGCATGAGCGTTTCTTACTAAAGCTTTCTTAAAATTAATAAACTTTCAAAAGAATGCGATTATCTTTCAAAGTAAAGCTTGTACTGAGAAAAGCAACACTGATCTCAGTTCTAACAGTGCTTTCACACGTACCAAACAACTGCTTGTCTTTACAAAGAAACGCATGAGCGTTTCTTACTAATGCTTTCGTGAAATTAATAAACTTACTAAAGAACGCGATTATCTTTCAAAGTAAAGCTTGTACTGAGAAAAGCAACACTGATCTCAGTTCTAACAGTGCTTTCACACGTAGCAAACAACTGCTAGTCTTGACAAAGAAACGCATGAGCGTTTCTTACTAAAGCTTTCGTGAAATTAATAAACTTTCAAAAGAAAGTGATTATCTTTCAAAGTAAAGCTTGTACTGAGAAAAGCAACACTGATCTCTGTTCTAACAGTGCTTTCACACGTAGAAAACAACTGCTTGTCTTAAAAAAGAAACGCATGTG
The DNA here is from genome assembly GCF_950005125.1 of Chionomys nivalis. Classification (NCBI taxonomy): domain Eukaryota; kingdom Metazoa; phylum Chordata; class Mammalia; order Rodentia; family Cricetidae; genus Chionomys; species Chionomys nivalis. The sequence continues at coordinate 3,055,456 of NC_080105.1, read as the reverse complement.
CGTTTCTTACTAAAGCTTTCGTGAAATTAATAAACTTTCAAAAGAACGCGATTATCTTTCAAAGTAAAGCTTGTACTGAGAAAAGCAAGTCTGATCTCAGTTCTAACATTGCTTTCACACGTAGCAAACAACTGCTTGTTTTTACAAAGAAACGCATGTTTGTTTCTTACTAAAGCTTTCGTAAAATTAATAAACTTTCAAAAGAACGCGATTATCTTTCAAAGTAAAGCTTGTACTGAGGAAATTAAACATGATCTCACTTCTAACAGTGCTTTCACACGTAGCAAACAACTGCTTGTCTTGAAAAAGAAACGCATGTGCGTTTCTTATTAATCTTTCATGAAATTAATAAACTTTCAAAAGAACACAATTATCTTTCAAAGTAAAGCTTGTACTGAGAAAAGCAACACTGATCTCAGTTCTAACAGTGCTGTCACACGTAGCAAACAACTGCTTGTCTTTACAAAGAAACGCATGAGCGTTTCTTACTAAGGCTTTCGTGAAATTAATAAACTTTCAAAAGAACGCGATTATCTTTCAAAGTAAAGCTTTTTCTGAGAAAAGCAACACTGATCTCAGTTCTAACAGTGCTTTCACACGTAGCAAACAACTGCTTGTCTTGACAAAGAAACGCATGTGCGTTTCTTACTAAAGCTTTCGTGAAAATAATAAACTTTCAAAAGAACGCGATTATCTTTCAAAGTAAAGCTTGTACTGAGAAAAGCAACAATGATCTCAGTTCTAACATTGCTTTCACACGTAGCAAACAACTGCTCGTCTTTACAAAGAAACGCATGAGCGTTTCTTACTAAAGCTTTCGTGAAATTAATAAACTTTCAAAAGAACGCGATTATCTTTCAAAGTAAATGTTGTACTGAGAAAAGCAACACTGATCTCAGTTCTAACAGTGCTTTCACACGTAGAAAACAACTGCTTGTCTTAAAAAAGAAACGCATGTGCGTTTCTTACTAAAGCTTTCGTGAAATTAATAAACTTTCAAAAGAACGCGATTATCTTTCAAAGTAAAGCTTGTACTGAGAAAAGCAAGTCTGATCTCAGTTCTAACATTGCTTTCACATGTAGCAAACAACTGCTTGTCTTTACAAAGAAACGCATGTTTGTTTCTTACTAAAGCTTTCGTGAAATTAATAAACTTTCAAAAGAACGCGATTATCTTTCAAAGTAAAGCTTGTACTGAGGAAATTAAACCTGATCTCAGTTATAACAGTGCTTTCACACGTAGCAAACAACTGCTTGTCTTGAAAAAGAAACGCATGTGCGTTTCTTATTAATCTTTCATGAAATTAATAAACTTTCAAAAGAACGCGATTATCTTTCAAAGTAAAGCTTGTACTGAGAAAAGCAACACTGATCTCAGTTCTAACAGTGCTTTCACACGTAGCAAACAACTGCTTGTCTTTACAAAGAAACGCATGAGCGTTTCTTACTAAGGCTTTCGTGAAATTAATAAACTTTCAAAAGAACGCGATTATCTTTCAAAGTAAAGCTTGTACTGAGAAAAGCAACACTGATCTCAGTTCTAACAGTGCTTTCACACGTAGAAAACAACTGCATGTCTTAAAAAAGAAACGCATGTGCGTTTCTTACTAAAGCTTTCGTGAAATTAATAAACTTTCAAAAGAACGCGATTATCTTTCAAAGTAAAGCTTGTACTGAGAAAAGCAAGTCTGATCTCAGTTCTAACATTGCTTTCACATGTAGCAAACAACTGCTTGTCTTTACAAAGAAACGCATGTTTGTTTCTTACTAAAGCTTTCGTGAAATTAATAAACTTTCAAAAGAACGCGATTATCTTTCAAAGTAAAGCTTGTACTGAGGAAATTAAACCTGATCTCAGGTCTAACAGTGCTTTCACACGTAGCAAACAACTGCTTGTCTTGAAAAAGAAACGCATGTGCGTTTCTTATTAATCTTTCATGAAATTAATAAACTTTCAAAAGAACGCGATTATCTTTCAAAGTAAAGCTTGTACTGAGAAAAGCAACACTGATCTCAGTTCTAACAGTGCTTTCACACGTAGCAAACAACTGCTTGTCTTTACAAAGAAACGCATGAGCGTTTCTTACTAAGGCTTTCGTGAAATTAATAAACTTTCAAAAGAACGCGATTATCTTTCAAAGTAAAGCTTGTACTGAGAAAAGCAACACTGATCTCAGTTCTAACAGTGCTTTCACACGTAGCAAACAACTGCTTGTCTTGACAAAGAAACGCAAGTGCGTTTCTTACTAAAGCTTTAGTGAAAATAATAAACTTTCAAAAGAACGCGATTATCTTTCAAAGTAAAGCTTGTACTGAGAAAAGCAACACTGATCTCAGTTCTAACAGTGCTTTCACACGTAGCAAACAACTGCTTGTCTTTACAAAGAAACGCATGAGCGTTTCTTACTAAAGCTTTCGTGAAATTAATAAAGTTTCAAAAGAACGCGATTATCTTTCAAAGTAAAGCTTGTACTGAGAAAAGCAACACTGATCTCAGTTCTAACACTGCTTTCACACGTAGCAAACAACTGCTTGTCTTGACAAAGAAACGCATGAGCGTTTCTTACTAAAGCTTTCGTGAAATTAATAAACTTTCAAAGGAACGCGATTATCTTTCAAAGTAAAGCTTGTACTGAGAAAAGCAACACTGATCTCAGTTCTAACAGTGCTTTCACACGTAGCAAACAACTGCTTGTCTTGACAAAGAACCGCATGAGCGTTTCTTACTTAAGCTTTCGTGAAATTAATAAACTTTCAAAAGAACGCGATTATCTTTCAAAGTAAAGGTTGTACTGAGAAAAGCAACACTGATCTCAGTTCTAACAGTGCTTTCACACATAGCAAACCACTGCTTGTCTTTACAAAGCAATGCATGAGCGTTTCTTACTAAAGCTTTCGGAAATATAATAAACTTTCAAAAGAACGCGATTATCTTTCAAAGAAAAGCTTGTACTGAGAAAAGCAACACTGATCTCAGTTCTAACAGTGCTTTCACACGTACAAACAAATGCATGTCTTTACAAAGAAACGCATGAGCGTTTCTTACTGAAGCGTTCGTGAAATTAATAAACTTTCAAAAGAACGCGATTATCTTTCAAAGTAAAGCTTGTATTAAGAAAAGCAACACTGATCACGGTTCTAAGAGTGCTTTCACACGTAGCAAACAACTGCTTGTCTTGACAAAGAAACGCATGTGCGTTTCTTACTAAAGCTTTCGTGAAATTAATAAACTTTCAAAAGAACGCGATTATCTTTCAAAGTAAAGCTTGTACTGAAAAAAGCACCACTGATCTCAGTTCTAACAGTGTTTTCACACGTAGCAAACAACTGCTCGCCTTTGCAAAGAAATGCATGAGCGTTTCTTACTAAAGCTTTCGTGAAATTAATAAAATTTCAAAAGAACGCGATTATCTTTCAAAGTAAATGTTGTACTGAGAAAAGCAACACTGATCTCAGTTCTTACAGTCCTTTCACAAGTAGCAAACAACTGCTTATCTTTACAAAGAAACGCGTGTGCGTTTCTTACTAAAGCTTTCGTGAAATTAATAAACTTTCAAAAGAACGCGATTATCTTTCAAAGTAAAGCTTGTACTGAGAAAAGCAACACTGATCTCAGTTCTATCAGTGCTTTCACACGTAGCAAACAACTGCTTCTCTTGACAAAGAAACGCATGTGCGTTTCTTACTAAAGCTTTCGTGAAATTAATAAACTCAAAAGAACGCGATTATCTTTCAAAGTAAAGCTTGTACTGAGAAAAGCAACACTGATCTCAGTTCTAACAGTGCTTTCACACATCGCAAACAACTGCTTGTCTTTACAAAGAAACCCATGAGCGTTTCTTACTAAAGCATTCATAAAATTAATAAAATTTGAAAAGAACGCGATTATCTTTCAAAGGAAAGCTTGTACTGAGAAAAGCAACACTGATCTCAGTTCTAACAGGGCTTTCACACGTAGCAAACCACTGCTTGTCTTGACAAAGAAACGCATGAGTGTTTCTTACTAAAGCTTTCGTGAAATTAATAAACTTTCAAAAGAACGCGATTATCTTTCAAAGAAAAGCTTGTACTGAGAAAAGCAACACTGATCTCAGTTCTAACAGTGCTTTCACACGTAGCAAACAAATGCATGTCTTTACAAAGAAACGCATGAGCGTTTCTTACTAAAGCTTTCGTGAAATTATAAACTTTCAAAAGAACGCGATTATCTTTCAAAGTAAAGCTTGTATTAAGAAAAGCAACACTGATCTCAGTTCTAAGAGTGCTTTCACACGTAGCAAACAACTGCTTGTCTTGACAAAGAAACGCATGAGCGTTTCTTACTAAAGCTTTCGTGAAATTAATAAACTTTCAAAAGAACGCGATTATCTTTCAAAGTAAAGCTTGTACTGAGGAAAGCAAAACTGATCTCAGTTCTAACAGTGCTTTCACACGTAGCAAACAACTGCTTGTCTTGACAAAGAAACGCATGAGCGTTTCTTACTAAAGCTTTCGTGAAATTAAGAAACTTTCAAAAGATCGCGATTATCTTTCAAAGTAAAGCTTGTACTGAGAAAATTAAACCTGATCTCATTTCTAACAGTGCTTTCACACGTAGCAAACAACTGCTTGTCTTTAAAAAGAAACGCATGTGCGTTTCTTACTAAAGCTTTCGTGAAATTAATAAAGTTTCAAAAGAACGCGATTATCTTTCAAAGTAAAGCTTGTACTGAGAAAAGCAACACTGATCTCAGTTCTAACTCTGCTTTCACACGTAGCAAACAACTGCTTGTCTTTAGAAAGAAACGCATGTGCGTTTCTTACTAAAGCTTTCGTGAAATTAATAAACTTTCAAAAGATCGCGATTATCTTTCAAAGTAAAGCTTGTACTGAGAAAATTAAACCTGATCTCAGTTCTAACAGTGCTTTCACACGTAGCAAACAACTGCTTGTCTTTAAAAAGAAACGCATGTGCGTTTCTTACTAAAGCTTTCGTGAAATTAATAAACTTTCAAAAGAACGCGATTATCTTTCAAAGTAAAGCTTGTACTGAGAAAAGCAACACTGATCTCAGTTCTAACACTGCTTTCACACGTAGCAAACAACTCTTGTCTTTACAAACAAAGGCATGTGCGTTTCTTACTAAAGCTTTCGTGAAATTAATAAACTTTCAAAAGAACGCAATTATCTTTCAAAGTAAAGCTTGTACTGAGAAAAGCAACACTGATCTCAGTTCTAACAGTGCTTTCACACGTAGCAAACAACTGCTCGTCTTGACAAAGAAACGCATGTGCGTTTCTTACTAAAGCTTTCGTGAAATTTATAAAGTTTCAAATGAACGCGATTATCTTTCAAAGTAAAGCTTGTACTGAGAAAAGCAACACTGATCTCAGTTCTAACAGTGCTTTCACACGTAGCAAACAAATGCATGTCTTTACAAAGAAACGCATGAGCATTTCTTACTAAAGATTTCTTGAAATTAATAAACTTTCAAAAGAACGCGATTATCTTTCAAAGTAAAGCTTGTATTAAGAAAAGCAACACTGATCTCAGTTCTAACAGTGCTTTCACACGTAGCAAACAACTGCTTGTCTTGACAAAGAAACGCATGAGCGTTTCTTACGAAAGCTTTCGTGAAATTAATAAACTTTCAAAAGAACGCGATTATCTTTCAAACTAAAGCTTGTACTGAGAAAAGCAACACTGATCTCAGTTCTAACAGTGCTTTCACACGTAGCAAACAACTGCTTGTCTTTACAAAGAAACCCATGAGCGTTTCTTACTAAAGCATTCATAAAATTAATAAACTTTGAAAAGAACGCGATTATCTTTCAAAGGAAAGCTTGTACTGAGAAAAGCAACACTGATCTCAGTTCTAACAGTGCTTTCACACGTAGCAAACAACTGCTTGTCTTTACAAAGAAACGCATGAGCGTTTCTTACTAAAGCTTTCGTGAAATTAATAAAGTTTCAAAAGAACGCGATTATCTTTCAAAGTAAAGCTTGTACTGAGAAAAGCAACACTGATCTCAGTTCTAACACTGCTTTCACACGTAGCAAACAACTGCTTGTCTTGACAAAGAAACGCATGAGCGTTTCTTACTAAAGCTTTCGTGAAATTAATAAACTTTCAAAGGAACGCGATTATCTTTCAAAGTAAAGCTTGTACTGAGAAAAGCAACACTGATCTCAGTTCTAACAGTGCTTTCACACGTAGCAAACAACTGCTTGTCTTGACAAAGAACCGCATGAGCGTTTCTTACTTAAGCTTTCGTGAAATTAATAAACTTTCAAAAGAACGCGATTATCTTTCAAAGTAAAGGTTGTACTGAGAAAAGCAACACTGATCTCAGTTCTAACAGTGCTTTCACACATAGCAAACCACTGCTTGTCTTTACAAAGCAATGCATGAGCGTTTCTTACTAAAGCTTTCGGAAATATAATAAACTTTCAAAAGAACGCGATTATCTTTCAAAGAAAAGCTTGTACTGAGAAAAGCAACACTGATCTCAGTTCTAACAGTGCTTTCACACGTACAAACAAATGCATGTCTTTACAAAGAAACGCATGAGCGTTTCTTACTGAAGCGTTCGTGAAATTAATAAACTTTCAAAAGAACGCGATTATCTTTCAAAGTAAAGCTTGTATTAAGAAAAGCAACACTGATCACGGTTCTAAGAGTGCTTTCACACGTAGCAAACAACTGCTTGTCTTGACAAAGAAACGCATGTGCGTTTCTTACTAAAGCTTTCGTGAAATTAATAAACTTTCAAAAGAACGCGATTATCTTTCAAAGTAAAGCTTGTACTGAAAAAAGCACCACTGATCTCAGTTCTAACAGTGTTTTCACACGTAGCAAACAACTGCTCGCCTTTGCAAAGAAATGCATGAGCGTTTCTTACTAAAGCTTTCGTGAAATTAATAAAATTTCAAAAGAACGCGATTATCTTTCAAAGTAAATGTTGTACTGAGAAAAGCAACACTGATCTCAGTTCTTACAGTCCTTTCACAAGTAGCAAACAACTGCTTATCTTTACAAAGAAACGCGTGTGCGTTTCTTACTAAAGCTTTCGTGAAATTAATAAACTTTCAAAAGAACGCGATTATCTTTCAAAGTAAAGCTTGTACTGAGAAAAGCAACACTGATCTCAGTTCTATCAGTGCTTTCACACGTAGCAAACAACTGCTTCTCTTGACAAAGAAACGCATGTGCGTTTCTTACTAAAGCTTTCGTGAAATTAATAAACTCAAAAGAACGCGATTATCTTTCAAAGTAAAGCTTGTACTGAGAAAAGCAACACTGATCTCAGTTCTAACAGTGCTTTCACACATCGCAAACAACTGCTTGTCTTTACAAAGAAACCCATGAGCGTTTCTTACTAAAGCATTCATAAAATTAATAAAATTTGAAAAGAACGCGATTATCTTTCAAAGGAAAGCTTGTACTGAGAAAAGCAACACTGATCTCAGTTCTAACAGGGCTTTCACACGTAGCAAACCACTGCTTGTCTTGACAAAGAAACGCATGAGTGTTTCTTACTAAAGCTTTCGTGAAATTAATAAACTTTCAAAAGAACGCGATTATCTTTCAAAGAAAAGCTTGTACTGAGAAAAGCAACACTGATCTCAGTTCTAACAGTGCTTTCACACGTAGCAAACAAATGCATGTCTTTACAAAGAAACGCATGAGCGTTTCTTACTAAAGCTTTCGTGAAATTATAAACTTTCAAAAGAACGCGATTATCTTTCAAAGTAAAGCTTGTATTAAGAAAAGCAACACTGATCTCAGTTCTAAGAGTGCTTTCACACGTAGCAAACAACTGCTTGTCTTGACAAAGAAACGCATGAGCGTTTCTTACTAAAGCTTTCGTGAAATTAATAAACTTTCAAAAGAACGCGATTATCTTTCAAAGTAAAGCTTGTACTGAGGAAAGCAAAACTGATCTCAGTTCTAACAGTGCTTTCACACGTAGCAAACAACTGCTTGTCTTGACAAAGAAACGCATGAGCGTTTCTTACTAAAGCTTTCGTGAAATTAAGAAACTTTCAAAAGATCGCGATTATCTTTCAAAGTAAAGCTTGTACTGAGAAAATTAAACCTGATCTCATTTCTAACAGTGCTTTCACACGTAGCAAACAACTGCTTGTCTTTAAAAAGAAACGCATGTGCGTTTCTTACTAAAGCTTTCGTGAAATTAATAAAGTTTCAAAAGAACGCGATTATCTTTCAAAGTAAAGCTTGTACTGAGAAAAGCAACACTGATCTCAGTTCTAACTCTGCTTTCACACGTAGCAAACAACTGCTTGTCTTTAGAAAGAAACGCATGTGCGTTTCTTACTAAAGCTTTCGTGAAATTAATAAACTTTCAAAAGATCGCGATTATCTTTCAAAGTAAAGCTTGTACTGAGAAAATTAAACCTGATCTCAGTTCTAACAGTGCTTTCACACGTAGCAAACAACTGCTTGTCTTTAAAAAGAAACGCATGTGCGTTTCTTACTAAAGCTTTCGTGAAATTAATAAACTTTCAAAAGAACGCGATTATCTTTCAAAGTAAAGCTTGTACTGAGAAAAGCAACACTGATCTCAGTTCTAACACTGCTTTCACACGTAGCAAACAACTCTTGTCTTTACAAACAAAGGCATGTGCGTTTCTTACTAAAGCTTTCGTGAAATTAATAAACTTTCAAAAGAACGCAATTATCTTTCAAAGTAAAGCTTGTACTGAGAAAAGCAACACTGATCTCAGTTCTAACAGTGCTTTCACACGTAGCAAACAACTGCTCGTCTTGACAAAGAAACGCATGTGCGTTTCTTACTAAAGCTTTCGTGAAATTTATAAAGTTTCAAATGAACGCGATTATCTTTCAAAGTAAAGCTTGTACTGAGAAAAGCAACACTGATCTCAGTTCTAACAGTGCTTTCACACGTAGCAAACAAATGCATGTCTTTACAAAGAAACGCATGAGCATTTCTTACTAAAGATTTCTTGAAATTAATAAACTTTCAAAAGAACGCGATTATCTTTCAAAGTAAAGCTTGTATTAAGAAAAGCAACACTGATCTCAGTTCTAACAGTGCTTTCACACGTAGCAAACAACTGCTTGTCTTGACAAAGAAACGCATGAGCGTTTCTTACGAAAGCTTTCGTGAAATTAATAAACTTTCAAAAGAACGCGATTATCTTTCAAACTAAAGCTTGTACTGAGAAAAGCAACACTGATCTCAGTTCTAACAGTGCTTTCACACGTAGCAAACAACTGCTTGTCTTTACAAAGAAACCCATGAGCGTTTCTTACTAAAGCATTCATAAAATTAATAAACTTTGAAAAGAACGCGATTATCTTTCAAAGGAAAGCTTGTACTGAGAAAAGCAACACTGATCTCAGTTCTAACAGGGCTTTCACACGTAGCAAACCACTGCTTGTCTTGACAAAGAAACGCATGAGCGTTTCTTACTAAAGCTTTCGTGAAATTAATAAACTTTCAAAAGAACGCGATTATCTTTCAAAGAAAAGCTTGTACTGAGAAAAGCAACACTGATCTCAGTTCTAACAGTGCTTTCACACGTAGCAAACAAATGCATGTCTTTACAAAGAAACGCATGAGCGTTTCTTACTAAAGCTTTCGTGAAATTATAAACTTTCAAAAGAACGCGATTATCTTTCAAAGTAAAGCTTGTATTAAGAAAAGCAACACTGATCTCAGTTCTAAGAGTGCTTTCACACGTAGCAAACAACTGCTTGTCTTGACAAAGAAACGCATGAGCGTTTCTTACTAAAGCTTTCGTGAAATTAATAAACTTTCAAAAGAACGCGATTATCTTTCAAAGTAAAGCTTGTACTGAGGAAAGCAAAACTGATCTCAGTTCTAACAGTGCTTTCACACGTAGCAAACAACTGCTTGTCTTGACAAAGAAACGCATGAGCGTTTCTTACTAAAGCTTTCGTGAAATTAAGAAACTTTCAAAAGATCGCGATTATCTTTCAAAGTAAAGCTTGTACTGAGAAAATTAAACCTGATCTCAGTTCTAACAGTGCTTTCACACGTAGCAAACAACTGCTTGTCTTTAAAAAGAAACGCATGTGCGTTTCTTACTAAAGCTTTCGTGAAATTAATAAAGTTTCAAAAGAACGCGATTATCTTTCAAAGTAAAGCTTGTACTGAGAAAAGCAACACTGATCTCAGTTCTAACTCTGCTTTCACACGTAGCAAACAACTGCTTGTCTTTAGAAAGAAACGCATGTGCGTTTCTTACTAAAGCTTTCGTGAAATTAATAAACTTTCAAAAGATCGCGATTATCTTTCAAAGTAAAGCTTGTACTGAGAAAATTAAACCTGATCTCAGTTCTAACAGTGCTTTCACATGTAGCAAACAACTGCTTGTCTTTAAAAAGAAACGCATGTGCGTTTCTTACTAAAGCTTTCGTGAAATTAATAAACTTTCAAAAGAACGCGATTATCTTTCAAAGTAAGCTTGTACTGAGAAAAGCAACACTGATCTCAGTTCTAACACTGCTTTCACACGTAGCAAACAACTGCTTGTCTTTACAAACAAATGCATGTGCGTTTCTTACTAAAGCTTTCGTGAAATTAATAAACTTTCAAAAGAACGCAATTATCTTTCAAAGTAAAGCTTGTACTGAGAAAAGCAACACTGATCTCAGTTCTAACAGTGCTTTCACACGTAGCAAACAACTGCTCGTCTTGACAAAGAAACGCATGTGCGTTTCTTACTAAAGCTTTCGTGAAATTAATAAAGTTTCAAAAGAACGCGATTATCTTTCAAAGTAAAGCTTGTACTGAGAAAAGCAACACTGATCTCAGTTCTAACAGTGCTTTCACACGTAGCAAACAACTGCTTGTCTTTACAAAGAAACCCATGAGCGTTTCTTACTAAAGCATTCGTAAAATTAATAAACTTTCAAAAGAACGCGATTATCTTTCAAAGGAAAGCTTGTACTGAGAAAAGCAACACTGATCTCAGTTCTAACAGTGCTTTCACACGTAGCAAACCACTGCTTGTCTTGACAAAGAAACGCATGAGCGTTTCTTACTAAAGCTTTCGTGAAATTAATAAACTTTCAAAAGAACGCGATTATCTTTCAAAGAAAAGCTTGTACTGAGAAAAGCAACACTGATCTCAGTTCTTACAGTGCTTTCACACGTAGCAAACAAATGCATGTCTTTACAAAGAAACGCATGAGCGTTTCTTACTAAAGCTTTCGTGAAATTATAAACTTTCAAAAGAACGCGATTATCTTTCAAAGTAAAGCTTGTATTAAGAAAAGCAACACTGATCTCAGTTCTAAGAGTGCTTTCACACGTAGCAAACAACTGCTTGTCTTGACAAAGAAACGCATGAGCGTTTCTTACTAAAGGTTTCGTGAAATTAATAAACTTACAAAAGAACGCGATTATCTTTCAAAGTAAAGCTTGTACTGAGAAAAGCAACACTGATCTCAGTTCTAACAGTGCTTTCACACGTAGCAAACAACTGCTTGTCTTTACAAAGAAACGCATGAGCGTTTCTTACTAAAGCTTTCGTAAAATTAATAAACTTTCAAAAGAACTCGATAATCTTTCAAAGTAAAGCTTGTACTGGGAAAAGCAACACTGATCTCAGTTCTAACAGTGCTTTCACACATAGCAAACCACTGCTTGTCTTTACAAAGAAATGCATGAGCCTTTCTTACTAAAGCTTTCGGAAAATTAATAAACTTTCAAAAGAACGCGATTATCTTTCAACGAAAAGCTTGTACTGAGAAAAGCAACACTGATCTCAGTTCTAACAGTGCTTTCACACGTAGCAAACAAATGCATGTCTTTACAAAGAAACGCATGAGCGTTTCTTACTAAAGCTTTCGTGAAATTAATAAACTTTCAAAAGAACGCGATTATCTTTCAAAGTAAAGCTTGTATTAAGAAAAGCAACACTGATCTCAGTTCTAAGAGTGCTTTTACACGTAGCAAACAACTGCTTGTCTTGACAAAGAAACGCATGTGCCTTTCTTACTAAAGCTTTCGTGAAATTAAAAAACTTTCAAAAGAACGCGATTATCTTTCAAAGTAAAGCTTGTACTGAAAAAAGCACCACTGATCTCAGTTCTAACAGTGCTTTCACACGTAGCAAACAACTGCTCGTCTTTACAAAGAAATGCATGAGCGTTTCTTACTAAAGCTTTCGTGAAATTAATAAACTTTCAAAAGAACGCGATTATCTTTCAAAGTAAATGTTGTACTGAGAAAAGCAACACTGATCTCAGTTCTTACATCCCTTCACAAGTAGCAAACAACTGCTTATCTTTACAAAGAAACGCATGTGCGTTTCTTACTAAAGCTTTCGTGAAATTAATAAACTTTCAAAAGAACACGATTATCTTTCAAAGTAAAGCTTATACTGAGAAAAACAACACTGATCTCAGTTCTAACAGTGCTTTCACACGTAGCAAACAACTGCTTGTCTTTACAAAGAAACGCATGAGCGTTTCTTACTAAAGCTTTCTTGAAATTAATAAACTTTCAAAAGAACGCGATTATCTTTCAAAGTAAAGCTTGTACTGAGAAAAGCAACACTGATCTCAGTTCTAACAGTGCTTTCACACGTAGCAAACAACTGCTTGTCTTTACAAAGAAACGCATGAGCGTTTCTTACTAATGCTTTCGTGAAATTAATAAACTTACTAAAGAACGCGATTATCTTTCAAAGTAAAGCTTGTACTGAGAAAAGCAACACTGATCTCAGTTCTAACAGTGCTTTCACACGTAGCAAACAACTGCTAGTCTTGACAAAGAAACGCATGAGCGTTTCTTACTAAAGCTTTCGTGAAATTAATAAACTTTCAAAAGAACGTGATTATCTTTCAAAGTAAAGCTTGTACTGAGAAAAGCAACACTGATCTCTGTTCTAACAGTGCTTTCACACGTAGAAAACAACTGCTTGTCTTAAAAAAGTAACGCATGTGCGTTTCTTACTAAAGCTTTCGTGAAATTAATAAACTTTCAAAAGAACGCGATTATCTTTCAAAGTAAAGCTTGTACTGAGAAAAGCAAGTCTGATCTCAGTTCTAACATTGCTTTCACATGTAGCAAACAACTGCTTGTCTTTACAAAGAAACGCATGTTTGTTTCTTACTAAAGCTTTCGTGAAATTAATAAACTTTCAAAAGAACGCGATTATCTTTCAAAGTAAAGCTTGTACTGAGGAAATTAAACATGATCTCACTTCTAACAGTGCTTTCACACGTAGTAAACAACTGCTTGTCTTGAAAAAGAAACGCATGTGCGTTTCTTATTAATCTTTCATGAAATTAATAAACTTTCAAAAGAACGCAATTATCTTTCAAAGTAAAGGTTGTACTGAGAAAAGCAACACTGATCTCAGTTCTAACAGTGCTGTCACACGTAGCAAACAACTGCTTGTCTTTAGAAAGAAACGCATGAGCGTTTCATACTAAGGCTTTCGTGAAATTAATAAACTTTCAAAAGAACGCGATTATCTTTCAAAGTAAAGCTTGTTCTGAGAAAAGCAACACTGATCTCAGTTCTAACAGTGCTTTCACACGTAGCAAACAACTGCTTGTCTTGACAAAGAAACGCATGTGCGTTTCTTACTAAAGCTTTCGTGAAAATAATAAACTTTCAAAAGAACGCGATTATCTTTCAAAGTAAAGCTTGTACTGAGAAAAGCAACACTGATCTCAGTTCTAACATTGCTTTCACACGTAGCAAACAACTGCTCGTCTTTACAAAGAAACGCATGAGCGTTTCTTACTAAAGCTTTCGTGAAATTAATAAACTTTCAAAAGAACGCGATTATCTTTCAAAGTAAATGTTGTACTGAGAAAAGCAACACTGATCTCAGTTCTAACAGTGCTTTCACACGTAGCAAACAACTGCTTGTCTTGAAAAAGAAACGCATGTGCGTTTCTTATTAATCTTTCATGAAATTAATAAACTTTCAAAAGAACGCGATTATCTTTCAAAGTAAAGCTTGTACTGAGAAAAGCAATACTGATCTCAGTTCTAACAGTGCTTTCACACGTAGCAAACAACTGCTTGTCTTTACAAAGAAACGCATGAGCGTTTCTTAATAAGGCTTTCGTGAAATTAATAAACTTTCAAAAGAACGCGATTATCTTTCAAAGTAAAGCTTGTACTGAGAAAAGCAACACTGATCTCAGTTCTAACAGTGCTTTCACACGTAGAAAACAACTGCTTGTCTTAAAAAAGAAACGCATGTGCGTTTCTTACTAAAGCTTTCGTGAAATTAATAAACTTTCAAAAGAACGCGATTATCTTTCAAAGTAAAGCTTGTACTGAGAAAAGCAAGTCTGATCTCAGTTCTAACATTGCTTTCACATGTAGCAAACAACTGCTTGTCTTTACAAAGAAACGCATGTTTGTTTCTTACTAAAGCTTTCGTGAAATTAATAAACTTTCAAAAGAACGCGATTATCTTTCAAAGTAAAGCTTGTACTGAGGAAATTAAACCTGATCTCAGGTCTAACAGTGCTTTCACACGTAGCAAACAACTGCTTGTCTTGAAAAAGAAACGCATGTGCGTTTCTTATTAATCTTTCATGAAATTAATAAACTTTCAAAAGAACGCGATTATCTTTCAAAGTAAAGCTTGTACTGAGAAAAGCAACACTGATCTCAGTTCTAACAGTGCTTTCACACGTAGCAAACAACTGCTTGTCTTTACAAAGAAACGCATGAGCGTTTCTTACTAAGGCTTTCGTGAAATTAATAAACTTTCAAAAGAACGCGATTATCTTTCAAAGTAAAGCTTGTACTGAGAAAAGCAACACTGATCTCAGTTCTAACAGTGCTTTCACACGTAGCAAACAACTGCTTGTCTTGACAAAGAAACGCAAGTGCGTTTCTTACTAAAGCTTTCGTGAAAATAATAAACTTTCAAAAGAACGCGATTATCTTTCAAAGTAAAGCTTGTACTGAGAAAAGCAACACTGATCTCAGTTCTAACAGTGCTTTCACACGTAGCAAACAACTGCTTGTCTTTACAAAGAAACGCATGAGCGTTTCTTACTAAAGCTTTCGTGAAATTAATAAAGTTTCAAAAGAACGCGATTATCTTTCAAAGTAAAGCTTGTACTGAGAAAAGCAACACTGATCTCAGTTCTAACACTGCTTTCACACGTAGCAAACAACTGCTTGTCTTGAAAAAGAAACGCATGAGCGTTTCTTACTAAAGCTTTCGTGAAATTAATAAACTTTCAAAGGAACGCGATTATCTTTCAAAGTAAAGCTTGTACTGAGAAAAGCAACACTGATCTCAGTTCTAACAGTGCTTTCACACGTAGCAAACAACTGCTTGTCTTGACAAAGAACCGCATGAGCGTTTCTTACGAAAGCTTTCGTGAAATTAATAAACTTTCAAAAGAACGCGATTATCTTTCAAAGTAAAGGTTGTACTGAGAAAAGCAACACTGATCTCAGTTCTAACAGTGCTTTCACACATAGCAAACCACTGCTTGTCTTTACAAAGAAATGCATGAGCGTTTCTTACTAAAGCTTTCGGAAATTTAATAAACTTTCAAAAGAACGCGATTATCTTTCAAAGAAAAGCTTGTACTGAGAAAAGCAACACTGATCTCAGTTCTAACAGTGCTTTCACACGTACAAACAAATGCATGTCTTTACAAAGAAACGCATGAGCGTTTCTTACTAAAGCGTTCGTGAAATTAATAAACTTTCAAAAGAACGCGATTATCTTTCAAAGTAAAGCTTGTACTGAGAAAAGCAACACTGATCTCAGTTCTAACACTGCTTTCACACGTAGCAAACAACTGCTTGTCTTTACAAACAAATGCATGTGCGTTTCTTACTAAAGCTTTCGTGAAATTAATAAACTTTCAAAAGAACGCAATTATCTTTCAAAGTAAAGCTTGTACTGAGAAAAGCAACACTGATCTCAGTTCTAACAGTGCTTTCACACGTAGCAAACAACTGCTCGTCTTGACAAAGAAACGCATGTGCGTTTCTTACTAAAGCTTTCGTGAAATTAATAAAGTTTCACACGAACGCGATTATCTTTCAAAGTAAAGCTTGTACTGAGAAAAGCAACACTGATCTCAGTTCTAACAGTGCTTTCACACGTAGCAAACAACTGCTTGTCTTTACAAAGAAACCCATGAGCGTTTCTTACTAAAGCATTCGTAAAATTAATAAACTTTCAAAAGAACGCGATTATCTTTCAAAGTAAAGCTTGTACTGAGAAAAGCAACACTGATCTCAGTTCTAATAATGGTTTCACACGTAGCAAACAACTGCTTGTCTTTACAAAGAAATGCATGAGCGTTTCTTACTAAAGCTTTCGTAAAATTAATAAACTTTCAAAAGAACGCGATTATCTTTCAAAGTAAAGCTTGTACTGAGAAAAGCAACACTGATCTCAGTTCTAACAGTGCTTTCACACGTAGCAAACAACTGCTTGTCTTTACAAAGAAACCCATGAGCGTTCCTTACTAAAGCATTCGTAAAATTAATAAACTTTCAAAAGAACGCGATTATCTTTCAAAGTAAAGCTTGTACTGAGAAAAGCAACACTGATCTCAGTTCTAACAGTGCTTTCACACGTAGCAAACAACTGCTTGTCTTGACAAAGAAACGCATGAACGTTTCTTACTAAAGCTTTCGTGAAATTAATAAACTTTCAAAAGAATGCGATTATCTTTCAAAGTAAAGCTTGTACTGAGAAAATTAAACCTGATCTCAGTTCTAACAGTGCTTTCACACGTAGCAAACAACTGCTTGTCTTTACAAAGAAACGCATGAGCGTTTCTTACTAAGGCTTTCGTGAAATTAATAAACTTTTAAAAGAACGCGATTATCTTTCAAAGTAAAGCTTGTACTGAGAAAAGCAACACTGATCTCAGTTCTATCAGTGCTTTCACACGTAGCAAACAACTGCTTGTCTTTACAAAGAAATGCATGTTCGTTTCTTACTAAAGCTTTCGTGAAATTAATAAACTTTCAAAAGAACGCGATTATCTTTCAAAGTAAAGCTTGTACTGAGAAAAGCAACACTGATCTCAGTTCTAACAGTGCTTTCACACGTAGCAAACAACTGCTTGTCTTTACAAAGAAACGCATGAGCGTTTCTTACTAAAGCTTTCGTGAAATTAATAAACTTTCAAAAGAACGCGATTATCTTTCAAAGTAAAGCTTGTACTGAGAAAAGCAACACTGATCTCAGTTCTAACAGTGCTTTCACACGTAGCAAACAACTGCTTGTCTTGACAAAGAAATGCATGAGCGTTTCTTACTAAAGCTTTCGTGAAATTAATAAACTTTCAAAAGAACGCGATTATCTTTCAAAGTAAAGCTTGTACTGAGAAAAGCAACATTGATCTCAGTTCTAATAATGCTTTCACACGTAGCAAACAACTGCTTGTTTTTACAAAGAAACGCATGAGCGTTTCTTACTAAAGCTTTCCTGAAATTAATAAACTTTCAAAAGAACGCGATTATCTTTCAAAGTAAAGCTTGTACTGAGAAAAGCAACACTGATCTCAGTTCTAACAGTGCTTTCACACGTAGCAAACAACTGCTTGTCTTTAGAAACAAACGCATGAGCGTTTCTTACTAAAGCTTTCGTGAAATTAATAAACTTTCAAAAGAACGCGATTATCTTTCAAAGTAAAGCTTGTACTGAGAAAATTAAACCTGATCTCAGTTCTAACAGTGCTTTCACACGTAGCGAACAACTGCTTGTCTTGACAAAGAAACGCATGTGCGTTTCTTACTAAAGCTTTCGTGAAATTAATAAAGTTTCAAAAGAACGCGATTATCTTTCAAAGTAAAGCTTGTACTGAGAAAAGCAACACTGATCTCAGTTCTATCAGTGCTTTCACACGTAGCAAACAACTGCTTGTCTTTACAAAGAAACGCATGTGCGTTTCTTACTAAAGCTTTCGTGAAATTAATAAACTTTCAAAAGAAAGCGATTATCTTTCAAAGTAAAGCTTGTACTGAGAAACGCAACACTGATCTCAGTTCTAACAGTGCTTTCACACGTAGCAAACAACTGCTTGTCTTTACAAAGAAACCCATGAGCGTTTCTTACTAAAGAATTCGTAAAATTAATAAACTTTCAAAAGAACGCGATTATCTTTCAAAGGAAAGCTTGTAGTGAGAAAAGCAACACTGATCTCAGTTCTAACAGTGCTTTCACACGTAGCAAACAAGTGCTCGTCTTGACAAAGAAACACATGAGCGTTTCTTACTAAAGCTTTCGTGAAATTAGTAAAGTTTCAAAAGAACGCAATTATCTTTAAAAGTAAAGCTTGTACTGAGAAAACAACACTGATCTCAGTTCTAACAATGCTTTCACACATAGCAAACCACTGCTTGTCTTTACAAAGAAATGCATGAGCATTTCTTACTAAAGCTTTCGTGAAATTAATAAACTTTCAAAAGAACGCGATTATATTTCAAAGTAAAGCTTGTAGTGAGGAAATTAAACCTGATCTCAGTTCTAACAGTGCTTCCACACGTAGCAAACAGCTGCTTGTCTTGACAAAGAAACGCATGTGTGTTTCTTACTAAAGCTTTCGTGAAATTAATAAACTTTTAAAAGAACGCGATTATCTTTCAAAGTAAAGCTTGTACTGAGAAAAGCAACACTGATCTCAGTTCTAACAGTGCTTTCACACATAGCAAACAACTGCTTGTCTTTACAAAGATACGCATGAGCGTTTCATACTAAAGCTTTCGTGAAATTAATAAACTTTCAAAAGAACGCGATTATCTTTCAAAGTAAAGCTTGTACTGAGGAAAGCAAAACTGATCTCAGTTCTAACAGTGCTTTCACACGTAGCAAACAACTGCTTGTCTTGACAAAGAAACGCATGAGCGTTTCTTACTAAAGTTTTCGTGAAATTAAGAAACTTTCAAAAGATCGCGATTATCTTTCAAAGTAAAGCTTGTACTGAGAAAATTAAACCTGATCTCAGTTCTAACAGTGCTTTCACACGTAGCAAACAACTGCTTGTCTTTAAAAAGAAACGCATGTGCGTTTCTTACTAAAGCTTTCGTGAAATTAATAAAGTTTCAAAAGAACGCGATTATCTTTCAAAGTAAAGCTTGTACTGAGAAAAGCAACACTGATCTCAGTTCTAACTCTGCTTTCACACGTAGCAAACAACTGCTTGTCTTTAGAAAGAAACGCATGTGCGTTTCTTACTAAAGCTTTCGTGAAATTAATAAACTTTCAAAAGATCGCGATTATCTTTCAAAGTAAAGCTTGTACTGAGAAAATTAAACCTGATCTCAGTTCTAACAGTGCTTTCACACGTAGCAAACAACTGCTTGTCTTTAAAAAGAAACGCATGTGCGTTTCTTACTAAAGCTTTCGTGAAATTAATAAACTTTCAAAAGAACGCGATTATCTTTCAAAGTAAAGCTTGTACTGAGAAAAGCAACACTGATCTCAGTTCTAACAGTGCTTTCACACGTAGCAAACAACTGCTTGTCTTTACAAAGAAACCCATGAGCGTTTCTTACTAAAGCTTTCGTGAAATTAATAAACTTTCAAAAGAACGCGATTATCTTTCAAAGTAAAGCTTGTACTGAGAAAAGCAACACTGATCTCAGTTCTAATAATGCTTTCACACGTAGCAAACCACTGCTTGTCTTTACAAAGAAATGCATGAGCGTTTCTTACTAAAGCTTTCGTAAAATTAATAAACTTTCAAAAGAACGCGATTATCTTTCAAAGTAAAGCTTGTACTGAGAAAAGCAACACTGATCTCAGTTCTAACAGTGCTTTCACACGTAGCAAACAACTGCTTGTCTTTACAAAGAAACCCATGAGCGTTCCTTACTAAAGCATTCGTAAAATTAATAAACTTTCAAAAGAACGCGATTATCTTTCAAAGTAAAGCTTGTACTGAGAAAAGCAACACTGATCTCAGTTCTAACAGTGCTTTCACACGTAGCAAACAACTGCTTGTCTTGACAAAGAAACGCATGAGCGTTTCTTACTAAAGCGTTCGTGAAATTAATAAACTTTCAAAAGAACGCGATTATCTTTCAAAGTAAAGCTTGTACTGAGAAAAGCAACACTGATCTCAGTTCTAACACTGCTTTCACACGTAGCAAACAACTGCTTGTCTTTACAAACAAATGCATGTGCGTTTCTTACTAAAGCTTTCGTGAAATTAATAAACTTTCAAAAGAACGCAATTATCTTTCAAAGTAAAGCTTGTACTGAGAAAAGCAACACTGATCTCAGTTCTAACAGTGCTTTCACACGTAGCAAACAACTGCTCGTCTTGACAAAGAAACGCATGTGCGTTTCTTACTAAAGCTTTCGTGAAATTAATAAAGTTTCACACGAACGCGATTATCTTTCAAAGTAAAGCTTGTACTGAGAAAAGCAACACTGATCTCAGTTCTAACAGTGCTTTCACACGTAGCAAACAACTGCTTGTCTTTACAAAGAAACCCATGAGCGTTTCTTACTAAAGCATTCGTAAAATTAATAAACTTTCAAAAGAACGCGATTATCTTTCAAAGTAAAGCTTGTACTGAGAAAAGCAACACTGATCTCAGTTCTAATAATGCTTTCACACGTAGCAAACAACTGCTTGTCTTTACAAAGAAACGCATGAGCGTTTCTTACTAAAGCTTTCGTAAAATTAATAAACTTTCAAAAGAACGCGATTATCTTTCAAAGTAAAGCTTGTACTGAGAAAAGCAACACTGATCTCAGTTCTAACAGTGCTTTCACACGTAGCAAACAACTGCTTGTCTTTACAAAGAAACCCATGAGCGTTCCTTACTAAAGCATTCGTAAAATTAATAAACTTTCAAAAGAACGCGATTATCTTTCAAAGTAAAGCTTGTACTGAGAAAAGCAACACTGATCTCAGTTCTAACAGTGCTTTCACACGTAGCAAACAACTGCTTGTCTTGACAAAGAAACGCATGAACGTTTCTTACTAAAGCTTTCGTGAAATTAATAAACTTTCAAAAGAATGCGATTATCTTTCAAAGTAAAGCTTGTACTGAGAAAATTAAACCTGATCTCAGTTCTAACAGTGCTTTCACACGTAGCAAACAACTGCTTGTCTTTACAAAGAAACGCATGAGCGTTTCTTACTAAAGCTTTCGTGAAATTAATAAACTTTTAAAAGAACGTGATTATCTTTCAAATAAAGCTTGTACTGAGAAAAGCAACACTGATCTCAGTTCTATCAGTGCTTTCACACGTAGCAAACAACTGCTTGTCTTGACAAAGAAACGCATGTGCGTTTTTTACTAAAGCTTTCGTGAAATTAATAAACTTTCAAAAGAACGCGATTATCTTTAAAAGTAAAGCTTGTACTGAGAAAAGCAACACTGATCTCAGTTCTATCAGTGCTTTCACACGTAGCAAACAACTGCTTGTCTTTACAAAGAAATGCATGTTCGTTTCTTACTAAAGCTTTCGTGAAATTAATAAACTTTCAAAAGAACGCGATTATCTTTCAAAGTAAAGCTTGTACTGAGAAAAGCAACACTGATCTCAGTTCTAACAGTGCTTTCACACGTAGCAAACAACTGCTTGTCTTTACAAAGAAACGCATGAGCGTTTCTTACTAAAGCTTTCGTGAAATTAATAAACTTTCAAAAGAACGCGATTATCTTTCAAAGTAAAGCTTGTACTGAGAAAAGCAACACTGATCTCAGTTCTAACAGTGCTTTCACACGTACCAAACAACTGCTTGTCTTGACAAAGAAATGCATGAGCGTTTCTTACTAAAGCTTTCGTGAAATTAATAAACTTTCAAAAGAACGCGATTATCTTTCAAAGTAAAGCTTGTACTGAGAAAAGCAACACTGATCTCAGTTCTAATAATGCTTTCACACGTAGCAAACAACTGCTTGTTTTTACAAAGAAACGCATGAGCGTTTCTTACTAAAGCTTTCCTGAAATTAATAAACTTTCAAAAGAACGCGATTATCTTTCAAAGTAAAGCTTGTACTGAGAAAAGCAACACTGATCTCAGTTCTAACAGTGCTTTCACACGTAGCAAACAACTGCTTGTCTTTACAAACAAACGCATGAGCGTTTCTTACTAAAGCTTTCGTGAAATTAATAAACTTTCAAAAGAACGCGATTATCTTTCAAAGTAAAGCTTGTACTGAGAAAATTAAACCTGATCTCAGTTCTAACAGTGCTTTCACACGTAGCGAACAACTGCTTGTCTTGACAAAGAAACGCATGTGCGTTTCTTACTAAAGCTTTCGTGAAATTAATAAAGTTTCAAAAGAACGCGATTATCTTTCAAAGTAAAGCTTGTACTGAGAAAAGCAACACTGATCTCAGTTCTATCAGTGCTTTCACAAGTAGCAAACAACTGCTTGTCTTTACAAAGAAACGCATGTGCGTTTCTTACTAAAGCTTTCGTGAAATTAATAAACTTTCAAAAGAAAGCGATTATCTTTCAAAGTAAAGCTTGTACTGAGAAACGCAACACTGATCTCAGTTCTAACAGTGCTTTCACACGTAGCAAACAACTGCTTGTCTTTACAAAGAAACCCATGAGCGTTTCTTACTAAAGAATTCGTAAAATTAATAAACTTTCAAAAGAACGCGATTATCTTTCAAAGTAAAGCTTGTACTGAGAAAAGCAACACTGATCTCAGTTCTAACAGTGCTTTCACACGTAGCAAACAACTGCTTGTCTTTACAAAGAAACCCATGAGCGTTCCTTACTAAAGCATTCGTAAAATTAATAAACTTTCAAAAGAACGCGATTATCTTTCAAAGTAAAGCTTGTACTGAGAAAAGCAACACTGATCTCAGTTCTAACAGTGCTTTCACACGTAGCAAACAACTGCTTGTCTTGACAAAGAAACGCATGAGCGTTTCTTACTAAAGCTTTCGTGAAATTAATAAACTTTCAAAAGAACGCGATTATCTTTCAAAGTAAAGCTTGTACTGAGAAAAGCAACACTGATCTCAGTTCTAACAGTGCTTTCACACGTAGCAAACAACTGCTTGTCTTGACAAAGAAACGCATGAGCGTTTCTTACTAAAGCTTTCGTGAAATTAATAAACTTTCAAAAGAACGCGATTATCTTTCAAAGTAAAGCTTGTACTGAGAAAAGCAACACTGATCTCAGTTCTAACACTGCTTTCACACGTAGCAAACAACTGCTTGTTTTTACAAAGAAACGCATGAGCGTTTCTTACTAAAGCTTTCCTGAAATTAATAAACTTTCAAAAGAACGCGATTATCTTTCAAAGTAAAGTTTGTACTGAGAAAAGCAACACTGATCTCAGTTCTAACAGTGCTTTCACACGTAGCAAACAACTGTTTGTCTTTACAAACAAACGCATGAGCGTTTCTTACTAAAGCTTTCGTGAAATTAATAAACTTTCAAAAGAACGCGATTATCTTTCAAAGTAAAGCTTGTACTGAGAAAATTAAACCTGATCTCAGTTCTAACAGTGCTTTCACACGTAGCGAACAACTGCTTGTCTTGACAAAGAAACGCATGTGCGTTTCTTACTAAAGCTTTCGTGAAATTAATAAAGTTTCAAAAGAACGCGATTATCTTTCAAAGTAAAGCTTGTACTGAGAAAAGCAGCACTGATCTCAGTTCTAACAGTGCTTTCACACGTAGCAAACAACTGCTTGTCTTGACAAAGAAACGCATGTGCGTTTCTTACTAAACCTTACGTGAAATTAATAAACTTTCAAAAGAAAGCGATTATCTTTCAAAGTAAAGCTTGTACTGAGAAAAGCAACACTGATCTCAGTTCTAACAGTGCTTTCACACGTAGCAAACAACTGCTTGTCTTTACAAAGAAACCCATGAGCGTTTCTTACTAAAGAATTCGTAAAATTAATAAACTTTCAAAAGAACGCGATTATCTTTCAAAGGAAAGCTTGTAGTGAGAAAAGCAACACTGATCTCAGTTCTAACAGTGCTTTCACACGTAGCAAACAAGTGCTCGTCTTGACAAAGAAACACATGAGCGTTTCTTACTAAAGCTTTTGTGAAATTAGTAAAGTTTCAAAAGAACGAGATTATCTTTCAAAGTAAAGCTTGTACTGAGAAAAGCACCACTGATCTCAGTTCTAACAGTGCTTTCACACGTAGCAAACAACTGCTTGTCTTGACAAAGAAACGCATGTGCGTTTCTTACTAAACCTTACGTGAAATTAATAAACTTTCAAAAGAAAGCGATTATCTTTCAAAGTAAAGCTTGTACTGAGAAAAGCAACACTGATCTCAGTTCTAACAGTGCTTTCACACGTAGCAAACAACTGCTTGTCTTTACAAAGAAACCCATGAGCGTTTCTTACTAAAGAATTCGTAAAATTAATAAACTTTCAAAAGAACGCGATTATCTTTCAAAGGAAAGCTTGTAGTGAGAAAAGCAACACTGATCTCAGTTCTAACAGTGCTTTCACACGTAGCAAACAAGTGCTCGTCTTGACAAAGAAACACATGAGCGTTTCTTACTAAAGCTTTTGTGAAATTAGTAAATTTTCAAAAGAACGCAATTATCTTTAAAAGTAAAGCTTGTACTGAGAAAACAACACTGATCTCAGTTCTAACAATGCTTTCACACATAGCAAACCACTGCTTGTCTTTACAAAGAAATGCATGAGCATTTCTTACTAAAGCTTTCGTGAAATTAATAAACTTACAAAAGAACGCGATTATATTTCAAAGTAAAGCTTGTAGTGAGGAAATTAAACCTGATCTCAGTTCTAACAGTGCTTCCACACGTAGCAAACAACTGCTTGTCTTGACAAAGAAACGCAGGTGCGTTTCTTACTAAAGCTTTCGTGAAATTAATAAACTTTTAAAAGAACGCGATTATCTTTCAAATTAAAGCTTGTACTGAGAAAAGCAACACTGATCTCAGTTCTAACAGTGCTTTCACACATAGCAAACAACTGCTTGTCTTTACAAAGATACGCATGAGCGTTTCTTACTAAAGCTTTCGTGAAATTAATAAACTTTCAAAAGAACGCGATTATCTTTCAAAGTAAAGCTTGTACTGAGGAAAGCAAAACTGATCTCAGTTCTAACAGTGCTTTCACACGTAGCAAACAACTGCTTGTCTTGACAAAGAAACGCATGAGCGTTTCTTACTAAAGCTTTCGTGAAATTAAGAAACTTTCAAAAGATCGCGATTATCTTTCAAAGTAAAGCTTGTACTGAGAAAATTAAACCTGATCTCAGTTCTAACAGTGCTTTCACACGTAGCAAACAACTGCTTGTCTTTAAAAAGAAACGCATGTGCGTTTCTTACTAAAGCTTTCGTGAAATTAATAAAGTTTCAAAAGAACGCGATTATCTTTCAAAGTAAAGCTTGTACTGAGAAAAGCAACACTGATCTCAGTTCTAACTCTGCTTTCACACGTAGCAAACAACTGCTTGTCTTTAGAAAGAAACGCATGTGCGTTTCTTACTAAAGCTTTCGTGAAATTAATAAACTTTCAAAAGATCGCCATTATCTTTCAAAGTAAAGCTTGTACTGAGAAAATTAAACCTGATCTCAGTTCTAACAGTGCTTTCACACGTAGCAAACAACTGCTTGTCTTTAAAAAGAAACGCATGTGCGTTTCTTACTAAAGCTTTCGTGAAATTAATAAACTTTCAAAAGAACGCGATTATCTTTCAAAGTAAAGCTTGTACTGAGAAAAGCAACACTGATCTCAGTTCTAACAGTGCTTTCACACGTAGCAAACAACTGCTTGTCTTTACAAAGAAACCCATGAGCGTTTCTTACTAAAGCATTCGTAAAATTAATAAACTTTCAAAAGAACGCGATTATCTTTCAAAGTAAAGCTTGTACTGAGAAAAGCAACACTGATCTCAGTTCTAATAATGCTTTCACACGTAGCAAACCACTGTTTGTCTTTACAAAGAAATGCATGAGCGTTTCTTACTAAAGCTTTCGTAAAATTAATAAACTTTCAAAAGAACGCGATTATCTTTCAAAGTAAAGCTTGTACTGAGAAAATTAAACCTGATCTCAGTTCTAACAGTGCTTTCACACGTAGCAAACAACTGCTTGTCTTTACAAAGAAATGCATGTTCGTTTCTTACTAAAGCTTTCGTGAAATTAATAAACTTTCAAATGAACGCGATTATCTTTCAAAGTAAAGCTTGTACTGAGAAAAGCAACACTGATCTCAGTTCTATCAGTTCTTTCACACGTAGCAAACAACTGCTTGTCTTTACAAAGAAATGCATGTTCGTTTCTTACTAAAGCTTTCGTGAAATTAATAAACTTTCAAATGAACGCGATTATCTTTCAAAGTAAAGCTTGTACTGAGAAAAGCAACACTGATCTCAGTTCTAACAGTGCTTTCACACGTAGCAAACAACTGCTTGTTTTTACAAAGAAACGCATGAGCGTTTCTTACTAAAGCTTTCCTGAAATTAATAAACTTTCAAAAGAACGCGATTATCTTTCAAAGTAAAGCTTGTACTGAGAAAAGCAACACTGATCTCAGTTCTAACTCTGCTTTCACACGTAGCAAAAAACTGCTTGTCTTTACAAACAAACGCATGAGCGTTTCTTACTAAAGCTTTCGTGAAATTAATAAACTTTCAAAAGAACGCGATTATCTTTCAAAGTAAAGCTTGTACTGAGAAAATTAAACCTGATCTCAGTTCTAACAGTGCTTTCACACGTAGCAAAAACTGCTTGTCTTGACAAAGAAACGCATGTGCGTTTCTTACTAAAGCTTTCGTGAAATTAATAAAGTTTCAAAAGAACGCGATTATCTTTCAAAGTAAAGCTTGTACTGAGAAAAGCAACACTGATCTCAGTTCTAACAGTGCTTTCACACGTAGCAAACAACTGCTTGTCTTTACAAAGAAACGCATGTGCGTTTCTTACTAAAGCTTTCGTGAAATTAATAAACTTTCAAAAGAAAGCGATTATCTTTCAAAGTAAAGCTTGTACTGAGAAAAGCAACACTGATCTCAGTTCTAACAGTGCTTTCACACGTAGCAAACAACTGCTTGTCTTTACAAAGAAACCCATGAGCGTTTCTTACTAAAGAATTCGTAAAATTAATAAACTTTCAAAAGAACGCGATTATCTTTCAAAGGAAAGCTTGTAGTGAGAAAAGCAACACTGATCTCAGTTCTAACAGTGCTTTCACACGTAGCAAACAAGTGCTCGTCTTGACAAAGAAACACATGAGCGTTTCTTACTAAAGCTTTCTTGAAATTAGTAAAGTTTCAAAAGAACGCAATTATCTTTAAAAGTAAAGCTTGTACTGAGAAAACAACACTGATCTCAGTTCTAACAGTGCTTTCACACATAGCAAACCACTGCTTGTCTTTACAAAGAAATGCATGAGCGTTTCTTACTAAAGCTTTCGTGAAATTAATAAACTTTCAAAAGAACGCGATTATATTTCAAAGTAAAGCTTGTAGTGAGGAAATTAAACCTGACCTTAGTTCTAACAGTGCTTCCACACGTAGCAAACAACTGCTTGTCTTGACAAAGAAACGCATGTGCGTTTCTTACTAAAGCTTTCGTGAAATTAATAAACTTTTAAAAGAACGCGATTATCTTTCAAAGTAAAGCTTGTACTGAGAAAAGCAACACTGATCTCAGTTCTAACAGTGCTTTCACACATAGCAAACAACTGCTTGTCTTTACAAAGATACGCATGAGCGTTTCTTACTAAAGCTTTCGTGAAATTAATAAACTTTCAAAAGAACGCGATTATCTTTCAAAGTAAAGCTTGTACTGAGAAAATTAAACCTGATCTCAGTTCTAACAGTGCTTTCACACGTAGCAAACAACTGCTTGTCTTTAAAAAGAAACGCATGTGCGTTTCTTACTAAAGCTTTCGTGAAATTAATAAAGTTTCAAAAGAACACGATTATCTTTCAAAGTAAAGCTTGTACTGAGAAAAGCAACACTGATCTCAGTTCTAACTCTGCTTTCACACGTAGCAAACAACTGCTTGTCTTTAGAAAGAAACGCATGTGCGTTTCTTACTAAAGCTTTCGTGAAATTAATAAACTTTCAAAAGATCGCGATTATATTTCAAAGTAAAGCTTGTACTGAGAAAATTAAACCTGATCTCAGTTCTAACAGTGCTTTCACACTTAGCAAACAACTGCTTGTCTTTAAAAAGAAACGCATGTGCGTTTCTTACTAAAGCTTTCGTGAAATTAATAAACTTTCAAAAGAACGCGATTATCTTTCAAAGTAAAGCTTGTACTGAGAAAATTAAACCTGATCTCAGTTCTAACAGTGCTTTCACACATAGCAAACAACTGCTTGTCTTTACAAAGAAACGCATGAGCGTTTCTTACTAAAGCTTTCGTGAAATTAATGAACTTTCAAAAGAACGCGATTATCTTTCAAAGTAAAGCTTGTACTGAGAAAAGCAACACTGATCTCAGTTCTATCAGTGCTTTCACACGTAGCAAACAACTGCTTGTCTTGACAAAGAAACGCATGTGCGTTTTTTACTAAAGCTTTCGTGAAATTAATAAACTTTCAAAAGAACGCGATCATCTTTAAAAGTAAAGCTTGTACTGAGAAAAGCAACACTGATCTCAGTTCTATCAGTGCTTTCACACGTAGCAAACAACTGCTTGTCTTTACAAAGAAATGCATGTTCGTTTCTTACTAAAGCTTTCGTGAAATTAATAAACTTTCAAAAGAACGCGATTATCTTTCAAAGTAAAGCTTGTACTGAGAAAAGCAACACTGATCTCAGTTCTAACAGTGCTTTCACACGTAGCAAACAACTGCTTGTCTTTACAAAGAAACCCATGAGCGTTCCTTACTAAAGCATTCGTAAAATTAATAAACTTTCAAAAGAACGCGATTATCTTTCAAAGTAAAGCTTGTACTGAGAAAAGCAACACTGATCTCAGTTCTAACAGTGCTTTCACACGTAGCAAACAACTGCTTGTCTTGACAAAGAAACGCATGAGCGTTTCTTACTAAAGCTTTCGTGAAATTAATAAACTTTCAAAAGAATGCGATTATCTTTCAAAGTAAAGCTTGTACTGAGAAAATTAAACCTGATCTCAGTTCTAACAGTGCTTTCACACGTAGCAAACAACTGCTTGTCTTTACAAAGAAACGCATGAGCGTTTCTTACTAAAGCTTTCGTGAAATTAATAAACTTTCAAAAGAACGCGATTATCTTTCAAAGTAAAGCTTGTACTGAGAAAAGCAACACGGATCTCAGTTCTATCAGTGCTTTCACACGTAGCAAACAACTGCTTGTCTTGACAAAGAAACGCATGTGCGTTTTTTACTAAAGCTTTCGTGAAATTAATAAACTTTCAAAAGAACGCGATTATCTTTCAAAGTAAAGCTTGTACTGAGAAAAGCAACACTGATCTCAGTTCTATCAGTTCTTTCACACGTAGCAAACAACTGCTTGTCTTTACAAAGAAATGCATGTTCGTTTCTTACTAAAGCTTTCGTGAAATTAATAAACTTTCAAATGAACGCGATTATCTTTCAAAGTAAAGCTTGTACTGAGAAAAGCAACACTGATCTCAGTTCTAACAGTGCTTTCACACGTAGCAAACAACTGCTTGTTTTTACAAAGAAACGCATGAGCGTTTCTTACTAAAGCTTTCCTGAAATTAATAAACTTTCAAAAGAACGCGATTATCTTTCAAAGTAAAGCTTGTACTGAGAAAAGCAACACTGATCTCAGTTCTAACTCTGCTTTCACACGTAGCAAACAACTGCTTGTCTTTACAAACAAACGCATGAGCGTTTCTTACTAAAGCTTTCGTGAAATTAATAAACTTTCAAAAGAACGCGATTATCTTTCAAAGTAAAGCTTGTACTGAGAAAATTAAACCTGATCTCAGTTCTAACAGTGCTTTCACACGTAGCAAAAACTGCTTGTCTTGACAAAGAAACGCATGTGCGTTTCTTACTAAAGCTTTCGTGAAATTAATAAAGTTTCAAAAGAACGCGATTATCTTTCAAAGTAAAGCTTGTACTGAGAAAAGCAACACTGATCTCAGTTCTAACAGTGCTTTCACACGTAGCAAACAACTGCTTGTCTTTACAAAGAAACGCATGTGCGTTTCTTACTAAAGCTTTCGTGAAATTAATAAACTTTCAAAAGAAAGCGATTATCTTTCAAAGTAAAGCTTGTACTGAGAAAAGCAACACTGATCTCAGTTCTAACAGTGCTTTCACACGTAGCAAACAACTGCTTGTCTTTACAAAGAAACCCATGAGCGTTTCTTACTAAAGAATTCGTAAAATTAATAAACTTTCAAAAGAACGCGATTATCTTTCAAAGGAAAGCTTGTAGTGAGAAAAGCAACACTGATCTCAGTTCTAACAGTGCTTTCACACGTAGCAAACAAGTGCTCGTCTTGACAAAGAAACACATGAGCGTTTCTTACTAAAGCTTTCTTGAAATTAGTAAAGTTTCAAAAGAACGCAATTATCTTTAAAAGTAAAGCTTGTACTGAGAAAACAACACTGATCTCAGTTCTAACAGTGCTTTCACACATAGCAAACCACTGCTTGTCTTTACAAAGAAATGCATGAGCGTTTCTTACTAAAGCTTTCGTGAAATTAATAAACTTTCAAAAGAACGCGATTATATTTCAAAGTAAAGCTTGTAGTGAGGAAATTAAACCTGACCTTAGTTCTAACAGTGCTTCCACACGTAGCAAACAACTGCTTGTCTTGACAAAGAAACGCATGTGCGTTTCTTACTAAAGCTTTCGTGAAATTAATAAACTTTTAAAAGAACGCGATTATCTTTCAAAGTAAAGCTTGTACTGAGAAAAGCAACACTGATCTCAGTTCTAACAGTGCTTTCACACATAGCAAACAACTGCTTGTCTTTACAAAGATACGCATGAGCGTTTCTTACTAAAGCTTTCGTGAAATTAATAAACTTTCAAAAGAACGCGATTATCTTTCAAAGTAAAGCTTGTACTGAGAAAATTAAACCTGATCTCAGTTCTAACAGTGCTTTCACACGTAGCAAACAACTGCTTGTCTTTAAAAAGAAACGCATGTGCGTTTCTTACTAAAGCTTTCGTGAAATTAATAAAGTTTCAAAAGAACACGATTATCTTTCAAAGTAAAGCTTGTACTGAGAAAAGCAACACTGATCTCAGTTCTAACTCTGCTTTCACACGTAGCAAACAACTGCTTGTCTTTAGAAAGAAACGCATGTGCGTTTCTTACTAAAGCTTTCGTGAAATTAATAAACTTTCAAAAGATCGCGATTATATTTCAAAGTAAAGCTTGTACTGAGAAAATTAAACCTGATCTCAGTTCTAACAGTGCTTTCACACTTAGCAAACAACTGCTTGTCTTTAAAAAGAAACGCATGTGCGTTTCTTACTAAAGCTTTCGTGAAATTAATAAACTTTCAAAAGAACGCGATTATCTTTCAAAGTAAAGCTTGTACTGAGAAAAGCAACACTGATCTCAGTTCTAACAGTGCTTTCACACGTAGCAAACAACTGCTTGTCTTTACAAAGAAACCCATGAGCGTTCCTTACTAAAGCATTCGTAAAATTAATAAACTTTCAAAAGAACGCGATTATCTTTCAAAGTAAAGCTTGTACTGAGAAAAGCAACACTGATCTCAGTTCTAACAGTGCTTTCACACGTAGCAAACAACTGCTTGTCTTGACAAAGAAACGCATGAGCGTTTCTTACTAAAGCTTTCCTGAAATTAATAAACTTTCAAAAGAATGCGATTATCTTTCAAAGTAAAGCTTGTACTGAGAAAATTAAACCTGATCTCAGTTCTAACAGTGCTTTCACACATAGCAAACAACTGCTTGTCTTTACAAAGAAACGCATGAGCGTTTCTTACTAAAGCTTTCGTGAAATTAATGAACTTTCAAAAGAACGCGATTATCTTTCAAAGTAAAGCTTGTACTGAGAAAAGCAACACTGATCTCAGTTCTATCAGTGCTTTCACACGTAGCAAACAACTGCTTGTCTTGACAAAGAAACGCATGTGCGTTTTTTACTAAAGCTTTCGTGAAATTAATAAACTTTCAAAAGAACGCGATTATCTTTAAAAGTAAAGCTTGTACTGAGAAAAGCAACACTGATCTCAGTTCTATCAGTGCTTTCACACGTAGCAAACAACTGCTTGTCTTTACAAAGAAATGCATGTTCGTTTCTTACTAAAGCTTTCGTGAAATTAATAAACTTTCAAAAGAACGCGATTATCTTTCAAAGTAAAGCTTGTACTGAGAAAAGCAACACTGATCTCAGTTCTAACAGTGCTTTCACACGTAGCAAACAACTGCTTGTCTTGACAAAGAAACGCATGAGCGTTTCTTACTAAAGCTTTCGTGAAATTAATAAACTTTCAAAAGAACGCGATTATCTTTCAAAGTAAAGCTTGTACTGAGAAAAGCAACACTGATCTCAGTTCTAACAGTGCTTTCACACGTAGCAAACAACTGCTTGTCTTGACAAAGAAACGCATGAGCGTTTCTTACTAAAGCTTTCGTGAAATTAATAAACTTTCAAAAGAACGCGATTATCTTTCAAAGTAAAGCTTGTACTGAGAAAAGCAACACTGATCTCAGTTCTAACAGTGCTTTCACACGTAGCAAACAACTGCTTGTTTTTACAAAGAAACGCATGAGCGTTTCTTACTAAAGCTTTCCTGAAATTAATAAACTTTCAAAAGAACGCGATTATCTTTCAAAGTAAAGCTTGTACTGAGAAAAGCAACACTGTCTCAGTTCTAACAGTGCTTTCACACGTAGCAAACAACTGCTTGTCTTTACAAACAAACGCATGAGCGTTTCTTACTAAAGCTTTCGTGAAATTAATAAACTTTCAAAAGAACGCGATTATCTTTCAAAGTAAAGCTTGTACTGAGAAAATTAAACCTGATCTCAGTTCTAACAGTGCTTTCACACGTAGCAAACAACTGCTTGTCTTGACAAAGAAACGCATGTGCGTTTCTTACTAAAGCTTTCGTGAAATTAATAAAGTTTCAAAAGAACGCGATTATCTTTCAAAGTAAAGCTTGTACTGAGAAAAGCAACACTGATCTCAGTTCTAACAGTGCTTTCACACGTAGCAAACAACTGCTTGTCTTTACAAAGAAACGCATGTGCGTTTCTTACTAAAGCTTTCGTGAAATTAATAAACTTTCAAAAGAAAGCGATTATCTTTCAAAGTAAAGCTTGTACTGAGAAAAGCAAGACTGATCTCAGTTCTAACAGTGCTTTCACACGTAGCAAACAACTGCTTGTCTTTACAAAGAAACCCATGAGCGTTTCTTACTAAAGAATTCGTAAAATTAATAAACTTTCAAAAGAACGCGATTATCTTTCAAAGGAAAGCTTGTAGTGAGAAAAGCAACACTGATCTCAGTTCTAACAGTGCTTTCACACGTAGCAAACAAGTGCTCGTCTTGACAAAGAAACACATGAGCGTTTCTTACTAAAGCTTTCGTGAAATTAGTAAAGTTTCAAAAGAACGCAATTATCTTTAAAAGTAAAGCTTGTAGTGAGAAAACAACACTGATCTCAGTTCTAACAGTGCTTTCACACATAGCAAACCACTGCTTGTCTTTACAAAGAAATGCATGAGCGTTTCTTACTAAAGCTTTCGTGAAATTAATAAACTTTCAAAAGAACGCGATTATATTTCAAAGTAAAGCTTGTAGTGAGGAAATTAAACCTGATCTCAGTTCTAACAGTGCTTCCACACGTAGCAAACAACTGCTTGTCTTGACAAAGAAACGCATGTGCGTTTCTTACTAAAGCTTTCGTGAAATTAATAAACTTTTAAAAGAACGCGATTATCTTTCAAAGTAAAGCTTGTACTGAGAAAAGCAACACTGATCTCAGTTCTAACAATGCTTTCACACGTAGCAAACAACTGCTTGTCTTTACAAAGAAACGCATGTGCGTTTCTTACTAAAGCTTTCGTGAAATTAATAAACTTTCAAAAGAACGCGATTATCTTTCAAAGTAAAGCTTGTACTGAGAAAAGCAACACTGATCTCAGTTCTATCAGAAGCTTTCAAACGTAGCAAACAACTGCTTGTCTTGACCAAGAAACGCATGTGCGTTTCTTACTAAAGCTTTCGTTAAATTAATAAACTTTCAAAAGAACGCGATTATCTTTCAAGGTAAAGCTTGTATTGAGAAAAGCAACACTGATCTCAGTTCTATCAGTGCTTTCACACGTAGCAAACAACTGCTTGTCTTGACAAAGAAACGCATGTTCGTTTCTTACTAAAGCTTTCGTGAAATTAATAAACTTTCAAAAGAACGCGATTATCTTTCAAAGTAAAGCTTGTACTGAGAAACGCAACACTGATCTCAGTTCTAACAGTGCTTTCACACGTAGCAAACAACTGCTTGTCTTGACAAAGAAACGCATGAGCGTTTCTTACTAAAGCTTTCGTGAAATTAATAAACTTTCAAAAGAACGCGATTATCTTTCAAAGTAAAGCTTGTACTGAGAAAATTAAACCTGATTACAGTTCTAACAGTGCTTTCACACGTAGCAAACAACTGCTTGTCTTTAAAAAGAAACGCATGTGCGTTTCTTACTAAAGCTTTCGTGAAATTAATAAACTTTCAAAAGAACGCGATTATCTTTCAAAGTAAAGCTTGTACTGAGAAAAGCAACACTGATCTCAGTTCTAACACTGCTTTCACACGTAGCAAACAACTGCTTGTCTTGACAAAGAAACACATGAGCGTTTCTTACTAAAGCTTTCGTGAAATTAATAAACTTTCAAAAGAACGCGATTATCTTTCAAAGTAAAGCTTGTACTGAGAAAAGCAACACTGATCTCAGTTCTAACAGTGCTTTCACACGTAGCAAACAACTGCTTGTTTTTACAAAGAAACGCATGAGCGTTTCTTACTAAAGCTTTCCTGAAATTAATAAACTTTCAAAAGAACGCGATTATCTTTCAAAGTAAAGCTTGTACTGAGAAAAGCAACACTGTCTCAGTTCTAACAGTGCTTTCACACGTAGCAAACAACTGCTTGTCTTTACAAACAAACGCATGAGCGTTTCTTACTAAAGCTTTCGTGAAATTAATAAACTTTCAAAAGAACGCGATTATCTTTCAAAGTAAAGCTTGTACTGAGAAAATTAAACCTGATCTCAGTTCTAACAGTGCTTTCACACGTAGCAAACAACTGCTTGTCTTGACAAAGAAACGCATGTGCGTTTCTTACTAAAGCTTTCGTGAAATTAATAAAGTTTCAAAAGAACGCGATTATCTTTCAAAGTAAAGCTTGTACTGAGAAAAGCAACACTGATCTCAGTTCTAACAGTGCTTTCACACGTAGCAAACAACTGCTTGTCTTTACAAAGAAACGCATGTGCGTTTCTTACTAAAGCTTTCGTGAAATTAATAAACTTTCAAAAGAAAGCGATTATCTTTCAAAGTAAAGCTTGTACTGAGAAAAGCAAGACTGATCTCAGTTCTAACAGTGCTTTCACACGTAGCAAACAACTGCTTGTCTTTACAAAGAAACCCATGAGCGTTTCTTACTAAAGAATTCGTAAAATTAATAAACTTTCAAAAGAACGCGATTATCTTTCAAAGGAAAGCTTGTAGTGAGAAAAGCAACACTGATCTCAGTTCTAACAGTGCTTTCACACGTAGCAAACAAGTGCTCGTCTTGACAAAGAAACACATGAGCGTTTCTTACTAAAGCTTTCGTGAAATTAGTAAAGTTTCAAAAGAACGCAATTATCTTTAAAAGTAAAGCTTGTACTGAGAAAACAACACTGATCTCAGTTCTAACAGTGCTTTCACACATAGCAAACCACTGCTTGTCTTTACAAAGAAATGCATGAGCGTTTCTTACTAAAGCTTTCGTGAAATTAATAAACTTTCAAAAGAACGCGATTATATTTCAAAGTAAAGCTTGTAGTGAGGAAATTAAACCTGATCTCAGTTCTAACAGTGCTTCCACACGTAGCAAACAACTGCTTGTCTTGACAAAGAAACGCATGTGCGTTTCTTACTAAAGCTTTCGTGAAATTAATAAACTTTTAAAAGAACGCGATTATCTTTCAAAGTAAAGCTTGTACTGAGAAAAGCAACACTGATCTCAGTTCTAACAATGCTTTCACACGTACCAAACAACTGCTTGTCTTTACAAAGAAACGCATGTGCGTTTCTTACTAAAGCTTTCGTGAAATTAATAAACTTTCAAAAGAACGCGATTATCTTTCAAAGTAAAGCTTGTACTGAGAAAAGCAACACTGATCTCAGTTCTATCAGTGCTTTCAAACGTAGCAAACAACTGCTTGTCTTGACCAAGAAACGCATGTGCGTTTCTTACTAAAGCTTTAGTTAAATTAATAAACTTTCAAAAGAACGCGATTATCTTTCAAGGTAAAGCTTGTATTGAGAAAAGCAACACTGATCTCAGTTCTATCAGTGCTTTCACACGTAGCAAACAACTGCTTGTCTTGACAAAGAAACGCATGTTCGTTTCTTACTAAAGCTTTCGTGAAATTAATAAACTTTCAAAAGAACGCGATTATCTTTCAAAGTAAAGCTTGTACTGAGAAACGCAACACTGATCTCAGTTCTAACAGTGCTTTCACACGTAGCAAACAACTGCTTGTCTTGACAAAGAAACGCATGAGCGTTTCTTACTAAAGCTTTCGTGAAATTAATAAACTTTCAAAAGAACGCGATTATCTTTCAAAGTAAAGCTTGTACTGAGAAAATTAAACCTGATTACAGTTCTAACAGTGCTTTCACACGTAGCAAACAACTGCTTGTCTTTAAAAAGAAACGCATGTGCGTTTCTTACTAAAGCTTTCGTGAAATTAATAAACTTTCAAAAGAACGCGATTATCTTTCAAAGTAAAGCTTGTACTGAGAAAAGCAACACTGATCTCAGTTCTAACACTGCTTTCACACGTAGCAAACAACTGCTTGTCTTGACAAAGAAACGCATGTGCGTTTCTTACTAAAGCTTTCGTGAAATTAATAAACATTCAAAAGAACGCGATTATCTTTCAAAGTAAAGCTTGTACTGAGAAAAGCAACACTGATCTCAGTTCTAACAGTGCTTTCACACGTAGCAAACAACTGCTTGTCTTGACAAAGAAACGCATGAGCGTTTCTTACTAAAGCTTTCGTGAAATTAATAAACTTTCAAAAGAACGCGATTATCTTTCAAAGTAAAGCTTGTACTGAGAAAATTAAACCTGATCTCAGTTCTAACAGTGCTTTCACACGTTGCAAACAACTGCTTGTCTTTACAAAGAAACGCATGTGCGTTTCTTACTAAAGCTTTCGAGAAATTAATAAACTTTCAAAAGAACGCGATTATCTTTCAAAGTAAAGCTTGTACTGAGAAAAGCAACACTGATCTCAGTTCTAACAGTGCTTTCACACGTAGCAAAAAACTGCTCGTCTTTACAAAGAAACGCATGAGCGTTTCTTACTAAAGCTTTCGTGAAATTAATAAACTTTCAAAAGAACGCGATTATCTTTCAAAGTAAAGCTTGTACTGAGAAAAGCACCACTGATCTCAGTTCTAGCAGCGCTTTCACATGTATCAAACAACTGCTCGTCTTTACAAAGAAACGCATGAGCGTTTCTTACTAAAGCTTTCGTGAAATTAATAAACTTTCAAAAGAACGCGATTATCTTTCAAAGTAAAGCTTGTACTGAGAAAATTAAACCTGATCTCAGTTCTAACAGTGCTTTCACACGTAGCAAACAACTGCTTGTTATTAAAAAGAAACGCATGTGCGTTTCTTCCTAAAGCTTTCGTGAAATTAATAAACTTTCAAAAGAACGCGATTATCTTTCAAAGTAAAGCTTGTACTGTGAAAAGCAACACTGATCTCAGTTCTAACACTGCTTTCACACGTAGCAAACAACTGCTTGTCTTTACAAAGAAACGCATGTGCGTTTCTTACTAAAGCTTTCGTGAAATTAATAAACATTCAAAAGAACGCGATTATCTTTCAAATTAAAGCTTGTACTGAGAAAAGCAACACTGATCTCAGTTCTAACAGTGCTTTCACACGTAGCAAACAACTGCTTGTCTTTACAAAGAAACCCATGGGCGTTTCTTACTAAAGCTTTCGTGAAATTAATAAACTTTCAAAAGAACGCGATTATCTTTCAAAGTAAAGCTTGTACTGAGAAAAGCAACACTGATCTCAGTTCTAACAGTGCTTTCACACGTAGCAAACAACTGCTTGTCTTTACAAACAAACGCATGAGCGTTTCTTACTAAAGCTTTCGTGAAATTAATAAACTTTCAAAAGAACGCGATTATCTTTCAAAGTAAAGCTTGTACTGAGAAAAGCAACACTGATCTCAGTTCTATCAGTGCTTTCACATGTAGCAAACAACTGCTTGTCTTGACAAAGAAACGCATGTGCGTTTCTTATTAATCTTTCATGAAATTAATAAACTTTCAAAAGAACGCGATTATCTTTCAAAGTAAAGCTTGTACTGAGAAAAGCAACACTGATCTCAGTTCTAACAGTGCTTTCACACGTAGCAAACAACTGCTTGTCTTTACAAAGAAACGCATGAGCGTTTCTTACTAAGGCTTTCGTGAAATTAATAAACTTTCAAAAGAACGCGATTATCTTTCAAAGTAAAGCTTGTACTGAGAAAAGCAACACTGATCTCAGTTCTAACAGTGCTTTCACACGTAGCAAACAACTGCTTGTCTTTACAAAGAAACGCATGTGCGTTTCTTACTAAAGCTTTCGTGAAATTAATAAACTTTCAAAAGAACGCGATTATCTTTCAAAGTAAAGCTTGTACTGAGAAAAGCAAGTCTGATCTCAGTTCTAACATTGCTTTCACATGTAGCAAACAACTGCTTGTCTTTACAAAGAAACGCATGTTTGTTTCTTACTAAAGCTTTCGTGAAATTAATAAACTTTCAAAAGAACGCGATTATCTTTCAAAGTAAAGCTTGTACTGAGGAAATTAAACCTGATCTCAGGTCTAACAGTGCTTTCACACGTAGCAAACAACTGCTTGTCTTGAAAAAGAAACGCATGTGCGTTTCTTATTAATATTTCATGAAATTAATAAACTTTCAAAAGAACGCGATTATCTTTCAAAGTAAAGCTTGTACTGAGAAAAGCAACACTGATCTCAGTTCTAACAGTGCTTTCACACGTAGCAAACAACTGCTTGTCTTGACAAAGAAACGCAAGTGCGTTTCTTACTAAAGCTTTCGTGAAAATAATAAACTTTCAAAAGAACGCGATTATCTTTCAAAGTAAAGCTTGTACTGAGAAAAGCAACACTGATCTCAGTTCTAACAGTGCTTTCACACGTAGCAAACAACTGCTTGTCTTTACAAAGAAACGCATGAGCGTTTCTTACTAAAGCTTTCGTGAAATTAATAAAGTTTCAAAAGAACGCGATTATCTTTCAAAGTAAAGCTTGAACTGAGAAAAGCAACACTGATCTCAGTTCTAACACTGCTTTCAAACGTAGCAAACAACTGCTTGTCTTGACAAAGAAACGCATGAGCGTTTCTTACTAAAGCTTTCGTGAAATTAATAAACTTTCAAAAGAACGCGATTATCTTTCAAAGTAAAGCTTGTACTGAGAAAAGCAACACTGATCTCAGTTCTAACAGTGCTTTCACACGTAGCAAACAACTGCTTGTCTTGACAAAGAACCGCATGAGCGTTTCTTACGAAAGCTTTCGTGAAATTAATAAACTTTCAAAAGAACGCGATTATCTTTCAAAGTAAAGGTTGTACTGAGAAAAGCAACACTGATCTCAGTTCTAACAGTGCTTTCACACATAGCAAACCACTGCTTGTCTTTACAAAGAAATGCATGAGCGTTTCTTACTAAAGCTTTCGGAAATTTAATAAACTTTCAAAAGAACGCGATTATCTTTCAAAGAAAAGCTTGTACTGAGAAAAGCAACACTGATCTCAGTTCTAACAGTGCTTTCACACGTACAAACAAATGCACGTCTTTACAAAGAAACGCATGAGCGTTTCTTACTAAAGCGTTCGTGAAATTAATAAACTTTCAAAAGAACGCGATTATCTTTCAAAGTAAAGCTTGTATTAAGAAAATCAACACTGATCACGGTTCTAAGAGTGTTTTCACACGTAGCAAACAACTGCTTGTCTTGACAAAGAAACGCATGTGCGTTTCTTACTAAAGCTTTCGTGAAATTAATAAACTTTCAAAAGAACGCGATTATCTTTCAAAGTAAAGCTTGTACTGAAAAAAGCACCACTGATCTCAGTTCTAACAGTGCTTTCACACGTAGCAAACAACTTCTCGTCTTTACAAAGAAATGCATGAGCGTTTCTTACTAAAGCTTACGTGAAATTAATAAACTTTCAAAAGAACGCGATTATCTTTCAAAGTAAAGCTTGTACTGAGAAAATTAAACCTGATCTCAGTTCTAACAGTGCTTTCACACGTAGCAAACAACTGCTTGTCTTGACAAAGAAACGCACGTGCGTTTCTTACTAAAGCTTACGTGAAATTAATAAACTTTCCAAAGAACGCGATTATCTTTCAAAGTAAAGCTTGTACTGAGAAAATTAAACCTGATCTCAGTTCTAACAGTGCTTTCACACGTAGCAAACAACTGCTTGTCTTGACAAAGAAACGCATGTGCGTTTCTTACTAAAGCTTTCGTGAAATTAATAAACTTTCAAAAGAACGCGATTATCTTTCAAAGTAAAGCTTGTACTGAGAAAAGCAACACTGATCTCAGTTCTATAACTACTTTCACACGTAGCAAACAACTGCTTGTCTTTACAAAGAAACGCATGTGCGTTTCTTACTAAAGCTTTCGTGAAATTAATAAACATTCAAAAGAACGCGATTATCTTTCAAATTAAAGCTTGTACTGAGAAAAGCAACACTGATCTCAGTTCTAACAGTGCTTTCACACGTAGCAAACAACTGCTTGTCTTTACAAAGAAACCCATGGGCGTTTCTTACTAAAGCTTTCGTGAAATTAATAAACTTTCAAAAGAACGCGATTATCTTTCAAAGTAAAGCTTGTACTGAGAAAAGCAACACTGATCTCAGTTCTAACAGTGCTTTCACACGTAGCAAACAACTGCTTGTCTTTACAAACAAACGCATGAGCGTTTCTTACTAAAGCTTTCGTGAAATTAATAAACTTTCAAAAGAACGCGATTATCTTTCAAAGTAAAGCTTGTACTGAGAAAAGCAACACTGATCTCAGTTCTATCAGTGCTTTCACATGTAGCAAACAACTGCTTGTCTTGACAAAGAAACGCATGTGCGTTTCTTATTAATCTTTCATGAAATTAATAAACTTTCAAAAGAACGCGATTATCTTTCAAAGTAAAGCTTGTACTGAGAAAAGCAACACTGATCTCAGTTCTAACAGTGCTTTCACACGTAGCAAACAACTGCTTGTCTTTACAAAGAAACGCATGAGCGTTTCTTACTAAGGCTTTCGTGAAATTAATAAACTTTCAAAAGAACGCGATTATCTTTCAAAGTAAAGCTTGTACTGAGAAAAGCAACACTGATCTCAGTTCTAACAGTGCTTTCACACGTAGAAAACAACTGCTTGTCTTAAAAAAGAAACGCATGTGCGTTTCTTACTAAAGCTTTCGTGAAATTAATAAACTTTCAAAAGAACGCGATTATCTTTCAAAGTAAAGCTTGTACTGAGAAAAGCAAGTCTGATCTCAGTTCTAACATTGCTTTCACATGTAGCAAACAACTGCTTGTCTTTACAAAGAAACGCATGTTTGTTTCTTACTAAAGCTTTCGTGAAATTAATAAACTTTCAAAAGAACGCGATTATCTTTCAAAGTAAAGCTTGTACTGAGGAAATTAAACCTGATCTCAGGTCTAACAGTGCTTTCACACGTAGCAAACAACTGCTTGTCTTGAAAAAGAAACGCATGTGCGTTTCTTATTAATCTTTCATGAAATTAATAAACTTTCAAAAGAACGCGATTATCTTTCAAAGTAAAGCTTGTACTGAGAAAAGCAACACTGATCTCAGTTCTAACAGTGCTTTCACACGTAGCAAACAACTGCTTGTCTTGACAAAGAAACGCAAGTGCGTTTCTTACTAAAGCTTTCGTGAAAATAATAAACTTTCAAAAGAACGCGATTATCTTTCAAAGTAAAGCTTGTACTGAGAAAAGCAACACTGATCTCAGTTCTAACAGTGCTTTCACACGTAGCAAACAACTGCTTGTCTTTACAAAGAAACGCATGAGCGTTTCTTACTAAAGCTTTCGTGAAATTAATAAAGTTTCAAAAGAACGCGATTATCTTTCAAAGTAAAGCTTGAACTGAGAAAAGCAACACTGATCTCAGTTCTAACACTGCTTTCAAACGTAGCAAACAACTGCTTGTCTTGACAAAGAAACGCATGAGCGTTTCTTACTAAAGCTTTCGTGAAATTAATAAACTTTCAAAAGAACGCGATTATCTTTCAAAGTAAAGCTTGTACTGAGAAAAGCAACACTGATCTCAGTTCTAACAGTGCTTTCACACGTAGCAAACAACTGCTTGTCTTGACAAAGAACCGCATGAGCGTTTCTTACGAAAGCTTTCGTGAAATTAATAAACTTTCAAAAGAACGCGATTATCTTTCAAAGTAAAGGTTGTACTGAGAAAAGCAACACTGATCTCAGTTCTAACAGTGCTTTCACACATAGCAAACCACTGCTTGTCTTTACAAAGAAATGCATGAGCGTTTCTTACTAAAGCTTTCGGAAATTTAATAAACTTTCAAAAGAACGCGATTATCTTTCAAAGAAAAGCTTGTACTGAGAAAAGCAACACTGATCTCAGTTCTAACAGTGCTTTCACACGTACAAACAAATGCACGTCTTTACAAAGAAACGCATGAGCGTTTCTTACTAAAGCGTTCGTGAAATTAATAAACTTTCAAAAGAACGCGATTATCTTTCAAAGTAAAGCTTGTATTAAGAAAATCAACACTGATCACGGTTCTAAGAGTGTTTTCACACGTAGCAAACAACTGCTTGTCTTGACAAAGAAACGCATGTGCGTTTCTTACTAAAGCTTTCGTGAAATTAATAAACTTTCAAAAGAACGCGATTATCTTTCAAAGTAAAGCTTGTACTGAAAAAAGCACCACTGATCTCAGTTCTAACAGTGCTTTCACACGTAGCAAACAACTGCTTGTCTTTACAAAGAAACCCATGAGCGTTTCTTACTAAAGAATTCGTAAAATTAATAAACTTTCAAAAGAACGTGATTATCTTTCAAAGTAAAGCTTGTACTGAGAAAAGCAACACTGATCTCAGTTCTAACAATGCATTCACACGTAGCAAACAACTTCTCGTCTTTACAAAGAAATGCATGAGCGTTTCTTACTAAAGCTTACGTGAAATTAATAAACTTTCAAAAGAACGCGATTATCTTTCAAAGTAAAGCTTGTACTGAGAAAATTAAACCTGATCTCAGTTCTAACAGTGCTTTCACACGTAGCAAACAACTGCTTGTCTTGACAAAGAAACGCACGTGCGTTTCTTACTAAAGCTTACGTGAAATTAATAAACTTTCCAAAGAACGCGATTATCTTTCAAAGTAAAGCTTGTACTGAGAAAATTAAACCTGATCTCAGTTCTAACAGTGCTTTCACACGTAGCAAACAACTGCTTGTCTTGACAAAGAAACGCATGTGCGTTTCTTACTAAAGCTTTCGTGAAATTAATAAACTTTCAAAAGAACGCGATTATCTTTCAAAGTAAAGCTTGTACTGAGAAAAGCAACACTGATCTCAGTTCTATAACTACTTTCACACGTAGCAAACAACTGCTTGTCTTTACAAAGAAACGCATGTGCGTTTCTTACTAAAGCTTTCGTGAAATTAATAAACTTTCAAAAGAACGCGATTATCTTTCAAAGTAAAGCTTGTACTGAGAAAAGCAACACTGATCTCAGTTCTAACAGTGCTTTCACACGTAGCAAACAACTGCTTGTCTTGACAAAGAAACGCATCAGCGTTTCTTACTAAAGCTTTCGTGAAATTAATAAACTTTCAAAAGAACGCTATTATCTTTCAAATTAAAGCTTCTAGTGAGGAAATTAAACCTGATCTCAGTTCTACCAGTGCTTCCACACGTAGCAAACAACTGTTTGTCTTGACAAAGATAC
The DNA here is from genome assembly GCF_950005125.1 of Chionomys nivalis. Classification (NCBI taxonomy): domain Eukaryota; kingdom Metazoa; phylum Chordata; class Mammalia; order Rodentia; family Cricetidae; genus Chionomys; species Chionomys nivalis. Next base: position 3,011,340 of record NC_080105.1, on the reverse strand, counting down.
GCATGTGCGTTTCTTACTAAAGCTTTCGTGAAATTAATAAACTTTCAAAAGAACGCGATTATCTTTCAAAGTAAAGCTTGTACTGAGAAAAGCACCACTGATCTCAGTTCTAACAGTGCTTTCACACGTAGCAAACAACTTCTCGTCTTTACAAAGAAATGCATGAGCGTTTCTTACTAAAGCTTTCGTGAAATTAATAAACTTTCAAAAGAACGCGATTATCTTTCAACGTAAAGCTTGTACTGAGAAAATTAAACCTGATCTCAGTTCTAACAGTGCTTTCACACGTAGCAAACAACTGCTTGTCTTGACAAAGAAACGCATGAGCGTTTCTTACTAAAGCTTTCGTGAAATTAATAAACTTTCAAAAGAACGCGATTATCTTTCAAAGTAAAACTTGTACTGAGAAAAGCACCACTGATCTCAGTTCTAACAGTGCTTTCACACGTAGCAAACAACTGCTCGTCTTTACAAAGAAATGCATGAGCGTTTCTTACTAAAGCTTTCGTGAAATTAATAAACTTTCATAAGAACGCGATTATCTTTCAAAGTAAAGCTTGTACTGAGGAAATTAAACCTGATCTCAGTTCTATCAGTGCTTTCACACGTAGCAAACAACTGCTTGTCTTGACAAAGAAACGCATGTGCGTTTCTTACTAAAGCTTTCGTGAAATGAATAAACTTTCAAAAGAACGCGATTATCTTTCAAAGTAAAGCTTGTACTGAGAAAATTAAACCTGATCTCAGTTCTAACAGTGCTTTCACACGTAGCAAACAACTGCTTGTCTTTAAAAAGAAACGCATGTGCGTTTCTTACTAAAGCTTTCGTGAAATTAATAAAGTTTCAAAAGAACGCGATTATCTTTCAAAGTAAAGCTTGTACTGAGAAAAGCAACACTGATCTCAGTTCTAACACTGCTTTCACACGTAGCAAACAACTGCTTGTCTTGACAAAGAAACGCATGTGCGTTTCTTACTAAAGCTTTCGTGAAATTAATAAACTTTCAAAAGAACGCGATTATCTTTCAAAGTAAAGCTTGTACTGAGAAAAGCAACACTGATCTCAGTTCGAACAGTGCTTTCACACGTAGCAAACAACTGCTTGTCTTGACAAAGAAACGCATGAGAGTTTCTTACTAAAGCTTTCGTGAATTAATAAACTTTCAAAAGAACGCGATTATCTTTCAAAGTAAAGCTTGTACTGAGAAAACAACACTGATCTCAGTTCTAACAGTGCTTTCACACATAGCAAACCACTGCTTGTCTTTACAAAGAAATGCATGAGCGTTTCTTACTAAAGCTTTCGTGAAATTAATAAACTTTCAAAAGAACGCGATTATCTTTCAAAGTAAAGCTTGTAGTGAGGAAATCAAACCTGATCTCAGTTCTAACACTGCTTCCACACGTAGCAAACAACTGCTTATCTTGACAAAGAAACGCATGTGCGTTTCTTACTAAAGCTTTCGTGAAATTAATAAACTTTCAAAAGAACGCGATTATCTTTCAAAGTAAAGCTTGTACTGAGAAAAGCACCACTGATCTCAGTTCTAACAGTGCTTTCACACGTAGCAAACAACTGCTCGTCTTTACAAAGAAATGCATGAGCGTTTCTTACTAAAGCTTTGGTGAAATTAATAAACTTTCAAAAGAACGCGATTATCTTTCAAAGTAAAGCTTGTACTGAGGAAATTAAACCTGATCTCAGTTCTATCAGTGCTTTCACACGTAGCAAACAACTGCTTGTGTTGACAAAGAAATGCATGTGCGTTTCTTACTAAAGCTTTCGTGAAATGAATAAACTTTCAAAAGAACGCGATTATCTTTCAAAGTAAAGCTTGTACTGAGAAAATTAAACCTGATCTCAGTTCTAACAGTGCTTTCACATGTAGCAAACAACTGCTTGTCTTTAAAAAGAAACGCATGTGCGTTTCTTACTAAAGCTTTCGTGAAATTAATAAACTTTCAAAAGAACACGATTATCTTTCAAAGTAAAGCTTGTACTGAGAAAAGCAACACTGATCTCAGTTCTAACAGTGCTTTCACACGTAGCAAACAACTGCTTGTCTTTACAAAGAAACGCATGTGCGTTTCTTACTAAAGCTTTCGTGAAATTAATAAACTTTCAAAAGAACGCGATTATCTTTCAAAGTAAAGCTTGTACTGAGAAAAGCAACACTGATCTCAGTTCTAACAGTGCTTTCACACGTAGCAAACAACTTCTCGTCTTTACAAAGAAATGCATGAGCGTTTCTTACTAAAGCTTTCGCTAAATTAATAAACTTTCAAAAGAACGCGATTATCTTTCAAAGTAAAGCTTGTACTGAGAAAATTAAACCTGATCTCAGTTCTAACAGTGCTTTCACAAGTAGCAAACAACTGCTTGTCTTGACAAAGAAACGCATGTGCGTTTCTTACTAAAGCTTACGTGAAATTAATAAACTTTCAAAAGAACGCGATTATCTTTCAAAGTAAAGCTTGTACTGAGAAAATTAAACCTGATCTCAGTTCTAACAGTGCTTTCACACGTAGCAAACAACTGCTTGTCTTGACAAAGAAACGCATGAGCGTTTCTTACTAAAGCTTTCGTGAAATTAATAAACTTTCAAAAGAACGCTATTATCTTTCAAAGTAAAGCTTGTACTGAGAAAACAACACTGATCTCAGTTCTAACAGTGCTTTCACACATAGCAAACCACTGCTTGTCTTTACAAAGAAATGCATGAGCGTTTCTTACTAAAGCTTTTGTGAAATTAATAAACTTTCAAAAGAACGCGATTATCTTTCAAAGTAAAGCATGTAGTGAGGAAATTAAACCTGACCTCAGTTCTAACAGTGCTTCCACACGTAGCAAACAATTGCTTGTCTTGACAACGAAACGCATGTGCGTTTCTTACTAAAGCTTTCGTGAAATTAATAAGCTTTGAAAAGAACGCGATTATCTTTCAAAGTAAAGCTTGTACTGAGAATAAGCAACACTGATCTCAGTTCTAACACTGCTATCACACGTAGCAAACAACTTCTCGTCTTTACAAAGAAATGCATGAGCGTTTCTTCCTAAAGCCTTCGCTAAATTAATAAACTTTCAAAAGAAAGCGATTATCTTTCAAAGTAAAGCTTGTACTGAGAAAATTAAACCTGATCTCAGTTCTAACAGTGCTTTCACACGTAGCAAACAACTGCTTGTCTTGACAAAGAAACGCATGTGCGTTTCTTACTAAAGCTTACGTGAAATTAATAAACTTTCAAAAGAACGCGATTATCTTTCAAAGTAAAGCCTGTACTGAGAAAATTAAACCTGATCTCAGTTCTAACAGTGCTTTCACACGTAGCAAACAACTGCTTGTCTTTAAAAAGAAACGCATGTGCGTTTCTTACTAAAGCTTTCGTGAAATTAATAAAGTTTCAAAAGAACGCGATTATCTTTCAAAGTAAAGCTTGTACTGAGAAAAGCAACACTGATCTCAGTTCTAACAGTGCTTTCACACGTAGCAAACAACTTCTCGTCTTTACAAAGAAATGCATGAGCGTTTCTTACTAAAGCTTTCGTGAAATTAATAAACTTTCAAAAGAACGCGATTATCTTTCAACGTAAAGCTTGTACTGAGAAAATTAAACCTGATCTCAGTTCTAACAGTGCTTTCACACGTAGCAAACAACTGCTTGTCTTGACAAAGAAACGCATGTGCGTTTCTTACTAAAGCTTTCGTGAAATTAATAAACTTTCAAAAGAACGCGATTATCTTTCAAAGTAAAGCTTGTACTGAGAAAAGCACCACTGATCTCAGTTCTAACAGTGCTTTCACACGTAGCAAACAACTGCTCGTCTTTACAAAGAAATGCATGAGCGTTTCTTACTAAAGCTTTCGTGAAATTAATAAACTTTCAAAAGAACGCGATTATCTTTCAAAGTAAAGCTTGTACTGAGGAAATTAAACCTGATCTCAGTTCTATCAGTGCTTTCACACGTAGCAAACAACTGCTTGTCTTGACAAAGAAACGCATGTGCGTTTCTTACTAAAGCTTTCGTGAAATGAATAAACTTTCAAAAGAACGCGATTATCTTTCAAAGTAAAGCTTGTACTGAGAAAATTAAACCTGATCTCAGTTCTAACAGTGCTTTCACACGTAGCAAACAACTGCTTGTCTTTAAAAAGAAACGCATGTGCGTTTCTTACTAAAGCTTTCGTGAAATTAATAAAGTTTCAAAAGAACGCGATTATCTTTCAAAGTAAAGCTTGTACTGAGAAAAGCAACACTGATCTCAGTTCTAACAATGCTTTCACACGTAGCAAACAACTGCTTGTCTTGACAAAGAAACGCATGTGCGTTTCTTACTAAAGCTTTCGTGAAATTAATAAACTTTCAAAAGAACGCGATTATCTTTCAAAGTAAAGCTTGTACTGAGAAAAGCAACACTGATCTCAGTTCTAACAGTGCTTTCACACGTAGCAAACAACTGCTTGTCTTGACAAAGAAACGCATGAGAGTTTCTTACTAAAGCTTTCGTGAAATTAATAAACTTTCAAAAGAACGCGATTATCTTTCAAAGTAAAGCTTGTACTGAGAAAACAACACTGATCTCAGTTCTAACAGTGCTTTCACACATAGCAAACCACTGCTTGTCTTTACAAAGAAATGCATGAGCGTTTCTTACTAAAGCTTTCGTGAAATTAATAAACTTTCAAAAGAACGCGATTATCTTTCAAAGTAAAGCTTGTACTGAGAAAATTAAACCTGATCTCAGTTCTAACAGTGCTTTCACAAGTAGCAAACAACTGCTTGTCTTGACAAAGAAACGCATGTGCGTTTCTTACTAAAGCTTACGTGAAATTAATAAACTTTCAAAAGAACGCGATTATCTTTCAAAGTAAAGCTTGTACTGAGAAAATTAAACCTGATCTCAGTTCTAACAGTGCTTTCACACGTAGCAAACAACTGCTTGTCTTGACAAAGAAACGCATGAGCGTTTCTTACTAAAGCTTTCGTGAAATTAATAAACTTTCAAAAGAACGCTATTATCTTTCAAAGTAAAGCTTGTACTGAGAAAACAACACTGATCTCAGTTCTAACAGTGCTTTCACACATAGCAAACCACTGCTTGTCTTTACAAAGAAATGCATGAGCGTTTCTTACTAAAGCTTTTGTGAAATTAATAAACTTTCAAAAGAACGCGATTATCTTTCAAAGTAAAGCATGTAGTGAGGAAATTAAACCTGACCTCAGTTCTAACAGTGCTTCCACACGTAGCAAACAATTGCTTGTCTTGACAACGAAACGCATGTGCGTTTCTTACTAAAGCTTTCGTGAAATTAATAAGCTTTGAAAAGAACGCGATTATCTTTCAAAGTAAAGCTTGTACTGAGAATAAGCAACACTGATCTCAGTTCTAACACTGCTATCACACGTAGCAAACAACTTCTCGTCTTTACAAAGAAATGCATGAGCGTTTCTTCCTAAAGCCTTCGCTAAATTAATAAACTTTCAAAAGAAAGCGATTATCTTTCAAAGTAAAGCTTGTACTGAGAAAATTAAACCTGATCTCAGTTCTAACAGTGCTTTCACACGTAGCAAACAACTGCTTGTCTTGACAAAGAAACGCATGTGCGTTTCTTACTAAAGCTTACGTGAAATTAATAAACTTTCAAAAGAACGCGATTATCTTTCAAAGTAAAGCCTGTACTGAGAAAATTAAACCTGATCTCAGTTCTAACAGTGCTTTCACACGTAGCAAACAACTGCTTGTCTTTAAAAAGAAACGCATGTGCGTTTCTTACTAAAGCTTTCGTGAAATTAATAAACTTTCAAAAGAACGCGATTATCTTTCAAAGTAAAGCTTGTACTGAGAAAAGCAACACTGATCTCAGTTCTAACAGTGCTTTCACACGTAGCAAACAACTTCTCGTCTTTACAAAGAAATGCATGAGCGTTTCTTACTAAAGCTTTCGCTAAATTAATAAACTTTCAAAAGAACGCGATTATCTTTCAAAGGAAAGCTTGTACTGAGAAAATTAAACCTGATCTCAGTTCTAACAGTGCTTTCACACGTAGCAAACAACTGCTTGTCTTGACAAAGAAACGCATGTGCGTTTCTTACTAAAGCTTACGTGAAATTAATAAACTTTCCAAAGAACGCGATTATCTTTCAAAGTAAAGCTTGTACTGAGAAAATTAAACCTGATCTCAGTTCTAACAGTGCTTTCACACGTAGCAAACAACTGCTTGTCTTGACAAAGAAACGCATGTGCGTTTCTTACTAAAGCTTTCGTGAAATTAATAAACTTTCAAAAGAACGCGATTATCTTTCAAAGTAAAGCTTGTACTGAGAAAAGCACCACTGATCTCAGTTCTAACAGTGCTTTCACACGTAGCAAACAACTGCTCGTCTTGACAAAGTAACGCATGTGCGTTTCTTACTAAAGCTTTCGTGAAATTAATAAACTTTCAAAAGAACGCGATTATCTTTCAAAGTAAAGCTTGTACTGAGAAAACAACACTGATCTCAGTTCTAACAGTGCTTTCTTACATAGCAAACCACTGCTTGTCTTTACAAAGAAATGCATGAGCGTTTCTTACTAAAGCATTCGTGAAATTAATAAACTTTCAAAAGAACGCGATTATCTTTCTAAGTAAAGCTTGTAGTGAGGAAATTAAACCTGATCTCAGTTCTAACAGTGCTTCCACATGTAGCAAACAACTGCTTGTCTTTACAAAGGAACGCATGTGCGTTTCTTACTAAAGCTTTCGTGAAATTAATAAACTTTCAAAAGAACGCAATTATCTTTCAAAGTAAAGCTTGTACTGAGAAAAGCAACACTGATCTCAGTTCTAACACTGCTTTCACACGTAGCAAACAACTTCTCGTCTTTACAAAGAAATGCATGACGTTTCTTACTAAAGCTTTCTCTAAATTAATAAACTTTCAATAGAACGCGATTATCTTTCAAAGTAAAGCTTGTACTGAGAAAATTAAACCTGATCTCAGTTCTAACAGTGCTTTCACACGTAGCAAACAACTGCTTGTCTTGACAAGAAACGCATGTGCGTTTCTTACTAAAGCTTACGTGAAATTAATAAACTTTCCAAAGAACGCGATTATCTTTCAAAGTAAAGCTTGTACTGAGAAAATTAAACCTGATCTCAGTTCTAACAGTGCTTTCACACGTAGCAAACAACTGCTGGTCTTTAAAAAGTAACGCATGTGCGTTTCTTACTAAAGCTTTCGTGAAATTAATAAAGTTTCAAAAGAACGCGATTATCTTTCAAAGTAAAGCTTGTACTGAGAAAAGCAACACTGATCTCAGTTCTAACACTGCTTTCACACGTAGCAAACAACTGCTGTCTTTACAAAGAAACGCATGTGCGTTTCTTACTAAAGCTTTCGTGAAATTAATAAACTTTCAAAAGAACGCGATTATCTTTCAAAGTAAAGCTTGTACTGAGAAAAGCAACACTGATCTCAGTTCCAACGGTGCTTTCACACGTAGCAAACAACTGCTTGTCTTTACAAAGAAACGCATGAGCGTTTCTTACTAAAGCTTTCGTGAAATTAATAAACTTTCAAAAGAACGCTATTATCTTTCAAAGTAAAGCTTGTACTGAGAAAACAACACTGATCTCAGTTCTAACAGTGCTTTCACACATAGCAAACCACTGCTTGTCTTTACAAAGAAATGCATGAGCGTTTCTTACTAAAGCTTTCGTGAAATTAATAAACTTTCAAAAGAACGCGATTATCTTTCAAAGTAAAGCTTGTAGTGAGGAAATTAAACCTGATCTCAGTTCTAACAGTGCTTCCACACGTAGCAAACAACTGCTTGTCTTGACAAAGAAACGCATGTGCGTTTCTTACTAAAGCTTTCGTGAAATTAATAAACTTTCAAAAGAACGCGATTATCTTTCAAAGTAAAGCTTGTACTGAGAAAAGCACCACTGATCTCAGTTCTAACAGTGCTTTCACACGTAGCAAACAACTGCTCGTCTTGACAAAGAAACGCATGTGCGTTTCTTACTAAAGCTTTCGTGAAATTAATAAACTTTCAAAAGAACGCGATTATCTTTCAAAGTAAAGCTTGTACTGAGAAAACAACACTGATCTCAGTTCTAACAGTGCTTTCACACATAGCAAACCACTGCTTGTCTTTACAAAGAAATGCATGAGCGTTTCTTACTAAAGCATTCGTGAAATTAATAAACTTTCAAAAGAACGCGATTATCTTTCAAAGTAAAGCTTGTACTGAGAAAAGCAACACTGATCTCAGTTCTAACACTGCTTTCACACGTAGCAAACAACTGCTGTCTTTACAAAGAAACGCATGTGCGTTTCTTACTAAAGCTTTCGTGAAATTAATAAACTTTCAAAAGAACGCGATTATCTTTCAAAGTAAAGCTTGTACTGAGAAAAGCAACACTGATCTCAGTTCCAACGGTGCTTTCACACGTAGCAAACAACTGCTTGTCTTTACAAAGAAACGCATGAGCGTTTCTTACTAAAGCTTTCGTGAAATTAATAAACTTTCAAAAGAACGCTATTATCTTTCAAAGTAAAGCTTGTACTGAGAAAACAACACTGATCTCAGTTCTAACAGTGCTTTCACACATAGCAAACCACTGCTTGTCTTTACAAAGGAATGCATGAGCGTTTCTTACTAAAGCTTTCGTGAAATTAATAAACTTTCAAAAGAACGCGATTATCTTTCAAAGTAAAGCTTGTAGTGAGGAAATTAAACCTGATCTCAGTTCTAACAGTGCTTCCACACGTAGCAAACAACTGCTTGTCTTGACAAAGAAACGCATGTACGTTTCTTACTAAAGCTTTCGTGAAATTAATAAACTTTCAAAAGAACGCGATTATCTTTCAAAGTAAAGCTTGTACTGAGAAAAGCAACACTGATCTCAGTTCTAACAGTGCTTTTACACGTAGCAAACAACTGCTCGTCTTTACAAAGAAATGCATGTGCGTTTCTTACTAAAGCTTTCGTGAAATTAATAAACTTTCAAAAGAACGCGATTATCTTTCAAAGTAAAGCTTGTACTGAGAAAACAACACTGATCTCAGTTCTAACAGTGCTTTCACACATAGCAAACCACTGCTTGTCTTTACAAAGAAATGCATGAGCGTTTCTTACAAAAGCATTCGTGAAATTAATAAACTTTCAAAAGAACGCGATTATCTTTCAAAGTAAAGCTTGTAGTGAGGAAATTAAACCTGATCTCAGTTCTAACAGTGCTTCCACACGTAGCAAACAAATGCTTGTCTTTACAAAGAAACGCATGTGCGTTTCTTACTAAAGCTTTCGTGAAATTAATAAACTTTCAAAAGAACGGAATTATCTTTCAAAGTAAAGCTTGTACTGAGAAAAGCAACACTGATCTCAGTTCTAACACTGCTTTCACACGTAGCAAACAACTTCTCGTCTTTACAAAGAAATGCATGACGTTTCCTACTAAAGCTTTCGCTAAATTAATAAACTTTCAAAAGAACGCGATTATCTTTCAAAGTAAAGCTTGTACTGAGAAAATTAAACCTGATCTCAGTTCTAACAGTGCTTTCACACGTAGCAAACAACTGCTTGTCTTGACAAGAAACGCATGTGCGTTTCTTACTAAAGCTTACGTGAAATTAATAAACTTTCCAAAGAACGCGATTATCTTTCAAAGTAAAGCTTGTACTGAGAAAATTAAACCTGATCTCAGTTCTAACAGTGCTTTCACACGTAGCAAACAACTGCTTGTCTTTAAAAAGAAACGCATGTGCGTTTCTTACTAAAGCTTTCGTGAAATTAATAAAGTTTCAGAAGAACGCGATTATCTTTCAAAGTAAAGCTTGTACTGAGAAAAGCAACACTGATCTCAGTTCTAACACTGCTTTCACACGTAGCAAACAACTGCTTGTCTTTTCAAAGAAACGCATGTGCGTTTCTTACTAAAGCTTTCGTGAAATTAATAAACTTTCAAAAGAACGCGATTATCTTTCAAAGTAAAGCTTGTACTGAGGAAATTAAACCTGATCTCAGTTCTAACAGTGCTTTCACACGTAGCAAACAACTGCTTGTCTTTACAAAGAAACGCTCGTTTCTTACTAAAGCTTTCGTAAAATAAATAAACTTTCAAAAGAACTCGATTATCTTTCAAAGAAAAGCTTGTACTGAGAAAAGCAACACTGATCTCAGTTCTAACAGTGCTTTCACACGTAGCAAACAACTGCTTGTCTTTTCAAAGAAACGCATGAGCGTTTCTTACTAAAGCTTTCGTGAAATTAATAAACTTTCAAAAGAACGCGATTATCTTTCAAAGTAAAGCTTGTACTGAGAAAAGCAACACTGATCTCAGTTCTAACAGTGCTTTCACACGTAGCAAACAACTGCTTGTCTTGACAAAGAAACGCATGAGCGTTTCTTACTAAAGCTTTCGTGATATTAATAAACTTTCAAAAGAACGCGATTATCTTTCAAAGTAAAGCTTGTACTGAGAAAATTAAACCTGATCTCAGTTCTAACAGTGCTTTCACACATAGCAAAAAACTGCTTGTCTTTAAAAAGAAACGCATGTGCGTTTCTTACTAAAGCTTTCGTGAAATTAATAAACTTTCCAAAGAACGCGATTATCTTTCAAAGTAAAGCTTGTACTGAGAAAAGCACCATTGATCTCAGTTCTAACAGTGCTTTCACACATAGCAAACAACTGCTCGTCTTTACAAAGAAATGCATGAGCGTTTCTTACTAAAGCTTTCCTGAAATTAATAAAGTTTCAAAAACGCGATTATCTTTCAAAGTAAAGCTTGTACTGAGAAAAGCAACACTGATCTCAGTTCTAACAGTGCTTTCACACGTAGCAAACAACTGCTTGTCTTGACAAAGAAACCCATGAGCGTTTCTTACTAAAGCTTTCGTGAAATTAATAAACTTTCAAAAGAACGCGATTATCTTTCAAAGTAAAGCTTGTACTGAGAAAACAACACTGATCTCAGTTCTAACAGTGCTTTCACAAATAGCAAACCACTGCTTGTCTTTACAAAGAAATGCATGAGCGTTTCTTACTAAAGCATTCGTGAAATTAATAAACTTTCAAAAGAACGCGATTATCTTTCAAAGTAAAGCTTGTAGTGAGGAAATTAAACCTGATCTCAGTTCTAATAGTGCTTCCACACGTAGCAAACAACTGCTTGTCTTTACAAAGAAACGCATGTGCGTTTCTTACTAAAGCTTTCGTGAAATTAATAAACTTTCAAAAGAACGCAATTATCTTTCAAAGTAAAGCTTGTACTGAGAAAAGCAACACTGATCTCAGTTCTAACACTGCTTTCACACGTAGCAAACAACTTCTCGTCTTTACAAAGAAATGCATGACGTTTCTTACTAAAGCTTACGTGAAATTAATAACCTTTCCAAGAACGCGATTATCTTTCAAGGTAAAGCTTGTACTGAGAAAATTAAACCTGATCTCAGATCTAACAGTGCTTTCACACGTAGCAAACAACTGCTTGTCTTTAAAAAGAAACGCATGTGCGTTTCTTACTAAAGCTTTCGTGAAATTAATAAAGTTTCACAAGAACGCGATTATCTTTCAAAGTAAAGCTTGTACTGAGAAAAGCAACACTGATCTCAGTTCTAACAGTGCTTTCACACGTAGCAAACAACTGCTTGTCTTTTCAAAGAAACGCATGTGCGTTTCTTACTAAAGCTTTCGTGAAATTAATAAACTTTAAAAAGAACGCGATTATCTTTCAAAGTAAAGCTTGTACTGAGGAAATTAAACCTCATCTCAGTTCTAACAGTGCTTACACACGTAGCAAACAACTGCTTGTCTTGACAAAGAAACGCATGTGCGTTTCTTACTAAAGCTTTCGTGAAATTATTAAACTTTCAAAAGAACGCGATTATCTTTCAAAGTAAAGCTTGTACTGAGAAAAGCAACACTGATCTCAGTTCTAACAGTGCTTTCACACGTAGCAAACAACTGCTTGTCTTTACAAAGAAACGCTCGTTTCTTACTAAAGATTTCGTAAAATAAATAAACTTTCAAAAGAACTCGATTATCTTTCAAAGAAAAGCTTGTACTGAGAAAAGCAACACTGATCTCAGTTCTAACAGTGCTTTCACACGTAGCAAACAACTGCTTGTCTTGACATAGAAACAAATGAGCGTTTCTTACTAAAGCTTTCGTGAAATTAATAAACTTTCAAAAGAACGCGATTATCTTTCAAATAAAGCTTGTACTGAGAAAAGCAACACTGATCTCAGTTCTAACAGTGCTTTCACACGTAGCAAACAACTGCTTGTCTTGACAAAGAAACGCATGAGCGTTTCTTACTAAAGCTTTCGTGAAATTAATAAACTTTCAAAAGAACGCGATTATCTTTCAAAGTAAAGCTTGTACTGAGAAAATTAAACCTGATCTCAGTTCTAACAGTGCTTTCACACGTAGCAAACAACTGCTTGTCTTTAAAAAGAAACGCATGTGCGTTTCTTACTAAAGCTTTCGTGAAATTAATAAACTTTCCAAAGAACGCGATTATCTTTCAAAGTAAAGCTTGTACTGAGAAAAGCACCATTGATCTCAGTTCTAACAGTGCTTTCACACATAGCAAACAACTTCTCGTCTTTACAAAGAAATGCATGAGCGTTTCTTACTAAAGCTTTCCTGAAATTAATAAAGTTTCAAAAACGCGATTATCTTTCAAAGTAAAGCTTGTACTGAGAAAAGCAACACTGATCTCAGTTCTAACAGTGCTTTCACACGTAGCAAACAACTGCTTGTCTTGACAAAGAAACCCATGAGCGTTTCTTACTAAAGCTTTCGTGAAATTAATAAACTTTCAAAAGAACGCGATTATCTTTCAAAGTAAAGCTTGTACTGAGAAAACAACACTGATCTCAGTTCTAACAGTGCTTTCACACATAGCAAACCACTGCTTGTCTTTACAAAGAAATGCATGAGCGTTTCTTACTAAAGATTTCGTGAAATTAATAAACTTTCAAAAGAACGCGATTATCTTTCAAAGTAAAGCTTGTAGTGAGGAAATTAAACCTGATATCAGTTCTAACAGTGCTTCCACACGTAGCAAACAACTGCTTGTCTTGACAAAGAAACGCATGTGCGTTTCTTACTAAAGCTTTCGTGAAATTAATAAACTTTCAAAAGAACGCGATTATCTTTCAAAGTAAAGCTTGTACTGAGAAAAGCAACACTGATCTCAGTTCTAACACTGCTTTCACACGTAGCAAACCACTTCTCGTCTTTACCAAGAAATGCATGAGCGTTTCTTACTAAAGCTTTCGCTAAATTAATAAACTTTCAAAAGAACGAGATTATCTTTCAAAGTAAAGCTTGTACTGAGAAAATTAAACCTGATCTCAGTTCTAACAGTGCTTTCACACGTAGCAAACAACTGCTTGTCTTGACAAGAAACGCATGTGCGGTTCTTACTAAAGCTTACGTAAAATTAATAAACTTTCCAAAGAACGCGATTATCTTTCAAAGTAAAGCTTGTACTGAGAAAATTAAACCTGATCTCAGTTCTAACAGTGCTTTCACACGTAGCAAACAACTGCTTGTCTTTAAAAAGAAACGCATGTGCGTTTCTTACTAAAGCTTTCGTGAAATTAATAAAGTTTCACAAGAACGCGATTATCTTTCAAAGTAAAGCTTGTACTGAGAAAATCAACACTGATCTCAGTTCTAACACTGCATACACAAGTAGCAAACAACTGCTTGTCTTTTCAAAGAAACGCATGTGCGTTTCTTACTAAAGCTTTCGTGAAATTAATAAACTTTCAAAAGAACGCGATTATCCTTCAAAGTAAAGCTTGTACTGAGAAAAGCAACACTGATCTCAGTTCTAACAGTGCTTTCACACGTAGCAAACAACTGCTTGTCTTGACAAAGAAACGCATGTGCGTTTCTTACTAAAGCTTTCGTGAAATTAATAAACTTTCAAAAGAACGCGATTATCTTTCAAAGTAAAGCTTGTACTGACAAAAGCAACACTGATCTCAGTTCTAACAGTGCTTTCACACGTAGCAAACAACTGCTTGTCTTTACAAAGAAATGCATGAGCGTTTCTTAATAAAGCTTTCGTGAAATTAATAAACTCAAAAGAACGCGATTATCTTTCAAAGTAAAGCTTGTACTCAGAAAATTAAAACTGATCTCAGTTCTAACAGTGCTTTCAAACGTAGCAAACAACTACTTGTCTTGACAAAGAAACGCATGTTCGTTTCTTACTAAAGCTTTCCTGAAATTAATAAACTTTCAAAAGAACGCGATTATCTTTCAAAGTAAAGCTTGTACTGAGAAAATTAAAACTGATCTCAGTTCTAACAGTGCTTTCACACGTAGCAAACAACTAATTGTCTTGACAAAGAAACGCATGTTCGTTTCTTACTAAAGCTTTCCTGAAATTAATAAAGTTTCAAAAGAACGCGATTATCTTTCAAAGTAAAGCTTGTACTGAGAAAAGCAACACTGATCTCAGTTCTAACACTGCTTTCACACGTAGCAAACAACTGCTTGTCTTTACAAAGAAACGCATTTGCGTTTCTTACTAAAGCTTTCGTGAAATTAATAAAGTTTCAGAAGAACACGATTATCTTTCAAAGAAAAGCTTGTACTGAGAAAAGCAACACTGATCTCAGTTCTAACAGTGCTTTCACACGTAGCAAACAACTGCTTGTCTTGACAAAGAAACGCATGAGCGTTTCTTACTAAAGCTTTCGTGAAATTAATAAACTTTCAAAAGAACGTGATTATCTTTCAAAGTAAAGCTTGTACTGAGAAAATTAAACCTGATCTCAGTTCTAACAGTGCTTTCACACGTAGCAAACAACTGCTTGTCTTTACAAAGAAACGCATGAGCGTTTCTAACTAAAGCTTTCTTGAAATTAATAAACTTTCAAAAGAACGCGATTATCTTTCAAAGTAAAGCTTGTACTGAGAAAAGCAACACTGATCTCAGTTCTAACAGTGCTTTCACACGTAGCAAACAACTGCTTGTCTTTACAAAGAAACGCATGAGCGTTTCTTACTAAAGCTTTCGTAAAATTAATAAACTTTCAAAAGAACGCGATTATCTTTCAAAGTAAAGCTTGTGCTGACAAAAGCAACACTGATCTCAGTTCTAACAGTGCTTTCACACGTAGCAAACAACTGCTTGTCTTGACAAAGAAACGCATGTGCGTTTCTTACTAAAGCTTTCGTGAAATTAATAAACTTTCAAAAGAACGCGATTATCTTTCAAAGTAAAGCTTGTACTGAGAAAAGCAACACTGATCTCAGTTCTAACAGTGCTTTCACACGTAGCAAACAACTGCTTGTCTTTACAAAGAAACTCATGAGCGTTTCTTACTAAAGCTTTCGTGAAATTAATAAACTTTCAAAAGAACGCGATTATCCTTCAAAGTAAAGCTTGTACTGAGAAAAGCAACACTGATCTCAGTTCTAACAGTGCTTTCACACGTAGCAAACAACTGCTTGTCTTGACAAAGAAACGCATGGGCGTTTCTTACTAAAGCTTTCGTGAAATTAATAAACTTTCAAAAGAACGCGATTATCTTTCAAAGTAAAGCTTGTACTGAGAAAAGCAACACTGATCTCAGTTCTAAAAGTGCTTTCACACGTAGCAAACAACTGCTTGTCTTGACATAGAAACGCATGAGCGTTTCTTACTAAAGCTTTCGTGAAATTAATAAACTTTCAAAAGAACGCGATTATCTTTCAAAGTAAAGCTTGTACTGAGAAAATTAAACCTGATCTCAGTTCTAACAGTGCTTTCACACGTAGCAAACAACTGCTTGTCTTTAAAAAGAAACGCATGTGCGTTTCTTACTAAAGCTTTCGTGAAATTAATAAAGTTTCACAAGAACGCGATTATCTTTCAAAGTAAAGCTTGTACTGAGAAAAGCAACACTGATCTCAGTTCTAACACTGCTTTCACACGTAGCAAACAACTGCTTGTCTTTTCAAAGAAACGCATGTGCGGTTCTTACTAAAGCTTTCGTGAAATTAATAAACTTTCAAAAGAACGCTATTATCCTTCAAAGTAAAGCTTGTACTGAGAAAAGCAACACTGATCTCAGTTCTAACAGTGCTTTCACACGTAGCAAACAACTGCTTGTCTTGACAAAGAAACGCATGTGCGTTTCTTATTAAGCTTTCATGAAATTAATAAACTTTCAAAAGAACGCGATTATCTTTCAAAGTAAAGCTTGTACTGACAAAAGCAACACTGATCTCAGTTCTAACAGTGCTTTCACACGTAGCAAACAACTGCTTGTCTTTACAAAGAAATGCATGAGCGTTTCTTAATAAAGCTTTCGTGAAATTAATAAACTCAAAAGAACGCGATTATCTTTCAAAGTAAAGCTTGTACTCAGAAAATTAAAACTGATCTCAGTTCTAACAGTGCTTTCAAACGTAGCAAACAACTACTTGTCTTGACAAAGAAACGCATGTTCGTTTCTTACTAAAGCTTTCCTGAAATTAATAAACTTTCAAAACAACGCGATTATCTTTCAAAGTAAAGCTTGTACTGAGAAAATTAAAACTGATCTCAGTTCTAACAGTGCTTTCACACGTAGCAAACAACTACTTGTCTTGACAAAGAAACGCATGTTCGTTTCTTACTAAAGCTTTCCTGAAATTAATAAAGTTTCAAAAGAACGCGATTATCTTTCAAAGTAAAGCTTGTACTGAGAAAAGCAACACTGATCTCAGTTCTAACACTGCTTTCACACGTAGCAAACAACTGCTTGTCTTTACAAAGAAACGCATTTGCGTTTCTTACTAAAGCTTTCGTGAAATTAATAAAGTTTCAGAAGAACACGATTATCTTTCAAAGTAAAGCTTGTACTGACAAAAGCAACACTGATCTCAGTTCTAACAGTGCTTTCACACGTAGCAAACAACTGCTTGTCTTGACAAAGAAACGCATGAGCGTTTCTTACTAAAGCTTTCGTGAAATTAATAAACTTTCAAAAGAACGCGATTATCTTTCAAAGTAAAGCTTGTACTGAGAAAATTAAACCTGATCTCAGTGCTAACAGTGCTTTCACACGTAGCAAACAACTGCTTGTCTTTACAAAGGAATCCATGAGCGTTTCTTACTAAAGCTTTCGTGAAATTAATAAAATTTCAAAAGAACACGATTATCTTTCAAAGTAAAGCTTGTACTGAGAAAAGCAACACTGATCTCAGTTCTAACAGTGCTTTCACACGTAGCAAACAACTGCTTGTCTTTACAAAGAAACGCATTAGCGTTTCTTACTAAAGCTTTCGTAAAATTAATAAACATTCAAAAGAACTCGACTATCTTTCAAAGTAAAGCTTGTACTGAGAAAAGCAACACTGATCTCAGTTCTAACAGTGCTTTCACACGTAGCAAACAACTGCTTGTCTTTACAAAGAAACGCATGAGCGTTTCTAACAAAGCTTTCTTGAAATTAATAAACTTTCAAAAGAACGCGATTATCTTTCAAAGTAAAGCTTGTACTGAGAAAAGCAACACTGATCTCAGTTCTAACAGTGCTTTCACACGTAGCAAACAACTGCTTGTCTTTACAAAGAAACGCATGAGCGTTTCTTACTAAAGCTTTCGTAAAATTAATAAACTTTCAAAAGAACGCGATTATCTTTCAAAGTAAAGCTTGTACTGAGAAAAGCAACACTGATCTCAGTTCTAACAGTGCTTTCACACGTAGTAAACAACTGCTTGTCTTGACAAAGAAACGCATGTGCGTTTCTTACTAAAGCTTTCGTGAAATTAATAAACTTTCAAAAGAACGCGATTATCTTTCAAAGTAAAGCTTGTACTGAGAATATTAAACCTGATCTCAGTTCTAACAGTGCTTTCACACGTAGCAAACAACTACTTGTCTTGACAAAGAAACGCATGTTCGTTTCTTACTAAAGCTTTCCTGAAATTAATAAAGTTTCCAAAGAACGCGATTATCTTTCAAAGTAAAGCTTGTACTGAGAAAAGCAACACTGATCTCAGTTCTAACACTGCTTTCACACGTAGCAAACAACTGCTTGTCTTTACAAAGAAACGCATGTGCGTTTCTTACTAAAGCTTTCGTGAAATTAATAAACTTTCCAAAGAACACGATTATCTTTCAAAGTAAAACTTGTACTGAGAAAAGCAACACTGATCTCAGTTCTAACAGTGCTTTCACACGTAGCAAACAACTGCTTGTCTTGACAAAGAAACGCATGTGCGTTTCTTACTAAAGCTTTCGTGAAATTAATAAACTTTCAAAAGAACGCGATTAGCTTTCAAAGTAAAGCTTGTACTGAGAAAAGCAACACTGATCTCAGTTCTAACAGTGCCTTCACACGTAGCAAACAACTGCTTGTCTTGACAAAGAAACGCATGAGCGTTTCTTACTAAAGCTTTCGTAAAATTAATAAACTTTCAAAAGAATGCGATTATCTTTCAAAGTAAAGCTTGTACTGAGAAAAGCAACACTGATCTCAGTTCTAACAGTGCTTTCACACGTAGCAAACAACTGCTTGTCTTTACAAAGAAACTCATGAGCGTTTCTTACTAAAGCTTTCGTGAAATTAATAAACTTTCAAAAGAACGCGATTATCCTTCAAAGTAAAGCTTGTACTGAGAAAAGCAACACTGATCTCAGTTCTAACAGTGCTTTCACACGTAGCAAACAACTGCTTGTCTTGACAAAGAAACGCATGTGCGTTTCTTACTAAAGCTTTCGTGAAATTAATAAACTTTCAAAAGAACGCGATTATATTTCAAAGTAAAGCTTGTACTGAGAAAAGCAACACTGATCTCAGTTCTAACAGTGCTTTCACACGTAGCAAACAACTGCTTGTCTTGACAAAGAAACGCATGAGCGTTTCTTACTAAAGCTTTCGTGAAATTAATAAACTTTCAAAAGAACGCGATTATCTTTCAAAGTAAAGCTTGTACTGAGAAAATTAAACCTGATCTCAGTTCTAACAGTGCTTTCACACGTAGCAAACAACTGCTTGTCTTTAAAAAGAAACGCATGTGCGTTTCTTACTAAAGCTTTCGTGAAATTAATAAACTTTCAAAAGAACGCGATTATCTTTCAAAGTAAAGCTTGTACTGAGAAAATTAAACCTGATCTCAGTTCTAACAGTGCTTTCACACGTAGCAAACAACTACTTGTCTTGACAAAGAAACGCATGTTCATTTCTTACTAAAGCTTTCCTGAAATTAATAAAGTTTCAAAAGAACGTGATTATCTTTCAAAGTAAAGCTTGTACTGAGAAAAGCAACACTGATCTCAGTTCTAACACTGCTTTCACACGTAGCAAACAACTGCTTGTCTTTACAAAGAAACGCATGTGCGTTTCTTACTAAAGCTTTCGTGAAATTAATAAACTTTCAAAAGAACGCGATTATCTTTCAAAGTAAAGCTTGTACTGAGAAAAGCAAGACTGATCTCAGTTCTAACAGTGCTTTCACACGTAGCAAACAACTGCTTGTCTTGACAAAGAAACGCATGAGCGTTTCTTACTAAAGCTTTCGTGAAATTAATAAACTTTCAAAAGAACGCGATTATCTTTCAAAGTAAAGCTTGTACTGAGAAAAGCAACACTGATCTCAGTTCTAACAGTGCTTTCACACATAGCAAACCACTGCTTGTCTTTACAAAGAAATGCATGAGCGTTTCTTAATAAAGCTTTCGTGAAATTAATAAACTCAAATGAACGCGATTATCTTTCAAAGTAAAGCTTGTACTGAGGAAATTAAACCTGATCTCAGTTCTAACAGTGCTTACACATGTAGCAAACAACTGCTTGTCTTTACAAAGAAACGCATGTGCGTTTCTTACTAAAGCTTTCGTGAAATTAATAAACTTTCAAAAGAACGCGATTATCTTTCAAAGTAAAGCTTGTACTGAGAAAAGCAACACTGATCTCAGTTCTAACAGTGCTTTCACACGTAGCAAACAACTGCTTGTCTTTACAAAGAAACGCATGAGCGTTTCTTACTAAAGCTTTCGTAAAATTAATAAACTTTCAAAAGAACTCGATTATCTTTCAAAGTAAAGCTTGTACTGAGAAAAGCAACACTGATCTCAGTTCTAACAGTGCTTTCACACGTAGCAAACAACTGCTTGTCTTTACAAAGAAACGCATGAGCGTTTCTTACTAAAGCTTTCGTGAAATTAATAAACTTTCAAAAGAACGCGATTATCTTTCAAAGTAAAGCTTGTACTGAGGAAATTAAACCTGATCTCAGTTCTAACAGTGCTTTCACGCGTAGCAAACAACTGCTTGTCTTGACAAAGAAACGCATGTGCGTTTCTTACTAAAGCTTTCGTGAAATTAATAAAGTATCAAAAGAACGCGATTATCTTTCAAAGTAAAGCTTGTACTGAGAAAATTAAACCTGATCTCAGTTCTAACAGTGCTTTCACACGTAGCAAACAACTGCTTGTCTTTAAAAAGAAACGCATGAGCGTTTCTTACTAAAGCTTTCGTGAAATTAATAAACTTTCAAAAGAACGCGATTATCTTTCAAAGTAAAGCTTGTACTGAGAAAATTAAACCTGATCTCAGTTCTAACAGTGCTTACACATGTAGCAAACAACTGCTTGTCTTGACAAAGAAACGCATGTGCGTTTCTTACTAAAGCTTTCGTGAAATTATGAAACTTTCAAAAGAACGCGATTATCTTTCAAAGTAAAGCTTGTACTGAGAAAACAACACTGATCTCAGTTCTAACAGTGCTTTCACACGTAGCAAACAACTGCTTGTCTTTACAAAGAAACGCTCGTTTCTTACTAAAGCTTTCGTAAAATTAATAAATTTTCAAAAGAACTCTTTTATCTTTCAAAGTAAAGCTTGTACTGAGAAAAGCAACACTGATCTCAGTTCTAACAGTGCTTTCACACGTAGCAAACAACTGCTTGTCTTTACAAAGAAACGCATGAGCGTTTCTTACTAAAGCTTTCGTGAAATTAATAAACTTTCAAAAGAACGCGATTATCTTTCAAAGTAAAGCTTGTACTGAGAAAATTAAACCTGATCTCAGTTCTAACAGTGCTTTCACACGTAGCAAACAACTGCTTGTCTTTAAAAAGAAACGCATGTGTGTTTCTTACAAAAGCTTTCGTGAAATTAATAAACTTTCCAAAGAACGCGATTATCTTTCAAAGTAAAGCTTGTAATGAGAAAAGCACCATTGATCTCAGTTCTAACAGTGCTTTCACACATAGCAAACAACTGCTCGTCTTTACAAAGAAATGCATGAGCGTTTCTTACCAAAGCTTTCGTGAAATTAATAAACTTTCAAAAGAACGCAATTATCTTTCAAAGTAAAGCTTACACTGAGGAAATTAAACCTGATCTCAGTTCTAACAGTGCTTTCACACGTAGCAAACAACTGCTTGTCTTGACAAAGAAACGCAAATGCGTTTCTTACTAAAGCTTTCGTGAAATTAATAAACTTTCAAAAGAACGCGATTATCTTTCAAAGTAAAGCTTGTACTGAGAAAATTAAACCTGATCTCAGTTCTAACAGTGCTTTCACACGTAGCAAACAACTACTTGTCTTGACAAAGAAACGCATGTTCGTTTCTTACTAAAGCTTTCCTGAAATTAATAAAGTTTCAAAAACGCGATTATCTTTCAAAGTAAAGCTTTAACTGAGAAAAGCAACACTGATCTCAGTTCTAACACTGCTTTCACACGTAGCAAACAACTGCTTGTCTTGACAAAGAAACGCATGTGCGTTTCTTACTAAATCTTTCATAAAATTAATAAACTTTCAAAAGAACGCGATTATCTTTCAAAGTAAAGCTTGTACTGAGAAAAGCAACACTGATCTCAGTTCTAACAGTGCTTTCACATGTAGCAAACAACTACTTGTCTTGACAAAGAAACGCATGAGCGTTTCTTACTAAAGCTTTCGTGAAATTAATAAACTTTCAAAGAACGCGATTATCTTTCAAAGTAAAGCTTGTACTGAGAAAAGTAACACTGATCTCAGTTCTAACAGTGCTTTCACACGTAGCAAACAACTACTTGTCTTGACAAAGAAACGCATGTTCGTTTCTTACTAAAGCTTTCCTGAAATTAATAAAGTTTCAAAAGAATGCGATTATCTTTCAAAGTAAAGCTTGTACTGAGAAAAGCAACACTGATCTCAGTTCTAACACTGCTTTCACACGTAGCATACAACTGCTTGTCTTTACAAAGAAACGCATGTGCGTTTCTTACTAAAGCTTTCGTGAAATTAATAAACTTTCAAAAGAACGCGATTATCTTTCAAAGTAAAGCTTGTACTGAGAAAAGCAACACTGATCTCAGTTCTAACAGTGCTTTCACACGTAGCAAACAACTGCTTGTCTTTACAAAGAAACGCATGAGCGTTTCTTACTAAAGCTTTCGTGAAATTAATAAACTTTCAAAAGAACGCGATTATCTTTCAAAGTAAAGCTTGTACTGAGAAAATTAAACCTGATCTCAGTTCTAACAGTGCTTTCACACGTAGCAAACAACTGCTTGTCTTTACAAAGAAATACATGAGCGTTTCTTAATAAAGCTTTCGTGAAATTAATAAACTTTCAAAAGAACGCGATTATCTTTCAAAGTAAAGCTTGTACTGAGGAAATTAAACCTGATATCAGTTCTAACAGTGCTTACACACGTAGCAAACAACTGCTTGTCTTGACAAAAAAACGCATGTGCGTTTCTTACTAAAGCTTTCGTGAAATTAATAAAGTTTCAAAAGAACGCGATTATCTTTCAAAGTAAAGCTTGTACTGAGGAAATTAAACCTGATCTCAGTTCTAACAGTGCTTACACACGTAGCAAACAACTGCTTGTCTTGACAAAGAAACGCATGTGCGTTTCTTACTAAAGCTTTCGTGAAATTATTAAACTTTCAAAAGAACGCGATTATCTTTCAAAGTAAAGCTTGTACTGAGAAAAGCAACACTGATCTCAGTTCTAACAGTGCTTTCACACGTAGCAAACAACTGCTTGTCTTGACAAAGAAACGCACGTTTCTTACTAAAGCTTTCGTAAAATTAATAAATTTTCAAAAGAACTCGATTATCTTTCAAAGTAAAGCTTGTACTGAGAAAAGCAACACTGATCTCAGTTCTAACAGTGCTTTCACACGTAGCAAACAACTGCTTGTCTTTACAAAGAAACGCATGAGCGTTTCTTACTAAAGCTTTCGTGAAATTAATAAACTTTCAAAAGAACGCGATTATCTTTCAAAGTAAAGCTTGTACTGAGAAAATTAAACCTGATCTCAGTTCTAACAGTGCTTTCACACGTAGCAAACAACTGCTTGTCTTTAAAAAGAAACGCATGTGCGTTTCTTACAAAAGCTTTCGTGAAATTAATAAACTTTCCAAAGAACGCGATTATCTTTCAAAGTAAAGCTTGTAATGAGAAAAGAACCGTTGATCTCAGTTCTAACAGTGCTTTCACACATAGCAAACAACTGCTCGTCTTTACAAAGAAATGCATGAGCGTTTCTTACTAAAGCTTTCGTGAAATTAATAAACTTTCAAAAGAACGCGATTATCTTTCAAAGTAAAGCTTGTACTGAGAAAATTAAAACTGATCTCAGTTCTAACAGTGCTTTCACACGTAGCAAACAACTACTTGTCTTGACAAAGAAACGCATGTTCGTTTCTTACTAAAGCTTTCCTGAAATTAATAAAGTTTCAAAAACGCGATTATCTTTCAAAGTAAAGCTTGTACTGAGAAAAGCAACACTGATCTCAGTTCTAACACTGCTTTCACACGTAGCAAACAACTGCTTGTCTTGACAAAGAAACGCATGTGCGTTTCTTACTAAATCTTTCATAAAATTAATAAACTTTCAAAAGAACGCGATTATCTTTCAAAGTAGAGCTTGTACTGAGAAAAGCAACACTGATCTCAGTTCTAACACTGCTTTCACACGTAGCAAACAACTGCTTGTCTTTACAAAGAAACGCATGTGCGTTTCTTACTAAAGCTTTCGTGAAATTAATAAACTTTCAAAAGAACGCGATTATCTTTCAAAGTAAAGCTTGTACTGAGAAAAGCAACACTGATCTCAGTTCTAACAGTGCTTTCACACGTAGCAAACAACTGCTTGTCTTGACAAAGAAACGCATGAGCGTTTCTTACTAAAGCTTTCGTGAAATTAATAAACTTTCAAAAGAACGCGATTATCTTTCAAAGTAAAGCTTGTACTGAGGAAATTAAACCTGATATCAGTTCTAACAGTGCTTACACACGTAGCAAACAACTGCTTGTCTTGACAAAAAAACGCATGTGCGTTTCTTACTAAAGCTTTCGTGAAATTAATAAACTTTCAAAAGAACGCGATTATCTTTCAAAGTAAAGCTTGTACTGAGGAAATTAAACCTGATCTCAGTTCTAACAGTGCTTACACACGTAGCAAACAACTGCTTGTCTTGACAAAGAAACGCATGTGCGTTTCTTACTAAAGCTTTCGTGAAATTATTAAACTTTCAAAAGAACGCGATTATCTTTCAAAGTAAAGCTTGTACTGAGAAAAGCAACACTGATCTCAGTTCTAACAGTGCTTTCACACGTAGCAAACAACTGCTTGTCTTGACAAAGAAACGCTCGTTTCTTACTAAAGCTTTCGTAAAATTAATAAATTTTCAAAAGAACTCGATTATCTTTCAAAGTAAAGCTTGTACTGAGAAAAGCAACACTGATCTCAGTTCTAACAGTGCTTTCACACGTAGCAAACAACTGCTTGTCTTTACAAAGAAACGCATGAGCGTTTCTTACTAAAGCTTTCGTGAAATTAATAAACTTTCAAAAGAACGCGATTATCTTTCAAAGTAAAGCTTGTACTGAGAAAATTAAACCTGATCTCAGTTCTAACAGTGCTTTCACACGTAGCAAACAACTGCTTGTCTTTAAAAAGAAACGCATGTGCGTTTCTTACAAAAGCTTTCGTGAAATTAATAAACTTTCCAAAGAACGCGATTATCTTTCAAAGTAAAGCTTGTAATGAGAAAAGCACCATTGATCTCAGTTCTAACAGTGCTTTCACACATAGCAAACAACTGCTCTTCTTTACAAAGAAATGCATGAGCGTTTCTTACTAAAGCTTTCTGAAATTAATAAACTTTCAAAAGAACGCGATTATCTTTCAAAGTAAAGCTTGTACTGAGGAAATTAAACCTGATCTCAGTTCTAACAGTGCTTTCACACGTAGCAAACAACTGCTTGTCTTGACAAAGAAACGCAAATGCGTTTCTTACTAAAGCTTTCGTGAAATTAATAAACTTTCAAAAGAACGCGATTATCTTTCAAAGTAAAGCTTGTACTGAGAAAATTAAACCTGATCTCAGTTCTAACAGTGCTTTCACACGTAGCAAACAACTACTTGTCTTGACAAAGAAACGCATGTTCGTTTCTTACTAAAGCTTTCCTGAAATTAATAAAGTTTCAAAAACGCGATTATCTTTCAAAGTAAAGCTTGTACTGAGAAAAGCAACACTGATCTCAGTTCTAACAGTGCTTTCACACGTAGCAAACATCTGCTTGTCTTGACAAAGAAACGCATGTGCGTTTCTTACTAAAGCTTTCGTGAAATTAATAAACTTTCAAAAGAACGCGATTATCCTTCAAAGTAAAGCTTGTACTGAGAAAAGCAACACTGATCTCAGTTCTAACGGTGCTTTCACACGTAGCAAACAACTGCTTGTCTTGACAAAGAAACGCATGTGCGTTTCTTACTAAAGCTTTCGTGAAATTAATAAACTTTCAAAAGAACGCGATTACCTTTCAAAGTAAAGCTTGTACTGAGAAAAGCAACACTGATCTCAGTTCTAACAGTGCTTTCACACGTAGCAAACAACTGCTTGTCTTTACAAAGAAACGCTCGTTTCTTACTAAAGCTTTCGTAAAATTAATAAATTTACAAAAGAACTCGATTATCTTTCAAAGTAAAGCTTGTACTGAGAAAAGCACCACTGATCTCAGTTCTAACAGTGCTTTCACACGTAGCAAACAACTGCTTGTCTTTACAAAGAAACGCATGAGCGTTTCTTACTAAAGCTTTCGTGAAATTAATAAACTTTCAAAAGAACGCGATTATCTTTCAAAGTAAAGCTTGTACTGAGAAAATTAAACCTGATCTCAGTTCTAACAGTGCTTTCACACGTAGCAAACAACTGCTTGTCTTTAAAAAGAAACGCATGTGCGTTTCTTACAAAAGCTTTCGTGAAATTAATAAACTTTCCAAAGAACGCGATTATCTTTCAAAGTAAAGCTTGTAATGAGAAAAGCACCGTTGATCTCAGTTCTAACAGTGCTTTCACACATAGCAAACAACTGCTCTTCTTTACAAAGAAATGCATGAGCGTTTCTTACTAAAGCTTTCGTGAAATTAATAAACTTTCAAAAGAACGCGATTATCTTTCAAAGTAAATCTTGTACTGAGGAAATTACACCTGATCTCAGTTCTAACAGTGCTTTCACACGTAGCAAACAACTGCTTGTCTTGACAAAGAAACGCAAATGCGTTTCTTACTAAAGCTTTCGTGAAATTAATAAACTTTCAAAAGAACGCGATTATCTTTCAAAGTAAAGCTTGTACTGAGAAAATTAAACCTGATCTCAGTTCTAACAGTGCTTTCACACGTAGCAAACAACTACTTGTCTTGACAAAGAAACGCATGTTCGTTTCTTACTAAAGCTTTCCTGATATTAATAAAGTTTCAAAAACGCGATTATCTTTCAAAGTAAAGCTTGTACTGAGAAAAGCAACACTGATCTCAGTTCTAACACTGCTTTCACATGTAGCAAACAACTGCTTGTCTTGACAAAGAAACGCATGAGCCTTTCTTACTAAAGCTTTCGTAAAATTGATAAACTTTCAAAAGAACGCGATTATCTTTCAAAGTAAAGCTTGTACTGAGAAAAGCAACACTGATCTCAGTTCTAACAGTGCTTTCACACGTAGCAAACAACTGCTTGTCTTGACAAAGAAACGCATGTGCGTTTCTTACTAAAGCTTTAGTGAAATTAATAAACTTTCAAAAGAACGCGATTATCTTTCAAAGTAAAGCTTGTACTGAGAAAAGCAACACTGATCTCAGTTCTAACAGTGCTTTTACACGTAGCAAACAACTGCTTGTCTTGACAAAGAAACGCATGAGCCTTTCTTACTAAAGCTTTCGTAAAATTAATAAACTTTCAAAAGAACGCGATTATCTTTCAAAGTAAAGCTTGTACTGAGAAAAGCAACACTGATCTCAGTTCTAACAGTGCTTTCACACGTAGCAAACAACTGCTTGTCTTTACAAAGAAACTCATGAGCGTTTCTTACTAAAGCTTTCGTGAAATTAATAAACTTTCAAAAGAACGCGATTATCCTTCAAAGTAAAGCTTGTACTGAGAAAAGCAACACTGATCTCAGTTCTAACGGTGCTTTCACACGTAGCAAACAACTGCTTGTCTTGACAAAGAAACGCATGTGCGTTTCTTACTAAAGCTTTCGTGAAATTAATAAACTTTCAAAAGAACGCGATTATCTTTCAAAGTAAAGCTTGTACTGAGAAAAGTAACACTGATCTCAGTTCTAACAGTGCTTTCACACATAGCAAACCACTGCTTGTCTTTACAAAGAAATGCATGAGCGTTTCTTAATAAAGCTTTCGTGAAATTAAGAAACTCAAAAGAACGCGATTATCTTTCAAAGTAAAGCTTGTACTGAGGAAATTAAACCTGATCTCAGTTCTAACAGTGCTTACACACGTAGCAAAAAACTGCTTGTCTTGACAAAGAAACGCATGTGCGTTTCTTACTAAAGCTTTCGTGAAATTAATAAACTTTCAAAAGAACGCGATTATCTTTCAAAGTAAAGCTTGTACTGAGAAAAGCAACACTGATCTCAGTTCTAACAGTGCTTTCACACGTAGCAAACAACTGCTTGTCTTTACAAAGAAACACATGAGCGTTTCTTACTAAAGCTTTCGTAAAATTAATAAACTTTCAAAAGAACGCGATTATCTTTCAAAGTAAAGCTTGTACTGAGAAAAGCAACACTGATCTCAGTTCTAACAGTGCTTTCACACGTAGCAAACAACTGCTTGTCTTTACAAAGAAACGCATGAGCCTTTCTTACTAAAGCTTTCGTGAAATTAATAAACTTTCAAAAGAACGCGATTATCTTTCAAAGTAAAGCTTGTACTGAGGAAATTAAACCTGATCTCAGTTCTAACAGTGCTTTCACGCGTAGCAAACAACTGCTTGTCTTGACAAAGAAACGCATGTGCGTTTCTTACTAAAGCTTTCGTGAAATTAATAAAGTATCAAAAGAACGCGATTATCTTTCAAAGTAAAGCTTGTACTGAGAAAATTAAACCTGATCTCAGTTCTAACAGTGCTTTCACACGTAGCAAACAACTGCTTGTCTTTAAAAAGAAACGCATGAGCGTTTCTTACTAAAGCTTTCGTGAAATTAATAAACTTTCAAAAGAACGCGATTATCTTTCAAAGTAAAGCTTGTACTGAGAAAATTAAACCTGATCTCAGTTCTAACAGTGCTTTCACACGTAGCAAACAACTGCTTGTCTTTACAAAGAAACGCATGTGTGTTTCTTACTAAATCTTTCATAAAATTAATAAACTTTCAAAACAACGCGATTATCTTTCAAAGTAAAGCTTGTACTGAGGAAATTAAACCTGATATCAGTTCTAACAGTGCTTACACACGTAGCAAACAACTGCTTGTCTTGACAAAAAAACGCATGTGCGTTTCTTACTAAAGCTTTCGTGAAATTAATAAACTTTCAAAAGAACGCGATTATCTTTCAAAGTAAAGCTTGTACTGAGGAAATTAAACCTGATCTCAGTTCTAACAGTGCTTACACACGTAGCAAACAACTGCTTGTCTTGACAAAGAAACGCATGTGCGTTTCTTACTAAAGCTTTCGTGA
Source organism: Chionomys nivalis (assembly GCF_950005125.1). NCBI lineage: Eukaryota > Metazoa > Chordata > Mammalia > Rodentia > Cricetidae > Chionomys > Chionomys nivalis. The sequence goes on along the minus strand of NC_080105.1, from coordinate 2,982,418 downwards.
AATTATTAAACTTTCAAAAGAACGCGATTATCTTTCAAAGTAAAGCATGTACTGAGAAAAGCAACACTGATCTCAGTTCTAACAGTGCTTTCACACGTAGCAAACAACTGCTTGTCTTTACAAAGAAACGCTCGTTTCTTACTAAAGCTTTCGTAAAATTAATAAATTTTCAAAAGAACTCGATTATCTTTCAAAGTAAAGCTTGTACTGAGAAAAGCAACACTGATCTCAGTTCTAACAGTGCTTTCACACGTAGCAAACAACTGCTTGTCTTTACAAAGAAACGCATGAGCGTTTCTTACTAAAGCTTTCGTGAAATTAATAAACTTTCAAAAGAACGCGATTATCTTTCAAAGTAAAGCTTGTACTGAGAAAATTAAACCTGATCTCAGTTCTAACAGTGCTTTCACACGTAGCAAACAACTGCTTGTCTTTAAAAAGAAACGCATGTGCGTTTCTTACAAAAGCTTTCGTGAAATTAATAAACTTTCCAAAGAACGCGATTATCTTTCAAAGTAAAGATTGTAATGAGAAAAGCACCATTGATCTCAGTTCTAACAGTGCTTTCACACATAGCAAACAACTGCTCTTCTTTACAAAGAAATGCATGAGCGTTTCTTACTAAAGCTTTCGTGAAATTAATAAACTTTCAAAAGAACGCGATTATCTTTCAAAGTAAATCTTGTACTGAGGAAATTAAACCTGATCTCAGTTCTAACAGTGCTTTCACACGTAGCAAACAACTGCTTGTCTTGACAAAGAAACGCAAATGCGTTTCTTACTAAAGCTTTCGTGAAATTAATAAACTTTCAAAAGAACGCGATTATCTTTCAAAGTAAAGCTTGTACTGAGAAAATTAAACCTGATCTCAGTTCTAACAGTGCTTTCACACGTAGCAAACAACTACTTGTCTTGACAAAGAAACGCATGTTCGTTTCTTATTAAAGCTTTCCTGAAATTAATAAAGTTTCAAAAACGCGATTATCTTTCAAAGTAAAGCTTGTACTGAGAAAAGCAACACTGATCTCAGTTCTAACACTGCTTTCACATGTAGCAAACAACTGCTTGTCTTGACAAAGAAACGCATGTGCGTTTCTTACTAAATCTTTCATAAAATTAATAAACTTTCAAAAGAACGCGATTATCTTTCAAAGTAAAGCTTGTACTGAGAAAAGCAACACTGATCTCAGTTCTAACAGTGCTTTCACACGTAGCAAACAACTACTTGTCTTGACAAAGAAACGCATGAGCCTTTCTTACTAAAGCTTTCGTAAAATTGATAAACTTTCAAAAGAACGCGATTATCTTTCAAAGTAAAGCTTGTACTGAGAAAAGCAACACTGATCTCAGTTCTAACAGTGCTTTCACACGTAGCAAACAACTGCTTGTCTTGACAAAGAAACGCATGTGCGTTTCTTACTAAAGCTTTAGTGAAATTAATAAACTTTCAAAAGAACGCGATTATCTTTCAAAGTAAATCTTGTACTGAGAAAAGCAACACTGATCTCAGTTCTAACAGTGCTTTCACACGTAGCAAACAACTGCTTGTCTTGACAAAGAAACGCATGAGCCTTTCTTACTAAAGCTTTCGTAAAATTAATAAACTTTCAAAAGAACGCGATTATCTTTCAAAGTAAAGCTTGTACTGAGAAAAGCAACACTGATCTCAGTTCTAACAGTGCTTTCACACGTAGCAAACAACTGCTTGTCTTTACAAAGAAACGCATGTGTGTTTCTTACTAAATCTTTCATAAAATTAATAAACTTTCAAAACAACGCGATTATCTTTCAAAGTAAAGCTTGTACTGAGGAAATTAAACCTGATATCAGTTCTAACAGTGCTTACACACGTAGCAAACAACTGCTTGTCTTGACAAAAAAACGCATGTGCGTTTCTTACTAAAGCTTTCGTGAAATTAATAAACTTTCAAAAGAACGCGATTATCTTTCAAAGTAAAGCTTGTACTGAGGAAATTAAACCTGATCTCAGTTCTAACAGTGCTTACACACGTAGCAAACAACTGCTTGTCTTGACAAAGAAACGCATGTGCGTTTCTCACTAAAGCTTTCGTGAAATTATTAAACTTTCAAAAGAACGCGATTATCTTTCAAAGTAAAGCATGTACTGAGAAAAGCAACACTGATCTCAGTTCTAACAGTGCTTTCACACGTAGCAAACAACTGCTTGTCTTTACAAAGAAACGCTCGTTTCTTACTAAAGCTTTCGTAAAATTAATAAATTTTCAAAAGAACTCGATTATCTTTCAAAGTAAAGCTTGTACTGAGAAAAGCAACACTGATCTCAGTTCTAACAGTGCTTTCACACGTAGCAAACAACTGCTTGTCTTTACAAAGAAACGCATGTGCGTTTCTTACTAAAGCTTTCGTGAAATTAATAAACTTTCAAAAGAACGCGATTATCTTTCAAAGTAAAGCTTGTACTGAGAAAATTAAACCTGATCTCAGTTCTAACAGTGCTTTCACACGTAGCAAACAACTGCTTGTCTTTAAAAAGAAACGCATGTGCGTTTCTTACAAAAGCTTTCGTGAAATTAATAAACTTTCCAAAGAACGCGATTATCTTTCAAAGTAAAGCTTGTACTGAGAAAAGCACCACTGATCTCAGTTCTATCAGTGCTTTCGCACATAGCAAACAACTGCTAGTCTTTACCAAGAAATGCATGAGCGTTTCTTACTAAAGCTTTCGTGAAATTAATAAACTTTCAAAAGAACGCGATTATCTTTCAAAGTAAAGCTTGTACTGAGGAAATTAAACCTGATCTCAGTTCTAACAGTGCTTTCACACGTAGCAAACAACTGCTTGTCTTGACAAAGAAACGCATGTGCGTTTCTTACTAAAGCTTTCGTGAAATTAATAAACTTTCAAAAGAACGTGATTATCTTTCAAAGTAAAGCTTGTACTGAGAAAATTAAACCTGATCTCAGTTCTAACAGTGCTTTCACACGTAGCAAACAACTACTTGTCTTGACAAAGAAACGCATGTTCGTTTCTTATTAAAGCTTTCCTGAAATTAATAAAGTTTCAAAAACGCGATTATCTTTCAAAGTAAAGCTTGTACTGAGAAAAGCAACACTGATCTCAGTTCTAACACTGCTTTCACACGTAGCAAACAACTGCTTGTCTTGACAAAGAAACGCATGTGCGTTTCTTACTAAATCTTTCATAAAATTAATAAACTTTCAAAAGAACGCGATTGTCTTTCAAAGTAAAGCTTGTACTGAGAAAAGCAACACTGATCTCAGTTCTAACAGTGCTTTCACACGTAGCAAACAACTACTTGTCTTGACAAAGAAACGCATGAGCCTTTCTTACTGAAGCTTTCGTAAAATTGATAAACTCTCAAAAGAACGCGATTATCTTTCAAAGTAAAGCTTGTACTGAGAAAAGCAACACTGATCTCAGTTCTAACAGTGCTTTCACACGTAGCAAACAACTGCTTGTCTTGACAAAGAAACGCATGTGCGTTTCTTACTAAAGCTTTCGTGAAATTAATAAACTTTCAAAAGAACGCGATTATCTTTCAAAGTAAAGCTTGTACTGAGGAAATTAAACCTGATCTCTGTTCTAACAGTGCTTACACACGTAGCAAACAACTGCTTGTCTTGACAAAGAAACGCATGTGCGTTTCTTACTAAAGCTTTCGTGAAATTAATAAACTTTCAAAAGAACGTGATTATCTTTTAAAGTAAAGCTTGTACTGAGAAAATTAAACCTGATCTCAGTTCTAACAGTGCTTTCACACGTAGCAAACAACTGCTTGTCTTTAAATAGAAACGCATGTGCGTTTCTTACTAAAGCTTTCGTAAAATTAATAAAGTTTCAAAAGAACGCGATTATCTTTCAAAGTAAAGCTTGTACTGAGAAAAGCAACACTGATCTCAGTTCTACCAGTGCTTTCACACGTAGCAAACAACTGCTTGTCTTTACAAAGAAACGCATGTGCGTTTCTTACTAAAGCTTTCGTGAAATTAATAAACTTTCAAAAGAACGCGATTATCTTTCAAAGTAAAGCTTGTACTGAGAAAAGCAACACTGATCTCAGTTCTAACAGTGCTTTCACACGTAGCAAACAACTGCTTGTCTTTACAAAGAAACTCATGAGCGTTTCTTACTAAAGCTTTCGTGAAATTAATAAACTTTCAAAAGAACGCGATTATCCTTCAAAGTAAAGCTTGTACTGAGAAAAGCAACACTGATCTCAGTTCTAACAGTGCTTTCACACGTAGCAAACAACTGCTTGTCTTGACAAAGAAACGCATGTGCGTTTCTTACTAAAGCTTTCGTGAAATTAATAAACTTTCAAAAGAACGCGATTATCTTTCAAAGTAAAGCTTGTACTGAGAAAAGCAACACTGATCTCAGTTCTAACAGTGCTTTCACACGTAGCAAACAACTGCTTGTCTTGAAAAAGAAACACATGAGCGTTTCTTACTAAAGCTTTCGTGAAATTAATAAACTTTCAAAAGAACACGATTATCTTTCAAAGTAAAGCTTGTACTGAGGAAATTAAACCTGATCTCAGTTCTAACGGTGCTTTCACACGTAGCAAACAACTGCTTGTCTTTAAAAGAAACGCATGTGCGTTTCTTACTAAAGCTTTCGTAAAATTAATAAACTTTCAAAAGAACGCGATTATCTTTCAAAGTAAAGCTTGTACTGAGGAAATTAAACCTGTACTCAGTTCTAACAGTGCTTACACACCTAGCAAACAACTGCTTGTCTTGACAAAAAACGCATGTGCGTTTCTTACTAAAGCTTTCGTAAAATTAATAAACTTTCAAAAGAACTCGATTATCTTTCAAAGTAAAGCTTGTACTGAGAAAAGCAACACTGATCTCAGTTCTAACAGTGCTTTCACACGTAGCAAACAACTTCTTGTCTTTACAAAGAAACGCATGAGCGTTTCTTACTAAAGCTTTCGTGAAATTAATAAACTTTCAAAAGAACGCGATTATCTTTCAAAGTAAAGCTTGTACTGAGAAAATTAAACCTGATCTCAGTTCTAACAGTGCTTTCACACGTAGCAAACAACTGCTTGTCTTTAAAAAGAAACGCATGTGCGTTTCTTACTAAAGCTTTCGTGAAATTAATAAACTTTCCAAAGAACGCGATTATCTTTCAAAGTAAAGCTTGTACTGAGAAAAGCAACACTGATCTCAGTTCTAACAGTGCTTTCACACGTAGCAAACAACTGCTTGTCTTGACAAAGAAACGCATGAGCCTTTCTTACTAAAGCTTTCGTAAAATTAATAAACTTTCAAAAGAACGCGATTATCTTTCAAAGTAAAGCTTGTACTGAGAAAAGCAACACTGATCTCAGTTCTAACAGTGCTTTCACACGTAGCAAACAACTGCTTGTCTTGACAAAGAAACTCATGAGCGTTTCTTACTAAAGCTTTCGTGAAATTAATAAACTTTCAAAAGAACGCGATTATCCTTCAAAGTAAAGCTTGTACTGAGAAAAGCAACACTGATCTCAGTTCTAACAGTGCTTTCACACGTAGCAAACAACTGCTTGTCTTGACAAAGAAACGCATGTGCGTTTCTTACTAAAGCTTTCGTGAAATTAATAAACTTTCAAAAGAACGCGATTATCTTTCAAAGTAAAGCTTGTACTGAGAAAAGCAACACTGATCTCAGTTCTAACAGTGCTTTCACACGTAGCAAACAACTGCTTGTCTTGAAAAAGAAACGCATGAGCGTTTCTTACTAAAGCTTTCGTGAAATTAATAAACTTTCAAAAGAACGCGATTATCTTTCAAAGTAAAGCTTCTACTGAGGAAATTAAACCTGATCTCAGTTCTAACGGTGCTTTCACACGTAGCAAACAACTGCTTGTCTTGACAAAGAAACGCATGTGCGTTTCTTACTAAAGCTTTCGTAAAATTAATAAACTTTCAAAAGAACGCGATTATCTTTCAAAGTAAAGCTTGTACTGAGGAAATTAAACCTGTACTCAGTTCTAACAGTGCTTACATACCTAGCAAACAACTGCTTGTCTTGACAAAGAAACGCATGTGCGTTTCTTACTAAAGCTTTCGTGAAATTAATAAACTTTCAAAAGAACGCGATTATCTTTCAAAGTAAAGCTTGTACTGAGGAAATTAAACCTGATCTCTGTTCTAACAGTGCTTACACACGTAGCAAACAACTGCTTGTCTTGACAAAGAAACGCATGTGCGTTTCTTACTAAAGCTTTCGTGAAATTAATAAACTTTCAAAAGAACGCGATTATCTTTCAAAGTAAAGCTTGTACTGAGAAAAGCAACACTGATCTCAATTCTAACAGTGCTTTCACACGTAGCAAACAACTGCTTGTCTTTACAAAGAAACGCTCGTTTCTTACTAAAGCTTTCGTGAAATTAATAAACTTTCAAAAGAACTCGATTATCTTTCAAAGTAAAGCTTGTACTGAGAAAAGCAACACTGATCTCAGTTCTAACAGTGCTTTCACACGTAGCAAACAACTGCTTGTCTTTACAAAGAAAAGCATGAGCGTTTCTTACTAAAGCTTTCGTGAAATTAATAAACTTTCAAAAGAACGCGATTATCTTTCAAAGTAAAGCTTGTACTGAGAAAAGCAACACTGATCTCAGTTCTAACAGTGCTTTCACACGTAGCAAACAACTTCTTGTCTTTACAAAGAAACGCATGAGCGTTTCTTACTAAAGCTTTCGTGAAATTAATAAACTTTCAAAAGAACGCGATTATCTTTTAAAGTAAAGCTTGTACTGAGAAAAGTAAACCTGATCTCAGTTCTAACAGTGCTTTCACACGTAGCAAACAACTGCTTGTCTTTAAAAAGAAACGCATGTGCGTTTCTTACTAAAGCTTTCGTGAAATTAATAAACTTTCCAAAGAACGCGATTATCTTTCAAAGTAAAGCTTGTACTGAGAAAAGCACCAATGATCTCAGTTCTAACAGTGCTTTCGCACATAGCAAACAACTGCTAGTCTTTACAAAGAAATGCATGAGCGTTTCTTACTAAAGCTTTCGTGAAATTAATAAACTTTCAAAAGAACGCGATTATCTTTCAAAGTAAAGCTTGTACTGAGAAAAGCAACACTGATCTCAGTTCTAACAGTGCTTTCACACGTAGCAAACAACTGCTTGTCTTTACAAAGAAACTCATGAGCGTTTCTTACTAAAGCTTTCGTGAAATTAATAAACTTTCAAAAGAACGCGATTATCCTTCAAAGTAAAGCTTGTACTGAGAAAAGCAACACTGATCTCAGTTCTAACAGTGCTTTCACACGTAGCAAACAACTGCTTGTCTTGACAAAGAAACGCATGTGCGTTTCTTACTAAAGCTTTCGTGAAATTAATAAACTTTCAAAAAAAGGCGATTATCTTTCAAAGTAAAGCTTGTACTGAGAAAAGCAACACTGATCTCAGTTCTAACAGTGCTTTCACACGTAGCAAAAAACTGCTTGTCTTGACAAAGAAACGCATGAGCGTTTCTTACTAAAGCTTTCATGAAATTAATAAACTTTCAAAAGAACGCGATTATCTTTCAAAGTAAAGCTTGTACTGAGAAAATTAAACCTGATCTCAGTTCTAACAGTGCTTTCACACGTAGCAAACAACTGCTTGTCTTTAAAAAGAAACGCATGTGCGTTTCTTACTAAAGCTTTCCTGAAATTAATAAAGGTTCAGAAGAACGCGATTATCTTTCAAAGTAAAGCTTGTACTGAGAAAAGCAACACTGATCTCAGTTCTAACACTGCTTTCACACGTAGCAAACAACTGCTTGTCTTTACAAAGAAACGCATGTGCTTTTTTCCTAAAGCTTTCGTGAAATTAATAAACTTTCAAAAGAACGCGATTATCTTTCAAAGTAAAGCTTGTACTGAGAAAAGCAACACTATTCTCAGTTCTAACAGTGCTTTCACACGTAGCAAACAACTGCTTGTCTTTACAAAGAAACGCATGAGCGTTTCTTACTAAAGCTTTCGTAAAATTAATAAACTTTCAAAAGAACGCGATTATCTTTCAAAGTAAAGCTTGTACTGAGGAAATTAAACCTGATCTCAGTTCTAACAATGCTTTCACACGTAGCAAACAACTGCTTGTCTTGACAAAGAAACGCATGTGCGTTTCTTACTAAAGCTTTCGTGAAATTAATAAACTTTCAAAAGAACGCGATTATGTTTCAAAGTAAAGCTTGTACTGAGAAAAGCAACACTGATCTCAGTTCTAACAGTGCTTTCACACGTAGCAAACAACTGCTTGTCTTTACAAAGAAACGCATGAGCGTTTCTTACTAAAGCTTTCGTGAAATTAATAAACTTTCAAAAGAATGCGATTATCTTTCAAAGTAAAGCTTGTACTGAGAAAATTAAACCGGATCTCAGTTCTAACAGTGCTTTCACACGTAGCAAACAACTGCTTGTCTTTACAAAGAAACGCATGAGCGTTTCTTACTAAATCTTTCATAAAATTAATAAACTTTCAAAAGAACGCGATTATCTTTCAAAGTAAAGCTTGTACTGAGAAAAGCAACACTGATCTCAGTTCTAACAGTGCTTTCACACATAGCAAACAACTGCTTGTCTTTACAAAGAAACGCATGAGCGTTTCTTACTAAAGCTTTCGTTAAATTAATAAACTTTCAAAAGAACGCGATTATCTTTCAAAGTAAAGCTTGTACTGAGAAAATTAAACCTGATCTCAGTTCTAACAGTGCTTTCACACGTAGCAAACAACTGCTTGTCTTGACAAAGAAACGCATGTGCGTTTCTTACTAAAGCTTTCGTGAAATTAATAAACTTTCCAAAGAACGCGATTATCTTTCAAAGTAAAGCTTGTACTGAGAAAAGCACCACTGATCTCAGTTCTAACAGTGCTTTCGCACATAGCAAACAACTGCTCGTCTTTACAAAGAAATGCATGAGCGTTTCTTACTAAAGCTTTCGTGAAATTAATAAACTTTCAAAAGAACGCGATTATCTTTCAAAGTAAAGCTTGTACTGAGGAAATTAAACCTGATCTCAGTTCTAACAGTGCTTTCACACGTAGCAAACAACTGCTTGTCTTGACAAAGAAACGCATGTGCGTTTCTTACTAAAGCTTTCGTGAAATTAATAAACTTTCCAAAGAACGCGATTATCTTTCAAAGTAAAGCTTGTACTGAGAAAAGCAACACTGATCTCAGTTCTAACACTGCTTTCACACGTAGCAAACAACTGCTTGTCTTTACAAAGAAACGCATGAGCGTTTCTTACTAAAGCTTTCGTAAAATTAATAAACTTTCAAAAGAACACGATTATCTTTCAAAGTAAAGCTTGTACTGAGAAAAGCAACACTGATCTCAGTTCTAACAGTGCTTTCACACGTAGCAAACAACTGCTTGTCTTTACAAAGAAACGCATGAGCGTTTCTTACTAAAGCTTTCGTGAAATTAATAAACTTTCAAAAGAACGCGATTATCTTTCAAAGTAAAGCTTGTACTGAGAAAATAAACCGGATCTCAGTTCTAACAGTGCTTTCACACGTAGCAAACAACTGCTTGTCTTTACAAAGAAACGCATGAGCGTTTCTTACTAAATCTTTCATAAAATTAATGAACTTTCAAAAGAACGCGATTATCTTTCAAAGTAAAGCTTGTACTGAGAAAAGCAACACTGATCTCAGTTCTAACAGTGCTTTCACACATAGCAAACAACTGCTTGTCTTTACAAAGAAACGCATGAGCGTTTCTTACTAAAGCTTTCGTTAAATTAATAAACTTTCAAAAGAACGCGATTATCTTTCAAAGTAAAGCTTGTACTGAGAAAATTAAACCTGATCTCAGTTCTAACAGTGCTTTCACACGTAGCAAACAACTGCTTGTCTTTAAAAAGAAACGCATGTGCGTTTCTTACTAAAGCTTTCGTGAAATTAATAAACTTTCCAAAGAACGCGATTATCTTTCAAAGTAAAGCTTGTACTGAGAAAAGCACCACTGATCTCAGTTCTAACAGTGCTTTCGCACATAGCAAACAACTGCTCGTCTTTACAAAGAAATGCATGAGCGTTTCTTACTAAAGCTTTCGTGAAATTAATAAACTTTCAAAAGAACGCGATTATCTTTCAAAGTAAAGCTTGTACTGAGGAAATTAAACCTGATCTCAGTTCTAACAGTGCTTTCACACGTAGCAAACAACTGCTTGTCTTTAAAAAGAAACGCATGTGCGTTTCTTACTAAAGCTTTCCTGAAATTAATAAAGGTTCAGAAGAACGCGATTATCTTTCAAAGTAAAGCTTGTACTGAGAAAAGCAACACTGATCTCAGTTCTAACACTGCTTTCACACGTAGCAAACAACTGCTTGTCTTTACAAAGAAACGCATGTGCTTTTTTCCTAAAGCTTTCGTGAAATTAATAAACTTTCAAAAGAACGCGATTATCTTTCAAAGTAAAGCTTGTACTGAGAAAAGCAACACTATTCTCAGTTCTAACAGTGCTTTCACACGTAGCAAACAACTGCTTGTCTTTACAAAGAAACGCATGAGCGTTTCTTACTAAAGCTTTCGTAAAATTAATAAACTTTCAAAAGAACGCGATTATCTTTCAAAGTAAAGCTTGTACTGAGGAAATTAAACCTGATCTCAGTTCTAACAATGCTTTCACACGTAGCAAACAACTGCTTGTCTTGACAAAGAAACGCATGTGCGTTTCTTACTAAAGCTTTCGTGAAATTAATAAACTTTCAAAAGAACGCGATTATCTTTCAAAGTAAAGCTTGTACTGAGAAAAGCAACACTGATCTCAGTTCTAACAGTGCTTTCACACGTAGCAAACAACTGCTTGTCTTTACAAAGAAACGCATGAGCGTTTCTTACTAAAGCTTTCGTGAAATTAATAAACTTTCAAAAGAACGCGATTATCTTTCAAAGTAAAGCTTGTACTGAGAAAATTAAACCGGATCTCAGTTCTAACAGTGCTTTCACACGTAGCAAACAACTGCTTGTCTTTACAAAGAAACGCATGAGCGTTTCTTACTAAATCTTTCATAAAATTAATAAACTTTCAAAAGAACGCGATTATCTTTCAAAGTAAAGCTTGTACTGAGAAAAGCAACACTGATCTCAGTTCTAACAGTGCTTTCACACATAGCAAACAACTGCTTGTCTTTACAAAGAAACGCATGAGCGTTTCTTACTAAAGCTTTCGTTAAATTAATAAACTTTCAAAAGAACGCGATTATCTTTCAAAGTAAAGCTTGTACTGAGAAAATTAAACCTGATCTCAGTTCTAACAGTGCTTTCACACGTAGCAAACAACTGCTTGTCTTGACAAAGAAACGCATGTGCGTTTCTTACTAAAGCTTTCGTGAAATTAATAAACTTTCCAAAGAACGCGATTATCTTTCAAAGTAAAGCTTGTACTGAGAAAAGCACCACTGATCTCAGTTCTAACAGTGCTTTCGCACATAGCAAACAACTGCTCGTCTTTACAAAGAAATGCATGAGCGTTTCTTACTAAAGCTTTCGTGAAATTAATAAACTTTCAAAAGAACGCGATTATCTTTCAAAGTAAAGCTTGTACTGAGGAAATTAAACCTGATCTCAGTTCTAACAGTGCTTTCACACGTAGCAAACAACTGCTTGTCTTGACAAAGAAACGCATGTGCGTTTCTTACTAAAGCTTTCGTGAAATTAATAAACTTTCCAAAGAACGCGATTATCTTTCAAAGTAAAGCTTGTACTGAGAAAAGCAACACTGATCTCAGTTCTAACACTGCTTTCACACGTAGCAAACAACTGCTTGTCTTTACAAAGAAACGCATGAGCGTTTCTTACTAAAGCTTTCGTAAAATTAATAAACTTTCAAAAGAACACGATTATCTTTCAAAGTAAAGCTTGTACTGAGAAAAGCAACACTGATCTCAGTTCTAACAGTGCTTTCACACGTAGCAAACAACTGCTTGTCTTTACAAAGAAACGCATGAGCGTTTCTTACTAAAGCTTTCGTGAAATTAATAAACTTTCAAAAGAACGCGATTATCTTTCAAAGTAAAGCTTGTACTGAGAAAATAAACCGGATCTCAGTTCTAACAGTGCTTTCACACGTAGCAAACAACTGCTTGTCTTTACAAAGAAACGCATGAGCGTTTCTTACTAAATCTTTCATAAAATTAATGAACTTTCAAAAGAACGCGATTATCTTTCAAAGTAAAGCTTGTACTGAGAAAAGCAACACTGATCTCAGTTCTAACAGTGCTTTCACACATAGCAAACAACTGCTTGTCTTTACAAAGAAACGCATGAGCGTTTCTTACTAAAGCTTTCGTTAAATTAATAAACTTTCAAAAGAACGCGATTATCTTTCAAAGTAAAGCTTGTACTGAGAAAATTAAACCTGATCTCAGTTCTAACAGTGCTTTCACACGTAGCAAACAACTGCTTGTCTTTAAAAAGAAACGCATGTGCGTTTCTTACTAAAGCTTTCGTGAAATTAATAAACTTTCCAAAGAACGCGATTATCTTTCAAAGTAAAGCTTGTACTGAGAAAAGCACCACTGATCTCAGTTCTAACAGTGCTTTCGCACATAGCAAACAACTGCTCGTCTTTACAAAGAAATGCATGAGCGTTTCTTACTAAAGCTTTCGTGAAATTAATAAACTTTCAAAAGAACGCGATTATCTTTCAAAGTAAAGCTTGTACTGAGGAAATTAAACCTGATCTCAGTTCTAACAGTGCTTTCACACGTAGCAAACAACTGCTTGTCTTGACAAAGAAACGCATGTGCGTTTCTTACTAAAGCTTTCGTGAAATTAATAAACTTTCAAAAGAACACGATTATCTTTCAAAGTAAAGCTTGTACTGAGAAAAGCAACACTGATCTCAGTTCTAACACTGCTTTAACACGTAGCAAACAACTGCTTGTCTTTACAAAGAAACGCATGAGCGTTTCTTACTAAAGCTTTCGTAAAATTAATAAACTTTCAAAAGAACACGATTATCTTTCAAAGTAAAGCTTGTACTGTGAAAAGCAACACTGATCTCAGTTCTAACAGTGCTTTCACACGTAGCAAACAACTGCTTGTCTTTACAAAGAAACGCATGAGCGTTTCTTACTAAAGCTTTCGTGAAAATAATAAACTTTCAAAAGAACGCGATTATCTTTCAAAGTAAAGCTTGTACTGAGAAAAGCAACACTGATCTCAGTTCTAACAGTGCTTTCACACGTAGCAAACAACTGCTTGTCTTTACAAAGAAACGCATGAGCGTTTCTTACTAAAGCTTTCGTAAAATTAATAAACTTTCAAAAGAACGCGATTATCTTTCAAAGTAAAGCTTGTACTGAGAAAAGCAACACTGATCTCAGTTCTAACAGTGCTTTCACACGTAGCAAACAACTGCTTGTCTTTACAAAGAAACGCATGAGCGTTTCTTACTAAAGCTTTCGTGAAATTAATAAACTTTCAAAAGAACGCGATTATCTTTCAAAGTAAAGCTTGTACTGAGAAAATTAAACCTGATCTCAGTTCTAACAGTGCTTTCACACGTAGCAAACAACTGCTTGTCTTTAAAAAGAAACGCATGTGCGTTTCTTACTAAAGCTTTCGTGAAATTAATAAACTTTCCAAAGAACGCGATTATCTTTCAAAGTAAAGCTTGTACTGAGAAAAGCACCACTGATCTCAGTTTTAACAGTGCTTTCGCACATAGCAAACAACTGCTCGTCTTTACAAAGAAATGCATGAGCGTTTCTTACTAAAGCTTTCGTGAAATTAATAAACTTTCAAAAGAACGCGATTATCGTTCAAAGTAAAGCTTGTACTGAGAAAAGCAACACTGATCTCAGTTCTAATAGTGCTTTCACACGTAGTAAACAACTGCTTGTCTTCACAAAGAAACGCATGAGCGTTTCTTACTAAAGCTTTCGTGAAATTAATAAACTTTCAAAAGAACGCGATTATCTTTCAAAGTAAAGCTTGTACTGAGAAAATTAAACCTGATCTCCGTTCTAACAGTGCTTTCACACGTAGCAAACTACTGCTTGTCTTTAAAAAGAAACGCATGTGCGTTTCTTAATAAAGCTTTCGTGAAATTAATAAACTTTAAAAAGAACGCGATTATCTTTCAAAGTAAAGCTTGTACTGAGAAAATTAAACCTGATCTCAGTTCTAACAGTGCTTTCACACGTAGCAAACAACTACTTGTCTTGACAAAGAAACGCATGTTCGTTTCTTACTAAAGCTTTCGTGAAATTAATAAACTTTCAAAAGAACACGATTATCTTTCAAAGTTAAGCTTGTACTGAGAAAAGCAACACTGATCTCAGTTCTAACACTGCTTTCACACGTAGCAAACAACTGCTTGTCTTTTCAAAGAAACGCATGTGCGTTTTTCCTAAAGCTTTCGTGAAATTAATAAACTTTCCAAAGAACGCGATTATCTTTCAAATTAAAGCTTGTACTGAGAAAAGCACCACTGATCTCAGTTCTAACAGTGCTTTCGCACATAGCAAACAACTGCTCGTCTTTACAAAGAAATGCATGAGCGTTTCTTACTAAAGCTTTCGTGAAATTAATAAACTTTCAAAAGAACGCGATTATCTTTCAAAGTAAAGCTTGTACTGAGGAAATTAAACCTGATCTCAGTTCTAACAGTGCTTACACACGTAGCAACAAACTGCTTGTCTTGACAAAGAAACGCATGTGCGTTTCTTACTAAAGCTTTCGTGAAATTAATAAACTTTCAAAAGAACGCGATTATCTTTCAAAGTAAAGCTTGTACTGAGAAAAGCAACACTGATCTCAGTTCTAACAGTGCTTTCACACGTAGCAAACAACTGCTTGTCTTTACAAAGAAACGCATGAGCGTTTCTTACTAAAGCTTTCGTGAAATTAATAAACTTTCAAAAGAACGCGATTATCTTTCAAAGTAAAGCTTGTACTGAGAAAATTAAACCTGATCTCAGTTCTAACAGTGCTTTCACACGTAGGAAACAACTGCTTGTCTTTAAAAAGAAACGCATGTGCGTTTCTTACTAAAGCTTTCGTGAAATTAATAAACTTTCCAAAGAACGTGATTGTCTTTCAAAGTAAAGCTTGTACTGAGAAAAGCACCACTGATCTCAGTTCTAACAGTGCTTTCGCACATAGCAAACATCTGCTCGTCTTTACAAAGAAATGCATGAGCGTTTCTTACTAAAGCTTTCGTCAAATTAATAAACTTTCAAAAGAACGCGATTATCTTTCAAAGTAAAGCTTGTACTGAGGAAATTAAACCTGATCTCAGTTCTAACATTGCTTTCACACGTAGCAAACAACTGCTTGTCTTGACAAAGAAACGCATGTGCGTTTCTTACTAAAGCTTTCGTGAAATTAATAAACTTTCAAAAGAACGCGATTATCTTTCAAAGTAAAGCTTGTACTGAGAAAATTAAACCTGATCTCAGTTCTAACAGTGCTTTCACGCGTAGCAAAGAACTACTTGTCTTGACAAAGAAACGCATGTTCGTTTCTTACTAAAGCTTTAATGAAATTAATAAAGTTTCAAAAGAACGCGATTATCTTTCAAAGTAAAGCTTGTACTGAGAAAAGCAACACTGATCTCAGTTCTAACAGTGCTTTCACACGTAGCAAACAACTGCTTGTCTTTACAAAGAAACGCATGAGCGTTTCTTACTAAAGCTTTCGTGAAATTAATAAACTTTCAAAAGAACGCGATTATCTTTCAAAGTAAAACTTGTACTGAGAAAAGCAACACTGATCTCAGTTCTAACAGTGCTTTCACACGTAGCAAACAACTGCTTGTCTTTACAAAGAAACGCATGAGCGTTTCTTACTAAAGCTTTCGTAAAATTAATAAACTTTCAAAAGAACGCGATTATCTTTCAAAGTAAAGCTTGTACTGAGAAAAGCAACACTGATCTCAGATCTAACAGTGCTTTCACACGTAGCAAACAACTGCTTGTCTTTACAAAGAAACGCATGAGCGTTTCTTACTAAAGCTTTCGTGAAATTAATAAACTTTCAAAAGAACGCGATTATCTTTCAAAGTAAAGCTTGTACTGAGAAAATTAAACCTGATCTCAGTTCTAACAGTGCTTTCACACGTAGCAAACAACTGCTTGTCTTTAAAAAGAAACGCATGTGCGTTTCTTAATAAAGCTTTCGTGAAATTAATAAACTTTAAAAAGAACGCGATTATCATTCAAAGTAAAGCTTGTACTGAGAAAATTAAACCTGATCTCAGTTCTAACAGTGCTTTCACATGTAGCATACAACTACTTGTCTTGACAAAGAAACGCATGTTCGTTTCTTACTAAAGCTTTCCTGAAATTAATAAAGTTTCAAAAGAACGCGATTATCTTTCAAAGTAAAGCTTGTACTGAGAAAAGCAACACTGATCTCAGTTCTAACAGTGCTTTCACACGTAGCAAACAACTGCTTGTCTTGACAGAGAAACGCATGAGCGTTTCTTACTAAACCTTTCGTGAAATTAATAAACTTTCAAAAGAACGCGATTATCTTTCAAAGTAAAGCTTGTACTGAGAAAATTAAACCTGATCTCAGTTCTAACAGTGCTTTCACACGTAGCAAACAACTGCTTGTCTTTAAAAAGAAATGCATGTGCGTTTCTTACTAAAGCTTTCGTGAAATTAATAAACTTTCCAATGAACGCGATTATCTTTCAAAGTAAAGCTTGTACTGAGAAAAGCACCATTGATCTCAGTTCTAACAGTGCTTTCACACATAGCAAACAACTGCTCGTCTTTACAAAGAAATGCATGAGCGTTTCTTACTAAAGCTTTCCTGAAATTAATAAAGTTTCAAAAACGCGATTATCTTTCAAAGTAAAGCTTGTACTGAGAAAAGCAACACTGATCTCAGTTCTAACACTGCTTTCACACGTAGCAAACAACTGCTTGTCTTGACAAAGAAACCCATGAGCGTTTCTTACTAAAGCTTTCGTGAAATTAATAAACTTTCAAAAGAACGCGATTATCTTTCAAAGTAAAGCTTGTACTGAGAAAACAACACTGATCTCAGTTCTAACAGTGCTTTCACACATAGCAAACCACTGCTTGTCTTTACAAAGAAATGCATGAGCGTTTCTTACTAAAGCTTTCGTGAAATTAATAAACTTTCAAAAGAACGCGATTATCTTTCAAAGTAAAGCTTGTAGTGAGGAAATTAAACCTGATCTCAGTTCTAACAGTGCTTCCACACGTAGCAAACAACTGCTTGTCTTGACAAAGAAACGCATGTGCGTTTCTTACTAAAGCTTTCGTGAAATTAATAAAGTTTCAAAAGAACGCGATTATCTTTCAAAGTAAAGCTTGTACTGAGAAAAGCAACACTGATCTCAGTTCTAACACTGCTTTCACACGTAGCAAACAACTGCTTGTCTTTACAAAGAAACGCATGTGCGTTTTTCCTAAAGCTTTCGTGAAATTAATAAACTTTCCAAAGAACGCGATTATCTTTCAAAGTAAAGCTTGTACTGAGAAAAGCACCACTGATCTCAGTTCTAACAGTGCTTTCGCACATAGCAAACAACTGCTCGTCTTTACAAAGAAATGCATGAGCGTTTCTTACTAAAGCTTTCGTGAAATTAATAAACTTTCAAAAGAACGCGATTATCTTTCAAAGTAAAGCTTGTACTGAGAAAAGCAACACTGATCTCAGTTCTAACAGTGCTTTCACAAGTAGCAAACAACTGCTTGTCTTTACAAAGAAACGCATGAGCGTTTCTTACTAAAGCTTTCGTGAAATTAATAAACTTTCAAAAGAACGCGATTATCTTTCAAAGTAAAGCTTGTACTGAGAAAGCAACACTGATCTCAGTTCTAACAGTGCTTTCACATGTAGCAAACAACTGCTTGTCTTTACAAAGAAACGCATGAGCGTTTCTTACTAAAGCTTTCGTGAAATTAATAAACTTTCAAAAGAACGCGATTATCTTTCAAAGTAAAGCTTGTACTGAGAAAATTAAACCTGATCTCAGTTCTAACAGTGCTTTCACACGTAGCAAACAACTGCTTGTCTTTAAAAAGAAACGCATGTGCGTTTCTTACTAAAGCTTTCGTGAAATTAATAAACTTTCCAAAGAACGCGATTATCTTTCAAAGTAAAGCTTGTACTGAGAAAAGCACACTGATCTCAGTTCTAACAGTGCTTTCGCACATAGCAAACAACTGCTCGTCTTTACAAAGAAATGCATGAGCGTTTCTTACTAAAGCTTTCTTGAAATTAATAAACTTTCAAAAGAACACGATTATCTTTCAAAGTAAAGCTTGTACTGAGGAAATTAAACCTGATCTCAGTTCTAACATTGCTTTCACACGTAGCAAACAACTGCTTGTCTTGACAAAGAAACGCATGTGCGTTTCTTACTAAAGCTTTCGTGAAATTAATAAACTTTCAAAAGAACGCGATTATCTTTCAAAGTAAAGCTTGTACTGAGAAAATTAAACCTGATCTCAGTTCTAACAGTGCTTTCACACGTAGCAAAGAACTACTTGTCTTGACAAAGGAACGCATGTTCGTTTCTTACTAAAGCTTTCCTGAAATTAATAAAGTTTCAAAAGAACGCGATTATCTTTCAAAGTAAAGCTTGTACTGAGAAAAGCAACACTGATCTCAGTTCTAACAGTGCTTTCACACGTAGCAAACAACTGCTTGTCTTTACAAAGAAACGCATGAGCGTTTCTTACTAAAGCTTTCGTGTAATTAATAAACTTTCAAAAGAACGCGATTATCTTTCAAAGTAAAACTTGTACTCAGAAAAGCAACACTGATCTCAGTTCTAACAGTGCTTTCACACGTAGCAAACAACTGCTTGTCTTTACAAAGAAACGCATGAGCGTTTCTTACTAAAGCTTTCGTAAAATTAATAAACTTTCAAAAGAACGCGATTATCTTTCAAAGTAAAGCTTGTACTGAGAAAAGCAACACTGATCTCAGATCTAACAGTGCTTTCACACGTAGCAAACAACTGCTTGTCTTTACAAAGAAACGCATGAGCGTTTCTTACTAAAGCTTTCGTGAAATTAATAAACTTTCCAATGAACGCGATTATCTTTCAAAGTAAAGCTTGTACTGAGAAAAGCACCATTGATCTCAGTTCTAACAGTGCTTTCACACATAGCAAACAACTGCTCGTCTTTACAAAGAAATGCATGAGCGTTTCTTACTAAAGCTTTCCTGAAATTAATAAAGTTTCAAAAACGCGATTATCTTTCAAAGTAAAGCTTGTACTGAGAAAAGCAACACTGATCTCAGTTCTAACACTGCTTTCACACGTAGCAAACAACTGCTTGTCTTGACAAAGAAACCCATGAGCGTTTCTTACTAAAGCTTTCGTGAAATTAATAAACTTTCAAAAGAACGCGATTATCTTTCAAAGTAAAGCTTGTACTGAGAAAACAACACTGATCTCAGTTCTAACAGTGCTTTCACACATAGCAAACCACTGCTTGTCTTTACAAAGAAATGCATGAGCGTTTCTTACTAAAGCTTTCGTGAAATTAATAAACTTTCAAAAGAACGCGATTATCTTTCAAAGTAAAGCTTGTAGTGAGGAAATTAAACCTGATCTCAGTTCTAACAGTGCTTCCACACGTAGCAAACAACTGCTTGTCTTGACAAAGAAACGCATGTGCGTTTCTTACTAAAGCTTTCGTGAAATTAATAAAGTTTCAAAAGAACGCGATTATCTTTCAAAGTAAAGCTTGTACTGAGAAAAGCAACACTGATCTCAGTTCTAACACTGCTTTCACACGTAGCAAACAACTGCTTGTCTTTACAAAGAAACGCATGTGCGTTTTTCCTAAAGCTTTCGTGAAATTAATAAACTTTCCAAAGAACGCGATTATCTTTCAAAGTAAAGCTTGTACTGAGAAAAGCACCACTGATCTCAGTTCTAACAGTGCTTTCGCACATAGCAAACAACTGCTCGTCTTTACAAAGAAATGCATGAGCGTTTCTTACTAAAGCTTTCGTGAAATTAATAAACTTTCAAAAGAACGCGATTATCTTTCAAAGTAAAGCTTGTACTGAGAAAAGCAACACTGATCTCAGTTCTAACAGTGCTTTCACAAGTAGCAAACAACTGCTTGTCTTTACAAAGAAACGCATGAGCGTTTCTTACTAAAGCTTTCGTGAAATTAATAAACTTTCAAAAGAACGCGATTATCTTTCAAAGTAAAGCTTGTACTGAGAAAGCAACACTGATCTCAGTTCTAACAGTGCTTTCACATGTAGCAAACAACTGCTTGTCTTTACAAAGAAACGCATGAGCGTTTCTTACTAAAGCTTTCGTGAAATTAATAAACTTTCAAAAGAACGCGATTATCTTTCAAAGTAAAGCTTGTACTGAGAAAATTAAACCTGATCTCAGTTCTAACAGTGCTTTCACACGTAGCAAACAACTGCTTGTCTTTAAAAAGAAACGCATGTGCGTTTCTTACTAAAGCTTTTGTGAAATTAATAAACTTTCCAAAGAACGCGATTATCTTTCAAAGTAAAGCTTGTACTGAGAAAAGCACACTGATCTCAGTTCTAACAGTGCTTTCGCACATAGCAAACAACTGCTCGTCTTTACAAAGAAATGCATGAGCGTTTCTTACTAAAGCTTTCTTGAAATTAATAAACTTTCAAAAGAACACGATTATCTTTCAAAGTAAAGCTTGTACTGAGGAAATTAAACCTGATCTCAGTTCTAACATTGCTTTCACACGTAGCAAACAACTGCTTGTCTTGACAAAGAAACGCATGTGCGTTTCTTACTAAAGCTTTCGTGAAATTAATAAACTTTCAAAAGAACGCGATTATCTTTCAAAGTAAAGCTTGTACTGAGAAAATTAAACCTGATCTCAGTTCTAACAGTGCTTTCACACGTAGCAAAGAACTACTTGTCTTGACAAAGAAACGCATGTTCGTTTCTTACTAAAGCTTTCCTGAAATTAATAAAGTTTCAAAAGAACGCGATTATCTTTCAAAGTAAAGCTTGTACTGAGAAAAGCAACACTGATCTCAGTTCTAACAGTGCTTTCACACGTAGCAAACAACTGCTTGTCTTTACAAAGAAACGCATGAGCGTTTCTTACTAAAGCTTTCGTGAAATTAATAAACTTTCAAAAGAACGCGATTATCTTTCAAAGTAAAACTTGTACTCAGAAAAGCAACACTGATCTCAGTTCTAACAGTGCTTTCACACGTAGCAAACAACTGCTTGTCTTTACAAAGAAACGCATGAGCGTTTCTTACTAAAGCTTTCGTAAAATTAATAAACTTTCAAAAGAACGCGATTATCTTTCAAAGTAAAGCTTGTACTGAGAAAAGCAACACTGATCTCAGATCTAACAGTGCTTTCACACGTAGCAAACAACTGCTTGTCTTTACAAAGGAACGCATGAGCGTTTCTTACTAAAGCTTTCGTGAAATTAATAAACTTTCAAAAGAACGCGATTATCTTTCAAAGTAAAGCTTGTACTGAGAAAATTAAACCTGATCTCAGTTCTAACAGTGCTTTCACACGTAGCAAACAACTGCTTGTCTTTAAAAAGAAACGCATGTGCGATTCTTAATAAAGCTTTCGTGAAATTAATAAACTTTCAAAAGAACGCGATTATCTTTCAAAGTAAAGCTTGTACTGAGAAAACAACACTGATCTCAGTTCTAACAGTGCTTTCACACATAGCAAACCACTGCTTGTCTTTACAAAGAAATGCATGAGCGTTTCTTACTAAAGCTTTCGTGAAATTAATAAACTTTCAAAAGAACGCGATTATCTTTCAAAGTAAAGCTTGTAGTGAGGAAATTAAACCTGATCTCAGTTCTAACAGTGCTTCCACACGTAGCAAACAACTGCTTGTCTTGACAAAGAAACGCATGTGCGTTTCTTACTAAAGCTTTCGTGAAATTAATAAAGTTTCAAA
Organism: Chionomys nivalis; assembly: GCF_950005125.1. NCBI lineage: Eukaryota > Metazoa > Chordata > Mammalia > Rodentia > Cricetidae > Chionomys > Chionomys nivalis. Next base: position 2,960,516 of record NC_080105.1, on the reverse strand, counting down.
AGAACGCGATTATCTTTCAAAGTAAAGCTTGTACTGAGAAAAGCAACACTGATCTCAGTTCTAACACTGCTTTCACACGTAGCAAACAACTGCTTGTCTTTACAAAGAAACGCATGTGCGTTTTTCCTAAAGCTTTCGTGAAATTAATAAACTTTCCAAAGAACGCGATTATCTTTCAAAGTAAAGCTTGTACTGAGAAAAGCACCACTGATCTCAGTTCTAACAGTGCTTTCGCACATAGCAAACAACTGCTCGTCTTTACAAAGAAATGCATGAGCGTTTCTTACTAAAGCTTTCGTGAAATTAATAAACTTTCAAAAGAACGCGATTATCTTTCAAAGTAAAGCTTGTACTGAGAAAAGCAACACTGATCTCAGTTCTAACAGTGCTTTCACAAGTAGCAAACAACTGCTTGTCTTTACAAAGAAACGCATGAGCGTTTCTTACTAAAGCTTTCGTGAAATTAATAAACTTTCAAAAGAACGCGATTATCTTTCAAAGTAAAGCTTGTACTGAGAAAGCAACACTGATCTCAGTTCTAACAGTGCTTTCACATGTAGCAAACAACTGCTTGTCTTTACAAAGAAACGCATGAGCGTTTCTTACTAAAGCTTTCGTGAAATTAATAAACTTTCAAAAGAACGCGATTATCTTTCAAAGTAAAGCTTGTACTGAGAAAATTAAACCTGATCTCAGTTCTAACAGTGCTTTCACACGTAGCAAACAACTGCTTGTCTTTAAAAAGAAACGCATGTGCGTTTCTTACTAAAGCTTTCGTGAAATTAATAAACTTTCCAAAGAACGCGATTATCTTTCAAAGTAAAGCTTGTACTGAGAAAAGCACACTGATCTCAGTTCTAACAGTGCTTTCGCACATAGCAAACAACTGCTCGTCTTTACAAAGAAATGCATGAGCGTTTCTTACTAAAGCTTTCTTGAAATTAATAAACTTTCAAAAGAACACGATTATCTTTCAAAGTAAAGCTTGTACTGAGGAAATTAAACCTGATCTCAGTTCTAACATTGCTTTCACACGTAGCAAACAACTGCTTGTCTTGACAAAGAAACGCATGTGCGTTTCTTACTAAAGCTTTCGTGAAATTAATAAACTTTCAAAAGAACGCGATTATCTTTCAAAGTAAAGCTTGTACTGAGAAAATTAAACCTGATCTCAGTTCTAACAGTGCTTTCACACGTAGCAAAGAACTACTTGTCTTGACAAAGAAACGCATGTTCGTTTCTTACTAAAGCTTTCCTGAAATTAATAAAGTTTCAAAAGAACGCGATTATCTTTCAAAGTAAAGCTTGTACTGAGAAAAGCAACACTGATCTCAGTTCTAACAGTGCTTTCACACGTAGCAAACAACTGCTTGTCTTTACAAAGAAACGCATGAGCGTTTCTTACTAAAGCTTTCGTGAAATTAATAAACTTTCAAAAGAACGCGATTATCTTTCAAAGTAAAACTTGTACTCAGAAAAGCAACACTGATCTCAGTTCTAACAGTGCTTTCACACGTAGCAAACAACTGCTTGTCTTTACAAAGAAACGCATGAGCGTTTCTTACTAAAGCTTTCGTAAAATTAATAAACTTTCAAAAGAACGCGATTATCTTTCAAAGTAAAGCTTGTACTGAGAAAAGCAACACTGATCTCAGATCTAACAGTGCTTTCACACGTAGCAAACAACTGCTTGTCTTTACAAAGAAACGCATGAGCGTTTCTTACTAAAGCTTTCGTGAAATTAATAAACTTTCAAAAGAACGCGATTATCTTTCAAAGTAAAGCTTGTACTGAGAAAATTAAACCTGATCTCAGTTCTAACAGTGCTTTCACACGTAGCAAACAACTGCTTGTCTTTAAAAAGAAACGCATGTGCGTTTCTTAATAAAGCTTTCGTGAAATTAATAAACTTTAAAAAGAACGCGATTATCATTCAAAGTAAAGCTTGTACTGAGAAAATTAAACCTGATCTCAGTTCTAACAGTGCTTTCACATGTAGCATACAACTACTTGTCTTGACAAAGAAACGCATGTTCGTTTCTTACTAAAGCTTTCCTGAAATTAATAAAGTTTCAAAAGAACGCGATTATCTTTCAAAGTAAAGCTTGTACTGAGAAAAGCAACACTGATCTCAGTTCTAACAGTGCTTTCACACGTAGCAAACAACTGCTTGTCTTGACAGAGAAATGCATGAGCGTTTCTTACTAAAGCTTTCGTGAAATTAATAAACTTTCAAAAGAACGCGATTATCTTTCAAAGTAAAGCTTGTACTGAGAAAATTAAACCTGATCTCAGTTCTAACAGTGCTTTCACACGTAGCAAACAACTGCTTGTCTTTAAAAAGAAATGCATGTGCGTTTCTTACTAAAGCTTTCGTGAAATTAATAAACTTTCCAAAGAACGCGTTTATCTTTCAAAGTAAAGCTTGTACTGAGAAAAGCACCATTGATCTCAGTTCTAACAGTGCTTTCACACATAGCAAACAACTGCTCGTCTTTACAAAGAAATGCATGAGCGTTTCTTACTAAAGCTTTCCTGAAATTAATAAAGTTTCAAAAACGCGATTATCTTTCAAAGTAAAGCTTGTACTGAGAAAAGCAACACTGATCTCAGTTCTAACACTGCTTTCACACGTAGCAAACAACTGCTTGTCTTGACAAAGAAACCCATGAGCGTTTCTTACTAAAGCTTTCGTGAAATTAATAAACTTTCAAAAGAACGCGATTATCTTTCAAAGTAAAGCTTGTACTGAGAAAATTAAACCTGATCTCAGTTCTAACAGTGCTTTCACACGTAGCAAACAACTGCTTGTCTTTAAAAAGAAACGCATGTGCGTTTCTTAATAAAGCTTTCGTGAAATTAATAAACTTTCAAAAGAACGCGATTATCTTTCAAAGTAAAGCTTGTACTGAGAAAACAACACTGATCTCAGTTCTAACAGTGCTTTCACACATAGCAAACCACTGCTTGTCTTTACAAAGAAATGCATGAGCGTTTCTTACTAAAGCTTTCGTGAAATTAATAAACTTTCAAAAGAACGCGATTATCTTTCAAAGTAAAGCTTGTAGTGAGGAAATTAAACCTGATCTCAGTTCTAACAGTGCTTCCACACGTAGCAAACAACTGCTTGTCTTGACAAAGAAACGCATGTGCGTTTCTTACTAAAGCTTTCGTGAAATTAATAAAGTTTCAAAAGAACGCGATTATCTTTCAAAGTAAAGCTTGTACTGAGAAAAGCAACACTGATCTCAGTTCTAACACTGCTTTCACACGTAGCAAACAACTGCTTGTCTTTACAAAGAAACGCATGTGCGTTTTTCCTAAAGCTTTCGTGAAATTAATAAACTTTCCAAAGAACGCGATTATCTTTCAAAGTAAAGCTTGTACTGAGAAAAGCACCACTGATCTCAGTTCTAACAGTGCTTTCGCACATAGCAAACAACTGCTCGTCTTTACAAAGAAATGCATGAGCGTTTCTTACTAAAGCTTTCGTGAAATTAATAAACTTTCAAAAGAACGCGATTATCTTTCAAAGTAAAGCTTGTACTGAGAAAAGCAACACTGATCTCAGTTCTAACAGTGCTTTCACAAGTAGCAAACAACTGCTTGTCTTTACAAAGAAACGCATGAGCGTTTCTTACTAAAGCTTTCGTGAAATTAATAAACTTTCAAAAGAACGCGATTATCTTTCAAAGTAAAGCTTGTACTGAGAAAGCAACACTGATCTCAGTTCTAACAGTGCTTTCACATGTAGCAAACAACTGCTTGTCTTTACAAAGAAACGCATGAGCGTTTCTTACTAAAGCTTTCGTGAAATTAATAAACTTTCAAAAGAACGCGATTATCTTTCAAAGTAAAGCTTGTACTGAGAAAATTAAACCTGATCTCAGTTCTAACAGTGCTTTCACACGTAGCAAACAACTGCTTGTCTTTAAAAAGAAACGCATGTGCGTTTCTTACTAAAGCTTTCGTGAAATTAATAAACTTTCCAAAGAACGCGATTATCTTTCAAAGTAAAGCTTGTACTGAGAAAAGCACACTGATCTCAGTTCTAACAGTGCTTTCGCACATAGCAAACAACTGCTCGTCTTTACAAAGAAATGCATGAGCGTTTCTTACTAAAGCTTTCTTGAAATTAATAAACTTTCAAAAGAACACGATTATCTTTCAAAGTAAAGCTTGTACTGAGGAAATTAAACCTGATCTCAGTTCTAACATTGCTTTCACACGTAGCAAACAACTGCTTGTCTTGACAAAGAAACGCATGTGCGTTTCTTACTAAAGCTTTCGTGAAATTAATAAACTTTCAAAAGAACGCGATTATCTTTCAAAGTAAAGCTTGTACTGAGAAAATTAAACCTGATCTCAGTTCTAACAGTGCTTTCACACGTAGCAAAGAACTACTTGTCTTGACAAAGAAACGCATGTTCGTTTCTTACTAAAGCTTTCCTGAAATTAATAAAGTTTCAAAAGAACGCGATTATCTTTCAAAGTAAAGCTTGTACTGAGAAAAGCAACACTGATCTCAGTTCTAACAGTGCTTTCACACGTAGCAAACAACTGCTTGTCTTTACAAAGAAACGCATGAGCGTTTCTTACTAAAGCTTTCGTGAAATTAATAAACTTTCAAAAGAACGCGATTATCTTTCAAAGTAAAACTTGTACTCAGAAAAGCAACACTGATCTCAGTTCTAACAGTGCTTTCACACGTAGCAAACAACTGCTTGTCTTTACAAAGAAACGCAGGAGCGTTTCTTACTAAAGCTTTCGTAAAATTAATAAACTTTCAAAAGAACGCGATTATCTTTCAAAGTAAAGCTTGTACTGAGAAAAGCAACACTGATCTCAGATCTAACAGTGCTTTCACACGTAGCAAACAACTGCTTGTCTTTACAAAGAAACGCATGAGCGTTTCTTACTAAAGCTTTCGTGAAATTAATAAACTTTCAAAAGAACGCGATTATCTTTCAAAGTAAAGCTTGTACTGAGAAAATTAAACCTGATCTCAGTTCTAACAGTGCTTTCACACGTAGCAAACAACTGCTTGTCTTTAAAAAGAAACGCATGTGCGTTTCTTAATAAAGCTTTCGTGAAATTAATAAACTTTAAAAAGAACGCGATTATCATTCAAAGTAAAGCTTGTACTGAGAAAATTAAACCTGATCTCAGTTCTAACAGTGCTTTCACATGTAGCATACAACTACTTGTCTTGACAAAGAAACGCATGTTCGTTTCTTACTAAAGCTTTCCTGAAATTAATAAAGTTTCAAAAGAACGCGATTATCTTTCAAAGTAAAGCTTGTACTGAGAAAAGCAACACTGATCTCAGTTCTAACAGTGCTTTCACACGTAGCAAACAACTGCTTGTCTTTAAAAAGAAATGCATGTGCGTTTCTTACTAAAGCTTTCGTGAAATTAATAAACTTTCCAAAGAACGCGTTTATCTTTCAAAGTAAAGCTTGTACTGAGAAAAGCACCATTGATCTCAGTTCTAACAGTGCTTTCACACATAGCAAACAACTGCTCGTCTTTACAAAGAAATGCATGAGCGTTTCTTACTAAAGCTTTCCTGAAATTAATAAAGTTTCAAAAACGCGATTATCTTTCAAAGTAAAGCTTGTACTGAGAAAAGCAACACTGATCTCAGTTCTAACACTGCTTTCACACGTAGCAAACAACTGCTTGTCTTGACAAAGAAACCCATGAGCGTTTCTTACTAAAGCTTTCGTGAAATTAATAAACTTTCAAAAGAACGCGATTATCTTTCAAAGTAAAGCTTGTACTGAGAAAACAACACTGATCTCAGTTCTAACAGTGCTTTCACACATAGCAAACCACTGCTTGTCTTTACAAAGAAATGCATGAGCGTTTCTTACTAAAGCTTTCGTGAAATTAATAAACTTTCAAAAGAACGCGATTATCTTTCAAAGTAAAGCTTGTAGTGAGGAAATTAAACCTGATCTCAGTTCTAACAGTGCTTCCACACGTAGCAAACAACTGCTTATCTTGACAAAGAAACGCATGTGCGATTCTTACTAAAGCTTTCGTGAAATTAATAAACTTTCAAAAGAACGCGATTATCTTTCAAAGTAAAGCTTGTACTGAGAAAAGCAACACTGATCTCAGTTCTAACAGTGCTTTAACACGTAGCAAACAACTGCTTGTCTTTACAAAGAAACGCATGTGCGTTTTTCCTAAAGCTTTCGTGAAATTAATAAAATTTCCAAAGAACGCGATTATCTTTCAAAGTAAAGCTTGTACTGAGAAAAGCACCACTGATCTCAGTTCTAACAGTGCTTTCGCACATAGCAAACAACTGCTCGTCTTTACAAAGAAATGCATGAGCGTTTCTTACTAAAGCTTTCGTGAAATTAATAAACTTTCAAAAGAACGCGATTATCTTTCAAAGTAAAGCTTGTACTGAGGAAATTAAACCTGATCTCAGTTCTAACAGTGCTTTCACACGTAGCAAACAACTGCTTGTCTTGACAAAGAAATGCATGTGCGTTTCTTACTAAAGCTTTCGTGAAATTAATAAACTTTCAAAAGAACGCGATTATCTTTCAAAGTAAAGCTTGTACTGAGAAAAGCAACACTGATCTCAGTTCTAACAGTGCTTTCACAAGTAGCAAACAACTGCTTGTCTTTACAAAGAAACGCATGAGCGTTTCTTACTAAAGCTTTCGTGAAATTAATAAACTTTCAAAAGAACGCGATTATCTTTCAAAGTAAAGCTTGTACTGAGAAAGCAACACTGATCTCAGTTCTAACAGTGCTTTCGCACATAGCAAACAACTGCTCGTCTTTACAAAGAAATGCATGAGCGTTTCTTACTAAAGCTTTCTTGAAATTAATAAACTTTCAAAAGAACGCGATTATCTTTCAAAGTAAAGCTTGTACTGAGGAAATTAAACCTGATCTCAGTTCTAACAGTGCTTTCACACGTAGCAAACAACTGCTTGTCTTGACAAAGAAACGCATGTGCGTTTCTTACTAAAGCTTTCGTGAAATTAATAAACTTTCAAAAGAACGCGATTATCTTTCAAAGTAAAGCTTGTACTGAGAAAATTAAAACTGATCTCAGTTCTAACAGTGCTTTCACACGTAGCAAACAACTACTTGTCTTGACAAAGAAACGCATGTTCGTTTCTTACTAAAGCTTTCCTGAAATTAATAAAGTTTCAAAAGAACGCGATTATCTTTCAAAGTAAAGTTTGTACTGAGAAAAGCAACACTGATCTCAGTTCTAACAGTGCTTTCACACGTAGCAAACAACTGCTTGTCTTGACAAAGAAACTCATGAGCGTTTCTTACTAAAGCTTTCGTGAAATTAATAAACTTTCAAAAGAACGCGATTATCTTTCAAAGTAAAACTTGTACTGAGAAAAGCAACACTGATCTCAGTTCTAACAGTGCTTTCACACGTAGCAAACAACTGCTTGTCTTTACAAAGAAACGCATGAGCGTTTCTTACTAAAGCTTTCGTAAAATTAATAAACTTTCAAAAGAACGCGATTATCTTTCAAAGTAAAGCTTGTACTGAGAAAAGCAACACTGATCTCAGATCTAACAGTGCTTTCACACGTAGCAAACAACTGCTTGTCTTTACAAAGAAACGCATGAGCGTTTCTTACTAAAGCTTTCGTGAAATTAATAAACTTTCAAAAGAACGCGATTATCTTTCAAAGTAAAGCTTGTACTGAGAAAATTAAACCTGATCTCAGTTCTAACAGTGCTTTCACACGTAGCAAACAACTGCTTGTCTTTAAAAAGAAACGCATGTGCGTTTCTTAATAAAGCTTTCGTGAAATTAATAAACTTTCCAAAGAACGTGATTGTCTTTCAAAGTAAAGCTTGTACTGAGAAAAGTACCACTGATCTCAGTTCTAACAGTGCTTTCGCACATAGCAAACATCTGCTCGTCTTTACAAAGAAATGCATGAGCGTTTCTTCCTAAAGCTTTCGTGAAATTAATAAACTTTCAAAAGAACGCGATTATCTTTCAAAGTAAAGCTTGTACTGAGGAAATTAAACCTGATCTCAGTTCTAACAGTGCTTTCACACGTAGCAAACAACTGCTTGTCTTGACAAAGAAACGCATGTGCGTTTCTTACTAAAGCTTTCGTGAAATTAATAAACTTTCAAAAGAAAGCGATTATCTTTCAAAGTAAAGCTTGTACTGAGGAAAGCAACACTGATCTCAGTTCTAACAGTGCTTTCACATGTAGCAAACAACTGCTTGTCTTTACAAAGAAACGCATGAGCGTTTCTTACTAAACCTTTCGTGAAATTAATAAACTTTCAAAAGAACGCGATTATCTTTCAAAGTAAAGCTTGTACTGAGAAAAGCAACACTGATCTCAGTTCTAACAGTGCTTTCACACGTAGCAAACAACTGCTTGTCTTGACAAAGAAACGCATGAGCGTTTCTTACTAAAGCTTTCGTGAAATTAATAAACTTTCAAAAGAACTCGATTATCTTTCAAAGTAAAGCTTGTACTGAGAAAATTAAACCTGATCTCAGTTCTAACAGTGCTTTCACACGTAGCAAACAACTGCTTGTCTTTAAAAAGAAACGCATGTGCGTTTCTTACTAAAGCTTTCGTGAAATTAATAAACTTTCCAAAGAACGCGATTATCTTTCAAAGTAAAGCTTGTACTGAGAAAAGCACCACTGATCTCAGTTCTAACAGTGCTTTCGCACATAGCAAAAACTGCTCGTCTTTACAAAGAAATGCATGAGCGTTTCTTACTAAAGCTTTCGTGAAATTAATAAACTTTCAAAAGAACGCGATTATCTTTCAAAGTAAAGCTTGTACCGAGGAAATTAAACCTGATCTCAGTTCTAACAGTGCTTTCACACGTAGCAAACAACTGCTTGTCTTGACAAAGAAACGCATGTGCGTTTCTTACTAAAGCTTTCGTGAAATTAATAAACTTTCAAAAGAACGCGATTATCTTTCAAAGTAAAGCTTGTACTGAGAAAATTAAACCTGATCTCAGTTCTAACAGTGCTTTCACACGTAGCAAACAACTACTTGTCTTGACAAAGAAACGCATGTTAGTTTCTTACTAAAGCTTTCCTGAAATTAATAAAGTTTCAAAAGAACGCGATTATCTTTCAAAGTAAAGCTTGTACTGAGAAAAGCAACACTGATCTCAGTTCTAACACTGCTTTCACAAGTAGCAAACAACTGCTTGTCTTGACAAAGAAACGCATGTGCATTTCTTACTAAATCTTTCATAAAATTAATAAACTTTCAAAAGAACGCGATTATCTTTCAAAGTAAAGCTTGTACTGAGAAAAGCAACACTGATCTCAGTTCTAACAGTGCTTTCACACGTAGCAAACAACTGCTTGTCTTGACAAAGAAACGCATGTTCGTTTCTTACTAAAGCTTTCCTGAAATTAATAAAGTTTCAAAAGAACGCGATTATCTTTCAAAGTAAAGCTTGTACTGAGAAAAGCAACACTGATCTCAGTTCTAACACTGCTTTCACACGTAGCAAACAACTGCTTGTCTTTACAAAGAAACGCATGTGCGTTTTTCCTAAAGCTTTCGTGAAATTAATAAACTTTCCAAAGAACGCGATTATCTTTCAAAGTAAAGCTTGTACTGAGAAAAGCACCACTGATCTCAGTTCTAACAGTGCTTTCGCACATAGCAAACAACTGCTCATCTTTACAAAGAAATGCATGAGCGTTTCTTACTAAAGCTTTCGTGAAATTAATAAACTTCCAAAAGAACGCGATTATCTTTCAAAGTAAAGCTTGTACTGAGGATATTAAACCTGATCTCAGTTCTAACAGTGCTTTCACACGTAGCAAACAACTGCTTGTCTTGACAAAGAAACGCAAATGCGTTTCTTACTAAAGCTTTCGTGAAATTAATAAACTTTCAAAAGAACGCGATTATCTTTCAAAGTAAAGCTTGTACTGAGAAAATTAAACCTGATCTCAGTTCTAACAGTGCTTTCACACGTAGCAAACAACTACTTGTCTTGACAAAGAAACGCATGTTCGTTTCTTACTAAAGCTTTCCTGAAATTAATAAAGTTTCAAAAGAACGCGATTATCTTTCAAAGTAAAGCTTGTACTGAGAAAAGCAACACTGATCTCAGTTCTAACAGTGCTTTCACACGTAGCAAACAACAGCTTGTCTTTACAAAGAAACGCATGAGCGTTTCTTACTAAAGCTTTCGTGAAATTAATAAACTTTCAAAAGAACGCGATTATCTTTCAAAGTAAAACTTGTACTGAGAAAAGCAACACTGATCTCAGTTCTAACAGTGCTTTCACACGTAGCAAACAACTGCTTGTCTTTACAAAGAAACGCATGAGCGTTTCTTACTAAAGCTTTCGTGAAATTAATAAACTTTCAAAAGAACGCGATTATCTTTCAAAGTAAAGCTTGTACTGTGAAAATTAAACCTGATCTCAGTTCTAACAGTGCTTTCACACGTAGCAAACAACTGCTTGTCTTTAAAAAGAAATGCATGTGCGTTTCTTACTAAAGCTTTCGTGAAATTAATAAACTTTCAAAGAACGTGATTGTCTTTCAAAGTAAAGCTTGTACTGAGAAAAGCACCACTGATCTCAGTTCTAACAGTGCTTTCGCACATAGCAAACATCTGCTCGTCTTTACAAAGAAATGCATGAGCGTTTCTTACTAAAGCTTTCGTGAAATTAATAAACTTTCAAAAGAACGCGATTATCTTTCAAAGTAAAGCTTGTACTGAGGAAATTAAACCTGATCTCAGTTCTAACAGTGCTTTCACACGTAGCAAACAACTGCTTGTCTTTAAAAAGAAACGCATGTGCGTTTCTTACTAAAGCTTTCGTGAAATTAATAAACTTTCCAAAGAACGCGATTATCTTTCAAAGTAAAGCTTGTACTGAGAAAAGCAACACTGATCTCAGTTCTAACAGTGCTTTCACACATAGCCTACAACTGCTTGTCTTGACAAAGAAACGCATGTGCGTTTCTTAATAAAGCTTTCGTGAAACTAATAAACTTTAAAAAGAACGCGATTATCTTTCAAAGTAAAGCTTGTACTGAGAAAATTAAACCTGATCTCAGTTGTAACAGTGCTTTCACACGTAGCATACAACCACTTGCCTTGACAAAGAAACGCATGTTCATTTCTTACTAAAGCTTTCCTGAAATTAATACAGTTTCAAAAGAACGCGATTATCTTTCAAAGTAAAGCTTGTACTGAGAAAAGCAACACTGATCTCAGTTCTAACACTGCTTTCACACGTAGCAAACAACTGCTTGTCTTTACAAAGAAACGCATGTGCGTTTTTCCTAATGCTTTCGTGAAATTAATAAACTTTCAAAAGAACGCGATTATCTTTCAAAGTAAAGCTTGTACTGAGGAAATTAAACCTGATCTCAGTTCTCACAGTGCTTTCACACGTAGCAAACAACTGCTTGTCTTTACAAAGAAACGCATGTGCGTTTCTTACTAAAGCTTTCGTGAAATTAATAAACTTTCAAAAGAACGCGATTATCTTTCAAAGTAAAGCTTGTACTGAGAAAAGCAACACTGATCTCAGTTCTAACAGTGCTTTCACAAGTAGCAAACAACTGCTCGTCTTTACAAAGAAACGCATGAGCGTTTCTTACTAAAGCTTTCGTGAAATTAATAAACTTTCAAGAGAACGCGATTATCTTTCAAAGTAAAGCTTGTACTGAGAAAAGCAACACTGATCTCAGTTCTAACAGTGCTTTCACACGTAGCAAACAACTGCTTGTCTTGACAAAGAAACGCATGTGCGTTTCTTACTAAAGCTTTCGTGAAATTAATAAACTTTCAAAAGAACGCGATTATCTTTCAAAGTAAAGCTTGTACTGAGAAAAGCAACACTGATCTCAGTTCTAACAGTGCTTTCACACGTAGCAAACAACTGCTTGTCTTGACAAAGAAACGCATGAGCGTTTCTTACTAAAGCTTTCGTGAAATTAATAAACTTTCAAAAGAACGCGATTATCTTTCAAAGTAAAGCTTGTACTGAGATAATTAAACCTGATCTCAGTTCTAACAGTGCTTTCACACGTAGCAAACAACTACTTGTCTTGACAAAGAAACGCCTGTTCGTTTCTTACTAAAGCTTTCCTGAAATTAATAAAGTTTCAAAAGAACGCGATTATCTTTCAAAGTAAAGCTTGTACTGAGAAAAGCAACACTGATCTCAGTTCTAACAGTGCTTTCACACGTAGCAAACAACTGCTTGTCTTGACAAAGAAACGCATGTGCGTTTCTTGCTAAAGCTTTCGTGAAATTAATAAACTTTCAAAAGAACGCGATTATCTTTCAAAGTAAAGCTTGTACTGAGAAAAGCAACACTGATCTCAGTTCTAACAGTGCTTTCACAAGTAGCAAACAACTGCTTGTCTTTACAAATAAACGCATGAGCGTTTCTTACTAAAGCTTTCGTGAAATTAATAAACTTTCAAAAGAACGCGATTATCTTTCAAAGTAAAGCTTGTACTGAGAAAAGCAACACTGATCTCAGTTCTAACAGTGCTTTCACACGTAGCAAACAACTGCTTGTCTTGACAAAGAAACGCATGTGCGTTTCTTACAAAAGCTTTCGTGAAATTAATAAACTTTCCAAAGAACGTGATTATCTTTCAAAGTAAAGCTTGTAATGAGAAAAGCACCATTGATCTCAGTTCTAACAGTGCTTTCACACATAGCAAACAACTGCTCGTCTTTACAAAGAAATGCATGAGCGTTTCTTACTAAAGCTTTCGTGAAATTAATAAACTTTCAAAAGAACGCGATTATCTTTCAAAGTAAAGCTTGTACTGAGAAAATTAAACCTGATCTCAGTTCTAACAGTGCTTTCACACGTAGCAAACAACTACTTGTCTTGACAAAGAAACGCATGTTCGTTTCTTACTAAAGCTTTCCTGAAATTAATAAAGTTTCAAAAACGCGATTATCTTTCAAAGGTAAGCTTGTACTGAGAAAAGCAACACTGATCTCAGTTCTAACACTGCTTTCACACGTAGCAAACAACTGCTTGTCTTGACAAAGAAACGCAAGTGCGTTTCTTACTACATCTTTCATAAAATTAATAAACTTTCAAAAGAACGCGATTATCTTTCAAAGTAAAGCTTGTACTGAGAAAAGCAACACTGATCTCAGTTCTAACAGTGCTTTCACACGTAGCAAACAACTACTTGTCTTGACAAAGAAACGCATGAGCGTTTCTTACTAAAGCTTTCGTGAAATTAATAAACTTTCAAAGAACGCGATTATCTTTCAAAGTAAAGCTTGTACTGAGAATATTAAACCTGATCTCAGTTCTAACAGTGCTTTCACACGTAGCAAACAACTACTTGTCTTGACAAAGTAACGCATGTTCGTTTCTTACTAAAGCTTTCGTGAAATTAATAAACTTTCAAAAGAACGCGATTATCTTTCAAAGTAAAACTTGTACTGAGAAAAGCAACACTGATCTCAGTTCTAACAGTGCTTTCACACGTAGCAAACAACTGCTTGTCTTTACAAAGAAACGCATGAGCGTTTCTTACTAAAGCTTTCGTAAAATTAATAAACTTTCAAAAGAACGCGATTATCTTTCAAAGTAAAGCTTGTACTGAGAAAAGCAACACTGATCTCAGATCTAACAGTGCTTTCACACGTAGCAAACAACTGCTTGTCTTTACAAAGAAACGCATGAGCGTTTCTTACTAAAGCTTTCGTGAAATTAATAAACTTTCAAAAGAACGCGATTATCTTTCAAAGTAAAGCTTGTACTGAGAAAATTAAACCTGATCTCAGTTCTAACAGTGCTTTCACACGTAGCAAACAACTGCTTGTCTTTAAAAAGAAACGCATGTGCGTTTCTTAATAAAGCTTTCGTGAAATTAATAAACTTTCCAAAGAACGTGATTGTCTTTCAAAGTAAAGCTTGTACTGAGAAAAGTACCACTGATCTCAGTTCTAACAGTGCTTTCGCACATAGCAAACATCTGCTCGTCTTTACAAAGAAATGCATGAGCGTTTCTTCCTAAAGCTTTCGTGAAATTAATAAACTTTCAAAAGAACGCGATTATCTTTCAAAGTAAAGCTTGTACTGAGGAAATTAAACCTGATCTCAGTTCTAACAGTGCTTTCACACGTAGCAAACAACTGCTTGTCTTGACAAAGAAACGCATGTGCGTTTCTTACTAAAGCTTTCGTGAAATTAATAAACTTTCAAAAGAAAGCGATTATCTTTCAAAGTAAAGATTGTACTGAGGAAAGCAACACTGATCTCAGTTCTAACAGTGCTTTCACATGTAGCAAACAACTGCTTGTCTTTACAAAGAAACGCATGAGCGTTTCTTACTAAACCTTTCGTGAAATTAATAAACTTTCAAAAGAACGCGATTATCTTTCAAAGTAAAGCTTGTACTGAGAAAAGCAACACTGATCTCAGTTCTAACAGTGCTTTCACACGTAGCAAACAACTGCTTGTCTTGACAAAGAAACGCATGAGCGTTTCTTACTAAAGCTTTCGTGAAATTAATAAACTTTCAAAAGAACTCGATTATCTTTCAAAGTAAAGCTTGTACTGAGAAAATTAAACCTGATCTCAGTTCTAACAGTGCTTTCACACGTAGCAAACAACTGCTTGTCTTTAAAAAGAAACGCATGTGCGTTTCTTACTAAAGCTTTCGTGAAATTAATAAACTTTCCAAAGAACGCGATTATCTTTCAAAGTAAAGCTTGTACTGAGAAAAGCACCACTGATCTCAGTTCTAACAGTGCTTTCGCACATAGCAAAAACTGCTCGTCTTTACAAAGAAATGCATGAGCGTTTCTTACTAAAGCTTTCGTGAAATTAATAAACTTTCAAAAGAACGCGATTATCTTTCAAAGTAAAGCTTGTACCGAGGAAATTAAACCTGATCTCAGTTCTAACAGTGCTTTCACACGTAGCAAACAACTGCTTGTCTTGACAAAGAAACGCATGTGCGTTTCTTACTAAAGCTTTCGTGAAATTAATAAACTTTCAAAAGAACGCGATTATCTTTCAAAGTAAAGCTTGTACTGAGAAAATTAAACCTGATCTCAGTTCTAACAGTGCTTTCACACGTAGCAAACAACTACTTGTCTTGACAAAGAAACGCATGTTAGTTTCTTACTAAAGCTTTCCTGAAATTAATAAAGTTTCAAAAGAACGCGATTATCTTTCAAAGTAAAGCTTGTACTGAGAAAAGCAACACTGATCTCAGTTCTAACACTGCTTTCACACGTAGCAAACAACTGCTTGTCTTGACAAAGAAACGCATGTGCATTTCTTACTAAATCTTTCATAAAATTAATAAACTTTCAAAAGAACGCGATTATCTTTCAAAGTAAAGCTTGTACTGAGAAAAGCAACACTGATCTCAGTTCTAACAGTGCTTTCACACGTAGCAAACAACTGCTTGTCTTGACAAAGAAACGCATGTTCGTTTCTTACTAAAGCTTTCCTGAAATTAATAAAGTTTCAAAAGAACGCGATTATCTTTCAAAGTAAAGCTTGTACTGAGAAAAGCAACACTGATCTCAGTTCTAACACTGCTTTCACACGTAGCAAACAACTGCTTGTCTTTACAAAGAAACGCATGTGCGTTTTTCCTAAAGCTTTCGTGAAATTAATAAACTTTCCAAAGAACGCGATTATCTTTCAAAGTAAAGCTTGTACTGAGAAAAGCACCACTGATCTCAGTTCTAACAGTGCTTTCGCACATAGCAAACAACTGCTCATCTTTACAAAGAAATGCATGAGCGTTTCTTACTAAAGCTTTCGTGAAATTAATAAACTTCCAAAAGAACGCGATTATCTTTCAAAGTAAAGCTTGTACTGAGGATATTAAACCTGATCTCAGTTCTAACAGTGCTTTCACACGTAGCAAACAACTGCTTGTCTTGACAAAGAAACGCAAATGCGTTTCTTACTAAAGCTTTCGTGAAATTAATAAACTTTCAAAAGAACGCGATTATCTTTCAAAGTAAAGCTTGTACTGAGAAAATTAAACCTGATCTCAGTTCTAACAGTGCTTTCACACGTAGCAAACAACTACTTGTCTTGACAAAGAAACGCATGTTCGTTTCTTACTAAAGCTTTCCTGAAATTAATAAAGTTTCAAAAGAACGCGATTATCTTTCAAAGTAAAGCTTGTACTGAGAAAAGCAACACTGATCTCAGTTCTAACAGTGCTTTCACACGTAGCAAACAACAGCTTGTCTTTACAAAGAAACGCATGAGCGTTTCTTACTAAAGCTTTCGTGAAATTAATAAACTTTCAAAAGAACGCGATTATCTTTCAAAGTAAAACTTGTACTGAGAAAAGCAACACTGATCTCAGTTCTAACAGTGCTTTCACACGTAGCAAACAACTGCTTGTCTTTACAAAGAAACGCATGAGCGTTTCTTACTAAAGCTTTCGTGAAATTAATAAACTTTCAAAAGAACGCGATTATCTTTCAAAGTAAAGCTTGTACTGTGAAAATTAAACCTGATCTCAGTTCTAACAGTGCTTTCACACGTAGCAAACAACTGCTTGTCTTTAAAAAGAAATGCATGTGCGTTTCTTACTAAAGCTTTCGTGAAATTAATAAACTTTCAAAGAACGTGATTGTCTTTCAAAGTAAAGCTTGTACTGAGAAAAGCACCACTGATCTCAGTTCTAACAGTGCTTTCGCACATAGCAAACATCTGCTCGTCTTTACAAAGAAATGCATGAGCGTTTCTTACTAAAGCTTTCGTGAAATTAATAAACTTTCAAAAGAACGCGATTATCTTTCAAAGTAAAGCTTGTACTGAGGAAATTAAACCTGATCTCAGTTCTAACAGTGCTTTCACACGTAGCAAACAACTGCTTGTCTTTAAAAAGAAACGCATGTGCGTTTCTTACTAAAGCTTTCGTGAAATTAATAAACTTTCCAAAGAACGCGATTATCTTTCAAAGTAAAGCTTGTACTGAGAAAAGCAACACTGATCTCAGTTCTAACAGTGCTTTCACACATAGCCTACAACTGCTTGTCTTGACAAAGAAACGCATGTGCGTTTCTTAATAAAGCTTTCGTGAAACTAATAAACTTTAAAAAGAACGCGATTATCTTTCAAAGTAAAGCTTGTACTGAGAAAATTAAACCTGATCTCAGTTGTAACAGTGCTTTCACACGTAGCATACAACCACTTGCCTTGACAAAGAAACGCATGTTCATTTCTTACTAAAGCTTTCCTGAAATTAATACAGTTTCAAAAGAACGCGATTATCTTTCAAAGTAAAGCTTGTACTGAGAAAAGCAACACTGATCTCAGTTCTAACACTGCTTTCACACGTAGCAAACAACTGCTTGTCTTTACAAAGAAACGCATGTGCGTTTTTCCTAATGCTTTCGTGAAATTAATAAACTTTCAAAAGAACGCGATTATCTTTCAAAGTAAAGCTTGTACTGAGGAAATTAAACCTGATCTCAGTTCTCACAGTGCTTTCACACGTAGCAAACAACTGCTTGTCTTTACAAAGAAACGCATGTGCGTTTCTTACTAAAGCTTTCGTGAAATTAATAAACTTTCAAAAGAACGCGATTATCTTTCAAAGTAAAGCTTGTACTGAGAAAAGCAACACTGATCTCAGTTCTAACAGTGCTTTCACAAGTAGCAAACAACTGCTTGTCTTTACAAAGAAACGCATGAGCGTTTCTTACTAAAGCTTTCGTGAAATTAATAAACTTTCAAAAGAACGCGATTATCTTTCAAAGTAAAGCTTGTACTGAGAAAATTAAACCTGATCTCAGTTCTAACAGTGCTTTCACACGTAGCAAACAACTGCTTGTCTTTACAAAGAAACGCATGTGCGTTTCTTACTAAAGCTTTTGTGAAATTAATAAACTTTCAAAAGAACGCGATTATCTTTCAAAGTAAAGCTTATACTGAGAAAAGCAACACTGATCTCATTCTAACACTGCTTACACACCTCCAAACAACTGCTTGTCTTGACAAAGAAACGCATGTGCGTTTCTTACTAAATCTTTCATAAAATTAATAAACTTTCAAAAGAACGCGATTATCTTTCAAAGTAAAGCTTGTACTGAGAAAAGCAACACTGATCTCAGTTCTAACAGTGCTTTCACACGTAGCAAACAACTGCTTGTCTTGACAAAGAAACGCATGTGCGTTTCTTACTAAAACTTTCGTGAAATTAATAAACTTTCAAAAGAACGCGATTATCTTTCAAAGTAAAGCTTGTACTGAGAAAAGCAACACTGATCTCAGTTCTAACAGTGCTTTCACAAGTAGCAAACAACTGCTCGTCTTTACAAAGAAACGCATGAGCGTTTCTTACTAAAGCTTTCGTGAAATTAATAAACTTTCAAGAGAACGCGATTATCTTTCAAAGTAAAGCTTGTACTGAGAAAAGCAACACTGATCTCAGTTCTAACAGTGCTTTCACACGTAGCAAACAACTGCTTGTCTTGACAAAGAAACGCATGTGCGTTTCTTACTAAAGCTTTCGTGAAATTAATAAACTTTCAAAAGAACGCGATTATCTTTCAAAGTAAAGCTTGTACTGAGAAAAGCAACACTGATCTCAGTTCTAACAGTGCTTTCACACGTAGCAAACAACTGCTTGTCTTGACAAAGAAACGCATGAGCGTTTCTTACTAAAGCTTTCGTGAAATTAATAAACTTTCAAAAGAACGCGATTATCTTTCAAAGTAAAGCTTGTACTGAGATAATTAAACCTGATCTCAGTTCTAACAGTGCTTTCACACGTAGCAAACAACTACTTGTCTTGACAAAGAAACGCCTGTTCGTTTCTTACTAAAGCTTTCCTGAAATTAATAAAGTTTCAAAAGAACGCGATTATCTTTCAAAGTAAAGCTTGTACTGAGAAAAGCAACACTGATCTCAGTTCTAACAGTGCTTTCACACGTAGCAAACAACTGCTTGTCTTGACAAAGAAACGCATGTGCGTTTCTTGCTAAAGCTTTCGTGAAATTAATAAACTTTCAAAAGAACGCGATTATCTTTCAAAGTAAAGCTTGTACTGAGAAAAGCAACACTGATCTCAGTTCTAACAGTGCTTTCACAAGTAGCAAACAACTGCTTGTCTTTACAAATAAACGCATGAGCGTTTCTTACTAAAGCTTTCGTGAAATTAATAAACTTTCAAAAGAACGCGATTATCTTTCAAAGTAAAGCTTGTACTGAGAAAAGCAACACTGATCTCAGTTCTAACAGTGCTTTCACACGTAGCAAACAACTGCTTGTCTTGACAAAGAAACGCATGTGCGTTTCTTACAAAAGCTTTCGTGAAATTAATAAACTTTCCAAAGAACGCGATTATCTTTCAAAGTAAAGCTTGTAATGAGAAAAGCACCATTGATCTCAGTTCTAACAGTGCTTTCACACATAGCAAACAACTGCTCGTCTTTACAAAGAAATGCATGAGCGTTTCTTACTAAAGCTTTCGTGAAATTAATAAACTTTCAAAAGAACGCGATTATCTTTCAAAGTAAAGCTTGTACTGAGAAAATTAAACCTGATCTCAGTTCTAACAGTGCTTTCACACGTAGCAAACAACTACTTGTCTTGACAAAGAAACGCATGTTCGTTTCTTACTAAAGCTTTCCTGAAATTAATAAAGTTTCAAAAACGCGATTATCTTTCAAAGGTAAGCTTGTACTGAGAAAAGCAACACTGATCTCAGTTCTAACACTGCTTTCACACGTAGCAAACAACTGCTTGTCTTGACAAAGAAACGCAAGTGCGTTTCTTACTACATCTTTCATAAAATTAATAAACTTTCAAAAGAACGCGATTATCTTTCAAAGTAAAGCTTGTACTGAGAAAAGCAACACTGATCTCAGTTCTAACAGTGCTTTCACACGTAGCAAACAACTACTTGTCTTGACAAAGAAACGCATGAGCGTTTCTTACTAAAGCTTTCGTGAAATTAATAAACTTTCAAAGAACGCGATTATCTTTCAAAGTAAAGCTTGTACTGAGAATATTAAACCTGATCTCAGTTCTAACAGTGCTTTCACACGTAGCAAACAACTACTTGTCTTGACAAAGAAACGCATGTTCGTTTCTTACTAAAGCTTTCCTGAAATTAATAAAGTTTCAAAAGAATGCGATTATCTTTCAAAGTAAAGCTTGTACTGAGAAAAGCAACACTGATCTCAGTTCTAACACTGCTTTCACACGTAGCAAACAACTGCTTGTCTGTACAAAGAAACGCATGTGCGTTTCTTACTAAAGCTTTCGTGAAATTAATAAACTTTCAAAAGAACGCGATTATCTTTCAAAGTAAAGCTTGTACTGAGAAAAGTAACACTGATCTCAGTTCTAACAGTGCTTTCACACATAGCAAACCACTGCTTGTCTTTACAAAGAAATGCATGAGCGTTTCTTAATAAAGCTTTCGTGAAATTAAGAAACTCAAAAGAACGCGATTATCTTTCAAAGTAAAGCTTGTACTGAGGAAATTAAACCTGATCTCAGTTCTAACAGTGCTTACACACGTAGCAAACAACTGCTTGTCTTGACAAAGAAACGCATGTGCGTTTCTTACTAAAGCTTTCGTGAAATTAATAAACTTTGAAAAGAACGCGATTATCTTTCAAAGTAAAGCTTGTACTGAGAAAAGCAACACTGATCTCAGTTCTAACAGTGCTTTCACACGTAGCAAACAACTGCTTGTCTTTACAAAGAAACACATGAGCGTTTCTTACTAAAGCTTTTGTAAAATTAATAAACTTTCAAAAGAACGCGATTATCTTTCAAAGTAAAGCTTGTACTGAGAAAAGCAACACTGATCTCAGTTCTAACAGTGCTTTCACACGTAGCAAACAACTGCTTGTCTTTACAAAGAAACGCATGAGCCTTTCTTACTAAAGCTTTCGTGAAATTAATAAACTTTCAAAAGAACGCGATTATCTTTCAAAGTAAAGCTTGTACTGAGGAAATTAAACCTGATCTCAGTTCTAACAGTGCTTTCACGCGTAGCAAACAACTGCTTGTCTTTAAAAAGAAACGCATGAGCGTTTCTTACTAAAGCTTTCGTGAAATTAATAAACTTTCAAAAGAACGCGATTATCTTTCAAAGTAAAGCTTGTAATGAGAAAAGCACCATTGATCTCAGTTCTAACAGTGCTTTCACACATAGCAAACAACTGCTCTTCTTTACAAAGAAATGCATGAGCGTTTCTTACTAAAGCTTTCTGAAATTAATAAACTTTCAAAAGAACGCGATTATCTTTCAAAGTAAATCTTGTACTGAGGAAATTAAACCTGATCTCAGTTCTAACAGTGCTTTCACACGTAGCAAACAACTGCTTGTCTTGACAAAGAAACGCAAATGCGTTTCTTACTAAAGCTTTCGTGAAATTAATAAACTTTCAAAAGAACGCGATTATCTTTCAAAGTAAAGCTTGTACTGAGAAAATTAAACCTGATCTCAGTTCTAACAGTGCTTTCACACGTAGCAAACAACTACTTGTCTTGACAAAGAAACGCATGTTCGTTTCTTACTAAAGCTTTCCTGAAATTAATAAAGTTTCAAAATCGCGATTATCTTTCAAAGTAAAGCTTGTACTGAGAAAAGCAACACTGATCTCAGTTCTAACACTGCTTTCACACGTAGCAAACAACTGCTTGTCTTTACAAAGAAACGCATGTGCGTTTCTTACTAAAGCTTTCGTGAAATTATTAAACTTTCAAAAGAACGCGATTATCTTTCAAAGTAAAGCATGTACTGAGAAAAGCAACACTGATCTCAGTTCTAACAGTGCTTTCACACGTAGCAAACAACTGCTTGTCTTTACAAAGAAACGCTCGTTTCTTACTAAAGCTTTCGTAAAATTAATAAATTTTCAAAAGAACTCGATTATCTTTCAAAGTAAAGCTTGTACTGAGAAAAGCAACACTGATCTCAGTTCTAACAGTGCTTTCACACGTAGCAAACAACTGCTTGTCTTTACAAAGAAACGCATGAGCGTTTCTTACTAAAGCTTTCGTGAAATTAATAAACTTTCAAAAGAACGCGATTATCTTTCAAAGTAAAGCTTGTACTGAGAAAATTAAACCTGATCTCAGTTCTAACAGTGCTTTCACACGTAGCAAACAACTGCTTGTCTTTAAAAAGAAACGCATGTGCGTTTCTTACAAAAGCTTTCGTGAAATTAATAAACTTTCCAAAGAACGCGATTATCTTTCAAAGTAAAGCTTGTAATGAGAAAAGCACCATTGATCTCAGTTCTAACAGTGCTTTCACACATAGCAAACAACTGCTCTTCTTTACAAAGAAATGCATGAGCGTTTCTTACTAAAGCTTTCTGAAATTAATAAACTTTCAAAAGAACGCGATTATCTTTCAAAGTAAATCTTGTACTGAGGAAATTAAACCTGATCTCAGTTCTAACAGTGCTTTCACACGTAGCAAACAACTGCTTGTCTTGACAAAGAAACGCAAATGCGTTTCTTACTAAAGCTTTCGTGAAATTAATAAACTTTCAAAAGAACGCGATTATCTTTCAAAGTAAAGCTTGTACTGAGAAAATTAAACCTGATCTCAGTTCTAACAGTGCTTTCACATGTAGCAAACAACTACTTGTCTTGACAAAGAAACGCATGTTCGTTTCTTACTAAAGCTTTCCTGAAATTAATAAAGTTTCAAAAGAACGCGATTATCTTTCAAAGTAAAGCTTGTACTGAGAAAAGCAACACTGATCTCAGTTCTAACAGTGCTTTCACACGTAGCAAACAACTACTTGTCTTGACAAAGAAACGCATGAGCCTTTCTTACTAAAGCTTTCGTAAAATTGATAAACTTTCAAAAGAACGCGATTATCTTTCAAAGTAAAGCTTGTACTGAGAAAAGCAACACTGATCTCAGTTCTAACAGTGCTTTCACACGTAGCAAACAACTGCTTGTCTTGACAAAGAAACGCATGTGCGTTTCTTACTAAAGCTTTAGTGAAATTAATAAACTTTCAAAAGAACGCGATTATCTTTCAAAGTAAAGCTTGTACTGAGAAAAGCAACACTGATCTCAGTTCTAACAGTGCTTTCACACGTAGCAAACAACTGCTTGTCTTGACAAAGAAACGCATGAGCCTTTCTTACTAAAGCTTTCGTAAAATTAATAAACTTTCAAAAGAACGCGATTATCTTTCAAAGTAAAGCTTGTACTGAGAAAAGCAACACTGATCTCAGTTCTAACAGTGCTTTCACACGTAGCAAACAACTGCTTGTCTTTACAAAGAAACTCATGAGCGTTTCTTACTAAAGCTTTCGTGAAATTAATAAACTTTCAAAAGAACGCGATTATCCTTCAAAGTAAAGCTTGTACTGAGAAAAGCAACACTGATCTCAGTTCTAACGGTGCTTTCACACGTAGCAAACAACTGCTTGTCTTGACAAAGAAACGCATGTGCGTTTCTTACTAAAGCTTTCGTGAAATTAATAAACTTTCAAAAGAACGCGATTATCTTTCAAAGTAAAGCTTGTACTGAGAAAAGCAACACTGATCTCAGTTCTAACAGTGCTTTCACACGTAGCAAACAACTGCTTGTCTTTACAAAGAAACGCTCGTTTCTTACTAAAGCTTTCGTAAAATTAATAAATTTTCAAAAGAACTCGATTATCTTTCAAAGTAAAGCTTGTACTGAGAAAAGCAACACTGATCTCAGTTCTAACAGTGCTTTCACACGTAGCAAACAACTGCTTGTCTTTACAAAGAAACGCATGAGCGTTTCTTACTAAAGCTTTCGTGAAATTAATAAACTTTCAAAAGAACGCGATTATCTTTCAAAGTAAAGCTTGTACTGAGAAAATTAAACCTGATCTCAGTTCTAACAGTGCTTTCACACGTAGCAAACAACTGCTTGTCTTTAAAAAGAAACGCATGTGCGTTTCTTACAAAAGCTTTCGTGAAATTACTAAACTTTCCAAAGAACGCGATTATCTTTCAAAGTAAAGCTTGTAATGAGAAAAGCACCATTGATCTCAGTTCTAACAGTGCTTTCACACATAGCAAACAACTGCTCTTCTTTACAAAGAAATGCATGAGCGTTTCTTACTAAAGCTTTCGTGAAATTAATAAACTTTCAAAAGAACGCGATTATCTTTCAAAGTAAATCTTGTACTGAGGAAATTAAACCTGATCTCAGTTCTAACAGTGCTTTCACACGTAGCAAACAACTGCTTGTCTTGACAAAGAAACGCAAATGCGTTTCTTACTAAAGCTTTCGTGAAATTAATAAACTTTCAAAAGAACGCAATTATCTTTCAAAGTAAAGCTTGTACTGAGAAAATTAAACCTGATCTCAGTTCTAACAGTGATTTCACACGTAGCAAACAACTACTTGTCTTGACAAAGAAACGCATGTTCGTTTCTTACTAAAGCTTTCCTGAAATTAATAAAGTTTCAAAAACGCGATTATCTTTCAAAGTAAAGCTTGTACTGAGAAAAGCAACACTGATCTCAGTTCTAACACTGCTTTCACATGTAGCAAACAACTGCTTGTCTTGACAAAGAAACGCATGAGCCTTTCTTACTAAAGCTTTCGTAAAATTGATAAACTTTCAAAAGAACGCGATTATCTTTCAAAGTAAAGCTTGTACTGAGAAAAGCAACACTGATCTCAGTTCTAACACTGCTTTCACACATAGCAAACAACTGCTTGTCTTTACAAAGAAACGCATGTGCGTTTCTTCCTAAAGCTTTCGTGAAATTAATAAACTTTCAAAAGAACGCGATTATCTTTCAAAGTAAAGCTTGTACTGAGAAAAGCAACACTGATCTCAGTTCTAACAGTGCTTTCACACGTAGCAAACAACTGCTTGTCTTGACAAAGAAACGCATGTGCGTTTCTTCCTAAAGCTTTCGTGAAATTAATAAACTTTCAAAAGAACGCGATTATCTTTCAAAGTAAAGCTTGTACTGAGAAAAGTAACACTGATCTCAGTTCTAACAGTGCTTTCACACATAGCAAACCACTGCTTGTCTTTACAAAGAAATGCATGAGCGTTTCTTAATAAAGCTTTCGTGAAATTAAGAAACTCAAAAGAACGCGATTATCTTTCAAAGTAAAGCTTGTACTGAGGAAATTAAACCTGATCTCAGTTCTAACAGTGCTTACACACGTAGCAAACAACTGCTTGTCTTGACAAAGAAACGCATGTGCGTTTCTTACTAAAGCTTTCGTGAAATTAATAAACTTTCAAAAGAACGCGATTATCTTTCAAAGTAAAGCTTGTACTGAGAAAAGCAACACTGATCTCAGTTATAACAATGCTTTCACACGTAGCAAACAACTGCTTGTCTTTACAAAGAAACACATGAGCGTTTCTTACTAAAGCTTTCGTGAAATTAATAAACTTTCAAAAGAACGCGATTATCTTTCAAAGTAAAGCTTGTACTGAGAAAAGCAACACTGATCTCAGTTCTAACAGTGCTTTCACACGTAGCAAACAACTGCTTGTCTTTACAAAGAAACGCTCGTTTCTTACTAAAGCTTTCGTAAAATTAATAAACTTTCAAAAGAACTCGATTATCT
Organism: Chionomys nivalis; assembly: GCF_950005125.1. Lineage (NCBI taxonomy): Eukaryota > Metazoa > Chordata > Mammalia > Rodentia > Cricetidae > Chionomys > Chionomys nivalis. The sequence continues at coordinate 2,934,953 of NC_080105.1, read as the reverse complement.
TTCAAAGTAAAGCTTGTACTGAGAAAAGCAACACTGATCTCAGTTCTAACAGTGCTTTCACACGTAGCAAACAACTGCTTGTCTTTACAAAGAAACGCATGAGCGTTTCTTACTAAAGCTTTCGTGAAATTAATAAACTTTCAAAAGATCGCGATTATCTTTCAAAGTAAAGCTTGTACTGAGAAAAGCACCACTGATCTCAGTTCTAACAGTGCTTTCGCACATAGCAAACAACTGCTAGTCTTTACCAAGAAATGCATGAGCGTTTCTTACTAAAGCTTTCGTGAAATTAATAAACTTTCAAAAGAACGCGATTATCTTTCAAAGTAAAGCTTGTACTGAGGAAATTAAACCTGATCTCAGTTCTAACAGTGCTTTCACACGTAGCAAACAACTGCTTGTCTTGACAAAGAAACGCATGTGCGTTTCTTACTAAAGCTTTCGTGAAATTAATAAACTTTCAAAAGAACGTGATTATCTTTCAAAGTAAAGCTTGTACTGAGAAAATTAAACCTGATCTCAGTTCTAACAGTGCTTTCACACGTAGCAAACAACTCCTTGTCTTGACAAAGAAACGCATGTTCGTTTCTTATTAAAGCTTTCCTGAAATTAATAAAGTTTCAAAAACGCGATTATCTTTCAAAGTAAAGCTTGTACTGAGAAAAGCAACACTGATCTCAGTTCTAACAATGCTTTCACACGTAGCAAACAACTGCTTGTCTTGACAAAGAAACGCATGTGCGTTTCTTACTAAATCTTTCATAAAATTAATAAACTTTCAAAAGAACGCGATTGTCTTTCAAAGTAAAGGTTGTACTGAGAAAAGCAACACTGATCTCAGTTCTAACAGTGCTTTCACACGTAGCAAACAACTACTTGTCTTGACAAAGAAACGCATGAGCCTTTCTTACTGAAGCTTTCGTAAAATTGATAAACTTTCAAAAGAACGCGATTATCTTTCAAAGTAAAGCTTGTACTGAGAAAAGCAACACTGATCTCAGTTCTACCAGTGCTTTCACACGTAGCAAACAACTGCTTGTCTTTACAAAGAAACGCATGTGCGTTTCTTACTAAAGCTTTCGTGAAATTAATAAACTTTCAAAAGAACGCGATTATCTTTCAAAGTAAAGCTTGTACTGAGAAAAGCAACACTGATCTCAGTTCTAACAGTGCTTTCACACGTAGCAAACAACTGCTTGTCTTTACAAAGAAACTCATGAGCGTTTCTTACTAAAGCTTTCGTGAAATTAATAAACTTTCAAAAGAACGCGATTATCCTTCAAAGTAAAGCTTGTACTGAGAAAAGCAACACTGATCTCAGTTCTAACAGTGCTTTCACACGTAGCAAACAACTGCTTGTCTTGACAAAGAAACGCATGTGCGTTTCTTACTAAAGCTTTCGTGAAATTAATAAACTTTCAAAAGAACGCGATTATCTTTCAAAGTAAAGCTTGTACTGAGAAAAGCAACACTGATCTCAGTTCTAACAGTGCTTTCACACGTAGCAAACAACTGCTTGTCTTGAAAAAGAAACGCATGAGCGTTTCTTACTAAAGCTTTCGTGAAATTAATAAACTTTCAAAAGAACGCGATTATCTTTCAAAGTAAAGCTTGTACTGAGGAAATTAAACCTGATCTCAGTTCTAACGGTGCTTTCACACGTAGCAAACAACTGCTTGTCTTTAAAAAGAAACGCATGTGCGTTTCTTACTAAAGCTTTCGTAAAATTAATAAACTTTCAAAAGAACGCGATTATCTTTCAAAGTAAAGCTTGTACTGAGGAAATTAAACCTGTACTCAGTTCTAACAGTGCTTACACACCTAGCAAACAACTGCTTGTCTTGACAAAAAACGCATGTGCGTTTCTTACTAAAGCTTTCGTAAAATTAATAAACTTTCAAAAGAACTCGATTATCTTTCAAAGTAAAGCTTGTACTGAGAAAAGCAACACTGATCTCAGTTCTAACAGTGCTTTCACACGTAGCAAACAACTGCTTGTCTTTACAAAGAAACGCATGAGCGTTTCTTACTAAAGCTTTCGTGAAATTAATAAACTTTCAAAAGAACGCGATTATCTTTCAAAGTAAAGCTTGTACTGAGAAAAGCAACACTGATCTCAGTTCTAACAGTGCTTTCACACGTAGCAAACAACTTCTTGTCTTTACAAAGAAACGCATGAGCGTTTCTTACTAAAGCTTTCGTGAAATTAATAAACTTTCAAAAGAACGCGATTATCTTTCAAAGTAAAGCTTGTACTGAGAAAAGTAAACCTGATCTCAGTTCTACCAGTGCTTTCACACGTAGCAAACAACTGCTTGTCTTTACAAAGAAACGCATGTGCGTTTCTTACTAAAGCTTTCGTGAAATTAATAAACTTTCAAAAGAACGCGATTATCTTTCAAAGTAAAGCTTGTACTGAGAAAAGCAACACTGATCTCAGTTCTAACAGTGCTTTCACACGTAGCAAACAACTGCTTGTCTTTACAAAGAAACTCATGAGCGTTTCTTACTAAAGCTTTCGTGAAATTAATAAACTTTCAAAAGAACGCGATTATCCTTCAAAGTAAAGCTTGTACTGAGAAAAGCAACACTGATCTCAGTTCTAACAGTGCTTTCACACGTAGCAAACAACTGCTTGTCTTGACAAAGAAACGCATGTGCGTTTCTTACTAAAGCTTTCGTGAAATTAATAAACTTTCAAAAGAACGCGATTATCTTTCAAAGTAAAGCTTGTACTGAGAAAAGCAACACTGATCTCAGTTCTAACAGTGCTTTCACACGTAGCAAACAACTGCTTGTCTTGAAAAAGAAACGCATGAGCGTTTCTTACTAAAGCTTTCGTGAAATTAATAAACTTTCAAAAGAACGCGATTATCTTTCAAAGTAAAGCTTGTACTGAGGAAATTAAACCTGATCTCAGTTCTAACGGTGCTTTCACACGTAGCAAACAACTGCTTGTCTTTAAAAAGAAACGCATGTGCGTTTCTTACTAAAGCTTTCGTAAAATTAATAAACTTTCAAAAGAACGCGATTATCTTTCAAAGTAAAGCTTGTACTGAGGAAATTAAACCTGTACTCAGTTCTAACAGTGCTTACACACCTAGCAAACAACTGCTTGTCTTGACAAAAAACGCATGTGCGTTTCTTACTAAAGCTTTCGTAAAATTAATAAACTTTCAAAAGAACTCGATTATCTTTCAAAGTAAAGCTTGTACTGAGAAAAGCAACACTGATCTCAGTTCTAACAGTGCTTTCACACGTAGCAAACAACTGCTTGTCTTTACAAAGAAACTCATGAGCGTTTCTTACTAAAGCTTTCGTGAAATTAATAAACTTTCAAAAGAACGCGATTATCTTTCAAAGTAAAGCTTGTACTGAGAAAATTAAACCTGATCTCAGTTCTAACAGTGCTTTCACACGTAGCAAACAACTGCTTGTCTTTAAAAAGAAACACATGTGCGTTTCTTACTAAAGCTTTCGTGAAATTAATAAACTTTCCAAGGAACGCGATTATCTTTCAAAGTAAAGCTTGTACTGAGAAAAGCAACACTGATCTCAGTTCTAACAGTGCTTTCACACGTAGCAAACAACTGCTTGTCTTGACAAAGAAACGCATGAGCCTTTCTTACTAAAGCTTTCGTAAAATTAATAAACTTTCAAAAGAACCCGATTATCTTTCAAAGTAAAGCTTGTACTGAGAAAAGCAACACTGATCTCAGTTCTAACAGTGCTTTCACACGTAGCAAACAACTGCTTGTCTTGACAAAGAAACTCATGAGCGTTTCTTACTAAAGCTTTCGTGAAATTAATAAACTTTCAAAAGAACGCGATTATCCTTCAAAGTAAAGCTTGTACTGAGAAAAGCAACACTGATCTCAGTTCTAACAGTGCTTTCACACGTAGCAAACAACTGCTTGTCTTGACAAAGAAACGCATGTGCGTTTCTTACTAAAGCTTTCGTGAAATTAATAAACTTTCAAAAGAACGCGATTATCTTTCAAAGTAAAGCTTGTACTGAGAAAAGCAACACTGATCTCAGTTCTAACAGTGCTTTCACACGTAGCAAACAACTGCTTGTCTTGAAAAAGAAACGCATGAGCGTTTCTTACTAAAGCTTTCGTGAAATTAATAAACTTTCAAAAGAACGCGATTATCTTTCAAAGTAAAGCTTGTACTGAGGAAATTAAACCTGATCTCAGTTCTAACGGTGCTTTCACACGTAGCAAACAACTGCTTGTCTTGACAAAGAAACGCATGTGCGTTTCTTACTAAAGCTTTCGTAAAATTAATAAACTTTCAAAAGAACGCGATTATCTTTCAAAGTAAAGCTTGTACTGAGGAAATTAAACCTGTACTCAGTTCTAACAGTGCTTTCACACGTAGCAAACAACTGCTTGTCTTGACAAAGAAACGCATGTGCGTTTCTTACTAAATCTTTCATAAAATTAATAATCTTTCAAAAGAACGCGATTATCTTTCAAAGTAAAGCTTGTACTGAGAAAAGCAACACTGATCTCAGTTCTAACAGTGCTTTCACACGTAGCAAACAACTTCTTGTCTTTACAAAGAAACGCATGAGCGTTTCTTACTAAAGCTTTCGTAAAATTAATAAACTTTCAAAAGAACGCGATTATCTTTCAAAGTAAAGCTTGTACTGAGAAAAGCAACACTGATCTCAGTTCTAACAGTGCTTTCACACGTAGCAAACAACTGCTTGTCTTTACAAAGAAACTCATGAGCGTTTCTTACTAAAGCTTTCGTGAAATTAATAAACTTTCAAAAGAACGCGATTATCCTTCAAAGTAAAGCTTGTACTGAGAAAAGCAACACTGATCTCAGTTCTAACAGTGCTTTCACATGTAGCAAACAACTGCTTGTCTTGACAAAGAAACGCATGTGCGTTTCTTACTAAAGCTTTCGTGAAATTAATAAACTTTCAAAAAAACGCGATTATCTTTCAAAGTAAAGCTTGTACTGAGAAAAGCAACACTGATCTCAGTTCTAACAGTGCTTTCACACGTAGCAAAAAACTGCTTGTCTTGACAAAGAAACGCATGAGCGTTTCTTACTAAAGCTTTCATGAAATTAATAAACATTCAAAAGAACGCGATTATCTTTCAAAGTAAAGCTTGTACTGAGAAAATTAAACCTGATCTCAGTTCTAACAGTGCTTTCACACGTAGCAAACAACTGCTTGTCTTTAAAAAGAAACGCATGTGCGTTTCTTACTAAAGCTTTCCTGAAATTAATAAAGGTTCAGAAGAACGCGATTATCTTTCAAAGTAAAGCTTGTACTGAGAAAAGCAACACTGATCTCAGTTCTAACACTGCTTTCACACGTAGCAAACAACTGCTTGTCTTTACAAAGAAACGCATGTGCTTTTTTCCTAAAGCTTTCGTGAAATTAATAAACTTTCAAAAGAACGCGATTATCTTTCAAAGTAAAGCTTGTACTGAGAAAAGCAACACTATTCTCAGTTCTAACAGTGCTTTCACACGTAGCAAACAACTGCTTGTCTTTACAAAGAAACGCATGAGCGTTTCTTACTAAAGCTTTCGTAAAATTAATAAACTTTCAAAAGAACGCAATTATCTTTCAAAGTAAAGCTTGTACTGAGAAAAGCAACACTCATCTCAGTTCTAACAGTGCTTTACACGTAGCACACAACTGCTCGTCTTTACAAAGAAACGCATGAGCGTTTCTTACTAAAGCTTTCGTGAAATTAATAAACTTTCAAAAGAACGCGATGATCTTTCAAAGTAAAGCTTGTACTGAGGAAATTAAACCTGATCTCAGTTCTAACAATGCTTTCACACGTAGGAAACAACTGCTTGTCTTGACAAAGAAACGCATGTGCGTTTCTTACTAAAGCTTTCGTGAAATTAATAAACTTTCAAAAGAACGCGATTATCTTTCAAAGTAAAGCTTGTACTGAGAAAAGCAACACTGATCTCAGTTCTAACAGTGCTTTCACACGTAGCAAACAACTGCTTGTCTTTACAAAGAAACGCATGAGCGTTTCTTACTAAAGCTTTCGTGAAATTAATAAACTTTCAAAAGAACGCGATTATCTTTCAAAGTAAAGCTTGTACTGAGAAAATTAAACCGGATCTCAGTTCTAACAGTGCTTTCACACGTAGCAAACAACTGCTTGTCTTGACAAAGAAACGCATGAGCGTTTCTTACTAAATCTTTCATAAAATTAATAAACTTTCAAAAGAACGCGATTATCTTTCAAAGTAAAGCTTGTACTGAGAAAAGCAACACTGATCTCAGTTCTAACAGTGCTTTCACACATAGCAAACAACTGCTTGTCTTTACAAAGAAACGCATGAGCGTTTCTTACTAAAGCTTTCGTTAAATTAATAAACTTTCAAAAGAACGCGATTATCTTTCAAAGTAAAGCTTGTACTGAGAAAATTAAACCTGATCTCAGTTCTAACAGTGCTTTCACACGTAGCAAACAACTGCTTGTCTTTACAAAGAAACGCATGAGCGTTTCTTACTAAAGCTTTCGTAAAATTAATAAACTTTCAAAAGAACGCGATTATCTTTCAAAGTAAAGCTTGTACTGAGAAAAGCAACACTGATCTCAGTTCTAACAGTGCTTTCACACGTAGCAAACAACTGCTTGTCTTTACAAAGAAACGCATGAGCGTTTCTTACTAAAGCTTTCGTGAAATTAATAAACTTTCAAAAGAACGCGATTATCTTTCAAAGTAAAGCTTGTACTGAGAAAATTAAACCTGATCTCACTTCTAACAGTGCTTTCACACGTAGCAAACAACTGCTTGTCTTTAAAAAGAAACGCATGTGCGTTTCTTACTAAAGCTTTCGTGAAATTAATAAACTTTCCAAAGAACGCGATTATCTTTCAAAGTAAAGCTTGTACTGAGAAAAGCACCACTGATCTCAGTTTTAACAGTGCTTTCGCACATAGCAAACAACTGCTCGTCTTTACAAAGAAATGCATGAGCGTTTCTTACTAAAGCTTTCGTGAAATTAATAAACTTTCAAAAGAACGCGATTATCTTTCAAAGTAAAGCTTGTACTGAGAAAAGCAACACTGATCTCAGTTCTAATAGTGCTTTCACACGTAGTAAACAACTGCTTGTCTTCACAAAGAAACGCATGAGCGTTTCTTACTAAAGCTTTCGTGAAATTAATAAACTTTCAAAAGAACGCGATTATCTTTCAAAGTAAAGCTTGTACTGAGAAAATTAAACCTGATCTCCGTTCTAACAGTGCTTTCACACGTAGCAAACTACTGCTTGTCTTTAAAAAGAAACGCATGTGCGTTTCTTAATAAAGCTTTCGTGAAATTAATAAACTTTAAAAAGAACGCGATTATCTTTCAAAGTAAAGCTTGTACTGAGAAAATTAAACCTGATCTCAGTTCTAACAGTGCTTTCACAAGTAGCAAACAACTGCTTGTCTTTAAAAAGAAACACATGTGCGTTTCTTACTAAAGCTTTCGTGAAATTAATAAACTTTCCAAGGAACGCGATTATCTTTCAAAGTAAAGCTTGTACTGAGAAAAGCAACACTGATCTCAGTTCTAACAGTGCTTTCACACGTAGCAAACAACTGCTTGTCTTGACAAAGAAACGCATGAGCCTTTCTTACTAAAGCTTTCGTAAAATTAATAAACTTTCAAAAGAACCCGATTATCTTTCAAAGTAAAGCTTGTACTGAGAAAAGCAACACTGATCTCAGTTCTAACAGTGCTTTCACACGTAGCAAACAACTGCTTGTCTTGACAAAGAAACTCATGAGCGTTTCTTACTAAAGCTTTCGTGAAATTAATAAACTTTCAAAAGAACGCGATTATCCTTCAAAGTAAAGCTTGTACTGAGAAAAGCAACACTGATCTCAGTTCTAACAGTGCTTTCACACGTAGCAAACAACTGCTTGTCTTGACAAAGAAACGCATGTGCGTTTCTTACTAAAGCTTTCGTGAAATTAATAAACTTTCAAAAGAACGCGATTATCTTTCAAAGTAAAGCTTGTACTGAGAAAAGCAACACTGATCTCAGTTCTAACAGTGCTTTCACACGTAGCAAACAACTGCTTGTCTTGAAAAAGAAACGCATGAGCGTTTCTTACTAAAGCTTTCGTGAAATTAATAAACTTTCAAAAGAACGCGATTATCTTTCAAAGTAAAGCTTGTACTGAGGAAATTAAACCTGATCTCAGTTCTAACGGTGCTTTCACACGTAGCAAACAACTGCTTGTCTTGACAAAGAAACGCATGAGCGTTTCTTACTAAAGCTTTCGTAAAATTAATAAACTTTCAAAAGAACGCGATTATCTTTCAAAGTAAAGCTTGTACTGAGGAAATTAAACCTGTACTCAGTTCTAACAGTGCTTACATACCTAGCAAACAACTGCTTGTCTTGACAAAGAAACGCATGTGCGTTTCTTACTAAAGCTTTCGTGAAATTAATAAACTTTCAAAAGAACGCGATTATCTTTCAAAGTAAAGCTTGTACTGAGAAAAGCAACACTGATCTCAGTTCTAACAGTGCTTTCACACGTAGCAAACAACTGCTTGTCTTGACAAAGAAACGCATGTGCGTTTCTTACTAAATCTTTCATAAAATTAATAATCTTTCAAAAGAACGCGATTATCTTTCAAAGTAAAGCTTGTACTGAGAAAAGCAACACTGATCTCAGTTCTAACAGTGCTTTCACACGTAGCAAACAACTTCTTGTCTTTACAAAGAAACGCATGAGCGTTTCTTACTAAAGGTTTCGTGAAATTAATAAACTTTCAAAAGAACGCGATTATCTTTCAAAATAAAGCTTGTACTGAGAAAAGTAAACCTGATCTCAGTTCTAACAGTGCTTTCACACGTAGCAAACAACTGCTTGTCTTTAAAAAGAAACGCATGTGCGTTTCTTACTAAAGCTTTCGTGAAATTAATAAACTTTCCAAAGAACGCGATTATCTTTCAAAGTAAAGCTTGTACTGAGAAAAGCACCAATGATCTCAGTTCTAACAGTGCTTTCGCACATAGCAAACAACTGCTAGTCTTTACAAAGAAATGCATGACCGTTTCTTACTAAAGCTTTCGTGAAATTAATAAACTTTCAAAAGAACGCGATTAGCTTTCAAAGTAAAGCTTGTATTGAGGAAATTAAACCTGATCTCAGTTCTAACAGTGCTTTCACACGTAGCAAACAACTGCCTGTCTTGACAAAGAAACGCATGTGCGTTTCTTACTAAAGCTTTCGTGAAATTAATAAACTTTCAAAAGAACGCGATTATCTTTCAAAGTAAAGCTTGTACTGAGAAAATTAAACCTGATCTCAGTTCTAACAGTGCTTTCACACGTAGCAAACAACTACTTGTCTTGACAAAGAAATGCATGTTCGTTTCTTACTAAAGCTTTCCTGAAATTAATAAAGTTTCAAAAGAACGCGATTATCTTTCAAAGTAAAGCTTGTACTGAGAAAAGCAACACTGATCTCAGTTCTAACAGTGCTTTCACACGTAGCAAACAACTGCTTGTCTTGACAAAGAAACGCATGTGCGTTTCTTACTAAATCTTTCATAAAATTAATAATCTTTCAAAAGAACGCGATTATCTTTCAAAGTAAAGCTTGTACTGAGAAAAGCAACACTGATCTCAGTTCTAACAGTGCTTTCACACGTAGCAAACAACTGCTTGTCTTTACAAAGAAACGCATGAGCGTTTCTTACTAAAGCTTTCGTAAAATTAATAAACTTTCAAAAGAACGCGATTATCTTTCAAAGTAAAGCTTGTACTGAGAAAAGCAACACTGATCTCAGTTCTAACAGTGCTTTCACACGTAGCAAACAACTGCTTGTCTTTACAAAGAAACTCATGAGCGTTTCTTACTAAAGCTTTCGTGAAATTAATAAACTTTCAAAAGAACGCGATTATCCTTCAAAGTAAAGCTTGTACTGAGAAAAGCAACACTGATCTCAGTTCTAACAGTGCTTTCACATGTAGCAAACAACTGCTTGTCTTGACAAAGAAACGCATGTGCGTTTCTTACTAAAGCTTTCGTGAAATTAATAAACTTTCAAAAAAACGCGATTATCTTTCAAAGTAAAGCTTGTACTGAGAAAAGCAACACTGATCTCAGTTCTAACAGTGCTTTCACACGTAGCAAAAAAACTGCTTGTCTTGACAAAGAAACGCATGAGCGTTTCTTACTAAAGCTTTCATGAAATTAATAAACATTCAAAAGAACGCGATTATCTTTCAAAGTAAAGCTTGTACTGAGAAAATTAAACCTGATCTCAGTTCTAACAGTGCTTTCACACGTAGCAAACAACTGCTTGTCTTTAAAAAGAAACGCATGTGCGTTTCTTACTAAAGCTTTCCTGAAATTAATAAAGGTTCAGAAGAACGCGATTATCTTTCAAAGTAAAGCTTGTACTGAGAAAAGCAACACTGATCTCAGTTCTAACACTGCTTTCACACGTAGCAAACAACTGCTTGTCTTTACAAAGAAACGCATGTGCTTTTTTCCTAAAGCTTTCGTGAAATTAATAAACTTTCAAAAGAACGCGATTATCTTTCAAAGTAAAGCTTGTACTGAGAAAAGCAACACTATTCTCAGTTCTAACAGTGCTTTCACACGTAGCAAACAACTGCTTGTCTTTACAAAGAAACGCATGAGCGTTTCTTACTAAAGCTTTCGTAAAATTAATAAACTTTCAAAAGAACGCAATTATCTTTCAAAGTAAAGCTTGTACTGAGAAAAGCAACACTCATCTCAGTTCTAACAGTGCTTTACACGTAGCACACAACTGCTCGTCTTTACAAAGAAACGCATGAGCGTTTCTTACTAAAGCTTTCGTGAAATTAATAAACTTTCAAAAGAACGCGATGATCTTTCAAAGTAAAGCTTGTACTGAGGAAATTAAACCTGATCTCAGTTCTAACAATGCTTTCACACGTAGCAAACAACTGCTTGTCTTGACAAAGAAACGCATGTGCGTTTCTTACTAAAGCTTTCGTGAAATTAATAAACTTTCAAAAGAACGCGATTATCTTTCAAAGTAAAGCTTGTACTGAGAAAAGCAACACTGATCTCAGTTCTAATAGTGCTTTCACACGTAGTAAACAACTGCTTGTCTTCACAAAGAAACGCATGAGCGTTTCTTACTAAAGCTTTTGTGAAATTAATAAACTTTCAAAAGAACGCGATTATCTTTCAAAGTAAAGCTTGTACTGAGAAAATTAAACCTGATCTCCGTTCTAACAGTGCTTTCACACGTAGCAAACTACTGCTTGTCTTTAAAAAGAAACGCATGTGCGTTTCTTAATAAAGCTTTCGTGAAATTAATAAACTTTAAAAAGAACGCGATTATCTTTCAAAGTAAAGCTTGTACTGAGAAAATTAAACCTGATCTCAGTTCTAACAGTGCTTTCACACGTAGCAAACAACTACTTGTCTTGACAAAGAAACGCATGTTCGTTTCTTACTAAAGCTTTCGTGAAATTAATAAACTTTCAAAAGAACGCGATTATCTTTCAAAGTTAAGCTTGTACTGAGAAAAGCAACACTGATCTCAGTTCTAACACTGCTTTCACACGTAGCAAACAACTGCTTGTCTTTACAAAGAAACGCATGTGCGTTTTTCCTAAAGCTTTCGTGAAATTAATAAACTTTCCAAAGAACGCGATTATCTTTCAAAGTAAAGCTTGTACTGAGAAAAGCACCACTGATCTCGGTTCTAACAGTGCTTTCGCACATAGCAAACAACTGCTCGTCTTTACAAAGAAATGCATGAGCGTTTCTTACTAAAGCTTTCGTGAAATTAATAAACTTTCAAAAGAACGCGATTATCTTTCAAAGTAAAGCTTGTACTGAGAAAATTAAACCTGATCTCAGTTCTAACAGTGCTTACACACGTAGCAACAAACTGCTTGTCTTGACAAAGAAACGCATGTGCGTTTCTTACTAAAGCTTTCGTGAAATTAATAAACTTTCAAAAGAACGCGATTATCTTTCAAAGTAAACCTTGTACTGAGAAAAGCAACACTGATCTCAGTTCTAACAGTGCTTTCACACGTAGCAAACAACTGCTTGTCTTGACAAAGAAACGCATGTGCGTTTCTTACTAAATCTTTCATAAAATTAATAATCTTTCAAAAGAACGCGATTATCTTTCAAAGTAAAGCTTGTACTGAGAAAAGCAACACTGATCTCAGTTCTAACAGTGCTTTCACACGTAGCAAACAACTGCTTGTCTTTACAAAGAAACGCATGAGCGTTTCTTACTAAAGCTTTCGTAAAATTAATAAACTTTCAAAAGAACGCGATTATCTTTCAAAGTAAAGCTTGTACTGAGAAAAGCAACACTGATCTCAGTTCTAACAGTGCTTTCACACGTAGCAAACAACTGCTTGTCTTTACAAAGAAACTCATGAGCGTTTCTTACTAAAGCTTTCGTGAAATTAATAAACTTTCAAAAGAACGCGATTATCCTTCAAAGTAAAGCTTGTACTGAGAAAAGCAACACTGATCTCAGTTCTAACAGTGCTTTCACATGTAGCAAACAACTGCTTGTCTTGACAAAGAAACGCATGTGCGTTTCTTACTAAAGCTTTCGTGAAATTAATAAACTTTCAAAAAAACGCGATTATCTTTCAAAGTAAAGCTTGTACTGAGAAAAGCAACACTGATCTCAGTTCTAACAGTGCTTTCACACGTAGCAAACAACTGCTTGTCTTGACAAAGAAACGCATGAGCGTTTCTTACTAAAGCTTTCATGAAATTAATAAACATTCAAAAGAACGCGATTATCTTTCAAAGTAAAGCTTGTACTGAGAAAATTAAACCTGATCTCAGTTCTAACAGTGCTTTCACACGTAGCAAACAACTGCTTGTCTTTAAAAAGAAACGCATGTGCGTTTCTTACTAAAGCTTTCCTGAAATTAATAAAGGTTCAGAAGAACGCGATTATCTTTCAAAGTAAAGCTTGTACTGAGAAAAGCAACACTGATCTCAGTTCTAACACTGCTTTCACACGTAGCAAACAACTGCTTGTCTTTACAAAGAAACGCATGTGCTTTTTTCCTAAAGCTTTCGTGAAATTAATAAACTTTCAAAAGAACGCGATTATCTTTCAAAGTAAAGCTTGTACTGAGAAAAGCAACACTGATCTCAGTTCTAACAGTGCTTTCACACATAGCAAACCACTGCTTGTCTTTACAAAGGAATGCATGAGCGTTTCTTACTAAAGCTTTCGTGAAATTAATAAACTTTCAAAAGAACGCGATTATCTTTCAAAGTAAAGCTTGTAGTGAGGAAATTAAACCTGATCTCAGTTCTAACAGTGCTTCCACACGTAGCAAACAACTGCTTGTCTTGACAAAGAAACGCATGTACGTTTCTTACTAAAGCTTTCGTGAAATTAATAAACTTTCAAAAGAACGCGATTATCTTTCAAAGTAAAGCTTGTACTGAGAAAAGCAACACTGATCTCAGTTCTAACAGTGCTTTCACACGCAGCAAACAACTGCTCGTCTTTACAAAGAAATGCATGTGCGTTTCTTACTAAAGCTTTCGTGAAATTAATAAACTTTCAAAAGAACGCGATTATCTTTCAAAGTAAAGCTTGTACTGAGAAAACAACACTGATCTCAGTTCTAACAGTGCTTTCACACATAGCAAACCACTGCTTGTCTTTACAAAGAAATGCATGAGCGTTTCTTACAAAAGCATTCGTGAAATTAATAAACTTTCAAAAGAACGCGATTATCTTTCAAAGTAAAGCTTGTAGTGAGGTAATTAAACCTGATCTCAGTTCTAACAGTGCTTCCACACGTAGCAAACAACTGCTTGTCTTTACAAAGAAACGCATGTGCGTTTCTTACTAAAGCTTTCGTGAAATTAATAAACTTTCAAAAGAACGCAATTATCTTTCAAAGTAAAGCTTGTACTGAGAAAAGCAACAATGATCTCAGTTCTAACACTGCTTTCACACGTAGCAAACAACTTCTCGTCTTTACAAAGAAATGCATGACGTTTCTTACTAAAGCTTTCGCTAAATTAATAAACTTTCAATAGAACGCGATTATCTTTCAAAGTAAAGCTTGTACTGAGAAAATTAAACCTGATCTCAGTTCTAACAGTGCTTTCACACGTAGCAAACAACTGCTTGTCTTGACAAGAAACGCATGTGCGTTTCTTACTAAAGCTTACGTGAAATTAATAAACTTTCCAAAGAACGCGATTATCTTTCAAAGTAAAGCTTGTACTGAGAAAATTAAACCTGATCTCAGTTCTAACAGTGCTTTCACATGTAGCAAACAACTGCTTGTCTTGACAAAGAAACGCATGTGCGTTTCTTACGAAAGCTTTCGTGAAATTAATAAACTTTCCAAAGAACGCGATTATCTTTCAAAGTAAAGCTTGTACTGAGAAAAGCACCACTGATCTCAGTTCTAACAGTGCTTTCACACGTAGCAAACAACTGCTTGTCTTGACAAAGAAACCCATGAGCGTTTCTTACTAAAGCATTCGTAAAATTAATAAACTTTCAAAAGAATGCGATTATCTTTCAAAGGAAAGCTTGGACTGAGAAAAGCAACACTGATCTCAGTTCTAACAGTGCTTTCACACGTAGCACACAACTGCTTGTCTTGACAAAGAAACGCATGAGCGTTTCTTACTAAAGCTTACGTGAAATTAATAAACTTTCAAAAGAACGCGATTATCTTTCAAAGTAAAGCTTGTACTGAGAAAATTAAACCTGATCTCAGTTCTATCAGTGCTTTCACACGTAGCAAACAACTGCTTGTCTTGACAAAGAAACGCATGTGCGTTTCTTACTAAAGCTTTCGTGAAATGAATAAACTTCCAAAGAACGCGATTATCTTTCAAAGTAAAGCTTGTACTCAGAAAATTAAAACTGATCTCAGTTCTAACAGTGCTTTCACACGTAGCAAACAACTGCTTGTCTTTAAAAAGAAACGCATGTGCGTTTCTTACTAAAGCTTTCGTAAAATTAATAAACTTTCAAAAGAACGCGATTATCTTTCAAAGTAAAGCTTGTACTGAGAAAAGCAACACTGATCTCAGTTCTAACACTGCTTTCACACGTAGCAAACAACTGCTTGTCTTTACAAAGAAACGCATGTGCGTTTCTTACTAAAGCTTTCGTGAAATTAATAAACTTTCAAAAGAACGCGATTATCTTTCAAAGTAAAGCTTGTACTGAGAAAAGCAACACTGATCTCAGTTCTAACAGTGTTTTCACACGTAGCAAACAACTGCTTGTCTTTACAAAGAAACGCATGAGCGTTTCTTACTAAAGCTTTCGTGAAATTAATAAACTTTCAAAAGAACGCGATTATCTTTCAAAGTAAAGCTTGTACTGAGAAAACAACACTGATCTCAGTTCTAACAGTGCTTTCACACATAGCAAACCACTGCTTGTCTTTACAAAAAATGCATGACCGTTTCTTACTAAAGCTTTCGTGAAATTAATAAACTTTCAAAAGAACGCGATTATCTTTCAAAGTAAAGCTTGTAGTGAGGAAATTAAACCTGATCTCAGTTCTAACAGTGCTTCCACACGTAGCAAACAACTGCTCGTCTTGACAAAGAAACGCATGTGCGTTTCTTACTAAAGCTTTCGTGAAATTAATAAACTTTCAAAAGAACGCAATTATCTTTCAAAGTAAAGCTTGTACTGAGAAAAGCAACACTGATCTCAGTTCTAACACTGCTTTCACACGTAGCAAACAACTTCTCGTCTTTACAAAGAAATGCATGACGTTTCTTACTAAAGCTTTCGCTAAAATAATAAACTTTCAATAGAACGCGATTATCTTTCAAAGTAAAGCTTGTACTGAGAAAATTAAACCTGATCTCAGTTCTAACAGTGCTTTCTCACGTAGCAAACAACTGCTGGTCTTTAAAAAGTAACGCATGTGCGTTTCTTACTAAAGCTTTCGTGAAATTAATAAAGTTTCAAAAGAACGCGATTATCTTTCAAAGTAAAGCTTGTACTGAGAAAAGCAACACTGATGTCAGTTCTAACACTGCTTTCACACGTAGCAAACAACTGCTTGTCTTTACAAAGAAACGCATGTGCGTTTCTTACTAAAGCTTTCGTGAAATTAATAAACTTTCAAAAGAACGCGATTATCTTTCAAAGTAAAGCTTGTACTGAGAAAAGCAACACTGATCTCAGTTCCAACAGTGCTTTCACACGTAGCAAACAACTGCTTGTCTTGACAAAGAAACGCTTGAGCGTTTCTTACTAAAGCTTTCGTGAAATTAATAAACTTTCAAAAGAACGCGATTATCTTTCAAAGTAAAGCTTGTACTGAGAAAACAACACTGATCTCAGTTCTAACAGTGCTTTCACACATAGCAAACCACTGCTTGTCTTTACAAAGGAATGCATGAGCGTTTCTTACTAAAGCTTTCGTGAAATTAATAAACTTTCAAAAGAACGCGATTATTTTTCAAAGTAAAGCTTGTAGTGAGGAAATTAAACCTGATCTCAGTTCTAACAGTGCTTCCACACGTAGCAAACAACTGCTTGTCTTGACAAAGAAACGCATGTACGTTTCTTACTAAAGCTTTCGTGAAATTAATAAACTTTCAAAAGAACGCGATTATCTTTCAAAGTAAAGCTTGTACTGAGAAAAGCAACACTGATCTCAGTTCTAACAGTGCTTTCACACGTAGCAAACAACTGCTCGTCTTTACAAAGAAATGCATGTGCGTTTCTTACTAAAGCTTTCGTGAAATTAATAAACTTTCAAAAGAACGCGATTATCTTTCAAAGTAAAGCTTGTACTGAGAAAACAACACTGATCTCAGTTCTAACAGTGCTTTCACACATAGCAAACCACTGCTTGTCTTTACAAAGAAATGCATGAGCGTTTCTTACAAAAGCATTCGTGAAATTAATAAACTTTCAAAAGAACGCGATTATCTTTCAAAGTAAAGCTTGTAGTGAGGTAATTAAACCTGATCTCAGTTCTAACAGTGCTTCCACACGTAGCAAACAACTGCTTGTCTTTACAAAGAAACGCATGTGCGTTTCTTACTAAAGCTTTCGTGAAATTAATAAACTTTCAAAAGAACG
Organism: Chionomys nivalis; assembly: GCF_950005125.1. NCBI lineage: Eukaryota > Metazoa > Chordata > Mammalia > Rodentia > Cricetidae > Chionomys > Chionomys nivalis. The sequence continues at coordinate 2,917,860 of NC_080105.1, read as the reverse complement.
CAATTATCTTTCAAAGTAAAGCTTGTACTGAGAAAAGCAACACTGATCTCAGTTCTAACACTGCTTTCACACGTAGCAAACAACTTCTCGTCTTTACAAAGAAATGCATGACGTTTCTTACTAAAGCTTTCGCTAAATTAATAAACTTTCAATAGAACGCGATTATCTTTCAAAGTAAAGCTTGTACTGAGAAAATTAAACCTGATCTCAGTTCTAACAGTGCTTTCACACATAGCAAACAACTGCTTGTCTTGACAAGAAACGCATGTGCGTTTCTTACTAAAGCTTACGTGAAATTAATAAACTTTCCAAAGAACGCGATTATCTTTCAAAGTAAAGCTTGTACTGAGAAAATTAAACCTGATCTCAGTTCTAACAGTGCTTTCACACGTAGCAAACAACTGCTTGTCTTTAAAAAGAAACGCATGTGCGTTTCTTACTAAAGCTTTCGTGAAATTAATAAACTTTCCAAAGAACGCGATTATCTTTCAAAGTAAAGCTTGTACTGAGAAAAGCAACACTGATCTCAGTTCTAACACTGCTTTCACACGTAGCAAACAACTGCTTGTCTTTTCAAAGAAACGCATGTGCGTTTCTTACTAAAGCTTTCGTGAAATTAATAAACTTTCAAAAGAACGCGATTATCTTTCAAAGTAAAGCTTGTACTGAGGAAATTAAACCTCATCTCAGTTCTAACAGTGCTTACACACGTAGCAAACAACTGCTTGTCTTGACAAAGAAACGCATGTGCGTTTCTTACTAAAGCTTTCGTGAAATTATTAAACTTTCAAAAGAACGCGATTATCTTTCAAAGTAAAGCTTGTACTGAGAAAAGCAACACTGATCTCAGTTCTAACAGTGCTTTCACACGTAGCAAACAACTGCTTGTCTTTACAAAGAAACGCTCGTTTCTTACTAAAGCTTTCGTAAAATAAATAAACTTTCAAAAGAACTCGATTATCTTTCAAAGAAAAGCTTGTACTGAGAAAAGCAACACTGATCTCAGTTCTAACAGTGCTTTCACACGTAGCAAACAACTGCTTGTCTTGACAAAGAAACACATGAGCGTTTCCTACTAAAGCTTTCGTGAAATTAATAAACTTTCAAAAGAACGCGATTATCTTTCAAAGTAAAGCTTGTACTGAGAGAAGCAACACTGATCTCAGTTCTAACAGTGCTTTCACACGTAGCAAACAACTGCTTGTCTTTAAAAAGAAACGCATGTGCGTTTCTTACTAAAGCTTTCGTGAAATTAATAAACTTTCCAAAGAACGCGATTATCTTTCAAAGTAAAGCTTGTACTGAGAAAAGCACCATTGATCTCAGTTCTAACATTGCTTTCACACATAGCAAACAACTGCTCGTCTTTACAAAGAAATGCATGAGCGTTTCTTACTAAAGCTTTCCTGAAATTAATAAAGTTTCAAAAACGCGATTATCTTTCAAAGTAAAGCTTGTACTGAGAAAAGCAACACTGATCTCAGTTCTAACAGTGCTTTCACACGTAGCAAACAACTGCTTGTCTTGACAAAGAAACCCATGAGCGTTTCTTACTAAAGCTTTCGTGAAATTAATAAACTTTCAAAAGAACGCGATTATCTTTCAAAGTAAAGCTTGTACTGAGAAAACAACACTGATCTCAGTTCTAACAGTGCTTTCACACATAGCAAACCACTGCTTGTCTTTACAAAGAAATGCATGAGCGTTTCTTACTAAAGCTTTCGTGAAATTAATAAACTTTCAAAAGAACGCGATTATCTTTCAAAGTAAAGCTTGTAGTGAGGAAATTAAACCTGATCTCAGTTCTAACAGTGCTTCCACACGTAGCAAACAACTGCTTGTCTTGACAAAGAAACGCATGTGCGTTTCTTACTAAAGCATTCGTGAAATTAATAAACTTTCAAAAGAACGCGATTATCTTTCAAAGTAAAGCTTGTACTGAGAAAAGCAACACTGATCTCAGTTCTAACACTGCTTTCACACGTAGCAAACCACTTCTCGTCTTTACAAAGAAATGCATGAGCGTTTCTTACTAAAGCTTTCGCTAAATTAATAAACTTTCAAAAGAACGCGATTATCTTTCAAAGTAAAGCTTGTACTGAGAAAATTAAACCTGATCTCAGTTCTAACAGTGCTTTCACACGTAGCAAACAACTGCTTGTCTTGACAAGAAACGCATGTGCGTTTCTTACTAAAGCTTACGTGAAATTAATAAACTTTCCAAAGAACGCGATTATCTTTCAAAGTAAAGCTTGTACTGAGAAAATTAAACCTGATCTCAGTTCTAACAGTGCTTTCACACGTAGCAAACAACTGCTTGTCTTTAAAAAGAAACGCATGTGCGTTTCTTACTAAAGCTTTCGTGAAATTAATAAAGTTTCACAAGAACGCGATTATCTTTCAAAGTAAAGCTTGTACTGAGAAAAGCAACACTGATCTCAGTTCTAACACTGCTTTCACACGTAGCAAACAACTGCTTGTCTTTTCAAAGAAACGCATGTGCGTTTCTTACTAAAGCTTTCGTGAAATTAATAAACTTTCAAAAGAACGCGATTATCCTTCAAAGTAAAGCTTGTACTGAGAAAAGCAACACTGATCTCAGTTCTAACAGTGCTTTCACACGTAGCAAACAACTGCTTGTCTTGACAAAGAAACGCATGTGCGTTTCTTACTAAAGCTTTCGTGAAATTAATAAACTTTCAAAAGAACGCGATTATCTTTCAAAGTAAAGCTTGTACTGACAAAAGCAACACTGATCTCAGTTCTAACAGTGTTTTCACACGTAGCAAACAACTGCTTGTCTTTACAAAGAAATGCATGAGCGTTTCTTAATAAAGCTTTCGTGAAATTAATAAACTCAAAAGAACGCGATTATCTTTCAAAGTAAAGCTTGTACTCAGAAAATTAAAACTGATCTCAGTTCTAACAGTGCTTTCAAACGTAGCAAACAACTACTTGTCTTGACAAAGAAACGCATGTTCGTTTCTTACTAAAGCTTTCCTGAAATTAATAAACTTTCAAAAGAACGCGATTATCTTTCAAAGTAAAGCTTGTACTGAGAAAATTAAAACTGATCTCAGTTCTAACAGTGCTTTCACACGTAGCAAACAACTACTTGTCTTGACAAAGAAACGCATGTTCGTTTCTTACTAAAGCTTTCCTGAAATTAATAAAGTTTCAAAAGAACGCGATTATCTTTCAAAGTATAGCTTGTACTGAGAAAAGCAACACTGATCTCAGTTCTAACACTGCTTTCACACGTAGCAAACAACTGCTTGTCTTTACAAAGAAACGCATTTGCGTTTCTTACTAAAGCTTTCGTGAAATTAATAAAGTTTCAGAAGAACACGATTATCTTTCAAAGAAAAGCTTGTACTGAGAAAAGCAACACTGATCTCAGTTCTAACAGTGCTTTCACACGTAGCAAACAACTGCTTGTCTTGACAAAGAAACGCATGAGCGTTTCTTACTAAAGCTTTCGTGAAATTAATAAACTTTCAAAGAACGTGATTATCTTTCAAAGTAAAGCTTGTACTGAGAAAATTAAACCTGATCTCAGTTCTAACAGTGCTTTCACACGTAGCAAACAACTGCTTGTCTTTACAAAGAAATGCATGAGCGTTTCATCCTAAAGCCTTCGCTAAATTAATAAACTTTCAAAAGAACGCGATTATCTTTCAAAGTAAAGCTTGTACTGAGAAAATTAAACCTGATCTCAGTTCTAACAGTGCTTTCACACGTAGCAAACAACTGCTTGTCTTGACAAAGAAACGCATGTGCGTTTCTTACTAAAGCTTACGTGAAATTAATAAACTTTCAAAAGAACGCGATTATCTTTCAAAGTAAAGCTTGTACTGAGAAAATTAAACCTGATCTCAGTTCTAACAGTGCTTTCACATGTAGCAAACAACTGCTTGTCTTTAAAAAGAAACGCATGTGCGTTTCTTACTAAAGCTTTCGTGAAATTAATAAAGTTTCAAAAGAAGACGATTATCTTTCAAAGTAAAGCTTGTACTGAGAAAAGCAACACTGATCTCAGTTCTAACACTGCTTTCACACGTAGCAAACAACTGCTTGTCTTTACAAAGAAACGCATGTGCGTTTCTTACTAAAGTTTTCGTGAAATTAATAAACTTTCAAAAGAACGCGATTATCTTTCAAAGTAAAGCTTGTACTGAGAAAAGCACCACTGATCTCAGTTCTAACAGTGCTTTCACACGTAGCAAACAACTGCTTGTCTTGACAAAGAAACCCATGAGCGTTTCTTACTAAAGCATTTGTAAAATTAATAAACTTTCAAAAGAATGCGATTATCTTTCAAAGGAAAGCTTGGACTGAGAAAAGCAACACTGATCTCAGTTCTAACAGTGCTTTCACACGTAGCAAACAACTGCTTGTCTTGACAAAGAAACGCATGAGCGTTTCTTACTAAAGCTTACGTGAAATTAATAAACTTTCAAAAGAACGCGATTATCTTTCAAAGTAAAGCTTGTACTTTGAAAATTAAACCTGATCTCAGTTCTATCAGTGCTTTCACACGTAGCAAACAACTGCTTGTCTTGACAAAGAAACGCATGTGCGTTTCTTACTAAAGCTTTCGTGAAATGAATAAACTTCCAAAGAACGCGATTATCTTTCGAAGTAAAGCTTGTACTCAGAAAATTAAAACTGATCTCAGTTCTAACAGTGCTTTCACACGTAGCAAACAACTGCTTGTCTTTAAAAAGAAACGCATGTGCGTTTCTTACTAAAGCTTTCGTGAAATTAATAAACTTTCAAAAGAACGCGATTATCTTTCAAAGTAAAGCTTGTACTGAGAAAAGCAACACTGATCTCAGTTCTAACACTGCTTTCACACGTAGCAAACAACTGCTTCTCTTGACAAAGAAACGCATGTGCGTTTCTTACTAAAGCTTTCGTGAAATTAATAAACTTTCAAAAGAACGCGATTATCTTTCAAAGTAAAGCTTGTACTGAGAAAAGCAACACTGATCTCAGTTCTAACAGTGTTTTCACACGTAGCAAACAACTGCTTGTCTTGACAAAGAAACGCATGAGCGTTTCTTACTAAAGCTTTCGTGAAATTAATAAACTTTCAAAAGAACGCGATTATCTTTCAAAGTAAAGCTTGTACTGAGAAAACAACACTGATCTCAGTTCAAACAGTGCTTTCACACATAGCAAACCACTGCTTGTCTTTACAAAGAAATGCATGACCGTTTCTTACTAAAGCTTTCGTGAAATTAATAAACTTTCAAAAGAACGCGATTATCTTTCAAAGTAAAGCTTGTAGTGAGGAAATTAAACCTGATCTCAGTTCTAACAGTGCTTCCACACGTAGCAAACAACTGCTTGTCTTGACAAAGAAACGCATGTGCGTTTCTTACTAAAGCTTTCGTGAAATTAATAAACTTTCAAAAGAACGCGATTATCTTTCAAAGTAAAGCTTGTACTGAGAAAAGCACCACTGATCTCAGTTCTAACAGTGCTTTCACACGTAGCAAACAACTGCTCGTCTTGACAAAGAAACGCATGTGCGTTTCTTACTAAAGCTTTCGTGAAATTAATAAACTTTCAAAAGAACGCGATTATCTTTCAAAGTAAAGCTTGTACTGAGAAAACAACACTGATCTCAGTTCTAACAGTGCTTTCACACATAGCAAACCACTGCTTGTCTTTACAAAGAAATGCATGAGCGTTTCTTACTAAAGCATTCGTGAAATTAATAAACTTTCCAAAGAACGCGATTATCTTTCTAAGTAAAGCTTGTAGTGAGGAAATTAAACCTGATCTCAGTTCTAACAGTGCTTCCACATGTAGCAAACAACTGCTTGTCTTTACAAAGAAACGCATGTGCGTTTCTTACTAAAGCTTTCGTGAAATTAATAAACTTTCAAAAGAACGCAATTATCTTTCAAAGTAAAGCTTGTACTGAGAAAAGCAACACTGATCTCAGTTCTAACACTGCTTTCACACGTAGCAAACAACTTCTCGTCTTTACAAAGAAATGCATGACGTTTCTTACTAAAGCTTTCGCTAAATTAATAAACTTTCAATAGAACGCGATTATCTTTCAAAGTAAAGCTTGTACTGAGAAAATTAAACCTGATCTCAGTTCTAACAGTGCTTTCACACGTAGCAAACAACTGCTTGTCTTGACAAGAAACGCATGTGCGTTTCTTACTAAAGCTTACGTGAAATTAATAAACTTTCCAAAGAACGCGATTATCTTTCAAAGTAAAGCTTGTACTGAGAAAATTAAACCTGATCTCAGTTCTAACAGTGCTTTCACACGTAGCAAACAACTGCTGGTCTTTAAAAAGTAACGCATGTGCGTTTCTTACTAAAGCTTTCGTGAAATTAATAAAGTCTCAAAAGAACGCGATTATCTTTCAAAGTAAAGCTTGTACTGAGAAAAGCAACACTGATCTCAGTTCTAACACTGCTTTCACACGTAGCAAACAACTGCTTGTCTTTACAAAGAAACGCATGTGCGTTTCTTACTAAAGCTTTCGTGAAATTAATAAACTTTCAAAAGAACGCGATTATCTTTCAAAGTAAAGCTTGTACTGAGAAAAGCAACACTGATCTCAGTTCCAACAGTGCTTTCACACGTAGCAAACAACTGCTTGTCTTGACAAAGAAACGCATGAGCGTTTCTTACTAAAGCTTTCGTGAAATTAATAAACTTTCAAAAGAACGCGATTATCTTTCAAAGTAAAGCTTGTACTGAGAAAACAACACTGATCTCAGTTCTAACAGTGCTTTCACACATAGCAAACCACTGCTTGTCTTTACAAAGGAATGCATGAGCGTTTCTTACTAAAGCTTTCGTGAAATTAATAAACTTTCAAAAGAACGCGATTATCTTTCAAAGTAAAGCTAGTAGTGAGGAAATTAAACCTGATCTCAGTTCTAACAGTGCTTCCACACGTAGCAAACAACTGCTTGTCTTGACAAAGAAACGCATGTACGTTTCTTACTAAAGCTTTCGTGAAATTAATAAACTTTCAAAAGAACTCGATTATCTTTCAAAGTAAAGCTTGTACTGAGAAAACAACACTGATCTCAGTTCTAACAGTGCTTTCACACATAGCAAACCACTGCTTGTCTTTACAAAGAAATGCATGAGCGTTTCTTACAAAAGCATTCGTGAAATTAATAAAATTTCAAAAGACCGCGATTATCTTTCAAAGTAAAGCTTGTACTGAGAAAATTAAACCTGATCTCAGTTCTAACAGTGCTTCCACACGTAGCAAACAACTGCTTGTCTTGACAAGAAACGCATGTGCGTTTCTTACTAAAGCTTACGTGAAATTAATAAACTTTCCAAAGAACGCGATTATCTTTCAAAGTAAAGCTTGTACTGAAAAAATTAAACCTGATCTCAGTTCTAACAGTGCTTTCACACGTAGCAAACAACTGCTTGTCTTTAAAAAGAAACGCATGTGCGTTTCTTACTAAAGCTTTCGTGAAATTAATAAACTTTCCAAAGAACGCGATTATCTTTCAAAGTAAAGCTTGTACTGAGAAAAGCAACACTGATCTCAGTTCTAACACTGCTTTCACACGTAGCAAACAACTGCTTGTCTTTTCAAAGAAACGCATGTGCGTTTCTTACTAAAGCTTTCGTGAAATTAATAAACTTTCAAAAGAACGCGATTATCTTTCAAAGTAAAGCTTGTACTGAGGAAATTAAACCTCATCTCAGTTCTAACAGTGCTTTCACACATAGCAAACAACTGCTCGTCTTTACAAAGAAATGCATGAGCGTTTCTTACTAAAGCTTTCGTGAAATTATTAAACTTTCAAAAGAACGCGATTATCTTTCAAAGTAAAGCTTGTACTGAGAAAAGCAACACTGATCTCAGTTCTAACAGTGCTTTCACACGTAGCAAACAACTGCTTGTCTTTACAAAGAAACGCTCGTTTCTTACTAAAGCTTTCGTAAAATAAATAAACTTTCAAAAGAACTCGATTATCTTTCAAAGAAAAGCTTGTACTGAGAAAAGCAACACTGATCTCAGTTCTAACAGTGCTTTCACACGTAGCAAACAACTGCTTGTCTTGACAAAGAAACACATGAGCGTTTCTTACTAAAGCTTTCGTGAAATTAATAAACTTTCAAAAGAACGCGATTATCTTTCAAAGTAAAGCTTGTACTGAGAAAAGCAACACTGATCTCAGTTCTAACAGTGCTTTCACACGTAGCAAACAACTGCTTGTCTTGACAAAGAAACGCATGAGCGTTTCTTACTAAAGCTTTCGTGAAATTAATAAACTTTCAAAAGAACGCGATTATCTTTCAAAGTAAAGCTTGTACTGAGAAAATTAAACCTGATCTCAGTTCTAACAGTGCTTTCACACGTAGCAAACAACTGCTTGTCTTTAAATAGAAACGCATGTGCGTTTCTTACTAAAGCTTTCGTGAAATTAATAAACTTTCCAAAGAACGCGATTATCTTTCAAAGTAAAGCTTGTACTGAGAAAAGCACCAGTGATCTCAGTTCTAACAGTGCTTTCACACATAGCAAACAACTGCTCGTCTTTACAAAGAAATGCATGAGCGTTTTTTACTAAAGCTTTCCTGAAATTAATAAAGTTTCAAAAACGCGATTATCTTTCAAAGTAAAGCTTGTACTGAGAAAAGCAACACTGATCTCAGTTCTAACAGTGCTTTCACACGTAGCAAACAACTGCTTGTCTTGACAAAGAAACCCATGAGCGTTTCTTACTAAAGCTTTCGTGAAATTAATAAACTTTCAAAAGAACGCGATTATCTTTCAAAGTAAAGCTTGTACTGTGAAAACAACACTGATCTCAGTTCTAACAGTGCTTTCACACATAGCAAACCACTGCTTGTCTTTACAAAGAAATGCATGAGCGTTTCTTACTAAAGCTTTCGTGAAATTAATAAACTTTCAAAAGAACGCGATTATCTTTCAAAGTAAAGCTTGTAGTGAGGAAATTAAACCTGATCTCAGTTCTAACAGTGCTTCCACACGTAGCAAACAACTGCTTGTCTTGACAAAGAAACGCATGTGCGTTTCTTACTAAAGCTTTCGTGAAATTAATAAACTTTCAAAAGAACGCGATTATCTTTCAAAGTAAAGCTTGTACTGAGAAAAGCAACACTGATCTCAGTTCTAACACTGCTTTCACACGTAGCAAACCACTTCTCGTCTTTACAAAGAAATGCATGAGCGTTTCTTACTAAAGCTTTCGCTAAATTAATAAACTTTCAAAAGAACGCGATTATCTTTCAAAGTAAAGCTTGTACTGAGAAAATTAAACCTGATCTCAGTTCTAACAGTGCTTTCACACGTAGCAAACAACTGCTTGTCTTGACAAGAAACGCATGTGCGTTTCTTACTAAAGCTTACGTGAAATTAATAAACTTTCCAAAGAACGCGATTATCTTTCAAAGTAAAGCTTGTACTGATAAAATTAAACCTGATCTCAGTTCTAACAGTGCTTTCACACGTAGCAAACAACTGCTTGTCTTTAAAAAGAAACGCATGTGCGTTTCTTACTAAAGCTTTCGTGAAATTAATAAAGTTTCACAAGAACGCGATTATCTTTCAAAGTAAAGCTTGTACTGAGAAAAGCAACACTGATCTCAGTTCTAACACTGCTTTCACACGTAGCAAACAAATGCTTGTCTTGACAAAGAAACGCATGTGCGTTTCTTACTAAAGCTTTCGTGAAATTAATAAACTTTCAAAAGAACGCGATTATCCTTCAAAGTAAAGCTTGTACTGAGAAAAGCAACACTGATCTCAGTTCTAACAGTGCTTTCACACGTAGCAAACAACTGCTTGTCTTGACAAAGAAACGCATGTGCGTTTCTTACTAAAGCTTTCGTGAAATTAATAAACTTTCAAAAGAACGCGATTATCTTTCAAAGTAAAGCTTGTACTGAGAAAATTAAAACTGATCTCAGTTCTAACAGTGCTTTCACACGTAGCAAACAACTACTTGTCTTGACAAAGAAACGCATGTTCGTTTCTTACTAAAGCTTTCCTGAAATTAATAAAGTTTCAAAAGAACGCGATTATCTTTCAAAGTAAAGCTTGTACTGAGAAAAGCAACACTGATCTCAGTTCTAACACTGCTTTCACACGTAGCAAACAACTGCTTGTCTTTACAAAGAAACGCATTTGCGTTTCTTACTAAAGCTTTCGTGAAATTAATAAAGTTTCAGAAGAACACGATTATCTTTCAAAGAAAAGCTTGTACTGAGAAAAGCAACACTGATCTCAGTTCTAACAGTGCTTTCACACGTAGCAAACAACTGCTTGTCTTGACAAAGAAACGCATGAGCGTTTCTTACTAAAGCTTTCGTGAAATTAATAAACTTTCAAAAGAACGCGATTATCTTTCAAAGTAAAGCTTGTACTGAGAAAAGCAACACTGATCTCAGTTCTAACAGTGCTTTCACACGTAGCAAACAACTGCTTGTCTTTACAAAGAAACGCATGAGTGTTTCTTACTAAAGCTTTCGTAAAATTAATAAACTTTCAAAAGAACTCGATTATCTTTCAAAGTAAAGCTTGTACTGAGAAAAGCAACACTGATCTCAGTTCTAACAGTGCTTTCACACGTAGCAAACAACTGCTTGTCTTTACAAAGAAACGCATGAGCGTTTCTAACTAAAGCTTTCTTGAAATTAATAAACTTTCAAAAGAACGCGATTATCTTTCAAAGTAAAGCTTGTACTGAGAAAAGCAACACTGATCTCAGTTCTAACAGTGCTTTCACACGTAGCAAACAACTGCTTGTCTTTACAAAGAAACGCATGAGCGTTTCTTACTAAAGCTTTCGTAAAATTAATAAACTTTCAAAAGAACGCGATTATCTTTCAAAGTAAAGCTTGTACTGAGAAAAGCAACACTGATCTCAGTTCTAACAGTGCTTTCACACGTAGCAAACAACTGCTTGTCTTGACAAAGAAACGCATGTGCGTTTCTTACTAAAGCTTTGGTGAAATTAATAAACTTTCAAAAGAACGCGATTATCTTTCAAAGTAAAGCTTGTACTGAGAATATTAAACCTGATCTCAGTTCTAACAGTGCTTTCACACGTAGCAAACAACTACTTGTCTTGACAAAGAAACGCATGTTCGTTTCTTACTAAAGCTTTCCTGAAATTAATAAAGTTTCCAAAGAACGCGATTATCTTTCAAAGTAAAGCTTGTCCTGAGAAAAGCAACACTGATCTCAGTTCTAACACTGCTTTCACACGTAGCAAACAACTGCTTGTCTTTACAAAGAAACGCATGTGCGTTTCTTACTAAAGCTTTCGTGAAATTAATAAACTTTCAAAAGAACGCGATTATCTTTCAAAGTAAAGCTTGTACTGAGAAAATTAAACCTGATCTCAGTTCTAACAGTGCTTTCACATGTAGCAAACAACTGCTTGTCTTGAAAAAGAAACGCATGTGCGTTTCTTACTAAAGCTTTCGTGAAATTAATAAACTTTCAAAAGAACACGATTATCTTTCAAAGTAAAGCTTGTACTGAGAAAAGCAACACTGATCTCAGTTCTAACAGTGCTTTCACACGTAGCAAACAACTGCTTGTCTTTACAAAGAAACGCATGTGCGTTTCTTACTAAAGCTTTCGTGAAATTAATAAACTTTCAAAAGAACGCGATTATCTTTCAAAGTAAAGCTTGTACTGAGAAAATTAAACCTGATCTCAGTTCTAACAGTGCTTTCACACGTAGCAAACAACTTCTCGTCTTTACAAAGAAATGCATGAGCGTTTCTTACTAAAGCTTTCGCTAAATTAATAAACTTTCAAAAGAACGCGATTATCTTTCAAAGGAAAGCTTGTACTGAGAAAATTAAACCTGATCTCAGTTCTAACAGTGCTTTCACACGTAGCAAACAACTGCTTGTCTTGACAAAGAAACGCATGTGCGTTTCTTACTAAAGCTTACGTGAAATTAATAAACTTTCCAAAGAACGCGATTATCTTTCAAAGTAAAGCTTGTACTGAGAAAATTAAACCTGATCTCAGTTCTAACAGTGCTTTCACACGTAGCAAACAACTGCTTGTCTTGACAAAGAAACGCATGAGCGTTTCTTACTAAAGCTTTCGTGAAATTAATAAACTTTCAAAAGAACGCTATTATCTTTCAAAGTAAAGCTTGTACTGAGAAAACAACACTGATCTCAGTTCTAACAGTGCTTTCACACATAGCAAACAACTTCTCATCTTTACAAAGAAATGCATGACGTTTCTTACTAAAGCTTACGTGAAATTAATAAACTTTCCAAAGAACGCGATTATCTTTCAAAGTAAAGCTTGTACTGAGAAAATTAAACCTGATCTCAGATCTCACAGTGCTTTCACACGTAGCAAACAACTGCTTGTCTTTAAAAAGAAACGCATGTGCGATTCTTACTAAAGCTTTCGTGAAATTAATAAAGTTTCACAAGAACGCGATTATCTTTCAAAGTAAAGCTTGTACTGAGAAAAGCAACACTGATCTCAGTTCTAACAGTGCTTTCACACGTAGCAAACAACTGCTTGTCTTTTCAAAGAAACGCATGTGCGTTTCTTACTAAAGCTTTCGTGAAATTAATAAACTTTCAAAAGAACGCGATTATCTTTCAAAGTAAAGCTTGTACTGAGGAAATTAAACCTCATCTCAGTTCTAACAGTGCTTACACACGTAGCAAACAACTGCTTGTCTTGACAAAGAAACGCATGTGCGTTTCTTACTAAAGCTTTCGTGAAATTATTAAACTTTCAAAAGAACGCGATTATCTTTCAAAGTAAAGCTTGTACTGAGAAAAGCAACACTGATCTCAGTTCTAACAGTGCTTTCACACGTAGCAAACAACTGCTTGTCTTTACAAAGAAACGCTCGTTTCTTACTAAAGCTTTCGTAAAATAAATAAACTTTCAAAAGAACTCGATTATCTTTCAAAGAAAAGCTTGTACTGAGAAAAGCAACACTGATCTCAGTTCTAACAGTGCTTTCACACGTAGCAAACAACTGCTTGTCTTGACAAAGAAACACATGAGCGTTTCCTACTAAAGCTTTCGTGAAATTAATAAACTTTCAAAAGAACGCGATTATCTTTCAAAGTAAAGCTTGTACTGAGAGAAGCAACACTGATCTCAGTTCTAACAGTGCTTTCACACGTAGCAAACAACTGCTTGTCTTGACAAAGAAACGCATGAGCGTTTCTTACTAAAGCTTTCGTGAAATTAATAAACTTTCAAAAGAACGCGATTATCTTTCAAAGTAAAGCTTGTACTGAGAAAATTAAACCTGATCTCAGTTCTAACAGTGCTTTCACACGTAGCAAACAACTGCTTGTCTTTAAAAAGAAACGCATGTGCGTTTCTTACTAAAGCTTTCGTAAAATTAATAAACTTTCCAAAGAACGCGATTATCTTTCAAAGTAAAGCTTGTACTGAGAAAAGCACCATTGATCTCAGTTCTAACAGTGCTTTCACACATAGCAAACAACTGCTCGTCTTTACAAAGAAATGCATGAGCGTTTCTTACTAAAGCTTTCCTGAAATTAATAAAGTTTCAAAAACGCGATTATCTTTCAAAGTAAAGCTTGTACTGAGAAAAGCAACACTGATCTCAGTTCTAACAGTGCTTTCACACGTAGCAAACAACTGCTTGTCTTGACAAAGAAACCCATGAGCGTTTCTTACTAAAGCTTTCGTGAAATTAATAAACTTTCAAAAGAACGCGATTATCTTTCAAAGTAAAGCTTGTACTGAGAAAACAACACTGATCTCAGTTCTAACAGTGCTTTCACACATAGCAAACCACTGCTTGTCTTTACAAAGAAATGCATGAGCGTTTCTTACTAAAGCTTTCGTGAAATTAATAAACTTTCAAAAGAACGCGATTATCTTTCAAAGTAAAGCTTGTAGTGAGGAAATTAAACCTGATCTCAGTTCTAACAGTGCTTACACACGTAGCAAACAACTGCTTGTCTTGACAAAGAAACGCATGTGCGTTTCTTACTAAAGCATTCGTGAAATTAATAAACTTTCAAAAGAACGCGATTATCTTTCAAAGTAAAGCTTGTACTGAGAAAAGCAACACTGATCTCAGTTCTAACACTGCTTTCACACGGAGCAAACCACTTCTCGTCTTTACAAAGAAATGCATGAGCGTTTCTTACTAAAGCTTTCGCTAAATTAATAAACTTTCAAAAGAACGCGATTATCTTTCAAAGTAAAGCTTGTACTGAGAAAATTAAACCTGATCTCAGTTCTAACAGTGCTTTCACACGTAGCAAACAACTGCTTGTCTTGACAAGAAACGCATGTGCGTTTCTTACTAAAGCTTACGTGAAATTAATAAACTTTCCAAAGAACGCGATTATCTTTCAAAGTAAAGCTTGTACTGAGAAAATTAAACCTGATCTCAGTTCTAACAGTGCTTTCACACGTAGCAAACAACTGCTTGTCTTTAAAAAGAAACGCATGTGCGTTTCTTACTAAAGCTTTCGTGAAATTAATAAAGTTTCACAAGAACGCGATTATCTTTCAAAGTAAAGCTTGTACTGAGAAAAGCAACACTGATCTCAGTTCTAACACTGCTTTCACACGTAGCAAACAACTGCTTGTCTTTTCAAAGAAACGCATGTGCGTTTCTTACTAAAGCTTTCGTGAAATTAATAAACTTTCAAAAGAACGCGATTATCCTTCAAAGTAAAGCTTGTACTGAGAAAAGCAACACTGATCTCAGTTCTAACAGTGCTTTCACACGTAGCAAACAACTGCTTGTCTTGACAAAGAAACGCATGTGCGTTTCTTACTAAAGCTTTCGTGAAATTAATAAACTTTCAAAAGAACGCGATTATCTTTCAAAGTAAAGCTTGTACTGACAAAAGCAACACTGATCTCAGTTCTAACAGTGTTTTCACACGTAGCAAACAACTGCTTGTCTTTACAAAGAAATGCATGAGCGTTTCTTAATAAAGCTTTCGTGAAATTAATAAACTCAAAAGAACGCGATTATCTTTCAAAGTAAAGCTTGTACTCAGAAAATTAAAACTGATCTCAGTTCTAACAGTGCTTTCAAACGTAGCAAACAACTACTTGTCTTGACAAAGAAACGCATGTTCGTTTCTTACTAAAGCTTTCCTGAAATTAATAAACTTTCAAAAGAACGCGATTATCTTTCAAAGTAAAGCTTGTACTGAGAAAATTAAAACTGATCTCAGTTCTAACAGTGCTTTCACACGTAGCAAACAACTACTTGTCTTGACAAAGAAACGCATGTTCGTTTCTTACTAAAGCTTTCCTGAAATTAATAAAGTTTCAAAAGAACGCGATTATCTTTCAAAGTAAAGCTTGTACTGAGAAAAGCAACACTGATCTCAGTTCTAACACTGCTTTCACACGTAGCAAACAACTGCTTGTCTTTACAAAGAAACGCATTTGCGTTTCTTACTAAAGCTTTCGTGAAATTAATAAAGTTTCACAAGAACGCGATTATCTTTCAAAGTAAAGCTTGTACTGAGAAAAGCAACACTGATCTCAGTTCTAACAGTGCTTTCACACGTAGCAAACAACTGCTTGTCTTTTCAAAGAAACGCATGTGCGTTTCTTACTAAAGCTTTCGTGAAATTAATAAACTTTCAAAAGAACGCGATTATCTTTCAAAGTAAAGCTTGTACTGAGGAAATTAAACCTCATCTCAGTTCTAACAGTGCTTACACACGTAGCAAACAACTGCTTGTCTTGACAAAGAAACGCATGTGCGTTTCTTACTAAAGCTTTCGTGAAATTATTAAACTTTCAAAAGAACGCGATTATCTTTCAAAGTAAAGCTTGTACTGAGAAAAGCAACACTGATCTCAGTTCTAACAGTGCTTTCACACGTAGCAAACAACTGCTTGTCTTGACAAAGAAACACATGAGCGTTTCCTACTAAAGCTTTCGTGAAATTAATAAACTTTCAAAAGAACGCGATTATCTTTCAAAGTAAAGCTTGTACTGAGAGAAGCAACACTGATCTCAGTTCTAACAGTGCTTTCACACGTAGCAAACAACTGCTTGTCTTGACAAAGAAACGCATGAGCGTTTCTTACTAAAGCTTTCGTGAAATTAATAAACTTTCAAAAGAACGCGATTATCTTTCAAAGTAAAGCTTGTACTGAGAAAATTAAACCTGATCTCAGTTCTAACAGTGCTTTCACACGTAGCAAACAACTGCTTGTCTTTAAAAAGAAACGCATGTGCGTTTCTTACTAAAGCTTTCGTGAAATTAATAAACTTTCCAAAGAACGCGATTATCTTTCAAAGTAAAGCTTGTACTGAGAAAAGCAACACTGATCTCAGTTCTAACAGTGCTTTCACACATAGCAAACAACTGCTCGTCTTTACAAAGAAATGCATGAGCGTTTCTTACTAAAGCTTTCCTGAAATTAATAAAGTTTCAAAAACGCGATTATCTTTCAAAGTAAAGCTTGTACTGAGAAAAGCAACACTGATCTCAGTTCTAACAGTGCTTTCACACGTAGCAAACAACTGCTTGTCTTGACAAAGAAACCCATGAGCGTTTCTTACTAAAGCTTTCGTGAAATTAATAAACTTTCAAAAGAACGCGATTATCTTTCAAAGTAAAGCTTGTACTGAGAAAACAACACTGATCTCAGTTCTAACAGTGCTTTCACACATAGCAAACCACTGCTTGTCTTTACAAAGAAATGCATGAGCGTTTCTTACTAAAGCTTTCGTGAAATTAATAAACTTTCAAAAGAACGCGATTATCTTTCAAAGTAAAGCTTGTAGTGAGGAAATTAAACCTGATCTCAGTTCTAACAGTGCTTACACACGTAGCAAACAACTGCTTGTCTTGACAAAGAAACGCATGTGCGTTTCTTACTAAAGCATTCGTGAAATTAATAAACTTTCAAAAGAACGCGATTATCTTTCAAATTAAAGCTTGTACTGAGAAAAGCAACACTGATCTCAGTTCTAACACTGCTTTCACACGTAGCAAACCACTTCTCGTCTTTACAAAGAAATGCATGAGCGTTTCTTACTAAAGCTTTCGCTAAATTAATAAACTTTCAAAAGAACGCGATTATCTTTCAAAGTAAAGCTTGTACTGAGAAAATTAAACCTGATCTCAGTTCTAACAGTGCTTTCACACGTAGCAAACAATTGCTTGTCTTGACAAGAAACGCATGTGCGTTTCTTACTAAAGCTTACGTGAAATTAATAAACTTTCCAAAGAACGCGATTATCTTTCAAAGTAAAGCTTGTACTGAGAAAATTAAACCTGATCTCAGTTCTAACAGTGCTTTCACACGTAGCAAACAACTGCTTGTCTTTAAAAAGAAACGCATGTGCGTTTCTTACTAAAGCTTTCGTGAAATTAATAAAGTTTCACAAGAACGCGATTATCTTTCAAAGTAAAGCTTGTACTGAGAAAAGCAACACTGATCTCAGTTCTAACACTGCTTTCACACGTAGCAAACAACTGCTTGTCTTTTCAAAGAAACGCATGTGCGTTTCTTACTAAAGCTTTCGTGAAATTAATAAACTTTCAAAAGAACGCGACTATCCTTCAAAGTAAAGCTTGTACTGAGAAAAGCAACACTGATCTCAGTTCTAACAGTGCTTTCACACGTAGCAAACAACTGCTTGTCTTGACAAAGAAACGCATGTGCGTTTCTTACTAAAGCTTTCGTGAAATTAATAAACTTTCAAAAGAACGCGATTATCTTTCAAAGTAAAGCTTGTACTGACAAAAGCAACACTGATCTCAGTTCTAACAGTGTTTTCACACGTAGCAAACAACTGCTTGTCTTTACAAAGAAATGCATGAGCGTTTCTTAATAAAGCTTTCGTGAAATTAATAAACTCAAAAGAACGCGATTATCTTTCAAAGTAAAGCTTGTACTCAGAAAATTAAAACTGATCTCAGTTCTAACAGTGCTTTCAAACGTAGCAAACAACTACTTGTCTTGACAAAGAAACGCATGTTCGTTTCTTACTAAAGCTTTCCTGAAATTAATAAACTTTCAAAAGAACGCGATTATCTTTCAAAGTAAAGCTTGTACTGAGAAAATTAAAACTGATCTCAGTTCTAACAGTGCTTTCACACGTAGCAAACAACTACTTGTCTTGACAAAGAAACGCATGTTCGTTTCTTACTAAAGCTTTCCTGAAATTAATAAAGTTTCAAAAGAACGCGATTATCTTTCAAAGTAAAGCTTGTACTGAGAAAAGCAACACTGATCTCAGTTCTAACACTGCTTTCACACGTAGCAAACAACTGCTTGTCTTTACAAAGAAACGCATTTGCGTTTCTTACTAAAGCTTTCGTGAAATTAATAAAGTTTCACAAGAACGCGATTATCTTTCAAAGTAAAGCTTGTACTGAGAAAAGCAACACTGATCTCAGTTCTAACAGTGCTTTCACACGTAGCAAACAACTGCTTGTCTTTTCAAAGAAACGCATGTGCGTTTCTTACTAAAGCTTTCGTGAAATTAATAAACTTTCAAAAGAACGCGATTATCTTTCAAAGTAAAGCTTGTACTGAGGAAATTAAACCTCATCTCAGTTCTAACAGTGCTTACACACGTAGCAAACAACTGCTTGTCTTGACAAAGAAACGCATGTGCGTTTCTTACTAAAGCTTTCGTGAAATTATTAAACTTTCAAAAGAACGCGATTATCTTTCAAAGTAAAGCTTGTACTGAGAAAAGCAACACTGATCTCAGTTCTAACAGTGCTTTCACACGTAGCAAACAACTGCTTGTCTTGACAAAGAAACACATGAGCGTTTCCTACTAAAGCTTTCGTGAAATTAATAAACTTTCAAAAGAACGCGATTATCTTTCAAAGTAAAGCTTGTACTGAGAGAAGCAACACTGATCTCAGTTCTAACAGTGCTTTCACACGTAGCAAACAACTGCTTGTCTTGACAAAGAAACGCATGAGCGTTTCTTACTAAAGCTTTCGTGAAATTAATAAACTTTCAAAAGAACGCGATTATCTTTCAAAGTAAAGCTTGTACTGAGAAAATTAAACCTGATCTCAGTTCTAACAGTGCTTTCACACGTAGCAAACAACTGCTTGTCTTTAAAAAGAAACGCATGTGCGTTTCTTACTAAAGCTTTCGTGAAATTAATAAACTTTCCAAAGAACGCGATTATCTTTCAAAGTAAAGCTTGTACTGAGAAAAGCAACACTGATCTCAGTTCTAACAGTGCTTTCACACATAGCAAACAACTGCTCGTCTTTACAAAGAAATGCATGAGCGTTTCTTACTAAAGCTTTCCTGAAATTAATAAAGTTTCAAAAACGCGATTATCTTTCAAAGTAAAGCTTGTACTGAGAAAAGCAACACTGATCTCAGTTCTAACAGTGCTTTCACACGTAGCAAACAACTGCTTGTCTTGACAAAGAAACCCATGAGCGTTTCTTACTAAAGCTTTCGTGAAATTAATAAACTTTCAAAAGAACGCGATTATCTTTCAAAGTAAAGCTTGTACTGAGAAAACAACACTGATCTCAGTTCTAACAGTGCTTTCACACATAGCAAACCACTGCTTGTCTTTACAAAGAAATGCATGAGCGTTTCTTACTAAAGCTTTCGTGAAATTAATAAACTTTCAAAAGAACGCGATTATCTTTCAAAGTAAAGCTTGTAGTGAGGAAATTAAACCTGATCTCAGTTCTAACAGTGCTTACACACGTAGCAAACAACTGCTTGTCTTGACAAAGAAACGCATGTGCGTTTCTTACTAAAGCATTCGTGAAATTAATAAACTTTCAAAAGAACGCGATTATCTTTCAAAGTAAAGCTTGTACTGAGAAAAGCAACACTGATCTCAGTTCTAACACTGCTTTCACACGTAGCAAACCACTTCTCGTCTTTACAAAGAAATGCATGAGCGTTTCTTACTAAAGCTTTCGCTAAATTAATAAACTTTCAAAAGAACGCGATTATCTTTCAAAGTAAAGCTTGTACTGAGAAAATTAAACCTGATCTCAGTTCTAACAGTGCTTTCACACGTAGCAAACAATTGCTTGTCTTGACAAGAAACGCATGTGCGTTTCTTACTAAAGCTTACGTGAAATTAATAAACTTTCCAAAGAACGCGATTATCTTTCAAAGTAAAGCTTGTACTGAGAAAATTAAACCTGATCTCAGTTCTAACAGTGCTTTCACACGTAGCAAACAACTGCTTGTCTTTAAAAAGAAACGCATGTGCGTTTCTTACTAAAGCTTTCGTGAAATTAATAAAGTTTCACAAGAACGCGATTATCTTTCAAAGTAAAGCTTGTACTGAGAAAAGCAACACTGATCTCAGTTCTAACACTGCTTTCACACGTAGCAAACAACTGCTTGTCTTTTCAAAGAAACGCATGTGCGTTTCTTACTAAAGCTTTCGTGAAATTAATAAACTTTCAAAAGAACGCGACTATCCTTCAAAGTAAAGCTTGTACTGAGAAAAGCAACACTGATCTCAGTTCTAACAGTGCTTTCACACGTAGCAAACAACTGCTTGTCTTGACAAAGAAACGCATGTGCGTTTCTTACTAAAGCTTTCGTGAAATTAATAAACTTTCAAAAGAACGCGATTATCTTTCAAAGTAAAGCTTGTACTGACAAAAGCAACACTGATCTCAGTTCTAACAGTGTTTTCACACGTAGCAAACAACTGCTTGTCTTTACAAAGAAATGCATGAGCGTTTCTTAATAAAGCTTTCGTGAAATTAATAAACTCAAAAGAACGCGATTATCTTTCAAAGTAAAGCTTGTACTCAGAAAATTAAAACTGATCTCAGTTCTAACAGTGCTTTCAAACGTAGCAAACAACTACTTGTCTTGACAAAGAAACGCATGTTCGTTTCTTACTAAAGCTTTCCTGAAATTAATAAACTTTCAAAAGAACGCGATTATCTTTCAAAGTAAAGCTTGTACTGAGAAAATTAAAACTGATCTCAGTTCTAACAGTGCTTTCACACGTAGCAAACAACTACTTGTCTTGACAAAGAAACGCATGTTCGTTTCTTACTAAAGCTTTCCTGAAATTAATAAAGTTTCAAAAGAACGCGATTATCTTTCAAAGTAAAGCTTGTACTGAGAAAAGCAACACTGATCTCAGTTCTAACACTGCTTTCACACGTAGCAAACAACTGCTTGTCTTTACAAAGAAACGCATTTGCGTTTCTTACTAAAGCTTTCGTGAAATTAATAAAGTTTCACAAGAACGCGATTATCTTTCAAAGTAAAGCTTGTACTGAGAAAAGCAACACTGATCTCAGTTCTAACAGTGCTTTCACACGTAGCAAACAACTGCTTGTCTTTTCAAAGAAACGCATGTGCGTTTCTTACTAAAGCTTTCGTGAAATTAATAAACTTTCAAAAGAACGCGATTATCTTTCAAAGTAAAGCTTGTACTGAGGAAATTAAACCTCATCTCAGTTCTAACAGTGCTTACACACGTAGCAAACAACTGCTTGTCTTGACAAAGAAACGCATGTGCGTTTCTTACTAAAGCTTTCGTGAAATTATTAAACTTTCAAAAGAACGCGATTATCTTTCAAAGTAAAGCTTGTACTGAGAAAAGCAACACTGATCTCAGTTCTAACAGTGCTTTCACACGTAGCAAACAACTGCTTGTCTTGACAAAGAAACACATGAGCGTTTCCTTCTAAAGCTTTCGTGAAATTAATAAACTTTCAAAAGAACGCGATTATCTTTCAAAGTAAAGCTTGTACTGAGAGAAGCAACACTGATCTCAGTTCTAACAGTGCTTTCACACGTAGCAAACAACTGCTTGTCTTGACAAAGAAACGCATGAGCGTTTCTTACTAAAGCTTTCGTGAAATTAATAAACTTTCAAAAGAACGCGATTATCTTTCAAAGTAAAGCTTGTACTGAGAAAATTAAACCTGATCTCAGTTCTAACAGTGCTTTCACACGTAGCAAACAACTGCTTGTCTTTAAAAAGAAACGCATGTGCGTTTCTTACTAAAGCTTTCGTGAAATTAATAAACTTTCCAAAGAACGCGATTATCTTTCAAA
Source organism: Chionomys nivalis (assembly GCF_950005125.1). Classification (NCBI taxonomy): domain Eukaryota; kingdom Metazoa; phylum Chordata; class Mammalia; order Rodentia; family Cricetidae; genus Chionomys; species Chionomys nivalis. Next base: position 2,895,818 of record NC_080105.1, on the reverse strand, counting down.
GTAAAGCTTGTACTGAGAAAAGCAACACTGATCTCAGTTCTAACAGTGCTTTCACACATAGCAAACAACTGCTCGTCTTTACAAAGAAATGCATGAGCGTTTCTTACTAAAGCTTTCCTGAAATTAATAAAGTTTCAAAAACGCGATTATCTTTCAAAGTAAAGCTTGTACTGAGAAAAGCAACACTGATCTCAGTTCTAACAGTGCTTTCACACGTAGCAAACAACTGCTTGTCTTGACAAAGAAACCCATGAGCGTTTCTTACTAAAGCTTTCGTGAAATTAATAAACTTTCAAAAGAACGCGATTATCTTTCAAAGTAAAGCTTGTACTGAGAAAACAACACTGATCTCAGTTCTAACAGTGCTTTCACACATAGCAAACCACTGCTTGTCTTTACAAAGAAATGCATGAGCGTTTCTTACTAAAGCTTTCGTGAAATTAATAAACTTTCAAAAGAACGCGATTATCTTTCAAAGTAAAGCTTGTAGTGAGGAAATTAAACCTGATCTCAGTTCTAACAGTGCTTACACACGTAGCAAACAACTGCTTGTCTTGACAAAGAAACGCATGTGCGTTTCTTACTAAAGCATTCGTGAAATTAATAAACTTTCAAAAGAACGCGATTATCTTTCAAAGTAAAGCTTGTACTGAGAAAAGCAACACTGATCTCAGTTCTAACACTGCTTTCACACGTAGCAAACCACTTCTCGTCTTTACAAAGAAATGCATGAGCGTTTCTTACTAAAGCTTTCGCTAAATTAATAAACTTTCAAAAGAACGCGATTATCTTTCAAAGTAAAGCTTGTACTGAGAAAATTAAACCTGATCTCAGTTCTAACAGTGCTTTCACACGTAGCAAACAACTGCTTGTCTTGACAAGAAACGCATGTGCGTTTCTTACTAAAGCTTACGTGAAATTAATAAACTTTCCAAAGAACGCGATTATCTTTCAAAGTAAAGCTTGTACTGAGAAAATTAAACCTGATCTCAGTTCTAACAGTGCTTTCACACGTAGCAAACAACTGCTTGTCTTTAAAAAGAAACGCATGTGCGTTTCTTACTAAAGCTTTCGTGAAATTAATAAAGTTTCACAAGAACGCGATTATCTTTCAAAGTAAAGCTTGTACTGAGAAAAGCAACACTGATCTCAGTTCTAACACTGCTTTCACACGTAGCAAACAACTGCTTGTCTTTTCAAAGAAACGCATGTGCGTTTCTTACTAAAGCTTTCGTGAAATTAATAAACTTTCAAAAGAACGCGATTATCCTTCAAAGTAAAGCTTGTACTGAGAAAAGCAACACTGATCTCAGTTCTAACAGTGCTTTCACACGTAGCAAACAACTGCTTGTCTTGACAAAGAAACGCATGTGCGTTTCTTACTAAAGCTTTCGTGAAATTAATAAACTTTCAAAAGAACGCGATTATCTTTCAAAGTAAAGCTTGTACTGACAAAAGCAACACTGATCTCAGTTCTAACAGTGTTTTCACACGTAGCAAACAACTGCTTGTCTTTACAAAGAAATGCATGAGCGTTTCTTAATAAAGCTTTCGTGAAATTAATAAACTCAAAAGAACGCGATTATCTTTCAAAGTAAAGCTTGTACTCAGAAAATTAAAACTGATCTCAGTTCTAACAGTGCTTTCAAACGTAGCAAACAACTACTTGTCTTGACAAAGAAACGCATGTTCGTTTCTTACTAAAGCTTTCCTGAAATTAATAAACTTTCAAAAGAACGCGATTATCTTTCAAAGTAAAGCTTGTACTGAGAAAATTAAAACTGATCTCAGTTCTAACAGTGCTTTCACACGTAGCAAACAACTACTTGTCTTGACAAAGAAACGCATGTTCGTTTCTTACTAAAGCTTTCCTTAAATTAATAAAGTTTCAAAAGAACGCGATTATCTTTCAAAGTAAAGCTTGTACTGAGAAAAGCAACACTGATCTCAGTTCTAACACTGCTTTCACACGTAGCAAACAACTGCTTGTCTTTACAAAGAAACGCATTTGCGTTTCTTACTAAAGCTTTCGTGAAATTAATAAAGTTTCAGAAGAACACGATTATCTTTCAAAGAAAAGCTTGTACTGAGAAAAGCAACACTGATCTCAGTTCTAACAGTGCTTTCACACGTAGCAAACAACTGCTTGTCTTGACAAAGAAACGCATGAGCGTTTCTTACTAAAGCTTTCGTGAAATTAATAAACTTTCAAAGAACGTGATTATCTTTCAAAGTAAAGCTTGTACTGAGAAAATTAAACCTGATCTCAGTTCTAACAGTGCTTTCACACGTAGCAAACAACTGCTTGTCTTTACAAAGAAATGCATGAGCGTTTCATCCTAAAGCCTTCGCTAAATTAATAAACTTTCAAAAGAACGCGATTATCTTTCAAAGTAAAGCTTGTACTGAGAAAATTAAACCTGATCTCAGTTCTAACAGTGCTTTCACACGTAGCAAACAACTGCTTGTCTTGACAAAGAAACGCATGTGCGTTTCTTACTAAAGCTTACGTGAAATTAATAAACTTTCAAAAGAACGCGATTATCTTTCAAAGTAAAGCTTGTACTGAGAAAATTAAACCTGATCTCAGTTCTAACAGTGCTTTCACATGTAGCAAACAACTGCTTGTCTTTAAAAAGAAACGCATGTGCGTTTCTTACTAAAGCTTTCGTGAAATTAATAAACTTTCAAAGAACGCGATTATCTTTCAAAGTAAAGCTTGTACTGAGAAAAGCAACACTGATCTCAGTTCTAACACTGCTTTCACACGTAGCAAACAACTGCTTCTCTTGACAAAGAAACGCATGTGCGTTTCTTACTAAAGCTTTCGTGAAATTAATAAACTTTCAAAAGAACGCGATTATCTTTCAAAGTAAAGCTTGTACTGAGAAAAGCAACACTGATCTCAGTTCTAACAGTGTTTTCACACGTAGCAAACAACTGCTTGTCTTGACAAAGAAACGCATGAGCGTTTCTTACTAAAGCTTTCGTGAAATTAATAAACTTTCAAAAGAACGCGATTATCTTTCAAAGTAAAGCTTGTACTGAGAAAACAACACTGATCTCAGTTCTAACAGTGCTTTCACACATAGCAAACCACTGCTTGTCTTTACAAAGAAATGCATGACCGTTTCTTACTAAAGCTTTCGTGAAATTAATAAACTTTCAAAAGAACGCGATTATCTTTCAAAGTAAAGCTTGTAGTGAGGAAATTAAACCTGATCTCAGTTCTAACAGTGCTTCCACACGTAGCAAACAACTGCTTGTCTTGACAAAGAAACGCATGTGCGTTTCTTACTAAAGCTTTCGTGAAATTAATAAACTTTCAAAAGAACGCGATTATCTTTCAAAGTAAAGCTTGTACTGAGAAAACAACACTGATCTCAGTTCTAACAGTGCTTTCACACATAGCAAACCACTGCTTGTCTTTACAAAGAAATGCATGAGCGTTTCTTACTAAAGCATTCGTGAAATTAATAAACTTTCCAAAGAACGCGATTATCTTTCTAAGTAAAGCTTGTAGTGAGGAAATTAAACCTGATCTCAGTTCTAACAGTGCTTCCACATGTAGCAAACAACTGCTTGTCTTTACAAAGAAACGCATGTGCGTTTCTTACTAAAGCTTTCGTGAAATTAATAAACTTTCAAAAGAACGCAATTATCTTTCAAAGTAAAGCTTGTACTGAGAAAAGCAACACTGATCTCAGTTCTAACACTGCTTTCACACGTAGCAAACAACTTCTCGTTTTTACAAAGAAATGCATGACGTTTCTTACTAAAGCTTTCGCTAAATTAATAAACTTTCAATAGAACGCGATTATCTTTCAAAGTAAAGCTTGTACTGAGAAAATTAAACCTGATCTCAGTTCTAACAGTGCTTTCACACGTAGCAAACAACTGCTTGTCTTGACAAGAAACGCATGTGCGTTTCTTACTAAAGCTTACGTGAAATTAATAAACTTTCCAAAGAACGCGATTATCTTTCAAAGTAAAGCTTGTACTGAGAAAATTAAACCTGATCTCAGTTCTAACAGTGCTTTCACACGTAGCAAACAACTGCTGGTCTTTAAAAAGTAACGCATGTGCGTTTCTTACTAAAGCTTTCGTGAAATTAATAAAGTCTCAAAAGAACGCGATTATCTTTCAAAGTAAAGCTTGTACTGAGAAAAGCAACACTGATCTCAGTTCTAACACTGCTTTCACACGTAGCAAACAACTGCTTGTCTTTACAAAGAAACGCATGTGCGTTTCTTACTAAAGCTTTCGTGAAATTAATAAACTTTCAAAAGAACGCGATTATCTTTCAAAGTAAAGCTTGTACTGAGAAAAGCAACACTGATCTCAGTTCCAACAGTGCTTTCACACGTAGCAAACAACTACTTGTCTTGACAAAGAAACGCATGAGCGTTTCTTACTAAAGCTTTCGTGAAATTAATAAACTTTCAAAAGAACGCGATTATCTTTCAAAGTAAAGCTTGTACTGAGAAAACAACACTGATCTCAGTTCTAACAGTGCTTTCACACATAGCAAACCACTGCTTGTCTTTACAAAGGAATGCATGAGCGTTTCTTACTAAAGCTTTCGTGAAATTAATAAACTTTCAAAAGAACGCGATTATCTTTCAAAGTAAAGCTAGTAGTGAGGAAATTAAACCTGATCTCAGTTCTAACAGTGCTTCCACACGTAGCAAACAACTGCTTGTCTTGACAAAGAAACGCATGTACGTTTCTTACTAAAGCTTTCGTGAAATTAATAAACTTTCAAAAGAACTCGATTATCTTTCAAAGTAAAGCTTGTACTGAGAAAACAACACTGATCTCAGTTCTAACAGTGCTTTCACACATAGCAAACCACTGCTTGTCTTTACAAAGAAATGCATGAGCGTTTCTTACAAAAGCATTCGTGAAATTAATAAACTTTCAAAAGAACGCGATTATCTTTCAAAGTAAAGCTTGTAGTGAGGTAATTAAACCTGATCTCAGTTCTAACAGTGCTTCCACACGTAGCAAACAACTGCTTGTCTTTACAAAGAAACGCATGTGCGTTTCTTACTAAAGCTTTCGTGAAATTAATAAACTTTCAAAAGAACGCAATTATCTTTCAAAGTAAAGCTTGTACTGAGAAAAGCAACACTGATCTCAGTTCTAACACTGCTTTCACACGTAGCAAACAACTTCTCGTCTTTACAAAGAAATGCATGACGTTTCTTACTAAAGCTTTCGCTAAATTAATAAACTTTCAAAAGAACGCGATTATCTTTCAAAGTAAAGCTTGTACTGAGAAAATTAAACCTGATCTCAGTTCTAACAGTGCTTTCACACGTAGCAAACAACTGCTTGTCTTGACAAGAAACGCATGTGCGTTTCTTACTAAAGCTTACGTGAAATTAATAAACTTTCCAAAGAACGCGATTATCTTTCAAAGTAAAGCTTGTACTGAGAAAATTAAACCTGATCTCAGTTCTAACAGTGCTTTCACACGTAGCAAACAACTGCTTGTCTTTAAAAAGAAATGCATGAGCGTTTCTTACTAAAGCTTTCGTGAAATTATTAAACTTTCAAAAGAACGCGATTATCTTTCAAAGTAAAGCTTGTACTGAGAAAAGCAACACTGATCTCTGTTCTAACAGTGCTTTCACACGTAGCAAACAACTGCTTGTCTTTACAAAGAAACGCTCGTTTCTTACTAAAGCTTTCGTAAAATAAATAAACTTTCAAAAGAACTCGATTATCTTTCAAAGAAAAGCTTGTACTGAGAAAAGCAACACTGATCTCAGTTCTAACAGTGCTTTCACACGTAGCAAACAACTGCTTGTCTTGACAAAGAAACACATGAGCGTTTCTTACTAAAGCTTTCGTGAAATTAATAAACTTTCAAAAGAACGCGATTATCTTTCAAAGTAAAGCTTGTACTGAGAAAAGCAACACTGATCTCAGTTCTAACAGTGCTTTCACACGTAGCAAACAACTGCTTGTCTTGACAAAGAAACGCATGAGCGTTTCTTACTAAAGCTTTCGTGAAATTAATAAACTTTCAAAAGAACGCGATTATCTTTCAAAGTAAAGCTTGTACTGAGAAAATTAAACCTGATCTCAGTTCTAACAGTGCTTTCACACGTAGCAAACAACTGCTTGTCTTTAAATAGAAACGCATGTGCGTTTCTTACTAAAGCTTTCGTGAAATTAATAAACTTTCCAAAGAACGCGATTATCTTTCAAAGTAAAGCTTGTACTGAGAAAAGCACCATTGATCTCAGTTCTAACAGTGCTTTCACACATAGCAAACAACTGCTCGTCTTTACAAAGAAATGCATGAGCGTTTCTTACTAAAGCTTTCCTGAAATTAATAAAGTTTCAAAAACGCGATTATCTTTCAAAGTAAAGCTTGTACTGAGAAAAGCAACACTGATCTCAGTTCTAACAGTGCTTTCACACGTAGCAAACAACTGCTTGTCTTGACAAAGAAACCCATGAGCGTTTCTTACTAAAGCTTTCGTGAAATTAATAAACTTTCAAAAGAACGCGATTATCTTTCAAAGTAAAGCTTGTACTGAGAAAACAACACTGATCTCAGTTCTAACAGTGCTTTCACACATAGCAAACCACTGCTTGTCTTTACAAAGAAATGCATGAGCGTTTCTTACTAAAGCTTTCGTGAAATTAATAAACTTTCAAAAGAACGCGATTATCTTTCAAAGTAAAGCTTGTAGTGTGGAAATTAAACCTGATCTCAGTTCTAACAGTGCTTCCACACGTAGCAAACAACTGCTTGTCTTGACAAAGAAACGCATGTGCGTTTCTTACTAAAGCTTTCGTGAAATTAATAAACTTTCAAAAGAACGCGATTATCTTTCAAAGTAAAGCTTGTACTGAGAAAAGCAACACTGATCTCAGTTCTAACACTGCTTTCACACGTAGCAAACAACTGCTTCTGTTGACAAAGAAACGCATGTGCGTTTCTTACTAAAGCTTTCGTGAAATTAATAAACTTTCAAAAGAACGCGATTATCTTTCAAAGTAAAGCTTGTACTGAGAAAAGCAACACTGATCTCAGTTCTAACAGTGTTTTCACACGTAGCAAACAACTGCTTGTCTTGACAAAGAAACGCATGAGCGTTTCTTACTAAAGCTTTCGTGAAATTAATAAACTTTCAAAAGAACGCGATTATCTTTCAAAGTAAAGCTTGTACTGAGAAAACAACACTGATCTCAGTTCTAACAGTGCTTTCACACATAGCAAACCACTGCTTGTCTTTACAAAGAAATGCATGACCGTTTCTTACTAAAGCTTTCGTGAAATTAATAAACTTTCCAAAGAACGCGATTATCTTTCAAAGTAAAGCTTGTAGTGAGGAAATTAAACCTGATCTCAGTTCTAACAGTGCTTCCACACGTAGCAAACAACTGCTTGTCTTGACAAAGAAACGCATGTGCGTTTCTTACTAAAGCTTTCGTGAAATTAATAAACTTTCAAAAGAACGCGATTATCTTTCAAAGTAAAGCTTGTACTGAGAAAAGCACCACTGATCTCAGTTCTAACAGTGCTTTCACACGTAGCAAACAACTGCTCGTCTTGACAAAGAAACGCATGTGCGTTTCTTACTAAAGCTTTCGTGAAATTAATAAACTTTCAAAAGAACGCGATTATCTTTCAAAGTAAAGCTTGTACTGAGAAAACAACACTGATCTCAGTTCTAACAGTGCTTTCACACATAGCAAACCACTGCTTGTCTTTACAAAGAAATGCATGAGCGTTTCTTACTAAAGCATTCGTGAAATTAATAAACTTTCCAAAGAACGCGATTATCTTTCTAAGTAAAGCTTGTAGTGAGGAAATTAAACCTGATCTCAGTTCTAACAGTGCTTCCACATGTAGCAAACAACTGCTTGTCTTTACAAAGAAACGCATGTGCGTTTCTTACTAAAGCTTTCGTGAAATTAATAAACTTTCAAAAGAACGCAATTATCTTTCAAAGTAAAGCTTGTACTGAGAAAAGCAACACTGATCTCAGTTCTAACACTGCTTTCACACGTAGCAAACAACTTCTCGTTTTTACAAAGAAATGCATGACGTTTCTTACTAAAGCTTTCGCTAAATTAATAAACTTTCAATAGAACGCGATTATCTTTCAAAGTAAAGCTTGTACTGAGAAAATTAAACCTGATCTCAGTTCTAACAGTGCTTTCACACGTAGCAAACAACTGCTTGTCTTGACAAGAAACGCATGTGCGTTTCTTACTAAAGCTTACGTGAAATTAATAAACTTTCCAAAGAACGCGATTATCTTTCAAAGTAAAGCTTGTACTGAGAAAATTAAACCTGATCTCAGTTCTAACAGTGCTTTCACACGTAGCAAACAACTGCTGGTCTTTAAAAAGTAACGCATGTGCGTTTCTTACTAAAGCTTTCGTGAAATTAATAAAGTCTCAAAAGAACGCGATTATCTTTCAAAGTAAAGCTTGTACTGAGAAAAGCAACACTGATCTCAGTTCTAACACTGCTTTCACACGTAGCAAACAACTGCTTGTCTTTACAAAGAAACGCATGTGCGTTTCTTACTAAAGCTTTCGTGAAATTAATAAACTTTCAAAAGAACGCGATTATCTTTCAAAGTAAAGCTTGTACTGAGAAAAGCAACACTGATCTCAGTTCCAACAGTGCTTTCACACGTAGCAAACAACTACTTGTCTTGACAAAGAAACGCATGAGCGTTTCTTACTAAAGCTTTCGTGAAATTAATAAACTTTCAAAAGAACGCGATTATCTTTCAAAGTAAAGCTTGTACTGAGAAAACAACACTGATCTCAGTTCTAACAGTGCTTTCACACATAGCAAACCACTGCTTGTCTTTACAAAGGAATGCATGAGCGTTTCTTACTAAAGCTTTCGTGAAATTAATAAACTTTCAAAAGAACGCGATTATCTTTCAAAGTAAAGCTAGTAGTGAGGAAATTAAACCTGATCTCAGTTCTAACAGTGCTTCCACACGTAGCAAACAACTGCTTGTCTTGACAAAGAAACGCATGTACGTTTCTTACTAAAGCTTTCGTGAAATTAATAAACTTTCAAAAGAACTCGATTATCTTTCAAAGTAAAGCTTGTACTGAGAAAACAACACTGATCTCAGTTCTAACAGTGCTTTCACACATAGCAAACCACTGCTTGTCTTTACAAAGAAATGCATGAGCGTTTCTTACAAAAGCATTCGTGAAATTAATAAACTTTCAAAAGAACGCGATTATCTTTCAAAGTAAAGCTTGTAGTGAGGTAATTAAACCTGATCTCAGTTCTAACAGTGCTTCCACACGTAGCAAACAACTGCTTGTCTTTACAAAGAAACGCATGTGCGTTTCTTACTAAAGCTTTCGTGAAATTAATAAACTTTCAAAAGAACGCAATTATCTTTCAAAGTAAAGCTTGTACTGAGAAAAGCAACACTGATCTCAGTTCTAACACTGCTTTCACACGTAGCAAACAACTTCTCGTCTTTACAAAGAAATGCATGACGTTTCTTACTAAAGCTTTCGCTAAATTAATAAACTTTCAATAGAACGCGATTATCTTTCAAAGTAAAGCTTGTACTGAGAAAATTAAACCTGATCTCAGTTCTAACAGTGCTTTCACACGTAGCAAACAACTGCTTGTCTTGACAAGAAACGCATGTGCGTTTCTTACTAAAGCTTACGTGAAATTAATAAACTTTCCAAAGAACGCGATTATCTTTCAAAGTAAAGCTTGTACTGAGAAAATTAAACCTGATCTCAGTTCTAACAGTGCTTTCACACGTAGCAAACAACTGCTTGTCTTTAAAAAGAAATGCATGAGCGTTTCTTACTAAAGCTTTCGTGAAATTATTAAACTTTCAAAAGAACGCGATTATCTTTCAAAGTAAAGCTTGTACTGAGAAAAGCAACACTGATCTCTGTTCTAACAGTGCTTTCACACGTAGCAAACAACTGCTTGTCTTTACAAAGAAACGCTCGTTTCTTACTAAAGCTTTCGTAAAATAAATAAACTTTCAAAAGAACTCGATTATCTTTCAAAGAAAAGCTTGTACTGAGAAAAGCAACACTGATCTCAGTTTTAACAGTGCTTTCACACGTAGCAAACAACTGCTTGTCTTGACAAAGAAACACATGAGCGTTTCTTACTAAAGCTTTCGTGAAATTAATAAACTTTCAAAAGAACGCGATTATCTTTCAAAGTAAAGCTTGTACTGAGAAAAGCAACACTGATCTCAGTTCTAACAGTGCTTTCACACGTAGCAAACAACTGCTTGTCTTGACAAAGAAACGCATGAGCGTTTCTTACTAAAGCTTTCGTGAAATTAATAAACTTTCAAAAGAACGCGATTATCTTTCAAAGTAAATCTTGTACTGAGAAAATTAAACCTGATCTCAGTTCTAACAGTGCTTTCACACGTAGCAAACAACTGCTTGTCTTTAAATAGAAACGCATGTGCGTTTCTTACTAAAGCTTTCGTGAAATTAATAAACTTTCCAAAGAACGCGATTATCTTTCAAAGTAAAGCTTGTACTGAGAAAAGCACCATTGATCTCAGTTCTAACAGTGCTTTCACACATAGCAAACAACTGCTCGTCTTTACAAAGAAATGCATGAGCGTTTCTTACTAAAGCTTTCCTGAAATTAATAAAGTTTCAAAAACGCGATTATCTTTCAAAGTAAAGCTTGTACTGAGAAAAGCAACACTGATCTCAGTTCTAACAGTGCTTTCACACGTAGCAAACAACTGCTTGTCTTGACAAAGAAACCCATGAGCGTTTCTTACTAAAGCTTTCGTGAAATTAATAAACTTTCAAAAGAACGCGATTATCTTTCAAAGTAAAGCTTGTACTGAGAAAACAACACTGATCTCAGTTCTAACAGTGCTTTCACACATAGCAAACCACTGCTTGTCTTTACAAAGAAATGCATGAGCGTTTCTTACTAAAGCTTTCGTGAAATTAATAAACTTTCAAAAGAACGCGATTATCTTTCAAAGTAAAGCTTGTAGTGAGGAAATTAAACCTGATCTCAGTTCTAACAGTGCTTCCACACGTAGCAAACAACTGCTTGTCTTGACAAAGAAACGCATGTGCGTTTCTTACTAAAGCTTTCGTGAAATTAATAAACTTTCAAAAGAACGCGATTATCTTTCAAAGTAAAGCTTGTACTGAGAAAAGCAACACTGATCTCAGTTCTAACAATGATTTCACACGTAGCAAACCACTTCTCGTCTTTACAAAGAAATGCATGAGCGTTTCTTACTAAAGCTTTCGCTAAATTAATAAACTTTCAAAAGAACGCGATTATCTTTCAAAGTAAAGCTTGTACTGAGAAAAGCAACACTGATCTCAGTTCTAACACTGCTTTCACACGTAGCAAACAACTGCTTGTCTTTAAAAAGAAACGCATGTGCGTTTCTTACTAAAGCTTTCGTGAAATTAATAAACTTTCAAAAGAACGCGATTATCCTTCAAAGTAAAGCTTGTACTGAGAAAAGCAACACTGATCTCAGTTCTAACAGTGCTTTCACACGTAGCAAACAACTGCTTGTCTTGACAAAGAAACGCATGTGCGTTTCTTACTAAAGCTTTCGTGAAATTAATAAACTTTCAAAAGAACGCGATTATCTTTCAAAGTAAAGCTTGTACTGAGAAAATTAAAACTGATCTCAGTTCTAACAGTGCTTTCACACGTAGCAAACAACTACTTGTCTTGACAAAGAAACGCATGTTCGTTTCTTACTAAAGCTTTCCTGAAATTAATAAAGTTTCAAAAGAACGCGATTATCTTTCAAAGTAAAGCTTGTACTGAGAAAAGCAACACTGATCTCAGTTCTAACACTGCTTTCACACGTAGCAAACAACTGCTTGTCTTTACAAAGAAACGCATTTGCGTTTCTTACTAAAGCTTTCGTGAAATTAATAAAGTTTCAGAAGAACACGATTATCTTTCAAAGAAAAGCTTGTACTGAGAAAAGCAACACTGATCTCAGTTCTAACAGTGCTTTCACACGTAGCAAACAACTGCTTGTCTTGACAAAGAAACGCATGAGCGTTTCTTACTAAAGCTTTCGTGAAATTAATAAACTTTCAAAGAACGTGATTATCTTTCAAAGTAAAGCTTGTACTGAGAAAATTAAACCTGATCTCAGTTCTAACAGTGCTTTCACACGTAGCAAACAACTGCTTGTCTTTACAAAGGAATCCATGAGCGTTTCTTACTAAAGCTTTCGTGAAATTAATAAACTTTCAAAAGAACGCGATTATCTTTCAAAGTAAAGCTTGTACTGAGAAAAGCAACACTGATCTCAGTTCTAACAGTGCTTTCACACGTAGCAAACAACTGCTTGTCTTTACAAAGAAACGCATGAGTGTTTCTTACTAAAGCTTTCGTAAAATTAATAAACTTTCAAAAGAACTCGATTATCTTTCAAAGTAAAGCTTGTACTGAGAAAAGCAACACTGATCTCAGTTCTAACAGTGCTTTCACACGTAGCAAACAACTGCTTGTCTTTACAAAGAAACGCATGAGCGTTTCTAACTAAAGCTTTCTTGAAATTAATAAACTTTCAAAAGAACGCGATTATCTTTCAAAGTAAAGCTTGTACTGAGAAAAGCAACACTGATCTCAGTTCTAACAGTGCTTTCACACGTAGCAAACAACTGCTTGTCTTTACAAAGAAACGCATGAGCGTTTCTTACTAAAGCTTTCGTAAAATTAATAAACTTTCAAAAGAACGCGATTATCTTTCAAAGTAAAGCTTGTACTGAGAAAAGCAACACTGATCTCAGTTCTAACAGTGCTTTCACACGTAGCAAACAACTGCTTGTCTTGACAAAGAAACGCATGTGCGTTTCTTACTAAAGCTTTGGTGAAATTAATAAACTTTCAAAAGAACGCGATTATCTTTCAAAGTAAAGCTTGTACTGAGAATATTAAACCTGATCTCAGTTCTAACAGTGCTTTCACACGTAGCAAACAACTACTTGTCTTGACAAAGAAACGCATGTTCGTTTCTTACTAAAGCTTTCCTGAAATTAATAAAGTTTCCAAAGAACGCGATTATCTTTCAAAGTAAAGCTTGTACTGAGAAAAGCAACACTGATCTCAGTTCTAACACTGCTTTCACACGTAGCAAACAACTGCTTGTCTTTACAAAGAAACGCATGTGCGTTTCTTACTAAAGCTTTCGTGAAATTAATAAACTTTCAAAAGAACGCGATTATCTTTCAAAGTAAAGCTTGTACTGAGAAAATTAAACCTGATCTCAGTTCTAACAGTGCTTTCACATGTAGCAAACAACTGCTTGTCTTTAAAAAGAAACGCATGTGCGTTTCTTACTAAAGCTTTCGTGAAATTAATAAACTTTCAAAAGAACACGATTATCTTTCAAAGTAAAGCTTGTACTGAGAAAAGCAACACTGATCTCAGTTCTAACAGTGCTTTCACACGTAGCAAACAACTGCTTGTCTTGACAAAGAAACGCATGAGCGTTTCTTACTAAAGCTTTCGTGAAATTAATAAACTTTCAAAACAACGCTATTATCTTTCAAAGTAAAGCTTGTACTGAGAAAACAACACTGATCTCAGTTCTAACAGTGCTTTCACACATAGCAAACCACTGCTTGTCTTTACAAAGAAATGCATGAGCGTTTCTTACTAAAGCTTTTGTGAAATTAATAAACTTTCAAAAGAACGCGATTATCTTTCAAAGTAAAGCTTGTAGTGAGGAAATTAAACCTGACCTCAGTTCTAACAGTGCTTCCACACGTAGCAAACAATTGCTTGTCTTGACAAAGAAACGCATGTGCGTTTCTTACTAAAGTTTCGTGAAATTAATAAGTTTGAAAAGAACGCGATTATCTTTCAAAGTAAAGCTTGTACTGAGAATAAGCAACACTGATCTCAGTTCTAACACTGCTTTCACACGTAGCAAACAACTGCTTGTCTTTACAAAGAAACGCATGTGCGTTTCTTACTAAAGTTTTCGTGAAATTAATAAACTTTCAAAAGAACGCGATTATCTTTCAAAGTAAAGCTTGTACTGAGAAAAGCACCACTGATCTCAGTTCTAACAGTGCTTTCACACGTAGCAAACAACTGCTTGTCTTGACAAAGAAACCCATGAGCGTTTCTTACTAAAGCATTCGTAAAATTAATAAACTTTCAAAAGAATGCGATTATCTTTCAAAGGTAAGCTTGTACTGAGAAAAGCAACACTGATCTCAGTTCTAACAGTGCTTTCACACGTAGCAAACAACTGCTTGTCTTGACAAAGAAACGCATGAGCGTTTCTTACTAAAGCTTACGTGAAATTAATAAACTTTCAAAAGAACGCGATTATCTTTCAAAGTAAAGCTTGTACTGAGAAAATTAAACCTGATCTCAGTTCTATCAGTGCTTTCACACGTAGCAAACAACTGCTTGTCTTGACAAAGAAACGTATGTGCGTTTCTTACTAAAGCTTTCGTGAAATGAATAAACTTCCAAAGAAAGCGATTATCTTTCAAAGTAAAGCTTGTACACAGAAAATTAAAACTGATCTCAGTTTTAACAGTGCTTTCACACGTAGCAAACAACTGCTTGTCTTTAAAAAGAAACGCATGTGCGTTTCTTACTAAAGCTTTCGTGAAATTAATAAACTTTCAAAAGAACGCGATTATCTTTCAAAGTAAAGCTTGTACTGAGAAAAGCAACACTGATCTCAGTTCTAACACTGCTTTCACACGTAGCAAACAACTGCTTGTCTTTACAAAGAAACGCATGTGCGTTTCTTACTAAAGCTTTCGTGAAATTAATAAACTTTCAAAAGAACGCGATTATCTTTCAAAGTAAAGCTTGTACTGAGAAAAGCAACACTGATCTCAGTTCTAACCGTGTTTTCACACGTAGCAAACAACTGCTTGTCTTGACAAAGAAACGCATGAGCGTTTCTTACTAAAGCTTTCGTGAAATTAATAAACTTTCAAAAGAACGCGATTATCTTTCAAAGTAAAGCTTGTACTGAGAAAACGACACTGATCTCAGTTCTAACAGTGCTTTCACACATAGCAAACCACTGCTTGTCTTTACAAAGAAATGCATGACCGTTTCTTACTAAAGCTTTCGTGAAATTAATAAACTTTCAAAAGAACGCGATTATCTTTCAAAGTAAAGCTTGTAGTGAGGAAATTAAACCTGATCTCAGTTCTAACAGTGCTTCCACACGTAGCAAACAACTGCTTGTCTTGACAAAGAAACGCATGTGCGTTTCTTACTAAAGCTTTCGTGAAATTAATAAACTTTCAAAAGAACGCGATTATCTTTCAAAGTAAAGCTTGTACTGAGAAAAGCACCACTGATCTCAGTTCTAACAGTGCTTTCACACGTAGCAAACAACTGCTCGTCTTGACAAAGAAACGCATGAGCGTTTCTTACTAAAGCTTTCGTGAAATTAATAATCTTTGGAAAGAACGCGATTATCTTTCAAAGTAAAGCTTGTACTGAGAAAATTAAACCTGATCTCAGTTCTAACAGTGCTTTCACACGTAGCAAACAACTGCTTGTCTTGACAAGAAACGCATGTGCGTTTCTTACTAAAGCTTACGTGAAATTAATAAACTTTCCAAAGAACGCGATTATCTTTCAAAGTAATGCTTGTACTGAGAAAATTAAACCTGATCTCAGTTCTAACAGTGCTTTCACACGTAGCAAACAACTGCTGGTCTTTAAAAAGTAACGCATGTGCGTTTCTTACTAAAGCTTTCGTGAAATTAATAAAGTCTCAAAAGAACGCGATTATCTTTCAAAGTAAAGCTTGTACTGAGAAAAGCAACACTGATCTCAGTTCTAACACTGCTTTCACACGTAGCAAACCACTTCTCGTCTTTACAAAGAAATGCATGAGCGTTTCTTACTAAAGCTTTCGCTAAATTAATAAACTTTCAAAAGAACGCGATTATCTTTCAAAGTAAAGCTTGTACTGAG
Organism: Chionomys nivalis; assembly: GCF_950005125.1. NCBI lineage: Eukaryota > Metazoa > Chordata > Mammalia > Rodentia > Cricetidae > Chionomys > Chionomys nivalis. Next base: position 2,879,845 of record NC_080105.1, on the reverse strand, counting down.
AAAATTAAACCTGATCTCAGTTCTAACAGTGCTTTCACACGTAGCAAACAACTGCTTGTCTTGACAAGAAACGCATGTGCGTTTCTTACTAAAGCTTACGTGAAATTAATAAACTTTCCAAAGAACGCCATTATCTTTCAAAGTAAAGCTTGTACTGAGAAAATTAAACCTGATCTCAGTTCTAACAGTGCTTTCACACGTAGCAAACAACTGCTTGTCTTTAAAAAGAAACGCATGTGCGTTTCTTACTAAAGCTTTCGTGAAATTAATAAAGTTTCACAAGAACGCGATTATCTTTCAAAGTAAAGCTTGTACTGAGAAAAGCAACACTGATCTCAGTTCTAACACTGCTTTCACACGTAGCAAACAACTGCTTGTCTTTTCAAAGAAACGCATGTGCGTTTCTTACTAAAGCTTTCGTGAAATTAATAAACTTTCAAAAGAACGCGATTATCTTTCAAAGTAAAGCTTGTACTGAGAAAAGCAACACTGATCTCAGTTCTAACAGTGCTTTCACACGTAGCAAACAACTGCTTGTCTTGACAAAGAAACGCATGTGCGTTTCTTACTAAAGCTTTCGTGAAATTAATAAACTTTCAAAAGAACGAGATTATCTTTCAAAGTAAAGCTTGTACTGAGAATATTAAACCTGATCTCAGTTCTAACAGTGCTTTCACACGTAGCAAACAACTACTTGTCTTGACAAAGAAACGCATGTTCGTTTCTTACTAAAGCTTTCCTGAAATTAATAAAGTTTCCAAAGAACGCGATTATCTTTCAAAGTAAAGCTTGTACTGAGAAAAGCAACACTGATCTCAGTTCTAACACTGCTTTCACACGTAGCAAACAACTGCTTGTCTTTACAAAGAAACGCATGTGCGTTTCTTACTAAAGCTTTCGTGAAATTAATAAACTTTCAAAAGAACGCGATTATCTTTCAAAGTAAAGCTTGTACTGAGAAAAGCAACACTGATCTCAGTTCTAACCGTGTTTTCACACGTAGCAAACAACTGCTTGTCTTGACAAAGAAACGCATGAGCGTTTCTTACTAAAGCTTTCGTGAAATTAATAAACTTTCAAAAGAACGCGATTATCTTTCAAAGTAAAGCTTGTACTGAGAAAACGACACTGATCTCAGTTCTAACAGTGCTTTCACACATAGCAAACCACTGCTTGTCTTTACAAAGAAATGCATGACCGTTTCTTACTAAAGCTTTCGTGAAATTAATAAACTTTCAAAAGAACGCGATTATCTTTCAAAGTAAAGCTTGTAGTGAGGAAATTAAACCTGATCTCAGTTCTAACAGTGCTTCCACACGTAGCAAACAACTGCTTGTCTTGACAAAGAAACGCATGTGCGTTTCTTACTAAAGCTTTCGTGAAATTAATAAACTTTCAAAAGAACGCGATTATCTTTCAAAGTAAAGCTTGTACTGAGAAAAGCACCACTGATCTCAGTTCTAACAGTGCTTTCACACGTAGCAAACAACTGCTCGTCTTGACAAAGAAACGCATGAGCGTTTCTTACTAAAGCTTTCGTGAAATTAATAATCTTTGGAAAGAACGCGATTATCTTTCAAAGTAAAGCTTGTACTGAGAAAATTAAACCTGATCTCAGTTCTAACAGTGCTTTCACACGTAGCAAACAACTGCTTGTCTTGACAAGAAACGCATGTGCGTTTCTTACTAAAGCTTACGTGAAATTAATAAACTTTCCAAAGAACGCGATTATCTTTCAAAGTAAAGCTTGTACTGAGAAAATTAAACCTGATCTCAGTTCTAACAGTGCTTTCACACGTAGCAAACAACTGCTGGTCTTTAAAAAGTAACGCATGTGCGTTTCTTACTAAAGCTTTCGTGAAATTAATAAAGTCTCAAAAGAACGCGATTATCTTTCAAAGTAAAGCTTGTACTGAGAAAAGCAACACTGATCTCAGTTCTAACACTGCTTTCACACGTAGCAAACCACTTCTCGTCTTTACAAAGAAATGCATGAGCGTTTCTTACTAAAGCTTTCGCTAAATTAATAAACTTTCAAAAGAACGCGATTATCTTTCAAAGTAAAGCTTGTACTGAGAAAATTAAACCTGATCTCAGTTCTAACAGTGCTTTCACACGTAGCAAACAACTGCTTGTCTTGACAAGAAACGCATGTGCGTTTCTTACTAAAGCTTACGTGAAATTAATAAACTTTCCAAAGAACGCCATTATCTTTCAAAGTAAAGCTTGTACTGAGAAAATTAAACCTGATCTCAGTTCTAACAGTGCTTTCACACGTAGCAAACAACTGCTTGTCTTTAAAAAGAAACGCATGTGCGTTTCTTACTAAAGCTTTCGTGAAATTAATAAAGTTTCACAAGAACGCGATTATCTTTCAAAGTAAAGCTTGTACTGAGAAAAGCAACACTGATCTCAGTTCTAACACTGCTTTCACACGTAGCAAACAACTGCTTGTCTTTTCAAAGAAACGCATGTGCGTTTCTTACTAAAGCTTTCGTGAAATTAATAAACTTTCAAAAGAACGCGATTATCTTTCAAAGTAAAGCTTGTACTGAGAAAAGCAACACTGATCTCAGTTCTAACAGTGCTTTCACACGTAGCAAACAACTGCTTGTCTTGACAAAGAAACGCATGTGCGTTTCTTACTAAAGCTTTCGTGAAATTAATAAACTTTCAAAAGAACGAGATTATCTTTCAAAGTAAAGCTTGTACTGAGAATATTAAACCTGATCTCAGTTCTAACAGTGCTTTCACACGTAGCAAACAACTACTTGTCTTGACAAAGAAACGCATGTTCGTTTCTTACTAAAGCTTTCCTGAAATTAATAAAGTTTCCAAAGAACGCGATTATCTTTCAAAGTAAAGCTTGTACTGAGAAAAGCAACACTGATCTCAGTTCTAACACTGCTTTCACACGTAGCAAACAACTGCTTGTCTTTACAAAGAAACGCATGTGCGTTTCTTACTAAAGCTTTCGTGAAATTAATAAACTTTCAAAAGAACGCGATTATCTTTCAAAGTAAAGCTTGTACTGAGAAAAGCAACACTGATCTCAGTTCTAACAGTGCTTCCACACGTAGCAAACAACTGCTTGTCTTGACAAAGAAACGCATGAGCGTTTCTTACTAAAGTTTTCTTGAAATTAATAAACTTTCAAAAGAACGCGATTATCTTTCAAAGTAAAGCTTGTACTGAGAAAAGCAACACTGATCTCAGTTCTAACAGTGCTTTCACACGTAGCAAACAACTGCTTGTCTTTACAAAGAAACTCATGAGCGTTTCTTACTAAAGCTTTCGTGAAATTAATAAACTTTCAAAAGAACGCGATTATCCTTCAAAGTAAAGCTTGTACTGAGAAAAGCAACACTGATCTCAGTTCTAACAGTGCTTTCACACGTAGCAAACAACTGCTTGTCTTGACAAAGAAACGCATGTGCGTTTCTTACTAAAGCTTTCGTGAAATTAATAAACTTTCAAAAGAACGCGATTATCTTTCAAAGTAAAGCTTGTACTGAGAAAAGCAACACTGATCTCAGTTCTAAAAGTGCTTTCACACGTAGCAAACAACTGCTTGTCTTGACATAGAAACGCATGAGCGTTTCTTACTAAAGCTTTCGTGAAATTAATAAACTTTCAAAAGAACGCGATTATCTTTCAAAGTAAAGCTTGTACTGAGAAAATTAAACCTGATCTCAGTTCTAACAGTGCTTTCACACGTAGCAAACAACTGCTTGTCTTTAAAAAGAAACGCATGTGCGTTTCTTACTAAAGCTTTCGTGAAATTAATAAAGTTTCACAAGAACGCGATTATCTTTCAAAGTAAAGCTTGTACTGAGAAAAGCAACACTGATCTCAGTTCTAACACTGCTTTCACACGTAGCAAACAACTGCTTGTCTTTTCAAAGAAACGCATGTGCGGTTCTTACTAAAGCTTTCGTGAAATTAATAAACTTTCAAAAGAACGCGATTATCCTTCAAAGTAAAGCTTGTACTGAGAAAAGCAACACTGATCTCAGTTCTAACAGTGCTTTCACACGTAGCAAACAACTGCTTGTCTTGACAAAGAAACGCATGTGCGTTTCTTACTAAAGCTTTCGTGAAATTAATAAACTTTCAAAAGAACGCGATTATCTTTCAAAGTAAAGCTTGTACTGACAAAAGCAACACTGATCTCAGTTCTAACAGTGCTTTCACACGTAGCAAACAACTGCTTGTCTTTACAAAGAAACGCATGAGCGTTTCTTAATAAAGCTTTCGTGAAATTAATAAACTCAAAAGAACGCGATTATCTTTCAAAGTAAAGCTTGTACTCAGAAAATTAAAACTGATCTCAGTTCTAACAGTGCTTTCAAACGTAGCAAACAACTACTTGTCTTGACAAAGAAACGCATGTTCGTTTCTTACTAAAGCTTTCCTGAAATTAATAAACTTTCAAAAGAACGCGATTATCTTTCAAAGTAAAGCTTGTACTGAGAAAATTAAAACTGATCTCAGTTCTAACAGTGCTTTCACACGTAGCAAACAACTACTTGTCTTGACAAAGAAACGCATGTTCGTTTCTTACTAAAGCTTTCCTGAAATTAATAAAGTTTCAAAAGAACGCGATTATCTTTCAAAGTAAAGCTTGTACTGAGAAAAGCAACACTGATCTCAGTTCTAACACTGCTTTCACACGTAGCAAACAACTGCTTGTCTTTACAAAGAAACGCATTTGCGTTTCTTACTAAAGCTTTCGTGAAATTAATAAAGTTTCAGAAGAACACGATTATCTTTCAAAGTAAAGCTTGTACTGACAAAAGCAACACTGATCTCAGTTCTAACAGTGCTTTCACACGTAGCAAACAACTGCTTGTCTTGACAAAGAAACGCATGAGCGTTTCTTACTAAAGCTTTCGTGAAATTAATAAACTTTCAAAAGAACGCGATTATCTTTCAAAGTAAAGCTTGTACTGAGAAAATTAAACCTGATCTCAGTGCTAACAGTGCTTTCACACGTAGCAAACAACTGCTTGTCTTTACAAAGGAATCCATGAGCATTTCTTACTAAAGCTTTCGTGAAATTAATAAACTTTCAAAAGAACACGATTATCTTTCAAAGTAAAGCTTGTACTGAGAAAAGCAACACTGATCTCAGTTCTAACAGTGCTTTCACACGTAGCAAACAACTGCTTGTCTTTACAAAGAAACGCATGAGCGTTTCTTACTAAAGCTTTCGTGAAATTAATAAACTTTCAAAGAACGTGATTATCTTTCAAAGTAAAGCTTGTACTGAGAAAATTAAACCTGATCTCAGTTCTAACAGTGCTTTCACACGTAGCAAACAACTGCTTGTCTTTACAAAGGAATCCATGAGCGTTTCTTACTAAAGCTTTCGTGAAATTAATAAACTTTCAAAAGAACGCGATTATCTTTCAAAGTAAAGCTTGTACTGAGAAAAGCAACACTGATCTCAGTTCTAACAGTGCTTTCACACGTAGCAAACAACTGCTTGTCTTTACAAAGAAACGCATGAGTGTTTCTTACTAAAGCTTTCGTAAAATTAATAAACTTTCAAAAGAACTCGATTATCTTTCAAAGTAAAGCTTGTACTGAGAAAAGCAACACTGATCTCAGTTCTAACAGTGCTTTCACACGTAGCAAACAACTGCTTGTCTTTACAAAGAAACGCATGAGCGTTTCTAACTAAAGCTTTCTTGAAATTAATAAACTTTCAAAAGAACGCGATTATCTTTCAAAGTAAAGCTTGTACTGAGAAAAGCAACACTGATCTCAGTTCTAACAGTGCTTTCACACGTAGCAAACAACTGCTTGTCTTTACAAAGAAACGCATGAGCGTTTCTTACTAAAGCTTTCGTAAAATTAATAAACTTTCAAAAGAACGCGATTATCTTTCAAAGTAAAGCTTGTACTGAGAACAGCAACACTGATCTCAGTTCTAACAGTGCTTTCACACGTAGCAAACAACTGCTTGTCTTGACAAAGAAACGCATGTGCGTTTCTTACTAAAGCTTTCGTGAAATTAATAAACTTTCAAAAGTACGAGATTATCTTTCAAAGTAAAGCTTGTACTGAGAATATTAAACCTGATCTCAGTTCTAACAGTGCTTTCACACGTAGCAAACAACTACTTGTCTTGACAAAGAAACGCATGTTCGTTTCTTACTAAAGCTTTCCTGAAATTAATAAAGTTTCCAAAGAACGCGATTATCTTTCAAAGTAAAGCTTGTACTGAGAAAAGCAACACTGATCTCAGTTCTAACACTGCTTTCACACGTAGCAAACAACTGCTTGTCTTTACAAAGAAACGCATGTGCGTTTCTTACTAAAGCTTTCGTGAAATTAATAAACTTTCAAAAGAACGCGATTATCTTTCAAAGTAAAGCTTGTACTGAGAAAAGCAACACTGATCTCAGTTCTAACAGTGCTTCCACACGTAGCAAACAACTGCTTGTCTTGACAAAGAAACGCATGAGCGTTTCTTACTAAAGTTTTCTTGAAATTAATAAACTTTCAAAAGAACGCGATTATCTTTCAAAGTAAAGCTTGTACTGAGAAAAGCAACACTGATCTCAGTTCTAACAGTGCTTTCACACGTAGCAAACAACTGCTTGTCTTGACAAAGAAACGCATGTGCGTTTCTTACTAAAGCTTTCGTGAAATTAATAAACTTTCAAAAGAACGCGATTATCTTTCAAAGTAAAGCTTGTACTGAGAAAAGCAACACTGATCTCAGTTCTAACAGTGCTTTCACACGTAGCAAACAACTGCTTGTCTTGACAAAGAAACGCATGAGCCTTTCTTACTAAAGCTTTCGTAAAATTAATAAACTTTCAAAAGAACGCGATTATCTTTCAAAGTAAAGCTTGTACTGAGAAAAGCAACACTGATCTCAGTTCTAACAGTGCTTTCACACGTAGCAAACAACTGCTTGTCTTTACAAAGAAACTCATGAGCGTTTCTTACTAAAGCTTTCGTGAAATTAATAAACTTTCAAAAGAACGCGATTATCCTTCAAAGTAAAGCTTGTACTGAGAAAAGCAACACTGATCTCAGTTCTAACAGTGCTTTCACACGTAGCAAACAACTGCTTGTCTTGACAAAGAAACGCATGTGCGTTTCTTACTAAAGCTTTCGTGAAATTAATAAACTTTCAAAAGAACGCGATTATCTTTCAAAGTAAAGCTTGTACTGAGAAAAGCAACACTGATCTCAGTTCTAACAGTGCTTTCACACGTAGCAAACAACTGCTTGTCTTTACAAAGAAACGCATGAGCGTTTCTTACTAAAGCTTTCGTAAAATTAATAAACTTTCAAAAGAACGCGATTATCTTTCAAAGTAAAGCTTGTACTGAGAACAGCAACACTGATCTCAGTTCTAACAGTGCTTTCACACGTAGCAAACAACTGCTTGTCTTGACAAAGAAACGCATGTGCGTTTCTTACTAAAGCTTTCGTGAAATTAATAAACTTTCAAAAGAACGAGATTATCTTTCAAAGTAAAGCTTGTACTGAGAATATTAAACCTGATCTCAGTTCTAACAGTGCTTTCACACGTAGCAAACAACTACTTGTCTTGACAAAGAAACGCATGTTCGTTTCTTACTAAAGCTTTCCTGAAATTAATAAAGTTTCCAAAGAACGCGATTATCTTTCAAAGTAAAGCTTGTACTGAGAAAAGCAACACTGATCTCAGTTCTAACACTGCTTTCACACGTAGCAAACAACTGCTTGTCTTTACAAAGAAACGCATGTGCGTTTCTTACTAAAGCTTTCGTGAAATTAATAAACTTTCAAAAGAACGCGATTATCTTTCAAAGTAAAGCTTGTACTGAGAAAAGCAACACTGATCTCAGTTCTAACAGTGCTTCCACACGTAGCAAACAACTGCTTGTCTTGACAAAGAAACGCATGAGCGTTTCTTACTAAAGTTTTCTTGAAATTAATAAACTTTCAAAAGAACGCGATTATCTTTCAAAGTAAAGCTTGTACTGAGAAAAGCAACACTGATCTCAGTTCTAACAGTGCTTTCACACGTAGCAAACAACTGCTTGTCTTGACAAAGAAACGCATGTGCGTTTCTTACTAAAGCTTTCGTGAAATTAATAAACTTTCAAAAGAACGCGATTATCTTTCAAAGTAAAGCTTGTACTGAGAAAAGCAACACTGATCTCAGTTCTAACAGTGCTTTCACACGTAGCAAACAACTGCTTGTCTTGACAAAGAAACGCATGAGCCTTTCTTACTAAAGCTTTCGTAAAATTAATAAACTTTCAAAAGAACGCGATTATCTTTCAAAGTAAAGCTTGTACTGAGAAAAGCAACACTGATCTCAGTTCTAACAGTGCTTTCACACGTAGCAAACAACTGCTTGTCTTTACAAAGAAACTCATGAGCGTTTCTTACTAAAGCTTTCGTGAAATTAATAAACTTTCAAAAGAACGCGATTATCCTTCAAAGTAAAGCTTGTACTGAGAAAAGCAACACTGATCTCAGTTCTAACAGTGCTTTCACACGTAGCAAACAACTGCTTGTCTTGACAAAGAAACGCATGTGCGTTTCTTACTAAAGCTTTCGTGAAATTAATAAACTTTCAAAAGAACGCGATTATCTTTCAAAGTAAAGCTTGTACTGAGAAAAGCAACACTGATCTCAGTTCTAAAAGTGCTTTCACACGTAGCAAACAACTGCTTGTCTTGACATAGAAACGCATGAGCGTTTCTTACTAAAGCTTTCGTGAAATTAATAAACTTTCAAAAGAACGCGATTATCTTTCAAAGTAAAGCTTGTACTGAGAAAATTAAACCTGATCTCAGTTCTAACAGTGCTTTCACACGTAGCAAACAACTGCTTGTCTTTAAAAAGAAACGCATGTGCGTTTCTTACTAAAGCTTTCGTGAAATTAATAAAGTTTCACAAGAACGCGATTATCTTTCAAAGTAAAGCTTGTACTGAGAAAAGCAACACTGATCTCAGTTCTAACACTGCTTTCACACGTAGCAAACAACTGCTTGTCTTTTCAAAGAAACGCATGTGCGGTTCTTACTAAAGCTTTCGTGAAATTAATAAACTTTCAAAAGAACGCGATTATCCTTCAAAGTAAAGCTTGTACTGAGAAAAGCAACACTGATCTCAGTTCTAACAGTGCTTTCACACGTAGCAAACAACTGCTTGTCTTGACAAAGAAACGCATGTGCGTTTCTTACTAAAGCTTTCGTGAAATTAATAAACTTTCAAAAGAACGCGATTATCTTTCAAAGTAAAGCTTGTACTGACAAAAGCAACACTGATCTCAGTTCTAACAGTGCTTTCACACGTAGCAAACAACTGCTTGTCTTTAAAAGAAACGCATGAGCGTTTCTTAATAAAGCTTTCGTGAAATTAATAAACTTTCAAAAGAACGCGATTATCTTTCAAAGTAAAGCTTGTACTGAGAAAATTAAAACTGATCTCAGTTCTAACAGTGCTTTCACACGTAGCAAACAACTACTTGTCTTGACAAAGAAACGCATGTTCGTTTCTTACTAAAGCTTTCCTGAAATTAATAAAGTTTCAAAAGAACGCGATTATCTTTCAAAGTAAAGCTTGTACTGAGAAAAGCAACACTGATCTCAGTTCTAACACTGCTTTCACACGTAGCAAACAACTGCTTGTCTTTACAAAGAAACGCATTTGCGTTTCTTACTAAAGCTTTCGTGAAATTAATAAAGTTTCAGAAGAACACGATTATCTTTCAAAGTAAAGCTTGTACTGACAAAAGCAACACTGATCTCAGTTCTAACAGTGCTTTCACACGTAGCAAACAACTGCTTGTCTTGACAAAGAAACGCATGAGCGTTTCTTACTAAAGCTTTCGTGAAATTAATAAACTTTCAAAAGAACGCGATTATCTTTCAAAGTAAAGCTTGTACTGAGAAAATTAAACCTGATCTCAGTGCTAACAGTGCTTTCACACGTAGCAAACAACTGCTTGTCTTTACAAAGGAATCCATGAGCGTTTCTTACTAAAGCTTTCGTGAAATTAATAAACTTTCAAAAGAACACGATTATCTTTCAAAGTAAAGCTTGTACTGAGAAAAGCAACACTGATCTCAGTTCTAACAGTGCTTTCACACGTAGCAAACAATTGCTTGTCTTTACAAAGAAACGCATGAGCGTTTCTTACTAAAGCTTTCGTAAAATTAATAAACATTCAAAAGAACTCGACTATCTTTCAAAGTAAAGCTTGTACTGAGAAAAGCAACACTGATCTCAGTTCTAACAGTGCTTTCACACGTAGCAAACAACTGCTTGTCTTTACAAAGAAACGCATGAGCGTTTCTAACAAAGCTTTCTTGAAATTAATAAACTTTCAAAAGAACGCGATTATCTTTCAAAGTAAAGCTTGTACTGAGAAAAGCAACACTGATCTCAGTTCTAACAGTGCTTTCACACGTAGCAAACAACTGCTTGTCTTTACAAAGAAACGCATGAGCGTTTCTTACTAAAGCTTTCGTAAAATTAATAAACTTTCAAAAGAACGCGATTATCTTTCAAAGTAAAGCTTGTACTGAGAAAAGCAACACTGATCTCAGTTCTAACAGTGCTTTCACACGTAGCAAACAACTGCTTGTCTTGACAAAGAAACGCATGTGCGTTTCTTACTAAAGCTTTCGTGAAATTAATAAACTTTCAAAAGAACGCGATTATCTTTCAAAGTAAAGCTTGTACTGAGAATATTAAACCTGATCTCAGTTCTAACAGTGCTTTCACACGTAGCAAACAACTGCTTGTCTTGACAAAGAAACGCATGTGCGTTTCTTACTAAAGCTTTCGTGAAATTAATAAACTTTCAAAAGAACGCGATTATCTTTCAAAGTAAAGCTTGTACTGAGAAAAGCAACACTGATCTCAGTTCTAACAGTGCTTTCACACGTAGCAAACAACTGCTTGTCTTGACAAAGAAACGCAAGAGCGTTTCTTACTAAAGCTTTCGTGAAATTAATAAACTTTCAAAATAACGCGATTATCTTTCAAAGTAAAGCTTGTACTGAGAAAAGCAACACTGATCTCAGTTCTAACAGTGCTTTCACACTTAGCAAACAACTGCTTGTCTTTACAAAGAAACTCATGAGCGTTTCTTACTAAAGCTTTCGTGAAATTAATAAACTTTCAAAAGAACGCGATTATCCTTCAAAGTAAAGCTTGTACTGAGAAAAGCAACACTGATCTCAGTTCTAACAGTGCTTTCACACGTAGCAAACAACTGCTTGTCTTGACAAAGAAACGCATGTGCGTTTCTTACTAAAGCTTTCGTGAAATTAATAAACTTTCAAAAGAACGCGATTATCTTTCAAAGTAAAACTTGTACTGAGAAAATTAAACCTGATCTCAGTTCTAACAGTGCTTTCACACGTAGCAAACAACTACTTGTCTTGACAAAGAAACGCATGTTCATTTCTTACTAAAGCTTTCCTGAAATTAATAAAGTTTCAAAAGAACGTGATTATCTTTCAAAGTAAAGCTTGTACTGAGAAAAGCAACACTGATCTCAGTTCTAACACTGCTTTCACACGTAGCAAACAACTGCTTGTCTTTACAAAGAAACGCATGTGCGTTTCTTACTAAAGCTTTCGTGAAATTAATAAACTTTCAAAAGAACGCGATTATCTTTCAAAGTAAAGCTTGTACTGAGAAAAGCAAGACTGATCTCAGTTCTAACAGTGCTTTCACACGTAGCAAACAACTGCTTGTCTTGACAAAGAAACGCATGTGCGTTTCTTACTAAATCTTTCATAAAATTAATAAACTTTCAAAAGAACGCGATTATCTTTCAAAGTAAAGCTTGTACTGAGAAAAGCAACACTGATCTCAGTTCTAACAGTGCTTTCACACATAGCAAACCACTGCTTGTCTTTACCAAGAAATGCATGAGCGTTTCTTAATAAAGCTTTCGTGAAATTAATAAACTCAAAAGAACGCGATTATCTTTCAAAGTAAAGCTTGTACTGAGGAAATTAAACCTGATCCCAGTTCTAACAGTGCTTACACACGTAGCAAACAACTGCTTGTCTTGACAAAGAAACGCATGTGCGTTTCTTACTAAAGCTTTCGTGAAATTAATAAACTTTCAAAAGAACGCGATCATCTTTCAAAGTAAAGCTTGTACTGAGAAAATTAAACCTGATCTCAGTTCTAACAGTGCTTTCACACGTAGCAAACAACTGCTTGTCTTTACAAAGGAATCCATGAGCGTTTCTTACTAAAGCTTTCGTGAAATTAATAAACTTCAAAAGAACGCGATTATCTTTCAAAGTAAAGCTTGTACTGAGAAAAGCAACACTGATCTCAGTTCTAACAGTGCTTTCACACGTAGCAAACAACTGCTTGTCTTTACAAAGAAACGCATGAGCGTTTCTTACTAAATCTTTCGTAAAATTAATAAACTTTCAAAAGAACTCGATTATCTTTCAAAGTAAAGCTTGTACTGAGAAAAGAAACACTGATCTCAGTTCTAACAGTGCTTTCACACGTAGCAAACAACTGCTTGTCTTTACAAAGAAACGCATGAGCGTTTCTTAATAAAGCTTTCGTGAAATTAATAAACTTTCAAAAGAACGCGATTATCTTTCAAAGTAAAGCTTGTACTGAGAAAAGCAACACTGATCTCAGTTCTAACAGTGCTTTCACACGTAGCAAACAACTGCTTGTCTTTACAAAGAAACGCATGAGCGTTTCTTACTAGAGCTTTCGTAAAATTAATAAACTTTCAAAAGAACGCGATTATCTTTCAAAGTAAAGCTTGTACTGAGAAAAGCAACACTGATCTCAGTTCTAACAGTACTTTCACACGTAGCAAACAACTGCTTGTCTTTACCAAGAAACGCATGAGCGTTTCTTACTAAAGCTTTCGTGAAATTAATAAACTTTCAAAAGAACGCGATTATCTTTCAAAGTAAAGCTTGTACTGAGAAAATTAAACCTGATCTCAGTTCTAACAGTGCTTTCACACGTAGCAAACAACTACTTGTCTTGACAAGGAAACGCATGTGCGTTTCTTACTAAAGCTTTCGTGAAATTAATAAACTTTCCAAAGAACGCGATTATCTTTCAAAGTAAAGCTTGTACTGAGAAAAGCACCACTGATCTCAGTTCTAACAGTGCTTTCACACATAGCAAACAACTGCTCGTCTTTACAAAGAAACGCATGAGCGTTTCTTACTAAAGCTTTCGTGAAATTAATAAACTCTCAAAAGAACGCGATTATCTTTCAAAGTAAAGCTTGTACTGAGGAAATTAAACCTGATCTCAGTTCTAATAGTGCTTTCACACGTAGCAAACAACTGCTTGTCTTGACAAAGAAACGCATGAGCGTTTCTTACTAAAGCTTTCGTGAAATTAATAAACTTTCAAAAAACGCGATTATCTTTCAAAGTAAAGCTTGTACTGAGAATATTAAACCTGATCTCAGTTCTAACAGTGCTTTCACACGTAGCAAACAACTACTTGTCTTGAAAAAGAAACGCATGGGTGGAACAGTTTCCTGCCCTTTCACTGAGGCTACCAACCCAGAGTAGTGAGGGCCTGACTAGAGGGCAGGCCTCAAGGTCCCCGCCAGGGAAAGCGGGCCCCCGCTGCTGGGGCTGCAGTCTCTGCTGTGATCTCCTGGACCTGCTCTGCCTGCGCCCTACTTCCCTTTGTCCCTGGCTCATTGGGGCATCCAGGAGTTCCTGTGTAGGTGCCGAGAAGTTTCATCGGGCGGGTGAGTGTGTGCTATCCTGGGGCAGACGGTCCCGGTAGAGAGCACAAACGCCCCTCCCCCAGCTCCTGCTGCAAAGCTTTCTCTCCTACACACCCGCCCCCACCCCCACCCCCAAGCCTGCCTTGTCTGCAAGGTCCTTTACTGTGGAACAGTTTCCTGCCCTTTCACTGAGGCTACCAACCCAGAGTAGTGAGGGCCTGACTAGAGGGCAGGCCTCAAGGTCCCCGCCAGGGAAAGCGGGCCCCTGCTGCTGGGGCTGCAGTCTCTGCTGTGATCTCCTGGACCTGCTCTGCCTGCGCCCTACTTCCCTTTGTCCCTGGCTCATTGGGGCATCCAGGAGTTCCTGTGTAGGTGCCGAGAAGTTTCATCGGGACGGGTGAGTGTGTGCTATCCTGGGGCAGACGGTCCCGGTAGAGAGCACAAACGCCCCTCCCCCAGCTCCTGCTGCAAAGCTTTCTCTCCTACACACCCGCCCCCACCCCCACCCCCAAGCCTGCCTTGTCTGCAAGGTCCTTAGCTGTGGAACAGTTTCCTGCCCTTTCACTAAGGCTACCAGCCCAGACCAGTGAGTGCCTGACTAGAGGGCAGGCCTCAAGGTCCCCGCCAGGGGAAGCAGGCCCCTGCTGCTGGGGTTGCAGTCTCTGCTTGTGATCTCCTGGACCTGCTCTCCCTGCCCCCTATTTCCCTTGGTCCCTGGCTCATTGGGGCCACCAGGAATCCCTGCATAGGTGCTGAGAAGTCCCATCTGGATGGGTGAGTGTGTGCTATCCTGGGGCGCACTGTCCCGGTAGGGAGCACAAACGCCCCCCCCCCCCAGCTCCTGCTGCAAGGCTTTCTTTCCTACACACCTGCCCCCCACCCCCACCCCCAAGCCTGCCTTGTCTGCAAGGTCCTTTACTGTGGAACAGTTTCCTGCCCTTTCACTGAGGCTACCAACCCAGAGTAGTGAGGGCCTGACTAGAGGGCAGGCCTCAAGGTCCCCGCCAGGGAAAGCGGGCCCCCGCTGCTGGGGCTGCAGTCTCTGCTGTGATCTCCTGGACCTGCTCTGCCTGCGCCCTACTTCCCTTTGTCCCTGGCTCATTGGGGCATCCAGGAGTTCCTGTGTAGGTGCCGAGAAGTTTCATCGGGACGGGTGAGTGTGTGCTATCCTGGGGCAGACGGTCCCGGTAGAGAGCACAAACACCCCTCCCCCAGCTCCTGCTGCAAGGCTTTCTCTCCTACACACCCGCCCCCACCCCCACCCCCAAGCCTGCCTTGTCTGCAAGGTCCTTAGCTGTGGAACAGTTTCCTGCCCTTTCACTAAGGCTACCAGCCCAGACCAGTGAGTGCCTGACTAGAGGGCAGGCCTCAAGGTCCCCGCCAGGGAAAGCGGGCCCCTGCTGCTGGGGCTGCAGTCTCTGCTGTGATCTCCTGGACCTGCTCTGCCTGCGCCCTACTTCCCTTAGTCCCTGGCTCATTGGGGCATCCAGGAGTTCCTGTGTAGGTGCCAGAAGTTTCATCGGGACGGGTGAGTGTGTACTATCCTGGGGCGGACGGTCCCGGTAGAGAGCACAAACGCCCCTACACTAAGGATACCCAACCAGAGCAGTGAGTGCCTGCCTAGCGGGCAGGCCTCAGCAACCCCCGAAAGGGAGCGCAGGCACCTCCAGCTTGTACTGCAGTGTCGCCTGTGTTCTACTTGACCCCGCCCGACCCCTTGCATTCGGCCTTCTTTACGCGGGTCATTGGAATACCACGCATCCATGTTTTGGTGTTGAGGAGTTCACCTGGAAGAGAACGGTTCCTGCCCCTACACTGAGGAGATACACCTAGAGAGTTAGTCACAGCAAAGACTGGTCCAAGACATCAGGCCTCTCCTGGCTCCATTTGAAGGAAAAGATGGGCAGGCGCCAATGCAAGAATTCCCCCAACAACTTGAAAGGCAACGTGACATCACCAGGATCCAGGAATCCCGAAATGAGAAGTGTACACCCTAATCCAGAAGAATTAGAAGAATTCGACTCAAAAGTGAATTTTATGAAAATAATAGAGGACCTTAAACAGGAGGTGAAAAACTGCCACAACCAATTAGAGATTACAAACAAAAAGGTAGAGGAAATGAATAAATCTCTCAAAGATACCCAAGAAAACCAAGAGAAACAAGAAAAAGTAATCAAACAGGTAAGGGAAACGGTTCAAGACTTGAAGAATGAAGTGGAAGTAATAAAGAAAACACAAACCGAGGGAAGGATGGAGATGGAAAATTTGAATAAACGAACAGGAACTACAGAGACAAGTACCACCAACAGATTACAAGAGATAGAAGAAAGAATCTCAGACACTGAAGATACCATAGAGAAAATAAACACTCTCATCAAAGAAAACAGCATAACCAACAAATTCTCATCACAAAACATTCAGGAAATCTGGGACACAATAAAAAGACCAAACCTAAGAATAATAGGGATAGAAGAAGGAGAAGATCTACAGCTCAATGGTCCAGAAAATATATTTAATAAAATTATAGAAGAAAACTTTCCCAACCTTAAGAAAGATATTCCTTTGAAGGTCCAAGAAGCATACAGAACACCAAATCGACTGGATCAAAAAAAAACATCTCCT
The DNA here is from genome assembly GCF_950005125.1 of Chionomys nivalis. Taxonomy (NCBI): domain Eukaryota; kingdom Metazoa; phylum Chordata; class Mammalia; order Rodentia; family Cricetidae; genus Chionomys; species Chionomys nivalis. The sequence continues at coordinate 2,863,506 of NC_080105.1, read as the reverse complement.
CGTCATATAATAATCAAAACACAAAACATACAGAATAAAGAAAGAATATTAAGAGCTGCAAAGGAAAAAGGTCAAGTTACCTATAAAGGTAAACCTATCAGACTTACACCTGATTTCTCTATGGAAACCATGAAAGCCAGAAGGTCCTGGATAGATATACTGCAGAAACTACGAGACCATGGATGCAAGCCCAGACTTCTATACCCAGCCAAGCTTTCGTTCACTATAAATGGAGAAAACAAAATTTTCCAGGATAAAAACAAATTTAAACAATACGTAGCCACAAATCCAGCCCTTCAGAAAGTAATTGAAGGAAAATCACAAACCAAGGAGTCCAACAATGCCCACAATAACTCAGACATCTAATGACCCTTCACCAGCACAACTTGAAGAAGGGAAACACACAAACTCTACTACCAAAGGAAAGAAGGAAAGAAAGGAAAAATGACTGGAGTTAACAACCACTGGTCATTAATATCACTTAATATCAATGGACTCAACTCACCTATAAAGAGGCACAGGCTAAGAGATTGGATACGAAAACAGGATCCAACATTCTGCTGCTTACAAGAAACACACCTCAACCACAAAGACAGACATCTACTCAGAGTAAAGGGCTGGGAAAAGGTTTATCAAGCAAACGGACCTAAGAAACAAGCAGGTGTGGCCATACTAATTTCTAAGAAAGTTGACTTCAAACTAAAATCAATCAAAAGAGATGGAGATGGACATTTTTTACTCATAACAGGAACAATTCACCAGGATGAAGTCTCAATCCTGAATATCTATGCCCCTAATATAAAAGCACCCACTTATGTAAAAGAAACGTTACTAAAACTCAAGGCAGTCATCAAACCACACACACTAATAGTAGGAGATTTCAACACTCCTCTCTCACCAATGGACAGGTCAATCAGACAGAAACCTAACAGAGAAATAAGAGGATTAAGGGAGGTAATGAATCAAATGGACTTAACAGACATCTATAGAACATTCCACTCAAATAAGAAAGAATATACCTTCTTCTCTGCAGCTCATGGAACCTTCTCGAAAATAGACCACATACTCGGTAACAAAGCAAACTTACACAGTTACAAAAAAATATCGGTAACCACCTGTGTCTTATCAGATCACCATGGATTAAAGTTAGAATTCAACAACAATGCTATCCCCAGAAAGCCTATGAACTCATGGAAATTGGACAGTCAACTACTGAACCACACCTGGATCAAGGAAGAAATAAAGAAAGAAATTAAAGTCTTTCTTGAATTCAATGAAAACGAAGACTCATCATACTCAAACCTATGGGACACTATGAAAGCAGTGCTAAGAGGAAAGTTCATAGCATTAAGTGCCCACATAAAGAAAACGGAGAAAGCACACATTGGAGACCTAATAGCCCACCTTAAAGCTTTAGAAAGAAAAGAAGCAGACTCACCTAGGAGAAGTAGAAGACTGGAAATAATCAAATTGAGGGCTGAAATCAACAAAATAGAAACACAGAAAACAATCCAAAGAATCAATGAAACAAAAAGCTGGTTCTTGGAGAAAATCAATAAGATTGATAAACCCCTATCCAAACTAATCAAACGGCGGAGAGAGAATACGCAAATTAACAAAATCAGAAACGAAAAGGGAGACATAACCACAGACACAGACGAAATTCAGAGAATCATTAGATCTTACTACAAAAACCTGTATGCCACAAAATTGGAAAATGTAAAAGAAATGGACACTTTTTTAGATAAGTACCATATACCAAAGTTAAACCAGGACCAGGTGAACAATCTAAATAGACCCGTTAGTCGCGAAGAATTAGAAGTTGTTATAAAAAACCTTCCCACCAAAAAAAGCCCAGGTCCAGACGGCTTTAATGCAGAATTCTACCAGAACTTCCAAGAAGACCTAATACCTATACTCCTTAATGTATTTCACAATATTGAAACAGAGAAGTCATTGCCAAATTCCTTTTATGAAGCTGAAGTTACTCTGATACCAAAACCACACAAAGACACAACCAAGAAAGAGAACTACAGGCCAATCTCACTCATGAACATCGACGCAAAAATACTCAATAAAATACTGGCAAACCGAATCCAAGAACACATTAGAAAAATTATCCATTATGATCAAGTAGGCTTCATCCCAGAGATGCAGGGCTGGTTCAACATACGAAAATCTATCAATGTAATCCATCATATAAATAATCTGAAAGAAAAAAACCATATGATCATTTCATTAGATGCGGAAAAAGCATTTGACAAAATTCAACATCCCTTTATGATAAAGGTCTTAGAGAGATTAGGAATACAAGGGTCGTTCCTAACTATAATAAAAGCTATTTATAGCAAGCCGTCAGCTAACATCAAATTAAATGGAGAGAAACTCAAAGCTATTCCACTAAAATCAGGAACACGACAAGGTTGTCCACTCTCTCCATACCTCTTTAATATAGTGCTTGAAATTCTAGCAATAGCAATAAGACAACATAAGGGGATCAAAGGGATTCAAATCGGAAAGGAAGAAGTTAAACTTTCATTATTTGCAGACGATATGATAGTGTACATAAGCGACCCCAAAAACTCCAGCAAAGAACTCCTTCAGCTGATAAACACCTTTAGTAGCGTTGCAGGATACAAGATCAATTCCAAAAAATCAGTTGCCCTCCTATACACAAAGGATAAGGAAGCAGAGATGGAAATCAGAGAAGCATCACCCTTCACGATAGCTACAAATAGCATAAAATATCTTGGGGTAACCCTAACCAAGGAAGTAAAGGATCTATTTGACAAGAACTTTAAGTCAATGAAGAAAGAAATTGAGGAGGATACCAGAAAATGGAAGGATCTCCCTTGCTCTTGGATAGGGAGGATCAACATAGTAAAAATGGCAATTCTACCAAGGGCAATTTATAGATTCAATGCAATCCCCATTAAAATCCCATCAAAATTCTTCACAGATCTTGAGAGGACAATAATCAACTTTATATGGAGAAACAAAAAACCCAGGATAGCCAAAACAATCTTATATAATAAAGGATCGTCTGGAGGCATTACCATCCCTGACCTCAAACTCTATTACAGAGCCTCAGTATTGAAAACAGCTTGGTATTGGCATAAAAACAGAGAAGTCGATCAATGGAACCGAGTAGAAGACCCTGATTTTAACCCTCAAACTTATGAACACCTAATTTTTGATAAAGGAGCTAAAAGTATTCAATGGAAAAAAGAGAGCATCTTCAACAAATGGTGCTGGCAGAACTGGTTGTCAACGTGTAGAAGAATGAAAATAGATCCATATCTATCACCATGCACAAAACTCAAGTCCAAATGGATTAAAGACCTCAATATTAGTCTGAACACACTGAACCTGATAGAAGAAAAAGTTGGAAGTACTCTACAACATATGGGTACAGGAGATCACTTCCTACGTTTATCCCCAGCAGCACAGACATTAAGGGCAACATTGAATAAATGGGACCTCCTGAAACTGAGTAGCTTCTGTAAAGCAAAGGACACTGTCACTAAGACAAAAAGGCAACCCACTGACTGGGAGAAGATCTTCACCAACCCTGCAACAGACAAAGGTCTGATCACCAAAATATATAAAGAACTCAAGAAACTAAACTTTAAAATGCTAATGAACCCAATAAAAAAATGGGGCACTGATCTGAACAGAGAATTCTCAACAGAAGAAATTCAAATGGCCAAAAGACACCTAAGGTCATGCTCAACCTCCTTAGCGATAAGGGAAATGCAAATTAAAACAACTTTGAGATACCATCTTACACCTGTCAGAATGGCTAAAATCAAAAACACCAATGATAGCCTTTGCTGGCGAGGTTGTGGAGAAAGAGGCACACTCATTCATTGCTGGTGGGAATGCAAACTTGTGCAACCACTTTGGAAATCAGTGTGGCGATTTCTCAGGAAATTAGGGATCAACCTACCCCAAGATCCAGTAATACCACTATTGGGAATATACCCAAGAGATGCCACATCAAATGACAAAAGTATCTGTTCAACTATGTTCATAGCAGCATTGTTTGTAATAGCTAAAACCTGGAAACAACCTAGATGCCCTTCAATGGAGGAATGGATGAAGAAAGTGTGGAATATATACATATTAGAGTACTACTCAGCAGTAAAAAACAATGACTTCTCGAATTTTGCGTGCAAATGGATGGAAATAGAAAACACTATCCTGAGTGAGGTATCCCAGACCCAAAAAGAGGAACATGGGATGTACTCACTCATAATCGGTTTCTAGCCATAAGTAAAAGACATTAAGCATATAATGTGCGATCCTATAGAAGTTAAATAAGAAAGTGAACCCAAAGAAAATCATATAGTCATCCGCATGGAGAGGGGGAAGTAGACAAGATTGCAGGGCAAAAAATGGGAACTTGCGGGTGAGGTGGCATGGGGCAAAGGGGAAATGGGATGAGAAATATGAGAAGAGGAGGATGGGAGGAGCTCGGGGGATTGGGATGGTTGGGATATAGGAAGGATGGATACGGGAGCAGCGAAGTATATATCCTATCTAAGGGAGCCATCTTAGGGTTGGCAAGAGACTTGACTCTAGAGGGGTTCGCAGGTGTCCAGGAATATGTCCCCAGCTGGTACCTTGGGCAACTAAGGAGAGGGAACCTGAAATGACCCTATCCTATACTGATGAATATCTTGCATATCACCTTAGAACCTTCATCTGGTGATGGATCAAGGTAGAGACAGAGTCTCAATTTGGAGCAACGGTCTGAGCTCTTAAGGTCCAAATGAGGAGCAGAAGGAGGGAGAACAAGAGCAAAAAATCAGGACCACGAGGGATGCACCCACCCACTGTGACAGTGGAACTGATTTATTAGGAGCCCACCAAGGCCAGCTGGTCTGGGACTGAATAAGCATGGGTTGATACCGGACTCTCTGAGCATGGCGGTCAACGAAGACTGATGAGAAGCCAAGGACAATGGCACTAGGTTTCAATCCTAATACATGAACTGGCTTTGTGGGAGCTTAGCCTGTTTAGAAGCTCACCTTCCTGGACGTAGATAGAAGACCTTCGTCTTCCCGCAGGGCAGAGAATTTGGACTGCTCTTCAGTATCGAGAGGGAGGGGGAATGGTGTGGGGGGAGGAGAAGAGGAGTGGGGATAGGGGGAGGGGAGTGGGGGGAGGGGGCAATATTTGGGAGGAGGGGAGGGAAATGGGAAACGGGGAGCAGGTGGAAATTTTAATTAAAAAAGAATAAAAAATAAAAAAAAAAAAAAAAAAAAAAAAAAGAAAAAGAAACGCATGTTCGTTTCTTACTAAAACTTTCCTGAAATTAATAAAGTTTCAAAAGGATGCGATTATCTTTCAAAGTAAAGCTTGTACTGAGAAAAGCAACACTGATCTCAGTTCTAACACTGCTTTCACACGTAGCAATCAACTGCTTGTCTTTACAAAGAAACGCATGTGCGTTTCTTACTAAAGCTTTCGTGAAATTAATAAACTTTCAAAAGAACGCGATTATCTTTCAAAGTAAAGCTTGTACTGAGAAAAGCAACACTGATCTCAGTTCTAACAGTGCTTTCACACGTAGCAAACAACTGCTTGTCTTGACAAAGAAACGCATGAGCGTTTCTTACTAAAGCTTTCGTGAAATTAATAAACTTTCAAAAGAACGCGATTATCTTTCAAAGTAAAGCTTGTACTGAGAAAAGCAACACTGATCTCAGTTCTAACAGTGCTTTCACACGTAGCAAACAACTGCTTGTCTTTACAAAGAAACTCATGAGCGTTTCTTACTAAAGCTTTCGTGAAATTAATAAACTTTCAAAAGAACGCGATTATCCTTCAAAGTAAAGCTTGTACTGAGAAAAGCAACACTGATCTCAGTTCTAACAGTGCTTTCACACGTAGCAAACAACTGCTTGTCTTGACAAAGAAACGCATGTGCGTTTCTTACTAAAGCTTTCGTGAAATTAATAAACTTTCAAAAGAACGCGATTATCTTTCAAAGTAAAGCTTGTACTGAGAAAAGCAACACTGATCTCAGTTCAAAAAGTGCTTTCACACGTAGCAAACAACTGCTTGTCTTGACATAGAAACGCATGAGCGTTTCTTACTAAAGCTTTCGTGAAATTAATAAACTTTCAAAAGAACGCGATTATCTTTCAAAGTAAAGCTTGTACTGAGAAAATTAAACCTGATCTCAGTTCTAACAGTGCTTTCACACGTAGCAAACAACTGCTTGTCTTTAAAAAGAAACGCATGTGCGTTTCTTACTAAAGCTTTCGTGAAATTAATAAAGTTTCACAAGAACGCGATTATCTTTCAAAGTAAAGCTTGTACTGAGAAAAGCAACACTGATCTCAGTTCTAACAGTGCTTTCACACGTAGCAAACAACTGCTTGTCTTTTCAAAGAAACGCATGTGCGGTTCTTACTAAAGCTTTCGTGAAATTAATAAACTTTCAAAAGAACGCGATTATCCTTCAAAGTAAAGCTTGTACTGAGAAAAGCAACACTGATCTCAGTTCTAACAGTGCTTTCACACGTAGCAAACAACTGCTTGTCTTGACAAAGAAACGCATGTGCGTTTCTTACTAAAGCTTTCGTGAAATTAATAAACTTTCAAAAGAACGCGATTATCTTTCAAAGTAAAGCTTGTACTGACAAAAGCAACACTGATCTCAGTTCTAACAGTGCTTTCACACGTAGCAAACAACTGCTTGTCTTTACAAAGAAACGCATGAGCGTTTCTTAATAAAGCTTTCGTGAAATTAATAAACTCAAAAGAACGCGATTATCTTTCAAAGTAAAGCTTGTACTCAGAAAATTAAAACTGATCTCAGTTCTAACAGTGCTTTCAAACTTAGCAAACAACTACTTGTCTTGACAAAGAAACGCATGTTCGTTTCTTACTAAAGCTTTCCTGAAATTAATAAAGTTTCAAAAGAACGCGATTATCTTTCAAAGTAAAGCTTGTACTGAGAAAAGCAACACTGATCTCAGTTCTAACAGTGCTTTCACACGTAGCAAACAACTGCTTGTCTTTACAAAGAAACGCATTTGCGTTTCTTACTAAAGCTTTCGTGAAATTAATAAAGTTTAGGAAGAACGCGATTATCTTTCAAAGTAAAGCTTGTACTGAGAAAAGCAACACTGATCTCAGTTCTAACAGTGCTTTCACACGTAGCAAACAACTGCTTGTCTTGACAAAGAAACGCATGAGCGTTTCTTACTAAAGCTTTCGTGAAATTAATAAACTTTCAAAAGAACGCGATTATCTTTCAAAGTAAAGCTTGTACTGAGAAAATTAAACCTGATCTCAGTTCTAACAGTGCTTTCACACGTAGCAAACAACTGCTTGTCTTTACAAAGGAATCCATGAGCGTTTCTTACTAAAGCTTTCGTGAAATTAATAAACTTCAAAAGAACGCGATTATCTTTCAAAGTAAAGCTTGTACTGAGAAAAGCAACACTGATCTCAGTTCTAACAGTGCTTTCACACGTAGCAAACAACTGCTTGTCTTTACAAAGAAACGCATGAGCGTTTCTTACTAAATCTTTCGTAAAATTAATAAACTTTCAAAAGAACTCGATTATCTTTCAAAGTAAAGCTTGTACTGAGAAAAGCAACACTGATCTCAGTTCTAACAGTGCTTTCACACGTAGCAAACAACTGCTTGTCTTTACAAATAATAATAAAGCTTTCGTGAAATTAATAAACTTTCAAAAGAACGCGATTATCTTTCAAAGTAAAGCTTGTACTGAGAAAAGCAACACTGATCTCAGTTCTAACAGTGCTTTCACACGTAGCAAACAACTGCTTGTCTTTACAAAGAAACGCATGAGCGTTTCTTACTAGAGCTTTCGTAAAATTAATAAACTTTCAAAAGAACGCGATTATCTTTCAAAGTAAAGCTTGTACTGAGAAAAGCAACACTGATCTCAGTTCTAACAGTACTTTCACACGTAGCAAACAACTGCTTGTCTTTACCAAGAAACGCATCAGCGTTTCTTACTAAAGCTTTCGTGAAATTAATAAACTTTCAAAAGAACGCGATTATCTTTCAAAGTAAAGCTTGTACTGAGAAAATTAAACCTGATCTCAGTTCTAACAGTGCTTTCACACGTAGCAAACAACTACTTGTCTTGACAAGGAAACGCATGTGCGTTTCTTACTAAAGCTTTCGTGAAATTAATAAACTTTCCAAAGAACGCGATTATCATTCAAAGTAAAGCTTGTACTGAGAAAAGCACCACTGATCTCAGTTCTAACAGTGCTTTCACACATAGCAAACAACTGCTCGTCTTTACAAAGAAACGCATGAGCGTTTCTTACTAAAGCTTTCGTGACATTAATAAACTCTCAAAAGAACGCGATTATCTTTCAAAGTAAAGCTTGTACTGAGGAAATTAAACCTGATCTCAGTTCTAATAGTGCTTTCACACGTAGCAAACAACTGCTTGTCTTGACAAAGAAACGCATGAGCGTTTCTTACTAAAGCTTTCGTGAAATTAATATACTTTCAAAAAACGCGATTATCTTTCAAAGTAAAGCTTGTACTGAGAATATTAAACCTGATCTCAGTTCTAACAGTGCTTTCACACGTAGCAAACAACTACTTGTCTTGAAAAAGAAACGCATGTTCGTTTCTTACTAAAACTTTCCTGAAATTAATAAAGTTTCAAAAGGATGCGATTATCTTTCAAAGTAAAGCTTGTACTGAGAAAAGCAACACTGATCTCAGTTCTAACACTGCTTTCACACGTAGCAATCAACTGCTTGTCTTTACAAAGAAACGCATGTGCGTTTCTTACTAAAGCTTTCATGAAATTAATAAACTTTCAAAAGAACGCGATTATCTTTCAAAGTAAAGCTTGTACTGAGAAAAGCAACACTGATCTCAGTTCTAACAGTGCTTTCACACGTAGCAAACAACTGCTTGTCTTGACAAAGAAACGCATGAGCGTTTCTTACTAAAGCTTTCGTGAAATTAATAAACTTTCAAAAGAACGCGATTATCTTTCAAAGTAAAGCTTGTACTGAGAAAAGCAACACTGATCTCAGTTCTAACAGTGCTTTCACACGTAGCAAACAACTGCTTGTCTTTACAAAGAAACTCATGAGCGTTTCTTACTAAAGCTTTCGTGAAATTAATAAACTTTCAAAAGAACGCGATTATCCTTCAAAGTAAAGCTTGTACTGAGAAAAGCAACACTGATCTCAGTTCTAACAGTGCTTTCACACGTAGCAAACAACTGCTTGTCTTGACAAAGAAACGCATGTGCGTTTCTTACTAAAGCTTTCGTGAAATTAATAAACTTTCAAAAGAACGCGATTATCTTTCAAAGTAAAGCTTGTACTGAGAAAAGCAACACTGATCTCAGTTCTAAAAGTGCTTTCACACGTAGCAAACAACTGCTTGTCTTGACATAGAAACGCATGAGCGTTTCTTACTAAAGCTTTCGTGAAATTAATAAACTTTCAAAAGAACGCGATTATCTTTCAAAGTAAAGCTTGTACTGAGAAAATTAAACCTGATCTCAGTTCTAACAGTGCTTTCACACGTAGCAAACAACTGCTTGTCTTTAAAAAGAAACGCATTTGCGTTTCTTACTAAAGCTTTCGTGAAATTAATAAAGTTTCACAAGAACGCGATTATCTTTCAAAGTAAAGCTTGTACTGAGAAAAGCAACACTGATCTCAGTTCTAACACTGCTTTCACACGTAGCAAACAACTGCTTGTCTTTTCAAAGAAACGCATGTGCGGTTCTGACTAAAGCTTTCGTGAAATTAATAAACTTTCAAAAGAACGCGATTATCCTTCAAAGTAAAGCTTGTACTGAGAAAAGCAACACTGATCTCAGTTCTAACAGTGCTTTCACACGTAGCAAACAACTGCTTGTCTTGACAAAGAAACGCATGTTCGTTTCTTACTAAAGCTTTCGTGAAATTAATAAACTTTCAAAAGAACGCGATTATCTTTCAAAGTAAAGCTTGTACTGACAAAAGCAACACTGATCTCAGTTCTAACAGTGCTTTCACACGTAGCAAACAACTGCTTGTCTTTACAAAGAAACGCATGAGCGTTTCTTAATAAAGCTTTCGTGAAATTAATAAACTCAAAAGAACGCGATTATCTTTCAAAGTAAAGCTTGTACTCAGAAAATTAAAACTGATCTCAGTTCTATCAGTGCTTTCAAACGTAGCAAACAACTACTTGTCTTGACAAAGAAACGCATGTTCGTTTCTTACTAAAGCTTTCCTGAAATTAATAAAGTTTCAAAAGAACGCGATTATCTTTCAAAGTAAAGCTTGTACTGAGAAAAGCAACACTGATCTCAGTTCTAACACTGCTTTCACACGTAGCAAACAACTGCTTGTCTTTACAAAGAAACGCATTTGCGTTTCTTACTAAAGCTTTCGTGAAATTAATAAAGTTTAGGAAGAACGCGATTATCTTTCAAAGTAAAGCTTGTACTGAGAAAAGCAACACTGATCTCAGTTCTAACAGTGCTTTCACACGTAGCAAACAACTGCTTGTCTTGACAAAGAAACGCATGAGCGTTTCTTACTAAAGCTTTCGTGAAATTAATAAACTTTCAAAAGAACGCGATTATCTTTCAAAGTAAAGCTTGTACTGAGAAAATTAAACCTGATCTCAGTTCTAACAGTGCTTTCACACGTAGCAAACAACTGCTTGTCTTTACAAAGGAATCCATGAGCGTTTCTTACTAAAGCTTTCGTGAAATTAATAAACTTTCAAAAGAACGCGATTATCTTTCAAAGTAAAGCTTGTACTGAGAAAAGCAACACTGATCTCAGTTCTAACAGTGCTTTCACACGTAGCAAACAACTGCTTGTCTTTACAAAGAAACGCATGAGCGTTTCTTACTAAAGCTTTCGTGAAATTAATAAAGTTTCACAAGAACGCGATTATCTTTCAAAGTAAAGCTTGTACTGAGAAAAGCAACACTGATCTCAGTTCTAACAGTGCTTTCACACGTAGCAAACAACTGCTTGTCTTTTCAAAGAAACGCACGTGCGGTTCTTACTAAAGCTTTCGTGAAATTAATAAACTTTCAAAAGAACGCGATTATCCTTCAAAGTAAAGCTTGTACTGAGAAAAGCAACACTGATCTCAGTTCTAACAGTGCTTTCACACGTAGCAAACAACTGCTTGTCTTGACAAAGAAACGCATGTGCGTTTCTTACTAAAGCTTTCGTGAAATTAATAAACTTTCAAAAGAACGCGATTATCTTTCAAAGTAAAGCTTGTACTGAGAAAAGCAACACTGATCTCAGTTCTAACACTGCTTTCACACGTAGCAAACAACTGCTTGTCTTTACAAAGAAACGCATTTGCGTTTCTTACTAAAGCTTTCGTGAAATTAATAAAGTTTAGGAAGAACGCGATTATCTTTCAAAGTAAAGCTTGTACTGAGAAAAGCAACACTGATCTCAGTTCTAACAGTGCTTTCACACGTAGCAAACAACTGCTTGTCTTGACAAAGAAACGCATGAGCGTTTCTTACTAAAGCTTTCGTGAAATTAATAAACTTTCAAAAGAACGCGATTATCTTTCAAAGTAAAGCTTGTACTGAGAAAATTAAACCTGATCTCAGTTCTAACAGTGCTTTCACACGTAGCAAACAACTGCTTGTCTTTACAAAGGAATCCATGAGCGTTTCTTACTAAAGCTTTCGTGAAATTAATAAACTTTCAAAAGAACGCGATTATCTTTCAAAGTAAAGCTTGTACTGAGAAAAGCAACACTGATCTCAGTTCTAACAGTGCTTTCACACGTAGCAAACAACTGCTTGTCTTTACAAAGAAACGCATGAGCGTTTCTTACTAAAGCTTTCGTGAAATTAATAAAGTTTCACAAGAACGCGATTATCTTTCAAAGTAAAGCTTGTACTGAGAAAAGCAACACTGATCTCAGTTCTAACAGTGCTTTCACACGTAGCAAACAACTGCTTGTCTTTTCAAAGAAACGCACGTGCGGTTCTTACTAAAGCTTTCGTGAAATTAATAAACTTTCAAAAGATCGCGATTATCCTTCAAAGTAAAGCTTGTACTGAGAAAAGCAACACTGATCTCAGTTCTAACAGTGCTTTCACACGTAGCAAACAACTGCTTGTCTTGACAAAGAAACGCATGTGCGTTTCTTACTAAAGCTTTCGTGAAATTAATAAACTTTCAAAAGAACGCGATTATCTTTCAAAGTAAAGCTTGTACTGACAAAAGCAACACTGATCTCAGTTCTAACAGTGCTTTCACACGTAGCAAACAACTGCTTGTCTTTACAAAGAAACGCATGAGCGTTTCTTAATAAAGCTTTCGTGAAATTAATAAACTCAAAAGAACGCGATTATCTTTCAAAGTAAAGCTTGTACTCAGAAAATTAAAACTGATCTCAGTTCTAACAGTGCTTTCAAACGTAGCAAACAACTACTTGTCTTGACAAAGAAACGCATGTTCGTTTCTTACTAAAGCTTTCCTGAAATTAATAAAGTTTCAAAAGAACGCGATTATCTTTCAAAGTAAAGCTTGTACTGAGAAAAGCAACACTGATCTCAGTTCTAACACTGCTTTCACACGTAGCAAACAACTGCTTGTCTTTACAAAGAAACGCATTTGCGTTTCTTACTAAAGCTTTCGTGAAATTAATAAAGTTTAGGAAGAACGCGATTATCTTCCAAAGTAAAGCTTGTACTGAGAAAAGCAACACTGATCTCAGTTCTAACAGTGCTTTCACACGTAGCAAACAACTGCTTGTCTTGACAAAGAAACGCATGAGCGTTTCTTACTAAAGCTTTCGTGAAATTAATAAACTTTCAAAAGAACGCGATTATCTTTCAAAGTAAAGCTTGTACTGAGAAAATTAAACCTGATCTCAGTTCTAACAGTGCTTTCACACGTAGCAAACAACTGCTTGTCTTTACAAAGGAATCCATGAGCGTTTCTTACTAAAGCTTTCGTGAAATTAATAAACTTTCAAAAGAACGCGATTATCTTTCAAAGTAAAGCTTGTACTGAGAAAAGCAACACTGATCTCAGTTCTAACAGTGCTTTCACACGTAGCAAACAACTGCTTGTCTTTACAAAGAAACGCATGAGCGTTTCTTACTAAATCTTTCGTAAAATTAATAAACTTTCAAAAGAACTCGATTATCTTTCAAAGTAAAGCTTGTACTGAGAAAAGCAACACTGATCTCAGTTCTAACAGTGCTTTCACACGTAGCAAACAACTGCTTGTCTTTACAAAGAAACGCATGAGCGTTTCTTAATAAAGCTTTCGTGAAATTAATAAACTTTCAAAAGAACGCGATTATCTTTCAAAGTAAAGCTTGTACTGAGAAAAGCAACACTGATCTCAGTTCTAACAGTGCTTTCACACGTAGCAAACAACTGCTTGTCTTTACAAAGAAACGCATGAGCGTTTCTTACTAGAGCTTTCGTAAAATTAATAAACTTTCAAAAGAACGCGATTATCTTTCAAAGTAAAGCTTGTACTGAGAAAAGCAACACTGATCTCAGTTCTAACAGTACTTTCACACGTAGCAAACAACTGCTTGTCTTTACCAAGAAACGCATGAGCGTTTCTTACTAAAGCTTTCGTGAAATTAATAAACTTTCAAAAGAACGCGATTATCTTTCAAAGTAAAGCTTGTACTGAGAAAATTAAACCTGATCTCAGTTCTAACAGTGCTTTCACACGTAGCAAACAACTACTTGTCTTGACAAGGAAACGCATGTGCGTTTCTTACTAAAGCTTTCGTGAAATTAATAAACTTTCCAAAGAACGCGATTATCTTTCAAAGTAAAGCTTGTACTGAGAAAAGCACCACTGATCTCAGTTCTAACAGTGCTTTCACACATAGCAAACAACTGCTCGTCTTTACAAAGAAACGCATGAGCGTTTCTTACTAAAGCTTTCGTGAAATTAATAAACTTTCAAAAGAACGCGATTATCTTTCAAAGTAAAGCTTGTACTGAGGAAATTAAACCTGATCTCAGTTCTAATAGTGCTTTCACACGTAGCAAACAACTGCTTGTCTTGACAAAGAAACGCATGAGCGTTTCTTACTAAAGCTTTCGTGAAATTAACAAACTTTCAAAAAACGCGATTATCTTTCAAAGTAAAGCTTGTACTGAGAATATTAAACCTGATCTCAGTTCTAACAGTGATTTCACACGTAGCAAACAACTACTTGTCTTGAAAAAGAAACGCATGTTCGTTTCTTACTAAAACTTTCCTGAAATTAATAAAGTTTCAAAAGGATGCGATTATCTTTCAAAGTAAAGCTTGTACTGAGAAAAGCAACACTGATCTCAGTTCTAACACTGCTTTCACACGTAGCAATCAACTGCTTGTCTTTACAAAGAAACGCATGTGCGTTTCTTACTAAAGCTTTCGTGAAATTAATAAACTTTCAAAAGAACGCGATTATCTTTCAAAGTAAAGCTTGTACTGAGAAAAGCAACACTGATCTCAGTTCTAACAGTGCTTTCACACGTAGCAAACAACTGCTTGTCTTGACAAAGAAACGCATGAGCGTTTCTTACTAAAGCTTTCGTGAAATTAATAAACTTTCAAAAGAACGCGATTATCTTTCAAAGTAAAGCTTGTACTGAGAAAAGCAACACTGATCTCAGTTCTAACAGTGCTTTCACACGTAGCAAACAACTGCTTGTCTTTACAAAGAAACTCATGAGCGTTTCTTACTAAAGCGTTCGTGAAATTAATAAACTTTCAAAAGAACGCGCTTATCCTTCAAAGTAAAGCTTGTACTGAGAAAAGCAACACTGATCTCAGTTCTAACAGTGCTTTCACACGTAGCAAACAACTGCTTGTCTTGACAAAGAAACGCATGTGCGTTTCTTACTAAAGCTTTCGTGAAATTAATAAACTTTCAAAAGAACGCGATTATCTTTCAAAGTAAAGCTTGTACTGAGAAAAGCAACACTGATCTCAGTTCTAAAAGTGCTTTCACACGTAGCAAACAACTGCTTGTCTTGACATAGAAACGCATGAGCGTTTCTTACTAAAGCTTTCGTGAAATTAATAAACTTTCAAAAGAACGCGATTATCTTTCAAAGTAAAGCTTGTACTGAGGAAATTAAACCTGATCTCAGTTCTAACAGTGCTTTCACACGTAGCAAACAACTGCTTGTCTTTAAAAAGAAACGCATGTGCGTTTCTTACTAAAGCTTTCGTGAAATTAATAAAGTTTCACAAGAACGCGATTATCTTTCAAAGTAAAGCTTGTACTGAGAAAAGCAACACTGATCTCAGTTCTAACACTGCTTTCACACGTAGCAAACAACTGCTTGTCTTTTCAAAGAAACGCATGTGCGGTTCTTACTAAAGCTTTCGTGAAATTAATAAACTTTCAAAAGAACGCGATTATCCTTCAAAGTAAAGCTTGTACTGAGAAAAGCAACACTGATCTCAGTTCTAACAGTGCTTTCACACGTAGCAAACAACTGCTTGTCTTGACAAAGAAACGCATGTGCGTTTCTTACTAAAGCTTTCGTGAAATTAATAAACTTTCAAGAGAACGCGATTATCTTTCAAAGTAAAGCTTGTACTGACAAAAGCAACACTGATCTCAGTTCTAACAGTGCTTTCACACGTAGCAAACAACTGCTTGTCTTTACAAAGAAACGCATGAGCGTTTCTTAATAAAGCTTTCGTGAAATTAATAAACTCAAAAGAACGCGATTATCTTTCAAAGTAAAGCTTGTACTCAGAAAATTAAAACTGATCTCAGTTCTAACAGTGCTTTCAAACGTAGCAAACAACTACTTGTCTTGACAAAGAAACGCATGTTCGTTTCTTACTAAAGCTTTCCTGAAATTAATAAACTTTCAAAAGAACGCGATTATCTTTCAAAGTAAAGCTTGTACTGAGAAAATTAAAACTGATCTCAGTTCTAACAGTGCTTTCACACGTAGCAAACAACTACTTGTCTTGACAAAGAAACGCATGTTCGTTTCTTACTAAAGCTTTCCTGAAATTAATAAAGTTTCAAAAGAACGCGATTATCTTTCAAAGTAAAGCTTGTACTGAGAAAAGCAACACTGATCTCAGTTCTAACACTGCTTTCACACGTAGCAAACAACTGCTTGTCTTTACAAAGAAACGCATTTGCGTTTCTTACTAAAGCTTTCGTGAAATTAATAAAGTTTCAGAAGAACACGATTATCTTTCAAAGTAAAGCTTGTACTGACAAAAGCAACACTGATCTCAGTTCTAACAGTGCTTTCACACGTAGCAAACAACTGCTTGTCTTGACAAAGAAACGCATGAGCGTTTCTTACTAAAGCTTTCGTGAAATTAATAAACTTTCAAAAGAACGCGATTATCTTTCAAAGTAAAGCTTGTACTGAGAAAAGCAACACTGATCTCAGTTCTAACAGTGCTTTCACACGTAGCAAACAACTGCTTGTCTTTACAAAGAAACGCATGAGCGTTTCTTACTAAAGCTTTCGTAAAATTAATAAACTTTCAAAAGAACGCGATTATCTTTCAAAGTAAAGCTTGTACTGAGAAAAGCAACACTGATCTCAGTTCTAACAGTGCTTTCACACGTAGCAAACAACTGCTTGTCTTGACAAAGAAACGCATGTGCGTTTCTTACTAAAGCTTTCGTGAAATTAATAAACTTTCAAAAGAACGCGATTATCTTTCAAAGTAAAGCTTGTACTGAGAATATTAAACCTGATCTCAGTTCTAACAGTGCTTTCACACGTAGCAAACAACTACTTGTCTTGACAAAGAAACGCATGTTCGTTTCTTATTAAAGCTTTCCTGAAATTAATAAAGTTTCCAAAGAACGCGATTATCTTTCAAAGTAAAGCTTGTACTGAGAAAAGCAACACTGATCTCAGTTCTAACACTGCTTTCACACGTAGCAAACAACTGCTTGTCTTTACAAAGAAACGCATGTGCGTTTCTTACTAAAGCTTTCGTGAAATTAATAAACTTTCAAAAGAACGCGATTATCTTTCAAAGTAAATCTTGTACTGAGAAAAGCAACACTGATCTCAGTTCTAACAGTGCTTTCACACGTAGCAAACAACTGCTTGTCTTGACAAAGAAACGCATGTGCGTTTCTTACTAAAGCTTTCGTGAAATTAATAAACTTTCAAAAGAACGCGATTATCTTTCAAAGTAAAGCTTGTACTGAGAAAAGCAACACTGATCTCAGTTCTAACAGTGCTTTCACACGTAGCAAACAACTGCTTGTCTTGACAAAGAAACGCATGAGCGTTTCTTACTAAAGCTTTCGTGAAATTAATAAACTTTAAAAAGAACGCGATTATCTTTCAAAGTAAAGCTTGTACTGAGAAAAGCAACACTGATCTCAGTTCTAACAGTGCTTTCACACGTAGCAAACAACTGCTTGTCTTTACAAAGAAACTCATGTGCGTTTCTTACTAAAGCTTTCGTGAAATTAATAAACTTTCAAAAGAACGCGATTATCTTTCAAAGTAAAACTTGTACTGAGAAAATTAAACCTGATCTCAGTTCTAACAGTGCTTTCACACGTAGCAAACAACTACTTGTCTTGACAAAGAAACGCATGTTCATTTCTTACTAAAGCTTTCCTGAAATTAATAAAGTTTCAAAAGAACGTGATTATCTTTCAAAGTAAAGCTTGTACTGAGAAAAGCAACACTGATCTCAGTTCTAACACTGCTTTCACACGTAGCAAACAACTGCTTGTCTTTACAAAGAAACGCATGTGCGTTTCTTACTAAAGCTTTCGTGAAATTAATAAACTTTCAAAAGAACGTGATTATCTTTCAAAGTAAAGCTTGTACTGAGAAAAGCAAGACTGATCTCAGTTCTAACAGTGCTTTCACACGTAGCAAACAACTGCTTGTCTTGACAAAGAAACGCATGTGCGTTTCTTACTAAATCTTTCATAAAATTAATAAACTTTCAAAAGAACGCGATTATCTTTCAAAGTAAAGCTTGTACTGAGAAAAGCAACACTGATCTCAGTTCTAACAGTGCTTTCACACATAGCAAACCACTGCTTGTCTTTACAAAGAAATGCATGAGCGTTTCTTAATAAAGCTTTCGTGAAATTAATAAACTCAAAAGAACGCGATTATCTTTCAAAGTAAAGCTTGTACTGAGGAAATTAAACCTGATCCCAGTTCTAACAGTGCTTACACACGTAGCAAACAACTGCTTGTCTTGACAAAGAAACGCATGTGCGTTTCTTACTAAAGCTTTCGTGAAATTAATAAACTTTCAAAAGAACGCGATCATCTTTCAAAGTAAAGCTTGTACTGAGAAAATTAAACCTGATCTCAGTTCTAACAGTGCTTTCACACGTAGCAAACAACTACTTGTCTTGACAAAGAAACGCATGTTCGTTTCTTACTAAAGCTTTCCTGAAATTAATAAAGTTTCAAAAGAACGCGATTATCTTTCAAAGTAAAGCTTGTACTGAGAAAAGCAACACTGATCTCAGTTCTAACACTGCTTTCACACGTAGCAAACAACTGCTTGTCTTACAAAGAAACGCATTTGCGTTTCTTACTAAAGCTTTCGTGAAATTAATAAAGTTTAGGAAGAACGAGATTATCTTTCAAAGTAAAGCTTGTACTGAGAAAAGCAACACTGATCTCAGTTCTAACAGTGCTTTCACACGTAGCAAACAACTGCTTGTCTTGACAAAGAAACGCATGAGCGTTTCTTACTAAAGCTTTCGTGAAATTAATAAACTTTCAAAAGAACGCGATTATCTTTCAAAGTAAAGCTTGTACTGAGAAAATTAAACCTGATCTCAGTTCTAACAGTGCTTTCACACGTAGCAAACAACTGCTTGTATTTACAAAGGAATCCATGAGCGTTTCTTACTAAAGCTTTCGTGAAATTAATAAACTTTCAAAAGAACGCGATTATCTTTCAAAGTAAAGCTTGTACTGAGAAAAGCAACACTGATCTCAGTTCTAACAGTGCTTTCACACGTAGCAAACAACTGCTTGTCTTGACAAAGAAACGCATGAGCGTTTCTTACTAAATCTTTCGTAAAATTAATAAACTTTCAAAAGAACTCGATTATCTTTCAAAGTAAAGCTTGTACTGAGAAAAGCAACACTGATCTCAGTTCTAACAGTGCTTTCACACGTAGCAAACAACTGCTTGTCTTTACAAAGAAACGCATGTGCGTTTCTTACTAAAGCTTTCGTGAAATTAATAAACTTTCAAAAGAACGCGATTATCTTTCAAAGTAAAGCTTGTACTGAGAAAAGCAACACTGATCTCAGTTCTAACAGTGCTTTCACACGTAGCAAACAACTGCTTGTCTTGACAAAGAAACGCATGAGCGTTTCTTACTAAAGCTTTCGTGAAATTAATAAACTTTCAAAAAACGCGATTATCTTTCAAAGTAAAGCTTGTACTGAGAATATTAAACCTGATCTCAGTTCTAACAGTGCTTTCACACGTAGCAAACAACTACTTGTCTTGAAAAAGAAACGCATGTTCGTTTCTTACTAAAACTTTCCTGAAATTAATAAAGTTTCAAAAGGATGCGATTATCTTTCAAAGTAAAGCTTGTACTGAGAAAAGCAACACTGATCTCAGTTCTAACACTGCTTTCACACGTAGCAATCAACTGCTTGTCTTTACAAAGAAACGCATGTGCGTTTCTTACTAAAGCTTTCGTGAAATTAATAAACTTTCAAAAGAACGCGATTATCTTTCCAAGTAAAGCTTGTACTGAGAAAAGCAACACTGATCTCAGTTCTAACAGTGCTTTCACACGTAGCAAACAACTGCTTGTCTTGACAAAGAAACGCATGAGCGTTTCTTACTAAAGCTTTCGTGAAATTAATAAACTTTCAAAAGAACGCGATTATCTTTCAAAGTAAAGCTTGTACTGAGAAAAGCAACACTGATCTCAGTTCTAACAGTGCTTTCACACATAGCAAACCACTGCTTGTCTTTACAAAGAAATGCATGAGCGTTTCTTAATAAAGCTTTCGTGAAATTAATAAACTCAAAAGAACGCGATTATCTTTCAAAGTAAAGCTTGTACTGAGGAAATTAAACCTGATCTCAGTTCTAACAGTGCTTACACACGTAGCAAACAACTGCTTGTCTTTACAAAGAAACGCATGTGCGTTTCTTACTAAAGCTTTCGTGAAATTAATAAACTTTCAAAAGAACGCGATTATCTTTCAAAGTAAAGCTTGTACTGAGAAAAGCAACACTGATCTCAGTTCTAACAGTGCTTTCACACGTAGCAAACAACTGCTTGTCTTTACAAAGAAACGCATGAGCGTTTCTTACTAAAGCTTTCGTAAAATTAATAAACTTTCAAAAGAACTCGATTATCTTTCAAAGTAAAGCTTGTACTGAGAAAAGCAACACTGATCTCAGTTCTAACAGTGCTTTCACACGTAGCAAACAACTGCTTGTCTTTACAAAGAAACGCATGAGCCTTTCTTACTAAAGCTTTCGTGAAATTAATAAACTTTCAAAAGAACGCGATTATCTTTCAAAGTAAAGCTTGTACTGAGGAAATTAAACCTGATCTCAGTTCTAACAGTGCTTTCACGCGTAGCAAACAACTGCTTGTCTTGACAAAGAAACGCATGTGCGTTTCTTACTAAAGCTTTCGTGAAATTAATAAAGTATCAAAAGAACGCGATTATCTTTCAAAGTAAAGCTTGTACTGAGAAAATTAAACCTGATCTCAGTTCTAACAGTGCTTTCACACGTAGCAAACAACTGCTTGTCTTTAAAAAGAAACGCATGAGCGTTTCTTACTAAAGCTTTCGTGAAATTAATAAACTTTCAAAAGAACGCGATTATCTTTCAAAGTAAAGCTTGTACTGAGAAAATTAAACCTGATCTCAGTTCTAACAGTGCTTTCACACGTAGCAAACAACTGCTTGTCTTGATAAAGAAACGCATGTGCGTTTCTTACTAAATCTTTCATAAAATTAATAAACTTTCAAAAGAACGCGATTATCTTTCAAAGTAAAGCTTGTACTGAGAAAAGCAACACTGATCTCAGTTCTAACAGTGCTTTCACACGTAGCAAACAACTGCTTGTCTTGACAAAGAAACGGATGTGCGTTTCTTACTAAAGCTTTCGTGAAATTAATAAACTTTCAAAAGAACGCGATTATCTTTCAAAGTAAAGCTTGTACTGAGAAAAGCAACACTGATCTCAGTTCTAACAGTGCTTTCACACGTAGCAAACAACTGCTTGTCTTGACAAAGAAACGCATGAGCGTTTCTTACTAAAGCTTTCGTGAAATTAATAAACTTTCCAAAGAACGCGATTATCTTTCAAAGTAAAGCTTGTACTGAGAAAATTAAACCTGATCTCAGTTCTAACAGTGCTTTCACACGTAGCAAACAACTGCTTGTCTTTACAAAGGAATCCATGAGCGTTTCTTACTAAAGCTTTCGTGAAATTAATAAACTTTCAAAAGAACGCGATTATCTTTCAAAGTAACGCTTGTACTGAGAAAAGCAACACTGATCTCAGTTCTAACAGTGCTTTCACACGTAGCAAACAACTGCTTGTCTTTACAAAGAAACGCATGAGCGTTTCTTACTAAATCTTTCGTAAAATTAATAAACTTTCAAAAGAACTCGATTATCTTTCAAAGTAAAGCTTGTACTGAGAAAAGCAACACTGATCTCAGTTCTAACAGTGCTTTCACACGTAGCAAACAACTGCTTGTCTTTACAAAGAAACGCATGAGCGTTTCTTAATAAAGCTTTCGTGAAATTAATAAACTTTCAAAAGAACGCGATTATCTTTCAAAGTAAAGCTTGTACTGAGAAAAGCACCACTGATCTCAGTTCTAACAGTGCTTTCACACATAGCAAACAACTGCTCATCTTTACAAAGAAACGCATGAGCGTTTCTTACTAAAGGTTTCGTGAAATTAATAAACTTTCAAAAGAACGCGATTATCTTTCAAAGTAAAGCTTGTACTGGGAAATTAAACCTGATCTCAGTTCTAATAGTGCTTTCACACGTAGCAAACAACTGCTTGTCTTGACAAAGAAACGCATGAGCGTTTCTTACTAAAGCTTTCGTGAAATTAATAAACTTTCAAAGAACGCGATTATCTTTCAAAGTAAAGCTTGTACTGAGAATATTAAACCTGATCTCAGTTCTAACAGTGCTTTCACACGTAGCAAACAACTACTTGTCTTGACAAAGAAACGCATGTTCGTTTCTTACTAAAGCTTTCCTGAAATTAATAAAGTTTCAAAAGAATGCGATTATCTTTCAAAGTAAAGCTTGTACTGAGAAAAGCAACACTGATCTCAGTTCTAACACTGCTTTCACACGTAGCAATCAACTGCTTGTCTTTACAAAGAAACGCATGTGCGTTTCTTACTAAAGCTTTCGTGAAATTAATAAACTTTCAAAAGAACGCGATTATCTTTCAAAGTAAAGCTTGTATTGAGGAAATTAAACCTGATCTCAGTTCTAACAGTGCTTTCACGCGTAGCAAACAACTGCTTGTATTGACAAAGAAACGCATGTGCGTTTCTTACTAAAGCTTTCGTGAAATTAATAAACTTTCAAAAGAACGCGATTATCTTTCAAAGTAAAGCTTGTACTGAGAAAATTAAACTTGATCTCAGTTCTAACAGTGCTTTCACACGTAGCAAACAACTGCTTGTCTTTACAAAGAAATACATGAGCGTTTCTTACTAAAGCTTTCGTGAAATTAATAAACTTTCAAAAGAACGCGATTATCTTTCAAAGTAAAGCTTGTACTGAGGAAATTAAACCTGATATCAGTTCTAACAGTCCTTACACACGTAGCAAACAACTGCTTGTCTTGACAAAAAAACGCATGTGCGTTTCTTACTAAAGCTTTCGTGAAATTAATAAACTTTCAAAAGAACACGATTATCTTTCAAATTAAAGCTTGTACTGAGGAAATTAAACCTGATCTCAGTTCTAACAGTGCTTACACATGTAGCAAACAACTGCTTGTCTTGACAAAGAAACGCATGTGCGTTTCTTACTAAAGCTTTCGTGAAATTATTAAACTTTCAAAAGAACGCGATTATCTTTCAAAGTAAAGCTTGTACTGAGAAAAGCAACACTGATCTCAGTTCTAACAGTGCTTTCACACGTAGCAAACAACTGCTTGTCTTTACAAAGAAACGCTCGTTTCTTACTAAAGCTTTCGTAAAATTAATAAATTTTCAAAAGAACTCTTTTATCTTTCAAAGTAAAGCTTGTACTGAGAAAAGCAACACTGATCTCAGTTCTAACAGTGCTTTCACACGTAGCAAACAACTGCTTGTCTTTACAAAGAAACGCATGAGCCTTTCTTACTAAAGCTTTCGTGAAATTAATAAACTTTCAAAAGAACGCGATTATCTTTCAAAGTAAAGCTTGTACTGAGAAAATTAAACCTGATCTCAGTTCTAACAGTGCTTTCACACGTAGCAAACAACTGCTTGTCTTTAAAAAGAAACGCATGTGTGTTTCTTACAAAAGCTTTCGTGAAATTAATAAACTTTCCAAAGAACGCGATTATCTTTCAAAGTAAAGCTTGTAATGAGAAAAGCACCATTGATCTCAGTTCTAACAGTGCTTTCACACATAGCAAACAACTGCTCGTCTTTACAAAGAAATGCATGAGCGTTTCTTACTAAAGCTTTCGTGAAATTAATAAACTTTCAAAAGAACGCAATTATCTTTCAAAGTAAAGCTTGTACTGAGGAAATTAAACCTGATCTCAGTTCTAACAGTGCTTTCACACGTAGCAAACAACTGCTTGTCTTGACAAAGAAACGCAAATGCGTTTCTTACTAAAGCTTTCGTGAAATTAATAAACTTTCAAAAGAACGCGATTATCTTTCAAAGTAAAGCTTGTACTGAGAAAATTAAACCTGATCTCAGTTCTAACAGTGCTTTCACACGTAGCAAACAACTACTTGTCTTGACAAAGAAACGCATGTTCGTTTCTTACTAAAGCTTTCCTGAAATTAATAAAGTTTCAAAAACGCGATTATCTTTCAAAGTAAAGCTTTAACTGAGAAAAGCAACACTGATCTCAGTTCTAACTCTGCTTTCACACTTAGCAAACAACTGCTTGTCTTGACAAAGAAACGCATGTGCGTTTCTTACTAAATCTTTCATAAAATTAATAAACTTTCAAAAGAACGCGATTATCTTTCAAAGTAAAGCTTGTACTGAGAAAAGCAACACTGATCTCAGTTCTAACAGTGCTTTCACACGTAGCAAACAACTACTTGTCTTGACAAAGAAACGCATGAGCGTTTCTTACTAAAGCTTTCGTGAAATTAATAAACTTTCAAAGAACGCGATTATCTTTCAAAGTAAAGCTTGTACTGAGAATATTAAACCTGATCTCAGTTCTAACAGTGCTTTCACACGTAGCAAACAACTACTTGTCTTGACAAAGAAACGCATGTTCGTTTCTTACTAAAGCTTTCCTGAAATTAATAAAGTTTCAAAAGAATGCGATTATCTTTCAAAGTAAAGCTTGTACTGAGAAAAGCAACACTGATCTCAGTTCTAATACTGCTTTCACACGTAGCAATCAACTGCTTGTCTTTACAAAGAAACGCATGTGCGTTTCTTACTAAAGCTTTCGTGAAATTAATAAACTTTCAAAAGAACGCGATTATCTTTCAAAGTAAAGCTTGTACTGAGAAAAGCAACACTGATCTCAGTTCTAACAGTGCTTTCACACGTAGCAAACAACTGCTTGTCTTGACAAAGAAACGCATGAGCGTTTCTTACTAAAGCTTTCGTGAAATTAATAAACTTTCAAAAGAACGCGATTATCTTTCAAAGTAACGCTTGTACTGAGAAAAGCAACACTGATCTCAGTTCTAACAGTGCTTTCACACATAGCAAACCACTGCTTGTCTTTACAAAGAAATGCATGAGCGTTTCTTAATAAAGCTTTCGTGAAACTAATAAACTCAAAAGAACGCGATTATCTTTCAAAGTAAAGCTTGTACTGAGGAAATTAAACCTGATCTCAGTTCTAACAGTGCTTACACACGTAGCAAACAACTGCTTGTCTTTACAAAGAAACGCATGTGCGTTTCTTACTAAAGCTTTCGTGAAATTAATAAACTTTCAAAAGAACGCGATTATCTTTCAAAGTAAAGCTTGTACTGAGAAAAGCAACACTGATCTCAGTTCTAACAGTGCTTTCACACGTAGCAAACAACTGCTTGTCTTTAAAAAGAAACGCATGAGCGTTTCTTACTAAAGCTTTCGTGAAATTAATAAACTTTCAAAAGAACGCGATTATCTTTCAAAGTAAAGCTTGTACTGAGAAAATTAAACCTGATCTCAGTTCTAACAGTGCTTTCACACGTAGCAAACAACTGCTTGTCTTGATAAAGAAACGCATGTGCGTTTCTTACTAAATCTTTCATAAAATTAATAAACTTTCAAAAGAACGCGATTATCTTTCAAAGTAAAGCTTGTACTGAGAAAAGCAACACTGATCTCAGTTCTAACAGTGCTTTCACACGTAGCAAACAACTGCTTGTCTTGACAAAGAAACGGATGTGCGTTTCTTACTAAAGCTTTCGTGAAATTAATAAACTTTCCAAAGAACGCGATTATCTTTCAAAGTAAAGCTTGTACTGAGAAAAGCAACACTGATCTCAGTTCTAACAGTGCTTTCACACGTAGCAAACAACTGCTTGTCTTTACAAAGAAACGCATGAGCGTTTCTTACTAAAGCTTTCGTGAAATTAATAAACTTTCAAAAGAATGCGATTATCTTTCAAAGTAAAGCTTGTACTGAGAAAATTAAACTTGATCTCAGTTCTAACAGTGCTTTCACACGTAGCAAACAACTGCTTGTCTTTACAAAGAAATACATGAGCGTTTCTTAATAAAGCTTTTGTGAAATTAATAAACTTTCCAAAGAACGCGATTATCTTTCAAAGTAAAGCTTGTACTGAGGAAATTAAACCTGATATCAGTTCTAACAGTCCTTACACACGTAGCAAACAACTGCTTGTCTTGACAAAAAAACGCATGTGCGTTTCTTACTAAAGCTTTCGTGAAATTAATAAACTTTCAAAAGAACGCGATTATCTTTCAAAGTAAAGCTTGTACTGAGGAAATTAAACCTGATCTCAGTTCTAACAGTGCTTACACATGTAGCAAACAACTGCTTGTCTTGACAAAGAAACGCTCGTTTCTTACTAAAGCTTTCGTTAAATTAATAAATTTTCAAAAGAACTCTTTTATCTTTCAAAGTAAAGCTTGTACTGAGAAAAGCAACACTGATCTCAGTTCTAACACTGCTTTCACACGTAGCAAACAACTGCTTGTCTTGACAAAGAAACGCATGTGCGTTTCTTACTAAATCTTTCATAAAATTAATAAACTTTCAAAAGAACGCGATTATCTTTCAAAGTAAAGCTTGTACTGAGAAAAGCAACACTGATCTCAGTTCTAACACTGCTTTCACACGTAACAAACAACTGCTTGTCTTGACAAAGAAACGCATGTGCGTTTCTTACTAAAGCTTTCGTGAAATTAATAAACTTTCAAAAGAACGCGATTATCTTTCAAAGTAAAGCTTGTACTGAGAAAAGCAACACTGATCTCAGTTCTAACAGTGCTTTCACACGTAGCAAACAACTGCTTGTCTTGACAAAGAAACGCATGAGCGTTTCTTACTAAAGCTTTCGTGAAATTAATAAACTTTCAAAAGAACGCGATTATCTTTCAAAGTAAAGCTTGTAGTGAGAAAATTAAACTTGATCTCAGTTCTAACAGTGCTTTCACACGTAGCAAACAACTGCTTGTCTTTACAAAGAAATACATGAGCGTTTCTTAATAAAGCTTTCGTGAAATTAATAAACTTTCAAAAGAACGCGATTATCTTTCAAAGTAAAGCTTGTACTGAGGAAATTAAACCTGATATCAGTTCTAACAGTGCTTACACACGTAGCAAACAACTGCTTGTCTTGACAAAAAAACGCATGTGCGTTTCTTACTAAAGCTTTCGTGAAATTAATAAACTTTCAAAAGAACGCGATTATCTTTCAAAGTAAAGCTTGTACTGAGGAAATTAAACCTGATCTCAGTTCTAACAGTGCTTTCACACGTAGCAAACAACTGCTTGTCTTGACAAAGAAACGCATGTGCGTTTCTTACTAAAGCTTTCGTGAAATTATTAAACTTTCAAAAGAACGCGATTATCTTTCAAAGTAAAGCTTGTACTGAGAAAAGCAACACTGATCTCAGTTCTAACAGTGCTTTCACACGTAGCAAACAACTGCTTGTCTTGACAAAGAAACGCTCGTTTCTTACTAAAGCTTTCGTAAAATTAATAAATTTTCAAAAGAACTCGATTATCTTTCAAAGTAAAGCTTGTACTGAGAAAAGCAACACTGATCTCAGTTCTAACAGTGCTTTCACACGTAGCAAACAACTGCTTGTCTTTACAAAGAAACGCATGAGCGTTTCTTACTAAAGCTTTCGTGAAATTAATAAACTCTCAAAAGAACGCGATTATCTTTCAAAGTAAAGCTTGTACTGAGAAAATTAAACCTGATCTCAGTTCTAACAGTTCTTTCACACGTAGCAAACAACTGCTTGTCTTTAAAAAGAAACGCATGTGCGTTTCTTACAAAAGCTTTCGTGAAATTAATAAACTTTCCAAAGAACGCGATTATCTTTCAAAGTAAAGCTTGTAATGAGAAAAGCACCATTGATCTCAGTTCTAACAGTGCTTTCACACATAGCAAACAACTGCTCGTCTTTACAAAGAAATGCATGAGCGTTTCTTACTAAAGCTTTCGTGAAATTAATAAACTTTCAAAAGAACGCGATTATCTTTCAAAGTAAAGCTTGTACTGAGAAAATTAAACCTGATCTCAGTTCTAACAGTGCTTTCACACGTAGCAAACAACTACTTGTCTTGACAAAGAAACGCATGTTCGTTTCTTACTAAAGCTTTCCTGAAATTAATAAAGTTTCAAAAACGCGATTATCTTTCAAAGTAAAGCTTGTACTGAGAAAAGCAACACTGATCTCAGTTCTAACACTGCTTTCACACGTAGCAAACAACTGCTTGTCTTGACAAAGAAACGCATGTGCGTTTCTTACTACATCTTTCATAAAATTAATAAACTTTCAAAAGAACGCGATTATCTTTCAAAGTAAAGCTTGTACTGAGAAAAGCAACACTGATCTCAGTTCTAACAGTGCTTTCACACATAGCAAACAACTACTTGTCTTGACAAAGGAACGCATGTGCGTTTCTTACTAAAGCTTTCGTGAAATTAATAAAGTATCAAAAGAACGCGATTATCTTTCAAAGTAAAGCTTGTACTGAGAAAATTAAACCTGATCTCAGTTCTAACAGTGCTTTCACACGTAGCAAACAACTGCTTGTCTTTAAAAAGAAACGCATGAGCGTTTCTTACTAAAGCTTTCGTGAAATTAATAAACTTTAAAAAGAACGCGATTATCTTTCAAAGTAAAGCTTGTACTGAGAAAATTAAACCTGATCTCAGTTCTAACAGTGCTTTCACACGTAGCAAACAACTGCTTGTCTTGATAAAGAAACGCATGTGCGTTTCTTACTAAATCTTTCATAAAATTAATAAACTTTCAAAACAACGCGATTATCTTTCAAAGTAAAGCTTGTACTGAGGAAATTAAACCTGATATCAGTTCTAACAGTGCTTACACACGTAGCAAACAACTGCTTGTCTTGACAAAAAAACGCATGTGCGTTTCTTACTAAAGCTTTCGTGAAATTAATAAACTTTCAAAAGAACGCGATTATCTTTCAAAGTAAAGCTTGTACTGAGGAAATTAAACCTGATCTCAGTTCTAACAGTGCTTACACAAGTAGCAAACAACTGCTTGTCTTGACAAAGAAACGCATGTGCGTTTCTTACTAAAGCTTTCGTGAAATTATTAAACTTTCAAAAGAACGCGATTATCTTTCAAAGTAAAACATGTACTGAGAAAAGCAACACTGATCTCAGTCCTAACAGTGCTTTCACACGTAGCAAACAACTGCTTGTCTTTACAAAGAAACGCTCGTTTCTTACTAAAGCTTTCGTAAAATTAATAAATTTTCAAAAGAACTCGATTATCTTTCAAAGTAAAGCTTGTACTGAGAAAAGCAACACTGATCTCAGTTCTAACAGTGCTTTCACACGTAGCAAACAACTGCTTGTCTTTACAAAGAAACGCATGAGCGTTTCTTACTAAAGCTTTCGTGAAATTAATAAACTTTCAAAAGAACGCGATTATCTTTCAAAGTAAAGCTTGTACTGAGAAAATTAAACCTGATCTCAGTTCTAACAGTGCTTTCACACGTAGCAAACAACTGCTTGTCTTTAAAAAGAAACGCATGTGCGTTTCTTACAAAAGCTTTCGTGAAATTAATAAACTTTCCAAAGAACGCGATTATCTTTCAAAGTAAAGCTTGTAATGAGAAAAGCACCATTGATCTCAGTTCTAACAGTGCTTTCACACATAGCAAACAACTGCTCTTCTTTACAAAGAAATGCATGAGCGTTTCTTACTAAAGCTTTCTGAAATTAATAAACTTTCAAAAGAACGCGATTATCTTTCAAAGTAAATCTTGTACTGAGGAAATTAAACCTGATCTCAGTTCTAACAGTGCTTTCACACGTAGCAAACAACTGCTTGTCTTGACAAAGAAACGCAAATGCGTTTCTTACTAAAGCTTTCGTGAAATTAATAAACTTTCAAAAGAACGCGATTATCTTTCAAAGTAAAGCTTGTACTGAGAAAATTAAACCTGATCTCAGTTCTAACAGTGCTTTCACACATAGCAAACAACTACTTGTCTTGACAAAGAAACGCATGTTCGTTTCTTACTAAAGCTTTCCTGAAATTAATAAAGTTTCAAAAACGCGATTATCTTTCAAAGTAAAGCTTGTACTGAGAAAAGCAACACTGATCTCAGTTCTAACACTGCTTTCACATGTAGCAAACAACTGCTTGTCTTGACAAAGAAACGCATGTGCGTTTCTTACTAAATCTTTCATAAAATTAATAAACTTTCAAAAGAACGCGATTATCTTTCAAAGTAAAGCTTGTACTGAGAAAAGCAACACTGATCTCAGTTCTAACAGTGCTTTCACACGTAGCAAACAACTACTTGTCTTGACAAAGAAACGCATGAGCCTTTCTTACTAAAGCTTTCGTAAAATTGATAAACTTTCAAAAGAACGCGATTATCTTTCAAAGTAAAGCTTGTACTGAGAAAAGCAACACTGATCTCAGTTCTAACAGTGCTTTCACACGTAGCAAACAACTGCTTGTCTTGACAAAGAAACGCATGTGCGTTTCTTACTAAAGCTTTAGTGAAATTAATAAACTTTCAAAAGAACGCGATTATCTTTCAAAGTAAAGCTTGTACTGAGAAAAGCAATACTGATCTCAGTTCTAACAGTGCTTTCACACGTAGCAAACAACTGCTTGTCTTGACAAAGAAACGCATGAGCCTTTCTTACTAAAGCTTTCGTGAAATTCATAAAGTTTCAAAAGGACGCGATTATCTTTCAAAGTAAAGCTTGTACTGAGAAAAGCAACACTGATCTCAGTTCTAACAGTGCTTTCACACATAGCAAACAACTGCTTGTCTTTACAAAGAAACTCATGAGCGTTTCTTACTAAAGCTTTCGTGAAATTAATAAACTTTCAAAAGAACGCGATTATCCTTCAAAGTAAAGCTTGTACTGAGAAAAGCAACACTGATCTCAGTTCTAACGGTGCTTTCACACGTAGCAAACAACTGCTTGTCTTGACAAAGAAACGCATGTGCGTTTCTTACTAAAGCTTTCGTGAAATTAATAAACTTTCAAAAGAACGCGATTATCTTTCAAAGTAAAGCTTGTACTGAGAAAAGCAACACTGATCTCAGTTCTAACAGTGCTTTCACACGTAGCAAACAACTGCTTGTCTTTACAAAGAAACGCTCGTTTCTTACTAAAGCTTTCGTAAAATTAATAAATTTTCAAAAGAACTCGATTATCTTTCAAAGTAAAGCTTGTACTGAGAAAAGCAACACTGATCTCAGTTCTAACAGTGCTTTCACACGTAGCAAACAACTGCTTGTCTTTACAAAGAAACGCATGAGCGTTTCTTACTAAAGCTTTCGTGAAATTAATAAACTTTCAAAAGAACGCGATTATCTTTCAAAGTAAAGCTTGTACTGAGAAAATTAAACCTGATCTCAGTTCTAACAGTGCTTTCACACGTAGCAAACAACTGCTTGTCTTTAAAAAGAAACGCATGTGCGTTTCTTACAAAAGCTTTCGTGAAATTAATAAACTTTCCAAAGAACGCGATTATCTTTCAAAGTAAAGCTTGTAATGAGAAAAGCACCATTGATCTCAGTTCTAACAGTGCTTTCACACATAGCAAACAACTGCTCTTCTTTACAAAGAAATGCATGAGCGTTTCTTACTAAAGCTTTCGTGAAATTAATAAACTTTCAAAAGAACGCGATTATCTTTCAAAGTAAATCTTGTACTGAGGAAATTAAACCTGATCTCAGTTCTAACAGTGCTTTCACACGTAGCAAACAACTGCTTGTCTTGACAAAGAAACGCAAATGCGTTTCTTACTAAAGCTTTCGTGAAATTAATAAACTTTCAAAAGAACGCGATTATCTTTCAAAGTAAAGCTTGTACTGAGAAAATTAAACCTGATCTCAGTTCTAACAGTGCTTTCACACGTAGCAAACAACTACTTGTCTTGACAAAGAAACGCATGTTCGTTTCTTACTAAAGCTTTCCTGAAATTAATAAAGTTTCAAAAACGCGATTATCTTTCAAAGTAAAGCTTGTACTGAGAAAAGCAACACTGATCTCAGTTCTAACACTGCTTTCACATGTAGCAAACAACTGCTTGTCTTGACAAAGAAACGCATGTGCGTTTCTTACTAAATCTTTCATAAAATTAATAAACTTTCAAAAGAACGCGATTATATTTCAAAGTAAAGCTTGTACTGAGAAAAGTAACACTGATCTCAGTTCTAACAGTGCTTTCACACATAGCAAACCACTGCTTGTCTTTACAAAGAAATGCATGAGCGTTTCTTACTAAAGCTTTCGTGAAATTAAGAAACTCAAAAGAACGCGATTATCTTTCAAAGTAAAGCTTGTACTGAGGAAATTAAACCTGATCTCAGTTCTAACAGTGCTTACACACGTAGCAAACAACTGCTTGTCTTGACAAAGAAACGCATGTGCGTTTCTTACTAAAGCTTTCGTGAAATTAATAAACTTTCAAAAGAACGCGATTATCTTTCAAAGTAAAGCTTGTACTGAGAAAATTAAACCTGATCTCAGTTCTAACAGTGCTTTCACACGTAGCAAACAACTGCTTGTCTTTAAAAAGAAACGCATGTGCGTTTCTTACAAAAGCTTTCGTGAAATTAATAAACTTTCCAAAGAACGCGATTATCTTTCAAAGTAAAGCTTGTAATGAGAAAAGCACCATTGATCTCAGTTCTAACAGTGCTTTCACACATAGCAAACAACTGCTCTTCTTTACAAAGAAATGCATGAGCGTTTCTTACTAAAGCTTTCGTGAAATTAATAAACTTTCAAAAGAACGCGATTATCTTTCAAAGTAAATCTTGTACTGAGAAAATTTAACCTGATCTCAGTTCTAACAGTGTTTTCACACGTAGCAAACAACTACTTGTCTTGACAAAGAAACGCATGAGCCTTTCTTACTAAAGGTTTCGTAAAATTGATAAACTTTCAAAAGAACGCGATTATCTTTCAAAGTAAAGCTTGTACTGAGAAAAGCAACACTGATCTCAGTTCTAACAGTGCTTTCACACGTAGCAAACAACTGCTTGTCTTGACAAAGAAACGCATGTACGTTTCTTACTAAAGCTTTAGTGAAATTAATAAACTTTCAAAAGAACGCGATTATCTTTCAAAGTAAAGCTTGTACTGAGAAAAGCAACACTGATCTCAGTTCTAACAGTGCTTTCACACGTAGCAAACAACTGCTTGTCTTGACAAAGAAACGCATGAGCCTTTCTTACTAAAGCTTTCGTAAAATTAATAAACTTTCAAAAGAACGCGATTATCTTTCAAAGTAAAGCTTGTACTGAGAAAAGCAACACTGATCTCAGTTCTAACAGTGCTTTCACACGTAGCAAACAACTGCTTGTCTTGACAAAGAAACTCATGAGCGTTTCTTACTAAAGCTTTCGTGAAATTAATAAACTTTCAAAAGAACGCGATTATCCTTCAAAGTAAAGCTTGTACTGAGAAAAGCAACACTGATCTCAGTTCTAACGGTGCTTTCACACGTAGCAAACAACTGCTTGTCTTGACAAAGAAACGCATGTGCGTTTCTTACTAAAGCTTTCGTGAAATAAATAAACTTTCAAAAGAACGCGATTATCTTTCAAAGTAAAGCTTGTACTGAGAAAAGCAACACTGATCTCAGTTCTAACAGTGCTTTAACACGTAGCAAACAACTGCTTGTCTTGAAAAAGAAACGCATGAGCGTTTCTTTCTAAAGCTTTCGTGAAATTAATAAACTTTCAAAGAACGCGATTATCTTTCAAAGTAAAGCTTGTACTGAGAATATTAAACCTGATCTCAGTTCTAACAGTGCTTTCACACGTAGCAAACAACTGCTTGTCTTGACAAAGAAACCCATGAGCGTTTCTTACTAAAGCATTCGTAAAATTAATAAACTTTCAAAAGAATGCGATTATCTTTCAAAGTAAAGCTTGTACTGAGAAAAGCAACACTGATCTCAGTTCTAACACTGCTTTCACACGTAGCAAACAACTGCTTCTCTTTACAAAGAAACGCATGTGCGTTTCTTACTAAAGCTTTCGTGAAATTAATAAACTTTCAAAAGAACGCGATTATCTTTCAAAGTAAAGCTTGTACTGAGAAAAGCAACACTGATCTCAGTTCTAACAGTGCTTTCACACGTAGCAAACAACTGCTTGTCTTGACAAAAAAAACGCATAAGCGTTTCTAACTAAAGCTTTCGTGAAATTAATAAACTTTCAAAAGAACGCGATTATCTTTCAAAGTAAAGCTTGTACTGAGAAAAGTAACACTGATCTCAGTTCTAACAGTGCTTTCACACATAGCAAACCACTGCTTGTCTTTACAAAGAAATGCATGAGCGTTTCTTAATAAAGCTTTCGTGAAATTAAGAAACTCAAAAGAACGCGATTATCTTTCAAAGTAAAGCTTGTACTGAGGAAATTAAACCTGATCTCAGTTCTAACAGTGCTTACACACGTAGCAAACAACTGCTTGTCTTGACAAAGAAACGCATGTGCGTTTCTTACTAAAGCTTTCGTGAAATTAATAAACTTTCAAAAGAACGCGATTATCTTTCAAAGTAAAGCTTGTACTGAGAAAATTAAACCTGATCTCAGTTCTAACAGTGCTTTCACACGTAGCAAACAACTGCTTGTCTTTAAAAAGAAACGCATGTGCGTTTCTTACAAAAGCTTTCGTGAAATTAATAAACTTTCCAAAGAACGTGATTATCTTTCAAAGTAAAGCTTGTAATGAGAAAAGCACCATTGATCTCAGTTCTAACAGTGCTTTCACACATAGCAAACAACTGCTCTTCTTTACAAAGAAATGCATGAGCGTTTCTTACTAAAGCTTTCGTGAAATTAATAAACTTTCAAAAGAACGCGATTATCTTTCAAAGTAAATCTTGTACTGAGGAAATTAAACCTGATCTCAGTTCTAACAGTGCTTTCACACGTAGCAAACAACTGCTTGTCTTGACAAAAAAACGCAAATGCGTTTCTTACTAAAGGTTTCGTGAAATTAATAAACTTTCAAAAGAACGCGATTATCTTTCAAAGTAAAGCTTGTACTGAGAAAATTAAACCTGATCTCAGTTCTAACAGTGCTTTCACACGTAGCAAACAACTGCTTGTCTTGACAAAGAAACGCATGTGCGTTTCTTACTAAATCTTTCATAAAATTAATAAACTTTCAAACGAACGCGATTATCTTTCAAAGTAAAGCTTGTACTGAGAAAAGCAACACTGATCTCAGTTCTAACAGTGCTTTCACACGTAGCAAACAACTACTTGTCTTGACAAAGAAACGCATGAGCCTTTCTTACTAAAGCTTTCGTAAAATTGATAAACTTTCAAAAGAACGCGATTCTCTTTCAAAGTAAAGCTTGTACTGAGAAAAGCAACACTGATCTCAGTTCTAACAGTGCTTTCACACGTAGCAAACAACTGCTTGTCTTGACAAAGAAACGCATGTGCGTTTCTTACTAAAGCTTTAGTGAAATTAATAAACTTTCAAAAGAACGCGATTATCTTTCAAAGTAAAGCTTGTACTGAGAAAAGCAACACTGATCTCAGTTCTAACACTGCTTTCACACGTAGCAAACAACTGCTTGTCTTGACAAAGAAACGCATGAGCCTTTCTTACTAAAGCTTTCGTAAAATTAATAAACTTTCAAAAGAACGCGATTATCTTTCAAAGTAAAGCTTGTACTGAGAAAAGCAACACTGATCTCAGTTCTAACAGTGCTTTCACACGTAGCAAACAACTGCTTGTCTTTACAAAGAAACTCATGAGCGTTTCTTACTAAAGCTTTCGTGAAATTAATAAACTTTCAAAAGAACGCGATTATCCTTCAAAGTAAAGCTTGTACTGAGAAAAGCAACACTGATCTCAGTTCTAACGGTGCTTTCACACGTAGCAAACAACTGCTTGTCTTGACAAAGAAACGCATGTGCGTTTCTTACTAAAGCTTTCGTGAAATTAAATAACTTTCAAAAGAACGCGATTATCTTTCAAAGTAAAGCTTGTACTGAGAAAAGCAACACTGATCTCAGTTCTAACAGTGCTTTAACACGTAGCAAACAACTGCTTGTCTTGAAAAAGTAATGCATGAGCGTTTCTTACTAAAGCTTTCGTGAAATTAATAAACTTTCAAAGAACGCGATTATCTTTCAAAGTAAAGCTTGTACTGAGAATATTAAACCTGATCTCAGTTCTAACAGTGCTTTCACACGTAGCAAACAACTGCTTGTCTTGACAAAGAAACCCATGAGCGTTTCTTACTAAAGCATTCGTAAAATTAATAAACTTTCAAAAGAATGCGATTATCTTTCAAAGTAAAGCTTGTACTGAGAAAAGCAACACTGATCTCAGTTCTAACAGTGCTTTCACACGTAGCAAACAACTGCTTGTCTTGACAAAGAAACGCATAAGCGTTTCTAACTAAAGCTTTCGTAAAATTAATAAACTTTCAAAAGAACGCGATTATCTTTCAAAGTAAAGCTTGTACTGAGAAAAGTAACACTGATCTCAGTTCTAACAGTGCTTTCACACATAGCAAACCACTGCTTGTCTTTACAAAGAAATGCATGAGCGTTTCTTAATAAAGCTTTCGTGAAATTAAGAAACTCAAAAGAACGCGATTATCTTTCAAAGTAAAGCTTGTACTGAGGAAAATAAACCTGATCTCAGTTCTAACAGTGCTTACACACGTAGCAAACAACTGCTTGTCTTGACAAAGAAACGCATGTGCGTTTCTTACTAAAGCTTTCGTGAAATTAATAAACTTTCAAAAGAACGCGATTATCGTTCAAAGTAAAGCTTGTACTGAGAAAAGCAACACTGATCTCAGTTCTAACAGTGCTTTCACACGTAGCAAACAACTGCTTGTCTTTACAAAGAAACACATGAGCGTTTCTTACTAAAGCTTTCGTAAAATTAATAAACTTTCAAAAGAACGCGATTATCTTTCAAAGTAAAGCTTGTACTGAGAAAAGCAACACTGATCTCAGTTCTAACAGTGCTTTCACACGTAGCAAACAACTGCTTGTCTTTACAAAGAAACGCATGAGCCTTTCTTACTAAAGCTTTCGTGAAATTAATAAACTTTCAAAAGAACGCGATTATCTTTCAAAGTAAAGCTTGTACTGAGGAAATTAAACCTGATCTCAGTTCTAACAGTGCTTTCACGCGTAGCAAACAACTGCTTGTCTTGACAAAGAAACGCATGTGCGTTTCTTACTAAAGCTTTCGTGAAATTAATAAAGTATCAAAAGAACGCGATTATCTTTCAAAGTAAAGCTTGTACTGAGAAAATTAAACCTGATCTCAGTTCTAACAGTGCTTTCACACGTAGCAAACAACTGCTTGTCTTTAAAAAGAAACGCATGAGCGTTTCTTACTAAAGCTTTCGTGAAATTAATAAACTTTCAAAAGAACGCGATTATCTTTCAAAGTAAAGCTTGTACTGAGAAAATTAAACCTGATCTCATTTCTAACAGTGCTTTCACACGTAGCAAACAACTGCTTGTCTTGATAAAGAAACGCATGTGCGTTTCTTACTAAATCTTTCATAAAATTAATAAACTTTCAAAACAACGCGATTATCTTTCAAAGTAAAGCTTGTACTGAGGAAATTAAACCTGATATCAGTTCTAACAGTGCTTACACACGTAGCAAACAACTGCTTGTCTTGACAAAAAAACGCATGTGCGTTTCTTACTAAAGCTTTCGTGAAATTAATAAACTTTCAAAAGAACGCGATTATCTTTCAAAGTAAAGCTTGTACTGAGGAAATTAAACCTGATCTCAGTTCTAACAGTGCTTACACACGTAGCAAACAACTGCTTGTCTTGACAAAGAAAAGCATGTGCGTTTCTTACTAAAGCTTTCGTGAAATTATTAAACTTTCAAAAGAACGCGATTATCTTTCAAAGTAAAGCATGTACTGAGAAAAGCAACACTGATCTCAGTTCTAACAGTGCTTTCACACGTAGCAAACTACTGCTTGTCTTTACAAAGAAACGCTCGTTTCTTACTAAAGCTTTCGTAAAATTAATAAATTTTCAAAAGAACTCGATTATCTTTCAAAGTAAAGCTTGTACTGAGAAAAGCAACACTGATCTCAGTTCTAACAGTGCTTTCACACGTAGCAAACAACTGCTTGTCTTTACAAAGAAACGCATGAGCGTTTCTTACTAAAGCTTTCGTGAAATTAATAAACTTTCAAAAGAACGCGATTATCTTTCAAAGTAAAGCTTGTACTGAGAAAATTAAACCTGATCTCAGTTCTAACAGTGCTTTCACACGTAGCAAACAACTGCTTGTCTTTAAAAAGAAACGCATGTGCGTTTCTTACAAAAGCTTTCGTGAAATTAATAAACTTTCCAAAGAACGCGATTATCTTTCAAAGTAAAGCTTGTAATGAGAAAAGCACCATTGATCTCAGTTCTAACAGTGCTTTCACACATAGCAAACAACTGCTCTTCTTTACAAAGAAATGCATTAGCGTTTCTTACTAAAGCTTTCGTGAAATTAATAAACTTTCAAAAGAACGCGATTATCTTTCAAAGTAAATCTTGTACTGAGGAAATTAAACCTGATCTCAGTTCTAACAGTGCTTTCACACGTAGCAAACAACTGCTTGTCTTTCGTGAAATTAATAAACTTTCAAAAGAACGCGATTATCTTTCAAAGTAAAGCTTGTACTGAGAAAATTAAACCTGATCTCAGTTCTAACAGTGCTTTCACACGTAGCAAACAACTACTTGTCTTGACAAAGAAACGCATGTTCGTTTCTTACTAAAGCTTTCCTGAAATTAATAAAGTTTCAAAAAC
Source organism: Chionomys nivalis (assembly GCF_950005125.1). Lineage (NCBI taxonomy): Eukaryota > Metazoa > Chordata > Mammalia > Rodentia > Cricetidae > Chionomys > Chionomys nivalis. The sequence goes on along the minus strand of NC_080105.1, from coordinate 2,824,841 downwards.
GCGATTATCTTTCAAAGTAAAGCTTGTACTGAGAAAAGCAACACTGATCTCAGTTCTAACACTGCTTTCACATGTAGCAAACAACTGCTTGTCTTGACAAAGAAACGCATGTGCGTTTCTTACTAAATCTTTCATAAAATTAATAAACTTTCAAAAGAACGCGATTATCTTTCAAAGTAAAGCTTGTACTGAGAAAAGCAACAATGATCTCAGTTCTAACAGTGCTTTCACACGTAGCAAACAACTACTTGTCTTGACAAAGAAACGCATGAGCCTTTCTTACTAAAGCTTTCGTAAAATTGATAAACTTTCAAAAGAACGCGATTATCTTTCAAAGTAAAGCTTGTACTGAGAAAAGCAACACTGATCTCAGTTCTAACAGTGCTTTCACACGTAGCAAACAACTGCTTGTCTTGACAAAGAAACGCATGTGCGTTTCATACTAAAGCTTTAGTGAAATTAATAAACTTTCAAAAGAACGTGATTATCTTTCAAAGTAAAGCTTGTACTGAGAAAAGCAACACTGATCTCAGTTCTAACAGTGCTTTCACACGTAGCAAACAACTGCTTGTCTTGACAAAGAAACGCATGAGCCTTTCTTACTAAAGCTTTCGTAAAATTAATAAACTTTCAAAAGAACGCGATTATCTTTCAAAGTAAAGCTTGTACTGAGAAAAGCAACACTGATCTCAGTTCTAACAGTGCTTTCACAAGTAGCAAACAACTGCTTGTCTTTACAAAGAAACTCATGAGCGTTTCTTACTAAAGCTTTCGTGAAATTAATAAACTTTCAAAAGAACGCGATTATCCTTCAAAGTAAAGCTTGTACTGAGAAAAGCAACACTGATCTCAGTTCTAACGGTGCTTTCACACGTACCAAACAACTGCTTGTCTTGACAAAGAAACGCATGTGCGTTTCTTACTAAAGCTTTCGTGAAATTAATAAACTTTCAAAAGAACGCGATTATCTTTCAAAGTAAAGCTTGTACTGAGAAAAGCAACACTGATCTCAGTTCTAACAGTGCTTTAACACGTAGCAAACAACTGCTTGTCTTGAAAAAGAAACGCATGAGCGTTTCTTACTAAAGCTTTCGTGAAATTAATAAACTTTCAAAAGAACGCGATTATCTTTCAAAGTAAAGCTTGTACTGAGGAAATTAAACCTGATTTCAGTTCTAACGGTGCTTTCACACGTAGCAAACAACTGCTTGTCTTGACAAAGAAACGCATGTGCGTTTCTTAATAAAGCTTTCGTAAAATTAATAAACTTTCAAAAGAACGCGATTATCTTTCAAAGTAAAGCTTGTACTGAGGAAATTAAACCTGTACTAAGTTCTAACAGTGCTTACACACCTAGCAAACAACTGCTTGTCTTGACAAAGAAACGCATGTGCGTTTCGTACTAAAGCTTTCGTGAAATTAATAAACTTTCAAAAGAACGCGATTATCTTTCAAAGTAAAGCCTGTACTGAGGAAATTAAACCTGATCTCAGTTCTAACAGTGCTTACACACGTAGCAAACAACTGCTTGTCTTGACAAAGAAACGCATGTGCGTTTCTTACTAAAGCTTTCGTGAAATTAATAAACTTTCAAAAGAACGTGATTATCTTTCAAAGTAAAGCTTGTACTGAGAAAATTAAACCTGATCTCAGTTCTAACAGTGCTTTCACACGTAGCAAACAACTACTTGTCTTGACAAAGAAACGCATGTTCGTTTCTTATTAAAGCTTTCCTGAAATTAATAAAGTTTCAAAAACGCGATTATCTTTCAAAGTAAAGCTTGTACTGAGAAAAGCAACACTGATCTCAGTTCTAACACTGCTTTCACACGTAGCAAACAACTGCTTGTCTTGACAAAGAAACGCATGTGCGTTTCTTCCTAAATCTTTCATAAAATTAATAAACTTTCAAAAGAACGCGATTGTCTTTCAAAGTAAAGCTTGTACTGAGAAAAGCAACACTGATCTCAGTTCTAACAGTGCTTTCACACGTAGCAAACAACTACTTGTCTTGACAAAGAAACGCATGAGCCTTTCTTACTGAAGCTTTCGTAAAATTGATAAACTTTCAAAAGAACGGGATTATCTTTCAAAGTAAAGCTTGTACTGAGAAAAGCAACACTGATCTCAGTTCTAAAAGTGCTTTCACACGTAGCAAACAACTGCTTGTCTTGACAAAGAAACGCATGTGCGTTTCTTACTAAAGCTTTCGTGAAATTAATAAACTTTCAAAAGAACGGGATTATCTTTCAAAGTAAAGCTTGTAATGAGAAAATTAAACCTGATCTCCGTTCTAACACTGCTTTCACACGTAGCAAACAACTGCTTGTCTTTACAAAGAAACGCATGGGCGTTTCTTACTAAAGCTTTCGTAAAATTAATAAACTTTCAAAAGAACGCGATTATCTTTCAAAGTAAAGCTTGTACTGAGAAAAGCAACACTGATCTCAGTTCTAACAGTGCTTTCACACGTAGCAAACAACTGCTTGTCTTTAAATAGAAACGCATGTGCGTTTCTTACTAAAGCTTTCGTAAAATTAATAAAGTTTCAAAAGAACGCGATTATCTTTCAAAGTAAAGCTTGTACTGAGAAAAGCAACACTGATCTCAGTTCTACCAGTGCTTTCACACGTAGCAAACAACTGCTTGTCTTTACAAAGAAACGCATGTTCGTTTCTTACTAAAGCTTTCCTGAAATTAATAAAGTTTCAAAAACGCGATTATCTTTCAAAGTAAAGCTTGTACTGAGAAAAGCAACACTGATCTCAGTTCTAACACTGCTTTCACATGTAGCAAACAACTGCTTGTCTTGACAAAGAAACGCATGTGCGTTTCTTACTAAATCTTTCATAAAATTAATAAACTTTCAAAAGAACGCGATTATCTTTCAAAGTAAAGCTTGTACTGAGAAAAGCAACACTGATCTCAGTTCTAACAGTGCTTTCACACGTAGCAAACAACTACTTGTCTTGACAAAGAAACGCATGAGCCTTTCTTACTAAAGCTTTCGTAAAATTGATAAACTTTCAAAAGAACGCGATTATCTTTCAAAGTAAAGCTTGTACTGAGAAAAGCAACACTGATCTCAGTTCTAACAGTGCTTTCACACGTAGCAAACAACTGCTTGTCTTGACAAAGAAACGCATGTGCGTTTCTTACTAAAGCTTTAGTGAAATTAATAAACTTTCAAAAGAACGCGATTATCTTTCAAAGTAAAGCTTGTACTGAGAAAAGCAACACTGATCTCAGTTCTAACACTGCTTTCACACGTAGCAAACAACTGCTTGTCTTGACAAAGAAACGCATGAGCCTTTCTTACTAAAGCTTTCGTAAAATTAATAAACTTTCAAAAGAACGCGATTATCTTTCAAAGTAAAGCTTGTACTGAGAAAAGCAACACTGATCTCAGTTCTAACAGTGCTTTCACACGTAGCAAACAACTGCTTGTCTTTACAAAGAAACTCATGAGCGTTTCTTACTAAAGCTTTCGTGAAATTAATAAACTTTCAAAAGAACGCGATTATCCTTCAAAGTAAAGCTTGTACTGAGAAAAGCAACACTGATCTCAGTTCTAACGGTGCTTTCACACGTAGCAAACAACTGCTTGTCTTGACAAAGAAACGCATGTGCGTTTCTTACTAAAGCTTTCGTGAAATTAAATAACTTTCAAAAGAACGCGATTATCTTTCAAAGTAAAGCTTGTACTGAGAAAAGCAACACTGATCTCAGTTCTAACAGTGCTTTAACACGTAGCAAACAACTGCTTGTCTTGAAAAAGAAATGCATGAGCGTTTCTTACTAAAGCTTTCGTGAAATTAATAAACTTTCAAAGAACGCGATTATCTTTCAAAGTAAAGCTTGTACTGAGAATATTAAACCTGATCTCAGTTCTAACAGTGCTTTCACACGTAGCAAACAACTGCTTGTCTTGACAAAGAAACCCATGAGCGTTTCTTACTAAAGCATTCGTAAAATTAATAAACTTTCAAAAGAATGCGATTATCTTTCAAAGTAAAGCTTGTACTGAGAAAAGCAACACTGATCTCAGTTCTAACAGTGCTTTCACACGTAGCAAACAACTGCTTGTCTTGACAAAGAAACGCATAAGCGTTTCTAACTAAAGCTTTCGTGAAATTAATAAACTTTCAAAAGAACGCGATTATCTTTCAAAGTAAAGCTTGTACTGAGAAAAGTAACACTGATCTCAGTTCTAACAGTGCTTTCACACATAGCAAACCACTGCTTGTCTTTACAAAGAAATGCATGAGCGTTTCTTAATAAAGCTTTCGTGAAATTAAGAAACTCAAAAGAACGCGATTATCTTTCAAAGTAAAGCTTGTACTGAGGAAATTAAACCTGATCTCAGTTCTAACAGTGCTTACACACGTAGCAAACAACTGCTTGTCTTGACAAAGAAACGCATGTGCGTTTCTTACTAAAGCTTTCGTGAAATTAATAAACTTTCAAAAGAACGCGATTATCTTTCAAAGTAAAGCTTGTACTGAGAAAAGCAACACTGATCTCAGTTCTAACAGTGCTTTCACACGTAGCAAACAACTACTTGTCTTGACAAAGAAACGCATGAGCCTTTCTTACTAAAGCTTTCGTAAAATTGATAAACTTTCAAAAGAACGCGATTATCTTTCAAAGTAAAGCTTGTACTGAGAAAAGCAACACTGATCTCAGTTCTAACAGTGCTTTCACACGTAGCAAACAACTGCTTGTCTTGACAAAGAAACGCATGTGCGTTTCTTACTAAAGCTTTAGTGAAATTAATAAACTTTCAAAAGAACGCGATTATCTTTCAAAGTAAAGCTTGTACTGAGAAAAGCAACACTGATCTCAGTTCTAACACTGCTTTCACACGTAGCAAACAACTGCTTGTCTTGACAAAGAAACGCATGAGCCTTTCTTACTAAAGCTTTCGTAAAATTAATAAACTTTCAAAAGAACGCGATTATCTTTCAAAGTAAAGCTTGTACTGAGAAAAGCAACACTGATCTCAGTTCTAACAGTGCTTTCACACGTAGCAAACAACTGCTTGTCTTTACAAAGAAACTCATGAGCGTTTCTTACTAAAGCTTTCGTGAAATTAATAAACTTTCAAAAGAACGCGATTATCCTTCAAAGTAAAGCTTGTACTGAGAAAAGCAACACTGATCTCAGTTCTAACGGTGCTTTCACACGTACCAAACAACTGCTTGTCTTGACAAAGAAACGCATGTGCGTTTCTTACTAAAGCTTTCGTGAAATTAAATAACTTTCAAAAGAACGCGATTATCTTTCAAAGTAAAGCTTGTACTGAGAAAAGCAACACTGATCTCAGTTCTAACAGTGCTTTAACACGTAGCAAACAACTGCTTGTCTTGAAAAAGAAATGCATGAGCGTTTCTTACTAAAGCTTTCGTGAAATTAATAAACTTTCAAAGAACGCGATTATCTTTCAAAGTAAAGCTTGTACTGAGAATATTAAACCTGATCTCAGTTCTAACAGTGCTTTCACACGTAGCAAACAACTGCTTGTCTTGACAAAGAAACCCATGAGCGTTTCTTACTAAAGCATTCGTAAAATTAATAAACTTTCAAAAGAATGCGATTATCTTTCAAAGTAAAGCTTGTACTGAGAAAAGCAACACTGATCTCAGTTCTAACAGTGCTTTCACACGTAGCAAACAACTGCTTGTCTTGACAAAGAAACGCATAAGCGTTTCTAACTAAAGCTTTCGTGAAATTAATAAACTTTCAAAAGAACGCGATTATCTTTCAAAGTAAAGCTTGTACTGAGAAAAGTAACACTGATCTCAGTTCTAACAGTGCTTTCACACATAGCAAACCACTGCTTGTCTTTACAAAGAAATGCATGAGCGTTTCTTAATAAAGCTTTCGTGAAATTAAGAAACTCAAAAGAACGCGATTATCTTTCAAAGTAAAGCTTGTACTGAGGAAAATAAACCTGATCTCAGTTCTAACAGTGCTTACACACGTAGCAAACAACTGCTTGTCTTGACAAAGAAACGCATGTGCGTTTCTTACTAAAGCTTTCGTGAAATTAATAAACTTTCAAAAGAACGCGATTATCGTTCAAAGTAAAGCTTGTACTGAGAAAAGCAACACTGATCTCAGTTCTAACAGTGCTTTCACACGTAGCAAACAACTGCTTGTCTTTACAAAGAAACACATGAGCGTTTCTTACTAAAGCTTTCGTAAAATTAATAAACTTTCAAAAGAACGCGATTATCTTTCAAAGTAAAGCTTGTACTGAGAAAAGCAACACTGATCTCAGTTCTAACAGTGCTTTCACACGTAGCAAACAACTGCTTGTCTTTACAAAGAAACGCATGAGCCTTTCTTACTAAAGCTTTCGTGAAATTAATAAACTTTCAAAAGAACGCGATTATCTTTCAAAGTAAAGCTTGTACTGAGGAAATTAAACCTGATCTCAGTTCTAACAGTGCTTTCACGCGTAGCAAACAACTGCTTGTCTTGACAAAGAAACGCATGTGCGTTTCTTACTAAAGCTTTCGTGAAATTAATAAAGTATCAAAAGAACGCGATTATCTTTCAAAGTAAAGCTTGTACTGAGAAAATTAAACCTGATCTCAGTTCTAACAGTGCTTTCACACGTAGCAAACAACTGCTTGTCTTTAAAAAGAAACGCATGAGCGTTTCTTACTAAAGCTTTCGTGAAATTAATAAACTTTCAAAAGAACGCGATTATCTTTCAAAGTAAAGCTTGTACTGAGAAAATTAAACCTGATTTCATTTCTAACAGTGCTTTCACACGTAGCAAACAACTGCTTGTCTTGATAAAGAAACGCATGTGCGTTTCTTACTAAATCTTTCATAAAATTAATAAACTTTCAAAACAACGCGATTATCTTTCAAAGTAAAGCTTGTACTGAGGAAATTAAACCTGATATCAGTTCTAACAGTGCTTACACACGTAGCAAACAACTGCTTGTCTTGACAAAAAAACGCATGTGCGTTTCTTACTAAAGCTTTCGTGAAATTAATAAACTTTCAAAAGAACGCGATTATCTTTCAAAGTAAAGCTTGTACTGAGGAAATTAAACCTGATCTCAGTTCTAACAGTGCTTACACACGTAGCAAACAACTGCTTGTCTTGACAAAGAAAAGCATGTGCGTTTCTTACTAAAGCTTTCGTGAAATTATTAAACTTTCAAAAGAACGCGATTATCTTTCAAAGTAAAGCATGTACTGAGAAAAGCAACACTGATCTCAGTTCTAACAGTGCTTTCACACGTAGCAAACTACTGCTTGTCTTTACAAAGAAACGCTCGTTTCTTACTAAAGCTTTCGTAAAATTAATAAATTTTCAAAAGAACTCGATTATCTTTCAAAGTAAAGCTTGTACTGAGAAAAGCAACACTGATCTCAGTTCTAACAGTGCTTTCACACGTAGCAAACAACTGCTTGTCTTTACAAAGAAACGCATGAGCGTTTCTTACTAAAGCTTTCGTGAAATTAATAAACTTTCAAAAGAACGCGATTATCTTTCAAAGTAAAGCTTGTACTGAGAAAATTAAACCTGATCTCAGTTCTAACAGTGCTTTCACACGTAGCAAACAACTGCTTGTCTTTAAAAAGAAACGCATGTGCGTTTCTTACAAAAGCTTTCGTGAAATTAATAAACTTTCCAAAGAACGCGATTATCTTTCAAAGTAAAGCTTGTAATGAGAAAAGCACCATTGATCTCAGTTCTAACAGTGCTTTCACACATAGCAAACAACTGCTCTTCTTTACAAAGAAATGCATTAGCGTTTCTTACTAAAGCTTTCGTGAAATTAGTAAACTTTCAAAAGAACGCGATTATCTTTCAAAGTAAATCTTGTACTGAGGAAATTAAACCTGATCTCAGTTCTAACAGTGCTTTCACACGTAGCAAACAACTGCTTGTCTTTCGTGAAATTAATAAACTTTCAAAAGAACGCGATTATCTTTCAAAGTAAAGCTTGTACTGAGAAAATTAAACCTGATCTCAGTTCTAACAGTGCTTTCACACGTAGCAAACAACTACTTGTCTTGACAAAGAAACGCATGTTCGTTTCTTACTAAAGCTTTCCTGAAATTAATAAAGTTTCAAAAACGCGATTATCTTTCAAAGTAAAGCTTGTACTGAGAAAAGCAACACTGATCTCAGTTCTAACACTGCTTTCACATGTAGCAAACAACTGCTTGTCTTGACAAAGAAACGCATGTGCGTTTCTTACTAAATCTTTCATAAAATTAATAAACTTTCAAAAGAACGCGATTATCTTTCAAAGTAAAGCTTGTACTGAGAAAAGCAACAATGATCTCAGTTCTAACAGTGCTTTCACACGTAGCAAACAACTACTTGTCTTGACAAAGAAACGCATGAGCCTTTCTTACTAAAGCTTTTGTAAAATTGATAAACTTTCAAAAGAACGCGATTATCTTTCAAAGTAAAGCTTGTACTGAGAAAAGCAACACTGATCTCAGTTCTAACAGTGCTTTCACACGTAGCAAACAACTGCTTGTCTTGACAAAGAAACGCATGTGCGTTTCTTACTAAAGCTTTAGTGAAATTAATAAACTTTCAAAAGAACGTGATTATCTTTCAAAGTAAAGCTTGTACTGAGAAAAGCAACACTGATCTCAGTTCTAACAGTGCTTTCACACGTAGCAAACAACTGCTTGTCTTGACAAAGAAACGCATGAGCCTTTCTTACTAAAGCTTTCGTAAAATTAATAAACTTTCAAAAGAACGCGATTATCTTTCAAAGTAAAGCTTGTACTGAGAAAAGCAACACTGATCTCAGTTCTAACAGTGCTTTCACACGTAGCAAACAACTGCTTGTCTTTACAAAGAAACTCATGAGCGTTTCTTACTAAAGCTTTCGTGAAATTAATAAACTTTCAAAAGAACGCGATTATCCTTCAAAGTAAAGCTTGTACTGAGAAAAGCAACACTGATCTCAGTTCTAACGGTGCTTTCACACGTACCAAACAACTGCTTGTCTTGACAAAGAAACGCATGTGCGTTTCTTACTAAAGCTTTCGTGAAATTAATAAACTTTCAAAAGAACGCGATTATCTTTCAAAGTAAAGCTTGTACTGAGAAAAGCAACACTGATCTCAGTTCTAACAGTGCTTTAACACGTAGCAAACAACTGCTTGTCTTGAAAAAGAAACGCATGAGCGTTTCTTACTAAAGCTTTCGTGAAATTAATAAACTTTCAAAAGAACGCGATTATCTTTCAAAGTAAAGCTTGTACTGAGGAAATTAAACCTGATTTCAGTTCTAACGGTGCTTTCACACGTAGCAAACAACTGCTTGTCTTGACAAAGAAACGCATGTGCGTTTCTTACTAAAGCTTTCGTAAAATTAATAAACTTTCAAAAGAACGCGATTATCTTTCAAAGTAAAGCTTGTACTGAGGAAATTAAACCTGTACTAAGTTCTAACAGTGCTTACACACCTAGCAAACAACTGCTTGTCTTGACAAAGAAACGCATGTGCGTTTCGTACTAAAGCTTTCGTGAAATTAATAAACTTTCAAAAGAACGCGATTATCTTTCAAAGTAAAGCCTGTACTGAGGAAATTAAACCTGATCTCAGTTCTAACAGTGCTTACACACGTAGCAAACAACTGCTTGTCTTGACAAAGAAACGCATGTGCGTTTCTTACTAAAGCTTTCGTGAAATTAATAAACTTTCAAAAGAACGTGATTATCTTTCAAAGTAAAGCTTGTACTGAGAAAATTAAACCTGATCTCAGTTCTAACAGTGCTTTCACACGTAGCAAACAACTACTTGTCTTGACAAAGAAACGCATGTTCGTTTCTTATTAAAGCTTTCCTGAAATTAATAAAGTTTCAAAAACGCGATTATCTTTCAAAGTAAAGCTTGTACTGAGAAAAGCAACACTGATCTCAGTTCTAACACTGCTTTCACACGTAGCAAACAACTGCTTGTCTTGACAAAGAAACGCATGTGCGTTTCTTCCTAAATCTTTCATAAAATTAATAAACTTTCAAAAGAACGCGATTGTCTTTCAAAGTAAAGCTTGTACTGAGAAAAGCAACACTGATCTCAGTTCTAACAGTGCTTTCACACGTAGCAAACAACTACTTGTCTTGACAAAGAAACGCATGAGCCTTTCTTACTGAAGCTTTCGTAAAATTGATAAACTTTCAAAAGAACGGGATTATCTTTCAAAGTAAAGCTTGTACTGAGAAAAGCAACACTGATCTCAGTTCTAAAAGTGCTTTCACACGTAGCAAACAACTGCTTGTCTTGACAAAGAAACGCATGGGCGTTTCTTACTAAAGCTTTCGTAAAATTAATAAACTTTCAAAAGAACGCGATTATCTTTCAAAGTAAAGCTTGTACTGAGAAAAGCAACACTGATCTCAGTTCTAACAGTGCTTTCACACGTAGCAAACAACTGCTTGTCTTTACAAAGAAACGCTCGTTTCTTACTAAAGCTTTCGTAAAATTAATAAACTTTCAAAAGAACTCGATTATCTTTCAAAGTAAAGCTTGTACTGAGAAAAGCAACACTGATCTCAGTTCTAACAGTGCTTTCACACGTAGCAAACAACTGCTTGTCTTTACAAAGAAACGCATGAGCGTTTCTTACTAAAGCTTTCGTGAAATTAATAAACTTTCAATAGAACGCGATTATCTTTCAAAGTAAAGCTTGTACTGAGAAAAGCACCACTGATCTCAGTTCTAACAGTGCTTTCGCACATAGCAAACAACTGCTAGTCTTTACCAAGAAATGCATGAGCGTTTCTTACTAAAGCTTTTGTGAAATTAATAAACTTTCAAAAGAACGCGATTATCTTTCAAAGTAAAGGTTGTACTGAGAAAATTAAACCTGATCTCAGTTCTAACAGTGCTTTCACACGTAGCAAACAACTACTTGTCTTGACAAAGAAACGCATGTTCGTTTCTTATTAAAGCTTTCCTGAAATTAATAAAGTTTCAAAAACGCGATTATCTTTCAAAGTAAAGCTTGTACTGAGAAAAGCAACACTGATCTCAGTTCTAACACTGCTTTCACACGTAGCAAACAACTGCTTGTCTTGACAAAGAAACGCATGTGCGTTTCTTACTAAATCTTTCATAAAATTAATAAACTTTCAAAAGAACGCGATTGTCTTTCAAAGTAAAGCTTGTACTGAGAAAAGCAACACTGATCTCAGTTCTAACAGTGCTTTCACACGTAGCAAACAACTACTTGTCTTGACAAAGAAACGCATGAGCCTTTCTTACTGAAGCTTTCGTAAAATTGATAAACTTTCAAAAGAACGCGATTATCTTTCAAAGTAAAGCTTGTACTGAGAAAAGCAACACTGATCTCAGTTCTAAAAGTGCTTTCACACGTAGCAAACAACTGCTTGTCTTGACAAAGAAACGCATGTGCGTTTCTTACTAAAGCTTTCGTGAAATTAATAAACTTTCAAAAGAACGTGATTATCTTTCAAAGTAAAGCTTGTACTGAGAAAATTAAACCTGATCTCAGTTCTAACAGTGCTTTCACACGTAGCAAACAACTGCTTGTCTTTAAATAGAAACGCATGTGTGTTTCTTACTAAAGCTTTCGTAAAATTAATAAAGTTTCAAAAGAACGCGATTATCTTTCAAAGTAAAGCTTGTACTGAGAAAAGCAACACTGATCTCAGTTCTACCAGTGCTTTCACACGTAGCAAACAACTGCTTGTCTTTACAAAGAAACGCATGTTCGTTTCTTACTAAAGCTTTCCTGAAATTAATAAAGTTTCAAAAACGCGATTATCTTTCAAAGTAAAGCTTGTACTGAGAAAAGCAACACTGATCTCAGTTCTAACACTGCTTTCACATGTAGCAAACAACTGCTTGTCTTGACAAAGAAACGCATGTGCGTTTCTTACTAAATCTTTCATAAAATTAATAAACTTTCAAAAGAACGCGATTATCTTTCAAAGTAAAGCTTGTACTGAGAAAAGCAACACTGATCTCAGTTCTAACAGTGCTTTCACACGTAGCAAACAACTACTTGTCTTGACAAAGAAACGCATGAGCCTTTCTTACTAAAGCTTTCGTAAAATTGATAAACTTTCAAAAGAACGCGATTATCTTTCAAAGTAAAGCTTGTACTGAGAAAAGCAACACTGATCTCAGTTCTAACAGTGCTTTCACACGTAGCAAACAACTGCTTGTCTTGACAAAGAAACGCATGTGCGTTTCTTACTAAAGCTTTAGTGAAATTAATAAACTTTCAAAAGAACGCGATTATCTTTCAAAGTAAAGCTTGTACTGAGAAAAGCAACACTGATCTCAGTTCTAACACTGCTTTCACACGTAGCAAACAACTGCTTGTCTTGACAAAGAAACGCATGAGCCTTTCTTACTAAAGCTTTCGTAAAATTAATAAACTTTCAAAAGAACGCGATTATCTTTCAAAGTAAAGCTTGTACTGAGAAAAGCAACACTGATCTCAGTTCTAACAGTGCTTTCACACGTAGCAAACAACTGCTTGTCTTGACAAAGAAACTCATGAGCGTTTCTTACTAAAGCTTTCGTGAAATTAATAAACTTTCAAAAGAACGCGATTATCCTTCAAAGTAAAGCTTGTACTGAGAAAAGCAACACTGATCTCAGTTCTAACGGTGCTTTCACACGTAGCAAACAACTGCTTGTCTTGACAAAGAAACGCATGTGCGTTTCTTACTAAAGCTTTCGTGAAATTAAATAACTTTCAAAAGAACGCGATTATCTTTCAAAGTAAAGCTTGTACTGAGAAAAGCAACACTGATCTCAGTTCTAACAGTGCTTTAACACGTAGCAAACAACTGCTTGTCTTGAAAAAGAAATGCATGAGCGTTTCTTACTAAAGCTTTCGTGAAATTAATAAACTTTCAAAGAACGCGATTATCTTTCAAAGTAAAGCTTGTACTGAGAATATTAAACCTGATCTCAGTTCTAACAGTGCTTTCACACGTAGCAAACAACTGCTTGTCTTGACAAAGAAACCCATGAGCGTTTCTTACTAAAGCATTCGTAAAATTAATAAACTTTCAAAAGAATGCGATTATCTTTCAAAGTAAAGCTTGTACTGAGAAAAGCAACACTGATCTCAGTTCTAACAGTGCTTTCACACGTAGCAAACAACTGCTTGTCTTGACAAAGAAACGCATAAGCGTTTCTAACTAAAGCTTTCGTGAAATTAATAAACTTTCGAAAGAACGCGATTATCTTTCAAAGTAAAGCTTGTACTGAGAAAAGTAACACTGATCTCAGTTCTAACAGTGCTTTCACACATAGCAAACCACTGCTTGTCTTTACAAAGAAATGCATGAGCGTTTCTTAATAAAGCTTTCGTGAAATTAAGAAACTCAAAAGAACGCGATTATCTTTCAAAGTAAAGCTTGTACTGAGGAAATTAAACCTGATCTCAGTTCTAACAGTGCTTACACACGTAGCAAACAACTGCTTGTCTTGACAAAGAAACGCATGTGCGTTTCTTACTAAAGCTTTCGTGAAATTAATAAACTTTCAAAAGAACGCGATTATCTTTCAAAGTAAAGCTTGTACTGAGAAAAGCAACACTGATCTCAGTTCTAACAGTGCTTTCACACGTAGCAAACAACTGCTTGTCTTTACAAAGAAACACATGAGCGTTTCTTACTAAAGCTTTCGTAAAATTAATAAACTTTCAAAAGAACGCGATTATCTTTCAAAGTAAAGCTTGTACTGAGAAAATTAAACCTGATCTCAGTTCTAACAGTGCTTTCACACGTAGCAAACAACTGCTTGTCTTTAAAAAGAAACGCATGAGCGTTTCTTACTAAAGCTTTCGTGAAATTAATAAACTTTCAAAAGAACGCGATTATCTTTCAAAGTAAAGCTTGTACTGAGAAAATTAAACCTGATCTCATTTCTAACAGTGCTTTCACACGTAGCAAACAACTGCTTGTCTTGATAAAGAAACGCATGTGCGTTTCTTACTAAATCTTTCATAAAATTAATAAACTTTCAAAACAACGCGATTATCTTTCAAAGTAAAGCTTGTACTGAGGAAATTAAACCTGATATCAGTTCTAACAGTGCTTACACACGTAGCAAACAACTGCTTGTCTTGACAAAAAAACGCATGTGCGTTTCTTACTAAAGCTTTCGTGAAATTAATAAACTTTCAAAAGAACGCGATTATCTTTCAAAGTAAAGCTTGTACTGAGGAAATTAAACCTGATCTCAGTTCTAACAGTGCTTACACACGTAGCAAACAACTGCTTGTCTTGACAAAGAAAAGCATGTGCGTTTCTTACTAAAGCTTTCGTGAAATTATTAAACTTTCAAAAGAACGCGATTATCTTTCAAAGTAAAGCATGTACTGAGAAAAGCAACACTGATCTCAGTTCTAACAGTGCTTTCACACGTAGCAAACTACTGCTTGTCTTTACAAAGAAACGCTCGTTTCTTACTAAAGCTTTCGTAAAATTAATAAATTTTCAAAAGAACTCGCTTATCTTTCAAAGTAAAGCTTGTACTGAGAAAAGCAACACTGATCTCAGTTCTAACAGTGCTTTCACACGTAGCAAACAACTGCTTGTCTTTACAAAGAAACGCATGAGCGTTTCTTACTAAAGCTTTCGTGAAATTAATAAACTTTCAAAAGAACGCGATTATCTTTCAAAGTAAAGCTTGTACTGAGAAAATTAAACCTGATCTCAGTTCTAACAGTGCTTTCACACGTAGCAAACAACTGCTTGTCTTTAAAAAGAAACGCATGTGCGTTTCTTACAAAAGCTTTCGTGAAATTAATAAACTTTCCAAAGAACGCGATTATCTTTCAAAGTAAAGCTTGTAATGAGAAAAGCACCATTGATCTCAGTTCTAACAGTGCTTTCACACATAGCAAACAACTGCTCTTCTTTACAAAGAAATGCATTAGCGTTTCTTACTAAAGCTTTCGTGAAATTAATAAACTTTCAAAAGAACGCGATTATCTTTCAAAGTAAATCTTGTACTGAGGAAATTAAACCTGATCTCAGTTCTAACAGTGCTTTCACACGTAGCAAACAACTGCTTGTCTTTCGTGAAATTAATAAACTTTCAAAAGAACGCGATTATCTTTCAAAGTAAAGCTTGTACTGAGAAAATTAAACCTGATCTCAGTTCTAACAGTGCTTTCACACGTAGCAAACAACTACTTGTCTCGACAAAGAAACGCATGTTCGTTTCTTACTAAAGCTTTCCTGAAATTAATAAAGTTTCAAAAACGCGATTATCTTTCAAAGTAAAGCTTGTACTGAGAAAAGCAACACTGATCTCAGTTCTAACACTGCTTTCACATGTAGCAAACAACTGCTTGTCTTGACAAAGAAACGCATGTGCGTTTCTTACTAAATCTTTCATAAAATTAATAAACTTTCAAAAGAACGCGATTATCTTTCAAAGTAAAGCTTGTACTGAGAAAAGCAACAATGATCTCAGTTCTAACAGTGCTTTCACACGTAGCAAACAACTACTTGTCTTGACAAAGAAACGCATGAGCCTTTCTTACTAAAGCTTTCGTAAAATTGATAAACTTTCAAAAGAACGCGATTATCTTTCAAAGTAAAGCTTGTACTGAGAAAAGCAACACTGATCTCAGTTCTAACAGTGCTTTCACACGTAGCAAACAACTGCTTGTCTTGACAAAGAAACGCATGTGCGTTTCTTACTAAAGCTTTAGTGAAATTAATAAACTTTCAAAAGAACGTGATTATCTTTCAAAGTAAAGCTTGTACTGAGAAAAGCAACACTGATCTCAGTTCTAACAGTGCTTTCACACGTAGCAAACAACTGCTTGTCTTGACAAAGAAACGCATGAGCCTTTCTTACTAAAGCTTTCGTAAAATTAATAAACTTTCAAAAGAACGCGATTATCTTTCAAAGTAAAGCTTGTACTGAGAAAAGCAACACTGATCTCAGTTCTAACAGTGCTTTCACACGTAGCAAACAACTGCTTGTCTTTACAAAGAAACTCATGAGCGTTTCTTACTAAAGCTTTCGTGAAATTAATAAACTTTCAAAAGAACGCGATTATCCTTCAAAGTAAAGCTTGTACTGAGAAAAGCAACACTGATCTCAGTTCTAACGGTGCTTTCACACGTACCAAACAACTGCTTGTCTTGACAAAGAAACGCATGTGCGTTTCTTACTAAAGCTTTCGTGAAATTAATAAACTTTCAAAAGAACGCGATTATCTTTCAAAGTAAAGCTTGTACTGAGAAAAGCAACACTGATCTCAGTTCTAACAGTGCTTTAACACGTAGCAAACAACTGCTTGTCTTGAAAAAGAAACGCATGAGCGTTTCTTACTAAAGCTTTCGTGAAATTAATAAACTTTCAAAAGAACGCGATTATCTTTCAAAGTAAAGCTTGTACTGAGGAAATTAAACCTGATTTCAGTTCTAACGGTGCTTTCACACGTAGCAAACAACTGCTTGTCTTGACAAAGAAACGCATGTGCGTTTCTTACTAAAGCTTTCGTAAAATTAATAAACTTTCAAAAGAAAGCGATTATCTTTCAAAGTAAAGCTTGTACTGAGGAAATTAAACCTGTACTCAGTTCTAACAGTGCTTACACACCTAGCAAACAACTGCTTGTCTTGACAAAGAAACGCATGTGCGTTTCGTACTAAAGCTTTCGTGAAATTAATAAACTTTCAAAAGAACGCGATTATCTTTCAAAGTAAAGCTTGTACTGAGAATATTAAACCTGATCTCAGTTCTAACAGTGCTTTCACACGTAGCAAACAACTGCTTGTCTTGACAAAGAAACCCATGAGCATTTCTTACTAAAGCATTCGTAAAATTAATAAACTTTCAAAAGAATGCGATTATCTTTCAAAGTAAAGCTTGTACTGAGAAAAGCAACACTGATCTCAGTTCTAACAGTGCTTTCACACGTAGCAAACAACTGCTTGTCTTGACAAAGAAACGCATAAGCGTTTCTAACTAAAGCTTTCGTGAAATTAATAAACTTTCAAAAGAACGCGATTATCTTTCAAAGTAAAGCTTGTACTGAGAAAAGTAACACTGATCTCAGTTCTAACAGTGCTTTCACACATAGCAAACCACTGCTTGTCTTTACAAAGAAATGCATGAGCGTTTCTTAATAAAGCTTTCGTGAAATTAAGAAACTCAAAAGAACGCGATTATCTTTCAAAGTAAAGCTTGTACTGAGGAAATTAAACCTGATCTCAGTTCTAACAGTGCTTACACACGTAGCAAACAACTGCTTGTCTTGACAAAGAAACGCATGTGCGTTTCTTACTAAAGCTTTCGTGAAATTAATAAACTTTCAAAAGAACGCGATTATCTTTCAAAGTAAAGCTTGTACTGAGAAAAGCAACACTGATCTCAGTTCTAACAGTGCTTTCACACGTAGCAAACAACTGCTTGTCTTTACAAAGAAACACATGAGCGTTTCTTACTAAAGCTTTCGTAAAATTAATAAACTTTCAAAAGAACGCGATTATCTTTCAAAGTAAAGCTTGTACTGAGAAAATTAAACCTGATCTCAGTTCTAACAGTGCTTTCACACGTAGCAAACAACTGCTTGTCTTTAAAAAGAAACGCATGAGCGTTTCTTACTAAAGCTTTCGTGAAATTAATAAACTTTCAAAAGAACGCGATTATCTTTCAAAGTAAAGCTTGTACTGAGAAAATTAAACCTGATCTCATTTCTAACAGTGCTTTCACACGTAGCAAACAACTGCTTGTCTTGATAAAGAAACGCATGTGCGTTTCTTACTAAATCTTTCATAAAATTAATAAACTTTCAAAACAACGCGATTATCTTTCAAAGTAAAGCTTGTACTGAGGAAATTAAACCTGATATCAGTTCTAACAGTGCTTACACACGTAGCAAACAACTGCTTGTCTTGACAAAAAAACGCATGTGCGTTTCTTACTAAAGCTTTCGTGAAATTAATAAACTTTCAAAAGAACGCGATTATCTTTCAAAGTAAAGCTTGTACTGAGGAAATTAAACCTGATCTCAGTTCTAACAGTGCTTACACACGTAGCAAACAACTGCTTGTCTTGACAAAGAAAAGCATGTGCGTTTCTTACTAAAGCTTTCGTGAAATTATTAAACTTTCAAAAGAACGCGATTATCTTTCAAAGTAAAGCATGTACTGAGAAAAGCAACACTGATCTCAGTTCTAACAGTGCTTTCACACGTAGCAAACTACTGCTTGTCTTTACAAAGAAACGCTCGTTTCTTACTAAAGCTTTCGTAAAATTAATAAATTTTCAAAAGAACTCGATTATCTTTCAAAGTAAAGCTTGTACTGAGAAAAGCAACACTGATCTCAGTTCTAACAGTGCTTTCACACGTAGCAAACAACTGCTTGTCTTTACAAAGAAACGCATGAGCGTTTCTTACTAAAGCTTTCGTGAAATTAATAAACTTTCAAAAGAACGCGATTATCTTTCAAAGTAAAGCTTGTACTGAGAAAATTAAACCTGATCTCAGTTCTAACAGTGCTTTCACACGTAGCAAACAACTGCTTGTCTTTAAAAAGAAACGCATGTGCGTTTCTTACAAAAGCTTTCGTGAAATTAATAAACTTTCCAAAGAACGCGATTATCTTTCAAAGTAAAGCTTGTAATGAGAAAAGCACCATTGATCTCAGTTCTAACAGTGCTTTCACACATAGCAAACAACTGCTCTTCTTTACAAAGAAATGCATTAGCGTTTCTTACTAAAGCTTTCGTGAAATTAATAAACTTTCAAAAGAACGCGATTATCTTTCAAAGTAAATCTTGTACTGAGGAAATTAAACCTGATCTCAGTTCTAACAGTGCTTTCACACGTAGCAAACAACTGCTTGTCTTTCGTGAAATTAATAAACTTTCAAAAGAACGCGATTATCTTTCAAAGTAAAGCTTGTACTGAGAAAATTAAACCTGATCTCAGTTCTAACAGTGCTTTCACACGTAGCAAACAACTACTTGTCTTGACAAAGAAACGCATGTTCGTTTCTTACTAAAGCTTTCCTGAAATTAATAAAGTTTCAAAAACGCGATTATCTTTCAAAGTAAAGCTTGTACTGAGAAAAGCAACACTGATCTCAGTTCTAACACTGCTTTCACATGTAGCAAACAACTGCTTGTCTTGACAAAGAAACGCATGTGCGTTTCTTACTAAATCTTTCATAAAATTAATAAACTTTCAAAAGAACGCGATTATCTTTCAAAGTAAAGCTTGTACTGAGAAAAGCAACAATGATCTCAGTTCTAACAGTGCTTTCACACGTAGCAAACAACTACTTGTCTTGACAAAGAAACGCATGAGCCTTTCTTACTAAAGCTTTCGTAAAATTGATAAACTTTCAAAAGAACGCGATTATCTTTCAAAGTAAAGCTTGTACTGAGAAAAGCAACACTGATCTCAGTTCTAACAGTGCTTTCACACGTAGCAAACAACTGCTTGTCTTGACAAAGAAACGCATGTGCGTTTCTTACTAAAGCTTTAGTGAAATTAATAAACTTTCAAAAGAACGTGATTATCTTTCAAAGTAAAGCTTGTACTGAGAAAAGCAACACTGATCTCAGTTCTAACAGTGCTTTCACACGTAGCAAACAACTGCTTGTCTTGACAAAGAAACGCATGAGCCTTTCTTACTAAAGCTTTCGTAAAATTAATAAACTTTCAAAAGAACGCGATTATCTTTCAAAGTAAAGCTTGTACTGAGAAAAGCAACACTGATCTCAGTTCTAACAGTGCTTTCACACGTAGCAAACAACTGCTTGTCTTTACAAAGAAACTCATGAGCGTTTCTTACTAAAGCTTTCGTGAAATTAATAAACTTTCAAAAGAACGCGATTATCCTTCAAAGTAAAGCTTGTACTGAGAAAAGCAACACTGATCTCAGTTCTAACGGTGCTTTCACACGTACCAAACAACTGCTTGTCTTGACAAAGAAACGCATGTGCGTTTCTTACTAAAGCTTTCGTGAAATTAATAAACTTTCAAAAGAACGCGATTATCTTTCAAAGTAAAGCTTGTACTGAGAAAAGCAACACTGATCTCAGTTCTAACAGTGCTTTAACACGTAGCAAACAACTGCTTGTCTTGAAAAAGAAACGCATGAGCGTTTCTTACTAAAGCTTTCGTGAAATTAATAAACTTTCAAAAGAACGCGATTATCTTTCAAAGTAAAGCTTGTACTGAGGAAATTAAACCTGATTTCAGTTCTAACGGTGCTTTCACACGTAGCAAACAACTGCTTGTCTTGACAAAGAAACGCATGTGCGTTTCTTACTAAAGCTTTCGTAAAATTAATAAACTTTCAAAAGAACGCGATTATCTTTCAAAGTAAAGCTTGTACTGAGGAAATTAAACCTGTACTCAGTTCTAACAGTGCTTACACACCTAGCAAACAACTGCTTGTCTTGACAAAGAAACGCATGTGCGTTTCGTACTAAAGCTTTCGTGAAATTAATAAACTTTCAAAAGAACGCGATTATCTTTCAAAGTAAAGCCTGTACTGAGGAAATTAAACCTGATCTCAGTTCTAACAGTGCTTACACACGTAGCAAACAACTGCTTGTCTTGACAAAGAAACGCATGTGCGTTTCTTACTAAAGCTTTCGTGAAATTAATAAACTTTCAAAAGAACGTGATTATCTTTCAAAGTAAAGCTTGTACTGAGAAAATTAAACCTGATCTCAGTTCTAACAGTGCTTTCACACGTAGCAAACAACTACTTGTCTTGACAAAGAAACGCATGTTCGTTTCTTATTAAAGCTTTCCTGAAATTAATAAAGTTTCAAAAACGCGATTATCTTTCAAAGTAAAGCTTGTACTGAGAAAAGCAACACTGATCTCAGTTCTAACACTGCTTTCACACGTAGCAAACAACTGCTTGTCTTGACAAAGAAACGCATGTGCGTTTCTTCCTAAATCTTTCATAAAATTAATAAACTTTCAAAAGAACGCGATTGTCTTTCAAAGTAAAGCTTGTACTGAGAAAAGCAACACTGATCTCAGTTCTAACAGTGCTTTCACACGTAGCAAACAACTACTTGTCTTGACAAAGAAACGCATGAGCCTTTCTTACTGAAGCTTTCGTAAAATTGATAAACTTTCAAAAGAACGCGATTATCTTTCAAAGTAAAGCTTGTACTGAGAAAAGCAACACTGATCTCAGTTCTAAAAGTGCTTTCACACGTAGCAAACAACTGCTTGTCTTGACAAAGAAACGCATGTGCGTTTCTTACTAAAGCTTTCGTGAAATAAATAAACTTTCAAAAGAACGGGATTATCTTTCAAAGTAAAGCTTGTACTGAGAAAATTAAACCTGATCTCCGTTCTAACACTGCTTTCACACGTAGCAAACAACTGCTTGTCTTTACAAAGAAACGCATGGGCGTTTCTTACTAAAGCTTTCGTAAAATTAATAAACTTTCAAAAGAACGCGATTATCTTTCAAAGTAAAGCTTGTACTGAGAAAAGCAACACTGATCTCAGTTCTAACAGTGCTTTCACACGTAGCAAACAACTGCTTGTCTTTACAAAGAAACGCTCGTTTCTTACTAAAGCTTTCGTAAAATTAATAAACTTTCAAAAGAACTCGATTATCTTTCAAAGTAAAGCTTGTACTGAGAAAAGCAACACTGATCTCAGTTCTAACAGTGCTTTCACACGTAGCAAACAACTGCTTGTCTTTACAAAGAAACGCATGAGCGTTTCTTACTAAAGCTTTCGTGAAATTAATAAACTTTCAATAGAACGCGATTATCTTTCAAAGTAAAGCTTGTACTGAGAAAAGCACCACTGATCTCAGTTCTAACAGTGCTTTCGCACATAGCAAACAACTGCTAGTCTTTACCAAGAAATGCATGAGCGTTTCTTACTAAAGCTTTCGTGAAATTAATAAACTTTCAAAAGAACGCGATTATCTTTCAAAGTAAAGCTTGTACTGAGAAAATTAAACCTGATCTCAGTTCTAACAGTGCTTTCACACGTAGCAAACAACTACTTGTCTTGACAAAGAAACGCATGTTCGTTTCTTATTAAAGCTTTCCTGAAATTAATAAAGTTTCAAAAACGCGATTATCTTTCAAAGTAAAGCTTGTACTGAGAAAAGCAACACTGATCTCAGTTCTAACACTGCTTTCACACGTAGCAAACAACTGCTTGTCTTGACAAAGAAACGCATGTGCGTTTCTTACTAAATCTTTCATAAAATTAATAAACTTTCAAAAGAACGCGATTGTCTTTCAAAGTAAAGCTTGTACTGAGAAAAGCAACACTGATCTCAGTTCTAACAGTGCTTTCACACGTAGCAAACAACTACTTGTCTTGACAAAGAAACGCATGAGCCTTTCTTACTGAAGCTTTCGTAAAATTGATAAACTTTCAAAAGAACGCGATTATCTTTCAAAGTAAAGCTTGTACTGAGAAAAGCAACACTGATCTCAGTTCTAAAAGTGCTTTCACACGTAGCAAACAACTGCTTGTCTTGACAAAGAAACGCATGTGCGTTTCTTACTAAAGCTTTCCTGAAATTAATAAACTTTCAAAAGAACGCGATTATCTTTCAAAGTAAAGCTTGTACTGAGAAAAGCAACACTGATCTCAGTTCTAACAGTGCTTTCACACGTAGCAAACAACTGCTTGTATTTACAAAGAAACTCATGAGCGTTTCTTACTAAAGCTTTCGTGAAATTAATAAACTTTCAAAAGAACGCGATTATCCTTCAAAGTAAAGCTTGTACTGAGAAAAGCAACACTGATCTCAGTTCTAACAGTGCTTTCACACGTAGCAAACAACTGCTTGTCTTGACAAAGAAACGCATGTGCGTTTCTTACTAAAGCTTTCGTGAAATTAATAAACTTTCAAAAGAACGCGATTATCTTCAAATTAAAGCTTGTACTGAGAAAAGCAACACTGATCTCAGTTCTAACAGTGCTTTCACACGTAGCTAACAACTGCTTGTCTTGAAAAAGAAACGCATGAGCGTTTCTTACTAAAGCTTTCGTGAAATTAATAAACTTTCAAAAGAACGCGATTATCTTTCAAAGTAAAGCTTGTACTGAGGAAATTAAACCTGATCTCAGTACTAACGGTGCTTTCACACGTAGCAAACAACTGCTTGTCTTGACAAAGAAACGCATGTGCGTTTCTTACTAAAGCTTTCGTAAAATTAATAAACTTTCAAAAGAACGCGATTATCTTTCAAAGTAAAGCTTGTACTGAGGAAATTAAACCTGTACTCAGTTCTAACAGTGCTTACACACCTAGCAAACAACTGCTTGTCTTGACAAAAAACGCATGTGCGTTTCTTACTAAAGCTTTCGTAAAATTAATAAACTTTCAAAAGAACTCGATTATCTTTCAAAGTAAAGCTTGTACTGAGAAAAGCAACACTGATCTCAGTTCTAACAGTGCTTTCACACGTAGCAAACAACTGCTTGTCTTTACAAAGAAACGCATGAGCGTTTCTTACTAAAGCTTTCGTGAAATTAATAAACTTTCAAAAGAACGCGATTATCTTTCAAAGTAAAGCTTGTACTGAGAAAAGCAACACTGATCTCAGTTCTAACAGTGCTTTCACACGTAGCAAACAACTTCTTGTCTTTACAAAGAAACTCATGAGCGTTTCTTACTAAAGCTTTCGTGAAATTAATAAACTTTCAAAAGAACGCGATTATCTTTCAAAGTAAAGCTTGTACTGAGAAAATTAAACCTGATCTCAGTTCTAACAGTGCTTTCACACGTAGCAAACAACTGCTTGTCTTTAAAAAGAAACGCATGTGCGTTTCTTACTAAAGCTTTCGTGAAATTAATAAACTTTCAAAAGAACGCGATTATCTTTCAAAGTAAAGCTTGTACTGAGAAAAGCAACACTGATCTCAGTTCTAACAGTGCTTTCACACGTAGTAAACAACTGCTTGTCTTGACAAAGAAACGCATGAGCCTTTCTTACTAAAGCTTTCGTAAAATTAATAAACTTTCAAAAGAACGCGATTATCTTTCAAAGTAAAGCTTGTACTGAGAAAAGCAACACTGATCTCAGTTCTAACAGTGCTTTCACACGTAGCAAACAACTGCTTGTCTTGACAAAGAAACTCATGAGCGTTTCTTACTAAAGCTTTCGTGAAATTAATAAACTTTAAAAAGAACGCGATTATCCTTCAAAGTAAAGCTTGTACTGAGAAAAGCAACACTGATCTCAGTTCTAACAGTGCTTTCACACGTAGCAAACAACTGCTTGTCTTGACAAAGAAACGCATGTGCGTTTCTTACTAAAGCTTTCGTGAAATTAATAAACTTTCAAAAGAACGCGATTATCTTTCAAAGTAAAGCTTGTACTGAGAAAAGCAACACTGATCTCAGTTCTAACAGTGCTTTCACACGTAGCAAACAACTGCTTGTCTTGACAAAGAAACGCATGTGCGTTTCTTACTAAAGCTTTCGTGAAATTAATAAACTTTCAAAAGAACGCGATTATCTTTCAAAGTAAAGCTTGTACTGAGAAAAGCAACACTGATCTCAGTTCTAACAGTGCTTTAACACGTAGCAAACAACTGCTTGTCTTGAAAAAGAAACGCATGAGCGTTTCTTACTAAAGCTTTCGTGAAATTAATAAACTTTCAAAAGAACGCGATTATCTTTCAAAGTAAAGCTTGTACTGAGGAAATTAAACCTGATCTCAGTTCTAACGGTGCTTTCACACGTAGCAAACAACTGCTTGTCTTGACAAAGAAACGCATGTGCGTTTCTTACTAAAGCTTTCGTAAAATTAATAAACTTTCAAAAGAACGCGATTATCTTTCAAAGTAAAGCTTGTACTGAGAAAAGCAACACTGATCTCAGTTCTAACAGTGCTTTCACACGTAGCAAACAACTGCTTGTCTTTACAAAGAAACGCATGAGCGTTTCTTACTAAAGCTTTCGTGAAATTAATAAACTTTCAAAAGAACGCGATTATCTTTCAAAGTAAAGCTTGTACTGAGAAAAGCAACACTGATCTCAGTTCTAACAGTGCTTTCACACGTAGCAAACAACTTCTTGTCTTTACAAAGAAACCCATGAGCGTTTCTTACTAAAGCTTTCGTGAAATTAATAAACTTTCAAAAGAACGCGATTATCTTTCAAAGTAAAGCTTGTACTGAGAAAATTAAACCTGATCTCAGTTCTAACAGTGCTTTCACACGTAGCAAACAACTGCTTGTCTTTAAAAAGAAACGCATGTGCGTTTCTTACTAAAGCTTTCGTGAAATTAATAAACTTTCAAAAGAACGCGATTATCTTTCAAAGTAAAGCTTGTACTGAGAAAAGCAACACTGATCTCAGTTCTAACAGTGCTTTCACACGTAGTAAACAACTGCTTGTCTTGACAAAGAAACGCATGAGCCTTTCTTACTAAAGCTTTCGTAAAATTAATAAACTTTCAAAAGAACGCGATTATCTTTCAAAGTAAAGCTTGTACTGAGAAAAGCAACACTGATCTCAGTTCTAACAGTGCTTTCACACGTAGCAAACAACTGCTTGTCTTGACAAAGAAACTCATGAGCGTTTCTTACTAAAGCTTTCGTGAAATTAATAAACTTTAAAAAGAACGCGATTATCCTTCAAAGTAAAGCTTGTACTGAGAAAAGCAACACTGATCTCAGTTCTAACAGTGCTTTCACACGTAGCAAACAACTGCTTGTCTTGACAAAGAAACGCATGTGCGTTTCTTACTAAAGCTTTCGTGAAATTAATAAACTTTCAAAAGAACGCGATTATCTTTCAAAGTAAAGCTTGTACTGAGAAAAGCAACACTGATCTCAGTTCTAACAGTGCTTTCACACGTAGCAAACAACTGCTTGTCTTGACAAAGAAACGCATGTGCGTTTCTTACTAAAGCTTTCGTGAAATTAATAAACTTTCAAAAGAACGCGATTATCTTTCAAAGTAAAGCTTGTACTGAGAAAAGCAACACTGATCTCAGTTCTAACAGTGCTTTAACACGTAGCAAACAACTGCTTGTCTTGAAAAAGAAACGCATGAGCGTTTCTTACTAAAGCTTTCGTGAAATTAATAAACTTTCAAAAGAACGCGATTATCTTTCAAAGTAAAGCTTGTACTGAGGAAATTAAACCTGATCTCAGTTCTAACGGTGCTTTCACACGTAGCAAAAAACTGCTTGTCTTGACAAAGAAACGCATGTGCGTTTCTTACTAAAGCTTTCGTAAAATTAATAAACTTTCAAAAGAACGCGATTATCTTTCAAAGTAAAGCTTGTACTGAGGAAATTAAACCTGTACTCAGTTCTAACAGTGCTTACACACCTAGCAAACAACTGCTTGTCTTGACAAAAAACGCATGTGCGTTTCTTACTAAAGCTTTCGTAAAATTAATAAACTTTCAAAAGAACTCGATTATCTTTCAAAGTAAAGCTTGTACTGAGAAAAGCAACACTGATCTCAGTTCTAACAGTGCTTTCACACGTAGCAAACAACTGCTTGTCTTTACAAAGAAACGCATGAGCGTTTCTTACTAAAGCTTTCGTGAAATTAATAAACTTTCAAAAGAACGCGATTATCTTTCAAAGTAAAGCTTGTACTGAGAAAAGCAACACTGATCTCAGTTCTAACAGTGCTTTCACACGTAGCAAACAACTTCTTGTCTTTACAAAGAAACTCATGAGCGTTTCTTACTAAAGCTTTCGTGAAATTAATAAACTTTCAAAAGAACGCGATTATCTTTCAAAGTAAAGCTTGTACTGAGAAAATTAAACCTGATCTCAGTTCTAACAGTGCTTTCACACGTAGCAAACAACTGCTTGTCTTTAAAAAGAAACGCATGTGCGTTTCTTACTAAAGCTTTCGTGAAATTAATAAACTTTCAAAAGAACGCGATTATCTTTCAAAGTAAAGCTTGTACTGAGAAAAGCAACACTGATCTCAGTTCTAACAGTGCTTTCACACGTAGCAAACAACTGCTTGTCTTGACAAAGAAACTCATGAGCGTTTCTTACTAAAGCTTTCGTGAAATTAATAAACTTTAAAAAGAACGCGATTATCCTTCAAAGTAAAGCTTGTACTTAGAAAAGCAACACTGATCTCAGTTCTAACAGTGCTTTCACACGTAGCAAACAACTGCTTGTCTTGACAAAGAAACGCATGTGCGTTTCTTACTAAAGCTTTCGTGAAATTAATAAACTTTCAAAAGAACGCGATTATCTTTCAAAGTAAAGCTTGTACTGAGAAAAGCAACACTGATCTCAGTTCTAACAGTGCTTTCACACGTAGCAAACAACTGCTTGTCTTGACAAAGAAACGCATGTGCGTTTCTTACTAAAGCTTTCGTGAAATTAATAAACTTTCAAAAGAACGCGATTATCTTTCAAAGTAAAGCTTGTACTGAGAAAAGCAACACTGATCTCAGTTCTAACAGTGCTTTAACACGTAGCAAACAACTGCTTGTCTTGAAAAAGAAACGCATGAGCGTTTCTTACTAAAGCTTTCGTGAAATTAATAAACTTTCAAAAGAACGCGATTATCTTTCAAAGTAAAGCTTGTACTGAGGAAATTAAACCTGATTTCAGTTCTAACGGTGCTTTCACACGTAGCAAACAACTGCTTGTCTTGACAAAGAAACGCATGTGCGTTTCTTACTAAAGCTTTCGTGAAATTAATAAACTTTCAAAAGAACGCGATTATCTTTCAAAGTAAAGCTTGTACTGAGGAAATTAAACCTGTACTCAGTTCTAACAGTGCTTACACACCTAGCAAACAACTGCTTGTCTTGACAAAGAAACGCATGTGCGTTTCTTACTAAAGCTTTCGTGAAATTAATAAACTTTCAAAAGAACGCGATTATCTTTCAAAGTAAAGCTTGTACTGAGGAAATTAAACCTGATCTCAGTTCTAACAGTGCTTTCACACGTAGCAAACAACTGCTTGTCTTGACAAAGAAACGCATGTGCGTTTCTTACTAAAGCTTTCGTGAAATTAATAAACTTTCAAAAGAACGTGATTATCTTTCAAAGTAAAGCTTGTACTGAGAAAATTAAACCTGATCTCAGTTCTAACAGTGCTTTCACACGTAGCAAACAACTACTTGTCTTGACAAAGAAACGCATGTTCGTTTCTTATTAAAGCTTTCCTGAAATTAATAAAGTTTCAAAAACGCGATTATCTTTCAAAGTAAAGCTTGTACTGAGAAAAGCAACACTGATCTCAGTTCTAACACTGCTTTCACACGTAGCAAACAACTGCTTGTCTTGACAAAGAAACGCATGTGCGTTTCTTACTAAATCTTTCAGAAATTAATAAACTTTCAAAAGAACGCGATTGTCTTTCAAAGTAAAGCTTGTACTGAGAAAAGCAACACTGATCTCAGTTCTAAAAGTGCTTTCACACGTAGCAAACAACTGCTTGTCTTGACAAAGAAACGCATGTGCGTTTCTTACTAAAGCTTTCGTGAAATTAATAAACTTTCAAAAGAACGTGATTATCTTTCAAAGTAAAGCTTGTACTGAGAAAATTAAACCTGATCTCAGTTCTAACACTGCTTTCACACGTAGCAAACAACTGCTTGTCTTTACAAAGAAACGCATGGGCGTTTCTTACTAAAGCTTTCGTAAAATTAATAAACTTTCAAAAGAACGCGATTATCTTTCAAAGTAAAGCTTGTACTGAGAAAAGCAACACTGATCTCAGTTCTAACAGTGCTTTCACACGTAGCAAACAACTGCTTGTCTTTACAAAGAAACGCTCGTTTCTTACTAAAGCTTTCGTAAAATTAATAAACTTTCAAAAGAACTCGATTATCTTTCAAAGTAAAGCTTGTACTGAGAAAAGCAACACTGATCTCAGTTCTAACAGTGCTTTCACACGTAGCAAACAACTGCTTGTCTTTACAAAGAAACGCATGAGCGTTTCTTACTAAAGCTTTCGTGAAATTAATAAACTTTCAATAGAACGCGATTATCTTTCAAAGTAAAGCTTGTACTGAGAAAAGCACCACTGATCTCAGTTCTAACAGTGCTTTCGCACATAGCAAACAACTGCTAGTCTTTACCAAGAAATGCATGAGCGTTTCTTACTAAAGCTTTCGTGAAATTAATAAACTTTCAAAAGAACGCGATTATCTTTCAAAGTAAAGCTTGTACTGAGGAAATTAAACCTGATCTCAGTTCTAACAGTGCTTTCACACGTAGCAAACAACTGCTTGTCTTGACAAAGAAACGCATGTGCGTTTCTTACTAAAGCTTTCGTGAAATTAATAAACTTTCAAAAGAACGTGATTATCTTTCAAAGTAAAGCTTGTACTGAGAAAATTAAACCTGATCTCAGTTCTAACAGTGCTTTCACACGTAGCAAACAATTACTTGTCTTGACAAAGAAACGCATGTTCGTTTCTTATTAAAGCTTTCCTGAAATTAATAAAGTTTCAAAAACGCGATTATCTTTCAAAGTAAAGCTTGTACTGAGAAAAGCAACACTGATCTCAGTTCTAACACTGCTTTCACACGTAGCAAACAACTGCTTGTCTTGACAAAGAAACGCATGTGCGTTTCTTACTAAATCTTTCATAAAATTAATAAACTTTCAAAAGAACGCGATTGTCTTTCAAAGTAAAGCTTGTACTGAGAAAAGCAACACTGATCTCAGTTCTAACAGTGCTTTCACACGTAGCAAACAACTACTTGTCTTGACAAAGAAACGCATGAGCCTTTCTTACTGAAGCTTTCGTAAAATTGATAAACTTTCAAAAGAACGCGATTATCTTTCAAAGTAAAGCTTGTACTGAGAAAAGCAACACTGATCTCAGTTCTAAAAGTGCTTTCACACGTAGCAAACAACTGCTTGTCTTGACAAAGAAACGCATGTGCGTTTCTTACTAAAGCTTTCGTGAAATTAATAAACTTTCAAAAGAACGTGATTATCTTTCAAAGTAAAGCTTGTACTGAGAAAATTAAACCTGATCTCAGTTCTAACAGTGCTTTCACACGTAGCAAACAACTGCTTGTCTTTAAATAGAAACGCATGTGCGTTTCTTACTAAAGCTTTCGTAAAATTAATAAAGTTTCAAAAGAACGCGATTATCTTTCAAAGTAAAGCTTGTACTGAGAAAAGCAACACTGATCTCAGTTCTACCAGTGCTTTCACACGTAGCAAACAACTGCTTGTCTTTACAAAGAAACGCATGTGCGTTTCTTACTAAAGCTTTCGTGAAATTAATAAACTTTCAAAAGAACGCGATTATCTTTCAAAGTAAAGCTTGTACTGAGAAAAGCAACACTGATCTCAGTTCTAACAGTGCTTTCACACGTAGCAAACAACTGCTTGTCTTTACAAAGAAACTCATGAGCGTTTCTTACTAAAGCTTTCGTGAAATTAATAAACTTTCAAAAGAACGCGATTATCCTTCAAAGTAAAGCTTGTACTGAGAAAAGCAACACTGATCTCAGTTCTAACAGTGCTTTCACACGTAGCAAACAACTGCTTGTCTTGACAAAGAAACGCATGTGCGTTTCTTACTAAAGCTTTCGTGAAATTAATAAACTTTCAAAAGAACGCGATTATCTTCAAAGTAAAGCTTGTACTGAGAAAAGCAACACTGATCTCAGTTCTAACAGTGCTTTCACACGTAGCAAACAACTGCTTGTCTTGAAAAAGAAACGCATGAGCGTTTCTTACTAAAGCTTTCGTGAAATTAATAAACTTTCAAAAGAACGCGATTATCTTTCAAAGTAAAGCTTGTACTGAGGAAATTAAACCTGATCTCAGTTCTAACGGTGCTTTCACACGTAGCAAACAACTGCTTGTCTTGACAAAGAAACGCATGTGCGTTTCTTACTAAAGCTTTCGTGAAATTAATAAACTTTCAAAAGAACGCGATTATCTTTCAAAGTAAAGCTTGTACTGAGGAAATTAAACCTGTACTCAGTTCTAACAGTGCTTACACACCTAGCAAACAACTGCTTGTCTTGACAAAAAACGCATGTGCGTTTCTTACTAAAGCTTTCGTAAAATTAATAAACTTTCAAAAGAACTCGATTATCTTTCAAAGTAAAGCTTGTACTGAGAAAAGCAACACTGATCTCAGTTCTAAAAGTGCTTTCACACGTAGCAAACAACTGCTTGTCTTTACAAAGAAACGCATGAGCGTTTCTTACTAAAGCTTTCGTGAAATTAATAAACTTTCAAAAGAACGCGATTATCTTTCAAAGTAAAGCTTGTACTGAGAAAAGCAACACTGATCTCAGTTCTAACAGTGCTTTCACACGTAGCAAACAACTTCTTGTCTTTACAAAGAAACTCATGAGCGTTTCTTACTAAAGCTTTCGTGAAATTAATAAACTTTCAAAAGAACGCGATTATCTTTCAAAGTAAAGCTTGTACTGAGAAAATTAAACCTGATCTCAGTTCTAACAGTGCTTTCACACGTAGCAAACAACTGCTTGTCTTTAAAAAGAAACGCATGTGCGTTTCTTACTAAAGCTTTCGTGAAATTAATAAACTTTCAAAAGAACGCGATTATCTTTCAAAGTAAAGCTTGTACTGAGAAAAGCAACACTGATCTCAGTTCTAACAGTGCTTTCACACGTAGCAAACAACTGCTTGTCTTGACAAAGAAACGCATGAGCCTTTCTTACTAAAGCTTTCGTAAAATTAATAAACTTTCAAAAGAACGCGATTATCTTTCAAAGTAAAGCTTGTACTGAGAAAAGCAACACTGATCTCAGTTCTAACAGTGCTTTCACACGTAGCAAACAACTGCTTGTCTTGACAAAGAAACTCATGAGCGTTTCTTACTAAAGCTTTCGTGAAATTAATAAACTTTAAAAAGAACGCGATTATCCTTCAAAGTAAAGCTTGTACTGAGAAAAGCAACACTGATCTCAGTTCTAACAGTGCTTTCACACGTAGCAAACAACTGCTTGTCTTGACAAAGAAACGCATGTGCGTTTCTTACTAAAGCTTTCGTGAAATTAATAAACTTTCAAAAGAACGCGATTATCTTTCAAAGTAAAGCTTGTACTGAGAAAATTAAACCTGATCTCAGTTCTAACAGTGCTTTCACATGTAGCAAACAACTGCTTGTCTTGAAAAAGAAACGCATGAGCGTTTCTTACTAAAGCTTTCGTGAAATTAATAAACTTTCAAAAGAACGCGATTATCTTTCAAAGTAAAGCTTGTACTGAGGAAATTAAACCTGATCTCAGTTCTAACGGTGCTTTCACACGTAGCAAACAACTGCTTGTCTTGACAAAGAAACGCATGTGCGTTTCTTACTAAAGCTTTCGTAAAATTAATAAACTTTCAAAAGAACGCGATTATCTTTCAAAGTAAAGCTTGTACTGAGGAAATTAAACCTGTACTCAGTTCTAACTGTGCTTACACACCTAGCAACAACTGCTTGTCTTGACAAAGAATCGCATGTGCGTTTCTTACTAAAGCTTTCGTGAAATTAATAAACTTTCAAAAGAACGCGATTATCTTTCAAAGTAAAGCTTGTACTGAGGAAATTAAACCTGATCTCTGTTCTAACAGTGCTTACACACGTAGCAAACAACTGCTTGTCTTGACAAAGAAACGCATGTGCGTTTCTTACTAAAGCTTTCGTGAAATTAATAAACTTTCAAAAGAACGCGATTATCTTTCAAAGTAAAGCTTGTACTGAGAAAAGCAACACTGATCTCAATTCTAACAGTGCTTTCACATGTAGCAAACAACTGCTTGTCTTTACAAAGAAACGCTCGTATCTTACTAAAGCTTTCGTGAAATTAATAAACTTTCAAAAGAACTCAATTATCTTTCAAAGTAAAGCTTGTACTGAGAAAAGCAACACTGATCTCAGTTCTAACAGTGCTTTCACACGTAGCAAACAACTGCTTGTCTTGACAAAGAAACGCATGTGCGTTTCTTACTAAAGCTTTCGTGAAATTAATAAACTTTCAAAAGAACGCGATTATCTTCAAAGTAAAGCTTGTACTGAGAAAAGCAACACTGATCTCAGTTCTAACAGTGCTTTCACACGTAGCAAACAACTGCTTGTCTTGAAAAAGAAACGCATGAGCGTTTTTTACTAAAGCTTTCGTGAAATTAATAAACTTTCAAAAGAACGCGATTATCTTTCAAAGTAAAGCTTGTACTGAGGAAATTAAACCTGATCTCAGTTCTAACGGTGCTTTCACACGTAGCAAACAACTGCTTGTCTTGACAAAGAAACGCATGTGCGTTTCTTACTAAAGCTTTCGTAAAATTAATAAACTTTCAAAAGAACGCGATTATCTTTCAAAGTAAAGCTTGTACTGAGGAAATTAAACCTGTACTCAGTTCTAACAGTGCTTACACACCTAGCAAACAACTGCTTGTCTTGACAAAAAACGCATGTGCGTTTCTTACTAAAGCTTTCGTAAAATTAATAAACTTTCAAAAGAACTCGATTATCTTTCAAAGTAAAGCTTGTACTGAGAAAAGCAACACTGATCTCAGTTCTAACAGTGCTTTCACACGTAGCAAACAACTGCTTGTCTTTACAAAGAAACGCATGAGCGTTTCTTACTAAAGCTTTCGTGAAATTAATAAAGTTTCAAAAGAACGCGATTATCTTTCAAAGTAAAGCTTGTACTGAGAAAAGCAACACTGATCTCAGTTCTAACAGTGCTTTCACACGTAGCAAACAACTTCTTGTCTTTACAAAGAAACTCATGAGCGTTTCTTACTAAAGCTTTCGTGAAATTAATAAACTTTCAAAAGAACGCGATTATCTTTCAAAGTAAAGCTTGTACTGAGAAAATTAAACCTGATCTCAGTTCTAACAGTGCTTTCACACGTAGCAAACAACTGCTTGTCTTTAAAAAGAAACGCATGTGCGTTTCTTACTAAAGCTTTCGTGAAATTAATAAACTTTCAAAAGAACGCGATTATCTTTCAAAGTAAAGCTTGTACTGAGAAAAGCAACACTGATCTCAGTTCTAACAGTGCTTTCACACGTAGCAAACAACTGCTTGTCTTGACAAAGAAACGCATGAGCCTTTCTTACTAAAGCTTTCGTAAAATTAATAAACTTTCAAAAGAACGCGATTATCTTTCAAAGTAAAGCTTGTACTGAGAAAAGCAACAATGATCTCAGTTCTAACAGTGCTTTCACACGTAGCAAACAACTGCTTGTCTTGACAAAGAAACTCATGAGCGTTTCTTACTAAAGCTTTCGTGAAATTAATAAACTTTAAAAAGAACGCGATTATCCTTCAAAGTAAAGCTTGTACTGAGAAAAGCAACACTGATCTCAGTTCTAACAGTGCTTTCACACGTAGCAAACAACTGCTTGTCTTGACAAAGAAACGCATGTGCGTTTCTTACTAAAGCTTTCGTGAAATTAATAAACTTTCAAAAGAACGCGATTATCTTTCAAAGTAAAGCTTGTACTGAGAAAAGCAACACTGATCTCAGTTCTAACAGTGCTTTCACACGTAGCAAACAACTGCTTGTCTTGAAAAAGAAACGCATGAGCGTTTCTTACTAAAGCTTTCGTGAAATTAATAAACTTTCAAAAGAACGCGATTATCTTTCAAAGTAAAGCTTGTACTGAGGAAATTAAACCTGATCTCAGTTCTAACGGTGCTTTCACACGTAGCAAACAACTGCTTGTCTTGACAAAGAAACGCATGTGCGTTTCTTACTAAAGCTTTCGTAAAATTAATAAACTTTCAAAAGAACGCGATTATCTTTCAAAGTAAAGCTTGTACTGAGGAAATTAAACCTGTACTCAGTTCTAACTGTGCTTACACACCTAGCAAACAACTGCTTGTCTTGACAAAGAATCGCATGTGCGTTTCTTACTAAAGCTTTCGTGAAATTAATAAACTTTCAAAAGAACGCAATTATCTTTCAAAGTAAAGCTTGTACTGAGGAAATTAAACCTGATCTCTGTTCTAACAGTGCTTACACACGTAGCAAACAACTGCTTGTCTTGACAAAGAAACGCATGTGCGTTTCTTACTAAAGCTTTCGTGAAATTAATAAACTTTCAAAAGAACGCGATTATCTTTCAAAGTAAAGCTTGTACTGAGAAAAGCAACACTGATCTCAATTCTAACAGTGCTTTCACATGTAGCAAACAACTGCTTGTCTTTACAAAGAAACGCTCGTTTCTTACTAAAGCTTTCGTGAAATTAATAAACTTTCAAAAGAACTCGATTATCTTTCAAAGTAAAGCTTGTACTGAGAAAAGCAACACTGATCTCAGTTCTAACAGTGCTTTCACACGTAGCAAACAACTGCTTGTCTTTACAAAGAAAAGCATGAGCGTTTCTTACTAAAGCTTTCGTGAAATTAATAAACTTTCAAAAGAACGCGATTATCTTTCAAAGTAAAGCTTGTACTGAGAAAAGCAACACTGATCTCAGTTCTAACAGTTCTTTCACACGTAGCAAACAACTTCTTGTCTTTACAAAGAAACGCATGAGCGTTTCTTACTAAAGCTTTCGTGAAATTAATAAACTTTCAAAAGAACGCGATTATCTTTCAAAGTAAAGCTTGTACTGAGGAAATTAAACCTGATCTCAGTTCTAACAGTGCTTTCACACGTAGCAAACAACTGCCTGTCTTGACAAAGAAACGCATGTGCGTTTCTTACTAAAGCTTTCGTGAAATTAATAAACTTTCAAAAGAACGCGATTATCTTTCAAAGTAAAGCTTGTACTGAGAAAAGCAACACTGATCTCAGTTCTAACAGTGCTTTCACACGTAGCAAACAACTGCTTGTCTTTACAAAGAAACTCATGAGCGTTTCTTACTAAAGCTTTCGTGAAATTAATAAACTTTCAAAAGAACGCGATTATCCTTCAAAGTAAAGCTTGTACTGAGAAAAGCAACACTGATCTCAGTTCTAACAGTGCTTTCACACGTAGCTAACAACTGCTTGTCTTGACAAAGAAACGCATGTGCGTTTCTTACTAAAGCTTTCGTGAAATTAATAAACTTTCAAAAAAACGCGATTATCTTTCAAAATAAAGCTTGTACTGAGAAAAGCAACACTGATCTCAGTTCTAACAGTGCTTTCACACGTAGCAAAAAACTGCTTGTCTTGACAAAGAAACGCATGAGCGTTTCTTACTAAAGCTTTCATGAAATTAATAAACTTTCAAAAGAACGCGATTATCTTTCAAAGTAAAGCTTGTACTGAGAAAATTAAACCGGATCTCAGTTCTAACAGTGCTTTCACACGTAGCAAACAACTGCTTGTCTTTAAAAAGAAACGCATGTGCGATTCTTACTAAAGCTTTCGTGAAATTAATAAACTTTAAAAAGAACGCGATTATCTTTCAAAGTAAAGCTTGTACTGAGAAAATTAAACCTGATCTCTGTTCTAACAGTGCTTTCACACGTAGCAAACAACTACTTGTCTTGACAAAGAAACGCATGTTCGTTTCTTACTAAAGCTTTCCTGAAATTAATAAAGGTTCAGAAGAACGCGATTATCTTTCAAAGTAAAGCTTGTACTGAGAAAAGCAACACTGATCTCAGTTCTAACAGTGCTTTCACACGTAGCAAACAACTGCTTGTCTTGACAAAGAAACGCATGAGCCTTTCTTACTAAAGCTTTCGTAAAATTAATAAACTTTCAAAAGAAGGCGATTATCTTTCAAAGTAAAGCTTGTACTGAGAAAAGCAACACTGATCTCAGTTCTAACAGTGCTTTCACACGTAGCAAACAACTGCTTGTCTTGACAAAGAAACTCATGAGCGTTTCTTACTAAAGCTTT
Organism: Chionomys nivalis; assembly: GCF_950005125.1. Taxonomy (NCBI): domain Eukaryota; kingdom Metazoa; phylum Chordata; class Mammalia; order Rodentia; family Cricetidae; genus Chionomys; species Chionomys nivalis. Next base: position 2,788,093 of record NC_080105.1, on the reverse strand, counting down.
CGTGAAATTAATAAACTTTAAAAAGAACGCGATTATCCTTCAAAGTAAAGCTTGTACTGAGAAAAGCAACACTGATCTCAGTTCTAACAGTGCTTTCACACGTAGCAAACAACTGCTTGTCTTGACAAAGAAACGCATGTGCGTTTCTTACTAAAGCTTTCGTGAAATTAATAAACTTTCAAAAGAATGCGATTATCTTTCAAAGTAAAGCTTGTACTGAGAAAAGCAACACTGATCTCAGTTCTAACAGTGCTTTCACACGTAGCAAACAACTGCTTGTCTTGAAAAAGAAACGCATGAGCGTTTCTTACTAAAGCTTTCGTGAAATTAATAAACTTTCAAAAGAACGCGATTATCTTTCAAAGTAAAGCTTGTACTGAGGAAATTAAACCTGATCTCAGTTCTAACGGTGCTTTCACACGTAGCAAACAACTGCTTGTCTTGACAAAGAAACGCATGTGCGTTTCTTACTAAAGCTTTCGTAAAATTAATAAACTTTCAAAAGAACGCGATTATCTTTCAAAGTAAAGCTTGTACTGAGGAAATTAAACCTGTACTCAGTTCTAACTGTGCTTACACACCTAGCAAACAACTGCTTGTCTTGACAAAGAATCGCATGTGCGTTTCTTACTAAAGCTTTCGTGAAATTAATAAACTTTCAAAAGAACGCGATTATCTTTCAAAGTAAAGCTTGTACTGAGGAAATTAAACCTGATCTCTGTTCTAACAGTGCTTACACACGTAGCAAACAACTGCTTGTCTTGACAAAGAAACGCATGTGCGTTTCTTACTAAAGCTTTCGTGAAATTAATAAACTTTCAAAAGAACGCGATTATCTTTCAAAGTAAAGCTTGTACTGAGAAAAGCAACACTGATCTCAATTCTAACAGTGCTTTCACATGTAGCAAACAACTGCTTGTCTTTACAAAGAAACGCTCGTTTCTTACTAAAGCTTTCGTGAAATTAATAAACTTTCAAAAGAACTCGATTATCTTTCAAAGTAAAGCTTGTACTGAGAAAAGCAACACTGATCTCAGTTCTAACAGTGCTTTCACACGTAGCAAACAACTGCTTGTCTTTACAAAGAAAAGCATGAGCGTTTCTTACTAAAGCTTTCGTGAAATTAATAAACTTTCAAAAGAACGCGATTATCTTTCAAAGTAAAGCTTGTACTGAGAAAATTAAACCTGATCTCAGTTCTAACAGTGCTTTCGCACATAGCAAACAACTGCTAGTCTTTACAAAGAAATGCATGAGCGTTTCTTACTAAAGCTTTCGTGAAATTAATAAACTTTCAAAAGAACGCGATTATCTTTCAAAGTAAAGCTTGTACTGAGGAAATTAAACCTGATCTCAGTTCTAACAGTGCTTTCACACGTAGCAAACAACTGCCTGTCTTGACAAAGAAACGCATGTGCGTTTCACTAAAGCTTTCGTGAAATTAATAAACTTTCAAAAGAACGCGATTATCTTTCAAAGTAAAGCTTGTACTGAGAAAAGCAACACTGATCTCAGTTCTAACAGTGCTTTCACACGTAGCAAACAACTGCTTGTCTTTACAAAGAAACTCATGAGCGTTTCTTACTAAAGCTTTCGTGAAATTAATAAACTTTCAAAAGAACGCGATTATCCTTCAAAGTAAAGCTTGTACTGAGAAAAGCAACACTGATCTCAGTTCTAACAGTGCTTTCACACGTAGCTAACAACTGCTTGTCTTGACAAAGAAACGCATGTGCGTTTCTTACTAAAGCTTTCGTGAAATTAATAAACTTTCAAAAAAACGCGATTATCTTTCAAAGTAAAGCTTGTACTGAGAAAAGCAACACTGATCTCAGTTCTAACAGTGCTTTCACACGTAGCAAAAAACTGCTTGTCTTGACAAAGAAACGCATGAGCGTTTCTTACTAAAGCTTTCATGAAATTAATAAACTTTCAAAAGAACGCGATTATCTTTCAAAGTAAAGCTTGTACTGAGAAAATTAAACCTGATCTCAGTTCTAACAGTGCTTTCACACGTAGCAAACAACTGCTTGTCTTTAAAAAGAAACGCATGTGCGATTCTTACTAAAGCTTTCGTGAAATTAATAAACTTTAAAAAGAACGCGATTATCTTTCAAAGTAAAGCTTGTACTGAGAAAATTAAACCTGATCTCTGTTCTAACAGTGCTTTCACACGTAGCAAACAACTGCTTGTCTTTACAAAGAAACGCATGAGCGTTTCTTACTAAAGCTTTCGTAAAATTAATAAACTTTCAAAAGAACGCGATTATCTTTCAAAGTAAAGCTTGTACTGAGAAAAGCAACACTGATCTCAGTTCTAACAGTGCTTTCACACGTAGCAAACAACTGCTTGTCTTTACAAAGAAACGCTCGTTTCTTACTAAAGCTTTCGTGAAATTAATAAACTTTCAAAAGAACGCGATTATCTTTCAAAGTAAAGCTTGTACTGAGGAAATTAAACCTGATCTCAGTTCTAACAGTGCTTTCACACGTAGCAAACAACTGCTTGTCTTTACAAAGAAACGCTTGAGCGTTTCTTACTAAAGCTTTCGTGAAATTAATAAACTTTCAAAAGAACGCGATTATCTTTCAAAGTAAAGCTTGTACTGAGGAAATTAAACCTGATCTCAGTTCTAACAGTGCTTTCACACGTAGCAAACAACTGCTTGTCTTTACAAAGAAACGCATGAGCGTTTCTTACTAAAGCTTTCGTGAAATTAATAAACTTTCAAAAGAACGCGATTATCTTTCAAAGTAAAGCTTGTACTGAGAAAATTAAACCGGATCTCAGTTCTAACAGTGCTTTCACACGTAGCAAACAACTGCTTGTCTTTACAAAGAAACGCATGAGCGTTTCTTACTAAATCTTTCATAAAATTAATAAACTTTCAAAAGAACGCGATTATCTTTCAAAGTAAAGCTTGTACTGAGAAAAGCAACACTGATCTCAGTTCTAACAGTGCTTTCACACATAGCAAACAACTGCTTGTCTTTACAAAGAAACGCATGAGCGTTTCTTACTAAAGCTTTCGTTAAATTAATAAACTTTCAAAAGAACGCGATTATCTTTCAAAGTAAAGCTTGTACTGAGAAAATTAAACCTGATCTCAGTTCTAACAGTGCTTTCACACGTAGCAAACAACTGCTTGTCTTTAAAAAGAAACGCATGTGCGTTTCTTACTAAAGCTTTCGTGAAATTAATAAACTTTCCAAAGAACGCGATTATCTTTCAAAGTAAAGCTTGTACTGAGAAAAGCACCTCTGATCTCAGTTCTAACAGTGCTTTCGCACATAGCAAACAACTGCTCGTCTTTACAAAGAAATGCATGAGCGTTTCTTACTAAAGCTTTCGTGAAATTAATAAACTTTCAAAAGAACGCCATTATCTTTCAAAGTAAAGCTTGTACTGAGGAAATTAAACCTGATCTCAGTTCTAACAGTGCTTTCACACGTAGCAAACAACTGCTTGTCTTGACAAAGAAACGCATGTGCGTTTCTTACTAAAGCTTTCGTGAAATTAATAAACTTTCAAGAGAACGCGATTATCTTTCAAAGTAAAGCTTGTACTGAGAAAAGCAACACTGATCTCAGTTCTAACACTGCTTTCACACGTAGCAAACAACTGCTTGTCTTTACAAAGAAACGCATGAGCGTTTCTTACTAAAGCTTTCGTAAAATTAATAAACTTTCAAAGAACACGATTATCTTTCAAAGTAAAGCTTGTACTGTGAAAAGCAACACTGATCTCAGTTCTAACAGTGCTTTCACAAGTAGCAAACAACTGCTTGTCTTTACAAAGAAACGCATGAGCGTTTCTTACTAAAGCTTTCGTGAAAATAATAAACTTTCAAAAGAACGCGATTATCTTTCAAAGTAAAGCTTGTACTGAGAAAAGCAACACTGATCTCAGTTCTAACACTGCTTTCACACGTAGCAAACAACTGCTTGTCTTTACAAAGAAACGCATGTGCGTTTTTCCTAAAGCTTTCGTGAAATTAATAAACTTTCCAAAGAACGCGATTATCTTTCAAAGTAAAGCTTGTACTGAGAAAAGCACCACTGATCTCAGTTCTAACAGTGCTTTCGCACATAGCAAACAACTGCTCGTCTTTACAAAGAAATGCATGAGCGTTTCTTACTAAAGCTTTCGTGAAATTAATAAACTTTCAAAAGAACGCGATTATCTTTCAAAGTAAAGCTTGTACTGAGAAAAGCAACACTGATCTCAGTTCTAACAGTGCTTTCACACGTAGCAAACAACTGCTTGTCTCTACAAAGACACGCATGAGCGTTTCTTACTAAAGCTTTCGTGAAATTAATAAACTTTCAAAAGAACGCGATTATCTTTCAAGTAAAGCTTGTACTGAGAAAATTAAACCTGATCTCAGTTCTAACAGTGCTTTCACACGTAGCAAACAACTGCTTGTCTTTACAAAGAAACGCATGTGCGTTTCTTACTAAAGCTTTTGTGAAATTAATAAACTTTCAAAAGAACGCGATTATCTTTCAAAGTAAAGCTTATACTGAGAAAAGCAACACTGATCTCATTCTAACACTGCTTACACACCTCCAAAAAACTGCTTGTCTTGACAAAGAAACGCATGTGCGTTTCTTACTAAATCTTTCATAAAATTAATAAACTTTCAAAAGAACGCGATTATCTTTCAAAGTGAAGCTTGTACTGAGAAAAGCAACACTGATCTCAGTTCTAACAATGCTTTCACACGTAGCAAACAACTGCTTGTCTTGACAAAGAAACGCATGTGCGTTTCTTACTAAAACTTTCGTGAAATTAATAAACTTTCAAAAGAACGCGATTATCTTTCAAAGTAAAGCTTGTACTGAGAAAAGCAACACTGATCTCAGTTCTAACAGTGCTTTCACAAGTAGCAAACAACTGCTCGTCTTTACAAAGAAACGCATGAGCGTTTCTTACTAAAGCTTTCGTGAAATTAATAAACTTTCAAGAGAACGCGATTATCTTTCAAAGTAAAGCTTGTACTGAGAAAAGCAACACTGATCTCAGTTCTAACAGTGCTTTCACACGTAGCAAACAACTGCTTGTCTTGACAAAGAAACGCATGTGCGTTTCTTACTAAAGCTTTCGTGAAATTAATAAACTTTCAAAAGAACGCGATTATCTTTCAAAGTAAAGCTTGTACTGAGAAAAGCAACACTGATCTCAGTTCTAACAGTGCTTTCACACGTAGCAAACAACTGCTTGTCTTTACAAAGAAACGCATGAGCGTTTCTTACTAAAGCTTTCGTGAAATTAATAAACTTTCAAAAGAACGCGATTATCGTTCAAAGTAAAGCTTGTACTGAGAAAATTAAACCGGATCTCAGTTCTAACAGTGCTTTCACACGTAGCAAACAACTGCTTGTCTTTACAAAGAAACGCATGAGCGTTTCTTACTAAATCTTTCATAAAATTAATAAACTTTCAAAAGAACGCGATTATCTTTCAAAGTAAAGCTTGTACTGAGAAAAGCAACACTGATCTCAGTTCTAACAGTGCTTTCACACATAGCAAACAACTGCTTGTCTTTACAAAGAAACGCATGAGCGTTTCTTACTAAAGCTTTCGTTAAATTAATAAACTTTCAAAAGAACGCGATTATCTTTCAAAGTAAAGCTTGTACTGAGAAAATTAAACCTGATCTCAGTTCTAACAGTGCTTTCACACGTAGCAAACAACTGCTTGTCTTTAAAAAGAAACGCATGTGCGTTTCTTACTAAAGCTTTCGTGTAATTAATAAACTTTCCAAAGAACGCGATTATCTTTCAAAGTAAAGCTTGTACTGAGAAAAGCACCTCTGATCTCAGTTCTAACAGTGCTTTCGCACATAGCAAACAACTGCTCGTCTTTACAAAGAAATGCATGAGCGTTTCTTACTAAAGCTTTCGTGAAATTAATAAACTTTCAAAAGAACGCCATTATCTTTCAAAGTAAAGCTTGTACTGAGGAAATTAAACCTGATCTCAGTTCTAACAGTGCTTTCACACGTAGCAAACAACTGCTTGTCTTGACAAAGAAACGCATGTGCGTTTCTTACTAAAGCTTTCGTGAAATTAATAAACTTTCAAGAGAACGCGATTATCTTTCAAAGTAAAGCTTGTACTGAGAAAAGCAACACTGATCTCAGTTCTAACAGTGCTTTCACACGTAGCAAACAACTGCTTGTCTTTACAAAGAAACGCATGAGCGTTTCTTACTAAAGCTTTCGTAAAATTAATAAACTTTCAAAGAACACGATTATCTTTCAAAGTAAAGCTTGTACTGTGAAAAGCAACACTGATCTCAGTTCTAACAGTGCTTTCACAAGTAGCAAACAACTGCTTGTCTTTACAAAGAAACGCATGAGCGTTTCTTACTAAAGCTTTCGTGAAAATAATAAACTTTCAAAAGAACGCGATTATCTTTCAAAGTAAAGCTTGTACTGAGAAAAGCAACACTGATCTCAGTTCTAACACTGCTTTCACACGTAGCAAACAACTGCTTGTCTTTACAAAGAAACGCATGTGCGTTTTTCCTAAAGCTTTCGTGAAATTAATAAACTTTCCAAAGAACGCGATTATCTTTCAAAGTAAAGCTTGTACTGAGAAAAGCACCACTGATCTCAGTTCTAACAGTGCTTTCGCACATAGCAAACAACTGCTCGTCTTTACAAAGAAATGCATGAGCGTTTCTTACTAAAGCTTTCGTGAAATTAATAAACTTTCAAAAGAACGCGATTATCTTTCAAAGTAAAGCTTGTACTGAGAAAAGCAACACTGATCTCAGTTCTAACAGTGCTTTCACACGTAGCAAACAACTGCTTGTCTCTACAAAGACACGCATGAGCGTTTCTTACTAAAGCTTTCGTGAAATTAATAAACTTTCAAAAGAACGCGATTATCTTTCAAAGTAAAGCTTGTACTGAGAAAATTAAACCTGATCTCAGTTCTAACAGTGCTTTCACACGTAGCAAACAACTGCTTGTCTTTACAAAGAAACGCATGTGCGTTTCTTACTAAAGCTTTTGTGAAATTAATAAACTTTCAAAAGAACGCGATTATCTTTCAAAGTAAAGCTTATACTGAGAAAAGCAACACTGATCTCATTCTAACACTGCTTACACACCTCCAAAAAACTGCTTGTCTTGACAAAGAAACGCATGTGCGTTTCTTACTAAATCTTTCATAAAATTAATAAACTTTCAAAAGAACGCGATTATCTTTCAAAGTGAAGCTTGTACTGAGAAAAGCAACACTGATCTCAGTTCTAACAATGCTTTCACACGTAGCAAACAACTGCTTGTCTTGACAAAGAAACGCATGTGCGTTTCTTACTAAAACTTTCGTGAAATTAATAAACTTTCAAAAGAACGCGATTATCTTTCAAAGTAAAGCTTGTACTGAGAAAAGCAACACTGATCTCAGTTCTAACAGTGCTTTCACAAGTAGCAAACAACTGCTCGTCTTTACAAAGAAACGCATGAGCGTTTCTTACTAAAGCTTTCGTGAAATTAATAAACTTTCAAGAGAACGCGATTATCTTTCAAAGTAAAGCTTGTACTGAGAAAAGCAACACTGATCTCAGTTCTAACAGTGCTTTCACACGTAGCAAACAACTGCTTGTCTTGACAAAGAAACGCATGTGCGTTTCTTACTAAAGCTTTCGTGAAATTAATAAACTTTCAAAAGAACGCGATTATCTTTCAAAGTAAAGCTTGTACTGAGAAAAGCAACACTGATCTCAGTTCTAACAGTGCTTTCACACGTAGCAAACAACTGCTTGTCTTGACAAAGAAACGCATGAGCGTTTCTTACTAAAGCTTTCGTGAAATTAATAAACTTTCAAAAGAACGCGATTATCTTTCAAAGTAAAGCTTGTACTGAGAAAATTAAACCTGATCTCAGTTCTAACAGTGCTTTCACACGTAGCAAACAACTGCTTGTCTTTAAAAAGAAACGCATGTGCGTTTCTTAATAAAGCTTTCGTGAAATTAATAAACTTTAAATAGAACGCGATTATCTTTCAAAGTAAAGCTTGTACTGAGAAAATTAGACCTGATCTCAGTTCTAACAGTGCTTTCACACGTAGCAAACAACTACTTGTCTTGACAAAGAAACGCCTGTTCGTTTCTTACTAAAGCTTTCCTGAAATTAATAAAGTTTCAAAAGAACGCGATTATCTTTCAAAGTAAAGCTTGTACTGAGAAAAGCAACACTGATCTCAGTTCTAACAGTGCTTTCACACGTAGCAAACAACTGCTTGTCTTGACAAAGAAACGCATGTGCGTTTCTTGCTAAAGCTTTCGTGAAATTAATAAACTTTCAAAAGAACGCGATTATCTTTCAAAGTAAAGCTTGTACTGAGAAAAGCAACACTGATCTCAGTTCTAACAGTGCTTTCACAAGTAGCAAACAACTGCTTGTCTTTACAAAGAAACGCATGAGCGTTTCTTACTAAAGCTTTCGTGAAATTAATAAACTTTCAAAAGAACGCGATTATCTTTCAAAGTAAAGCTTGTACTGAGAAAAGCAACACTGATCTCAGTTCTAACAGTGCTTTCGCACATAGCAAACAACTGCTCGTCTTTACATAGAAATGCATGAGCGTTTCTTACTAAAGCTTTCGTGAAATTAATAAACTTTCAAAAGAACGCGATTATCTTTCAAAGTAAAGCTTGTACTGAGGAAATTAAACCTGATCTCAGTTCTCACAGTGCTTTCACACGTAGCAAACAACTGCTTGTCTTTACAAAGAAACGCATGTGCGTTTCTTACTAAAGCTTTCGTGAAATTAATAAACTTTCAAAAGAACGCGATTATCTTTCAAAGTAAAGCTTGTACTGAGAAAAGCAACACTGATCTCAGTTCTAACAGTGCTTTCACAAGTAGCAAACAACTGCTTGTCTTTACAAAGAAACGCATGAGCGTTTCTTACTAAAGCTTTCGTCAAATTAATAAACTTTCAAAAGAACGCGATTATCTTTCAAAGTAAAGCTTGTACTGAGAAAAGCAACACTGATCTCAGTTCTAACAGTGCTTTCACACGTAGCAAACAACTGCTTGTCTTTACAAAGACACGCATGAGCGTTTCTTACTAAAGCTTTCGTGAAATTAATAAACTTTCAAAAGAACGCGATTATCTTTCAAAGTAAAGCTTGTACTGAGAAAATTAAACCTGATCTCAGTTCTAACACTGCTTTCACACGTAGCAAACAACTGCTTGTCTTTACAAAGAAACGCATGTGCGTTTCTTACTAAAGCTTTTGTGAAATTAATAAACTTTCAAAAGAACGCGATTATCTTTCAAAGTAAAGCTTATACTGAGAAAAGCAACACTGATCTCATTCTAACACTGCTTACACACCTCCAAACAACTGCTTGTCTTGACAAAGAAACGCATGTGCGTTTCTTACTAAATCTTTCATAAAATTAATAAACTTTCAAAAGAACGCGATTATCTTTCAAAGTAAAGCTTGTACTGAGAAAAGCAACACTGATCTCAGTTCTAACAATGCTTTCACACGTAGCAAACAACTGCTTGTCTTGACAAAGAAATGCATGAGCGTTTCTTACTAAAGCTTTCGTGAAATTAATAAACTTTCAAAAGAACGCGATTATCTTTCAAAGTAAAGCTTGTACTGAGGAAATTAAACCTGATCTCAGTTCTAACAGTGCTTTCACACGTAGCAAACAACTGCTTGTCTTGACAAAGAAACGCATGTGCGTTTCTTACTAAAGTTTTCGTGAAATTAATAAACTTTCCAAGGAACGCGATTATCTTTCAAAGTAAAGCTTGTACTGAGAAAATTAAACCTGATCTCAGTTCTAACAGTGCTTTCACACGTAGCAAACAACTACTTGTCTTGACAAAGAAACGCATGTTCGTTTCTTACTAAAGCTTTCCTGAAATTAATAAAGTTTCAAAAGAACGCGATTATCTTTCAAAGTAAAGCTTGTACTGAGAAAAGCAACACTGATCTCAGTTCTAACACTTCTTTCACAGGTAGCAAACAACTGCTTGTCTTGACAAAGAAACGCATGTGCGTTTCTTACTAAATCTTTCATAAAATTAATAAACTTTCAAAAGAACGCGATTATCTTTCAAAGTAAAGCTTGTACTGAGAAAAGCAACACTGATCTCAGTTCTAACAGTGCTTTCACACGTAGCAAACAACTGCTTGTCTTTACAAAGAAACGCATGTGCGTTTCTTACTAAAGCTTTCGTGAAATTAATAAACTTTCCAAAGAACGCGCTTATCTTTCAAAGTAAAGCTTGTACTGAGAAAAGCACCACTGATCTCAGTTCTAACAGTGCTTTCGCACGTAGCAAACAACTGCTCGTCTTTACAAAGAAATGCATGAGCGTTTCTTACTAAAGCTTTCGTGAAATTAATAAACTTTCAAAAGAACGCGATTATCTTTCAAAGTAAAGCTTGTACTGAGGAAATTAAACCGGATCTCAGTTCTAACAGTGCTTTCACACGTAGCAAACAACTGCTTGTCTTGACAAAGAAACGCATGTGCGTTTCTTACTAAAGCTTTCGTGAAATTAATAAACTTTCAAAAGAACGCAATTATCTTTCAAAGTAAAGCTTGTATTGAGAAAAGTAAACCTGATCTCAGTTCTAACAGTGCTTTCACACGTAGCAAACAACTACTTGTCTTGACAAAGAAACGCATGTTCGTTTCTTACTAAAGCTTTCCTGAAATTAATAAAGTTTCAAAAGAACGCGATTATCTTTCAAAGTAAAGCTTGTACTGAGAAAAGCAACACTGATCTCAGTTCTAACAGTGCTTTCACACGTAGCAAACAACTGCTTGTCTTGACAAAGAAACGCATGTGCGTTTCTTACTAAATCTTTCATAAAATTAATAAACTTTCAAAAGAACGCGATTATCTTTCAAAGTAAAGCTTGTACTGAGAAAAGCAACACTGATCTCAGTTCTAACAGTGCTTTCACACGTAGCAAACAACTGCTTGTCTTGACAAAGAAACGCATGTGCGTTTCTTGCTAAAGCTTTCGTGAAATTAATAAACTTTCAAAAGAACGCGATTATCTTTCAAAGTAAAGCTTGTACTGAGAAAAGCAACACTGATCTCAGTTCTAACAGTGCTTTCACAAGTAGCAAACAACTGCTTGTCTTTACAAAGAAACGCATGAGCCTTTCTTACTAAAGCTTTCGTGAAATTAATAAACTTTCAAAAGAACGCGATTATCTTTCAAAGTAAAGCTTGTACTGAGAAAAGCAACACTGATCTCAGTTCTAACAGTGCTTTCACACGTAGCAAACAACTGCTTGTCTTGACAAAGAAACGCATGTGCGTTTCTTCCTAAAGCTTTCGTGAAATTAATAAACTTTCAAAAGAACGCGATTATCTTTCAAAGTAAAGCTTGTACTGAGAAAAGCAACACTGATCTCAGTTCTAACAGTGCTTTCACACGTAGCAAACAACTGCTTGTCTTGACAAAGAAACGCATGAGCGTTTCTTACTAAAGCTTTCGTGAAATTAATAAACTTTCAAAAGAACGCGATTATCTTTCAAAGTAAAGCTTGTACTGAGAAAATTAAACCTGATCTCAGTTCTAACAGTGCTTTCACACGTAGCAAACAACTGCTTGTCTTTAAAAAGAAACGCATGTGCGTTTCTTAATAAAGCTTTCGTGAAATTAATAAACATTAAATAGAACGCGATTATCTTTCAAAGTAAAGCTTGTACTGAGAAAATTAAACCTGATCTCAGTTCTAACAGTGCTTTCACACGTAGCAAACAACTACTTGTCTTGACAAAGAAACGCATGTTCGTTTCTTACTAAAGCTTTCCTGAAATTAATAAAGTTTCAAAAGAACGCGATTATCTTTCAAAGAAAAGCTTGTACTGAGAAAAGCAACACTGATCTCAGTTCTAACACTGCTTTCACACGTAGCAAACAACTGCTTGTCTTTACAAAGAAACGCATGTGCTTTTTTCCTAAAGCTTTCGTGAAATTAATAAACTTTCCAAAGAACGCGATTATCTTTCAAAGTAAAGCTTGTACTGAGAAAAGCACCACTGATCTCAGTTCTAACAGTGCTTTCGCACATAGCAAACAACTGCTCGTCTTTACAAAGAAATGCATGAGCGTTTCTTACTAAAGCTTTCGTGAAATTAATAAACTTTCAAAAGAACGCGATTATCTTTCAAAGTAAAGCTTGTACTGAGGAAATTAAACCTGATCTCAGTTCTAACAGTGCTTTCACACGTAGCAAACAACTGCTTGTCTTGACAAAGAAACGCATGTGCGTTTCTTACTAAAGCTTTCGTGAAATTAATAAACTTTCAAAAGAACGCGATTATCTTTCAAAGTAAAGCTTGTAATGAGAAAAGCAACACTGATCTCAGTTCTAACAGTGCTTTCACAAGTAGCAAACAACTGCTTGTCTTTACAAAGAAATGCATGAGCGTTTCTTACTAAAGCTTTCGTGAAATTAATAAACTTTCAAAAGAACGCGATTATCTTTCAAAGTAAAGCTTGTACTGAGAAAAGCAACACTGATCTCAGTTCTAACAGTGCTTTCACACGTAGCAAACAACTGCTTGTCTTTACAAAGAAACGCATGAGCGTTTCTTACTAAAGCTTTCGTGAAATTAATAAACTTTCAAAAGAACGCGATTGATTATCTTTCAAAGTAAAGCTTGTACTGAGAAAATTAAACCTGATCTCAGTTCTAACAGTGCTTTCACACGTAGCAAACAACTGCTTGTCTTTAAAAAGAAACGCATGTGCGTTTCTTACTAAAGCTTTCGTGAAATTAATAAACTTTCCAAGGAACGCAATTATCTTTCAAAGTAAAGCTTGTACTGAGAAAAGCACCACTGATCTCAGTTCTAACAGTGCTTTCGCACATAGCAAACAACTGCTCGTCTTTACAAAGAAATGCATGAGCGTTTCTTACTAAAGCTTTCGTGAAATTAATAAACTTTCAAAAGAACGCGATTATCTTTCAAAGTAAAGCTTGTACTGAGGAAATTAAACCTGATCTCAGTTCTAACAGTGCTTTCACACGTAGCAAACAACTGCTTGTCTTGACAAAGAAACGCATGTGCGTTTCTTACTAAAGCTTTCGTGAAATTAATAAACTTTCAAAAGAACGCGATTATCTTTCAAAGTAAAGCTTGTACTGAGAAAATTAAACCTGATCTCAGTTCTAACAGTGCTTTCACACGTAGCAAACAACTACTTGCTTGACAAAGAAACGCATGTTCGTTTCTTAATAAAGCTTTCCTGAAATTAATAAAGTTTCAAAAGAACGCGATTATCTTTCAAAGTAAAGCTTGTACTGAGAAAAGCAACACTGATCTCAGTTCTAACACTGCTTTCACACGTAGCAAACAACTGCTCGTCTTTACAAAGAAACGCATGGGCGTTTCTTAATAAAGCTTTCGTGAAATTAATAAACTTTAAATAGAACGCGATTATCTTTCAAAGTAAAGCTTGTACTGAGAAAATTAAACCTGATCTCAGTTCTAACAGTGCTTTCACACGTAGCAAACAACTACTTGTCTTGACAAAGAAACGCATGTTCGTTTCTTACTAAAGCTTTCCTGAAATTAATAAAGTTTCAAAAGAACGCGATTATCTTTCAAAGTAAAGCTTGTACGGAGAAAAGCAACACTGATCTCAGTTCTAACACTGCTTTCACACGTAGCAAACAACTGCTTGTCTTTACAAAGAAACGCATGTGCTTTTTTCCTAAAGCTTTCGTGAAATTAATAAACTTTCCAAAGAACGCGATTATCTTTCAAAGTAAAGCTTGTACTGAGAAAAGCACCACTGATCTCAGTTCTAACAGTGCTTTCGCACATAGCAAACAACTGCTCGTCTTTACAAAGAAATGCATGAGCGTTTCTTACTAAAGCTTTCGTGAAATTAATAAACTTTCAAAAGAACGCGATTATCTTTCAAAGTAAAGCTTGTACTGAGGAAATTAAACCTGATCTCAGTTCTAACAGTGCTTTCACACGTAGCAAACAACTGCTTGTCTTGACAAAGAAACGCATGTGCGTTTCTTACTAAAGCTTTCGTGAAATTAATAAACTTTCAAAAGAACGCGATTATCTTTCAAAGTAAAGCTTGTAATGAGAAAAGCAACACTGATCTCAGTTCTAACAGTGCTTTCACAAGTAGCAAACAACTGCTTGTCTTTACAAAGAAATGCATGAGCGTTTCTTACTAAAGCTTTCGTGAAATTAATAAACTTTCAAAAGAACGCGATTATCTTTCAAAGTAAAGCTTGGACTGAGAAAAGCAACACTGATCTCAGTTCTAACAGTGCTTTCACACGTAGCAAACAACTGCTTGTCTTTACAAAGAAACGCATGAGCGTTTCTTACTAAAGCTTTCGTGAAATTAATAAACTTTCAAAAGAACGCGATTGATTATCTTTCAAAGTAAAGCTTGTACTGAGAAAATTAAACCTGATCTCAGTTCTAACAGTGCTTTCACACGTAGCAAACAACTGCTTGTCTTTAAAAAGAAACGCATGTGCGTTTCTTACTAAAGCTTTCGTGAAATTAATAAACTTTCCAAGGAACGCAATTATCTTTCAAAGTAAAGCTTGTACTGAGAAAAGCACCACTGATCTCAGTTCTAACAGTGCTTTCGCACATAGCAAACAACTGCTCGTCTTTACAAAGAAATGCATGAGCGTTTCTTACTAAAGCTTTCGTGAAATTAATAAACTTTCAAAAGAACGCGATTATCTTTCAAAGTAAAGCTTGTACTGAGGAAATTAAACCTGATCTCAGTTCTAACAGTGCTTTCACACGTAGCAAACAACTGCTTGTCTTGACAAAGAAACGCATGTGCGTTTCTTACTAAAGCTTTCGTGAAATTAATAAACTTTCAAAAGAACGCGATTATCTTTCAAAGTAAAGCTTGTACTGAGAAAATTAAACCTGATCTCAGTTCTAACAGTGCTTTCACACGTAGCAAACAACTACTTGCTTGACAAAGAAACGCATGTTCGTTTCTTAATAAAGCTTTCCTGAAATTAATAAAGTTTCAAAAGAACGCGATTATCTTTCAAAGTAAAGCTTGTACTGAGAAAAGCAACACTGATCTCAGTTCTAACACTGCTTTCACACGTAGCAAACAACTGCTCGTCTTTACAAAGAAACGCATGGGCGTTTCTTACTAAAGCTTTCGTAAAATTAATAAATTTTCAAAAGAACGCGATTATCTTTCAAAGTAAAGCTTGTACTGAGAAAATTAAACCTGATCTCAGTTCTAACAGTGCTTTCACACGTAGCAAACAACTGCTTGTCTTTAAAAAGAAACGCATGTGCGTTTCTTACTAAAGCTTTCGTGAAATTAATAAACTTTCAAAAGAACGCGATTATCTTTCAAAGTAAAGCTTGTACTGAGAAAAGCAACACTGATCTCAGTTCTAACAGTGCTTTCGCACATAGCAAACAACTGCTCGTCTTTACAAAGAAATGCATGAGCGTTTCTAACTAAAGCTTTCGTGAAATTAATAAACTTTCAAAAGAACGCGATTATCTTTCAAAGTAAAGCTTGTACTGAGGAAATTAAACCTGATCTCAGTTCTAACAGTGCTTTCACACGTAGCAAACAACTGCTTGTCTTGACAAAGAAACGCATGTGCGTTTCTTACTAAAGCTTTCGTGAAATTAATAAACTTTCAAAAGAACGCGATTATCTTTCAAAGTAAAGCTTGTACTGAGAAAAGCAACACTGATCTCAGTTCTAACAGTGCTTTCACACGTAGCAAACAACTGCTTGTCTTTACAAAGAAACGCATGAGCGTTTCTTACTAAAGCTTTCGTAAAATTAATAAACTTTCAAAAGAACGCGATTATCTTTCAAAGTAAAGCTTGTACTGAGAAAAGCAACACTGATCTCAGTTCTAACAGTGCTTTCACACGTAGCAAACAACTGCTTGTCTTTACAAAGAAACTCATGAGCGTTTCTTACTAAAGCTTTCGTGAAATTAATAAACTTTCAAAAGAACGCGATTATCCTTCAAAGTAAAGCTTGTACTGAGAAAAGCAACACTGATCTCAGTTCTAACAGTGCTTTCACACGTAGCAAACAACTGCTTGTCTTGACAAAGAAACGCATGTGCGTTTCTTACTAAAGCTTTCGTGAAATTAATAAACTTTCAAAAGAACGCGATTATCTTTCAAAGTAAAGCTTGTACTGAGAAAAGCAACACTGATCTCAGTTCTAACAGTGCTTTCACACGTAGCAAACCACTGCTTGTCTTTACAAAGAAACTCATGAGCGTTTCTTACTAAAGCTTTCGTGAAATTAATAAACTTTCAAAAGAACGCGATTATCTTTCAAAGTAAAGCTTGTACTGAGAAAATTAAACCTGATCTCAGTTCTAACAGTGCTTTCACACGTAGCAAACAACTGCTTGTCTTTAAAAAGAAACGCATGTGCGTTTCTTAATAAAGCTTTCGTGAAATTAATAAACTTTAAATAGAACGCGATTATCTTTCAAAGTAAAGCTTGTACTGAGAAAATTAAACCTGATCTCAGTTCTAACAGTGCTTTCACACGTAGCAAACAACTACTTGTCTTGACAAAGAAACGCATGTTCGTTTCTTACTAAAGCTTTCCTGAAATTAATAAAGTTTCAAAAGAACGCGATTATCTTTCAAAGTAAAGCTTGTACTGAGAAAAGCAACACTGATCTCAGTTCTAACACTGCTTTCACACGTAGCAAACAACTGCTTGTCTTGACAAAGAAACGCATGTGCGTTTCTTACTAAATCTTTCATAAAATAAATAAACTTTCAAAAGAACGCGATTATCTTTCAAAGTAAAGCTTGTACTGAGAAAAGCAACACTGATCTCTGTTCTAACAGTGCTTTCACACGTAGCAAACAATTGCTTGTCTTTACAAAGAAACGCATGAGCGTTTCTTACTAAAGCTTTCGTGAAATTAATAAACTTTCAAAAGAACGCTATTATCTTTCAAAATAAAGCTTGTACTGAGTAAAGCAACACTGATCTCAGTTCTAACAGTGCTTTCACACGTAGCAAACAACTGCTTGTCTTTACAAAGAAACTCATGAGCGTTTCTTACTAAAGCTTTCGTGAAATTAATAAACTTTCCAAAGAACGCGATTATCTTTCAAAGTAAAGCTTGTACTGAGAAAAGCAACACTGATCTCAGTTCTAACAGTGCTTTCACACGTAGCAAACAACTGCTTGTCTTTACAAAGAAACGCATGAGCGTTTCTTACTAAAGCTTTCGTGAAATTAATAAACTTTCAAAAGAACGCGATTGATTATCTTTCAAAGTAAAGCTTGTACTGAGAAAATTAAACCTGATCTCAGTTCTAACAGTGCTTTCACACGTAGCAAACAACTGCTTGTCTTTAAAAAGAAACGGATGTGCGTTTCTTACTAAAGCTTTCGTGAAATTAATAAACTTTCCAAGGAACGCAATTATCTTTCAAAGTAAAGCTTGTACTGAGAAAAGCACCACTGATCTCAGTTCTAACAGTGCTTTCGCACATAGCAAACAACTGCTCGTCTTTACAAAGAAATGCATGAGCGTTTCTTACTAAAGCTTTCGTGAAATTAATAAACTTTCAAAAGAACGCGATTATCTTTCAAAGTAAAGCTTGTACTGAGGAAATTAAACCTGATCTCAGTTCTAACAGTGCTTTCACACGTAGCAAACAACTGCTTGTCTTGACAAAGAAACGCATGTGCGTTTCTTACTAAAGCTTTCGTGAAATTAATAAACTTTCAAAAGAACGCGATTATCTTTCAAAGTAAAGCTTGTACTGAGAAAATTAAACCTGATCTCAGTTCTAACAGTGCTTTCACACGTAGCAAACAACTACTTGCTTGACAAAGAAACGCATGTTCGTTTCTTAATAAAGCTTTCCTGAAATTAATAAAGTTTCAAAAGAACGCGATTATCTTTCAAAGTAAAGCTTGTACTGAGAAAAGCAACACTGATCTCAGTTCTAACACTGCTTTCACACGTAGCAAACAACTGCTTGTCTTGACAAAGAAACGCATGTGCGTTTCTTACTAAATCTTTCATAAAATTAATAAACTTTCAAAAGAACGCGATTATCTTTCAAAGTAAAGCTTGTACTGAGAAAAGCAACACTGATCTCAGTTCTAACAGTGCTTTCACACGTAGCAAACAACTGCTTGTCTTTACAAAGAAACGCATGGGCGTTTCTTACTAAAGCTTTCGTAAAATTAATAAACTTTCAAAAGAACGCGATTATCTTTCAAAGTAAAGCTTGTACTGAGAAAAGCAACACTGATCTCAGTTCTAACACTGCTTTCACACGTAGCAAACAACTGCTTGTCTTTACAAAGAAACGCATGGGCGTTTCTTACTAAAGCTTTCGTAAAATTAATAAACTTTCCAAAGAACGCGATTATCTTTCAAAGTAAAGCTTGTACTGAGAAAAGCAACACTGATCTCAGTTCTAACAGTGCTTTCACACGTAGCAAACAACTACTTGTCTTGACAAAGAAACGCATGTGCGTTTCTTAATAAAGCTTTCGTGAAATTAATATACTTTAAATAGAACGCGATTATCTTTCAAAGTAAAGCTTGTCCTGAGAAAATTAAACCTGATCTCAGTTCTAACAGTGCTTTCACACGTAGCAAACAACTACTTGTCTTGACAAAGAAACGCATGTTCGTTTCTTACTAAAGCTTTCGTGAAATTAATAAACTTTCAAAAGAACGCAATTATCATTCAAAGTAAAGCTTGTACTGAGAAAAGCACCACTGATCTCAGTTCTAACAGTGCTTTCGCACATAGCAAACAACTGCTCGTCTTTACAAAGAAACGCATGGGCGTTTCTTACTAAAGCTTTCGTAAAATTAATAAACTTTCAAAAGAACGCGATTATCTTTCAAAGTAAAGCTTGTACTGAGGAAATTAAACCTGATCTCAGTTCTAACAGTGCTTTCACACGTAGCAAACAACTGCTTGTCTTGACAAAGAAACGCATGTGCGTTTCTTACTAAAGCTTTCGTGAAATTAATAAACTTTCAAAAGAACGCGATTATCTTTCAAAGTAAAGCTTGTACTGAGAAAAGCAACACTGATCTCAGTTCTAACAGTGCTTTCACACGTAGCAAACAACTGCTTGTCTTTACAAAGAAACGCATGAGCGTTTCTTACTAAAGCTTTCGTAAAATTAATAAACTTTCAAAAGAACGCGATTATCTTTCAAAGTAAAGCTTGTACTGAGAAAAGCAACACTGATCTCAGTTCTAACAGTGCTTTCACACGTAGCAAACAACTACTTGTCTTTACAAAGAAACTCATGAGCGTTTCTTACTAAAGCTTTCGTGAAATTAATAAACTTTCAAAAGAACGCGATTATCCTTCAAAGTAAAGCTTGTACTGAGAAAAGCAACACTGATCTCAGTTCTAACAGTGCTTTCACACGTAGCAAACAACTGCTTGTCTTGACAAAGAAACGCATGTGCGTTTCTTACTAAAGCTTTCGTGAAATTAATAAACTTTCAAAAGAACGCGATTATCTTTCAAAGTAAAGCTTGTACTGAGAAAAGCAACACTGATCTCAGTTCTAACAGTGCTTTCACACGTAGCAAACCACTGCTTGTCTTTACAAAGAAACTCATGAGCGTTTCTTACTAAAGCTTTCGTGAAATTAATAAACTTTCAAAAGAACGCGATTATCTTTCAAAGTAAAGCTTGTACTGAGAAAATTAAACCTGATCTCAGTTCTAACAGTGCTTTCACACGTAGCAAACAACTGCTTGTCTTTAAAAAGAAACGCATGTGCGTTTCTTAATAAAGCTTTCGTGAAATTAATAAACTTTAAATAGAACGCGATTATCTTTCAAAGTAAAGCTTGTACTGAGAAAATTAAACCTGATCTCAGTTCTAACAGTGCTTTCACACGTAGCAAACAACTACTTGTCTTGACAAAGAAACGCATGTTCGTTTCTTACTAAAGCTTTCCTGAAATTACTAAACTTTCAAAAGAACGCGATTATCTTTCAAAGTAAAGCTTGTACTGAGGAAATTAAACCTGATCTCAGTTCTAACAGTGCTTTCACACGTAGCAAACAACTGCTTGTCTTGACAAAGAAACGCATGAGCGTTTCTTACTAAAGCTTTCGTGAAATTAATAAACTTTCAAAAGAACGCGATTATCTTTCAAAGTAAAGCTTGTACTGAGATAAGCAACACTGATCTCAGTTCTAACAGTGCTTTCACACGTAGCAAACAACTGCTTGTCTTTAAAAAGAAACGCATGTGCGTTTCTTACTATAGCTTTCGTGAAATTAATAAACTTTCCTAAGAACGCGATTATCTTTCAAAGTAAAGCTTGTACTGAGAAAAGCACCACTGATCTCAGTTCTAACAGTGCTTTCGCACATAGCAAACAACTGCTCGTCTTTACAAAGAAATGCATGAGCGTTTCTTACTAAAGCTTTCGTGAAATTAATAAACTTTCAAAAGAACGCGATTATCTTTCAAAGTAAAGCTTGTCCTGAGAAAAGCAACACTGATCTCAGTTCTAACAGTGCTTTCACACGTAGCAAACAACTACTTGTCTTGACAAAGAAACGCATGTTCGTTTCTTACTAAAGCTTTCCTGAAATTAATAAAGTTTCAAAAGAACGCGATTATCTTTCAAAGTAAAGCTTGTACTGAGAAAAGCAACACTGATCTCAGTTCTAACACTGCTTTCACACGTAGCAAACAACTGCTTGTCTTGACAAAGAAACGCATGTGCGTTTCTTACTAAATCTTTCATAAAATAAATAAACTTTCAAAAGAACGCGATTATCTTTCAAAGTAAAGCTTGTACTGAGAAAAGGAACACTGATCTCTGTTCTAACAGTGCTTTCACACGTAGCAAACAATTGCTTGTCTTTACAAAGAAACGCATGAGCGTTTCTTACTAAAGCTTTCGTGAAATTAATAAACTTTCAAAAGAACGCTATTATCTTTCAAAATAAAGCTTGTACTGAGAAAAGCAACACTGATCTCTGTTCTAACAGTGCTTTCACACGTAGCAAACAACTGCTTGTCTTTACAAAGAAACTCATGAGCGTTTCTTACTAAAGCTTTCGTGAAATTAATAAACTTTCAAAAGAACGCGATTATCCTTCAAAGTAAAGCTTGTACTGAGAAAAGCAACACTGATCTCAGTTCTAACAGTGCTTTCACACGTAGCAAACAACTGCTTGTCTTGACAAAGAAACGCATGAGCGTTTCTTACTAAAGCTTTCGTGAAATTAATAAACTTTCAAAAGAACGCGATTATCTTTCAAAGTAAAGCTTGTACTGAGAAAATTAAACCTGATCTCAGTTCTAACAGTGCTTTCACACGTAGCAAACAACTACTTGTCTTGACAAAGAAACGCATGTTCGTTTCTTACTAAAGCTTTCCTGAAATTAATAAAGTTTCAAAAGAACGCGATTATCTTTCAAAGTAAAGCTTGTACTGAGAAAAGCAACACTGATCTCAGTTCTAACAGTGCTTTCACACGTAGCAAACAACTGCTTGTCTTTACAAAGAAACGCATGTGCGTTTTTCATAAAGCTTTCGTGAAATTAATAAACTTTCCAAAGAACGCGATTATCTTTCAAAGTAAAGCTTGTACTGAGAAAAGCAACACTGATCTCAGTTCTAACAGTGCTTTTGCACATAGCAAACAACTGCTCGTCTTTACAAAGAAATGCATGAGCGTTTCTTACTAAAGCTTTCGTAAAATTAATAAACTTTCATAAGAACGCGATTATCTTTCAAAGTAAAGCTTGTACTGAGGAAATTAAACCTGATCTCAGTTCTGACAGTGCTTTCACACGTAGCAAACAACTGCTTGTCTTGACAAAGAAACGCATGTTCGTTTCTTACTAAAGCTTTCCTGAAATTAATAAAGTTTCAAAAGAACGCGATTATCTTTCAAAGTAAAGCTTGTACTGAGAAAAGCAACACTGATCTCAGTTCTAACAGTGCTTTCACACGTAGCAAACAACTGCTTGTCTTTACAAAGAAACGCATGAGCGTTTCTTACTAAAGCTTTCGTAAAATTAATAAACTTTCAAAAGAACGCGATTATCTTTCAAAGTAAAGCTTGTACTGAGAAAAGCAACACTGATCTCAGTTCTAACAGTGCTTTCACACGTAGCAAACAACTGCTTGTCTTTACAAAGAAACGCATGAGCGTTTCTTACTAAAGCTTTCGTGAAATTAATAAACTTTCCAAAGAACGCGATTATCTTTCAAAGTAAAGCTTGTACTGAGAAAAGCACCACTGATCTTAGTTCTAACAGTGCTTTCGCACATAGCAAACAACTGCTCGTCTTTACAAAGAAATGCATGAGCGTTTCTTACTAAAGCTTTCGTAAAATTAATAAACTTTCATAAGAACGCGATTATCTTTCAAAGTAAAGCTTGTACTGAGAAAATTAAACCTGATCTCAGTTCTTACAGTGCTTTCACACGTAGCAAACAACTACTTGTCTTGACAAAGAAACGCATATTCGTTTCTTACTAAAGCTTTCCTGAAATTAATAAAGTTTCAAAAGAACGCGATTATCTTTCAAAGTAAAGCTTGTACTGAGAAAAGCAACACTGATCTCAGTTCTAACAGTGCTTTCACACGTAGCAAACAACTGCTTGTCTTTACAAAGAAACGCATGTGCGTTTTTCCTAAAGCTTTCGTGAAATTAATAAACTTTCCAAAGAACGCGATTATCTTTCAAAGTAAAGCTTGTACTGAGAAAAGCAACACTGATCTCACTTCTAACAGTGCTTTCGCACATAGCAAACAACTGCTCGTCTTTACAAAGAAATGCATGAGCGTTTCTTACTAAAGCTTTCGTGAAATTAATAAACTTTCAAAAGAACGCGATTATCTTTCAAAGTAAAGCTTGTACTGAGGAAATTAAACCTGATCTCAGTTCTAACAGTGCTTTCACACGTAGCAAACAACTGCTTGTCTTGACAAAGAAACGCATGTGCGTTTCTTACTAAAGCTTTCGTGAAATTAATAAACTTTCAAAAGAACGCGATTATCTTTCAAAGTAAAGCTTGTACTGAGATAAGCAACACTGATCTCAGTTCTAACAGTGCTTTCACACGTAGCAAACAACTGCTTGTCTTTAAAAAGAAACGCATGTGCGTTTCTTACTATAGCTTTCGTGAAATTAATAAACTTTCCAAAGAACGCGATTATCTTTCAAAGTAAAGCTTGTACTGAGAAAAGCACCACTGATCTCAGTTCTAACAGTGCTTTCGCACATAGCAAACAACTGCTCGTCTTTACAAAGAAATGCATGAGCGTTTCTTACTAAAGCTTTCGTGAAATTAATAAACTTTCAAAAGAACGCGATTATCTTTCAAAGTAAAGCTTGTCCTGAGAAAAGCAACACTGATCGCAGTTCTAACAGTGCTTTCACACGTAGCAAACAACTGCTTGTCTTTACAAAGAAACTCATGAGCGTTTCTTACTAAAGCTTTCGTGAAATTAATAAACTTCCAAAGAACGCGATTATCCTTCAAAGTAAAGCTTGTACTGAGAAAAGCAACACTGATCTCAGTTCTAACAGTGCTTTCACACGTAGCAAACAACTGCTAGTCTTGACAAAGAAACGCATGAGCGTTTCTTACTAAAGCTTTCGTGAAATTAATAAACTTTCAAAAGAACGCGATTATCTTTCAAAGTAAAGCTTGTACTGAGAAAATTAAACCTGATCTCAGTTCTAACAGTGCTTTCACACGTAGCAAACAACTACTTGTCTTGACAAAGAAACGCATGTTCGTTTATTACTAAAGCTTTCCTGAAATTAATAAAGTTTCAAAAGAACGCGATTATCTTTCAAAGTAAAGCTTGTAATGAGAAAAGCAACACTGATCTCAGTTCTAACAGTGCTTTCACACGTAGCAAACAACTGCTTGTCTTTACAAAGAAACGCATGTGCGTTTTTCCTAAAGCTTTCGTGAAATTAATAAACTTTCCAAAGAACGCGATTATCTTTCAAAGTAAAGCTTGTACTGAGAAAAGCACCACTGATCTCAGTTCTAACAGTGCTTTCGCACATAGCAAACAACTGCTCGTCTTTACAAAGAAATGCATGAGCGTTTCTTACTAAAGCTTTCGTAAAATTAATAAACTTTCATAAGAACGCGATTATCTTTCACAGTAAAGCTTGTACTGAGGAAATTAAACCTGATCTCAGTTCTGACAGTGCTTTCACACGTAGCAAACAACTGCTTGTCTTGACAAAGAAACGCATGTGCGTTTCTTACTAAAGCTTTCGTGAAATTAATAAACTTTCCAAAGAACACGATTATCTTTCAAAGTAAATCTTCTACTGAGAAAAGCAACACTGATCTCAGTTCTAACAGTGCTTTCTCACATAGCAAACAACTGCTCGTCTTTACAAAGAAATGCATGAACGTTTCTTACTAAAGCTTTCGTGAAATTAATAAACTTTCAAAAGAACGCGATTATCTTTCAAAGTAAAGCTTGTACTGAGGAAATTAAACCTGATCTCAGTTCTAACAGTGCTTTCACACGTAGCAAACAACTGCTTGTCTTGACAAAGAAACGCATGTGCGTTTCTTACTAAAGCTTTCGTGAAATTAATAAAATTTCAAAAGAACACGATTATCTTTCAAAGTAAAGCTTGTACTGAGAAAATTAAACCTGATCTCATTTCTAACAGTGCTTTCACACGTAGCACACAACTACTTGTCTTGACAAAGAAACGCATGTTCGTTTCTTACTAAAGCTTTCCTGAAATTAATAAAGTTTCAAAAGAACGCGATTATCTTTCAAAGTAAAGCTTGTACTGAAAAAGCAACACTGATCTCATTTCTAACACTGCTTTCACACGTAGCAAACAACTGCTTGTCTTGACAAAGAAACGCATGTGCGTTTCTTACTAAATCTTTCATAAAATTAATAAACTTTCAAAAGAACGCGATTATCTTTCAAAGTAAAGCTTGTTCAGAGAAGCAACACTGATCTCAGTTCTAACAGTGCTTTCACACGTAGCAAACAACTGCTTGTCTTTACAAAGAAACGCATGAGCGTTTCTTACTAAAGCATTCGTAAAATTAATAAACTTTCAAAAGAACGCATTTATCTTTCAAAGTAAAGCTTGTACTGAGAAAAGCAACACTGATCTCAGTTCTAACAGTGCTTTCACACGTAGCAAACAACTGCTTGTCTTTACAAAGAAACTCATGAGCGTTTCTTACTAAAGCTATCGTGAAATTAATAAACTTTCAAAAGAACGCGATTATCCTTCAAAGTAAAGCTTGTACTGAGAAAAGCAACACTGATCTCAGTTCTAACACTGCTTTCACACGTAGCAAACAACTGCTTGTCTTGACAAAGAAACGCATGTGCGTTTCTTACTAAAGCTTTCGTGAAATTAATAAACTTTCAAAAGAACGCGATTATCTTTCAAAGTAGAGATTGTACTGAGAAAAGCAACACTGATCTCAGTTCTAACAGTGCTTTCACACGTAGCAAACAACTGCTTGTCTTGACAAAGAAACGCATGTGCGTTTGTTACTAAAGCTTTCGTGAAATTAATAAACTTTCAAAAGAACGCGATTATCTTTCAAAATAAAGCTTGTACTGAGAAAATTAAACCTGATCTCAGTTCTAACAGTGCTTTCACACGTAGCAAACAACTGCTTGTCTTTAAAAAGAAACGCATGTGCGTTTCTTACTAAAGGTTTCGTGAAATTAATAAACTTTAAAAAGAACGCGATTATCTTTCAAAGTAAAGCGTGTACTGAGAAAATTAAACCTGATCTCAGTTCTAACAGTGCTTTCACACGTAGCAAACAACTACTTGTCTTGACAAAGAAACGCATGAGCGTTTCTTACTAAAGCTTTCGTGAAATTAATAAACTTTCAAAAGAACGCGATTATCTTTCAAAGTAAAGCTTGTACTGAGAAAAGCAACACTGATCTCAGTTCTAACAGTGCTTTCACACGTAGCAAACCACTGCTTGTCTTTACAAAGAAATGTATGAGCGTTTCTTACTAAAGCTTTCGTAAAATTAATAAACTTTCAAAAGAACGCGATTATCTTTCAAAGTAAAGCTTGTACTGAGAAAAGAAACACTGATCTCAGTTCTAACAGTGCTTTCACACGTAGCAAACAACTGCTTGTCTTGACAAAGAAACGCATGTGCGTTTCTAACTAAAGCTTTCGTGAAATTAATACACTTTCAAAAGAACGCGATTATCTTTCAAAGTAAAGCTTGTACTGAGAAAAGCAACACTGATCTCAGTTCTAACAGTGCTTTCACACATAGCAAACAACTTCTCATCTTTACAAAGAAATGCATGAGCGTTTCTTACTAAAGCTTTCGTGAAATTAATAAAATTTCAAAAGAACGCGATTATCTTTCAACGTAAAGCTTGTACTGAGAAAATTAAACCTGATCTCGGTTCTAACAGTGCTTTCACACGTAGCAAACAACTGCTTGTCTTGACAAAGAAACGCATGTGCGTTTCTTACTAAAGCTTTCCTGAAATTAATAAACTTTCAAAAGAACGCGATTATCTTTCAAAGTAAAGCTTGTACTGAGGAAATTAAACCTGATCTCAGTTCTAACACTGCTTTCACACGTAGCAAACAACTGCTTGTCTTGAAAAAAACGCATGTGCGTTTTTTACTAAAGCTTTCGTGAAATTAATAAACTTTCAAAAGAACGCGATTATCTTTCAAAGTAAAGCTTGTACTGAGAAAAGCAACACTGATCTCAGTTCTAACAGTGCTTCACAAGTAGCAAACAACTGCTTATCTTTACAAAGAAACGCATGTGCGTTTCTTACTAAAGCTTTCGTGAAATTAATAAACTTTCAAAAGAACGCGATTATCTTTCAAAGTAAAGCTTGTACTGAGAAAAGCAACACTGATCTCAGTTCTATCAGTGCTTTCACACATAGCAAACAACTGCTTGTCTTGTCAAAGAAACGCATGTGCGTTTCTTACTAAAGCTTTCGTGAAATTAATAAACTTTCAAAAGAACGCGATTATCTTTAAAAGTAAAGCTTGTACTGAGAAAAGAACCACTGATCTCAGTTCTAACAGTGCTTTCACACGTAGCAAACAACTTCTCATCTTTACAAAGAAATGCATGAGCGTTTCTTACTAAAGCTTTCGTGAAATTAATAAACTTTCAAAAGAACGCGATTATCTTTCAACGTAAAGCTTGTACTGAGAAAATTAAACCTGATCTCAGTTCTAACAGTGCTTTCACACGTAGCAAACAACTGCTTGTCCTGACAAAGAAACGCATGTGCGTTTCTTACTAAAGCTTTCGTGAAATTAATAAACTTTCAAAAGAACGCGATTCTCTTTCAAAGTAAAGCTTGTACTGAGAAAAGCACCACTGATCTCAGTTCTAACAGTGCTTTCACACGTAGCAAACAACTTCTCATCTTTACAAAGAAATGCATGAGCGTTTCTTACTAAAGCTTTCGTGAAATTAATAAACTTTCAAAAGAACGCGATTATCTTTCAAAGTAAAGTTTATACTGAGAAAAGCAACACTGATCTCAGTTCTAACAGTGCTTTCACACGTAGCAAACAACTGCTTGTCTTTACAAAGAAACGCATGAGCGTTTCTTACTAAAGCTTTCGTGAAATTAATAAACTTTCAAAAGAACGCGATTATCTTTCAAAGTAAAGCTTGTACTGAGAAAATTAAAACTGATCTCAGTTCTAACAGTGCTTTCACACGTAGCAAACAACTGCTTGTCTTGACAAAGAAACGCATGTGCGTTTCTTACTAAAGCTTTCGTGAAATTAATAAACTTTAAAAAGAACGCGATTATCTTTCAAAGTAAAGCTTGTACTGAGAAAAGCAACACTGATCTCAGTTCTAACAGTGCTTTCACACGTAGCAAACAACTGCTTGTCTTTACAAAGAAACCCATGAGCGTTTCTTACTAAAGCATTCGTAAAATTAATAAACTTTCAAAAGAACGCGATTATCTTTCAAAGTAAAGCTTGTACTGAGAAAAGCAACACTGATCTCAGTTCTAACAATGCTTTCACACGTAGCAAACAACTGCTTGTCTTTACAAAGAAACGCATGTGCGTTTCTTACTAAAGCTTTCCTGAAATTAATAAACTTTCAAAAGAACGCGATTATCTTTCAAAGTAAAGCTTGTACTGAGGAAATTAAACCTGATCTCAGTTCTAACACTGCTTTCACACGTAGCAAACAACTGCTTGTCTTGACAAAGAAACGCATGTGCGTTTTTTACTAAAGCTTTCGTGAAATTAATAAACTTTCAAAAGAACGCGATTATCTTTCAAAGTAAAGCTTGTACTGAGAAAAGCAACACTGATCTCAGTTCTAACAGTGCTTCACAAGTAGCAAACAACTGCTTATCTTTACAAAGAAACGCATGTGCGTTTCTTACTAAAGCTTTCGTGAAATTAATAAACTTTCAAAAGAACGCGATTATCTTTCAAAGTAAAGCTTGTACTGAGAAAAGCAACACTGATCTCAGTTCTATCAGTGCTTTCACACATAGCAAACAACTGCTTGTCTTGTCAAAGAAACGCATGTGCGTTTCTTACTAAAGCTTTCGTGAAATTAATAAACTTTCAAAAGAACGCGATTATCTTTAAAAGTAAAGCTTGTACTGAGAAAAGAACCACTGATCTCAGTTCTAACAGTGCTTTCACACGTAGCAAACAACTTCTCATCTTTACAAAGAAATGCATGAGCGTTTCTTACTAAAGCTTTCGTGAAATTAATAAACTTTCAAAAGAACGCGATTATCTTTCAACGTAAAGCTTGTACTGAGAAAATTAAACCTGATCTCAGTTCTAACAGTGCTTTCACACGTAGCAAACAACTGCTTGTCCTGACAAAGAAACGCATGTGCGTTTCTTACTAAAGCTTTCGTGAAATTAATAAACTTTCAAAAGAACGCGATTCTCTTTCAAAGTAAAGCTTGTACTGAGAAAAGCACCACTGATCTCAGTTCTAACAGTGCTTTCACACGTAGCAAACAACTTCTCATCTTTACAAAGAAATGCATGAGCGTTTCTTACTAAAGCTTTCGTGAAATTAATAAACTTTCAAAAGAACGCGATTATCTTTCAAAGTAAAGCTTGTACTGAGAAAAGCAACACTGATCTCAGTTCTATCAGTGCTTTCACACATAGCAAACAACTGCTTGACTTGTCAAAGAAACGCATGTGCGTTTCTTACTAAAGCTTTCGTGAAATTAATAAACTTTCAAAAGAACGCGATTATCTTTAAAAGTAAAGCTTGTACTGAGAAAAGAACCACTGATCTCAGTTCTAACAGTGCTTTCACACGTAGCAAACAACTTCTCATCTTTACAAAGAAATGCATGAGCGTTTCTTACTAAAGCTTTCGTGAAATTAATAAACTTTCAAAAGAACGCGATTATCTTTCAACGTAAAGCTTGTACTGAGAAAATTAAACCTGATCTCAGTTCTAACAGTGCTTTCACACGTAGCAAACAACTGCTTGTCCTGACAAAGAAACGCATGTGCGTTTCTTACTAAAGCTTTCGTGAAATTAATAAACTTTCAAAAGAACGTGATTCTCTTTCAAAGTAAAGCTTGTACTGAGAAAAGCACCACTGATCTCAGTTCTAACAGTGCTTTCACACGTAGCAAACAACTTCTCATCTTTACAAAGAAATGCATGAGCGTTTCTTACTAAAGCTTTCGTGAAATTAATAAACTTTCAAAAGAACGCGATTATCTTTCAAAGTAAAGTTTATACTGAGAAAAGCAACACTGATCTCAGTTCTAACAGTGCTTTCACACGTAGCAAACAACTGCTTGTCTTTACAAAGAAACGCATGAGCGTTTCTTACTAAAGCTTTCGTGAAATTAATAAACTTTCAAAAGAACGCGATTATCTTTCAAAGTAAAGCTTGTACTGAGAAAATTAAAACTGATCTCAGTTCTAACAGTGCTTTCACACGTAGCAAACAACTGCTTGTCTTGACAAAGAAACGCATGTGCGTTTCTTACTAAAGCTTTTGTGAAATTAATAAACTTTAAAAAGAACGCGATTATCTTTCAAAGTAAAGCTTGTACTGAGAAAAGCAACACTGATCTCAGTTCTAACAGTGCTTTCACACGTAGCAAACAACTGCTTGTCTTTACAAAGAAACCCATGAGCGTTTCTTACTAAAGCATTCGTAAAATTAATAAACTTTCAAAAGAACGCGATTATCTTTCAAAGTAAAGCTTGTACTGAGAAAAGCAACACTGATCTCAGTTCTAACAATGCTTTCACACGTAGCAAACAACTGCTTGTCTTTACAAAGAAACGCATGAGCGTTTCTTACTAAAGCTTTCGTGAAATTAATAAACTTTCAAAAGAACGCGATTATCTTTCAAAGTAAAGCTTGTACTGAGAAAACAACACTGATCTCAGTTCTAACAGTGCTTTCACACATAGCAAACCACTGCTTGTCTTTACAAAGAAATGCATGAGCGTTTCTTACTAAAGCTTTCGTGAAATTAATAAACTTTCAAAAGAACGCGATTATCTTTCAAAGTAAAGCTTGTACTGAGGAAATTAAACCAGATCTCAGTTCTAACAGTGCTTCCACACGTAGCAAACAACTGCTTTTCTTGACAAAGAAACGCATGTGCGTTTCTTACTAAAGCTTTCGTGAAATTAATACACTTTCAAAAGAACGCGATTATCTTTCAAAGTAAAGCTTGTACTGAGAAAAGCACCACTGATCTCAGTTCTAACAGTGCTTTCACACGTAGCAAACAACTTCTCATCTTTACAAAGAAATGCATGAGCGTTTCTTACTAAAGCATTCGTGAAATTAATAAACTTTCAAAAGAACGCGATTTTCTTTCAACGTAAAGCTTGTACTGAGAAAATTAAACCTGATCTCAGTTCTAACAGTGCTTTCACACGTAGCAAACAACTGCTTATCTTGACAAAGAAACGCATGTGCGTTTCTTACTAAAGCTTTCGTGAAATTAATAAACTTTCAAAAGAACGCGATTATCTTTCAAAGTAAAGCTTGTACTGAGAAAAGCACCACTGATCTCAGTTCTAACAGTGCTTTCACACGTAGCAAACAACTGCTCGTCTTTACAAGGAAATGCATGAGCGTTTCTTACTAAAGCTTTCGTGAAATTAATAAACTTTCAAAAGAACGCGATTATCTTTCAAAGTAAAGCTTGTACTGAGAAAATTAAACCTGATCTCAGTTCTAACAGTGCTTTCACACGTAGCAAACAACTGCCTGTCTGTAAAAAGAAACGCATGTGCGTTTCTTACTAAAGCTTTCGTGAAATTAATAAACTTTCAAAAGAACGCGATTATCTTTCAAAGTAAAGCTTGTACTGAGAAAAGCAACACTGATCTCAGTTCTAACAGTGCTTTCACACGTAGCAAACAACTGCTTGTCTTTACAAAGAAACGCATGGGCGTTTCTTACTAAAGCTTTCGTAAAATTAATAAACTTTCAAAAGAACGCGATTATCTTTCAAAGTAAAGCTTGTACTGAGAAAAGCAACACTGATCTCAGTTCTAACAGTGCTTTCACACGTAGCAAACAACTGCTTGTCTTTACAAAGAAACGCATGAGCGTTTCTTACTAAAGCTTTCGTGAAATTAGTAAACTTTCAAAAGAACGCGATTATCTTTCAAAGTAAAGCTTGTACTGAGAAAAGAAACACTGATCTCAGTTCTAACAGTGCTTTCACACGTAGCAATGAACTGCTTGTCTTTACAAAGAAACGCGTGAGCGTTTCTTACTAAAGCTTTCGTGAAATTAATAAACTTTCAAAAGAACGCGATTATCTTTCAAAGTAAAGCTTGTACTGAGAAAATTAAACCTGATATCAGTTCTAACAGTGCTTTCACACGTAGCAAACAACTGCTTGTCTTGACAAAGAAACGCATGTGCATTTCTTACTAAAGCTTTCGTGAAATTAATAAACTTTCAAAAGAACGCGATTATCTTTCAAAGTAAAGCTTGTACTGAGAAAAGCAACACTGATCTCAGTTCTAACAGTGCTTTCACATGTAGCAAACAACTGCTTGTCTTTACAAAGAAACGCATGTGCGTTTCTTACTAAAGCTTTCGTGAAATTAATAAACTTTCAAAAGAACGCGATTATCTTTCAAAGTAAAGCTTGTACTGAGAAAAGCAACACTGATCTCAGTTCTAACAGTGCTTTCACACGTAGCAAACAACTGCTTGTCTTTACAAAGAAACCCATGAGCGTGTCTTACTAAAGCATTCTTGAAATCAATAAACTTTCAAAAGAACGCGATTATCTTTCAAAGGAAAGCTTGTACTGAGAAAAGCAACACTGATCTCAGTTCTAACAGTGCTTTCACACGTAGCAAACAACTGCTTGTCTTGACAAAGAAACGCATGAGCGTTTCTTACTAAAGCTTTCGTGAAATTAATAAACTTTCAAAAGAACGCGATTATCTTTCAAAGTAAAGCTTGTAGTGAGGAAATTAAACCTGATCTCAGTTCTAACAGTGCTTCCACACGTAGCAAACAACTGCTTGTCTTGACAAAGAAACGCATGTGCGTTTCTAACTAAAGCTTTCGTGAAATTAATACACTTTCAAAAGAACGCGATTATCTTTCAAAGTAAAGCTTGTACTGAGAAAAGCAACACTGATCTCAGTTCTAACAGTGCTTTCACACGTAGCAAACAACTTCTCATCTTTACAAAGAAACGCATGAGCGTTTCTTACTAAAGCTTTCGTGAAATTAATAAACTTTCAAAAGAACGCGATTATCTTTCAACGTAAAGCTTGTACTGAGAAAATTAAACCTGATCTCGGTTCTAACAGTGCTTTCACACGTAGCAAACAACTGCTTGTCTTGACAAAGAAACGCATGTGCGTTTCTTACTAAAGCTTTCCTGAAATTAATAAACTTTCAAAAGAACGCGATTATCTTTCAAAGTAAAGCTTGTACTGAGGAAATTAAACCTGATCTCAGTTCTAACACTGCTTTCACACGTAGCAAACAACTGCTTGTCTTGACAAAAACGCATGTGCGTTTTTTACTAAAGCTTTCGTGAAATTAATAAACTTTCAAAAGAACGCGATTATCTTTCAAAGTAAAGCTTGTACTGAGAAAAGCAACACTGATCTCAGTTCTAACAGTGCTTTCACAAGTAGCAAACAACTGCTTATCTTTACAAAGAAACGCATGTGCGTTTCTTACTAAAGCTTTCGTGAAATTAATAAACTTTCAAAAGAACGCGATTATCTTTCAAAGTAAAGCTTGTACTGAGAAAAGCAACACTGATCTCAGTTCTAACAGTGCTTTCACAAGTAGCAAACAACTGCTTATCTTTACAAAGAAGTGCATGAGCGTTTCTTACTAAAGCTTTCGTGAAATTAATATACTTTCAAAAGAACGCGATTATCTTTCAACGTAAAGCTTGTACTGAGAAAATTAAACCTGATCTCAGTTCTAACAGTGCTTTCACACGTAGCAAACAACTGCTTGTCCTGACAAAGAAACGCATGTGCGTTTCTTACTAAAGCTTTCGTGAAATTAATAAACTTTCAAAAGAACGCGATTCTCTTTCAAAGTAAAGCTTGTACTGAGAAAAGCAACACTGATCTCAGTTCTAACAGTGCTTTCACACGTAGCAAACAACTTCTCATCTTTACAAAGAAATGCATGAGCGTTTCTTACTAAAGCTTTCGTGAAATTAATAAACTTTCAAAAGAACGCGATTATCTTTCAAAGTAAAGCTTATACTGAGAAAAGCAACACTGATCTCAGTTCTAACAGTGCTTTCACACGTAGCAAACAACTGCTTGTCTTTACAAAGAAACGCATGAGCGTTTCTTACTAAAGCTTTCGTGAAATTAATAAACTTTCAAAAGAACGCGATTATCTTTCAAAGTAAAGCTTGTACTGAGAAAATTAAACCTGATCTCAGTTCTAACAGTGCTTTCACACGTAGCAAACAACTGCTTGTCTTGACAAAGAAACGCACGTGCGTTTCTTACTAAAGCTTTCGTGAAATTAATAAACTTTAAAAAGAACGCGATTATCTTTCAAAGTAAAGCTTGTACTGAGAAAAGCAACACTGATCTCAGTTCTAACAGTGCTTTCACACGTAGCAAACAACTGCTTGTCTTTACAAAGAAACCCATGAGCGTTTCTTACTAAAGCATTCGTAAAATTAATAAACTTTCAAAAGAACGCGATTATCTTTCAAAGTAAAGCTTGTACTGAGAAAAGCAACACTGATCTCAGTTCTAACAGTGCTTTCACACGTAGCAAACAACTGCTTGTCTTTACAAAGAAACGCATGAGCGTTTCTTACTAAAGCTTTCGTGAAAATAATAAACTTTCAAAAGAACGCGATTATCTTTCAAAGTAAAGCTTATACTGAGAAAAGCAACACTGATCTCAGTTCTAACAGTGCTTTCACACGTAGCAAACCACTGCTTGTCTTTACAAAGAAACGCATGAGCGTTTCATACTAAAGCTTTCGTGAAATTAATAAACTTTCAAAAGAACGCGATTATCTTTCAAAGTAAAGCTTGTACTGAGAAAACAACACTGATCTCAGTTCTAACAGTGCTTTCACACATAGCAAACCACTGCTTGTCTTTACAAAGAAATGCATGAGCGTTTCTTACTAAAGCTTTCGTGAAATTAATAAACTTTCAAAAGAACGCGATTATCTTTCAAAGTAAAGCTTGTACTGAGGAAATTAAACCAGATCTCAGTTCTAACAGTGCTTCCACACGTAGCAAACAACTGCTTGTCTTGACAAAGAAACGCATGAGCGTTTCTTACTAAAGCTTTCGTGAAATTAATAAACTTTCAAAAGAACGCGATTATCTTTCAAAGTAAAGCTTGTAGTGAGGAAATTAAACCTGATCTCAGTTCTAACAGTGCTTCCACACGTAGCAAACATCTGCTTGTCTTGACAAAGAAACGCATGTGCGTTTCTAACTAAAGCTTTCGTGAAATTAATACACTTTCAAAAGAACGCGATTATCTTTCAAAGTAAAGCTTGTACTGAGAAAAGCAACACTGATCTCAGTTCTAACAGTGCTTTCACACGTAGCAAACAACTTCTCATCTTTACAAAGAAATGCATGAGCGTTTCTTACTAAAGCTTTCGTGAAATTAATAAACTTTCAAAAGAACGCGATTATCTTTCAACGTAAAGCTTGTACTGAGAAAATTAAACCTGATCTCGGTTCTAACAGTGCTTTCACACGTAGCAAACAACTGCTTGTCTTGACAAAGAAACGCATGTGCGTTTCTTACTAAAGCTTTCCTGAAATTAATAAACTTTCAAAAGAACGCGATTATCTTTCAAAGTAAAGCTTGTACTGAGGAAATTAAACCTGATCTCAGTTCTAACACTGCTTTCACACGTAGCAAACAACTGCTTGTCTTGACAAAAACGCACGTGCGTTTATTACTAAAGCTTTCGTGAAATTAATAAACTTTCAAAAGAACGCGATTATCTTTCAAAGTAAAGCTTGTACTGAGAAAAGCAACACTGATCTCAGTTCTAACAGTGCTTTCACAAGTAGCAAACAACTGCTTATCTTTACAAAGAAACGCATGTGCGTTTCTTACTAAAGCTTTCGTGAAATTAATAAACTTTCAAAAGAACGCGATTATCTTTCAAAGTAAAGCTTGTACTGAGAAAAGCAACACTGATCTCAGTTCTAACAGTGCTTTCACAAGTAGCAAACAACTGCTTATCTTTACAAAGAAACGCATGTGCGTTTCTTACTAAAGCTTTCGTGAAATTAATAAACTTTCAAAAGAACGCGATTATCTTTCAAAGTAAAGCTTGTACTGAGAAAAGCAACACTGATCTCAGTTCTAACAGTGCTTTCACACGTAGCAAACAACTGCTTGTCTTTACAAAGAAACGCATGAGCGTTTCTTACTAAAGCTTTCGTGAAAATAATAAACTTTCAAAAGAACGCGATTATCTTTCAAAGTAAAGCTTATACTGAGAAAAGCAACACTGATCTCAGTTCTAACAGTGCTTTCACACGTAGCAAACCACTGCTTGTCTTTACAAAGAAACGCATGAGCGTTTCTTACTAAAGCTTTCGTGAAATTAATAAACTTTCAAAAGAACGCGATTATCTTTCAAAGTAAAGCTTGTACTGAGAAAACAACACTGATCTCAGTTCTAACAGTGCTTTCACACATAGCAAACCACTGCTTGTCTTTACAAAGAAATGCATGAGCGTTTCTTACTAAAGCTTTCGTGAAATTAATAAACTTTCAAAAGAACGCGATTATCTTTCAAAGTAAAGCTTGTACTGAGGAAATTAAACCAGATCTCAGTTCTAACAGTGCTTCCACACGTAGCAAACAACTGCTTGTCTTGACAAAGAAACGCATGTGCGTTTCTTACTAAAGCTTTCGTGAAATTAATACACTTTCAAAAGAACGCGATTATCTTTCAAAGTAAAGCTTGTACTGAGAAAAGCACCACTGATCTCCGTTCTAACAGTGCTTTCACACGTAGCAAACAACTTCTCATCTTTACAAAGAAATGCATGAGCGTTTCTTACTAAAGCATTCGTGAAATTAATAAACTTTCAAAAGAACGCGATTATCTTTCAACGTAAAGCTTGTACTCAGAAAATTAAACCTGATCTCAGTTCTAACAGTGCTTTCACACGTAGCAAACAACTGCTTATCTTGACAAAGAAACGCATGTGCGTTTCTTACTAAAGCTTTCGTGAAATTAATAAACTTTCAAAAGAACGCGATTATCTTTCAAAGTAAAGCTTGTACTGAGAAAATTAAACCTGATCTCAGTTCTAACAGTGCTTTCACACGTAGCAAACAACTGCCTGTCTTTAAAAAGAAACGCATGTGCGTTTCTTACTAAAGCTTTCGTGAAATTAATAAACTTTCAAAAGAACGCGATTATCTTTCAAAGTAAAGCTTGTACTGAGAAAAGCAACACTGATCTCAGTTCTAACAGTGCTTTCACACGTAGCAAACAACTGCTTGTCTTTACAAAGAAACCCATGAGCGTGTCTTACTAAAGCATTCTTGAAATCAATAAACTTTCAAAAGAACGCTATTATCTTTCAAAGGAAAGCTTGTACTGAGAAAAGCAACACTGATCTCAGTTCTAACAGTGCTTTCACACGTAGCAAACAACTGCTTGTCTTGACAAAGAAACGCATGAGCGTTTCTTACTAAAGCTTTCGTGAAATTAATAAACTTTCAAAAGAACGCGATTATCTTTCAAAGTAAAGCTTGTAGTGAGGAAATTAAACCTGATCTCAGTTCTAACAGTGCTTCCACACGTAGCAAACAACTGCTTGTCTTGACAAAGAAACGCATGTGCGTTTCTAACTAAAGCTTTCGTGAAATTAATACACTTTCAAAAGAACGCGATTATCTTTCAAAGTAAAGCTTGTACTGAGAAAAGCAACACTGATCTCAGTTCTAACAGTGCTTTCACACGTAGCAAACAACTTCTCATCTTTACAAAGAAATGCATGAGCGTTTCTTACTAAAGCTTTCGTGAAATTAATAAACTTTCAAAAGAACGCGATTATCTTTCAACGTAAAGCTTGTACTGAGAAAATTAAACCTGATCTCGGTTCTAACAGTGCTTTCACACGTAGCAAACAACTGCTTGTCTTGACAAAGAAACGCATGTGCGTTTCTTACTAAAGCTTTCGTGAAATTAATAAACTTTCAAAAGAACGCGATTATCTTTAAAAGTAAAGCTTGTACTGAGAAAAGAACCACTGATCTCAGTTCTAACAGTGCTTTCACACGTAGCAAACAACTTCTCATCTTTACAAAGAAATGCATGAGCGTTTCTTACTAAAGCTTTCGTGAAATTAATAAACTTTCAAAAGAACGCGATTATCTTTCAACGTAAAGCTTGTACTGAGAAAATTAAACCTGATCTCAGTTCTAACAGTGCTTTCACACGTAGCAAACAACTGCTTGTCCTGACAAAGAAACGCATGTGCGTTTCTTACTAAAGCTTTCGTGAAATTAATAAACTTTCAAAAGAACGCGATTCTCTTTCAAAGTAAAGCTTGTACTGAGAAAAGCACCACTGATCTCAGTTCTAACAGTGCTTTCACACGTAGCAAACAACTTCTCATCTTTACAAAGAAATGCATGAGCGTTTCTTACTAAAGCTTTCGTGAAATTAATAAACTTTCAAAAGAACGCGATTATCTTTCAAAGTAAAGCTTATACTGAGAAAAGCAACACTGATCTCAGTTCTAACAGTGCTTTCACACGTAGCAAACAACTGCTTGTCTTTACAAAGAAACGCATGAGCGTTTCTTACTAAAGCTTTCGTGAAATTAATAAACTTTCAAAAGAACGCGATTATCTTTCAAAGTAAAGCTTGTACTGAGAAAATTAAACCTGATCTCAGTTCTAACAGTGCTTTCACACGTAGCAAACAACTGCTTGTCTTGACAAAGAAACGCATGTGCGTTTCTTACTAAAGCTTTCGTGAAATTAATAAACTTTAAAAAGAACGCGATTATCTTTCAAAGTAAAGCTTGTACTGAGAAAAGCAACACTGATCTCAGTTCTAACAGTGCTTTCACACGTAGCAAACAACTGCTTGTCTTGAAAAAGAAACGCATGAGCGTTTCTTACTAAAGCTTTCGTGAAATTAATAAACTTTCAAAAGAACGCGATTATCTTTCAAAGTAAAGCTTGTACTCAGAAAATTAAACCTGATCTCAGTTCTAACAGTGCTTTCACACGTAGCAAACAACTGCCTGTCTTTAAAAAGAAACGCATGTGCGTTTCTTACTAAAGCTTTCGTGAAATTAATAAACTTTCAAAAGAACGCGATTATCTTTCAAAGTAAAGCTTGTACTGAGAAAAGCAACACTGATCTCAGTTCTAACACTGCTTTCACAGGTAGCAAACAACTGCTTGTCTTGACGAAGAAACGCATGTGCGTTTCCTACTAAATCTTTCATAAAATTAATAAACTTTCAAAAGAACGCGATTATCTTTCAAAGTAAAGCTTGTACTGAGAAAAGCAACACTGATCTCAGTTCTAACAGTGCTTTCACACGTAGCAAACAACTGCTTGTCTTTACAAAGAAACGCATGGGCGTTTCTTACTAAAGCTTTCGTAAAATTAATAAACTTTCAAAAGAACGCGATTATCTTTCAAAGTAAAGCTTGTACTGAGAAAAGCAACACTGATCTCAGTTCTAACAGTGCTTTCACACGTAGCAAACAACTGCTTGTCTTTACAAAGAAACGCATGAGCGTTTCTTACTAAAGCTTTCGTGAAATTAGTAAACTTTCAAAAGAACGCGATTATCTTTCAAAGTAAAGCTTGTACTGAGAAAATTAAACCTGATCTCAGTTCTAACAGTACTTTCACACGTAGCAAACAACTGCTTGTCTTGACAAAGCAACGCATGTGCGTTTCTTACTAAAGCTTTCGTGAAATTAATAAACTTTCAAAAGAACGTGATTATCTTTCAAAGTAAAGCTTGTACTGAGAAAAGCAACACTGATCTTAGTTCTAACACTGCTTTCACACGTAGCAAACAACTGCTTGTCTTTACAAAGAAACGCATGTGCGTTTCTTACTAAAGCTTTCGTGCAATTAATAAACTTTCAAAAGAACGCCATTATCTTTCAAAGTAAAGCTTGTACTGAGAAAATTAAACCTGATCTCGGTTCTAACAGTGCTTTCACACGTAGCAAACAACTGCTTGTCTTGACAAAGAAACGCATGTGCGTTTCTTACTAAAGCTTTCGTGAAATTAATAAACTTTCAAAAGAACGCGATTATCTTTAAAAGTAAAGCTTGTACTGAGAAAAGAACCACTGATCTCAGTTCTAACAGTGCTTTCACACGTAGCAAACAACTTCTCATCTTTACAAAGAAATGCATGAGCGTTTCTTACTAAAGCTTTCGTGAAATTAATAAACTTTCAAAAGAACGCGATTATCTTTCAACGTAAAGCTTGTACTGAGAAAATTAAACCTGATCTCAGTTCTAACAGTGCTTTCACACGTAGCAAACAACTGCTTGTCCTGACAAAGAAACGCATGTGCGTTTCTTACTAAAGCTTTCGTGAAATTAATAAACTTTCAAAAGAACGCGATTCTCTTTCAAAGTAAAGCTTGTACTGAGAAAAGCACCACTGATCTCAGTTCTAACAGTGCTTTCACACGTAGCAAACAACTTCTCATCTTTACAAAGAAATGCATGAGCGTTTCTTACTAAAGCTTTCGTGAAATTAATAAACTTTCAAAAGAACGCGATTATCTTTCAAAGTAAAGCTTATACTGAGAAAAGCAACACTGATCTCAGTTCTAACAGTGCTTTCACACGTAGCAAACAACTGCTTG
Organism: Chionomys nivalis; assembly: GCF_950005125.1. Lineage (NCBI taxonomy): Eukaryota > Metazoa > Chordata > Mammalia > Rodentia > Cricetidae > Chionomys > Chionomys nivalis. The sequence continues at coordinate 2,747,686 of NC_080105.1, read as the reverse complement.
TCTTTACAAAGAAACGCATGAGCGTTTCTTACTAAAGCTTTCGTGAAATTAATAAACTTTCAAAAGAACGCGATTATCTTTCAAAGTAAAGCTTGTACTGAGAAAATTAAACCTGATCTCAGTTCTAACAGTGCTTTCACACGTAGCAAACAACTGCTTGTCTTGACAAAGAAACGCATGTGCGTTTCTTACTAAAGCTTTCGTGAAATTAATAAACTTTAAAAAGAACGCGATTATCTTTCAAAGTAAAGCTTGTACTGAGAAAAGCAACACTGATCTCAGTTCTAACAGTGCTTTCACACGTAGCAAACAACTGCTTGTCTTGAAAAAGAAACGCATGAGCGTTTCTTACTAAAGCTTTCGTGAAATTAATAAACTTTCAAAAGAACGCGATTATCTTTCAAAGTAAAGCTTGTACTCAGAAAATTAAACCTGATCTCAGTTCTAACAGTGCTTTCACACGTAGCAAACAACTGCCTGTCTTTAAAAAGAAACGCATGTGCGTTTCTTACTAAAGCTTTCGTGAAATTAATAAACTTTCAAAAGAACGCGATTATCTTTCAAAGTAAAGCTTGTACTGAGAAAAGCAACACTGATCTCAGTTCTAACACTGCTTTCACAGGTAGCAAACAACTGCTTGTCTTGACGAAGAAACGCATGTGCGTTTCCTACTAAATCTTTCATAAAATTAATAAACTTTCAAAAGAACGCGATTATCTTTCAAAGTAAAGCTTGTACTGAGAAAAGCAACACTGATCTCAGTTCTAACAGTGCTTTCACACGTAGCAAACAACTGCTTGTCTTTACAAAGAAACGCATGGGCGTTTCTTACTAAAGCTTTCGTAAAATTAATAAACTTTCAAAAGAACGCGATTATCTTTCAAAGTAAAGCTTGTACTGAGAAAAGCAACACTGATCTCAGTTCTAACAGTGCTTTCACACGTAGCAAACAACTGCTTGTCTTTACAAAGAAACGCATGAGCGTTTCTTACTAAAGCTTTCGTGAAATTAGTAAACTTTCAAAAGAACGCGATTATCTTTCAAAGTAAAGCTTGTACTGAGAAAATTAAACCTGATCTCAGTTCTAACAGTACTTTCACACGTAGCAAACAACTGCTTGTCTTGACAAAGAAACGCATGTGCGTTTCTTACTAAAGCTTTCGTGAAATTAATAAACTTTCAAAAGAACGTGATTATCTTTCAAAGTAAAGCTTGTACTGAGAAAAGCAACACTGATCTTAGTTCTAACACTGCTTTCACACGTAGCAAACAACTGCTTGTCTTTACAAAGAAACGCATGTGCGTTTCTTACTAAAGCTTTCGTGCAATTAATAAACTTTCAAAAGAACGCCATTATCTTTCAAAGTAAAGCTTGTACTGAGAAAAGCAACACTGATCTCAGTTCTAACAGTGCTTTCACACGTAGCAAACAACTGCTTGTCTTTACAAAGAAACCCATGAGCGTTTCTTACTAAAGCATTCGTGAAATTAATAAACTTTCAAAAGAACGCGATTATCTTTCAAAGGAAAGCTTGTACTGAGAAAAGCAACACTGATCTCAATTCTAACAGTGCTTTCACACGTAGCAAACAACTGCTTGTCTTGACAAAGAAACGCATGAGCGTTTCTTACTAAAGCTTTCGTGAAATTAATAAACTTTCAAAAGAACGCGATTATCTTTCAACGTAAAGCTTGTACTGAGAAAATTAAACCTGATCTCAGTTCTAACAGTGCTTTCACACGTAGCAAACAACTGCTTGTCTTGACAAAGAAACGCATGTGCGTTTCTTACTAAAGCTTTCGTGAAATTAATAAACTTTCAAAAGAACGCGATTATCTTTCAAAGTAAGGCTTGTACTGAGAAAAGCAACACTGATCTCAGTTCTAACAGTGCTTTCACACGTAGCAAACAACTGCTCGTCTTTACAAAGAAATGCATGAGCGTTTCTTACTAAAGCTTTCGTGAAATTAATAAACTTTCAAAAGAACGCGATTATCTTTCAAAGTAAAGCTTGTACTGAGAAAATTAAACCTGATCTCAGTTCTAACAGTGCTTTCACACGTAGCAAACAACTGCTTGTCTTTAAAAAGAAACGCATGTGCGTTTCTTACTAAAGCTTTCGTGAAATTAATAAACTTTCAAAAGAACGCGAAATCTTTCAAAGTAAAGCTTGTACTGAGAAAAGCACCACTGATCTCAGTTCTAACAGTGCTTTCGCACATAGCAAACAACTGCTCGTCTTTACATAGAAATGCATGAGCGTTTCTTTCTAAAGCTTTCGTAAAATTAATAAACTTTCAAAAGAACGCGATTATCTTTCAACGTAAAGCTTGTACTGAGAAAATTAAACCTGATCTCAGTTCTAACAGTGCTTTCACACGTAGCAAACAACTGCTTGTCTTTACAAAGAAACGCATGAGCGTTTTTTACTAAAGCTTTCGTGAAATTAGTAAACTTTCAAAAGAACGCGATTATCTTTCAAAGTAAAGCTTGTACTGAGAAAAGAAACACTGATCTCAGTTCTAACAGTGCTTTCACACGTAGCAAACAACTGCTTGTCTTGACAAAGAAACGCATGAGCGTTTCTTACTAAAGCTTTCGTGAAATTAATAAACTTTCAAAAGAACGCGATTATCTTTCAAAGTAAAGCTTGTACTGAGAAAATTAAACCTGATCTCAGTTCTAACAGTGCTTTCACACGTAGCAAACAACTGCTTGTCTTGACAAAGAAACGCATGTGCGGTTCTTACTAAAGCTTTCGTGAAATTAATAAACTTTCAAAAGAACGCGATTATCTTTCAAAGTAAAGCTTGTACTGAGAAAAGCAACACTGATCTCAGTTCTAACAGTGCTTTCACACGTAGCAAACAACGGCTTGTCTTTACAAAGAAACCCATGAGCGTTTCTTACTAAAGCATTCGTGAAATTAATAAACTTTCAAAAGAACGCGATTATCTTTCAAAGTAAAGCTTGTACTGAGAAAAGCAACACTGATCTCAGTTCTAACAGTGCTTTCACACGTAGCAAATACTGCTTGTCTTGACAAAGAAACGCATGAGCGTTTCTTACTAAAGCTTTCGTGAAATTAATAAACTTTCCAAAGAACGCGATTATCTTTCAAAGTAAAGCTTGTACTGAGATAACAACACTGATATCAGTTCTAACAGTGCTTTCACACATAGCAAACCACTGCTTGTCTTTACAAAGAAATGCATGAGCGTTTCTTACTAAAGCTTTCGTGAAATTAATAAACTTTCAAAAGAACGTGATTATCTTTCAAAGTAAAGCTTATAGTGAGGAAATTAAACCTGATCTCAGTTCTAACAGTGCTTCCACACGTAGCAAACAACTGCTTGTCTTGACAAAGAAACGCATGTGCGTTTCTTACTAAAACTTTCGTGAAATTAATACACTTTCAAAAGAACGCGATTATCTTTCAAAGTAAAGCTTGTACTGAGAAAAGCACCACTGATCTCAGTTCTAACAGTGCTTTCACACGTAGCAAACAACTTCTCATCTTTACAAAGAAATGCATGAGCGTTTCTTACTAAAGCTTTCGTGAAATTAATAAACTTTCAAAAGAACGCGATTATCTTTCAACGTAAAGCTTGTACTGAGAAAATTAAACCTGATCTCAGTTCTAACAGTGCTTTCACACGTAGCAAACAACTGCTTGTCTTGACAAAGAAACGCATGTGCGTTTCTTACTAAAGCTTTCGTGAAATTAATAAACTTTCAAAAGAACGCGATTATCTTTCAAAGTAAAGCTTGTACTGAGAAAAGCAACACTGATCTCAGTTCTAACAGTGCTTTCACACGTAGCAAACAACTGCTTGTCTTTACAAAGAAACGCATGGGCGTTTCTTACTAAAGCTTTCGTGAAATTAATAAACTTTCAAAAGAACGCGATTATCTTTCAAAGTAAAGCTTTTACTGAGAAAAGCAACACTTATCTCAGTTCTAACAGTGCTTTCAGACGTAGCAAACAACTGCTCGTCTTTACAAAGAAATGCATGAGCGTTTCTTACTAAAGCTTTCGTGAAATTAATAAACTTTCAAAAGAACGCGATTATCTTTCAAAGTAAAGCTTGTACTGAGAAAATTAAACCTGATCTCAGTTCTAACAGTGATTTCACACGTAGCAAACAACTGCTTGTCTGTAAAAAGAAACGCATGTGCGTTTCTTACTAAAGCTTTCGTGAAATTAATAAACTTTTAAAAGAACGCGATTATCTTTCAAAGTAAAGCTTGTACTGAGAAAAGCACCACTGATCTCAGTTCTAACAGTGCTTTCGCACATAGCAAACAACTGCTCGTCTTTACATAGAAATGCATGAGCGTTTCTTACTAAAGCTTTCGTGAAATTAATAAACTTTCAAAAAACGCGATTATCTTTCAAAGTAAAGCTTGTACTGAGGAAATTAAACCTGATCTCAGTTCTAACAGTGCTTTCACACGTAGCAAACAACTGCTTGTCTTGACAAAGAAACGCATGTGCGTTTCTTACTAAAGCTTTCGTGAAATTAATAAACTTTCAAAAGAAGGCGATTATCTTTCAAAGTAAAGCTTGTACTGAGAAAATTAAACCTGATCTCAGTTCTAACAGTGCTTTCACACGTAGCAAACAACTACTTGTCTTGACAAAGCAACGCATGTTCGTTTCTTACTAAAGCTTTCCTGAAATTAATAAAGTTTCAAAAGAACGCGATTATCTTTCAAAGTAAAGCTTGTACTGAGAAAAACAACACTGATCTCAGTTCTAAGACTGCTTTCACACGTAGCAAACAACTGCTTGTCTTGACAAAGAAACGCATGTGCGTTTCTTACTAAAGCTTTCGTGAAATTAATAAACTTTCAAAAGAACGTGATTATCTTTCAAAGTAAAGCTTGTACTGAGAAAATTAAACCTGATCTCAGTTCTAACAGTGCTTTCACACGTAGCAAACAACTACTTGCTTGACAAAGAAACGCATGTTCGTTTCTTAATAAAGCTTTCCTGAAATTAATAAAGTTTCAAAAGAACGCGATTATCTTTCAAAGTAAAGCTTGTACTGAGAAAAGCAACACTGATCTCAGTTCTAACACTGCTTTCACACGTAGCAAACAACTGCTTGTCTTGACAAAGAAACGCATGTGCGTTTCTTACTAAATCTTTCATAAAATTAATAAACTTTCAAAAGAACGCGATTATCTTTCAAAGTAAAGCTTGTACTGAGAAAAGCAACACTGATCTCAGTTCTAACAGTGCTTTCACACGTAGCAAACAACTGCTTGTCTTTACAAAGAAACGCATGGGCGTTTCTTACTAAAGCTTTCGTAAAATTAATAAATTTTCAAAAGAACGCGATTATCTTTCAAAGTAAAGCTTGTACTGAGAAAAGCAACACTGATCTCAGTTCTAACAGTGCTTTCACACGTAGCAAACAACTGCTTGTCTTGACAAAGAAACGCATGGGCGTTTCTTACTAAAGCTTTCGTAAAATTAATAAACTTTCAAAAGAACGCGATTATCTTTCAAAGTAAAGCTTGTACTGAGAAAAGCAACACTGATCTCAGTTCTAACAGTGCTTTCACACGTAGCAAACAACTGCTTGTCTTGACAAAGAAATGCATGAGCGTTTCTTACTAAAGCTTTCGTGAAATTAATAAACTTTCAAAAGAACGTGATTATCTTTCAAAGTAAAGCTTGTACTGAGAAAATTAAACCTGATCTCAGTTCTAACAGTGCTTTCACACGTAGCAAACAACTGCTTGTCTTTAAAAAGAAATGCAAGTGCGTTTCTTAATAAAGCTTTCGTGAAATTAATATACTTTAAATAGATCGCGATTATCTTTCAAAGTAAAGCTTGTACTGAGAAAATTAAACCTGATCTCAGTTCTAACAGTGCTTTCACACGTAGCAAACAACTACTTGTCTTGACAAAGAAACGCATGTTCGTTTCTTACTAAAGCTTTCCTGAAATTAATAAAGTTTCAAAAGAACGCAATTATCATTCAAAGTAAAGCTTGTACTGAGAAAAGCAACACTGATCTCAGTTCTAACACTGCTTTCACACGTAGCAAACAACTGCTCGTCTTTACAAAGAAACGCATGGGCGTTTCTTACTAAAGCTTTCGTAAAATTAATAAACTTTCCAAAGAACGCGATTATCTTTCAAAGTAAAGCTTGTACTGAGAAAAGCACCACTGATCTCAGTTCTAACAGTGCTTTCGCACATAGCAAACAACTGCTCGTCTTTACAAAGAAATGCATGAGCGTTTCTAACTAAAGCTTTCGTGAAATTAATAAACTTTCAAAAGAACGCGATTATCTTTCAACGTAAAGCTTGTACTGAGAAAATTAAACCTGATCTCGGTTCTAACAGTGCTTTCACACGTAGCAAACAACTGCTTGTCTTGACAAAGAAACGCATGTGCGTTTCTTACTAAAGCTTTCGTGAAATTAATAAACTTTCAAAAGAACGCGATTATCTTTAAAAGTAAAGCTTGTACTGAGAAAAGAACCACTGATCTCAGTTCTAACAGTGCTTTCACACGTAGCAAACAACTTCTCATCTTTACAAAGAAATGCATGAGCGTTTCTTACTAAAGCTTTCGTGAAATTAATAAACTTTCAAAAGAACGCGATTATCTTTCAACGTAAAGCTTGTACTGAGAAAATTAAACCTGATCTCAGTTCTAACAGTGCTTTCACACGTAGCAAACAACTGCTTGTCCTGACAAAGAAACGCATGTGCGTTTCTTACTAAAGCTTTCGTGAAATTAATAAACTTTCAAAAGAACGCGATTCTCTTTCAAAGTAAAGCTTGTACTGAGAAAAGCACCACTGATCTCAGTTCTAACAGTGCTTTCACACGTAGCAAACAACTTCTCATCTTTACAAAGAAATGCATGAGCGTTTCTTACTAAAGCTTTCGTGAAATTAATAAACTTTCAAAAGAACGCGATTATCTTTCAAAGTAAAGCTTATACTGAGAAAAGCAACACTGATCTCAGTTCTAACAGTGCTTTCACACGTAGCAAACAACTGCTTGTCTTTACAAAGAAACGCATGAGCGTTTCTTACTAAAGCTTTCGTGAAATTAATAAACTTTCAAAAGAACGCGATTATCTTTCAAAGTAAAGCTTGTACTGAGAAAATTAAACCTGATCTCAGTTCTAACAGTGCTTTCACACGTAGCAAACAACTGCTTGTCTTGACAAAGAAACGCATGTGCGTTTCTTACTAAAGCTTTCGTGAAATTAATAAACTTTAAAAAGAACGCGATTATCTTTCAAAGTAAAGCTTGTACTGAGAAAAGCAACACTGATCTCAGTTCTAACAGTGCTTTCACACGTAGCAAACAACTGCTTGTCTTGAAAAAGAAACGCATGAGCGTTTCTTACTAAAGCTTTCGTGAAATTAATAAACTTTCAAAAGAACGCGATTATCTTTCAAAGTAAAGCTTGTACTCAGAAAATTAAACCTGATCTCAGTTCTAACAGTGCTTTCACACGTAGCAAACAACTGCCTGTCTTTAAAAAGAAACGCATGTGCGTTTCTTACTAAAGCTTTCGTGAAATTAATAAACTTTCAAAAGAACGCGATTATCTTTCAAAGTAAAGCTTGTACTGAGAAAAGCAACACTGATCTCAGTTCTAACACTGCTTTCACAGGTAGCAAACAACTGCTTGTCTTGACGAAGAAACGCATGTGCGTTTCCTACTAAATCTTTCATAAAATTAATAAACTTTCAAAAGAACGCGATTATCTTTCAAAGTAAAGCTTGTACTGAGAAAAGCAACACTGATCTCAGTTCTAACAGTGCTTTCACACGTAGCAAACAACTGCTTGTCTTTACAAAGAAACGCATGGGCGTTTCTTACTAAAGCTTTCGTAAAATTAATAAACTTTCAAAAGAACGCGATTATCTTTCAAAGTAAAGCTTGTACTGAGAAAAGCAACACTGATCTCAGTTCTAACAGTGCTTTCACACGTAGCAAACAACTGCTTGTCTTTACAAAGAAACGCATGAGCGTTTCTTACTAAAGCTTTCGTGAAATTAGTAAACTTTCAAAAGAACGCGATTATCTTTCAAAGTAAAGCTTGTACTGAGAAAATTAAACCTGATCTCAGTTCTAACAGTACTTTCACACGTAGCAAACAACTGCTTGTCTTGACAAAGCAACGCATGTGCGTTTCTTACTAAAGCTTTCGTGAAATTAATAAACTTTCAAAAGAACGTGATTATCTTTCAAAGTAAAGCTTGTACTGAGAAAAGCAACACTGATCTTAGTTCTAACACTGCTTTCACACGTAGCAAACAACTGCTTGTCTTTACAAAGAAACGCATGTGCGTTTCTTACTAAAGCTTTCGTGCAATTAATAAACTTTCAAAAGAACGCCATTATCTTTCAAAGTAAAGCTTGTACTGAGAAAATTAAACCTGATCTCGGTTCTAACAGTGCTTTCACACGTAGCAAACAACTGCTTGTCTTGACAAAGAAACGCATGTGCGTTTCTTACTAAAGCTTTCGTGAAATTAATAAACTTTCAAAAGAACGCGATTATCTTTAAAAGTAAAGCTTGTACTGAGAAAAGAACCACTGATCTCAGTTCTAACAGTGCTTTCACACGTAGCAAACAACTTCTCATCTTTACAAAGAAATGCATGAGCGTTTCTTACTAAAGCTTTCGTGAAATTAATAAACTTTCAAAAGAACGCGATTATCTTTCAACGTAAAGCTTGTACTGAGAAAATTAAACCTGATCTCAGTTCTAACAGTGCTTTCACACGTAGCAAACAACTGCTTGTCCTGACAAAGAAACGCATGTGCGTTTCTTACTAAAGCTTTCGTGAAATTAATAAACTTTCAAAAGAACGCGATTCTCTTTCAAAGTAAAGCTTGTACTGAGAAAAGCACCACTGATCTCAGTTCTAACAGTGCTTTCACACGTAGCAAACAACTTCTCATCTTTACAAAGAAATGCATGAGCGTTTCTTACTAAAGCTTTCGTGAAATTAATAAACTTTCAAAAGAACGCGATTATCTTTCAAAGTAAAGCTTATACTGAGAAAAGCAACACTGATCTCAGTTCTAACAGTGCTTTCACACGTAGCAAACAACTGCTTGTCTTTACAAAGAAACGCATGAGCGTTTCTTACTAAAGCTTTCGTGAAATTAATAAACTTTCAAAAGAACGCGATTATCTTTCAAAGTAAAGCTTGTACTGAGAAAATTAAACCTGATCTCAGTTCTAACAGTGCTTTCACACGTAGCAAACAACTGCTTGTCTTGACAAAGAAACGCATGTGCGTTTCTTACTAAAGCTTTCGTGAAATTAATAAACTTTAAAAAGAACGCGATTATCTTTCAAAGTAAAGCTTGTACTGAGAAAAGCAACACTGATCTCAGTTCTAACAGTGCTTTCACACGTAGCAAACAACTGCTTGTCTTGAAAAAGAAACGCATGAGCGTTTCTTACTAAAGCTTTCGTGAAATTAATAAACTTTCAAAAGAACGCGATTATCTTTCAAAGTAAAGCTTGTACTCAGAAAATTAAACCTGATCTCAGTTCTAACAGTGCTTTCACACGTAGCAAACAACTGCCTGTCTTTAAAAAGAAACGCATGTGCGTTTCTTACTAAAGCTTTCGTGAAATTAATAAACTTTCAAAAGAACGCGATTATCTTTCAAAGTAAAGCTTGTACTGAGAAAAGCAACACTGATCTCAGTTCTAACACTGCTTTCACAGGTAGCAAACAACTGCTTGTCTTGACGAAGAAACGCATGTGCGTTTCCTACTAAATCTTTCATAAAATTAATAAACTTTCAAAAGAACGCGATTATCTTTCAAAGTAAAGCTTGTACTGAGAAAAGCAACACTGATCTCAGTTCTAACAGTGCTTTCACACGTAGCAAACAACTGCTTGTCTTTACAAAGAAACGCATGGGCGTTTCTTACTAAAGCTTTCGTAAAATTAATAAACTTTCAAAAGAACGCGATTATCTTTCAAAGTAAAGCTTGTACTGAGAAAAGCAACACTGATCTCAGTTCTAACAGTGCTTTCACACGTAGCAAACAACTGCTTGTCTTTACAAAGAAACGCATGAGCGTTTCTTACTAAAGCTTTCGTGAAATTAGTAAACTTTCAAAAGAACGCGATTATCTTTCAAAGTAAAGCTTGTACTGAGAAAATTAAACCTGATCTCAGTTCTAACAGTACTTTCACACGTAGCAAACAACTGCTTGTCTTGACAAAGAAACGCATGTGCGTTTCTTACTAAAGCTTTCGTGAAATTAATAAACTTTCAAAAGAACGTGATTATCTTTCAAAGTAAAGCTTGTACTGAGAAAAGCAACACTGATCTTAGTTCTAACACTGCTTTCACACGTAGCAAACAACTGCTTGTCTTTACAAAGAAACGCATGTGCGTTTCTTACTAAAGCTTTCGTGCAATTAATAAACTTTCAAAAGAACGCCATTATCTTTCAAAGTAAAGCTTGTACTGAGAAAAGCAACACTGATCTCAGTTCTAACAGTGCTTTCACACGTAGCAAACAACTGCTTGTCTTTACAAAGAAACCCATGAGCGTTTCTTACTAAAGCATTCGTGAAATTAATAAACTTTCAAAAGAACGCGATTATCTTTCAAAGGAAAGCTTGTACTGAGAAAAGCAACACTGATCTCAATTCTAACAGTGCTTTCACACGTAGCAAACAACTGCTTGTCTTGACAAAGAAACGCATGAGCGTTTCTTACTAAAGCTTTCGTGAAATTAATAAACTTTCAAAAGAACGCGATTATCTTTCAACGTAAAGCTTGTACTGAGAAAATTAAACCTGATCTCAGTTCTAACAGTGCTTTCACACGTAGCAAACAACTGCTTGTCTTGACAAAGAAACGCATGTGCGTTTCTTACTAAAGCTTTCGTGAAATTAATAAACTTTCAAAAGAACGCGATTATCTTTCAAAGTAAGGCTTGTACTGAGAAAAGCAACACTGATCTCAGTTCTAACAGTGCTTTCACACGTAGCAAACAACTGCTCGTCTTTACAAAGAAATGCATGAGCGTTTCTTACTAAAGCTTTCGTGAAATTAATAAACTTTCAAAAGAACGCGATTATCTTTCAAAGTAAAGCTTGTACTGAGAAAATTAAACCTGATCTCAGTTCTAACAGTGCTTTCACACGTAGCAAACAACTGCTTGTCTTTAAAAAGAAACGCATGTGCGTTTCTTACTAAAGCTTTCGTGAAATTAATAAACTTTCAAAAGAACGCGAAATCTTTCAAAGTAAAGCTTGTACTGAGAAAAGCACCACTGATCTCAGTTCTAACAGTGCTTTCGCACATAGCAAACAACTGCTCGTCTTTACATAGAAATGCATGAGCGTTTCTTTCTAAAGCTTTCGTAAAATTAATAAACTTTCAAAAGAACGCGATTATCTTTCAACGTAAAGCTTGTACTGAGAAAATTAAACCTGATCTCAGTTCTAACAGTGCTTTCACACGTAGCAAACAACTGCTTGTCTTTACAAAGAAACGCATGAGCGTTTTTTACTAAAGCTTTCGTGAAATTAGTAAACTTTCAAAAGAACGCGATTATCTTTCAAAGTAAAGCTTGTACTGAGAAAAGAAACACTGATCTCAGTTCTAACAGTGCTTTCACACGTAGCAAACAACTGCTTGTCTTGACAAAGAAACGCATGAGCGTTTCTTACTAAAGCTTTCGTGAAATTAATAAACTTTCAAAAGAACGCGATTATCTTTCAAAGTAAAGCTTGTACTGAGAAAATTAAACCTGATCTCAGTTCTAACAGTGCTTTCACACGTAGCAAACAACTGCTTGTCTTGACAAAGAAACGCATGTGCGGTTCTTACTAAAGCTTTCGTGAAATTAATAAACTTTCAAAAGAACGCGATTATCTTTCAAAGTAAAGCTTGTACTGAGAAAAGCAACACTGATCTCAGTTCTAACAGTGCTTTCACACGTAGCAAACAACGGCTTGTCTTTACAAAGAAACCCATGAGCGTTTCTTACTAAAGCATTCGTGAAATTAATAAACTTTCAAAAGAACGCGATTATCTTTCAAAGTAAAGCTTGTACTGAGAAAAGCAACACTGATCTCAGTTCTAACAGTGCTTTCACACGTAGCAAATACTGCTTGTCTTGACAAAGAAACGCATGAGCGTTTCTTACTAAAGCTTTCGTGAAATTAATAAACTTTCCAAAGAACGCGATTATCTTTCAAAGTAAAGCTTGTACTGAGATAACAACACTGATATCAGTTCTAACAGTGCTTTCACACATAGCAAACCACTGCTTGTCTTTACAAAGAAATGCATGAGCGTTTCTTACTAAAGCTTTCGTGAAATTAATAAACTTTCAAAAGAACGTGATTATCTTTCAAAGTAAAGCTTATAGTGAGGAAATTAAACCTGATCTCAGTTCTAACAGTGCTTCCACACGTAGCAAACAACTGCTTGTCTTGACAAAGAAACGCATGTGCGTTTCTTACTAAAACTTTCGTGAAATTAATACACTTTCAAAAGAACGCGATTATCTTTCAAAGTAAAGCTTGTACTGAGAAAAGCACCACTGATCTCAGTTCTAACAGTGCTTTCACACGTAGCAAACAACTTCTCATCTTTACAAAGAAATGCATGAGCGTTTCTTACTAAAGCTTTCGTGAAATTAATAAACTTTCAAAAGAACGCGATTATCTTTCAACGTAAAGCTTGTACTGAGAAAATTAAACCTGATCTCAGTTCTAACAGTGCTTTCACACGTAGCAAACAACTGCTTGTCTTGACAAAGAAACGCATGTGCGTTTCTTACTAAAGCTTTCGTGAAATTAATAAACTTTCAAAAGAACGCGATTATCTTTCAAAGTAAAGCTTGTACTGAGAAAAGCAACACTGATCTCAGTTCTAACAGTGCTTTCACACGTAACAAACAACTGCTTGTCTTTACAAAGAAACGCATGGGCGTTTCTTACTAAAGCTTTCGTGAAATTAATAAACTTTCAAAAGAACGCGATTATCTTTCAAAGTAAGGCTTGTACTGAGAAAAGCAACACTGATCTCAGTTCTAACAGTGCTTTCACACGTAGCAAACAACTGCTCGTCTTTACAAAGAAATGCATGAGCGTTTCTTACTAAAGCTTTCGTGAAATTAATAAACTTTCAAAAGAACGCGATTATCTTTCAAAGTAAAGCTTGTACTGAGAAAATTAAACCTGATCTCAGTTCTAACAGTGCTTTCACACGTAGCAAACAACTGCTTGTCTTTAAAAAGAAACGCATGTGCGTTTCTTACTAAAGCTTTCGTGAAATTAATAAACTTTCAAAAGAACGCGAAATCTTTCAAAGTAAAGCTTGTACTGAGAAAAGCACCACTGATCTCAGTTCTAACAGTGCTTTCGCACATAGCAAACAACTGCTCGTCTTTACATAGAAATGCATGAGCGTTTCTTTCTAAAGCTTTCGTAAAATTAATAAACTTTCAAAAGAACGCGATTATCTTTCAACGTAAAGCTTGTACTGAGAAAATTAAACCTGATCTCAGTTCTAACAGTGCTTTCACACGTAGCAAACAACTGCTTGTCTTTACAAAGAAACGCATGAGCGTTTTTTACTAAAGCTTTCGTGAAATTAGTAAACTTTCAAAAGAACGCGATTATCTTTCAAAGTAAAGCTTGTACTGAGAAAAGAAACACTGATCTCAGTTCTAACAGTGCTTTCACACGTAGCAAACAACTGCTTGTCTTGACAAAGAAACGCATGAGCGTTTCTTACTAAAGCTTTCGTGAAATTAATAAACTTTCAAAAGAACGCGATTATCTTTCAAAGTAAAGCTTGTACTGAGAAAATTAAACCTGATCTCAGTTCTAACAGTGCTTTCACACGTAGCAAACAACTGCTTGTCTTGACAAAGAAACGCATGTGCGGTTCTTACTAAAGCTTTCGTGAAATTAATAAACTTTCAAAAGAACGCGATTATCTTTCAAAGTAAAGCTTGTACTGAGAAAAGCAACACTGATCTCAGTTCTAACAGTGCTTTCACACGTAGCAAACAACGGCTTGTCTTTACAAAGAAACCCATGAGCGTTTCTTACTAAAGCATTCGTGAAATTAATAAACTTTCAAAAGAACGCGATTATCTTTCAAAGTAAAGCTTGTACTGAGAAAAGCAACACTGATCTCAGTTCTAACAGTGCTTTCACACGTAGCAAATACTGCTTGTCTTGACAAAGAAACGCATGAGCGTTTCTTACTAAAGCTTTCGTGAAATTAATAAACTTTCCAAAGAACGCGATTATCTTTCAAAGTAAAGCTTGTACTGAGATAACAACACTGATATCAGTTCTAACAGTGCTTTCACACATAGCAAACCACTGCTTGTCTTTACAAAGAAATGCATGAGCGTTTCTTACTAAAGCTTTCGTGAAATTAATAAACTTTCAAAAGAACGTGATTATCTTTCAAAGTAAAGCTTATAGTGAGGAAATTAAACCTGATCTCAGTTCTAACAGTGCTTCCACACGTAGCAAACAACTGCTTGTCTTGACAAAGAAACGCATGTGCGTTTCTTACTAAAACTTTCGTGAAATTAATACACTTTCAAAAGAACGCGATTATCTTTCAAAGTAAAGCTTGTACTGAGAAAAGCACCACTGATCTCAGTTCTAACAGTGCTTTCACACGTAGCAAACAACTTCTCATCTTTACAAAGAAATGCATGAGCGTTTCTTACTAAAGCTTTCGTGAAATTAATAAACTTTCAAAAGAACGCGATTATCTTTCAACGTAAAGCTTGTACTGAGAAAATTAAACCTGATCTCAGTTCTAACAGTGCTTTCACACGTAGCAAACAACTGCTTGTCTTGACAAAGAAACGCATGTGCGTTTCTTACTAAAGCTTTCGTGAAATTAATAAACTTTCAAAAGAACGCGATTATCTTTCAAAGTAAAGCTTGTACTGAGAAAAGCAACACTGATCTCAGTTCTAACAGTGCTTTCACACGTAACAAACAACTGCTTGTCTTTACAAAGAAACGCATGGGCGTTTCTTACTAAAGCTTTCGTGAAATTAATAAACTTTCAAAAGAACGCGATTATCTTTCAAAGTAAAGCTTTTACTGAGAAAAGCAACACTTATCTCAGTTCTAACAGTGCTTTCAGACGTAGCAAACAACTGCTCGTCTTTACAAAGAAATGCATGAGCGTTTCTTACTAAAGCTTTCGTGAAATTAATAAACTTTCAAAAGAACGCGATTATCTTTCAAAGTAAAGCTTGTACTGAGAAAATTAAACCTGATCTCAGTTCTAACAGTGATTTCACACGTAGCAAACAACTGCTTGTCTGTAAAAAGAAACGCATGTGCGTTTCTTACTAAAGCTTTCGTGAAATTAATAAACTTTTAAAAGAACGCGATTATCTTTCAAAGTAAAGCTTGTACTGAGAAAAGCACCACTGATCTCAGTTCTAACAGTGCTTTCGCACATAGCAAACAACTGCTCGTCTTTACATAGAAATGCATGAGCGTTTCTTACTAAAGCTTTCGTGAAATTAATAAACTTTCAAAAAACGCGATTATCTTTCAAAGTAAAGCTTGTACTGAGGAAATTAAACCTGATCTCAGTTCTAACAGTGCTTTCACACGTAGCAAACAACTGCTTGTCTTGACAAAGAAACGCATGTGCGTTTCTTACTAAAGCTTTCGTGAAATTAATAAACTTTCAAAAGAAGGCGATTATCTTTCAAAGTAAAGCTTGTACTGAGAAAATTAAACCTGATCTCAGTTCTAACAGTGCTTTCACACGTAGCAAACAACTACTTGTCTTGACAAAGCAACGCATGTTCGTTTCTTACTAAAGCTTTCCTGAAATTAATAAAGTTTCAAAAGAACGCGATTATCTTTCAAAGTAAAGCTTGTACTGAGAAAAACAACACTGATCTCAGTTCTAAGACTGCTTTCACACGTAGCAAACAACTGCTTGTCTTGACAAAGAAACGCATGTGCGTTTCTTACTAAAGCTTTCGTGAAATTAATAAACTTTCAAAAGAACGTGATTATCTTTCAAAGTAAAGCTTGTACTGAGAAAATTAAACCTGATCTCAGTTCTAACAGTGCTTTCACACGTAGCAAACAACTACTTGCTTGACAAAGAAACGCATGTTCGTTTCTTAATAAAGCTTTCCTGAAATTAATAAAGTTTCAAAAGAACGCGATTATCTTTCAAAGTAAAGCTTGTACTGAGAAAAGCAACACTGATCTCAGTTCTAACACTGCTTTCACACGTAGCAAACAACTGCTTGTCTTGACAAAGAAACGCATGTGCGTTTCTTACTAAATCTTTCATAAAATTAATAAACTTTCAAAAGAACGCGATTATCTTTCAAAGTAAAGCTTGTACTGAGAAAAGCAACACTGATCTCAGTTCTAACAGTGCTTTCACACGTAGCAAATACTGCTTGTCTTGACAAAGAAACGCATGAGCGTTTCTTACTAAAGCTTTCGTGAAATTAATAAACTTTCCAAAGAACGCGATTATCTTTCAAAGTAAAGCTTGTACTGAGATAACAACACTGATATCAGTTCTAACAGTGCTTTCACACATAGCAAACCACTGCTTGTCTTTACAAAGAAATGCATGAGCGTTTCTTACTAAAGCTTTCGTGAAATTAATAAACTTTCAAAAGAACGTGATTATCTTTCAAAGTAAAGCTTATAGTGAGGAAATTAAACCTGATCTCAGTTCTAACAGTGCTTCCACACGTAGCAAACAACTGCTTGTCTTGACAAAGAAACGCATGTGCGTTTCTTACTAAAACTTTCGTGAAATTAATACACTTTCAAAAGAACGCGATTATCTTTCAAAGTAAAGCTTGTACTGAGAAAAGCACCACTGATCTCAGTTCTAACAGTGCTTTCACACGTAGCAAACAACTTCTCATCTTTACAAAGAAATGCATGAGCGTTTCTTACTAAAGCTTTCGTGAAATTAATAAACTTTCAAAAGAACGCGATTATCTTTCAACGTAAAGCTTGTACTGAGAAAATTAAACCTGATCTCAGTTCTAACAGTGCTTTCACACGTAGCAAACAACTGCTTGTCTTGACAAAGAAACGCATGTGCGTTTCTTACTAAAGCTTTCGTGAAATTAATAAACTTTCAAAAGAACGCGATTATCTTTCAAAGTAAAGCTTGTACTGAGAAAAGCAACACTGATCTCAGTTCTAACAGTGCTTTCACACGTAGCAAACAACTGCTTGTCTTTACAAAGAAACGCATGGGCGTTTCTTACTAAAGCTTTCGTGAAATTAATAAACTTTCAAAAGAACGCGATTATCTTTCAAAGTAAAGCTTTTACTGAGAAAAGCAACACTTATCTCAGTTCTAACAGTGCTTTCAGACGTAGCAAACAACTGCTCGTCTTTACAAAGAAATGCATGAGCGTTTCTTACTAAAGCTTTCGTGAAATTAATAAACTTTCAAAAGAACGCGATTATCTTTCAAAGTAAAGCTTGTACTGAGAAAATTAAACCTGATCTCAGTTCTAACAGTGATTTCACACGTAGCAAACAACTGCTTGTCTGTAAAAAGAAACGCATGTGCGTTTCTTACTAAAGCTTTCGTGAAATTAATAAACTTTTAAAAGAACGCGATTATCTTTCAAAGTAAAGCTTGTACTGAGAAAAGCACCACTGATCTCAGTTCTAACAGTGCTTTCGCACATAGCAAACAACTGCTCGTCTTTACATAGAAATGCATGAGCGTTTCTTACTAAAGCTTTCGTGAAATTAATAAACTT
This sequence comes from Chionomys nivalis, assembly GCF_950005125.1. Taxonomy (NCBI): domain Eukaryota; kingdom Metazoa; phylum Chordata; class Mammalia; order Rodentia; family Cricetidae; genus Chionomys; species Chionomys nivalis. The sequence continues at coordinate 2,729,882 of NC_080105.1, read as the reverse complement.
TCAAAAAACGCGATTATCTTTCAAAGTAAAGCTTGTACTGAGGAAATTAAACCTGATCTCAGTTCTAACAGTGCTTTCACACGTAGCAAACAACTGCTTGTCTTGACAAAGAAACGCATGTGCGTTTCTTACTAAAGCTTTCGTGAAATTAATAAACTTTCAAAAGAAGGCGATTATCTTTCAAAGTAAAGCTTGTACTGAGAAAATTAAACCTGATCTCAGTTCTAACAGTGCTTTCACACGTAGCAAACAACTACTTGTCTTGACAAAGCAACGCATGTTCGTTTCTTACTAAAGCTTTCCTGAAATTAATAAAGTTTCAAAAGAACGCGATTATCTTTCAAAGTAAAGCTTGTACTGAGAAAAACAACACTGATCTCAGTTCTAAGACTGCTTTCACACGTAGCAAACAACTGCTTGTCTTGACAAAGAAACGCATGTGCGTTTCTTACTAAAGCTTTCGTGAAATTAATAAACTTTCAAAAGAACGTGATTATCTTTCAAAGTAAAGCTTGTACTGAGAAAATTAAACCTGATCTCAGTTCTAACAGTGCTTTCACACGTAGCAAACAACTACTTGCTTGACAAAGAAACGCATGTTCGTTTCTTAATAAAGCTTTCCTGAAATTAATAAAGTTTCAAAAGAACGCGATTATCTTTCAAAGTAAAGCTTGTACTGAGAAAAGCAACACTGATCTCAGTTCTAACACTGCTTTCACACGTAGCAAACAACTGCTTGTCTTGACAAAGAAACGCATGTGCGTTTCTTACTAAATCTTTCATAAAATTAATAAACTTTCAAAAGAACGCGATTATCTTTCAAAGTAAAGCTTGTACTGAGAAAAGCAACACTGATCTCAGTTCTAACAGTGCTTTCACACGTAGCAAACAACTGCTTGTCTTTACAAAGAAACGCATGGGCGTTTCTTACTAAAGCTTTCGTAAAATTAATAAATTTTCAAAAGAACGCGATTATCTTTCAAAGTAAAGCTTGTACTGAGAAAAGCAACACTGATCTCAGTTCTAACAGTGCTTTCACACGTAGCAAACAACTGCTTGTCTTGACAAAGAAACGCATGGGCGTTTCTTACTAAAGCTTTCGTAAAATTAATAAACTTTCAAAAGAACGCGATTATCTTTCAAAGTAAAGCTTGTACTGAGAAAAGCAACACTGATCTCAGTTCTAACAGTGCTTTCACACGTAGCAAACAACTGCTTGTCTTGACAAAGAAATGCATGAGCGTTTCTTACTAAAGCTTTCGTGAAATTAATAAACTTTCAAAAGAACGTGATTATCTTTCAAAGTAAAGCTTGTACTGAGAAAATTAAACCTGATCTCAGTTCTAACAGTGCTTTCACACGTAGCAAACAACTGCTTGTCTTTAAAAAGAAATGCAAGTGCGTTTCTTAATAAAGCTTTCGTGAAATTAATATACTTTAAATAGATCGCGATTATCTTTCAAAGTAAAGCTTGTACTGAGAAAATTAAACCTGATCTCAGTTCTAACAGTGCTTTCACACGTAGCAAACAACTACTTGTCTTGACAAAGAAACGCATGTTCGTTTCTTACTAAAGCTTTCCTGAAATTAATAAAGTTTCAAAAGAACGCAATTATCATTCAAAGTAAAGCTTGTACTGAGAAAAGCAACACTGATCTCAGTTCTAACACTGCTTTCACACGTAGCAAACAACTGCTCGTCTTTACAAAGAAACGCATGGGCGTTTCTTACTAAAGCTTTCGTAAAATTAATAAACTTTCCAAAGAACGCGATTATCTTTCAAAGTAAAGCTTGTACTGAGAAAAGCACCACTGATCTCAGTTCTAACAGTGCTTTCGCACATAGCAAACAACTGCTCGTCTTTACAAAGAAATGCATGAGCGTTTCTAACTAAAGCTTTCGTGAAATTAATAAACTTTCAAAAGAACGCGATTATCTTTCGAAGTAAATCTTGTACTGAGGAAATTAAACCTGATCTCAGTTCTAACACTGCTTTCACACGTAGCAAACAACTGCTTGTCTTGACAAAGAAACGCATGTGCGTATCTTACTAAAGCTTTCGTGAAATTAATAAACTTTCAAAAGAACGCGATTATCTTTCAAAGTAAAGCTTGTACTGAGAAAAGCAACACTGATCTCAGTTCTAACAGTGCTTTCACACGTAGCAAACAACTGCTTGTCTTTACAAAGAAACTCATGAGCGTTTCTTACTAAAGCTTTCGTGAAATTAATAAACTTTCAAAAGAACGCGATTATCTTTCAAAGTAAAGCTTGTACTGAGAAAATTAAACCTGATCTCAGTTCTAACAGTGCTTTCACACGTAGCAAACAACTTCTCATCTTTACAAAGAAACGCATGTGCGTTTCTTAATAAAGCTTTCGTGAAATTAATAAACTTTAAATAGAACGCGATTATCTTTCAAAGTAAAGCTTGTACTGAGAAAATTAAACCTGATCTCAGTTCTAACAGTGCTTTCACACGTAGCAAACAACTACTTGTCTTGACAAAGAAACGCATGTTCGTTTCTTACTAAAGCTTTCCTGAAATTAATAAAGTTTCAAAAGAACACGATTATCTTTCAAAGTAAATCTTCTACTGAGAAAAGCAACACTGATCTCAGTTCTAACAGTGCTTTGACAAGTAGCAAACAACTGCTTGTCTTTACAAAGAAACGCATGAGCGTTTCTTACTAAAGCTTTCGTGAAATTAATAAACTTTCAAAAGAAAGCGATTATCTTTCAAAGTAAAGCTTGTACTGAGAAAATTAAACCTGATCTCAGTTCTAACAGTGCTTTCACACGTAGCAAACAACTACTTGTCTTGACAAAGAAACGCATGTTCGTTTCTTACTAAAGCTTTCCTGAAATTAATAAAGTTTCAAAAGAACGCGATTATCTTTCAAAGTAAAGCTTGTACTGAGAAAAGCAACACTGATCTCAGTTCTAACAGTGCTTTCACACGTAGCAAACAACTGCTTGTCTTTACAAAGAAACGCATGTGCGTTTTTCCTAAAGCTTTCGTGAAATTAATAAACTTTCCAAAGAACGCGATTATCTTTCAAAGTAAAGCTTGTACTGAGAAAAGCACCACTGATCTCAGTTCTAACAGTGCTTTCGCACATAGCAAACAACTGCTCGTCTTTACAAAGAAATGCATGAGCGTTTCTTACTAAAACTTTCGTGAAATTAATAAACTTTCAAAAGAACGCGATTATCTTTCAAAGTAAAGCTTGTACTGAGGAAATTAAACCTGATCTCAGTTCTAACAGTGCTTTCACACGTAGCAAACAACTGCTTGTCTTGACAAAGAAACGCATGTGCGTTTCTTACTAAAGCTTTCGTGAAATTAATAAACTTTCAAAAGAACGCGATTATCTTTCAAAGTAAAGCTTGTACTGAGATAAGCAACACTGATATCAGTTCTAACACTGCTTTCACACGTAGCAAACAACTGCTTGTCTTGACAAAGAAACGCATGTTCGTTTCTTACTAAAGCTTTCCTGAAATTAATAAAGTTTCAAAAGAACGCGATTATCTTTCAAAGTAAAGCTTGTACTGAGAAAAGCAACACTGATCTCAGTTCTAACACTGCTTTCACACGTAGCAAACAACTGCTTGTCTTGACAAAGAAACGCAGGTGCGTTTCTTACTAAATCTTTCATAAAATAAATAAACTTTCAAAAGAACGCGATTATCTTTCAAAGTAAAGCTTGTACTGAGAAAAGCAACACTGATCTCTGTTCTAACAGTGCTTTCACACGTAGCAAACAATTGCTTGTCTTTACAAAGAAACGCATGAGCGTTTCTTACTAAAGCTTTCGTGAAATTAATAAACTTTCAAAAGAACGCGATTATCTTTCAAAGTAAAGCTTGTACTGAGAAAATTAAACCTGATCTCAGTTCTAACAGTGCTTTCACACGTAGCAAACAACTACTTGTCTTGACAAAGAAACGCATGTTCGTTTCTTACTAAAGCTTTCCTGAAATTAATAAAGTTTCAAAAGAACGCGATTATCTTTCAAAGTAAAGCTTCTACTGAGAAAAGCAACACTGATCTCAGTTCTAACAGTGCTTTGACAAGTAGCAAACAATTGCTTGTCTTTACAAAGAAACGCATGTGCGTTTTTCCTAAAGCTTTCGTGAAATTAATAAACTTTCCAAAGAACGCGATTATCTTTCAAAGGAAAGCTTGTACTGAGAAAAGCACCACTGATCTCAGTTCTAACAGTGCTTTCGCACATAGCAAACAACTGCTCGTCTTTACAAAGAAATGCATGAGCGTTTCTTACTAAAGCTTTCGTAAAATTAATAAACTTTCATAAGAACGCGATTATCTTTCAAAGTAAAGCTTGTACTGAGGAAATTAAACCTGATCTCAATTCTGACAGTGCTTTCACACGTAGCAAACAACTGCTTGTCTTGACAAAGAAACGCATGTGCGTTTCTTACTAAAGCTTTCGTGAAATTAATAAACTTTCAAAAGAACACGATTATCTTTCAAAGTAAATCTTCTACTGAGAAAAGCAACACTGATCTCAGTTCTAACAGTGCTTTGACAAGTAGGAAACAACTGCTTGTCTTTACAAAGAAACGCATGAGCGTTTCTTACTAAAGCTTTCGTGAAATTAATAAACTTTCAAAAGAACGCGATTATCTTTCAAAGTAAAGCTTGTACTGAGAAAAGCAACACTGATCTCAGTTCTAACAGTGCTTTCACACGTAGCAAACAACTGCTTGTCTTTACAAAGAAACGCATGAGCGTTTCTTACTAAAGCTTTCGTGAAATTAATAAACTTTCCAAAAAACGCGATTATCTTTCAAAGTAAAGCTTGTACTGAGAAAAGCACCACTGATCTCAGTTCTAACAGTGCTTTCGCACATAGCAAACAACTGCTCGTCTTTACAAAGAAATGCATGAACGTTTCTTACTAAAGCTTTCGTGAAATTAATAAACTTTCAAAAGAACGCGATTATCTTTCAAAGTAAAGCTTGTACTGAGAAAATTAAACCTGATCTCAGTTCTAACAGTGCTTTCACACGTAGCAAACAACTGCTTGTCTTGACAAAGAAACGCATGTGCGTTTCTTACTAAAGCTTTCGTGAAATTAATAAACTTTCAAAAGAACACGATTATCTTTCAAAGTAAAGCTTGTACTGAGAAAATTAAACCTGATCTCATTTCTAACAGTGCTTTCACACGTAGCAAACAACTACTTGTCTTGACAAAGAAACGCATGTTCGTTTCTTACTAAAGCTTTCCTGAAATTAATAAAGTTTCAAAAGAACGCGATTATCTTTCAAAGTAAAGCTTGTACTGAGAAAAGCAACACTGATCTCATTTCTAACACTGCTTTCACACGTAGCAAACAACTGCTTGTCTTGACAAAGAAACGCATGTGCGTTTCTTACTAAATCTTTCATAAAATTAATAAACTTTCAAAAGAACGCGATTATCTTTCAAAGTAAAGCTTGTTCAGAGAAGCAACACTGATCTCAGTTCTAACAGTGCTTTCACACGTAGCAAACAACTGCTTGTCTTTACAAAGAAACGCATGAGCGTTTCTTACTAAAGCATTCGTAAAATTAATAAACTTTCAAAAGAACGCATTTATCTTTCAAAGTAAAGCTTGTACTGAGAAAAGCAACACTGATCTCAGTTCTAACAGTGCTTTCACACGTAGCAAACAACTGCTTGTCTTTACAAAGAAACTCATGAGCGTTTCTTACTAAAGCTATCGTGAAATTAATAAACTTTCAAAAGAACGCGATTATCCTTCAAAGTAAAGCTTGTACTGAGAAAAGCAACACTGATCTCAGTTCTAACAGTGCTTTCACACGTAGCAAACAACTGCTTGTCTTGACAAAGAAACGCATGTGCGTTTCTTACTAAAGCTTTCGTGAAATTAATAAACTTTCAAAAGAACGCGATTATCTTTCAAAGTAGAGCTTGTACTGAGAAAAGCAACACTGATCTCAGTTCTAACAGTGCTTTCACACGTAGCAAACAACTGCTTGTCTTGACAAAGAAACGCATGTGCGTTTGTTACTAAAGCTTTCGTGAAATTAATAAACTTTCAAAAGAACGCGATTATCTTTCAAAATAAAGCTTGTACTGAGAAAATTAAACCTGATCTCAGTTCTAACAGTGCTTTCACACGTAGCAAACAACTGCTTGTCTTTAAAAAGAAACGCATGTGCGTTTTTCCTAAAGCTTTCGTGAAATTAATAAACTTTCCAAAGAACGCGATTATCTTTCAAAGTAAAGCTTGTACTGAGAAAAGCACCACTGATCTCAGTTCTAACAGTGCTTTCGCACATAGCAAACAACTGCTCGTCTTTACAAAGAAATGCATGAGCGTTTCTTACTAAAGCTTTCGTAAAATTAATAAACTTTCATAAGAACGCGATTATCTTTCAAAGTAAAGCTTGTACTGAGGAAATTAAACCTGATCTCAATTCTGACAGTGCTTTCACACGTAGCAAACAACTGCTTGTCTTGACAAAGAAACGCATGTGCGTTTCTTACTAAAGCTTTCGTGAAATTAATAAACTTTCAAAAGAACACGATTATCTTTCAAAGTAAATCTTCTACTGAGAAAAGCAACACTGATCTCAGTTCTAACAGTGCTTTGACAAGTAGCAAACAACTGCTTGTCTTTACAAAGAAACGCATGAGCGTTTCTTACTAAAGCTTTCGTGAAATTAATAAACTTTCAAAAGAACGCGATTATCTTTCAAAGTAAAGCTTGTACTGAGAAAAGCAACACTGATCTCAGTTCTAACAGTGCTTTCACACGTAGCAAACAACTGCTTGTCTTTACAAAGAAACGCATGAGCGTTTCTTACTAAAGCTTTCGTGAAATTAATAAACTTTCCAAAAAACGCGATTATCTTTCAAAGTAAAGCTTGTACTGAGAAAAGCACCACTGATCTCAGTTCTAACAGTGCTTTCGCACATAGCAAACAACTGCTCGTCTTTACAAAGAAATGCATGAACGTTTCTTACTAAAGCTTTCGTGAAATTAATAAACTTTCAAAAGAACGCGATTATCTTTCAAAGTAAAGCTTGTACTGAGGAAATTAAACCTGATCTCAGTTCTAACAGTGCTTTCACACGTAGCAAACAACTGCTTGTCTTGACAAAGAAACGCATGTGCGTTTCTTACTAAAGCTTTCGTGAAATTAATAAACTTTCAAAAGAACACGATTATCTTTCAAAGTAAAGCTTGTACTGAGAAAATTAAACCTGATCTCATTTCTAACAGTGCTTTCACACGTAGCAAACAACTACTTGTCTTGACAAAGAAACGCATGTTCGTTTCTTACTAAAGCTTTCCTGAAATTAATAAAGTTTCAAAAGAACGCGATTATCTTTCAAAGTAAAGCTTGTACTGAGAAAAGCAACACTGATCTCATTTCTAACACTGCTTTCACACGTAGCAAACAACTGCTTGTCTTTACAAAGAAACGCATGTGCGTTTCTTACTAAATCTTTCATAAAATTAATAAACTTTCAAAAGAACGCGATTATCTTTCAAAGTAAAGCTTGTTCAGAGAAGCAACACTGATCTCAGTTCTAACAGTGCTTTCACACGTAGCAAACAACTGCTTGTCTTTACAAAGAAACGCATGAGCGTTTCTTACTAAAGCATTCGTAAAATTAATAAACTTTCAAAAGAACGCATTTATCTTTCAAAGTAAAGCTTGTACTGAGAAAAGCAACACTGATCTCAGTTCTAACAGTGCTTTCACACGTAGCAAACAACTGCTTGTCTTTACAAAGAAACTCATGAGCGTTTCTTACTAAAGCTATCGTGAAATTAATAAACTTTCAAAAGAACGCGATTATCCTTCAAAGTAAAGCTTGTACTGAGAAAAGCAACACTGATCTCAGTTCTAACAGTGCTTTCACACGTAGCAAACAACTGCTTGTCTTGACAAAGAAACGCATGTGCGTTTGTTACTAAAGCTTTCGTGAAATTAATAAACTTTCCAAAGAACGCGATTATCTTTCAAAATAAAGCTTGTACTGAGAAAATTAAACCTGATCTCAGTTCTAACAGTGCTTTCACACGTAGCAAACAACTGCTTGTCTTTAAAAAGAAACGCATGTGCGTTTCTTACTAAAGGTTTCGTGAAATTAATAAACTTTAAAAAGAACGCGATTATCTTTCAAAGTAAAGCTTGTACTGAGAAAATTAAACCTGATCTCAGTTCTAACAGTGCTTTCACACGTAGCAAACAACTACTTGTCTTGACAAAGAAACGCATGTTCGTTTCTTACTAAAGCTTTCGTGAAATTAATAAACTTTCAAAAGAACGCGATTATCTTTCAAAGTAAAGCTTGTACTGAGAAAAGCAACACTGATCTCAGTTCTAACAGTGCTTTCACACGTAGCAAACAACTGCTTGTCTTTACAAAGAAACGCATGAGCGTTTCTTACTAAAGCTTTCGTAAAATTAATAAACTTTCAAAAGAACGCGATTATCTTTCAAAGTAAAGCTTGTACTGAGAAAAGCAACACTGATCTCAGTTCTAACAGTGCTTTCACACGTAGCAAACCACTGCTTGTCTTTACAAAGAAATGCATGAGCGTTTCTTACTAAAGCTTTCGTAAAATTAATAAACTTTCAAAAGAACGCGATTATCTTTCAAAGTAAAGCTTGTACTGAGAAAAGAAACACTGATCTCAGTTCTAACAGTGCTTTCACACGTAGCAAACAACTGCTTATCTTGACAAAGAAATGCATGAGCGTTTCTTACTAAAGCTTTCGTGAAATTAATAAACTTTCAAAAGAACGCGATTATCTTTCAAAGTAAAGCTTGTAGTGAGGAAATTAAACCTGATCTCAGTTCTAACAGTGCTTCCACACGTAGCAAACAACTGCTTGTCTTGACAAAGAAACGCATGTGCGTTTCTAACTAAAGCTTTCGTGAAATTAATACACTTTCAAAAGAACGCGATTATCTTTCAAAGTAAAGCTTGTACTGAGAAAAGCAACACTGATCTCAGTTCTAACAGTGCTTTCACACGTAGCAAACAACTTCTCATCTTTACAAAGAAATGCATGAGCGTTTCTTACTAAAGCTTTCGTGAAATTAATAAACTTTCAAAAGAACGCGATTATCTTTCAATGTAAAGCTTGTACTGAGAAAATTAAACCTGATCTCGGTTCTAACAGTGCTTTCACACGTAGCAAACAACTGCTTGTCTTGACAAAGAAACGCATGTGCGTTTCTTACTAAAGCTTTCCTGAAATTAATAAACTTTCAAAAGAACGCGATTATCTTTCAAAGTAAAGCTTGTACTGAGGAAATTAAACCTGATCTCACTTCTAACACTGCTTTCACACGTAGCAAACAACTGCTTGTCTTGACAAAAACGCATGTGCGTTTTTTACTAAAGCTTTCGTGAAATTAATAAACTTTCAAAAGAACGCGATTATCTTTCAAAGTAAAGCTTGTACTGAGAAAAGCAACACTGATCTCAGTTCTATCAGTGCTTTCACACATAGCAAACAACTGCTTGTCTTGTCAAAGAAACGCATGTGCGTTTCTTACTAAAGCTTTCGTGAAATTAATAAACTTTCAAAAGAACGCGATTATCTTTAAAAGTAAAGCTTGTACTGAGAAAAGAACCACTGATCTCAGTTCTAACAGTGCTTTCACACGTAGCAAACAACTTCTCATCTTTACAAAGAAATGCATGAGCGTTTCTTACTAAAGCTTTCGTGAAATTAATAAACTTTCAAAAGAACGCGATTATCTTTCAACGTAAAGCTTGTACTGAGAAAATTAAACCTGATCTCAGTTCTAACAGTGCTTTCACACGTAGCAAACAACTGCTTGTCCTGACAAAGAAACGCATGTGTGTTTCTTACTAAAGCTTTCGTGAAATTAATAAACTTTCAAAAGAACGCGATTCTCTTTCAAAGTAAAGCTTGTACTGAGAAAAGCACCACTGATCTCAGTTCTAACAGTGCTTTCACACGTAGCAAACAACTTCTCATCTTTACAAAGAAATGCATGAGCGTTTCTTACTAAAGCTTTCGTGAAATTAATAAACTTTCAAAAGAACGCGATTATCTTTCAAAGTAAAGCTTATACTGAGAAAAGCAACACTGATCTCAGTTCTAACAGTGCTTTCACACGTAGCAAACAACTGCTTGTCTTTACAAAGAAACGCATGAGGGTTTCTTACTAAAGCTTTCGTGAAATTAATAAACTTTCAAAAGAACGCGATTATCTTTCAAAGTAAAGCTTGTACTGAGAAAATTAAACCTGATCTCAGTTCTAACAGTGCTTTCACACGTAGCAAACAACTGCTTGTCTTGACAAAGAAACGCATGTGCGTTTCTTACTAAAGCTTTCGTGAAATTAATAAACTTTCAAAAGAACGCGATTATCTTTCAAAGTAAAGCTTGTACTGAGAAAAGCAACACTGATCTCAGTTCTAACAGTGCTTTCACACGTAGCAAACAACTGCTTGTCTTTACAAAGAAACCCATGAGCGTTTCTTACTAAAGCATTCGTAAAATTAATAAACTTTCAAAAGAACGCGATTATCTTTCAAAGTAAAGCTTGTACTGAGAAAAGCAACACTGATCTCAGTTCTAACAGTGCTTTCACACGTAGCAAACAACTGCTTTTCTTTACAAAGAAACGCATGAGCGTTTCTTACTAAAGCTTTCGTGAAATTAATAAACTTTCAAAAGAACGCGATTATCTTTCAAAGTAAAGCTTGTACTGAGAAAACAACACTGATCTCAGTTCTAACAGTGCTTTCACACATAGCAAACCACTGCTTGTCTTTACAAAGAAATGCATGAGCGTTTCTTACTAAAGCTTTCGTGAAATTAATAAACTTTCAAAAGAACGCGATTTTCTTTCAAAGTAAAGCTTGTACTGAGGAAATTAAACCAGATCTCAGTTCTAACAGTGCTTCCACACGTAGCAAACAACTGCTTGTCTTGACAAAGAAACGCATGTGCGTTTCTTACTAAAGCTTTCGTGAAATTAATACACTTTCAAAAGAACGCGATTATCTTTCAAAGTAAAGCTTGTACTGAGAAAAGCACCACTGATCTCAGTTCTAACAGTGCTTTCACACGTAGCAAACAACTTCTCATCTTTACAAAGAAATGCATGAGCGTTTCTTACTAAAGCATTCGTGAAATTAATAAACTTTCAAAAGAACGAGATTTTCTTTCAACGTAAAGCTTGTACTGAGAAAATTAAACCTGATCTCAGTTCTAACAGTGCTTTCACACGTAGCAAACAACTGCTTATCTTGACAAAGAAACGCATGTGCGTTTCTTACTAAAGCTTTCCTGAAATTAATAAACTTTCAAAAGAACGCGATTATCTTTCAAAGTAAAGCTTGTACTGAGAAAAGCACCACTGATCTCAGTTCTAACAGTGCTTTCACACGTAGCAAACAACTGCTCGTCTTTACAAGGAAATGCATGAGCGTTTCTTACTAAAGCTTTCGTGAAATTAATAAACTTTCAAAAGAACTCGATTATCTTTCAAAGTAAAGCTTGTACTGAGAAAATTAAACCTGATCTCAGTTCTAACAGTGCTTTCACACGTAGCAAACAACTGCCTGTCTTTAAAAAGAAACGCATGTGCGTTTCTTACTAAAGCTTTCGTGAAATTAATAAACTTTCAAAATAACGCGATTATCTTTCAAAGTAAAGCTTGTACTGAGAAAAGCAACACTGATCTCAGTTCTAACAGTGCTTTCACACGTAGCAAACAACTGCTTTTCTTTACAAAGAAACGCATGGGCGTTTCTTACTAAAGCTTTCGTAAAATTAATAAACTTTCAAAAGAACGCGATTATCTTTCAAAGTAAAGCTTGTACTGAGAAAAGCAACACTGATCTCAGTTCTAACAGTGCTTTCACACGTAGCAAACAACTGCTTGTCTTTACAAAGAAACGCATGAGCGTTTCTTACTAAAGCTTTCGTGAAATTAGTAAACTTTCAAAAGAACGCGATTATCTTTCAAAGTAAAGCTTGTACTGAGAAAAGAAACACTGATCTCAGTTCTAACAGTGCTTTCACACGTAGCAAACAACTTCTCATCTTTACAAAGAAATGCATGAGCGTTTCTTACTAAAGCATTAGTGAAATTAATAAACTTTCAAAAGAACGCGATTTTCTTTCAACATAAAGCTTGTACTGAGAAAATTAAACCTGATCTCAGTTCTAACAGTGCTTTCACACGTAGCAAACAACTGCTTATCTTGACAAAGAAACGCATGTGCGTTTCTTACTAAAGCTTTCGTGAAATTAATAAACTTTCAAAAGAACGCGATTATCTTTCAAAGTAAAGCTTGTACTGAGAAAAGCACCACTGATCTCAGTTCTAACAGTGCTTTCACACGTAGCAAACAACTGCTCGTCTTTACAAGGAAATGCATGAGCGTTTCTTACTAAAGCTTTCGTGAAATTAATAAACTTTCAAAAGAACGCGATTATCTTTCAAAGTAAAGCTTGTACTGAGAAAATTAAACCTGATCTCAGTTCTAACAGTGCTTTCACACGTAGCAAACAACTGCCTGTCTTTAAAAAGAAACGCATGTGCGTTTCTTACTAAAGCTTTCGTGAAATTAATAAACTTTCAAAATAACGCGATTATCTTTCAAAGTAAAGCTTGTACTGAGAAAAGCAACACTGATCTCAGTTCTAACAGTGCTTTCACACGTAGCAAACAACTGCTTGTCTTTACAAAGAAACGCATGGGCGTTTCTTACTAAAGCTTTCGTAAAATTAATAAACTTTCAAAAGAACGCGATTATCTTTCAAAGTAAAGCTTGTACTGAGAAAAGCAACACTGATCTCAGTTCTAACAGTGCTTTCACACGTAGCAAACAACTGCTTGTCTTTACAAAGAAACGCATGAGCGTTTCTTACTAAAGCTTTCGTGAAATTAGTAAACTTTCAAAAGAACGCGATTATCTTTCAAAGTAAAGCTTGTACTGAGAAAAGAAACACTGATCTCAGTTCTAACAGTGCTTTCACACGTAGCAAAGAACTGCTTGTCTTTACAAAGAAACGCGTGAGCGTTTCTTACTAAAGCTTACGTGAAATTAATAAACTTTCAAAAGAACGCGATTATCTTTCAAAGTAAAGCTTGTACTGAGAAAATTAAACCTGATCTCAGTTCTAACAGTGCTTTCACACGTAGCAAACAACTGCTTGTCTTGACAAAGAAACGCATGTGCGTTTCTTACTAAAGCTTTCGTGAAATTAATAAACTTTCAAAAGAACGCGATTATCTTTCAAAGTAAAGCTTGTACTGAGAAAAGCAACACTGATCTCAGTTCTAACAGTGCTTTCACACGTAGCAAACAACTGCTTGTCTTTACAAAGAAACGCATGTGCGTTTCTTACTAAAGCTTTCGTGAAATTAATAAACTTTCAAAAGAACGCGATTATCTTTCAAAGTAAAGCTTGTACTGAGAAAAGCAACACTGATCTCAGTTCTAACAGTGCTTTCACACGTAGCAAACAACTGCTTGTCTTTACAAAGAAACCCATGAGCGTGTCTTACTAAAGCATTCTTGAAATCAATAAACTTTCAAAAGAACGCGATTATCTTTCAAAGGAAAGCTTGTACTGAGAAAAGCAACACTGATCTCAGTTCTAACAGTGCTTTCACACGTAGCAAACAACTGCTTGTCTTGACAAAGAAACGCATGAGCGTTTCTTACTAAAGCTTTCGTGAAATTAATAAACTTTCAAAAGAACGCGATTATCTTTCAAAGTAAAGCTTGTAGTGAGGAAATTAAACCTGATCTCAGTTCTAACAGTGCTTCCACACGTAGCAAACAACTGCTTGTCTTGACAAAGAAACGCATCTGCGTTTCTAACTAAAGCTTTCGTGAAATTAATACACTTTCAAAAGAACGCGATTATCTTTCAAAGTAAAGCTTGTACTGAGAAAAGCAACACTGATCTCAGTTCTAACAGTGCTTTCACACGTAGCAAACAACTTCTCATCTTTACAAAGAAATGCAAGAGCGTTTCTTACTAAAGCTTTCGTGAAATTAATAAACTTTCAAAAGAACGCGATTATCTTTCAACGTAAAGCTTGTACTGAGAAAATTAAACCTGATCTCGGTTCTAACAGTGCTTTCACACGTAGCAAACAACTGCTTGTCTTGACAAAGAAACGCATGTGCGTTTCTTACTAAAGCTTTCCTGAAATTAATAAACTTTCAAAAGAACGCGATTATCTTTCAAAGTAAAGCTTGTACTGAGGAAATTAAACCTGATCTCAGTTCTAACACTGCTTTCACACGTAGCAAACAACTGCTTGTCTTGACAAAAACGCATGTGCGTTTTTTACTAAAGCTTTCGTGAAATTAATAAACTTTCAAAAGAACGCGATTATCTTTCAAAGTAAAGCTTGTACTGAGAAAAGCAACACTGATCTCAGTTCTAACAGTGCTTTCACAAGTAGCAAACAACTGCTTATCTTTACAAAGAAACGCATGTGCGTTTCTTACTAAAGCTTTCGTGAAATTAATAAACTTTCAAAAGAACGCGATTATCTTTCAAAGTAAAGCTTGTACTGAGAAAAGCAACACTGATCTCAGTTCTATCAGTGCTTTCACACATAGCAAACAACTCCTTGTCTTGTCAAAGAAACGCATGTGCGTTTCTTACTAAAGCTTTCGTGAAATTAATAAACTTTCAAAAGAACGCGATTATCTTTAAAAGTAAAGCTTGTACTGAGAAAAGAACCACTGATCTCAGTTCTAACAGTGCTTTCACACGTAGCAAACAACTTCTCATCTTTACGAAGAAATGCATGAGCGTTTCTTACTAAAGCTTTCGTGAAATTAATAAACTTTCAAAAGAACGCGATTATCTTTCGACGTAAAGCTTGTACTGAGAAAATTAAACCTGATCTCAGTTCTAACAGTGCTTTCACACGTAGCAAACAACTGCTTGTCCTGACAAAGAAACGCATGTGCGTTTCTTACTAAAGCTTTCGTGAAATTAATAAACTTTCAAAAGAACGCGATTCTCTTTCAAAGTAAAGCTTGTACTGAGAAAAGCACCACTGATCTCAGTTCTAACAGTGCTTTCACACGTAGCAAACAACTGCTCGTCTTTACAAGGAAATGCATGAGGGTTTCTTACTAAAGCTTTCGTGAAATTAATAAACTTTCAAAAGAACGCGATTATCTTTCAAAGTAAAGCTTGTACTGAGAAAATTAAACCTGATCTCAGTTCTAACAGTGCTTTCACACGTAGCAAACAACTGCCTGTCTTTAAAAAGAAACGCATGTGCGTTTCTTACTAAAGCTTTCGTGAAATTAATAAACTTTCAAAATAACGCGATTATCTTTCAAAGTAAAGCTTGTACTGAGAAAAGCAACACTGATCTCAGTTCTAACAGTGCTTTCACACGTAGCAAACAACTGCTTTTCTTTACAAAGAAACGCATGGGCGTTTCTTACTAAGGCTTTCGTAAAATTAATAAACTTTCAAAAGAACGCGATTATCTTTCAAAGTAAAGCTTGTACTGAGAAAAGCAACACTGATCTCAGTTCTAACAGTGCTTTCACACGTAGCAAAGAACTGCTTGTCTTGACAAAGAAACGCATGTGCGTTTCTTACTAAAGCTTTCGTGAAATTAATAAACTTTCAAAAGAACGCGATTATCTTTCAAAGTAAAGCTTGTACTGAGAAAAGCAACACTGATCTCAGTTCTAACAGTGCTTTCACACGTAGCAAACAACTGCTTGTCTTTACAAAGAAACGCATGTGCGTTTCTTACTAAAGCTTTCGTGAAATTAATAAACTTTCAAAAGAACGCGATTATCTTTCAAAGTAAAGCTTGTACTGAGAAAAGCAACACTGATCTCAGTTCTAACAGTGCTTTCACACGTAGCAAACAACTGCTTGTCTTTACAAAGAAACCCATGAGCGTGTCTTACTAAAGCATTCTTGAAATCAATAAACTTTCAAAAGAACGCGATTATCTTTCAAAGGAAAGCTTGTACTGAGAAAAGCAACACTGATCTCAGTTCTAACAGTGCTTTCACACGTAGCAAACAACTGCTTGTCTTGACAAAGAAACGCATGAGCGTTTCTTACTAAAGCTTTCGTGAAATTAATAAACTTTCAAAAGAACGCGATTATCTTTCAAAGTAAAGCTTGTAGTGAGGAAATTAAACCTGATCTCAGTTCTAACAGTGCTTCCACACGTAGCAAACAACTGCTTGTCTTGACAAAGAAACGCATGTGCGTTTCTAACTAAAGCTTTCGTGAAATTAATACACTTTCAAAAGAACGCGATTATCTTTCAAAGTAAAGCTTGTACTGAGAAAAGCAACACTGATCTCAGTTCTAACAGTGCTTTCACACGTAGCAAACAACTTCTCATCTTTACAAAGAAATGCAAGAGCGTTTCTTACTAAAGCTTTCGTGAAATTAATAAACTTTCAAAAGAACGCGATTATCTTTCAACGTAAAGCTTGTACTGAGAAAATTAAACCTGATCTCGGTTCTAACAGTGCTTTCACACGTAGCAAACAACTGCTTGTCTTGACAAAGAAACGCATGTGCGTTTCTTACTAAAGCTTTCCTGAAATTAATAAACTTTCAAAAGAACGCGATTATCTTTCAAAGTAAAGCTTGTACTGAGGAAATTAAACCTGATCTCAGTTCTAACACTGCTTTCACACGTAGCAAACAACTGCTTGTCTTGACAAAAACGCATGTGCGTTTTTTACTAAAGCTTTCGTGAAATTAATAAACTTTCAAAAGAACGCGATTATCTTTCAAAGTAAAGCTTGTACTGAGAAAAGCAACACTGATCTCAGTTCTATCAGTGCTTTCACACATAGCAAACAACTGCTTATCTTGTCAAAGAAACGCATGTGCGTTACTTACTAAAGCTTTCGTGAAATTAATAAACTTTCAAAAGAACGCGATTATCTTTAAAAGTAAAGCTTGTACTGAGAAAAGAACCACTGATCTCAGTTCTAACAGTGCTTTCACACGTAGCAAACAACTTCTCATCTTTACAAAGAAATGCATGAGCGTTTCTTACTAAAGCTTTCGTGAAATTAATAAACTTTCAAAAGAACGCGATTATCTTTCAAAGTAAAGCTTGTACTGAGGAAATTAAACCTGATCTCAGTTCTAACACTGCTTTCACACGTAGCAAACAACTGCTTGTCTTGACAAAAACGCATGTGCGTTTTTTACTAAAGCTTTCGTGAAATTAATAAACTTTCAAAAGAACGCGATTATCTTTCAAAGTAAAGCTTGTACTGAGAAAAGCAACACTGATCTCAGTTCTAACAGTGCTTTCACAAGTAGCAAACAACTGCTTGTCTTTACAAAGAAACGCATGTGCGTTTCTTACTAAAGCTTTCGTGAAATTAATAAACTTTCAAAAGAACGCGATTATCTTTCAAAGTAATGCTTGTACTGAGAAAAGCACCACTGATCTCAGTTCTAACAGTGCTTTCACACGTAGCAAACAACTTCTCATCTTT
This sequence comes from Chionomys nivalis, assembly GCF_950005125.1. NCBI lineage: Eukaryota > Metazoa > Chordata > Mammalia > Rodentia > Cricetidae > Chionomys > Chionomys nivalis. The sequence continues at coordinate 2,712,354 of NC_080105.1, read as the reverse complement.
ACAAAGAAATGCATGAGCGTTTCTTACTAAAGCTTTCGTGAAATTAATAAACTTTCAAAAGAACGCGATTATCTTTCAACGTAAAGCTTGTACTGAGAAAATTAAACCTGATCTCAGTTCTAACAGTGCTTTCACACGTAGCAAACAACTGCTTGTCTTGACAAAGAAACGCATGTGCGTTTCTTACTAAAACTTTCGTGAAATTAATACACTTTCAAAAGAACGCGATTATCTTTCAAAGTAATGCTTGTACTGAGAAAAGCACCACTGATCTCAGTTCTAACAGTGCTTTCACACGTAGCAAACAACTTCTCATCTTTACAAAGAAATGCATGAGCGTTTCTTACTAAAAAGAACGCGATTATCTTTCAAAGTAAAGCTTGTACTGAGGAAATTAAACCTGATCTCAGTTCTAACACTGCTTTCACACGTAGCAAACAACTGCTTGTCTTGACAAAAACGCATGTGCGTTTTTTACTAAAGCTTTCGTGAAATTAATAAACTTTCAAAAGAACGCGATTATCTTTCAAAGTAAAGCTTGTACTGAGAAAAGCAACACTGATCTCAGTTCTATCAGTGCTTTCACACATAGCAAACAACTGCTTATCTTGTCAAAGAAACGCATGTGCGTTACTTACTAAAGCTTTCGTGAAATTAATAAACTTTCAAAAGAACGCGATTATCTTTAAAAGTAAAGCTTGTACTGAGAAAAGAACCACTGATCTCAGTTCTAACAGTGCTTTCACACGTAGCAAACAACTTCTCATCTTTACAAAGAAATGCATGAGCGTTTCTTACTAAAGCTTTCGTGAAATTAATAAACTTTCAAAAGAACGCGATTATCTTTCAACGTAAAGCTTGTACTGAGAAAATTAAACCTGATCTCAGTTCTAACAGTGCTTTCACACGTAGCAAACAACTGCTTGTCTTTACAAAGAAACGCATGAGCGTTTCTTACTAAAGCTTTCGTGAAATTAATAAACTTTCAAAAGAACGCGATTATCTTTCAAAGTAAAGCTTGTACTGAGAAAATTAAACCTGATCTCAGTTCTAACAGTGCTTTCACACGTAGCAAACAACTGCTGGTCTTGACAAAGAAACGCATGTGCGTTTCTTACTAAAACTTTCGTGAAATTAATACACTTTCAAAAGAACGCGATTATCTTTCAAAGTAATGCTTGTACTGAGAAAAGCACCACTGATCTCAGTTCTAACAGTGCTTTCACACGTAGCAAACAACTTCTCATCTTTACAAAGAAATGCATGAGCGTTTCTTACTAAAGCTTTCGTGAAATTAATAAACTTTCAAAAGAACGCGATTATCTTTCAACGTAAAGCTTGTACTGAGAAAATTAAACCTGATCTCAGTTCTAACAGTGCTTTCACACGTAGCAAACAACTGCTTGTCTTGACAAAGAAACGCATGTGCGTTTCTTACTAAAGCTTTCGTGAAATTAATAAACTTTCAAAAGAACGCGATTATCTTTCAAAGTAAAGCTTGTACTGAGAAAAGCAACACTGATCTCAGTTCTAACAGTGCTTTCACACGTAGCAAACAACTGTTCGTCTTTACAAAGAAATGCATGAGCATTTCTTACTAAAGCTTTCGTGAAATTAATAAACTTTCAAAAGAACGCGATTATCTTTCAAAGTAAAGCTTGTACTGAGAAAATTAAACCTGATCTCAGTTCTAACAGTGCTTTCACACGTAGCAAACAACTGCTTGTCTTTAAAAAGAAACGCATGTGCGTTTCTTACTAAAGCTTTCGTGAAATTAATAAACTTTCAAAAGAACGCGAAATCTTTCAAAGTAAAGCTTGTACTGAGAAAAGCACCACTGATCTCAGTTCTAACAGTGCTTTCGCACATAGCAAACAACTGCTCGTCTTTACATAGAAATGCATGAGCGTTTCTTTCTAAAGCTTTCGTGAAATTAATAAACTTTCAAAAGAACGCGATTATCTTTCAACGTAAAGCTTATACTGAGAAAATTAAACCTGATCTCAGTTCTAACAGTGCTTTCACACGTAGCAAACAACTGCTTGTCTTTACAAAGAAACGCATGAGCGTTTTTTACTAAAGCTTTCGTGAAATTAGTAAACTTTCAAAAGAACGCGATTATCTTTCAAAGGAAAGCTTGTACTGAGAAAAGAAACACTAATCTCAGTTCTAACAGTGCTTTCACACGTAGCAAACAACTGCTTGTCTTTACAAAGAAACGCATGATCGTTTCTTACTAAAGCTTTCGTGAAATTAATAAACTTTCAAAAGAACGCGATTATCTTTCAAAGTAAAGCTTGTACTGAGAAAATTAAACCTGATCTCGGTTCTAACAGTGCTTTCACACGTAGCAAACAACTGCTTGTCTTGACAAAGAAACGCATGTGCGTTTCTAACTAAAGCTTTCGTGAAATTAATACACTTTCAAAAGAACGCGATTATCTTTCAAAGTAAAGCTTGTACTGAGAAAAGCAACACTGATCTCAGTTCTAACAGTGCTTTCACACGTAGCAAACAACTTCTCATCTTTACAAAGAAATGCAAGAGCGTTTCTTACTAAAGCTTTCGTGAAATTAATAAACTTTCAAAAGAACGCGATTATCTTTCAACGTAAAGCTTGTACTGAGAAAATTAAACCTGATCTCGGTTCTAACAGTGCTTTCACACGTAGCAAACAACTGCTTGTCTTGACAAAGAAACGCATGTGCGTTTCTTACTAAAGCTTTCCTGAAATTAATAAACTTTCAAAAGAACGCGATTATCTTTCAAAGTAAAGCTTGTACTGAGGAAATTAAACCTGATCTCAGTTCTAACACTGCTTTCACACGTAGCAAACAACTGCTTGTCTTGACAAAAACGCATGTGCGTTTTTTACTAAAGCTTTCGTGAAATTAATAAACTTTCAAAAGAACGCGATTATCTTTCAAAGTAAAGCTTGTACTGAGAAAAGCAACACTGATCTCAGTTCTAACAGTGCTTTCACAAGTAGCAAACAACTGCTTATCTTTACAAAGAAACGCATGTGCGTTTCTTACTAAAGCTTTCGTGAAATTAATAAACTTTCAAAAGAACGCGATTATCTTTCAAAGTAAAGCTTGTACTGAGAAAAGCAACACTGATCTCAGTTCTATCAGTGCTTTCACACATAGCAAACAACTCCTTGTCTTGTCAAAGAAACGCATGTGCGTTTCTTACTAAAGCTTTCGTGAAATTAATAAACTTTCAAAAGAACGCGATTATCTTTAAAAGTAAAGCTTGTACTGAGAAAAGAACCACTGATCTCAGTTCTAACAGTGCTTTCACACGTAGCAAACAACTTCTCATCTTTACGAAGAAATGCATGAGCGTTTCTTACTAAAGCTTTCGTGAAATTAATAAACTTTCAAAAGAACGCGATTATCTTTCAACGTAAAGCTTGTACTGAGAAAATTAAACCTGATCTCAGTTCTAACAGTGCTTTCACACGTAGCAAACAACTGCTTGTCCTGACAAAGAAACGGATGTGCGTTTCTTACTAAAGCTTTCGTGAAATTAATAAACTTTCAAAAGAACGCGATTCTCTTTCAAAGTAAAGCTTGTACTGAGAAAAGCACCACTGATCTCAGTTCTAACAGGGCTTTCACACGTAGCAAACAACTTCTCATCTTTACAAAGAAATGCATGAGCGTTTCTTACTAAAGCTTTCGTGAAATTAATAAACTTTCAAAAGAACGCGATTATCTTTCAAAGTAAAGCTTGTACTGAGAAAATTAAACCTGATCTCAGTTCTAACAGTGCTTTCACACGTAGCAAACAACTGCTTGTCTTGACAAAGAAACGCATGTGCGTTTCTTACTAAAGCATTCGTGAAATTAATAAACTTTAAAAAGAACGCGATTATCTTTCAAAGTAAAGCTTGTACTGAGAAAAGCAACACTGATCTCAGTTCTAACAGTGCTTTCACACGTAGCAAACAACTGCTTGTCTTTACAAAGAAACCCATGAGCGTTTCTTACTAAAGCATTCGTAAAATTAATAAACTTTCAAAAGAACGCGATTATCTTTCAAAGTAAAGCTTGTACTGAGAAAAGCAACACTGATCTCAGTTCTAACAGTGCTTTCACACGTAGCAAACAACTGCTTGTCTTTACAAAGAAACGCATGAGCGTTTCTTACTAAAGCTTTCGTGAAATTAATAAACTTTCAAAAGAACGCGATTATCTTTCAAAGTAAAGCTTGTACTGAGGAAATTAAACCAGATCTCAGTTCTAACCGTGCTTCCACACGTAGCAAACAACTGCTTGTCTTGACAAAGAAACGCATGTGCGTTTCTTACTAAAGCTTTCGTGAAATTAATAAACTTTCAAAAGAACGCGATTATCTTTCAAAGTAAAGCTTGTACTGAGAAAAGCACCACTGATCTCAGTTTTAACAGTGCTTTCACACGTAGCAAACAACTTCTCATCTTTACAAAGAAATGCATGAGCGTTTCTTACTAAAGCATTCGTGAAATTAATAAACTTTCAAAAGAACGCGATTTTCTTTCAACGTAAAGCTTGTACTGAGAAAATTAAACCTGATCTCAGTTCTAACAGTGCTTTCACACGTAGCAAACAACTGCTTATCTTGACAAAGAAACGCATGTGCGTTTCTTACTAAAGCTTTCGTGAAATTAATAAACTTTCAAAAGAACGCGATTATCTTTCAAAGTAAAGCTTGTACTGAGAAAAGCACCACTGATCTCAGTTCTAACAGTGCTTTCACACGTAGCAAACAACTGCTCGTCTTTACAAGGAAATGCATGAGCGTTTCTTACTAAAGCTTTCGTGAAATTAATAAACTTTCAAAAGAACGCGATTATCTTTCAAAGTAAAGCTTGTACTGAGAAAATTAAACCTGATCTCAGTTCTAACAGTGCTTTCACACGTAGCAAACAACTGCTTGTCTTTACAAAGAAACGCATGAGCGTTTCTTACTAAAGCTTTCGTGAAATTAGTAAACTTTCAAAAGAACGCGATTATCTTTCAAAGTAAAGCTTGTACTGAGAAAAGAAACACTGATCTCAGTCCTAACAGTGCTTTCACACGTAGCAAAGAACTGCTTGTCTTTACAAAGAAACGCGTGAGCGTTTCTTACTAAAGCTTTCGTGAAATTAATAAACTTTCAAAAGAACGCGATTATCTTTCAAAGTAAAGCTTGTACTGAGAAAATTAAACCTGATCTCAGTTCTAACAGTGCTTTCACACGTAGCAAACAACTGCTTGTCTTGACAAAGAAACGCATGTGCGTTTCTTACTAAAGCTTTCGTGAAATTAATAAACTTTCAAAAGAACGCGATTATCTTTCAAAGTAAAGCTTGTACTGAGAAAAGCAACACTGATCTCAGTTCTAACAGTGCTTTCACATGTAGCAAACAACTGCTTGTCTTTAAAAAGAAACGCATGTGCGTTTCTTACTAAAGCTTTCGTGAAATTAATAAACTTTCAAAAGAACGCGATTATCTTTCAAAGTAAAGCTTGTACTGAGAAAAGCAACACTGATCTCAGTTCTAACAGTGCTTTCACACGTAGCAAACAACTGCTTGTCTTTACAAAGAAACCCATGAGCGTGTCTTACTAAAGCATTCTTGAAATCAATAAACTTTCAAAAGAACGCGATTATCTTTCAAAGGAAAGCTTGTACTGAGAAAAGCAACACTGATCTCAGTTCTAACAGTGCTTTCACACGTAGCAAACAACTGCTTGTCTTGACAAAGAAACGCATGAGCGTTTCTTACTAAAGCTTTCGTGAAATTAATAAACTTTCAAAAGAACGCGATTATCTTTCAAAGTAAAGCTTGTAGTGAGGAAATTAAACCTGATCTCAGTTCTAACAGTGCTTCCACACGTAGCAAACAACTGCTTGTCTTGACAAAGAAACGCATGTGCGTTTCTAACTAAAGCTTTCGTGAAATTAATACACTTTCAAAAGAACGCGATTATCTTTCAAAGTAAAGCTTGTACTGAGAAAAGCAACACTGATCTCAGTTCTAACAGTGCTTTCACACGTAGCAAACAACTTCTCATCTTTACAAAGAAATGCATGAGCGTTTCTTACTAAAGCTTTCGTGAAATTAATAAACTTTCAAAAGAACGCGATTATCTTTCAACGTAAAGCTTGTACTGAGAAAATTAAACCTGATCTCGGTTCTAACAGTGCTTTCACACGTAGCAAACAACTGCTTGTCTTGACAAAGAAACGCATGTGCGTTTCTTACTAAAGCTTTCCTGAAATTAATAAACTTTCAGAAGAACGCGATTATCTTTCAAAGTAAAGCTTGTACTGAGGAAATTAAACCTGATCTCAGTTCTAACACTGCTTTCACACGTAGCAAACAACTGCTTGTCTTGACAAAAACGCATGTGCGTTTTTTACTAAAGCTTTCGTGAAATTAATAAACTTTCAAAAGAACGCGATTATCTTTCAAAGTAAAGCTTGTACTGAGAAAAGCAACACTGATCTCAGTTCTATCAGTGCTTTCACACATAGCAAACAACTGCTTATCTTGTCAAAGAAACGCATGTGCGTTACTTACTAAAGCTTTCGTGAAATTAATAAACTTTCAAAAGAACGCGATTATCTTTAAAAGTAAAGCTTGTACTGAGAAAAGAACCACTGATCTCAGTTCTAACAGTGCTTTCACACGTAGCAAACAACTTCTCATCTTTACAAAGAAATGCATGAGCGTTTCTTACTAAAGCTTTCGTGAAATTAATAAACTTTCAAAAGAACGCGATTATCTTTCAACGTAAAGCTTGTACTGAGAAAATTAAACCTGATCTCAGTTCTAACAGTGCTTTCACACGTAGCAAACAACTGCTTGTCCTGACAAAGAAACGCATGTGCGTTTCTTACTAAAGCTTTCGTGAAATTAATAAACTTTCAAAATAACGCGATTCTCTTTCAAAGTAAAGCTTGTACTGAGAAAAGCACCACTGATCTCAGTTCTAACAGTGCTTTCACACGTAGCAAACAACTTCTCATCTTTACAAAGAAATGCATGAGCGTTTCTTACTAAAGCTTTCGTGAAATTAATAAACTTTCAAAAGAACGCGATTATCTTTCAAAGTAAAGCTTATACTGAGAAAAGCAACACTGATCTCAGTTCTAACAGTGCTTTCACACGTAGCAAACAACTGCTTGTCTTTACAAAGAAACGCATGAGCGTTTCTTACTAAAGCTTTCGTGAAATTAATAAACTTTCAAAAGAACGCGATTATCTTTCAAAGTAAAGCTTGTACTGAGAAAATTAAACCTGATCTCAGTTCTAACAGTGCTTTCACACGTAGCAAACAACTGCTTGTCTTGACAAAGAAACGCATGTGCGTTTCTTACTAAAACTTTCGTGAAATTAATACACTTTCAAAAGAACGCGATTATCTTTCAAAGTAATGCTTGTACTGAGAAAAGCACCACTGATCTCAGTTCTAACAGTGCTTTCACACGTAGCAAACAACTTCTCATCTTTACAAAGAAATGCATGAGCGTTTCTTACTAAAGCTTTCGTGAAATTAATAAACTTTCAAAAGAACGCGATTATCTTTCAACGTAAAGCTTGTACTGAGAAAATTAAACCTGATCTCAGTTCTAACAGTGCTTTCACACGTAGCAAACAACTGCTTGTCTTGACAAAGAAACGCATGTGCGTTTCTTACTAAAGCTTTCGTGAAATTAATAAACTTTCAAAAGAACGCGATTATCTTTCAAAGTAAAGCTTGTACTGAGAAAAGCAACACTGATCTCAGTTCTAACAGTGCTTTCACACGTAGCAAACAACTGTTCGTCTTTACAAAGAAATGCATGAGCATTTCTTACTAAAGCTTTCGTGAAATTAATAAACTTTCAAAAGAACGCGATTATCTTTCAAAGTAAAGCTTGTACTGAGAAAATTAAACCTGATCTCAGTTCTAACAGTGCTTTCACACGTAGCAAACAACTGCTTGTCTTTAAAAAGAAACGCATGTGCGTTTCTTACTAAAGCTTTCGTGAAATTAATAAACTTTCAAAAGAACGCGAAATCTTTCAAAGTAAAGCTTGTACTGAGAAAAGCACCACTGATCTCAGTTCTAACAGTGCTTTCGCACATAGCAAACAACTGCTCGTCTTTACATAGAAATGCATGAGCGTTTCTTTCTAAAGCTTTCGTGAAATTAATAAACTTTCAAAAGAACGCGATTATCTTTCAACGTAAAGCTTGTACTGAGAAAATTAAACCTGATCTCAGTTCTAACAGTGCTTTCACACGTAGCAAACAACTGCTTGTCTTTACAAAGAAACGCATGAGCGTTTTTTACTAAAGCTTTCGTGAAATTAGTAAACTTTCAAAAGAACGCGATTATCTTTCAAAGTAAAGCTTGTACTGAGAAAAGAAACACTGATCTCAGTTCTAACAGTGCTTTCACACGTAGCAAACAACTGCTTGTCTTTACAAAGAAACGCATGATCGTTTCTTACTAAAGCTTTCGTGAAATTAATAAACTTTCAAAAGAACGCGATTATCTTTCAAAGTAAAGCTTGTACTGAGAAAATTAAACCTGATCTCAGTTCTAACAGTGCTTTCACACGTAGCAAACAACTGCTTGTCTTGACAAAGAAACGCATGTGCGTTTCTTACTAAAGCTTTCGTGAAATTAATAAACTTTCAAAAGAACGCGATTATCTTTCAAAGTAAAGCTTGTACTGAGAAAAGCAACACTGATCTCAGTTCTAACAGTGCTTTCACACGTAGCAAACAACGGCTTGTCTTTACAAAGAAACCCATGAGCGTTTCTTACTAAAGCATTCGTGAAATTAATAAACTTTCAAAAGAACGCGATTATCTTTCAAAGGAAAGCTTGTACTGAGAAAAGCAACACTGATCTCAGTTCTAACAGTGCTTTCACACGTAGCAAATACTGCTTGTCTTGACAAAGAAACGCATGAGCGTTTCTTACTAAAGCTTTCGTGAAATTAATAAACTTTCCAAAGAACGCGATTATCTTTCAAAGTAAAGCTTGTACTGAGAAAAGCAACACTGATCTCAGTTCTATCAGTGCTTTCACACATAGCAAACAACTGCTTATCTTGTCAAAGAAACGCATGTGCGTTACTTACTAAAGCTTTCGTGAAATTAATAAACTTTCAAAAGAACGCGATTATCTTTAAAAGTAAAGCTTGTACTGAGAAAAGAACCACTGATCTCAGTTCTAACAGTGCTTTCACACGTAGCAAACAACTTCTCATCTTTACAAAGAAATGCATGAGCGTTTCTTACTAAAGCTTTCGTGAAATTAATAAACTTTCAAAAGAACGCGATTATCTTTCAACGTAAAGCTTGTACTGAGAAAATTAAACCTGATCTCAGTTCTAACAGTGCTTTCACACGTAGCAAACAACTGCTTGTCCTGACAAAGAAACGCATGTGCGTTTCTTACTAAAGCTTTCGTGAAATTAATAAACTTTCAAAATAACGCGATTCTCTTTCAAAGTAAAGCTTGTACTGAGAAAAGCACCACTGATCTCAGTTCTAACAGTGCTTTCACACGTAGCAAACAACTTCTCATCTTTACAAAGAAATGCATGAGCGTTTCTTACTAAAGCTTTCGTGAAATTAATAAACTTTCAAAAGAATGCGATTATCTTTCAAAGTAAAGCTTATACTGAGAAAAGCAACACTGATCTCAGTTCTAACAGTGCTTTCACACGTAGCAAACAACTGCTTGTCTTTACAAAGAAACGCATGATCGTTTCTTACTAAAGCTTTCGTGAAATTAATAAACTTTCAAAAGAACGCGATTATCTTTCAAAGTAAAGCTTGTACTGAGAAAATTAAACCTGATCTCAGTTCTAACAGTGCTTTCACACGTAGCAAACAACTGCTTGTCTTGACAAAGAAACGCATGTGCGTTTCTTACTAAAGCTTTCGTGAAATTAATAAACTTTCAAAAGAACGCGATTATCTTTCAAAGTAAAGCTTGTACTGAGAAAAGCAACACTGATCTCAGTTCTATCAGTGCTTTCACACATAGCAAACAACTGCTTATCTTGTCAAAGAAACGCATGTGCGTTACTTACTAAAGCTTTCGTGAAATTAATAAACTTTCAAAAGAACGCGATTATCTTTAAAAGTAAAGCTTGTACTGAGAAAAGAACCACTGATCTCAGTTCTAACAGTGCTTTCACACGTAGCAAACAACTTCTCATCTTTACAAAGAAATGCATGAGCGTTTCTTACTAAAGCTTTCGTGAAATTAATAAACTTTCAAAAGAACGCGATTATCTTTCAACGTAAAGCTTGTACTGAGAAAATTAAACCTGATCTCAGTTCTAACAGTGCTTTCACACGTAGCAAACAACTGCTTGTCCTGACAAAGAAACGCATGTGCGTTTCTTACTAAAGCTTTCGTGAAATTAATAAACTTTCAAAATAACGCGATTCTCTTTCAAAGTAAAGCTTGTACTGAGAAAAGCACCACTGATCTCAGTTCTAACAGTGCTTTCACACGTAGCAAACAACTTCTCATCTTTACAAAGAAATGCATGAGCGTTTCTTACTAAAGCTTTCGTGAAATTAATAAACTTTCAAAAGAATGCGATTATCTTTCAAAGTAAAGCTTATACTGAGAAAAGCAACACTGATCTCAGTTCTAACAGTGCTTTCACACGTAGCAAACAACTGCTTGTCTTTACAAAGAAACGCATGAGCGTTTCTTACTAAAGCTTTCGTGAAATTAATAAACTTTCAAAAGAACGCGATTATCTTTCAAAGTAAAGCTTGTACTGAGAAAATTAAACCTGATCTCAGTTCTAACAGTGCTTTCACACGTAGCAAACAACTGCTTGTCTTGACAAAGAAACGCATGTGCGTTTCTTACTAAAACTTTCGTGAAATTAATACACTTTCAAAAGAACGCGATTATCTTTCAAAGTAATGCTTGTACTGAGAAAAGCACCACTGATCTCAGTTCTAACAGTGCTTTCACACGTAGCAAACAACTTCTCATCTTTACAAAGAAATGCATGAGCGTTTCTTACTAAAGCTTTCGTGAAATTAATAAACTTTCAAAAGAACGCGATTATCTTTCAACGTAAAGCTTGTACTGAGAAAATTAAACCTGATCTCAGTTCTAACAGTGCTTTCACACGTAGCAAACAACTGCTTGTCTTGACAAAGAAACGCATGTGCGTTTCTTACTAAAGCTTTCGTGAAATTAATAAACTTTCAAAAGAACGCGATTATCTTTCAAAGTAAAGCTTGTACTGAGAAAAGCAACACTGATCTCAGTTCTAACAGTGCTTTCACACGTAGCAAACAACTGCTCGTCTTTACAAAGAAATGCATGAGCGTTTCTTACTAAAGCTTTCGTGAAATTAATAAACTTTCAAAAGAACGCGATTATCTTTCAAAGTAAAGCTTGTACTGAGAAAATTAAACCTGATCTCAGTTCTAACAGTGCTTTCACACGTAGCAAACAACTGCTTGTCTTTAAAAAGAAACGCATGTGCGTTTCTTACTAAAGCTTTCGTGAAATTAATAAACTTTCAAAAGAACGCGAAATCTTTCAAAGTAAAGCTTGTACTGAGAAAAGCACCACTGATCTCAGTTCTAACAGTGCTTTCGCACATAGCAAACAACTGCTCGTCTTTACATAGAAATGCATGAGCGTTTCTTTCTAAAGCTTTCGTGAAATTAATAAACTTTCAAAAGAACGCGATTATCTTTCAACGTAAAGCTTGTACTGAGAAAATTAAACCTGATCTCAGTTCTAACAGTGCTTTCACACGTAGCAAACAACTGCTTGTCTTTACAAAGAAACGCATGAGCGTTTTTTACTAAAGCTTTCGTGAAATTAGTAAACTTTCAAAAGAACGCGATTATCTTTCAAACTAAAGCTTGTACTGAGAAAAGAAACACTGATCTCAGTTCTAACAGTGCTTTCACACGTAGCAAACAACTGCTTGTCTTTACAAAGAAACGCATGAGCGTTTCTTACTAAAGCTTTCGTGAAATTAATAAACTTTCAAAAGAACGCGATTATCTTTCAAAGTAAAGCTTGTACTGAGAAAATTAAACCTGATCTCAGTTCTAACAGTGCTTTCACACGTAGCAAACAACTGCTTGTCTTGACAAAGAAACGCATGTGCGTTTCTTACTAAAGCTTTCGTGAAATTAATAAACTTTCAAAAGAACGCGATTATCTTTCAAAGTAAAGCTTGTACTGAGAAAAGCAACACTGATCTCAGTTCTAACAGTGCTTTCACACGTAGCAAACAACGGCTTGTCTTTACAAAGAAACCCATGAGCGTTTCTTACTAAAGCATTCGTGAAATTAATAAACTTTCAAAAGAACGCGATTATCTTTCAAAGGAAAGCTTGTACTGAGAAAAGCAACACTGATCTCAGTTCTAACAGTGCTTTCACACGTAGCAAATACTGCTTGTCTTGACAAAGAAACGCATGAGCGTTTCTTACTAAAGCTTTCGTGAAATTAATAAACTTTCCAAAGAACGCGATTGTCTTTCAAAGTAAAGCTTGTACTGAGATAACAACACTGATCTCAGTTCTAACAGTGCTTTCACACATAGCAAACCACTGCTTGTCTTTACAAAGAAATGCATGAGCGTTTCTTACTAAAGCTTTCGTGAAATTAATAAACTTTCAAAAGAACGCGATTATCTTTCAAAGTAAAGCTTATAGTGAGGAAATTAAACCTGATCTCAGTTCTAACAGTGCTTCCACACGTAGCAAACAACTGCTTGTCTTGACAAAGAAACGCATGTGCGTTTCTTACTAAAACTTTCGTGAAATTAATACACTTTCAAAAGAACGCGATTATCTTTCAAAGTAAAGCTTGTACTGAGAAAAGCACCACTGATCTCAGTTCTAACAGTGCTTTCACACGTAGCAAACAACTTCTCATCTTTACAAAGAAATGCATGAGCGTTTCTTACTAAAGCTTTCATGAAATTAATAAACTTTCAAAAGAACGCGATTATCTTTCAACGTAAAGCTTGCACTGAGAAAATTAAACCTGATCTCAGTTCTAACAGTGCTTTCACACGTAGCAAACAACTGCTTGTCTTGACAAAGAAACGCATGTGCGTTTCTTACTAAAGCTTTCGTGAAATTAATAAACTTTCAAAAGAACGCGATTATCTTTCAAAGTAAAGCTTGTACTGAGAAAATTAAACCTGATCTCAGTTCTAACAGTGATTTCACACGTAGCAAACAACTGCTTGTCTGTAAAAAGAAACGCATGTGCGTTTCTTACTAAAGCTTTCGTGAAATTAATAAACTTTCAAAAGAACGCGATTATCTTTCAAAGTAAAGCTTGTACTGAGAAAAGCACCACTGATCTCAGTTCTAACAGTGCTTTCGCACATAGCAAACAACTGCTCGTCTTTACATAGAAATGCATGAGCGTTTCTTACTAAAGCTTTCGTGAAATTAATAAACTTTCAAAAAACGCGATTATCTTTCAAAGTAAAGCTTGTACTGAGGAAATTAAACCTGATCTCAGTTCTAACAGTGCTTTCACACGTAGCAAACAACTGCTTGTCTTGACAAAGAAACGCATGTGCGTTTCTTACTAAAGCATTCGTGAAATTAATAAACTTTCAAAAGAAGGCGATTATCTTTCAAAGTAAAGCTTGTACTGAGAAAATTAAACCTGATCTCAGTTCTAACAGTGCTTTCACACGTAGCAAACAACTACTTGCTTGACAAAGAAACGCATGTTCGTTTCTTAATAAAGCTTTCCTGAAATTAATAAAGTTTCAAAAGAACGCGATTATCTTTCAAAGTAAAGCTTGTACTGAGAAAAGCAACACTGATCTCAGTTCTAACACTGCTTTCACACGTAGCAAACAACTGCTTGTCTTGACAAAGAAACGCATGTGCGTTTCTTACTAAATCTTTCATAAAATTAATAAACTTTCAAAAGAACGCGATTATCTTTCAAAGTAAAGCTTGTACTGAGAAAAGCAACACTGATCTCAGTTCTAACAGTGCTTTCACACGTAGCAAACAACTGCTTGTCTTGACAAAGAAACGCATGGGCGTTTCTTACTAAAGCATTCGTAAAATTAATAAACTTTCAAAAGAACGCGATTATCTTTCAAAGTAAAGCTTGTACTGAGAAAAGCAACACTGATCTCAGTTCTAACAGTGCTTTCACACGTAGCAAACAACTGCTTGTCTTGACAAAGAAATGCATGAGCGTTTCTTACTAAAGCTTTCGTGAAATTAATAAACTTTCAAAAGAACGTGATTATCTTTCAAATTAAAGCTTGTACTGAGAAAATTAAACCTGATCTCAGTTCTAACAGTGCTTTCACACGTAGCAAACAACTGCTTGTCTTTAAAAAGAAATGCAAGTCCGTTTCTTAATAAAGCTTTCGTGAAATTAATATACTTTAAATAGATCGCGATTATCTTTCAAAGTAAAGCTTGTACTGAGAAAATTAAACCTGATCTCAGTTCTAACAGTGCTTTCACACGTAGCAAACAACTGCTTGTCTTGACAAAGAAACGCATGTGCGTTTCTTACTAAAGCTTTCGTGAAATTAATAAACTTTCAAAAGAACGCGATTATCTTTCAAAGTAAAGCTTGTACTGAGAAAAGCAACACTGATCTCAGTTCTAACAGTGCTTTCACACGTAGCAAACAACGGCTTGTCTTTACAAAGAAACCCATGAGCGTTTCTTACTAAAGCATTCGTGAAATTAATAAACTTTCAAAAGAACGCGATTATCTTTCAAAGGAAAGCTTGTACTGAGAAAAGCAACACTGATCTCAGTTCTAACAGTGCTTTCACACGTAGCAAATACTGCTTGTCTTGACAAAGAAACGCATGAGCGTTTCTTACTAAAGCTTTCGTGAAATTAATAAACTTTCCAAAGAACGCGATTGTCTTTCAAAGTAAAGCTTGTACTGAGATAACAACACTGATCTCAGTTCTAACAGTGCTTTCACACATAGCAAACCACTGCTTGTCTTTACAAAGAAATGCATGAGCGTTTCTTACTAAAGCTTTCGTGAAATTAATAAACTTTCAAAAGAACGCGATTATCTTTCAAAGTAAAGCTTATAGTGAGGAAATTAAACCTGATCTCAGTTCTAACAGTGCTTCCACACGTAGCAAACAACTGCTTGTCTTGACAAAGAAACGCATGTGCGTTTCTTACTAAAACTTTCGTGAAATTAATACACTTTCAAAAGAACGCGATTATCTTTCAAAGTAAAGCTTGTACTGAGAAAAGCACCACTGATCTCAGTTCTAACAGTGCTTTCACACGTAGCAAACAACTTCTCATCTTTACAAAGAAATGCATGAGCGTTTCTTACTAAAGCTTTCATGAAATTAATAAACTTTCAAAAGAACGCGATTATCTTTCAACGTAAAGCTTGCACTGAGAAAATTAAACCTGATCTCAGTTCTAACAGTGCTTTCACACGTAGCAAACAACTGCTTGTCTTGACAAAGAAACGCATGTGCGTTTCTTACTAAAGCTTTCGTGAAATTAATAAACTTTCAAAAGAACGCGATTATCTTTCAAAGTAAAGCTTGTACTGAGAAAATTAAACCTGATCTCAGTTCTAACAGTGATTTCACACGTAGCAAACAACTGCTTGTCTGTAAAAAGAAACGCATGTGCGTTTCTTACTAAAGCTTTCGTGAAATTAATAAACTTTCAAAAGAACGCGATTATCTTTCAAAGTAAAGCTTGTACTGAGAAAAGCACCACTGATCTCAGTTCTAACAGTGCTTTCGCACATAGCAAACAACTGCTCGTCTTTACATAGAAATGCATGAGCGTTTCTTACTAAAGCTTTCGTGAAATTAATAAACTTTCAAAAAACGCGATTATCTTTCAAAGTAAAGCTTGTACTGAGGAAATTAAACCTGATCTCAGTTCTAACAGTGCTTTCACACGTAGCAAACAACTGCTTGTCTTGACAAAGAAACGCATGTGCGTTTCTTACTAAAGCATTCGTGAAATTAATAAACTTTCAAAAGAAGGCGATTATCTTTCAAAGTAAAGCTTGTACTGAGAAAATTAAACCTGATCTCAGTTCTAACAGTGCTTTCACACGTAGCAAACAACTACTTGCTTGACAAAGAAACGCATGTTCGTTTCTTAATAAAGCTTTCCTGAAATTAATAAAGTTTCAAAAGAACGCGATTATCTTTCAAAGTAAAGCTTGTACTGAGAAAAGCAACACTGATCTCAGTTCTAACACTGCTTTCACACGTAGCAAACAACTGCTTGTCTTGACAAAGAAACGCATGTGCGTTTCTTACTAAATCTTTCATAAAATTAATAAACTTTCAAAAGAACGCGATTATCTTTCAAAGTAAAGCTTGTACTGAGAAAAGCAACACTGATCTCAGTTCTAACAGTGCTTTCACACGTAGCAAACAACTGCTTGTCTTGACAAAGAAACGCATGGGCGTTTCTTACTAAAGCATTCGTAAAATTAATAAACTTTCAAAAGAACGCGATTATCTTTCAAAGTAAAGCTTGTACTGAGAAAAGCAACACTGATCTCAGTTCTAACAGTGCTTTCACACGTAGCAAACAACTGCTTGTCTTGACAAAGAAATGCATGAGCGTTTCTTACTAAAGCTTTCGTGAAATTAATAAACTTTCAAAAGAACGTGATTATCTTTCAAATTAAAGCTTGTACTGAGAAAATTAAACCTGATCTCAGTTCTAACAGTGCTTTCACACGTAGCAAACAACTGCTTGTCTTTAAAAAGAAATGCAAGTCCGTTTCTTAATAAAGCTTTCGTGAAATTAATATACTTTAAATAGATCGCGATTATCTTTCAAAGTAAAGCTTGTACTGAGAAAATTAAACCTGATCTCAGTTCTAACAGTGCTTTCACACGTAGCAAACAACTACTTGTCTTGACAAAGAAACGCATGTTCGTTTCTTACTAAAGCTTTCCTGAAATTAATAAAGTTTCAAAAGAACGCAATTATCATTCAAAGTAAAGCTTGTACTGAGAAAAGCAACACTGATCTCAGTTCTAACACTGCTTTCACACGTAGCAAACAACTGCTCGTCTTTACAAAGAAACGCATGGGCGTTTCTTACTAAAGCTTTCGTAAAATTAATAAACTTTCAAAAGAACGCGATTATCTTTCAAAGTAAAGCTTGTACTGAGAAAATTAAACCTGATCTCAGTTCTAACAGTGCTTTCACATGTAGCAAACAACTGCTTGTCTTGACAAAGAAACGCATGTGCGTTTCTTACTAAAGGTTTCGTGAAATTAATAAACTTTCAAAAGAACGCGATTATCTTTCAAAGTAAAGCTTGTACTGAGAAAAGCAACACTGATCTCAGTTCTAACAGTGCTTTCACACGTAGCAAACAACTGCTTGTCTTTACAAAGAAACGCATGAGCGTTTCTTACTAAAGCTTTCGTAAAATTAATAAACTTTCAAAAGAACGCGATTATCTTTCAAAGTAAAGCTTGTACTGAGAAAAGCAACACTGATCTCAGTTCTAACAGTGCTTTCACACGTAGCAAACAACTGCTTGTCTTTACAAAGAAACTCATGAGCGTTTCTTACTAAAGCTTTCGTGAAATTAATAAACTTTCAAAAGAACGCGATTATCCTTCAAAGTAAAGCTTGTACTGAGAAAAGCAACACTGATCTCAGTTCTAACAGTGCTTTCACACGTAGCAAACAACTGCTTGTCTTGACAAAGAAACGCATGTGCGTTTCTTACTAAAGCTTTCGTGAAATTAATAAACTTTCAAAAGAACGCGATTATCTTTCAAAGTAAAGCTTGTACTGAGAAAAGCAACACTGATCTCAGTTCTAACAGTGCTTTCACACGTAGCAAACAACTGCTTGTCTTTACAAAGAAACTCATGAGCGTTTCTTACTAAAGCTTTCGTGAAATTAATAAACTTTCAAAAGAACGCGATTATCTTTCAAAGTAAAGCTTGTACTGAGAAAATTAAACCTGATCTCAGTTCTAACAGTGCTTTCACACGTAGCAAACAACTGCTTGTCTTTAAAAAGAAACGCATGTGCGTTTCTTAATAAGGCTTTCGTGAAATTAATAAACTTTCAAAAGAACGCGATTATCTTTCAAAGTAAAGCTTGTACTGAGAAAATTAAACCTGATCTCAGTTCTAACAGTGCTTTCACACGTAGCAAACAACTACTTGTCTTGACAAAGAAACGCATGTTCGTTTCTTACTAAAGCTTTCCTGAAATTAATAAAGTTTCAAAAGAACGCGATTATCTTTCAAAGTAAAGCTTGTACTGAGAAAAGCAACACTGATCTCAGTTCTAACAGTGCTTTCACACGTAGCAAACAACTGCTTGTCTTTACAAAGAAACGCATGTGCGTTTTTCCTAAAGCTTTCGTGAAATTAATAAACTTTCCAAAGAACGCGATTATCTTTCAAAGTAAAGCTTGTACTGAGAAAAGCACCACTGATCTCAGTTCTAACAGTGCTTTCGCACATAGCAAACAACTGCTCGTCTTTACAAAGAAATGCATGAGCGTTTCTTACTAAAGCTTTCGTGAAATTAATAAACTTTCAAAAGAACGCGATTATCTTTCAACGTAAAGCTTGTACTGAGAAAATTAAACCTGATCTCAGTTCTAACAGTGCTTTCACACGCAGCAAACAACTGCTTGTCCTGACAAAGAAACGCATGTGCGTTTCTTACTAAAGCTTTCGTGAAATTAATAAACTTTCAAAATAACGCGATTCTCTTTCAAAGTAAAGCTTGTACTGAGAAAAGCACCACTGATCTCAGTTCTAACAGTGCTTTCACACGTAGCAAACAACTTCTCATCTTTACAAAGAAATGCATGAGCGTTTCTTACTAAAGCTTTCGTGAAATTAATAAACTTTCAAAAGAATGCGATTATCTTTCAAAGTAAAGCTTATACTGAGAAAAGCAACACTGATCTCAGTTCTAACAGTGCTTTCACACGTAGCAAACAACTGCTTGTCTTTACAAAGAAACGCATGATCGTTTCTTACTAAAGCTTTCGTGAAATTAATAAACTTTCAAAAGAACGCGATTATCTTTCAAAGTAAAGCTTGTACTGAGAAAATTAAACCTGATCTCAGTTCTAACAGTGCTTTCACACGTAGCAAACAACTGCTTGTCTTGACAAAGAAACGCATGTGCGTTTCTTACTAAAGCTTTCGTGAAATTAATAAACTTTCAAAAGAACGCGATTATCTTTCAAAGTAAAGCTTGTACTGAGAAAAGCAACACTGATCTCAGTTCTATCAGTGCTTTCACACATAGCAAACAACTGCTTATCTTGTCAAAGAAACGCATGTGCGTTACTTACTAAAGCTTTCGTGAAATTAATAAACTTTCAAAAGAACGCGATTATCTTTAAAAGTAAAGCTTGTACTGAGAAAAGAACCACTGATCTCAGTTCTAACAGTGCTTTCACACGTAGCAAACAACTTCTCATCTTTACAAAGAAATGCATGAGCGTTTCTTACTAAAGCTTTCGTGAAATTAATAAACTTTCAAAAGAACGCGATTATCTTTCAACGTAAAGCTTGTACTGAGAAAATTAAACCTGATCTCAGTTCTAACAGTGCTTTCACACGTAGCAAACAACTGCTTGTCCTGACAAAGAAACGCATGTGCGTTTCTTACTAAAGCTTTCGTGAAATTAATAAACTTTCAAAATAACGCGATTCTCTTTCAAAGTAAAGCTTGTACTGAGAAAAGCACCACTGATCTCAGTTCTAACAGTGCTTTCACACGTAGCAAACAACTTCTCATCTTTACAAAGAAATGCATGAGCGTTTCTTACTAAAGCTTTCGTGAAATTAATAAACTTTCAAAAGAATGCGATTATCTTTCAAAGTAAAGCTTATACTGAGAAAAGCAACACTGATCTCAGTTCTAACAGTGCTTTCACACGTAGCAAACAACTGCTTGTCTTTACAAAGAAACGCATGAGCGTTTCTTACTAAAGCTTTCGTGAAATTAATAAACTTTCAAAAGAACGCGATTATCTTTCAAAGTAAAGCTTGTACTGAGAAAATTAAACCTGATCTCAGTTCTAACAGTGCTTTCACACGTAGCAAACAACTGCTTGTCTTGACAAAGAAACGCATGTGCGTTTCTTACTAAAACTTTCGTGAAATTAATACACTTTCAAAAGAACGCGATTATCTTTCAAAGTAATGCTTGTACTGAGAAAAGCACCACTGATCTCAGTTCTAACAGTGCTTTCACACGTAGCAAACAACTTCTCATCTTTACAAAGAAATGCATGAGCGTTTCTTACTAAAGCTTTCGTGAAATTAATAAACTTTCAAAAGAACGCGATTATCTTTCAACGTAAAGCTTGTACTGAGAAAATTAAACCTGATCTCAGTTCTAACAGTGCTTTCACACGTAGCAAACAACTGCTTGTCTTGACAAAGAAACGCATGTGCGTTTCTTACTAAAGCTTTCGTGAAATTAATAAACTTTCAAAAGAACGCGATTATCTTTCAAAGTAAAGCTTGTACTGAGAAAAGCAACACTGATCTCAGTTCTAACAGTGCTTTCACACGTAGCAAACAACTGCTCGTCTTTACAAAGAAATGCATGAGCGTTTCTTACTAAAGCTTTCGTGAAATTAATAAACTTTCAAAAGAACGCGATTATCTTTCAAAGTAAAGCTTGTACTGAGAAAATTAAACCTGATCTCAGTTCTAACAGTGCTTTCACACGTAGCAAACAACTGCTTGTCTTTAAAAAGAAACGCATGTGCGTTTCTTACTAAAGCTTTCGTGAAATTAATAAACTTTCAAAAGAACGCGAAATCTTTCAAAGTAAAGCTTGTACTGAGAAAAGCACCACTGATCTCAGTTCTAACAGTGCTTTCGCACATAGCAAACAACTGCTCGTCTTTACATAGAAATGCATGAGCGTTTCTTTCTAAAGCTTTCGTGAAATTAATAAACTTTCAAAAGAACGCGATTATCTTTCAACGTAAAGCTTGTACTGAGAAAATTAAACCTGATCTCAGTTCTAACAGTGCTTTCACACGTAGCAAACAACTGCTTGTCTTTACAAAGAAACGCATGAGCGTTTTTTACTAAAGCTTTCGTGAAATTAGTAAACTTTCAAAAGAACGCGATTATCTTTCAAAGTAAAGCTTGTACTGAGAAAAGAAACACTGATCTCAGTTCTAACAGTGCTTTCACACGTAGCAAACAACTGCTTGTCTTTACAAAGAAACGCATGAGCGTTTCTTACTAAAGCTTTCGTGAAATTAATAAACTTTCAAAAGAACGCGATTATCTTTCAAAGTAAAGCTTGTACTGAGAAAATTAAACCTGATCTCAGTTCTAACAGTGCTTTCACACGTAGCAAACAACTGCTTGTCTTGACAAAGAAACGCATGTGCGTTTCTTACTAAAGCTTTCGTGAAATTAATAAACTTTCAAAAGAACGCGATTATCTTTCAAAGTAAAGCTTGTACTGAGAAAAGCAACACTGATCTCAGTTCTAACAGTGCTTTCACACGTAGCAAACAACGGCTTGTCTTTACAAAGAAACCCATGAGCGTTTCTTACTAAAGCATTCGTGAAATTAATAAACTTTCAAAAGAACGCGATTATCTTTCAAAGGAAAGCTTGTACTGAGAAAAGCAACACTGATCTCAGTTCTAACAGTGCTTTCACACGTAGCAAATACTGCTTGTCTTGACAAAGAAACGCATGAGCGTTTCTTACTAAAGCTTTCGTGAAATTAATAAACTTTCCAAAGAACGCGATTGTCTTTCAAAGTAAAGCTTGTACTGAGATAACAACACTGATCTCAGTTCTAACAGTGCTTTCACACATAGCAAACCACTGCTTGTCTTTACAAAGAAATGCATGAGCGTTTCTTACTAAAGCTTTCGTGAAATTAATAAACTTTCAAAAGAACGCGATTATCTTTCAAAGTAAAGCTTATAGTGAGGAAATTAAACCTGATCTCAGTTCTAACAGTGCTTCCACACGTAGCAAACAACTGCTTGTCTTGACAAAGAAACGCATGTGCGTTTCTTACTAAAACTTTCGTGAAATTAATACACTTTCAAAAGAACGCGATTATCTTTCAAAGTAAAGCTTGTACTGAGAAAAGCACCACTGATCTCAGTTCTAACAGTGCTTTCACACGTAGCAAACAACTTCTCATCTTTACAAAGAAATGCATGAGCGTTTCTTACTAAAGCTTTCATGAAATTAATAAACTTTCAAAAGAACGCGATTATCTTTCAACGTAAAGCTTGCACTGAGAAAATTAAACCTGATCTCAGTTCTAACAGTGCTTTCACACGTAGCAAACAACTGCTTGTCTTGACAAAGAAACGCATGTGCGTTTCTTACTAAAGCTTTCGTGAAATTAATAAACTTTCAAAAGAACGCGATTATCTTTCAAAGTAAAGCTTGTACTGAGAAAATTAAACCTGATCTCAGTTCTAACAGTGATTTCACACGTAGCAAACAACTGCTTGTCTGTAAAAAGAAACGCATGTGCGTTTCTTACTAAAGCTTTCGTGAAATTAATAAACTTTCAAAAGAACGCGATTATCTTTCAAAGTAAAGCTTGTACTGAGAAAAGCACCACTGATCTCAGTTCTAACAGTGCTTTCGCACATAGCAAACAACTGCTCGTCTTTACATAGAAATGCATGAGCGTTTCTTACTAAAGCTTTCGTGAAATTAATAAACTTTCAAAAAACGCGATTATCTTTCAAAGTAAAGCTTGTACTGAGGAAATTAAACCTGATCTCAGTTCTAACAGTGCTTTCACACGTAGCAAACAACTGCTTGTCTTGACAAAGAAACGCATGTGCGTTTCTTACTAAAGCATTCGTGAAATTAATAAACTTTCAAAAGAAGGCGATTATCTTTCAAAGTAAAGCTTGTACTGAGAAAATTAAACCTGATCTCAGTTCTAACAGTGCTTTCACACGTAGCAAACAACTACTTGCTTGACAAAGAAACGCATGTTCGTTTCTTAATAAAGCTTTCCTGAAATTAATAAAGTTTCAAAAGAACGCGATTATCTTTCAAAGTAAAGCTTGTACTGAGAAAAGCAACACTGATCTCAGTTCTAACACTGCTTTCACACGTAGCAAACAACTGCTTGTCTTGACAAAGAAACGCATGTGCGTTTCTTACTAAATCTTTCATAAAATTAATAAACTTTCAAAAGAACGCGATTATCTTTCAAAGTAAAGCTTGTACTGAGAAAAGCACCACTGATCTCAGTTCTAACAGTGCTTTCACACGTAGCAAACAACTGCTTGTCTTGACAAAGAAACGCATGGGCGTTTCTTACTAAAGCATTCGTAAAATTAATAAACTTTCAAAAGAACGCGATTATCTTTCAAAGTAAAGCTTGTACTGAGAAAAGCAACACTGATCTCAGTTCTAACAGTGCTTTCACACGTAGCAAACAACTGCTTGTCTTGACAAAGAAATGCATGAGCGTTTCTTACTAAAGCTTTCGTGAAATTAATAAACTTTCAAAAGAACGTGATTATCTTTCAAATTAAAGCTTGTACTGAGAAAATTAAACCTGATCTCAGTTCTAACAGTGCTTTCACACGTAGCAAACAACTGCTTGTCTTTAAAAAGAAATGCAAGTCCGTTTCTTAATAAAGCTTTCGTGAAATTAATATACTTTAAATAGATCGCGATTATCTTTCAAAGTAAAGCTTGTACTGAGAAAATTAAACCTGATCTCAGTTCTAACAGTGCTTTCACACGTAGCAAACAACTACTTGTCTTGACAAAGAAACGCATGTTCGTTTCTTACTAAAGCTTTCCTGAAATTAATAAAGTTTCAAAAGAACGCAATTATCATTCAAAGTAAAGCTTGTACTGAGAAAAGCAACACTGATCTCAGTTCTAACACTGCTTTCACACGTAGCAAACAACTGCTCGTCTTTACAAAGAAACGCATGGGCGTTTCTTACTAAAGCTTTCGTAAAATTAATAAACTTTCAAAAGAACGCGATTATCTTTCAAAGTAAAGCTTGTACTGAGAAAATTAAACCTGATCTCAGTTCTAACAGTGCTTTCACATGTAGCAAACAACTGCTTGTCTTGACAAAGAAACGCATGTGCGTTTCTTACTAAAGGTTTCGTGAAATTAATAAACTTTCAAAAGAACGCGATTATCTTTCAAAGTAAAGCTTGTACTGAGAAAAGCAACACTGATCTCAGTTCTAACAGTGCTTTCACACGTAGCAAACAACTGCTTGTCTTTACAAAGAAACGCATGAGCGTTTCTTACTAAAGCTTTCGTAAAATTAATAAACTTTCAAAAGAACGCGATTATCTTTCAAAGTAAAGCTTGTACTGAGAAAAGCAACACTGATCTCAGTTCTAACAGTGCTTTCACACGTAGCAAACAACTGCTTGTCTTTACAAAGAAACCCATGAGCGTTTCTTACTAAAGCATTCGTAAAATTACTAAACTTTCAAAAGAACGCGATTATCCTTCAAAGTAAAGCTTGTACTGAGAAAAGCAACACTGATCTCAGTTCTAACAGTGCTTTCACACGTAGCAAACAACTGCTTGTCTTGACAAAGAAACGCATGTGCGTTTCTTACTAAAGCTTTCGTGAAATTAATAAACTTTCAAAAGAACGCGATTATCTTTCAAAGTAAAGCTTGTACTGAGAAAAGCAACACTGATCTCAGTTCTAACAGTGCTTTCACACGTAGCAAACAACTGCTTGTCTTTACAAAGAAACTCATGAGCGTTTCTTACTAAAGCTTTCGTGAAATTAATAAACTTTCAAAAGAACGCGATTATCTTTCAAAGTAAAGCTTGTACTGAGAAAATTAAACCTGATCTCAGTTCTAACAGTGCTTTCACACGTAGCAAACAACTGCTTGTCTTTAAAAAGAAACGCATGTGCGTTTCTTAATAAGGCTTTCGTGAAATTAATAAACTTTCAAAAGAACGCGATTATCTTTCAAAGTAAAGCTTGTACTGAGAAAATTAAACCTGATCTCAGTTCTAACAGTGCTTTCACACGTAGCAAACAACTACTTGTCTTGACAAAGAAACGCATGTTCGTTTCTTACTAAAGCTTTCCTGAAATTAATAAAGTTTCAAAAGAACGCGATTATCTTTCAAAGTAAAGCTTGTACTGAGAAAAGCAACACTGATCTCAGTTCTAACAGTGCTTTCACACGTAGCAAACAACTGCTTGTCTTTACAAAGAAACGCATGTGCGTTTTTCCTAAAGCTTTCGTGAAATTAATAAACTTTCCAAAGAACGCGATTATCTTTCAAAGTAAAGCTTGTACTGAGAAAAGCACCACTGATCTCAGTTCTAACAGTGCTTTCGCACATAGCAAACAACTGCTCGTCTTTACAAAGAAATGCATGAGCGTTTCTTACTAAAGCTTTCGTAAAATTAATAAACTTTCATAAGAACGCGATTATCTTTCAAAGTAAAGCTTGTACTGAGGAAATTAAACCTGATCTCAGTTCTGACAGTGCTTTCACACGTAGCAAACAACTGCTTGTCTTGACAAAGAAACGCATGTGCGTTTCTTACTAAAGCTTTCGTGAAATTAATAAACTTTCAAAAGAAAACGATTATCTTTCAAAGTAAATCTTCTACTGAGAAAAGCAACACTGATCTCAGTTCTAACAGTGCTTTGAGAAGTAGCAAAAAACTGCTTGTCTTTACAAAGAAACGCATGAGCGTTTCTTACTAAAGCTTTCGTGA
The DNA here is from genome assembly GCF_950005125.1 of Chionomys nivalis. NCBI lineage: Eukaryota > Metazoa > Chordata > Mammalia > Rodentia > Cricetidae > Chionomys > Chionomys nivalis. The sequence goes on along the minus strand of NC_080105.1, from coordinate 2,686,605 downwards.
AATTAATAAACTTTCAAAAGAACGCGATTATCTTTCAAAGTAAAGCTTGTACTGAGAAAAGCAACACTGATCTCAGTTCTAACAGTGCTTTCACACGTAGCAAACAACTGCTTGTCTTTACAAAGAAACGCATGAGCGTTTCTTACTAAAGCTTTCGTGAAATTAATAAACTTTCCAAAAAACGCGATTATCTTTCAAAGTAAAGCTTGTACTGAGAAAAGCACCACTGATCTCAGTTCTAACAGTGCTTTCGCACATAGCAAACAACTGCTCGTCTTTACAAAGAAATGCATGAGCGTTTCTTACTAAAGCTTTCGTGAAATTAATAAACTTTCAAAAGAACGCGATTATCTTTCAAAGTAAAGCTTATACTGAGAAAAGCAACACTGATCTCAGTTCTAACAGTGCTTTCACACGTAGCAAACAACTGCTTGTCTTTACAAAGAAACCCATGAGCGTTTCTTACTAAAGCATTCGTAAAATTACTAAACTTTCAAAAGAACGCGATTATCTTTCAAAGTAAAGCTTGTACTGAGAAAAGCAACACTGATCTCAGTTCTAACAGTGCTTTCACACGTAGCAAACAACTGCTTTTCTTTACAAAGAAACGCATGAGCGTTTCTTACTAAAGCTTTCGTGAAATTAATAAACTTTCAAAAGAACGCGATTATCTTTCAAAGTAAAGCTTGTACTGAGAAAACAACACTGATCTCAGTTCTAACAGTGCTTTCACACATAGCAAACCACTGCTTGTCTTTACAAAGAAATGCATGAGCGTTTCTTACTAAAGCTTTCGTGAAATTAATAAACTTTCAAAAGAACGCGATTATCTTTCAAAGTAAAGCTTGTACTAAGGAAATTAAACCAGATCTCAGTTCTAACAGTGCTTCCACACGTAGCAAACAACTGCTTGTCTTGACAAAGAAACGCATGTGCGTTTCTTACTAAAGCTTTCGTGAAATTAATACACTTTCAAAAGAACGCGATTATCTTTCAAAGTAAAGCTTGTACTGAGAAAAGCAACACTGATCTCAGTTCTAACAGTGCTTTCACACGTAGCAAACAACTTCTCATCTTTACAAAGAAATGCATGAGCGTTTCTTACTAAAGCTTTCGTGAAATTAATAAACTTTCAAAAGAACGCGATTTTCTTTCAACGTAAAGCTTGTACTGAGAAAATTAAACCTGATCTCAGTTCTAACAGTGCTTTCACACGTAGCAAACAACTGCTTATCTTGACAAAGAAACGCATGTGCGTTTCTTACTAAAGCTTTCGTGAAATTAATAAACTTTCAAAAGAACGCGATTATCTTTCAAAGTAAAGCTTGTACTGAGAAAAGCACCACTGATCTCAGTTCTAACAGTGCTTTCACACGTAGCAAACAACTGCTTGTCTTTACAAATAAACGCATGTGCGTTTCATATTAAGCATTCGTGAAATTAATAAACTTTCAAAAGAACGCGATTATCTTTCAAAGTAAAGCTTGTACTGAGAAAAGCAACACTGATCTCAGTTCTAACAGTGCTTTCACACGTAGCAAACAACTGCTTGTCTTTAATAAGAAACGCATCAGCGTTTCTTACTAAAGCTTTCGTGAAATTAATAAACTTTCAAAAGAACGCGATTATCTTTCAAAGTAAAGCTTGTACTCAGAAAATTAAACCTGATCTCAGTTCTAACAGTGCTTTCACACGTCGCAAACAACTGCTTGTCTTTACAAAGAATCCCATGAGCGTTTCTTACTAAAGCATTCGTAAAATTAATAAAGTTTCAAAAGAACGCGATTATCTTTCAAAGTAAAGCTTGTACTGAGAAAAGCAACACTGATCTCAGTTCTAACAGTGCTTTCACACGTAGCAAACAACTGCTTGTCTTGACAAAGAAACGCATGTGCGTTTCTTACTAAAGCTTTCGTGAAATTAATAATCTTTCAAAAGAACGCGATTATCTTTCAAAGTAAAGCTTGTACTGAGAAAAGCAACACTGATCTCAGTTCTAACAGTGCTTTCACACGTAGCAAACAACTGCTCGTCTTTACAAAGAAATGCATGAGCGTTTCTTACTAAAGCTTTCCTGAAATTAATAAAGTTTCAAAAGAACGCGATTATCTTTCAAAGTAAAGCTTGTACTGAGAAAAGCAACACTGATCTCAGTTCTAACACTGCTTTCACAGGTAGCAAACAACTGCTTGTCTTGACGAAGAAACGCATATGCGTTTCATACTAAATCTTTCATAAAATTAATAAACTTTCAAAAGAACGCGATTATCTTTCAAAGTAAAGCTTGTACTGAGAAAAGCAACACTGATCTCAGTTCTAACACTGCTTTCACAGGTAGCAAACAACTGCTTGTCTTGACGAAGAAACGCATGTGCGTTTCATACTAAATCTTTCATAAAATTAATAAACTTTCAAAAGAACGCGATTATCTTTCAAAGTAAAGCTTGTACTGAGAAAAGCAACACTGATCTCAGTTCTAACAGTGCTTTCACACGTAGCAAACAACTGCTTGTCTTTACAAAGAAACGCATGAGCGTTTCTTACTAAAGCTTTCGTGAAATTAATAAACTTTCAAAAGAACGCGATTATCTTTCAAAGTAAAGCTTGTACTGAGAAAAGCAACACTGATCTCAGTTCTAACAGTGCTTTCACACGTAGCAAACAACTGCTTGTCTTGACAAAGAAACGCATGTGCGTTTCTTACTAAAGCTTTCGTGAAATTAATAAACTTTCAAAAGAAGGCGATTATCTTTCAAAGTAAAGCTTGTACTGAGAAAAGCAACACTGATCTCAGTTCTAACAGTGCTTTCACACGTAGCAAACAACTGCTTGTCTTTACAAAGAAACGCATGTGCGTTTCTTACTAAAGCTTTCGTGAAATTAATAAACTTTCAAAAGAACGCGATTATCTTTCAAGGTAAAGCTTGTACTGAGAAAAGCAACACTGATCTCAGTTCTAACAGTGCTTTCACACGTAGCAAACAACTGCTTGTCTTTACAAAGAAACCCATGGGCGTTTCTTACTAAAGCATTCGTAAAATTAATAAACTTTCAAAAGAACGCGATTATCTTTCAAAGGAAAGCTTGTACTGAGAAAAGCAACACTGATCTCAGTTCTAACAGTGCTTTCACACGTAGCAAACAACTGCTTGTCTTGACAAAGAAACGCATGTGCGTTTCTTACTAAAGCTTTTGTGAAATTAATAATCTTTCAAAAGAACGCGATTATCTTTCAAAGTAAAGCTTGTACTGAGAAAAGCAACACTGATCTCAGTTCTAACAGTGCTTTCACACGTAGCAAACAACTGCTCGTCTTTACAAAGAAATGCATGAGCGTTTCTTACTAAAGCTTTCCTGAAATTAATAAAGTTTCAAAAGAACGCGATTATCTTTCAAAGTAAAGTTTGTACTGAGAAAAGCAACACTGATCTCAGTTCTAACACTGCTTTCACAGGTAGCAAACAACTGCTTGTCTTGACGAAGAAATGCATGTGCATTTCATACTAAATCTTTCATAAAATTAATAAACTTTCAAAAGAACGTGATTATCTTTCAAAGTAAAGCTTGTACTGAGAAAAGCAACACTGATCTCAGTTCTAACACTGCTTTCACAGGTAGCAAACAACTGCTTGTCTTGACGAAGAAACGGATGTGCGTTTCATACTAAATCTTTCATAAAATTAATAAACTTTCAAAAGAACGCGATTATCTTTCAAAGTAAAGCTTGTACTGAGAAAAGCAACACTGATCTCAGTTCTAACAGTGCTTTCACACGTAGCAAACAACTGCTTGTCTTTACAAAGAAACGCATGAGCGTTTCTTACTAAAGCTTTCGTGAAATTAATAAACTTTCAAAAGAACGCGATTATCTTTCAAAGTAAAGCTTGTACTGAGAAAATTAAACCTTATCTCAGTTCTAACAGTGCTTTCACACGTAGCAAACAACTGCTCGTCTTTACAAAGAAACCCATGAGCGTTTCTTACTAAAGCTTTCCTGAAATTAATAAAGTTTCAAAAGAACGCGATTATCTTTCAAAGTAAAGCTTGTACTGAGAAAAGCAACACTGATCTCAGTTCTAACACTGCTTTCACAGGTAGCAAACAACTGCTTGTCTTGACGAAGAAACGCATGTGCGTTTCATACTAAATCTTTCATAAAATTAATAAACTTTCAAAGAACGCGATTATCTTTCAAAGTAAAGCTTGTACTGAGAAAAGCAACACTGATCTCAGTTCTAACACTGCTTTCACAGGTAGCAAACAACTGCTTGTCTTGACAAAGAAACGCATGTGCGTTTCATACTAAATCTTTCATAAAATTAATAAACTTTCAAAAGAACGCGATTATCTTTCAAAGTAAAGCTTGTACTGAGAAAAGCAACACTGATCTCAGTTCTAACAGTGCTTTCACACGTAGCAAACAACTGCTTGTCTTTACAAAGAAATGCATGAGCGTTTCTTACTAAAGCTTTCGTGAAATTAATAAACTTTCAAAAGAACGCGATTATCTTTCAAAGTAAAGCTTGTACTGAGAAAATTAAACCTGATCTCAGTTCTAACAGTGATTTCACACGTAGCAAACAACTACTTGTCTTGACAAAGAAACGCATGTTCGTTACTTACTAAAGCTTTCCTGAAATTAATAAAGTTTCAAAAGAACGCGATTATCTTTCAAAGTAAAGCTTGTATTGAGAAAAGCAACACTGATCTCAGTTCTAACAGTGCTTTCACACGTAGCAAACAACTGCTTGTCTTTACAAAGAAACGCATGTGCGTTTCATATTAAGCATTCGTGAAATTAATAAACTTTCAAAAGAACGCGATTATCTTTCAAAGTAAAGCTTGTACTGAGAAAAGCAACACTGATCTCAGTTCTAACAGTGCTTTCACACGTAGCAAACAACTGCTTGTCTTTAATAAGAAACGCATCAGCGTTTCTTACTAAAGCTTTCGTGAAATTAATAAACTTTCAAAAGAACGCGATTATCTTTCAAAGTAAAGCTTGTACTCAGAAAATTAAACCTGATCTCAGTTCTAACAGTGCTTTCACACGTCGCAAACAACTGCTTGTCTTTACAAAGAATCCCATGAGCGTTTTACTAAAGCATTCGTAAAATTAATAAAGTTTCAAAAGAATGCGATTATCTTTCAAAGTAAAGCTTGTACTGAGAAAAGCAACACTGATCTCAGTTCTAACAGTGCTTTCACACGTAGCAAACAACTGCTTGTCTTGACAAAGAAACGCATGTGCGTTTCTTACTAAAGCTTTCGTGAAATTAATAATCTTTCAAAAGAACACGATTATCTTTCAAAGTAAAGCTTGTACTGAGAAAAGCAACACTGATCTCAGTTCTAACACTGCTTTCACAGGTAGCAAACAACTGCTTGTCTTGACGAAGAAACGCATATGCGTTTCATACTAAATCTTTCATAAAATTAATAAACTTTCAAAAGAACGCGATTATCTTTCAAAGTAAAGCTTGTACTGAGAAAAGCAACACTGATCTCAGTTCTAACACTGCTTTCACAGGTAGCAAACAACTGCTTGTCTTGACGAAGAAACGCATGTGCGTTTCATAATAAATCTTTCATAAAATTAATAAACTTTCAAAAGAACGCGATTATCTTTCAAAGTAAAGCTTGTACTGAGAAAAGCAACACTGATCTCAGTTCTAACAGTGCTTTCACACGTAGCAAACAACTGCTTGTCTTTACAAAGTAATGCATGAGCGTTTCTTACTAAAGCTTTCGTGAAATTAATAAACTTTCAAAAGAACGCGATTATCTTTCAAAGTAAAGCTTGTACTGAGAAAATTAAACCTGATCTCAGTTCTAACAGTGCTTTCACACGTAGCAAACAACTACTTGTCTTGACAAAGAAACGCATGTTCGTTACTTACTAAAGCTTTCCTGAAATTAATAAAGTTTCAAAAGAACGCGATTATCTTTCAAAGTAAAGCTTGTACTGAGAAAAGCAACACTGATCTCAGTTCTAACAGTGCTTTCACACGTAGCAAACAACTGCTTGTCTTTACAAAGAAACGCATGTGCGTTTCATATTAAGCATTCGTGAAATTAATAAACTTTCAAAAGAACGCGATTATCTTTCAAAGTAAAGCTTGTACTGAGAAAAGCAACACTGATCTCAGTTCTAACAGTGCTTTCACACGTAGCAAACAACTGCTTGTCTTTAATAAGAAACGCATCAGCGTTTCTTACTAAAGCTTTCGTGAAATTAATAAACTTTCAAAAGAACGCGATTATCTTTCAAAGTAAAGCTTGTACTCAGAAAATTAAAAATGATCTCAGTTCTAACAGTGCTTTCACACGTCGCAAACAACTGCTTGTCTTTACAAAGAAACGCATGAGCGTTTCTTACTAAAGCTTTCGTGAAATTAATAAACTTTCAAAAGAACGCGATTATCTTTCAAAGTAAAGCTTGTACTGAGAAAAGCAACACTGATCTCAGTTCTAACAGTGCTTTCACACGTAGCAAACAACTGCTTGTCTTGACAAAGAAACGCATGTGCGTTTCTTACTAAAGCTTTCGTGAAATTAATAAACTTTCAAAAGAAGGCGATTATCTTTCAAAGTAAAGCTTGTACTGAGAAAAGCAACACTGATCTCAGTTCTAACAGTGCTTTCACACGTAGCAAACAACTGCTTGTCTTTACAAAGAAACGCATGTGCCTTTCTTACTAAAGCTTTCGTGAAATTAATAAACTTTCAAAAGAACGCGATTATCTTTCAAGGTAAAGCTTGTACTGAGAAAAGCAACACTGATCTCAGTTCTAACAGTGCTTTCACACGTAGCAAACAACTGCTTGTCTTTACACAGAAACCCATGGGCGTTTCTTACTAAAGCATTCGTAAAATTAATAAACTTTCAAAAGAACGCGATTATCTTTCAAAGGAAAGCTTGTACTGAGAAAAGCAACACTGATCTCAGTTCTAACAGTGCTTTCACACGTAGCAAACAACTGCTTGTCTTGACAAAGAAACGCATGTGCGTTTCTTACTAAAGCTTTTGTGAAATTAATAATCTTTCAAAAGAACGCGATTATCTTTCAAAGTAAAGCTTGTACTGAGAAAAGCAACACTGATCTCAGTTCTAACAGTGCTTTCACACGTAGCAAACAACTGCTCGTCTTTACAAAGAAATGCATGAGCGTTTCTTACTAAAGCTTTCCTGAAATTAATAAAGTTTCAAAAGAACGCGATTATCTTTCAAAGTAAAGTTTGTACTGAGAAAAGCAACACTGATCTCAGTTCTAACACTGCTTTCACAGGTAGCAAACAACTGCTTGTCTTGACGAAGAAATGCATGTGCATTTCATACTAAATCTTTCATAAAATTAATAAACTTTCAAAAGAACGTGATTATCTTTCAAAGTAAAGCTTGTACTGAGAAAAGCAACACTGATCTCAGTTCTAACACTGCTTTCACAGGTAGCAAACAACTGCTTGTCTTGACGAAGAAACGGATGTGCGTTTCATACTAAATCTTTCATAAAATTAATAAACTTTCAAAAGAACGCGATTATCTTTCAAAGTAAAGCTTGTACTGAGAAAAGCAACACTGATCTCAGTTCTAACAGTGCTTTCACACGTAGCAAACAACTGCTTGTCTTTACAAAGAAACGCATGAGCGTTTCTTACTAAAGCTTTCGTGAAATTAATAAACTTTCAAAAGAACGCGATTATCTTTCAAAGTAAAGCTTGTACTGAGAAAATTAAACCTTATCTCAGTTCTAACAGTGCTTTCACACGTAGCAAACAACTGCTCGTCTTTACAAAGAAACCCATGAGCGTTTCTTACTAAAGCTTTCCTGAAATTAATAAAGTTTCAAAAGAACGCGATTATCTTTCAAAGTAAAGCTTGTACTGAGAAAAGCAACACTGATCTCAGTTCTAACACTGCTTTCACAGGTAGCAAACAACTGCTTGTCTTGACGAAGAAACGCATGTGCGTTTCATACTAAATCTTTCATAAAATTAATAAACTTTCAAAGAACGCGATTATCTTTCAAAGTAAAGCTTGTACTGAGAAAAGCAACACTGATCTCAGTTCTAACACTGCTTTCACAGGTAGCAAACAACTGCTTGTCTTGACAAAGAAACGCATGTGCGTTTCATACTAAATCTTTCATAAAATTAATAAACTTTCAAAAGAACGCGATTATCTTTCAAAGTAAAGCTTGTACTGAGAAAAGCAACACTGATCTCAGTTCTAACAGTGCTTTCACACGTAGCAAACAACTGCTTGTCTTTACAAAGAAATGCATGAGCGTTTCTTACTAAAGCTTTCGTGAAATTAATAAACTTTCAAAAGAACGCGATTATCTTTCAAAGTAAAGCTTGTACTGAGAAAATTAAACCTGATCTCAGTTCTAACAGTGATTTCACACGTAGCAAACAACTACTTGTCTTGACAAAGAAACGCATGTTCGTTACTTACTAAAGCTTTCCTGAAATTAATAAAGTTTCAAAAGAACGCGATTATCTTTCAAAGTAAAGCTTGTATTGAGAAAAGCAACACTGATCTCAGTTCTAACAGTGCTTTCACACGTAGCAAACAACTGCTTGTCTTTACAAAGAAACGCATGTGCGTTTCATATTAAGCATTCGTGAAATTAATAAACTTTCAAAAGAACGCGATTATCTTTCAAAGTAAAGCTTGTACTGAGAAAAGCAACACTGATCTCAGTTCTAACACTGCTTTCACACGTAGCAAACAACTGCTTGTCTTTAATAAGAAACGCATCAGCGTTTCTTACTAAAGCTTTCGTGAAATTAATAAACTTTCAAAAGAACGCGATTATCTTTCAAAGTAAAGCTTGTACTCAGAAAATTAAACCTGATCTCAGTTCTAACAGTGCTTTCACACGTCGCAAACAACTGCTTGTCTTTACAAAGAATCCCATGAGCGTTTTACTAAAGCATTCGTAAAATTAATAAAGTTTCAAAAGAACGCGATTATCTTTCAAAGTAAAGCTTGTACTGAGAAAAGCAACACTGATCTCAGTTCTAACAGTGCTTTCACACGTAGCAAAAAACTGCTTGTCTTGACAAAGAAACGCATGTGCCTTTCTTACTAAAGCTTTCGTGAAATTAATAATCTTTCAAAAGAACGCGATTATCTTTCAAAGTAAAGCTTGTACTGAGAAAAGCAACACTGATCTCAGTTCTAACACTGCTTTCACAGGTAGCAAACAACTGCTTGTCTTGACGAAGAAACGCATATGCGTTTCATACTAAATCTTTCATAAAATTAATAAACTTTCAAAAGAACGAGATTATCTTTCAAAGTAAAGCTTGTACTGAGAAAAGCAACACTGATCTCAGTTCTAACACTGCTTTCACAGGTAGCAAACAACTGCTTGTCTTGACGAAGAAACGCATGTGCGTTTCATAATAAATTTTAATAAAATTAATAAACTTTCAAAAGAACGCGATTATCTTTCAAAGTAAAGCTTGTACTGAGAAAAGCAACACTGATCTCAGTTCTAACAGTGCTTTCACACGTAGCAAACAACTGCTTGTCTTTACAAAGAAATGCATGAGCGTTTCTTACTAAAGCTTTCGTGAAATTAATAAACTTTCAAAAGAACGCGATTATCTTTCAAAGTAAAGCTTGTACTGAGAAAAATAAACCTGATCTCAGCTCTAACAGTGCTTTCACACGTAGCAAACAACTACTTGTCTTGACAAAGAAACGCATGTTCGTTACTTACTAAAGCTTTCCTGAAATTAATAAAGTTTCAAAAGAACGCGATTATCTTTCAAAGTAAAGCTTGTATTGAGAAAAGCAACACTGATCTCAGTTCTAACAGTGCTTTCACACGTAGCAAACAACTGCTTGTCTTTACAAAGAAACGCATGTGCGTTTCATATTAAGCATTCGTGAAATTAATAAACTTTCAAAAGAACGCGATTATCTTTCAAAGTAAAGCTTGTACTGAGAAAAGCAACACTGATCTCAGTTCCTACAGTGCTTTCCCACGTAGCAAACAACCGCTTGTCTTTACAAAGAAACGCATGAGCGTTTCTTACTGAAGCTTTCGTGAAATTAATAAACTTTCAAAAGAACGCGATTAAATTTCAAAGTAAAGCTTGTACTGAGAAACTGATCTCAGTTCCAACAGTGCTTTCACACTGAGCAAACAACTGCTTGTCTTTACAAAGAAACGCATGAGCGTTTCTTACTAAAGCTTTCGTGAAATTAATAAACTTTCAAAAGAACGCGATTATCTTTCAAAGTAAAGCTTGTACTGAGAAAATTAAACCTGATCTCAGTTCTAACAGTGCTTTCACACGTAGCAAACAACTGCTCGTCTTTACAAAGAAACCCATGAGCGTTTCTTACTAAAGCTTTCCTGAAATTAATAAAGTTTCAAAAGAACGCGATTATCTTTCAAAGTAAAGCTTGTACTGAGAAAAGCAACACTGATCTCAGTTCTAACACTGCTTTCACAGGTAGCAAACAACTGCTTGTCTTGACGAAGAAACGCATGTGCGTTTCATACTAAATCTTTCATAAAATTAATAAACTTTCAAAGAACGCGATTATCTTTCAAAGTAAAGCTTGTACTGAGAAAAGCAACACTGATCTCAGTTCTAACACTGCTTTCACAGGTAGCAAACAACTGCTTGTCTTGACAAAGAAACGCATGTGCGTTTCATACTAAATCTTTCATAAAATTAATAAACTTTCAAAAGAACGCGATTATCTTTCAAAGTAAAGCTTGTACTGAGAAAAGCAACACTGATCTCAGTTCTAACAGTGCTTTCACACGTAGCAAACAACTGCTTGTCTTTACAAAGAAATGCATGAGCGTTTCTTACTAAAGCTTTCGTGAAATTAATAAACTTTCAAAAGAACGCGATTATCTTTCAAAGTAAAGCTTGTACTGAGAAAATTAAACCTGATCTCAGTTCTAACAGTGATTTCACACGTAGCAAACAACTACTTGTCTTGACAAAGAAACGCATGTTCGTTACTTACTAAAGCTTTCCTGAAATTAATAAAGTTTCAAAAGAACGCGATTATCTTTCAAAGTAAAGCTTGTATTGAGAAAAGCAACACTGATCTCAGTTCTAACAGTGCTTTCACACGTAGCAAACAACTGCTTGTCTTTACAAAGAAACGCATGTGCGTTTCATATTAAGCATTCGTGAAATTAATAAACTTTCAAAAGAACGCGATTATCTTTCAAAGTAAAGCTTGTACTGAGAAAAGCAACACTGATCTCAGTTCTAACAGTGCTTTCACACGTAGCAAACAACTGCTTGTCTTTAATAAGAAACGCATCAGCGTTTCTTACTAAAGCTTTCGTGAAATTAATAAACTTTCAAAAGAACGCGATTATCTTTCAAAGTAAAGCTTGTACTCAGAAAATTAAACCTGATCTCAGTTCTAACAGTGCTTTCACACGTCGCAAACAACTGCTTGTCTTTACAAAGAATCCCATGAGCGTTTTACTAAAGCATTCGTAAAATTAATAAAGTTTCAAAAGAACGCGATTATCTTTCAAAGTAAAGCTTGTACTGAGAAAAGCAACACTGATCTCAGTTCTAACAGTGCTTTCACACGTAGCAAACAACTGCTTGTCTTGACAAAGAAACGCATGTGCGTTTCTTACTAAAGCTTTCGTGAAATTAATAATCTTTCAAAAGAACGCGATTATCTTTCAAAGTAAAGCTTGTACTGAGAAAAGCAACACTGATCTCAGTTCTAACACTGCTTTCACAGGTAGCAAACAACTGCTTGTCTTGACGAAGAAACGCATATGCGTTTCATACTAAATCTTTCATAAAATTAATAAACTTTCAAAAGAACGCGATTATCTTTCAAAGTAAAGCTTGTACTGAGAAAAGCAACACTGATCTCAGTTCTAACACTGCTTTCACAGGTAGCAAACAACTGCTTGTCTTGACGAAGAAACGCATGTGCGTTTCATAATAAATCTTTCATGAAATTAATAAACTTTCAAAAGAACGCGATTATCTTTCAAAGTAAAGCTTGTACTGAGAAAAGCAACACTGATCTCAGTTCTAACAGTGCTTTCACACGTAGCAAACAACTGCTTGTCTTTACAAAGTAATGCATGAGCGTTTCTTACTAAAGCTTTCGTGAAATTAATAAACTTTCAAAAGAACGCGATTATCTTTCAAAGTAAAGCTTGTACTGAGAAAATTAAACCTGATCTCAGTTCTAACAGTGCTTTCACACGTAGCAAACAACTACTTGTCTTGACAAAGAAACGCATGTTCGTTACTTACTAAAGCTTTCCTGAAATTAATAAAGTTTCAAAAGAACGCGATTATCTTTCAAAGTAAAGCTTGTACTGAGAAAAGCAACACTGATCTCTGTTCTAACAGTGCTTTCACACGTAGCAAACAACTGCTTGTCTTTACAAAGAAACGCATGTGCGTTTCATATTAAGCATTCGTGAAATTAATAAACTTTCAAAAGAACGCGATTATCTTTCAAAGTAAAGCTTGTACTGAGAAAAGCAACACTGATCTCAGTTCTAACAGTGCTTTCACACGTAGCAAACAACTGCTTGTCTTTAATAAGAAACGCATCAGCGTTTCTTACTAAAGCTTTCGTGAAATTAATAAACTTTCAAAAGAACGCGATTATCTTTCAAAGTAAAGCTTGTACTCACAAAATTAAACCTGATCTCAGTTCTAACAGTGCTTTCACACGTCGCAAACAACTGCTTGTCTTTACAAAGAATCCCATGAGCGTTTCTTACTAAAGCATTCGTAAAATTAATAAAGTTTCAAAAGAACGCGATTATCTTTCAAAGTAAAGCTTGTACTGAGAAAAGCAACACTGATCTCAGTTCTAACAGTGCTTTCACACGTAGCAAACAACTGCTTGTCTTGACAAAGAAACGCATGTGCGTTTCTTACTAAAGCTTTCGTGAAATTAATAATCTTTCAAAAGAACGCGATTATCTTTCAAAGTAAAGCTTGTACTGAGAAAAGCAACACTGATCTCAGTTCTAACAGTGCTTTCACACGTAGCAAACAACTGCTCGTCTTTACAAAGAAATGCATGAGCGTTTCTTACTAAAGCTTTCCTGAAATTAATAAAGTTTCAAAAGAACGCGATTATCTTTCAAAGTAAAGCTTGTACTGAGAAAAGCAACACTGATCTCAGTTCTAACACTGCTTTCACAGGTAGCAAACAACTGCTTGTCTTGACGAAGAAACGCATATGCTTTTCATACTAAATCTTTCATAAAATTAATAAACTTTCAAAAGAACGCGATTATCTTTCAAAGTAAAGCTTGTACTGAGAAAAGCAACACTGATCTCAGTTCTAACACTGCTTTCACAGGTAGCAAACAACTGCTTGTCTTGACGAAGAAACGCATGTGCGTTTCATAATAAATCTTTCATAAAATTAATAAACTTTCAAAAGAACGCGATTATCTTTCAAAGTAAAGCTTGTACTGAGAAAAGCAACACTGATCTCAGTTCTAACAGTGCTTTCACACGTAGCAAACAACTGCTTGTCTTTACAAAGAAACGCATGAGCGTTTCTTACTAAAGCTTTCGTGAAATTAATAAACTTTCAAAAGAACGCGATTATCTTTCAAAGTAAAGCTTGTACTGAGAAAAGCAACACTGATCTCAGTTCTAACAGTGCTTTCACACGTAGCAAACAACTGCTTGTCTTGACAAAGAAACGCATGTGCGTTTCTTACTAAAGCTTTCGTGAAATTAATAAACTTTCAAAAGAAGGCGATTATCTTTCAAAGTAAAGCTTGTACTGAGAAAAGCAACACTGATCTCAGTTCTAACACTGCTTTCACACGTAGCAAACAACTGCTTGTCTTTACAAAGAAACGCATGTGCGTTTCTTACTAAAGCTTTCGTGAAATTAATAAACTTTCAAAAGAACGCGATTATCTTTCAAGGTAAAGCTTGTACTGAGAAAAGCAACACTGATCTCAGTTCTAACAGTGCTTTCACACGTAGCAAACAACTGCTTGTCTTTACAAAGTAACCCATGAGCGTTTCTTACTAAAGCATTCGTAAAATTAATAAACTTTCAAAAGAACGCGATTATCTTTCAAAGGAAAGCTTGTACTGAGAAAAGCAACACTGATCTCAGTTCTAACAGTGGTTTCACACGTAGCAAACAACTGCTTGTCTTGACAAAGAAACGCATGTGCGTTTCTTACTAAAGCTTTTGTGAAATTAATAATCTTTCAAAAGAACGCGATTATCTTTCAAAGTAAAGCTTGTACTGAGAAAAGCAACACTGATCTCAGTTCTAACAGTGCTTTCACACGTAGCAAACAACTGCTCGTCTTTACAAAGAAATGCATGAGCGTTTCTTACTAAAGCTTTCCTGAAATTAATAAAGTTTCAAAAGAACGCGATTATCTTTCAAAGTAAAGTTTGTACTGAGAAAAGCAACACTGATCTCAGTTCTAACACTGCTTTCACAGGTAGCAAACAACTGCTTGTCTTGACGAAGAAATGCATGTGCATTTCATACTAAATCTTTCATAAAATTAATAAACTTTCAAAAGAACGCGATTATCTTTCAAAGTAAATCTTGTACTGAGAAAAGCAACACTGATCTCAGTTCTAACACTGCTTTCACAGGTAGCAAACAACTGCTTGTCTTGACGAAGAAACGCATGTGCGTTTCATACTAAATCTTTCATAAAATTAATAAACTTTCAAAAGAACGCGATTATCTTTCAAAGTAAAGCTTGTACTGAGAAAAGCAACACTGATCTCAGTTCTAACAGTGCTTTCACAGGTAGCAAACAACTGCTTGTCTTGACAAAGAAACGCATGAGCGTTTCTTACTAAAGCTTTCGTGAAATTAATAAACTTTCAAAAGAACGCGATTATCTTTCAAAGTAAAGCTTGTACTGAGAAAATTAAACCTGATCTCACTTCTAACAGTGCTTTCACACGAAGCAAACAACTGCTTGTCTTGACAAAGAAACGCATGTGCGTTTCTTACTAAAGCATTCGTGAAATTAATAAACTTTCAAAAGAACGCGATTATCTTTCAAAGTAAAGATTGTACTGAGAAAATTAAACCTGATCTCAGTTCTAACAGTGCTTTCACACGTAGCAAACAACTGCTTGTCTTTACAAAGAAACGCATGAGCGTTTCTTACTAAAGCTTTCGTGAAATTAATAAACTTTCAAAAGAACGCGATTATCTTTCAAAGTAAAGCTTGTACTGAAAAAAGCAACACTGATCTCAGTTCTAGCAGTGCTTTCACACGTAGCAAACAACTGCTTGTCTTTACAATGAGCGTTTCTTACTAAAGCTTTCGTGAAATGAATAAACTTTCAAAAGAACGCGATTATCTTTCAAAGTAAAGCTTGTACTGAGAAAATTAAACCTGATCTCAGTTCTAACAGTGCTTTCACACGTAGCAAACAACTGCTTGTCTTGACAAAGAAACGCATGTGCGTTTCTTACTAAAGCTTTCGTGAAAGTAATAAACTTTCAAAAGAAGGCGATTATCTTTCAAAGTAAAGCTTGTACTGAGAAAAGCAACACTGATCTCAGTTCTAACACTGCTTTCACACGTAGCAAACAACTGCTTGTCTTTACAAAGAAACGCATGTGCGTTTCTTACTAAAGCTTTCGTGAAATTAATAAACTTTCAAAAGAACGCGATTATCTTTCAAGGTAAAGCTTGTACTGAGAAAAGCAACACTGATCTCAGTTCTAACAGTGCTTTCACACGTAGCAAACAACTGCTCGTCTTTACAAAGAAACCCATGAGCGTTTCATACTAATACTTTCATAAAATTAATAAACTTTCAAAGAACGCGATTATCTTTCAAAGTAAAGCTTGTACTGAGAAAAGCAACACTGATCTCAGTTCTAACACTGCTTTCACAGGTAGCAAACAACTGCTTGTCTTGACGAAGAAACGCATGTGCGTTTCATACTAAATCTTTCATAAAATTAATAAACTTTCAAAGAACGCGATTATCTTTCAAAGTAAAGCTTGTACTGAGAAAAGCAACACTGATCTCAGTTCTAACACTGCTTTCACAGGTAGCAAACAACTGCTTGTCTTGACAAAGAAACGCATGTTCGTTACTTACTAAAGCTTTCCTGAAATTAATAAAGTTTCAAAAGAACGCGATTATCTTTCAAAGTAAAGCTTGTATTGAGAAAAGCAACACTGATCTCAGTTCTAACAGTGCTTTCACACGTAGCAAACAACTGCTTGTCTTTACAAAGAAACGCATGTGCGTTTCATATTAAGCATTCGTGAAATTAATAAACTTTCAAAAGAACGCGATTATCTTTCAAAGTAAAGCTTGTACTGAGAAAAGCAACACTGATCTCAGTTCTAACAGTGCTTTCACACGTAGCAAACAACTGCTTGTCTTTAATAAGAAACGCATCAGCGTTTCTTACTAAAGCTTTCGTGAAATTAATAAACTTTCAAAAGAACGCGATTATCTTTCAAAGTAAAGCTTGTACTCAGAAAATTAAACCTGATCTCAGTTCTAACAGTGCTTTCACACGTCGCAAACAACTGCTTGTCTTTACAAAGAATCCCATGAGCGTTTCTTACTAAAGCATTCGTAAAATTAATAAAGTTTCAAAAGAACGCGATTATCTTTCAAAGTAAAGCTTGTACTGAGAAAAGCAACACTGATCTCAGTTCTAACAGTGCTTTCACACGTAGCAAACAACTGCTTGTCTTTACAAAGAAACCCATGAGCGTTTCTTACTAAAGCATTCGTAAAATTAATAAACTTTCGAAAGAACGCGATTATCTTTCAAAGGAAAGCTTGTACTGAGAAAAGCAACACTGATCTCAGTTCTAACAGTGCTTTCACACGTAGCAAACAACTGCTTGTCTTGACAAAGAAACGCATGTGCGTTTCTTACTAAAGCTTTTGTGAAATTAATAATCTTTCAAAAGAACGCGATTATCTTTCAAAGTAAAGCTTGTACTGAGAAAAGCAACACTGATCTCAGTTCTAACAGTGCTTTCACACGTAGCAAACAACTGCTCGTCTTTACAAAGAAATGCATGAGCGTTTCTTACTAAAGCTTTCCTGAAATTAATAAAGTTTCAAAAGAACGCGATTATCTTTCAAAGTAAAGTTTGTACTGAGAAAAGCAACACTGATCTCAGTTCTAACACTGCTTTCACAGGTAGCAAACAACTGCTTGTCTTGACGAAGAAACGCATGTGCATTTCATACTAAATCTTTCATAAAATTAATAAACTTTCAAAAGAACGTGATTATCTTTCAAAGTAAAGCTTGTACTGAGAAAAGCAACACTGATCTCAGTTCTAACACTTCTTTCACAGGTAGCAAACAACTGCTTGTCTTGACGAAGAAACGCATGTGCGTTTCATACTAAATCTTTCATAAAATTAATAAACTTTCAAAAGAACGCGATTATCTTTCAAAGTAAAGCTTGTACTGAGAAAAGCAACACTGATCTCAGTTCTAACAGTGCTTTCACACGTAGCAAACAACTGCTTGTCTTTACAAAGAAACGCATGAGCGTTTCTTACTAAAGCTTTCGTGAAATTAATAAACTTTCAAAAGAACGCGATTATCTTTCAAAGTAAAGCTTGTACTGAGAAAAGCAACACTGATCTCAGTTCTAAAAGTGCTTTCACACGTAGCAAACAACTGCTTGTCTTTACAAAGAAACGCATGAGCGTTTCTTACTAAAGCTTTCGTGAAATTAATAAACTTTCAAAAGAACGCGATTATCTTTCAAACTAAAGCTTGTACTGAGAAAAGTAACACTGATCTCAGTTCTAACAGTGCTTTCACACGTAGCAAACAACTGCTTGTCTTTACAAAGAAACCCATGAGCGTTTCTTACTAAAGCATTCGTAAAATTAATAAACTTTCAAAAGAACGCGATTATCTTTCAAAGGAAAGGTTGTACTGAGAAAAGCAACACTAATCTCAGTTCTAACAGTGCTTTCACACGTAGCAAACAACTGCTTGTCTTGACAAAGAAACGCATGAGCGTTTCTTACTAAAGCTTTCGTGAAATTAATAAACTTTCAAAAGAACGCGATTATCTTTCAAAGTAAAGCTTGTAGTGAGGAAATTAAACCTGATCTCAGTTCTAACAGTGCTTCCACACGTAGCAAACAACTGCTTGTCTTGACAAAGAAACGCATGTGCGTTTCTTACTAAAGCTTTCCTGAAATTAATACACTTTCAAAAGAACGCGATTATCTTCCAAAGTAAAGCTTGTACTGAGAAAAGCACCACTGATCTCAGTTCTAAGAGTGCTTTCACACGTAGCAAACAACTTCTCATCTTTACAAAGAAATGCATGAGCGTTTCTTACTAAAGCTTTCGTGAAATTAATAAACTTTCAAAAGAACGCGATTATCTTTCAACGTAAAGCTTGTACTGAGAAAATTAAACCTGATCTCAGTTCTAACAGTGCTTTCACACGTAGCAAACAACTGCTTGTCTTGACAAAGTAA
The DNA here is from genome assembly GCF_950005125.1 of Chionomys nivalis. Classification (NCBI taxonomy): domain Eukaryota; kingdom Metazoa; phylum Chordata; class Mammalia; order Rodentia; family Cricetidae; genus Chionomys; species Chionomys nivalis. The sequence continues at coordinate 2,668,114 of NC_080105.1, read as the reverse complement.
CGCATGTGCTTTTCTTACTAAAGCTTTCGTGAAATTAATAAACTTTCAAAAGGACGCGATTATCTTTCAAAGTAAAGCTTGTACTGAGAAAAGCAACACTGATCTCAGTTCTAACAGTGCTTTCACACGTAGCAAACAACTGCTTGTCTTTACAAAGAAACCCATGAGCGTTTCTTACTAAAGCATTCGTAAAATTAATAAACATTCAAAAGAACGCGATTATCTTTCAAAGGAAAGCTTGTACTGAGAAAAGCAACACTGATCTCAGTTCTAACAGTGCTTTCACACGTAGCAAACAACTGCTTGTCTTGACAAAGAAACGCATGTGCGTTTCTTACTAAAGCTTTTGTGAAATTAATAATCTTTCAAAAGAACGCGATTATCTTTCAAAGGAAAGCTTGTACTGAGAAAAGCAACACTGATCTCAGTTCTAACAGTGCTTTCACACGTAGCAAACAACTGCTCGTCTTTACAAAGAAATGCATGAGCGTTTCTTACTAAAGCTTTCCTGAAATTAATAAAGTTTCAAAAGAACGCGATTATCTTTCAAAGTAAAGTTTGTACTGAGAAAAGCAACACTGATCTCAGTTCTAACACTGCTTTCACAGGTAGCAAACAACTGCTTGTCTTGACGAAGAAACGCATGTGCATTTCATACTAAATCTTTCATAAAATTAATAAACTTTCAAAAGAACGTGATTATCTTTCAAAGTAAAGCTTGTACTGAGAAAAGCAACACTGATCTCAGTTCTAACACTTCTTTCACAGGTAGCAAACAACTGCTTGTCTTGACGAAGAAACGCATGTGCGTTTCATACTAAATCTTTCATAAAATTAATAAACTTTCAAAAGAACGCGATTATCTTTCAAAGTAAAGCTTGTACTGAGAAAAGCAACACTGATCTCAGTTCTAACAGTGCTTTCACACGTAGCAAACAACTGCTTGTCTTTACAAAGAAACGCATGAGCGTTTCTTACTAAAGCTTTCGTGAAATTAATAAACTTTCAAAAGAACGCGATTATCTTTCAAAGTAAAGCTTGTACTGAGAAAAGCAACACTGATCTCAGTTCTAAAAGTGCTTTCACACGTAGCAAACAACTGCTTGTCTTTACAAAGAAACGCATGAGCGTTTCTTACTAAAGCTTTCGTGAAATTAATAAACTTTCAAAAGAACGCGATTATCTTTCAAAGTAAAGCTTGTAGTGAGGAAATTAAACCTGATCTCAGTTCTAACAGTGCTTCCACACGTAGCAAACAACTGCTTGTCTTGACAAAGAAACGCATGTGCGTTTCTTACTAAAGCTTTCCTGAAATTAATACACTTTCAAAAGAACGCGATTATCTTCCAAAGTAAAGCTTGTACTGAGAAAAGCACCACTGATCTCAGTTCTAAGAGTGCTTTCACACGTAGCAAACAACTTCTCATCTTTACAAAGAAATGCATGAGCGTTTCTTACTAAAGCTTTCGTGAAATTAATAAACTTTCAAAAGAACGCGATTATCTTTCAACGTAAAGCTTGTACTGAGAAAATTAAACCTGATCTCAGTTCTAACAGTGCTTTCACACGTAGCAAACAACTGCTTGTCTTGACAAAGTAACGCATGTGCGTTTCTTACTAAAGCTTTCGTGAAATTAATAAACTTTCAAAAGGACGCGATTATCTTTCAAAGTAAAGCTTGTACTGAGAAAAGCAACACTGATCTCAGTTCTAACAGTGCTTTCACACGTAGCAAACAACTGCTCGTCTTTACAAAGAAATGCATGAGCGTTTCTTACTAAAGCTTTCCTGAAATTAATAAAGTTTCAAAAGATCGCGATTATCTTTCAAAGTAAAGCTTGTACTGAGAAAAGCAACACTGATCTCAGTTCTAACACTGCTTTCACAGGTAGCAAACAACTGCTTGTCTTGACGAAGAAACGCATGTGCGTTTCATACTAAATCTTTCATAAAATTAATAAACTTTCAAAAGAACGCGATTATCTTTCAAAGTAAAGCTTGTACTGAGAAAAGCAACACTGATCTCAGTTCTAACACTGCTTTCACAGGTAGCAAACAACTGCTTGTCTTGACGAAGAAACGCATGTGCATTTCATACTAAATCTTTCATAAAATTAATAAACTTTCAAAAGAACGTGATTATCTTTCAAAGTAAAGCTTGTACTGAGAAAAGCAACACTGATCTCAGTTCTAACAGTGCTTTCACACGTAGCAAACAACTGCCTGTCTTTAAAAAGAAACGCATGTGCGTTTCTTACTAAAGCTTTCGTGAAATTAATAAACTTTCAAAAGAACGCGATTATCTTTCAAAGTAAAGCTTGTACTGAGAAAAGCAACACTGATCTCAGTTCTAACAGTGCTTTCACACGTAGCAAACAACTGCTTGTCTTGACAAAAAACGCATGTGCGTTTCTTACTAAAGCTTTCGTGAAATTAATAATCTTTCAAAAGAACGCGATTATCTTTCAAAGTAAAGCTTGTACTGAGAAAAGCAACACTGATCTCAGTTCTAACAGTGCTTTCACACGTAGCAAACAACTGCTCGTCTTTACAAAGAAACCCATGAGCGTTTCTTACTAAAGCATTCGTAAAATTAGTAAACTTTCAAAAGAACACGATTATCTTTCAAAGGAAAGCTTGTATTGAGAAAAGCAACACTGATCTCAGTTCTAACAGTGCTTTCACACGTAGCAAACAACTGCTTGTCTTGACAAAGAAACGCATGTGCGTTTCTTACTAAAGCTTTCGTGAAATTAATAAACTTTCAAAAGAACGCGATTATCTTTCAAAGTAAAGCTTGTACTGAGAAAAGCAACACTGATCTCAGTTCTAAAAGTGCTTTCACACGTAGCAAACAACTGCTTGTCTTTACAAAGAAACGCATGAGCGTTTCTTACTAAAGCTTTCGTGAAATTAATAAACTTTCAAAAGAACGCGATTATCTTTCAAAGTAAAGCTTGTAGTGAGGAAATTAAACCTGATCTCAGTTCTAACAGTGCTTCCACACGTAGCAAACAACTGCTTGTCTTGACAAAGAAACGCATGTGCGTTTCTTACTAAAGCTTTCCTGAAATTAATACACTTTCAAAAGAACGCGATTATCTTCCAAAGTAAAGCTTGTACTGAGAAAAGCACCACTGATCTCAGTTCTAAGAGTGCTTTCACACGTAGCAAACAACTTCTCATCTTTACAAAGAAATGCATGAGCGTTTCTTACTAAAGCTTTCGTGAAATTAATAAACTTTCAAAAGAACGCGATTATCTTTCAACGTAAAGCTTGTACTGAGAAAATTAAACCTGATCTCAGTTCTAACAGTGCTTTCACACGTAGCAAACAACTGCTTGTCTTGACAAAGTAACGCATGTGCGTTTCTTACTAAAGCTTTCGTGAAATTAATAAACTTTCAAAAGGACGCGATTATCTTTCAAAGTAAAGCTTGTACTGAGAAAAGCAACACTGATCTCAGTTCTAACAGTGCTTTCACACGTAGCAAACAACTGCTCGTCTTTACAAAGAAATGCATGAGCGTTTCTTACTAAAGCTTTCCTGAAATTAATAAAGTTTCAAAAGATCGCGATTATCTTTCAAAGTAAAGCTTGTACTGAGAAAAGCAACACTGATCTCAGTTCTAACACTGCTTTCACAGGTAGCAAACAACTGCTTGTCTTGACGAAGAAACGCATGTGCGTTTCATACTAAATCTTTCATAAAATTAATAAACTTTCAAAAGAACGCGATTATCTTTCAAAGTAAAGCTTGTACTGAGAAAAGCAACACTGATCTCAGTTCTAACACTGCTTTCACAGGTAGCAAACAACTGCTTGTCTTGACGAAGAAACGCATGTGCATTTCATACTAAATCTTTCATAAAATTAATAAACTTTCAAAAGAACGTGATTATCTTTCAAAGTAAAGCTTGTACTGAGAAAAGCAACACTGATCTCAGTTCTAACAGTGCTTTCACACGTAGCAAACAACTGCCTGTCTTTAAAAAGAAACGCATGTGCGTTTCTTACTAAAGCTTTCGTGAAATTAATAAACTTTCAAAAGAACGCGATTATCTTTCAAAGTAAAGCTTGTACTGAGAAAAGCAACACTGATCTCAGTTCTAACAGTGCTTTCACACGTAGCAAACAACTGCTTGTCTTGACAAAAAACGCATGTGCGTTTCTTACTAAAGCTTTCGTGAAATTAATAATCTTTCAAAAGAACGCGATTATCTTTCAAAGTAAAGCTTGTACTGAGAAAAGCAACACTGATCTCAGTTCTAACAGTGCTTTCACACGTAGCAAACAACTGCTCGTCTTTACAAAGAAACCCATGAGCGTTTCTTACTAAAGCATTCGTAAAATTAGTAAACTTTCAAAAGAACACGATTATCTTTCAAAGGAAAGCTTGTATTGAGAAAAGCAACACTGATCTCAGTTCTAACAGTGCTTTCACACGTAGCAAACAACTGCTTGTCTTGACAAAGAAACGCATGTGCGTTTCTTACTAAAGCTTTCGTGAAATTAATAAACTTTCAAAAGAACGCGATTATCTTTCAAAGTAAAGCTTGTAGTGAGGAAAATAAACCTGATCTCAGTTCTAACAGTGCTTCCACACGTAGCAAACAACTGCTTGTCTTGACAAAGAAACGCATGTGCGTTTCTTACTAAAGCTTTCGTGAAATTAATAAACTTTCAAAAGAACGCGATTATCTTTCAAAGTAAAGCTTGTACTGAGAAAAGCAACACTGATCTCAGTTCTAACACTGCTTTCACAGGTAGCCAACAACTGCTTGTCTTGACGAAGAAACGCATGTGCGTTTCATACTAAATCTTTCATAAAATTAATAAACTTTCAAAAGAACGCGATTATCTTTCAAAGTAAAGCTTGTACTGAGAAAAGCAACACTGATCTCAGTTCTAACACTGCTTTCACAGGTAGCAAACAACTGCTTGTCTTGACGAAGAAACGCATGTGCATTTCATACTAAATCTTTCATAAAATTAATAAACTTTCAAAAGAACGTGATTATCTTTCAAAGTAAAGCTTGTACTGAGAAAAGCAACACTGATCTCAGTTCTAACAGTGCTTTCACACGTAGCAAACAACTGCCTGTCTTTAAAAAGAAACGCATGTGCGTTTCTTACTAAAGCTTTCGTGAAATTAATAAACTTTCAAAATAACGCGATTATCTTTCAAAGTAAAGCTTGTACTGAGAAAAGCAACACTGATCTCAGTTCTAACAGTGCTTTCACACGTAGCAAACAACTGCTTGTCTTGACAAAAAACGCATGTGCGTTTCTTACTAAAGCTTTCGTGAAATTAATAATCTTTCAAAAGAACGCGATTATCTTTCAAAGTAAAGCTTGTACTGAGAAAAGCAACACTGATCTCAGTTCTAACAGTGCTTTCACACGTAGCAAACAACTGCTCGTCTTTACAAAGAAATGCATGAGCGTTTCTTACTAAAGCTTTCCTGAAATTAATAAAGTTTCAAAAGAACGCGATTATCTTTCAAAGTAAAGCTTGTACTGAGAAAAGCAACACTGATCTCAGTTCTAACACTGCTTTCACAGGTAGCAAACAACTGCTTGTCTTGACGAAGAAATGCATGTGCATTTCATACTAAATCTTTCATAAAATTGATAAACTTTCAAAAGAACGTGATTATCTTTCAAAGTAAAGCTTGTACTGAGAAAAGCAACACTGATCTCAGTTCTAACAGTGCTTTCACACGTAGCAAACAACTGCCTGTCTTTAAAAAGAAACGCATGTGCGTTTCTTACTAAAGCTTTCGTGAAATTAATAAACTTTCAAAAGAACGCGATTATCTTTCAAAGTAAAGCTTGTACTGAGAAAAGCAACACTGATCTCAGTTCTAACAGTGCTTTCACACGTAGCAAACAACTGCTTGTCTTGACAAAAAACGCATGTGCGTTTCTTACTAAAGCTTTCGTGAAATTAATAATCTTTCAAAAGAACGCGATTATCTTTCAAAGTAAAGCTTGTACTGAGAAAAGCAACACTGATCTCAGTTCTAACAGTGCTTTCACACGTAGCAAACAACTGCTCGTCTTTACAAAGAAATGCATGAGCGTTTCT